>NC_084487.1:116937485-118187485 GCF_030035675.1 Rhineura floridana | reverse complement strand
TTATTGAAAGACATTAAGCCAGAGGCTTAAGAGTAAATACATGTAGAGATTCTTCAGTCACCCCCCCTTCTGGTACATCTCTCTCCATAGATAAACACAAAAGACAGCCTCTCAGCTCAGAGGCATAATTCAGAAGAGGACAACACACAGACTCTGTCAGAACTTTCCCAGTCGCTATCAGATGGCTATCATAGCAACGGCCCTGGCAGTCCGTTCCCAGACAGGGCATAGACATAACTCCCCCTTAACCACAGTTACGTCTTCAAACTTGCAGGCTTCATGGAAAACTACTAGAGACAGTAATGCCTACTGGTCACCAGTCCAACAGTCTCCCTTTTTTCCATTAAGACTGCAAAATACACATGAAATACATCTCCATAATACATAGTCATACAGTCATACATTTTCAGTTCAGTACAGTTCAAAATTTTATTCACTTAAACTTTGGTTTATTCCAAGCCTTGTCACCAGTTTGCCAAATTTCTCCTCACACAAAGGCTTGGTCATTATGTCAGCCACCATGTTGTTAGTGTCACAAAATTTTAGGTTAACAAACCCCTGCTGCACACAATCCCTTACGTGAAAGTATCTGACACTAATATGTTTTGTTCTCTTGGTATGAGCTTCTGATGTGGCTATCTTAATGCAGGTCTGATTGTCTTCATATACAGTAATCGGAAATTGCATATCAATGCCTATCTCCTGCATGAGCATTGCGAACCATTGTAGCTCATTACAGGCCTGTGATAGGGCCACATACTCGGCTTCTGCACTTGATGTTGCAACCACATTTTGTTTCTTGCTACTCCAGTCAATGCATGACCCGTGCCACATCACAACTATGCCAGAGGTTGACTTATGACTGCTCAGCTCCCCTGCATGATCTGCATCCACAAAACATTCAAGACCTCCTGTCTTTGCTCCTGACAAAACCAGACTCTTTGTCTTCGTGCCTTTCAGATAACGCACTATCCTTTTAATCCCTTGCCAGTCAGCCTCTGAAGGATGCTCTACCTTCTGGCTTAAAATACTGACTGCATTACATATGTCTGGGCGAGACACCTTCACCAAATATTGCAATTTCCCTATTATGCGCCTGTACTTCTCAGGATCTGTACAAGGCGTCTCCTGCACATTCTGTTGGAAAGCCACAACCATTGGAGTCTTCACAACATTGCATTCTGTCATGTTGCATTCTTCTATGATCTGATTTATTTTACTTTCCTGACTCAATGTTATGCTTCCGTCTTCTGCACGCACAATATCCGTGCCTAAATAGTGTGTGACAGGCCCCAAATTCTTTGTGTCCACCTGCCTGCCCAGTTGCTCATTAAATTCTTGTTCCTCTTGCTGCTCATGATAAAAATACATGATGTCATCAACGTAAACTGCACAGAACGTGGTTTTCATCCCCTGTCTCTTTATATACACACATGGATCTGCCTTGCATCTTTGGAATCCCATTCCATGCAACACTCTGTCCAATTTCTCATTCCAGCAGCGTGCACTTTGCCGCAGTCCATATATTGATTTATGCAGTTTACACACGAACCCTTCCTTTGACACAGAACCCAGAGGCAGTTCCATATATATCTCCTCTCTTAAATCACCATGTAGGAATGCCGTCCCTATATCGTAGTGATTTACACTCATGTTCTGCATCGCTGCCAGCTTCAGCAGCACACGAATGGACTCATGTTTCACAACCGGGGTGAAAACAGCATCATAATCTGTCCCATGCTGCTGGGTGAATCCCTTGGCAACCAAACGTGCCCTGTACCTCTGTACTTCCCCGGAACTTGCTTTCTTCTTCTTAAACACCCATCTGCAACCTATGGCCTTTTTACCCATGGGTAACTTTACTAATGTCCATGTGCCATTCTTTTGCATGGCTTGTAATTCTTCCTGCATGGCCTGCTGCCATTTGTGCTGCTCTGCCTCAGGCATCAGCCTGATTGCTTGAAATGATGCTGGCTCTTCTAGTTCTCTGTGAACTTCCTCCATCTGGGCAGTGAATACCAACGGCATGCCTTTTACAGCTGTCTGTTTACAGCCCTGACCGTCATTCCCTTTCCGCCCCATTGAACTCAAGGCATCAGCACACTTCACACCCATGGACATTTTAAACTGTGAATCATTAAGGCTTCCTTGCATACACACTTGATCTCCCCTCATTACAAAACATTGGTATTTGTGAAACAAAATTGAATAATTACAACTCACCAGTTTTCTAACTGATAAAATATTATGAGCCAATTCCGGAACAAACAAACAGTCTGACATTAGTCCAAGTTTGTCAAATTTCACCAGACCTTTAGCTTTTACGGATTTCTGTGATCCATCAGCAAGTAAAACAAAGTCTTTCACTTCTTCTGAAATGTAAAACAAATGTCTGTCTTTAATTAATATATGGCTTGCTCCGCTGTCGACAATAAAGTTAATTTGTTCCAAGTCTTTAGACTTCTGTTTACAAACAAAGTTCACACTTCCCTGCTTCAAGCCTCCGTCCCTGGAGTTTCGCTTGATTGCACAATCTTTACGGAGATGCCCACGAGCCCCACTGGCAAAACAAGACTTCAGCCGCTGCTGCTCCCGCTTGTTTTCCTGTCTGCTTTCGGCAGCCTGCTCCGGTTCGGCACATTTCTCCTCCTTGCTTCTGACAGCCTCCACCGGCTGGGCTCTCTGCGCCTCCTGCCTCCGCTGCCATTCCTGGGACAAATCCTGCAACGCGTCCCACGTCTGTTTAGCCGACGGCTCATCTCTCACACACATCAGTTGAGAATCCGATAGAGCCAAGATTATAAACGCCTGCGCCCTCTGGTCTCGACGCTTCCAGGCCGCGGTCGGCACCGCCGGGGGTTTTTCCTCAATCACGTCCCATAAATCCTCTGTTATCAGCAAAGCCCGCATCCTCGGCTTCCAGCTGCCATAATTCTTGTCATTAAGTCGTTCCATCGGCAAGCCTCCCCCAGACAGGTTTACAGCCATGTTGCTCACCTCCGTCTGGTTCAATCAATCAAGCTGCCCTCTCTGGAACTCCGTCTGCCGTTCAGACCAGCAACTTACTCCGGTGTAATGCGCTGTGGAGCGCAACCATCCTCTGCTACCACTGTTGGCATGTGTGCATTGTTGTGTGAAACAGCATACATTACGTTGGAGTTAAGTTGAGCAAGAAACTTCTTCAGAGCATGTTAAGAGTCTTTATTCAACGACATTAAGGCCAGAGGCTTAAGAGTAAATACATGTAGAGATTCTTCAGTCACCCCCCTTCTGGTACATCTCTCTCCATAGATAAACACAAAAGACAGCCTCTCAGCTCAGAGGCATAATTCAGAAGAGGACAACACACAGACTCTGTTAGAACTTTCCCAGTCGCTATCAGATGGCTACCATAGCAACGGCCCTGGCAGTCCGTTCCCAGACAGGGCATAGACATAACTCCCCCTTAACCACAGTTACGTCTTCAAACTTGCAGGCTTCATGGAAAACTACTAGAGACAGTAATGCCTACTGGTCACCCATGTGAAACCCAGCAAGTTAGGGACCTCAAAACTGTGGACCTTTCTTTGTTTTTGTCTTTTTAAGTAGCCAGGAAGCCTTATAACATGCAGGCTATTTTTCAAAGTATTAACAGCATATTACACCACAATCACATAAATTGAGGCATGGTATCCATGAAATGCTGCTTGATTAAAAATTCAGCTTTACCTCAAGAAAACCTTTCTGATCTGGTGACATGTGATTCAAAGGGATGCAGGTTTCACCGGTCTCTTGGCAAACCATCATTACATGCCGCTGGCTGAATGTTCCTCTGCCAACATCTTGCCCACTCAGGCGAATATTAAAACCTTTGTATAAAACAAAGCATGGAGTAAATGTATAAGCTCCCATTCAAAGCTGACTGGTGGGGTGGGGTGGAGTTGTCCTTCCAACAGTGGCATTGCTACACCTTACTAGAATGGACAGGGGCAGGGTAGCAGCGAGGTCAGGGCTGTATGGATACATATAGCCAACAACGTTCAATTCATTTTAGTAGCCAAGAGGAATACATAGGTCTAGTATAAATGCACTACCTTGACAGAGCAGAGAACCAAAAGCTAACACTTCAGCTGTGGCCCAGTCTATCTTTATCCCTTCTTCCATCTTCAGCATTCTTGCCTGTACAAAACAAAAGTATACAAATTTCATAACTTTGTTACCTCAATGTCTAGAAGGCTTACCCAGCTTCTATCTGGTTTCTAGATCAATCGATTGACAGACAGACAGAGAGACAGACAGACAGACAGACAGATGTGACATCGTGGTTTCAGAGTTAGACTACAGTTAAAATCCCAACTTAAGTCATTATTTTTTACTTACTGTATTTCTAGCTTGCTTTTCAAATAAAACCCTTACAGTAGTGGATTATAACACACTTTAAAATACAGAATAAACAATCAAACCATAGAAATAATAAAAGACCATTCAAACCATACATTGAAAATAAAAAGTAAGACAGCAGCAGCGGATGAAAAGCACAGTATGTTAAAATTAATCTTTTTCAACAAGTTAAAACTTTCCTCTTTCAACAAGCCTTTTAAGTTGAGACCTTATCCCAGTCCGTGTCTGTGTTGGAATTGCTTTTTAATATGTTTTTAAACCTTTTCTTTCCTTTTTTTAAAAAAAGATTTTTAAAAGCTTTTTTTTAAAAAATGTTTTTAAATATGTTTTATTTTAATGTATTTTAAAGTCTGTTTTATGTTTTGAAGTGTTTTTAGTGTTTTTATTTGCCGCCCTAGGCTTCTACTGGGAGGAAGGGTAGGATATAAATTTAATTAATTAATAAATCATCATCATCATCAATGCAAATTGAAATAAATTAGTCTTAAAGGTCAGAAAAGAGGGAGCCAAACATACAACCTAGGTGAAATTATTCCAAAGATGTGGGATCATCATAGCAAGGGCCCTGTCCCTGGCACTTGCTAATCTCTCAGCTTTCACTTGATGACCTTGGGCTAGTCATCTCTGCCTCACCTGTTATGGGGATAAAATTAGGGAGACTTCATATATATCACCCTGAGCTCCCTGGAGAAAGAGTGGCTTAAAATATAATATATAAATACAGGTATGGTGTTATGTTTTTTTGCACAGTATATCAAGAGGGCTAGAAGCATATTATTGGTGATGGGACACCAGTTGTGGAACTTCTGAAATATGGTTGGTTCCAACCTTCACACATTTTAGGGGCAAGGTGAGGACCCACCTTTTTGTGCAGATGTATGTGGGACATTAGTATAGAGCAGGATTGGGGAAGATTTGACCCTCCTGATGTTGTTGGACTCGAATTTCCATCTGCCCCAACCAGCATAGCCAATGGCCAAGGAAGATGGAAACTGTAGTCCAGCAACATCTGGAAGTCCAAAGGTTCTCCAGTCTTGGTGCAGAGCCTATTGTTTTAGTATTACATAAGTTCTCAGCATGCTTGAAATGGATTGATAGGTATTTTTAGTTGTGTTTCATTTTAAGTTGTATATCCCCCTGTCGGAGTGGCAATGAAGAGTGGGTAAGTAATATTTTAAATAAATGCAATCTGTTTTAAATAATGTCATTTTTATCATTTTAACACAACTAGTTATTAGTTTGCATTTAATGTATTTATTTGTTATATTTTACTTCAGGACATTTAGGTAGCTTAGCTGATGTCAGGCAAGCAGTGACACGACTGAGACCTGCTTAGCTTTAACAGTGTGACAGTAGCATGTGCCTTCAAACCTTTTTCTGGGTTTCCAGAGCCAGACCTACCATTAAGCAAAGTGGGTCAGCTTCCTCAGGTAGCAGGTTTTAGGAGTTGTGAAAGGGCAGCAAATTGTTAGCTATTTAATTTATTCTTATTATATTGTAGTATTGCTGTTGTTTTTGTTGTGTGTGAAGTTGCTGGTGGGATTTTCTATCTGAGGTGGCAAAATAATTTGGCTACCCTTGGGTACTATGTACATTAACTTGGGGTGTGGGGTGGGTATGTGTCTTCCATTTCCTGCTCTGCCTCAAGCAGCAAAATGTCTTAGGCCAGCAGTGCACCACACCAGTTACCACATTGTATGGCCACTATCACGGCCTGTTTTCACAATAAGACTGGCTTCTTGACAAAAAAAACCAAAAACCAACACTTTCCTGTATCTGGAACAGCGTGGATATATGTTATATGAAATATTCATACAAGTAACCTGACATGAACGATGGCTTGTATCCAATTAAGTCATACTCAGAGTAGACCCAATGACATTAATGAAACTAAGATGGTTACATCTATTAATTTCAATGGGTCTACTCTGGGTAGGACTAGCACTGGATACCATACCATCCTACAATTCACTGGAAGGCCCCTTAAGTTGAAGTAATCATCCAAGAGACATCTGAGCTATTTCACACATATTCCCATGTTTAGTTGGGCACAGGAATGGCTTGCCAGACTAGTGGCCATAAAAAAAGGCTATGTGAATTGGCTCATATTAATAACAAGGCTGCAAGCTTTACAGCACAATCCTATGTATGTCCACTCAGAAGTATTCCCCTGAATTTAAAGGGCTTACTCCTAAGTACTTGGATACAACATTGCAGTCTTAATTTGATTAACTTGTGGTGGACCATTTGTCATAAATAATTGCAACCCTAACCCCACTTACATGGGAATAAACCCAACTGAATTCAACAGGACTTACTCCTCATGTAAATATGTGGAAGTGAGTCTACTTACTAAGGACATGTCCTTTTAAAGGATATTTTGCTGTTAGTGTGTTAGCATAACAGAGTATGAAACAGAAGATATTAAAGATGGCAATACCTTCTTAAAATTAGTAGTGTTTGTTTAGTAAATTATGTTTTGTCTGTCCTACAGGGTGGTTCATGAGAGATGTTCTTGGAGGCACTGATTCATAGGGTCGCCATAAGTCGTAATCGACTTGAAAGCACATAACAACAACAACATGTCCTACATTGTAAGCATTTTTTATAACTCAAAATATATCACACACAATAAAGAGTCTCAATTACATGTTTTGCTTCGCATTTTTATATGCTTTGGTTCCTCTGTTTACGCAAAACAAGCAACTTCCTGTACAATAACCATATATCTATTAGCCAATAACAGTTCAATCTTTGTTTAGCTACTCAATGATCCTTTCCCATAAGCAACCTTTTAGGAAGCTATTTAGTTCTTAGTACGTAACAAAAAAGTAGCTATACAAAGGTTTTGTCAAGATGCAAGTGTACATAAATATAAGAGATTAATTCATCTAGCCTTGCCTACAGCCAGCCAGTATATCTGAGCATGAGGCAAGATTTGAACTAGCTCACAGGTACTGTATGTGCTTTCACTTGGGGCCACATCATACTTTCTAGCGTTCAATTTCAGATTCTCACACCTGGGCATGTGTTTTCAGGATATGGCTGTGCAACTGCATTTCCGCTGCCACTTCCACAGACTTGGCCCCAACAAACTGAAGGAGTGGAACTGGTATGCCTGTATCCCATGTGGTGATCCTTGCCGATGGTTCCACCATGCTACTCCAATGAGCCTGAAGACTGGCGGATGGAGGGGTGTACATTGGCATGTTGGCCAGATGCTCGTTCAGTTTAGAGTAATAGGAAGTCTTTATTTCAGAAACCTCTTCCTCTGTCATGAGTCCCTGGGCTACTAGACGCTCTGTGTAAGTTTCCGGAATACTCTTACGGGACCTGTGAGGGGAATACATGATGTTGTCTCACATTTGGATTGCTGCAACATCCTCTGCATTCTGCTGCTCCTTTAAAATGGTTCAGAAAATTCAATTTGTGCAGAATACGGCTACCTGCTTATTAGTGGAAGCATATTGGGGGGGAGATGTAAATCGCTCCTGTAATCCTGAGGGGACACTTTCTCCCATGTGCATCTCCACATACATTGAAAAGACCAAAAAAAACAACAACACCCCACTTTGCAGGGGGAAAGTATTGAAAAGGAATGGAAGTCAGTTAAGAACCCCCAATTTGGACTGGGTCACCACAGCTGCTTTTCCTCCAAAATAAAAAAAGCCAGGTTAGGCAAGCTTATTTAAACATGTGACTAACCTCATGTGTAGTTTGCCCCTTACAGAAGGAATGTTATTTAAAAATTCTTGAAGTATTTTGAAAAGGCATTGCTAAAGCGTGTGACAGCCCAAACAGGATACAATTTTTCTCCTGCTCGGACTAAGCCGGGACTTAGGAACTCTCACCTTATAG
This sequence comes from Rhineura floridana, assembly GCF_030035675.1. Lineage (NCBI taxonomy): Eukaryota > Metazoa > Chordata > Lepidosauria > Squamata > Rhineuridae > Rhineura > Rhineura floridana. The sequence continues at coordinate 118,179,247 of NC_084487.1, read as the reverse complement.
GCCGGAAGTGGCCCACAGACAAATTTCATCTGGCCTGCTAGATCCTTTCCCACCATAAACAGTTCAGTGGGGCACAACTAAGAGGGGAAAGGGCTTTGCTGTTGTGTACAGTTTGCAAATGCAACTTTTACCTCTGCAGGAAGATCAAAGTGGAGAAGAAAATGTCTCAGGTATGTAGACTTGTGTTTTACTTAGAAACAGACCAAAAAAAGTCAAGCATTTTGTAACTGCATGCATGCAATTTTTGTGGTGCAACTGCATTTTGCAGTCTGAGGCTTCAAAACTGAGCTGTAAGATAGTTCAGTTGTGCATTGCTATTACATGTTTTTCTCAACTGAGATTGCTAAGTTCTTCTTGCCTTTTTCACAGTCAGGATGTTTAAGAACTTTAAAAAAACTTTATAAAAAAAGTCAATGAAAAAATATGGAAGGTGAAATTTGAGTGGTTATTAAGAATCAAATATATGCCTCCATTTGCCATGGTTGATAGCATTGTGTGTGCGTTTGATTGTGTGTGCCTGTGCGCATATTGAGGACACGTGACTGTGTGTAGGCCATGCCCCATGCACTACTGGAAAGCAGCCCAGATAGCTTTCCATGGGGGCAATGTGGCCTTTAGTTCAAAAAAGGTTCCCCACTCCTGCATTAAGCCGTACCTGATAATTTTATACATGGTGGGATTGGTGAAGAACGGCTCATCTAGTTCATTATGACCCCACTGCCGGTAGCATAACAAATCCACAATCACATCTTTACGGAAATGACGCTGGTATTCAACAGCCAATCGTGCAGCTCGGATTACTTCTTCAGGGTCATCTCCATTTACATGAATAACTGCACAACCAACTATCTTGCCTAAAAATGAGAGAAAGAATACAGCAGTTCTGTACAACATATGATCAACTTAAGGTCAGTGGAGCTCACCAGAAATATATGACAGTCCACTAAGGCAGGACACACGTCCTGGTTTTGCTGCAAAAACAGGAGGGATTCTCAAGCACCTGGATCCACAAAGCATGGCTAGTGTGCTATACTGTACCAGTCTGAATTATAATTAAATTAATCATTTTAGATGTATCAGTTTATTTGTATTTAGATTTTTGCAGTTTCACATTAACTAATGATGCACCTCCAACCCTAAAACACAGCATTCTGGTCCAATCTCCCCACCTTTCTGGCGGAGAACTCAAAGGGGGAAAAGACTAAGTACATGCTACCATCCCTTCAATATTTACTTTCAATGCTGGTCTCAGATACTCACATTAAAATCCTTTTAACATGCAACTTTAATTTTTTCACAATCCCAGTGATACATACCAATATCACTACAGTACAAAGACGACCTCCCTCGCTCTGCTGGAGTGGTGAAGCCCAACTGGTTGTTAACAATGAGATGAATGCTTCCACCTACTCTGAAATGTGGTAGATTGGAAAGTGTAAACGTTTCAGGAACAATGCCTTGACCAGAGAAAGACGCATCACCGTGAACCTATATCACATAAGGAAATAGAGGATTTATGTGAGGAACCACTGCTAGCTCTTTGGAGGGGACTTGTATTTGTTTATACGGATGGGGGATTAAAATGTTGCAGCTATAATATTTACTTCAGAAGTATAGTGCAGAAAGGGAAAACTCTATCTCATAATTACCCTCTTTTGTTCCTTTTTCTCACTACATAATAGGCTTAGACCATCTTGAAATACTGTATTAGGTGGATATCTCAGAGAATCATAGGGGTGCAGAGGGCCTTATAAGCTGTCTGGTCCAATCTCCTCCTAAGTGCAGGAAATCCAGAGATAGAGCATTCCCAAGAGATGGCTGTCTAGTCTCTGCTCATAGATCTGTGTAGCTTTCGAACAGTAGCAGACAGTGGGGTGGGGACACTTACCTGGCCTCCCAGCAGTGGGTTACTGCTGCTTACCAGAGGGAGGGGAAAGGTGACATGGAGGTCTGCACTGGGCAAACGCACCAACAGGAGCTCTTTATTGGCTGAACCAGTGTATTTGTACAGAGCCGACCTCCCTGTTGCCTTGCCCCTCACTCTCCCTCCCAATGAGCAGCAGCAATTTCACCACCAGGAGGTCAGGTAAGAATATGCTTTTAAAATATTCTGATCAAGCTGAAGATTGCTAGAGAAAAGCACAGGCTGAAGTGGCTTTCATAATTTTTTGAATTTGTATTCTTAATAAAGCAGCATTATTTATTTAAGTAAACCAATATCCTGCACTCAGTCTCTCCTCCCAGCACTGACCTGTCCCATGACCTGCTTAGGCTTAACAATGCAACAGCCTCGTATGCCTGCCAGCTGTTTCCTGGGGCCTGACAATTTGCCCTTCAGACACTTCAAGTTGTCTGAAGTGTTACAGCACCTCTCCCAGAACCCCTTGCACCAGCTCTCAAAATACCTGCAGGCAGATAACTTTGTCTCCAGGCTGCGCAGAACTGTCTAGAGAGTAGTCTCCTTCGAGCTGAGATTGTTGCCTTCCCCTGGTTTTGCCAACTGCCACAGGGTTAATGGCTTCTAGATGGGACGGGTTTGGCAACAGGATGACATGAATAGGTCGATGAGACCCGAAGTCTAGATCTACTGAAGCAGTCAGGTGGGACAGGACATCTCCAATCGCTGGTGAGTTGTCTGGAAATTCACTCAAGCCTCGCATTTTACGAAACATCAGCTTTACATAAAGATATGAAAATAACGTTTAGAACACATTTGCAGAATCTGTTGAATGCAGATGAACAAAAGTTGTCTACTTCAGGGGTTCCCAAACTTCTGGGACAACCCATTCCTTTCCCTTGTTAGATTCAGGTCTCATCAAACAATCCCACCCCTCCCATCGTAACCCACCTTTCAAGTCATTGTCCACAGAACCCGCTTATCTTCAGGCCCATTGCATTCTAAACTTCCTCTGTAACGGTCACATGACCTGCCCATATTTCTTCTAAGGATTGATTTGTCATTATGGCTGCCCTTGTGGAGTGTACTGGAAATACTTATGCACAGCCCTGCTGGCCTAATAATATAAAGATTTGTTTAAGCTATTTGTGTGCTCACTTCCTTCAGGGAACTCTGAGCAGCATACATGGGTTGCCCCATTTTATCTTCATAATAACCACTGAAGTAGATTAGCCTAAGAGAGTGTGGCTGGTCCAAGGCCACAACTGAATGGGGATTTGAATCTGGGATCACATCCACAACCATACATTTACAAGACATAGCTTCCCCAAAGAATCTTGGGAATGGTAGTTTGTTAAGGATGCTGGGAATTATAGCTCTGCAAGGGGTAAACTACAGTTCCCGTGATTCTTGGGGGAAGCCATGTGCTTTAAATGTAAGGTGTAAATGTGACCTATGTCTTCTTTTGCCTCCCCTACACTACTCTAGACATACTAGCTCTGCAATGTCCAAGCAAGTGCCTGCAGTTGCCAAGGATATGCTGTGCTGGCTTAGAATCTCTTTCAGGATTAGGCCAAACTACATAGCAAATGGCTTTCAAACATTTTGACCTTAGCGGAGGAACCGTAGCTCAGACCACATGTTTTGCACACAAAAGGCCCTAGATTCAATACCTGACATCTACAATTAAAAATATCTGCTACTGTGATGGAAAAGACCTCTGTCAGTCAGGGCAAACAGTCTGATCTGGTATCAGGCAGTTTCTTACATCCCTATGACCTCCACATAGAGCCGCTGCTATGAAGAAGCATTTCCTGTAGACTTTATATGCCAGCCGTGATGTTTCAAACAGAACTTGGGACCCTTGTTACAGAGACAATTTTGAATCTTTTGCTACTAGTTCTATTTAACATTTAGCTGGAACACACAGTAACTATACTGTGACACTGTTTTCTGCCAATCCTCTGAACTGACAATGTAAGTAAAACAGTTTGAATGGATAAAGTATCTGTCTCAAGTATCTTTTAGGCAAGGAATGTCAAAGAAAGTATGTGGTGACAAATACTTCTCAAAGATGTTCCATTTGGAACATCTTTGGGGAGGAAGGGCAAAACCTAAATTTAATTAATATAAATAAATAAATAAAAGATGAAGCTTTTTGGCCAAGGCTTTGGCATTTCCACATGACCTTTTCACATCAAGTAAACTAATGTATACAGTGAATGTTGAAACATTTGTAGCTGTGACATTTGGGTTGCCAAAAGAAGTTCTGAACATATCTAAGAGGGCAACCCAGAGACCATTAGCATCAATGTAGCATGTATACCCAACTCTACTGAGTTGTGTATTTCCAAATCAAAATAAGTCACATCTGAAAGAAAAGTCCACTTCTTACCTCAGGTGGAAACTGAAGAAGCCCTGTAAGAAGATTAAGCCTGCCTCGATGAGGCATTCCAAGAACAATGTCAGTCACCCCGCTGTATGAGAACATCTTTAACAATTCATGAAAGAAACCCATCATGCTCTCTGCTCCTTCACCACCATATCTTTTCACTGTGGCAAACTTTGTAGCCAAAAAATGATCAAACTCCTGTAAAATGTGAATTGTGATTTTAAATATACATATATATATAATTCGAAGAATGCATCTTTGACAGTGATTTGGGCCCAGTAAAGATTTAACATTTGCAGTCTTCACTATGACATGGAGACCAGGAGAATGCTACGTAGCATTACAACTGACATTATCACTAACCATGGTTAATGCAAACTAGGATTGCCTTACTAACTATGGTTTGCAAACACAATTTGAAACATGGTTCAAGTTGTGAGGGCAATCTTGGTTAGTACTAATGAAGATGGTGAACAGAAACCATGGAAAGGATAGGGGAATTTGTGGTGGAAGGTGGAAGGAGCATGCAAGCCCATGGCATGTAGCCACAGTAATCGTCTGGTAATCGTTTAACTGCAGAAAAGAGATCAAGAATATTATGTCTCCACCAGGTCATAGTTATACAAATATATTTTGAGAAAACTGAACAAAAATTGTTTATCTTGTTTATCTGGTTCCTTCTTAAATACTCAAATGGCCTATTTCAGTTCAGTTGGAGCATCACAAAACAATATCCTGTGTTTACAACAGGTAATCTCAGAGATCAATATTGTTAATATACTCAAAAATCATCATGGCAAAATAAGCATTTTGACAGGACAAATTTATGTTGATTCTTGTGCAACTACTACTGATAATGCTGTCTTCTGTGTTTATACTGGTCTAGCAACAGGAAGCATATCTTATCAAAGTTAGTTGTCCTAATAAATCTACTGACAATTCTTGCTTGAAATTTATCTCTGTGAGTTTTGTATGCAATGCAATGTCCTCAGTTGCCCCCTGCCCACAAATACAGGGAGATGTAATTACTAGATTTGGGGCCCCATTCACTCATTCAGCAACATGGACAAAATCAACATGAGGTGGGGCAGCATGAGTTCCCCTTCTTTTTCAAAAAGAACACCAGAAATGTGTATAGCTCATCACTTATGTTTTTGTGATTAAGACTGGGATCAAAATTCACTATTTGTTCTCTACCTAAAAAGTCTCATTTGTGCAAGTCAAACAAGGGATATTTTCCCTTGCAATTGGGCTCCAAAACCAAGGCAACTACTAACTTAAAAACACTCTAGCTTCTCTAGGAATTAGTTCAACACTAAAGAGTGCAGAACAAAAAGGGGACAATGGACACAGAATGCATTAAGAAAAACTGTCTCCCATTAAAATATGTTCAATGGTAACAGATCTTGTCTAAAACTCTGATGCTCACAATCCAAATCATGAAATAACTTACTCTCTGGTATTTAGTTAAGGAAAAATCATTAAAATATCAATTGCATTAATAAATATGATATTTTAATCAACCAGTTGAGCTACTGTCTTCATAATGACAAATCCTTTCATTACAGTTCTAGTTTTTTACCCTTAGAGATAATTTCATTCCCACTTTTTTCTTATAAATATATTGCACACACAAACACACACTTAGACAATGCACCTGAGATTCTAGCATGAGCTTGGACAAGTACTTTTTCTCTTCAGTAGTGAATGCTTCTTGTTTCAACTCCTCAAACCGTTTAGCAATCCATTCTCTTTCTTGAAAGGTAGACAACTGGCTAGTCTCTATAGACATATGTTCACAGTATATATGATCCAGGTAAGACAGTACATCCTCTAGGGAGGCCTCTTCCTTTCCCATGTTCAAAAGCCCTGGAGTAAATGATTGTTCAGTAGATTACATTAATGCAGCAACAACACTGAGCATCAAGCTCTAAATTGCTCTTTTACCAAGGGATCCATCAAAAAGGCAAGCTTTCCTACTTTTCCTTTCAGAAAATAAACTCAGAGGTGTTCATGCTGAACTAATTACTGTAATGTAATAAGTCCCAGGGCAGGGGGCAGAAATACTGGAGTGGGAAGAAATCATGGCATTCACCCAGTCCACATGGTTCCTTTTTACAGCACAGAACCGGACCATGCAGAACCCACTTCCAAGCTACAATGGTCATGAACGAATTGGGCTTTGATATGTGTGATGCCCTGTTCCCCCTGCTACTCCTCCTCCTTGGTGATGGCAGCCTCGTGAACTTTCAATAAGCCTCTTGTGATCCCATCATGCCCAACATATGAGAAACATCAATCCTTCACATTCACATGCCACTTTGCACTCAGAAATCTCATACTAACTTCTAAAGAGATAATACAAGTAAATATTTTTAACTTAGTCAGTAATAAAAGTTGAATCTTCTGATTTTCATTCCAGTGCTTTACAGTGCAATCCTATGCATGTCTACTCCTATTGTCCTATAAAGTTCAATGGGACTTATGTGATGTTCCTATATTAATGTATATATGGTAAGTGTTGTTGTTTTAGAAGATACATGGTAAGTGGAGTGAAAGAGGAGGGGGAGTGAATGGGCAGTAGAATGCGAGATAATTGGCTGAGTGTTTAAAATGGCTGAATGTATAAAAGGAAGAGTGTGGAATCGGGGGGGAGAAGAGAACTGAGTGGGTTGGTTGGTGGGGTTTAGAGAGTTGTTTGCCAGGAGGGAGGTGGAGTTCGGATTAGTATTGAGTAAAACCATATGCTTATGTGCCTTAAGAAGAAATCTTGTTAATCTTGTTAGCTTTGTTATCTGTAATAAATACTTAATTTGGTTTACCAAAGGCCTGATCCTTGGCTGGGGTTTCACAGACCAGAAGGGAGGGTAAGGTAATGACCAAGGCTGAAGGGGAACTGTAACAAATGGTGGCAGCGGTGAAGAGAATAACAATACCAGTATTCAGAGTCTCTGGGAATACTAGTATTGGGACGTGACTGGTGGTTGCCTAGCAGGGGGATCTGTTGAGATCTGTGCTAGAGCGGGGAGAGAAACCGTAAGAGAGAGCGGTCCGGACTGGTGGAGTCCCTCGTGGTGCCTAGAGACAGGCAGTAACCACGAGCAGGTAGGAACCTGACAGGGAGAGCCAGGGAAGGACGCCTCACAACTTACTCTTGGGTGTATGTATAAGGGTGTGTATACCGTGTATAGGACTGAAGCTTTAGGCTTAGTTACTCCAGTTCCCACCCACCCCCAGTCAGCATGGCCAATAATCAAGGAAGGCGGAAGTTGTAGTCCAGCAACATCTGGAGAGCTTCAGGTTAGTCACCCCAGCTTAGTAAATTCCACTGAACTTAATAGGAGTTACTTCTGAGTAGACATGCATAGGTCATGTTCACTTAGGCTAAAATCCTAACCCAGTAAGCTCCATTAAATTCAATATGAATTACTTCTGAGTAGACATGGTGAGGATTGTGCTGTTATGTGGTAGTAAGTCCCACTGAACTCAAACCAGCATTTAAAGGATCAGGCTGCATGCCATTGAATCTTGTTCCTTCTTACCAAAGTTCTTCCTTCTTACTACAATATTTGAAAACTATTCCTTACTAAGATCCGTGGTTCAACCTGAACAACGTCAGATAAGAAAGAAGCATTTTGTTCTGTTTGTTTTTATGCTTTTATGTTTTATAGTTTTATTGTCATTTTTATATAAACTGCCCTGGGATCTTGTGTGATGAAGGGCAGTATATACATTCCCTAAATAAATAAAATAAAAATGTGATCAGGAATGTTGTAAGTTTTGATTGCACCATGACTGGCTAAGTGGAAGACATGCAGGAACAATTATTTCATATAAATATTAGATGTATTTCTTTGAATATTGTTCAGTGGAAGTCCAGTACTTTCCTTTGCTACTTCACTATCACATAGCTCCTGCTGGGAGGAAGGGCGGGATACAAATCAAATAATAAATAAATACATAAATTTGTATCTTGCTCCTCTTCCAAGAAGTTCAAGATTATGTATATCTGGTTTTATCCCATTTTATCACAGCAAGCCTCTGAGGCGGATTAGGTTGAATGATAGTGGTCCAAATGGGTCCAGCACCACCCAGTGAGCTTTATGGCTTGAACCCAGGTCTCCTTAATATGTCCAACACTCTATTGACCACACTGCATGTCGGCTCTTTTGGGAATTAGGTTAGCTTTACCTACAGAGTCACTGTAGGGATAACTATAGTGTAAGAATAATTCTATATATGTCTACTGAGAAGTAAGTCCCACTGGGCTGATTTGGATGATGTCATGGCTTAACAAACTAACATAGGAGAAAGTCTTATGGGCATACGCACAGACCTGTTCCTCCTCTCTTTGCACCAGAAGCGAACAAACTAAGAAGCCTCCATTAACTTGGAACATACAGTAGGGCCCCGCTTCCCGGCACTGCGCCTCCCGGCGTTCCGCTAATGCGACGGCTTTCCTTCCCTCTTTAAAAGCCGCTTTTGCAGCATTTTCGCACAACGCGCCCCATTAAAGTCAATGGGGTTCCGCCTTACGGCGATTTCCACTTTACGGCGGGGGTCCGGAACAGAACCTGCCGTATAAGCGGGGCCCTACTGTACCAGGAAACCATGGTTCACAGCTTCAAAACAAGCCAGGATATTAAACTAACTTCAACACATAGCTTCATATCCTGACTTACTGTGAAGCCATTAACCATGGTGTCCCAGTTTGGGCGAAACAGGACACTATAATTAATGGAAGACTTCCTGAATTCTTTGCTCACTTCTTTGCATGTGCAACTAAAAGATTCATATCTTAGCTTATTATGCCAAGATACAATTGTCAGCATGTGGCTACTGAGCTCCCTGGGGCTGACTTCAAGATAAGTGGGTACAGGATTACAAACGAAGGTAAAATACTATGAAATGCTCTAGTTACTTAGGAAAACTACTATCAAATTAAAAAAGGTAAAGGTGTCCCTGCACTTGTAGCGCGAGTCATTTCCGACTCTTAGGGTGATGTCTTGTGACGTTTACTAGGCAGACCGTATATATGGGGTGGGATTGCCAGTTCCGTCCCCGGCCTTTCTTTACCCCCCAGCATATGCCGGGTACTCATCTTACCGACCACGGATGGATGGAAGGCTGAGTGGACCTCGACCCCTTTTACCGGAGACTTGACTTCCTCCTTCCGTTGGAGTCGAACTCCGGCCGTGAGCAGAGCTTCGGCTACGTTACCGCTGCTTACCACTCTGCGCCACGGAGGGTCTGTGTGCCACAGAGGGTCTGTACTATCAAATTACTAATTACTATAGGTATTAAGGAAGAATTCAGCTCTCTCTCTCCCAACCCCATTGAAAAGCTTGTCCAACAAGCAGTGGCCATAAAGGCCATCATATGTGAATCCCTTTCACTCTTTATGAACTAGTCCAATAAACAGTCAACTAAAAATGATGAAAAAACTCAACACACTTTGAGAAGGAACTGTTTTTCTGGCCCTACCTGAAGTATTGAAAGGTCCTTGCAGAACTTCTGTCAGAACTTGAATTTCAGGTACCATATCCATCACAGCTTGGCCAGTAAATAAAGGGTCGATTTTGGCAGTTTTGTGGCCATGTTCATAGTATGCAGTTACTAAGCGAGCCAGCCCATGGTCAGCTAAAAGCAAGAGAAGAGAGACCATATTTAGCTAGTGTGTAAAGGCACCACATTATCATAATCTGAGAAATTAAGTTAGAAAGAGCCCAAATCCCTCTAGATGTCCTGCCCATAATGCCAATTTGATGTGGTTGCAGATACCAGTGGCTAAAAATATTAGCATACCTTGTTTTGAAAGCTTCAAACAAAAATCCCCATCCACTAACACAGAGCTCTGTGCTTTCTCTATTGCATCCATAGAGCGCCATCTGACCAGGCTCTCTCATCCACTTCAGTGAAAGTTCTGTGCACTCAGAGGAATGCATGCACAGGGCTGTCAGGAAAGCCCTACTATCTGCCTGTCTACACGCATGGAAGCTCGATGAGCATATGGGAATGCTCATACATGCAAGAAGCCACTGGCTGCAGGTGCCTGTTAGCAATGTTGTTCTCTTTTGAGCAATCATAATAAGGACTGGTAGCTAGCACATTCCCAAAACTTCATGCGTAGTTCCATTGCTGGCAAACAAAAGAACAGTTCACTTTCTGGTGTTTGGTATGATTAGCATACTAATTATTTTATCGTTAATTACTATTACATATATATCCCACCTTTCCTCCAAGGAGCTCAAGGCGGTGTACATGGTTCTTCCCTGTGACCTAAGTTAGGTTGTGGCTGGCCCAGGATCACCCAGTGAGCTTCATGGCTGAGTAACCCTGGTCTCCCACGTCCTAGTCCAACACTCTGTCCGCTACACCACACCATGAAGCTGCCTTATGTTGAGTCAGAACATTAGTCCAGTACTGTCTTCCAGCAGTGGCTATCTGAGGTACCAGCCCTACTGTGCACAATCCTTTTTTAACTGTAGATGCTAAGGACTGAATCTGGAATTTTCTCCATGGAAGGCATGTGCCTTACCACTGACAGACACGGTTTCTTTACATTTGTATCCTGCCACATGGTCCAAATGGCTCTTCAGAATGACTTACAAAATTAAACAGCTAAAACAAGGTCAAACAATAAAAAGTGTTTTTTTTTTTAAAAAAGTAAGTTATGCCTAACAAAAATGACAGATGCCAACACAGAGGTAGAAACTGTAACTTCAAATAACGCTTACCTCGTCTCCCAAATGCCTGCCAAAAAAATAACAACAATAATAGCAATAAAAGTTCCAAAACTAGGCACAACTATGGAGAAAACCCTGCTTCCTGTCACCACCAAGCTGATCTCAGAAATGTATCAGACTTGCAGCATCTGTAATACCTAAACATTTCCTGATATGGACCCACTTTCACATTTACTCGTTTTGAAATAAAAGTTTTAATGTTTACACGATTCACATAAGCCACATTCATACCATATTTAACTCATAAAGCTACAATTCCCAGAGTTCCCTGGGAAGAGGGACTGACTGTTAAACCACTCTGGCATTGTAGCTCCTAATACGAGTTTCCTAGCAGCTCTCAGCACCCTTCACAAACTACATTTTCCAGGATTCTTTGGGGGAAGCTATGACTGTTTAAAGTGGAATAATAATGGACTAAATGTATGGTGCGATTGTGACTTTATAAACAAATTATCCTCCATGGCGCAGAGTGGTAAGCGGCGGTAACACAGCCAAAGCTCTGCTCACGGCCGGAGTTCGATTCCAACGAAAGGAGGAAGTCGAATCTCCGGTAAAAGGGGTCGAGGTCCACTCAGCCTTCCATCCATCCGTGGTCGGTAAAATGAGTACCCGGCATATGCTGGGGGGTAAAGAAAGGCCGGGGACGGAACTGGCAATCCCACCCCATATATATGGTCTGCCTAGTAAATGTCGCAAGACGTCACCCTAAGAGTCGGAAACGACTCGCACTACAAGTGCAGGGCCACCTTTACCTTTTTTATCTGCATCAAGACAATGTTCCCAGCGAGATTCCAACAGAATTGGATGTCAAATATAAAATGGATGTACATAAACACAAAACCAGGGATGTGCATGTTCACAATATAACATGAAAATCCTATAACATCACTTTAAAGAAATATATGTAAAAGGGGGGCACTAGAAAATGTTAAATAATATGAAATGCTGTCTCTGAAAAATCGGTTTATTGACTAAACATCCATAACCTGAAAATAAATATGCAAGCTTATGTGTCATTATGTGTGCAAACTGATATGGTCATAGTTGTGTAGCTATTTTATAGATCAACTGGAAACCTTGAAACTTGTTCTGTTCCCTCTGGTGAAGTATATGTCACTACTGTTATTCAGTATGAATTATTTCAGAAAACAGTTTCCTTCACAGTAGCAAAGAGAAGAGCTATTAAGGCTAGCTTTGTAGGACTTTCATAGACCTCTGCATGGTTTCTTACAGTCCATAGCACTTTCCCTGAGTATTCTCTAGAATGCTACATGGGAGAGCTGCCTGTATAGGTTGAATATTCTCCAGAAATTGTGACTTCTTGAAAACTGAAGCTGTCTAGCCCTACTGACTTTGCACAATCCACTGGTTCCGTCATACACACATATCAAATAGCAGTATGGTATTGTTAGGAAAATTTGATTTTGTTAGCATGTGAGACATCTGGAAATATGATCCATGTGTCCCTGCTGACTTTTTACCTGTCTTAGCAAATAATGAGATCACATCACACCTATGCAGTGCATGAAATACAGTGAATGCATTTGCATTCATTGAGCCCAAAATGGCTGCAACTTCATGTGCTGCAATGCATCTCTCGTGTTTGCCCACACCAAAGGACCCCCACACTTCAGTCACTTGAACGTTGCATGCTGGACGCAATGAAGACAACCACATCTGTCTCTGCTGTCTTGTCCGCGATCTTTCACTGCCCGCTATGTGCTGCATCTTATAGAGGTCTGCTTTGTTACCAGCCCTCATTTAATCAAATCTAGACAATGATGGGGGCTGTGGCTGTTTCTCATCTTTGAAGTCTTTGAGATTGCCATCTCTAGACTGGCATGGAATGTATAATCTGGAGAATAAAGCTGTCACCTTTCAGTGTTGTGACATGGACCTTCTGCTTTGGAAGGGATTTCTTTATGGAGAAAGGCAGCATGTTCTTCTGTAATTGGTTTGGATTGCTCCACAAATCTTTCTTTAACAAAGAGGCCGTATTTTTCATAATCAAATCTATACGCTCCTTTCACAATTTTCAGATCATTGGTGCACGTTATATCATTGGTATTCAAAGTCAGGTGTCACCACTGTCCACTCTAAAAGGACTTCCCATGGCATTCATGATTGTGACCAGGGCTGAGATTTCTCTGGCAAAGGCCTCTTGCACACCTGGTGCTCATTCTTTTTTCTTTTTCTTTTGCTGCTGCTGGCATCTTCAAATTCCTGAATCATTCTGGATACCTCAGGTCCTGCCACAATCTAGTGCCACAGGGTCAGCCCCATTGCACCTCCATCTCCTTTTACTTGGGCATTTACCTGTTTATGGGTCTAATCTACTGCCATAGGAAAGAATGGGTGTTTTGTTTTGTGCACCACAAACCAACATGAGCAGAGCTCTTGGTATATGGCTGACACCTGCCCTTTCTGTGCCTCCTTCAGGAAACAAGGCCCCTGAAGGTAACTCACACCATTCTTAAAGCAGCACTCATCATGGCTCCATAATTGGATGTTTTCACAGTGTGTTGAGCCAAAGGCTGCTGAGGAGGGTAGGAAGTGATGCTGAGGGAACACAGGATGTTGGGCACAGGAAGTGCACAGTCCCTACCAGGCTGGAGGCTGTAGTGTGAAGACATCAATGGGAAGGTCATTGTAGGCTCCTTAAGTCATTGAGTGAGCACAAAAGTTAAAGACAGAAGTATACATCTGTTACTCTCCTGTCTGCTAGAGATTGTATCTGACTGCACAGGTAGCCAACATACCGCCTCCAGCTCCCATCAGCCCCAGCCAGCATGGCCAATGGGAGTTCTGGTCCAACAACTTCTGGAAGACCCCATGTTGGGTCCTCCTAATATACATTAAGGGTGGTATGGGAGGTGTTCCTTTCAGGAAGTACTTAGAAGTGTGCTCAGAAACAATCTGGAGACCATATGTAATTGTTTTAGCACTTGTGTATCATGCTCCCATTGGGCCACATTTATTATTAACTAAGCAGCCACATTTGGATAGCTCTAAAGAGTTTCCAAAGGTGGCCCCTATAGAGCTCATTATTGTAGTTGACCCTGGAGATGATCAATGCATGAATAACAGTTGCCAGGTTGTCCTTTTCTAGGAGTGGTCATGGCTGACAAATCAGCCACAACCCAAGAACCGAGGACCAACTGTGGGCCAAGCAGCCCGTGATCGTTAAGGAGAGTGTGCTCCAGCTTTGTATTTAAGCACAGCCTGGTTGTCACTGGTGGCAAAAAATTCTGTGCACATGAATAAAGCTGCAAGAGAGGGACTGACTTCTACCTTTCTTCATCAGTTCACTTGGTAGAAATATATTTTTAATAGCCACTAAGAGATTGGTACCCTGCATTTCAATACTGGCTGCAGAGCAGGGGTTTCTCCATGAGTAACATGGAAACAGGGTACTACTTTTCCCCCCCAGGATATTAAATTTTATGGGATTATTTACAAGGCTGCTCTGAGATCATACAGAACCAGGGAACCATGAACTCCCACATCAGGCTCCTCACCATCTCAGTTTATTAATCCTCACCCAATCCATCACTTCCTCCACATATCTGTTCAGAACTTTCATCACCTCACGTGGCTTTACTGAAAAGGAGAAATGTCATCAGCACAGTGATGATGTTTCACCCCAAATCCTCAAACAATATTCCACAGTTGCTTCATGTAGTAGGTTTTTTTTAAAAAAAAAGCATGGTTGGACTAGATGGTAACCTTCTGACAGGAATTTTTATTTCAGCAACATTCTCTAGGATTGTTCTTTTCAAGCTAGTCCCAACTAACAGGAAGCCTATGGTCTATATAGCACAGTGGTTTTCAAACTGTGGATTAAGATATAAGAATAGAGGTTTTGAACCTTAAGCAGGTAAAGCATTGCTTAAGCAGCCAAGACTGAATTGTTTGAATTGCTCCTCACAGATGACTTCACATTGATCTATAGTGTGAGTGAATGATCCCCTACTGTTTTGTTCTGATGTTAAGAACACAAGAAAAGCCTGCTGGGAGTCAGTGGCCCATCTAGTCCAGCATCCTGTTCTGAGAGCATCCAACCAGATGCCTATGGGAAGCCTGCAAACAGCACCTGAGTGCAACACCACTGTCCCCTCCTGGGTTTTCAGTGGTAGAAGAAATAGCCATCATCGCTAGTAGCCACTGATAGCCTTATCCTCTATGATGGCTTCCTCTGCACGGTTTTGCAGAATGGAGATGTCCTTCTCTGTCTTATTTTTATACTATTTACATTTTAAAATGTAAGTAACAAAGAATGTTTGATATACATTGAGAAAAATATCACCAAAGACTTGCTTATAAAGAAAGTAAGTATATACACATACAGTAATTATATCAGTAATAATACTGGACATGCCTACCCATCCATAATCAATCATTTTGCTTCTATTCATGTTCTAACATCTAGGTGGAATTAGTATATCATACACAGATTGGTTTCTGAATCTCCACACACGACAGCATAAATAAATCTCTACGTGCGCACCTATGGAACAAATGGTCAGGGGTGGTGAGGGGAGAGGCAGCTAGAGAACATTTAGAAGGCAGAGCAGAGTTCAAGAAACAGACTGATATAATCATACATTCAAGTCTGCTGTAATTAATATCTGTACTGAAGTGGGAATAATGAAAAGTCATCACAGCATAAACTGTGGGACAATTCCAAGACCAATTTTGCTTAAGACATGTAATCCTGTATACGCTTACTGAAAAACTAGGAAGACCTATTGAAACCAATGGGATTTGCTTCCATGTAAACTTGTTTTAAGATCAGTGTGTTGTGCTGCATTCCTATACCCACGTACTTGAAAGCAAGCTCCATTTTATTTATATTCTCTGATAAAATTATTTATAGGCCACCTTTTTGGGCCTAGCCCTCTCAAGGCAACTTGCCCAACGTAACTGCTACAAACTCAGAGGGATTTACGTCTTAGTAGATACGTACAGGAGTGTACAGTTTGGTCAAAGGAAAGAGGGTGGTCATCTGGAGGTACTGAAAAAATATTCCTGCAACTAAAAGATACATTATCAAATGTGACAGGTGGTCTGAATACTGTACACGTTGCCTGTGCTGTTCTCAGGGCACCAGTTAGGGCTGGCACCCATTGGGACTGTTAGGGTAGATGGCAGGGAGGCAACCAGTAGGTGGAGCCCGAGCTAATGAAAAGCAGAGCTAACTAATTCTGGTTTGGTCCCTATTCTCCTCGCTGCTGCGTGCCACCATAGGGCAACACTGTCACTAAGGTGGAGGAGGAGGCCGCGGCTGACAGCTAGTATCACCTACTAGACTGGATACAAATAAGGAGTTAGGCAGATGGGGGCTGACTGAGTGCAGACTGATCTTGATGGGGCACTGCCCCACTTACCCTTTATGGAGCAGCCTTCACTAGAGGGCACTGAATGTCCGTTCAAGCCACTTTCACTAGGGTGCAGCCTGATCCTATACAGATCTACTCCGGGAGTAAGCGCCACTGTGTTCAAAGGAACTTATTCTCAAGTACGGGCGCACAGGGGTGCAATCTTAAAATGTCTACCTGCCTTCTTTTACTTATGTACTTCTTATAAACAGAAAAGCAACTAACGAATGAGTCCCATTATTTATTATCGGTCCCCTCTCCCCGCGCCTCTAAAATGTGTAATTGCAAGGACTCCTGTTTCCCCTCCTTTCACCCGGCGACGGTAAGAGCAACAAGCAGCAAGCACCCCCTTGTCAGTGCCCTGCAGCGGCACTGCCTGGGCACCCGCCGACCTGTTCTCCTGGAGGGATCGTGAAGCTCCGCGCTGTCAGCAACTCCGCTCTCCGCTTTGCGGCTCGGCTTGTAACCGTAAACACCCCTCTCAGTGCGATACCAACGCCGCAGGAGCAGGGACGCCGACGGCCTCAGCGACCCGATTCGGGCTCCCAGCGACAGAACCGGAGCAGATGCCACCACCGCTGCCATCATAGCCATCCTGCTCGGCTTGACTGTAGCCAAAAAGGGGGTAGCAACCTCAGACAACTCCCCCGGCCCTGATTGGCTGGACTGGGAGAGGAGGAGCACGTAGAGCCGCCCGTAATGGGAAGAAGAGAGGCTGATCAGTGGCTATGGAAATGGAGGTCATTGGTCCAAACCAAACTGTTTCCCAAACGCTCCTAAACTTCCAATGAAATGGGCATCGCGCCCTACCCCACTCACGTACAATTCGGTAGCATCATAGTGCCGAAAGGTGAAAGTTAGTTCTTCATCAAAATTCTCCTCCTTCTTCTGCCCGTCCTTCACCAGTAGGTCCCAGAGCGGGTTACAGAAATTTAAAATGGCAGTATTAAAAACATCCAGTTTGCCTATCTGTCAAGAACACCCTCCCAAGGCGTCTACAAATACAAAAGCAACAATACGAAGAGTCATTAAAGGAAAACAAGTTAAGAGCACAAGCCAAAAAAGCAGACAAACACATACCATTGAAAACAATTACGCTGACAAAATATTAAAACAGCCAGAATTAAGCATGGTTTGTTGAAAGTGACTGGTCTTTAATGCCTGCCAAAAGGGTAGCTAAACAGGCCTGTCTTACTTCTGACAGCATAGGGCCAAAGAGCATAGCCTCTGATATTACTCGTAAGTCTGTATACAGACTATAATCCTGTGCACTCTTTTTTGGGAATAAACCCCAGTGAAATCAGTAGAGCTTCAGTAAACATGGATAGAATTGGGTTGAAAACATGAAATTATGGAGAGAGAATGTGTAGGTGCATTAAGCCCACTTTGATACAACCTCAGCCAAAGATTCAGCTGATGGTCAATTGCTTTCAGCCTCAGTTCTCTACCTGACTGAAAAATGGAAATAATAATGGCCTACTGATCATGGGTCTTGGGTGACATGAACAACAACAATATTCAAAAATTGACTTGTGGACATCCAATGAAGCTGTATGTTGGAAGATTCAGGACAGACAAAATAAAGGACTTTTTCACACACCACACAGTGAAACTATGGAATTCACTCCTACAAGAGGCATGGTGGCCACCAACTTGGATGGCTTTAAAAGGGGATTAGACAAACTCATGTAGGATAAGGCTATCAATGGCTGCTAGCCATGATGGCTATGCTCTGCCTCCATAGTAGGAGGCGAGGCAGTATGCTTCCAAATACCAGTTGCTGAAAAACATAGGAGGGGAGAGTGCTCTCACACTCAGGTCCTGCTTGCAGGCTTCCCATGGTTAACTGGTTGGCCACTGTGAGAACAGAATGCTGGACTAGATGGGCCATTAGCACAATTGTAGCAGCAAATTCAGAAGTGCAGGGTCCCTAAATGATAATCATAGCCACACCCCTTCTAAGATCATTCAACCTTCTATATTATAGAATAATCTAGCCAAGTCTGAATACTGCTTTCTGCTTCTCTATCATTAATGCCTTCTCCCATAACAATAGATGTTCCTAGGAGCTAATCATGAAAGGGGATGTAATAGCTACTGAGAAGAGTCTTCTCGGTGGCTGACTCATCTCCTTTCACTCTGATTGGCTCCAAACTGTAGGAAAGGACAAGGAAGCGGGTTAGAAGCTGTTTTTCATGGTCAATACATTTCCCTTTCATGCTGATCGTCTCATATGATGCCAGAGACATAGGGACCTTGCTGGGCCCTAGCTCCCAAAGGGTCTAAGACCCTACAGGACCCTGGATGACTACACTTCTGGTTATTGGCCTGATGCAGCAGGCTCTTCTTATGTTCTTAAAGATCTTTTTACATAACTCAAAGCACTCAAACTCTTGAGTGGTAAGTTGTGCTCTATTAATAATAAAGATAGCTTACTTTGTCCAGCTTTCTCAATGCTTTGGTCCATTTACCCAGATATATGTGTTACACTGCAGTGAGTGCAGGTTGGAACCCTAAACTTACATTTAAATAGCACTGAAAATCCTGTTGCTATATATCAGGAATTTCAAAATCTCTCATTTGTGCAAAAATTTCCCTATTGGCTGCAATAAACCATTGGGGAAAAATGAACTCAAACCATAATGAACCCTCTCCTTTCCTGTTCCTTTAAAAGGCAAGGATTGCTATTATTGGCTAGCTAGGCTATTGGAATAATGGGTCTTGTTTTAGTTTTGTATTTAAAAGTTCCTTCTAGTGTAGGGTTTTCATCTTCTGACTTGGAGACAGTACCTATTGCTTTAACAACTTTAATGCACTTTTGGATTATTTGTCTCACTGCCCTGAAGCTGTTAGGCAGTCGCTGGCATCTCTGAGTTAGGAGCCAGCAATCCTTCTTTTCCAGTAAATAGTCTAAGGAAGGTTTCAGCAGATATTTACAACATGAGAAATGCCAGATTAACATATTAGTAATGAACAAAAATACAATATCTGCCAATATATTGTTATGAGCATGGGGGTTGGGATGGATGATTCCTGTGGGTCCCCTTCCAACCTCTGATTTGGAATGTTATGCCGTGGAGACAGAAACTCACTCTGCTGGTCAGATGAGTTTCTCCTTTGTTAACCAAATAGATTGGCCAGGTAAAATAATGGGCTTATCAGTTGCCCAGCAACAGTGAATGGGCCAGGAAGACCCTTTTGTCATTGAAACTCTTCAGGAGAGCATCCCCCCCTTCCTGGAGGCCAGCAGAGGCTTGTAGTTTTAGTTGTGTCTAGAGAATGCTTGGAGACTGAAGGCAGGCAGAGAGACTGGCTCTCTGCACCATGGCATTTGGGGTGCCTCCTGCAACCCAGATGGAAAAGCTGGATATTGGACTGCTGATGCATTGAACCCCTCCATCCTTGAGCTCAGGTTGGAATGTGTGTAAATAAATAAACCATATTTCATAAAGACACCGCAGTCTCCGCTGACCTTCTTCCCAAAGGAAACCAAACCCTGGAGGAGTGCAGGGACCCCTGAAATCTCACCGCTCAGAGATTGGGGAGGGGCGCAACAATATTCATTCCAGTAATCACTACCAATATACAGTAACATCTATAAAAACATTCATGGAGTATATTTCCACCATTGTAAAAAAAAATTGTTCAAATTTTAGTGGACAATTTCATAACCTGAAAAAAAACTTCAGTGAGGTAAGTTTCAGTGAAAATTGAACCAAAGGATGGGTTCATTTCAGTATAGTCAGGTCCCCAGAATCCAATGTCCAGCTTTTGAAATTTTAACCTAAATCACACATTATTTTGTGTCACAAGTATTATTGTTTGAATGCACACTTATATGACGAGAACTGTGTTTACCATGACAAATCGAAACACTGAAGACTAGACCTTGCTCTAGCAGATAAAACCAGCTGCTTTCACTACACTGGAGCCTCTGTCCAAGCAACATATTATTCACAGTGTAAAACCTCGCAATTATTTGACTGTGTCCAAACTTAACATGTGATTAAAAACTTGTTTATAATATCATGATATTAGGGCCAGACTGGCAAATAGCGATAGGGCCACTGTTTGCCCTTGGTATGGAAACTATGCACGGCTGATCCCACTGATTAATAGGACATGTGGCTAGAGTCTAGACCAAAACATTTTGCTGCTTTAAGTGAAGAACAAGAGGTTCATCTCCTCCTTTCCACATACAGAAGCCAATTGGACTGGAAGCTGAATCCTCAGTTTGACCAAACAGTTCTCCACCACTCATAAGGGTGGCAGGCTAGCTTAAGAGGCATAGGGCAAGCTACATGGCACACACAGGTCTGTCCTGTAACAGAGGGAAACAGGCAGGGGACTCAGGAGGAACAGCAGGTTGTCCTGTCACTGTTGTCCCCTGCAACCCCAGCATCTGGCACCTGAAGCAGCTGTCTCATTCTGCCTAATAGTAGGGCTAACCCTGATGGGAGAATTCTTTTTAATGGACTACATTGCTGAGGCAAGATTTTTGTTTTCCAAATCTGTTTGATGGGCTAGTCACCTCAATGTATAGGGCTTCTTTCTGAAGCACACACACACCAAAACTCAGCCCCACAGTCTGTATGTACAGCATGGGAGTGTGCTCTGGGAGGAATTATTTTGAGTACCAGAAGCAGAAGCTTGTGAGTTTCATAGCATATGAATGCAGTCAGTCCTGTGTTGCGTTAGATATGCATTACTCCATGTAAGTATATGCAGAGGAACACACTCATGCAGGAATAAGAGCCAATTTGTCTTCCTTTATTACTGAGGAGTAGGGTATCCTAGTTAAATATGTATGTATGTATGTATGTATGTATGTATGTATTTTTTTTAATTTAAAGTAGCTCCCAGACCAGCTACGGGTGTTTGTGTGCTTGTTCACGAAGCAAGGCAGAAGTAGAATGAAGAAGAGATACATCCTTGGCTGCCTTGTGAACCCTACTATTTTATTACTCCCTTCTAAAAGGTACAAGGTGGGATATAAATATGCAGCTACTGAAAATGCAACGTCATTTTTCACAGGGATTAGTTTATCCACTGCTTGCTGTCTGGTTATTTAACATTTTTATCCAGCCTTTTTTGACAGCTCAAGATGGTTAACAATAATCATAAAATACAAAACACATTTTAATTTAGGTTTCACAGAACCCGTGCAAGGGAATGAATGCATGTAGTCTGATCCTATCGTTAGGCACATCTAAACCCACTACAATGAATGGGATTATACACGCCTTACTCTGCATAGGATTGGGTGGTTATTTGTTCAGATAAAATTAAATATAGCAAAAATAATAAGTGATTAACTTTGATAAGCATGCTAGTGAAGTCAATTAGGGTTTTTTTAATACAATGTGTATTACTTGCTACTTGAGTAAGCAGACAGAAGCAAATTTCATTTAAACTACTTTTTAAAAAATAAATATGCTTAGGAGTGGAGTCTATGCATTTTTTTCTACGAAGAAAGCCCTACCGTGGTGTACCTAGGATTACGGTATAGCCCTAATGGGTAATCTCTGAGAAACGGCAAATCTAACACTGATAGTTTCGAAGGCATCGCACGCTCCAAGTTCTCCAGAGATCAAATACGATTTGAATTGAATTGATTTCAAAAGCCGAATCGTTGAGTGAAGGGCGGGAGGAAAGATTTAGCTCCTCCCCTCGCTGGAGAGGCCCAACCTCTTGGACACTTCCGCCTCCTCTGGTAACCAAAGCACGGGGTTGCCCTGCTCCGCTATCACCACCCTCAGGACCCCTCCCTGCCGAAGCTGTCCGTGATAATGCCTGACATGCGTCCCCTCCTTCCGTTTGCAGTCCGTTTCGGGTGACGAGGCTAACACTCCCAAAAGCTGAACTCGAGGAACAGTCATTTCCTCATCTTTTGTCCTAAACTTAAAGGCGGGGGCTTGACTGGTCGTGGTGGGGTGCTTTCAATCAGGCGTCATCCTGGACAGCCTGGGGGGCGGGGTCCTCGTCTTGCAGGGGGGAGAAGAGACTGGCGGAGCTGGAGCTGCAGAAGCTAGAACCGATGTTTACAGCGGGCCGAGGTAACCGCCCCCTCACCTTTCTCCACCACTCTTCCTTCGTCAGGGTATTAAGTGGGGGGATAGAGAGAAAAAGGGGAGGAGGACGGGGCCTGAGATGGGGCCTGTCCCCCGGGGGGGGCGAGAGGTGAGGAGGAGGAGGGGGTAGGAAGGGCCTGGTCAGGGTGAGGGAGGACTAAACGGGGGGGGGCAGCCTGAGAAGGGAGTCCGCCACAGGGCTGGGTAAGGTTGGCTTGAGGGTCTAGGTTCCTGGGGCGAGGAGAGGTCGTTGAAGGAACAAGTTTAGGGCAAGGAAGGAAAAAGGGAGGGGGGCTTCTGTTGTGATGACTTCCTGCGATGGCAGTTTCATCTGCATAGAGATCCCCCGCCATCTCTGTCTCTCTCTTTCTGAAAGTGACAGGTGTGAGAAAGTCGCGAAGGAGGGAGGGGGATATTGTTTCCGCCCCTCGGAGTGTGTCGGGGCGTTGCTATTGTGTTTCATGTGAAGAAGTCTAGCAAAGCTATGAGCAGAAGTTGGGGGAACAGGATTTAGGGGAAGTGTTGTTATAGATCCGTTACTTGGTCAGCAAGCAGCCTGTCCCCCACCCTGGGTTTCCCTTGTCTACAAAGTCAGACATCTCAGTACTTTGTCACACTCCTGTGACTTCTGATGTCCGTAGCCCACTGTTGTGGAAGGTTCAGGGTTTGTTTGAGAAGAGGTGGATGGCAAGGGACAGTTAATGGGCATGTGTTGGAAATGTATGAGGATGCTCTGTGGTTGAAATGCTTGTTTGGGTAGAAGTGTTGTGCTTTACTGAAGTTCGTTCTTGACTTCTTGAGGTCGTTTTACTTCTCATATGCTCAGGATTTTCATGTTTGCATGTCCCTTTGGAAAAGGCTTTTCTGTACATGGCTAGCTTTGTTTTCATTTTGATATAGTTCTCTGTATGGTAGTAGATTGCTCTCATCTTTGGTGTTATGCTCCTGAGCTCCCCCTTCACTCTCTTTTTCTTCAGTTTGGAGACTGTTAACTGTAGCATGTCTTAGGAACACCTAGAGCCTTTTGTTCTCTGAAGTGTTTTCTGAAGTATATCCACTTCCTATCTGCAGTTTATAATGGTTTAGGATTGAATAGGTGCATCAGCCTTTCCTTACAACAAGGTTCAATTATGTTTTGCTCCATTTTTAGTTTCTGAATTAGTAGCTTTGTCTTTGCATACTCATTACCTATTAAGCACAGTGGGACTTGCAGTGATGTATAAGTATGCACAATATCCAGTTGCAGTAGTTCACTGTTCTTGATCAAAGAATTGCCTGGGTGAATGTGGCAATTTGTTTATGCAATTTTTGCTAGTCCTTTTGATGAGTGTAGTACAAGCAAAGTTAAGGGAAGGAGTTAATGCCACTGTAGTGTGTACTATGGTAAGCATGCAAACTCTTATGTCTTGGAATGGTTTTGCCTTGCCCACTCCATGGCACAATAGACAACAGTGCACTGCATGAGTGAAAGGGGCAGGTGAGTTAAGCCTGGAGATCAGTCTTTGCCAACCTGGAGCCTTCCAGATGTTTTAGACTGCAACTGCCATTGGCCCAAGTGAGCACATAGGTATTCATGCTCCAGTCCAGAAATGCCCCAAACACCCACTGCTTGTGCCATTTATGGTGCCTCTACCACTAGCTACCCATAGCTTATTCCCCAAAGAGGCATAAACTTTTAGAGTGCTATAACATGACATACTAGGAACCATGCAGGATTTCTGCAATCTGAGTTCTTATGCACTTAATACCCTAGTGACAGTGTCCAAGCACGCACCATTATGACGTGAAAGAAGAATTCTCGTAGGATCATAGGGCTGTAAAGGAACTAAACAGCATTCACTCTGAACACTTGCCCATAAGGCAGGGCCTCCTTGTACTAATACACATCTGGGGTTAGTCACTTCATGATTAACAAAAAAATTGGTCAATGAAGTGATCAAATAATTATAAAGTACTGAAAGCATTAATTTGTTAGAATTCTAACAGACAGACTTATGCTCATTATAGCCCCTGCAATTAGCTAGGTGTTATAAAACAACAAAATTAACAATTAAATCTTTTTATGCAGATATGTTCATACTTATACTTCTAAACCACAATAATAGCTCAGCTCTTGAACTTCTTGAAAATGACATCAGGCAAAACGTATATAGCAACTTGCAAAGATAGAATTCAGTTTTGAAATGTGGTTATAGTTATAGTAGAGAGCAGGGTGTGCCTGCTCTTAAACAAAGTGAAGTGTTTAGGAGAAATGGCCTCTATTTTCTGCAGCTCCCAGATAGCCACAAACTATACAATTTAAAAGGTAGGCCCCCAGTTTACATAGTCATTTGTGGCTTGATGGGGTATTTGGCCGTAGTCAAGTAAAAGGCAATCAGTCCACCAGCATCAGCCTGTTCACATCACATGCAGATTAATCCATGTCATCTATATTAGTGTACCACAGGCAGAGAGCAGAAGCACCGTACTGGGTTGTTAAAATATAATGGGTTTGGATAAATTTTAATTGTGTTGTTCGCAAAAGGATATATATTTATAGAAAGAAAGGACAGAAATGCTAAAAACATTTTATCTATATCTGAGTGGTCTATGAGGTTCGATAGACAATTTAACTAATAGACCACTCAGTTAAGTGAGCCAGGCCATACGTTATAGAAGGCAAGCATTCACTCCCTGCTCCCCTGAAGTATGGATATGAAGAAGTTGGAATGGAAATTCAGAAAGTTCACACACAAAGCGCTTTGTATTTAAAACAACAACCCCTCTTCAAGACCCAGGAATCTAAAAAGTGTGTAGAACAAATACTTTAGGATTAGATCTAATATTTCTAGGTATTGTTAGTAATGAAGTTTGATGATACATATGTGGTGAAAGGTGTCAGACGATATTCTGAGTTACTAATAGTGCAATGAAATTCCCATGTAGGGCTCAATTCTAGCTCTGTTTCTGTTGTATTCCTTCATCTCATGCAAAGATTCTTTTATAGTACACATTTCTTTGCCATACTATGGATAACTACTATATGTGTGTTGTGGGAGAGAGCTTGGCAGCAACTTAGTCACTGATTACAATAGCAAAGGTTGCTGCTTGATTTAGAATAGTTTCATGCATAGTACAGAGCTGGGGTTCTTAACCTGTGGTACATAGATCCCTAGAGGGTCCATGGATGGGCGTCTGGGGGGTCCATGAACTGGATGCAAAAAAATCAGTTTTCAGTGCAATAAAATAAATGTTATTAATTTATTTATGGGGGTCCATAGCTTTCATCAAATTTTCAAAGGGGTCCATGTCTCCAAAAAGGTTGAATCTCTGCAGATTTGCTGTATCCATTGAACTTTCTTTAGTTTGCTTGTATTCCAGTATTGCTCAGGTACAGACAACAACTGAGATTTGTCCACGTGTAATAAATGTGTACTGCTCAGAGGATGATTGCCGACTATTCAGGGACTACACAAAAACATATACAGTAGGGCCCCGCTAATATGGCGGGTTAGGGACCAGGCTCCTGCTGTAAAGCAGAAATCACCGTAAAGCGGAACCCATTGACTATAATGGGCCATGTCGCATGAAAATGTCGCAAAATGCCGTAAAAGCGCAAAATCAGCTTTAAAACGGGGAATTTCCCCGAATTGAAAGCCGCCGCATGAGCGGAACGCCGCAAAACGGAACACCAGTAAGCAGGGCCCTACTGTACAGTAGGGCCCCAACTCATACAGCGGGTTACATTCCGGACTCCTGCTGTAAAGCGGAACCCATTGAATAGAATGGCGCGTGATGCCTGAAAACCGCTGTAAAAGCAGAACAAGTGCCGTATGAGTGGGGCTTTAGTCTAATTGTGTCTAATTGAGACCGCTGTATTAGCGAATCGCTGTAAAGCGGGGCCCTACTGTACTGTGTTATAGTTTGTAGCAGTTTCAGAATTTTGCAAAGTTAGTGGTGGGCTTTAACTGGGTAGTTGTTAAAACAAAAAACTTCTGACATATAGTGAATTCCTTTCTTTGGTTTCTAGATGTTTCTATTTGTGAACGACACATGTATAATGTACTGCTTTGTATCAATAAGCATTTCAGAGAACTTAAAAGTTTTGCTTTATAAAACTTCATTGGTGTCTGTAGTGGGGGTGACTTGTTAATATGAAATGGGCCAGATCAGGCTTCTGTTTCATCTGCAATGAAACAAACCAGGTCAAGTAAGCCTTGCATACAGACCACTTGAAGGCTTCTTCCAAAATGCATGCAGGGATGCCTGCCTTGCCTTTTTTTCTTATATCATGTAGTATCTTGTTATAGCAGTCTAAAGCTCTGAGCACAGTTCTCCTCTCCGTACACTCAAGCAGGCAGGCAAGGGGCAGCCACTGCCTCCACCCGATGCTTGGCATCTCTCGCTCGCTCGCTCGCTGCTGTCCTCTCCTACACTTGAGCAGACATGTCTGCAGTAAGCAGTGCTTCCAGGGCACCCGAAGCAATGTTTACTGTGGAGATCCTTGCGCCACCTGAAAAGAAGCACCATTCCATCCACTTGTGAGAGAACTGCCTGCAGCAACTGCAATCCAGTAGACAAGGAGCCACATTCTGACTTTGTCAAACTGTGCGCCCCTTCACGCCTCCTGCATCCAAAAAGGACTTTGTTAAAAGGAGCTTCTTACCTGGAGGTTTTCTTAACTGAGGTATTACTGTAGTTGCCTGGAAAAAAATTAATTACAAATTTAATTTTACATCTGATTAGTATTGTATCCATTCTACTTGCTAAATTTTGGTCTAGTATTTCTTTTTGAAAAGAGAGATGGAAATGCACCTTTAAGTATAGTGCACTGCTTCTGTACTAATTATACAATAATTTCTGGAGAAATAACCTAATGCTGTTCTCTGCTTTATCTCCAGGCTGAGAAGAAATGTAGTAGCTTTGCCATATTCCCTTGTGTTGCATAATGGGGTCTGGGTGAACAGGAAACTGCCCAGGCGGGCAGAAGTAGTTACATTTCTACTCCTGAGATTTTTGTGCACACTCTGTAACAGCAGTGTACTACTGCTGGTCCTTCAGTGCTTAGTTACTGCTGGTCAGTGTTGTAGTGGTGAGAACATGTTCAGTAGTAGATCAATAAAGTGCCAATGCTGAGGCAACTTTACTTAAAAGCAATTGTAATTCTAACTGTGTTTCAAGCATGCGTAAGAGTAGACAGAGATTTGGAATGCAAAAGTGACTGTAATAATACTTGCTTTGACCAAACAATTACTAGATTGTAAACATCTTATTTGTTGTCTAGAAATACATAAGAACCAACTGATCCCTGATCTAGTCTTGATTATTTTCAAGATTTTAATTATGAACATATATTTCAGTGTGCATGTCCTATAATTCAGAGTTTAGTTTTGAAAGCACTTCAGCTTACATTTTATTGAAATATTGTGGGCTTAATTTATCTAATAATGGGTTGCTCATTTTTAAAGAATTCACATTAGTATTTATGAGACTTGAATAAGAAACTGCTATTGAATAAGAAAGTGCTAGCAGAAAATAGTTGGCAAACATATTGTTCCCCTATGAAGGAGATGATGTACCAGTGTGCTACTAAGTTTACTTACACTTCCTTAATTGTTTGCAGGCTTTGTTCTTTAATTGTGTCAGCTCATAGCTTTGAATTATGGGATTTAATGCACTCCTGAAGAACATAATGTTGTTACATGCATGATCCAGTAGTTTTTATTTCTTTAGGTCTGAGGGACTTACCAAGTCTATTCTATGAGTTTGAGATCCATAACTTATTTGCTTGAAAGTAATTCTTTGTGTCCGTTTTCATAAACATGCTAGGAATCAAGTTGTAGTTGTGTGTAAAGTTTAGCAATCCTTGAAATACCTTTGCACTTGTAACTTTGAGATTTGAACAACAGTTAATTCAGGTTCCTATTCCCATCCTTTAGCATTTTTGCCATGGCATTTTCAAGTCTATATTTACAACCAGGAGGGCTAGATAGTTCTTTAAAAAATACCACTACCTCACCAACCATAAATTTGGTAATACTGATTTATTTAGCATGTATGACCCTAGAGTGATTTGAGTTTATGGGCAATATCCAATATTAATTATACCCAGAGTAGGCCAATTGAAATGAATGAACCTAAGACCACTGATTTCAATAGGTCTACTCTGATCACCCAAAATTTCCTTCTCTAATGATAAAACCAATTATCAGCATATCTTGTAACTGGGAAAACTTTTTCAAGAGAGCACTTTGTGCTTATTTTATTTAACTGAAGCATCTTGGTCATGATCAGGCATTTAGACCAAAAAAGAACTTCTGGAATGCTATCGCAGTTCCTATTTTAAAAGCTGCGGTAGCTTCAGTCATCCGATTGTGACACTTAGATAGAAGAGGCAACGCAGCGTATCTTCCTGACTGTGGAATTAGTTGTTACAGGAGACCAGGGCTGCCAGAAAAACCAGCACCCTCATTTCAAGGTCTCCCCTTCCCCATCATGTAGTAACACTTCCTCTGCGTCATGGTATGTCTTTCTCTTCATCACTAGAAGCCAGTGATGATAAATGGGAAGTGGAAAGGCAAGATGCTGCCACATGTAAGGGGGAGAAAGAGAATTTGGCACAGATGTCCTGGGGTCCTTCAGGAGGAAGGACAGGATATACATTGAATAAATAAACATAATAATTTGTTTCTGGTGGAAGCCCCAGCTGTTGGTGGTTTTGCTCTTGTCAGGGGCAGCTCAACCCTGAGTTAAAGTGAGACAGCTACTTCAAGCAGCAGATTTGGGTTACAATTAAGAACTGTAGAGTGGGAGAGGGATGGACTTGACTGTGCGGCTCTTCCACTTCAGTGGGATTTGTATAGCTTAACTTTCTGTACATTGTGCTCCATGTTAATCAGTGAGAAGAGGGGTACCATTTGGATTTTCTTTATTGGTCATCAAAATGGCTTGGACTGGCTCTGTTCTGTATACTGTGTGCTGGAGGAAGGAAAGTGTGCGCTTGGCAGTCTTTGTCCCATTTCACTAATGTTAAGCCAGTCTGATAGCACATAGCTGTGAAAAAATACTGATTTGTAGATTAGAAGAAAAAAACAATTTGAGGTCTTGATTAAAAACTAGGGAATGTAATGGCAATGTGATATTAATATTTTTTCAGATCTGCCTGGGTAACATAATGCCAGCAGAGCGTAAGAAGTCGGCAAGCATGGAAGAAAAAGAAACATCATTAAGTAAAGATAAGGAGTTCGGTGACAGGCGGTCAGCGAGCAGCCGGGACAAACCCAAAGAGGATGTCAGGCTTGGCATGAAGAGAGAAATGTTAAAACCATCTGAAGATAAAAAGAAAAAACTGGAGGAGGAGAAACGGAAAAAAGAAGACAAGGAGCGGAAGAAAAAAGATGATGAGAAGGTAAAATCTGAAGAAGAGCAGAAGAAAAAAGAGGAGGAAAAACAAAAACTTGAAGAAGAAGAGAGAAAGAAGCAGGAGGAAGAAGTAAAGCGGCAGCAAGAAGAGGCAGCTGCTCAGCTGAAGTAAGACTTTATTATTTATTTGTTGCTAGTACCTGTACGAGAGAGGGTGCTGGGACGCTTGGATGAGGAAGCACAGGGAGTGGGTGGGTTGAACGGCCTTTAGGTTGAGGGCTACATGGGAATGGCAGATTAAGCTGCCCCATCTGAAGAAAGAGCTGCTTCTTTGTTTTAATGATGATTCCCTCTGCGAGAGAAATGGTTGATACTGGGTTGTTGGGGTGAGGAAGTAGAGTACAATTAGAAGACAGGCCCAAGTTCAGACAGCCGCAGCAATACTGAGGTCAAAGAACCCCATGTAACTAATTCTATGGACTGAAGGGAGCTTTCAGCTTGTGTTTCTGAAACAGCAGATTTATTTTCCGCATAGTAAGCCACTCTTTGAACTTAGGGGACATTGCTAAGTGGTTTGTGGTATGGCAGGGAGGTTTGCTGTTCAGAGAAAAAAGCAGAAATTCCCACTGGCTGTGCTTCACAGCTTTTCAAATTCTGTCCGGAGTTAGCATTTGTGGAAAATGTCTGATTGGCAAGCTACTTCACTGTCAAAGGATTGCTGGTTAGATCCATGGCTTCATTATAACAATAATGCTGTTTTTAAATGCAGCAGTATAAAAGGAAAAATTAAAACAATTTAACTGTTAAATGAATTTGCTCATGAATGAATCACTTACCTGCAGACGACGAACCTCAGTCTATGCTTTTCTTCCTTAAAATTAGTGCTATCAGCAGAATGAGATCTGACAATTGGTCAAATTAGTTCTGATTTAAATTGGCATATATCTCAATTTTGTAAAAAGAAAAAAAGCATACTGTGTTGCAGCTGGCGCCATCTTGGATAAACATTCCTTTGTGAGAGTGAAAGAGGAAAGGTTTCTAAGATGCTGTTTGCCATCAGTAATTTTCATACATGGGTGAAATTGAATGTTCACAAGTGGAGGTCTACTCACCCAGTGGGGCTTCACTCTCCTCTTGTCCCACAACTCTGCTCTGGAGGGTCTCCAAAAGTCCAGAGCAGATTTTGGGGATATGGGAGAGGAGAAGAAAGGGAAGTCTGTTCTGCTACCACACAGGCACGATTGGATGCAACCCTTATATTAAAAATAGTGTTTAAAAATATGTTGCTCAATTAATTAGGCTTGCCTTTTTAGTCTACATGTTTTTAAAGATTTCAACCTTACTAAACATAATACTTGCTATTCATATCCTGTTTAGAGAAAAAGAAGAAGCACATCAGCTCCACCAAGAAGCTTGGGAGCGCCACCAAGCAAGAAAGGAACTCCGAAGCAAAAACCAGAATGCATCAGACAGCCGCCCTGAAGAGAACTTCTTTAGCAGGCTGGATTCAAGCCTCAAGAAGAACACCGCCTTTGTTAAGAAGCTAAAAACTATCACAGAACAGCAGAGAGACTCCTTGTCCCATGACTTTAATGGCCTCAATTTAAGCAAGTACATTGCAGAGGCTGTTGCTTCTATAGTGGAAGCAAAACTGAAAATATCAGATGTGAACTGTGCTGTGCATTTGTGTTCTCTGTTCCATCAACGTTATGCTGATTTTGCTCCATCACTTCTTCAAGTCTGGAAGAAACATTTTGAAGCCAGGAAAGAGGAGAAAACATCCAACATTACTAAACTAAGAACAGACTTGCGGTTCATTGCAGAATTGACAATAGTTGGGATTTTCACTGACAAGGAAGGCTTGTCTTTAATCTATGAACAACTGAAAAACATTATTAATGCTGATCGTGAATCCCACACCCACGTCTCAGTGGTTATTAGCTTTTGTCGGCACTGTGGAGATGACATTGCCGGTTTGGTACCAAGGAAAGTTAAAAGTGCAGCAGATAAATTTAACTTGAGTTTTCCTCCTAGTGAAATAATTAGCCCAGAAAAACAACAGCCTTTCCAAAATCTGCTGAAAGAGTACTTTACATCTCTGACCAAACATCTGAAAAGGGACCACAGGGAACTACAAAATATTGAAAGACAGAACAGGTGAAAAATTTTAATGCTCTTAAATGAATTGACAGGTTTCAAAACGGATTGGGTAAGAACTTTTTTTTTGCAAGAGGCACCTGTAGTGGTTTTAAGCATTGAGTTTTGATGGGGCAAAATGGGTAACATTGGAAATCTACATGTCAGAATCAACTCCCACTGAGTTTGTTGGGGTTTACTTCCAGGTATGGGGGTACAGGATTGCATGTTTAGGATTGTATCCAACTAAGTTGGTCATGTCCATGAATTTAAATCTGTCTATTCTGAGTGCAACATTGGATACAACCCTTATTATTTTGTGGGTCTATTAGCGTCTTCTGCATCTGCTGTGGAATTATGCTCATAGTACTTTATAGAGTGTTAGCCTTAAAAAAAAAACATGCCCCAACAGCCTGTTTTTTCCATATAGATGTATGCTAAGTTATAGTCATAAGTACTTTATTGTCTCTTAAACCACACTGGTTCTGCTTTCCCTCAGTGAACTTCTGGTCTGCCATGAAAGTATGGTTAATGGAGGTGGGGGGACAACAGTGGCATATTAGATGGGAGAAGTGGGCTGATATGGGTTAACTAAAGGAAGGGGGTTTTGAGCAGAGAGAACAGAAGGTACATAACAAAAACTGAGAGATAATAAACCAAAAATTGTTCAGAACTCAAACCTTTAGTATTTAAAAACTGTGGGTAATATCCAACATACTCGGAATAGATGTGCAGAAATATTGGACTCTTAATAACTTCCAGTGGGTCTACTCTGAGAATGTCTTAGTTGGATATCACCCTGTATTCTTTCAGAATCAGAATAGTTGTTTACAGTTATGTACAGAAATAAGTGGATGGGGTAAGTTTGGGACAGAGGAATCAAAGTTAGCCACATAAAATGAGGAAAATTGGGCAAAGATAGAAGAGAGGTCATATGTAACAAGGGAAACAAGATACATCACACAAATATATATATGGCTATTTAATCTTGCCCCACCTTGACTATTTCCCTTTCCTCCTCCTCTGCATTGCTTTAATGAATTTAGTTTTAAAATCACTGATCCTATAACTAGCATATCCTTAGTTTAAAAATAAGTTTATTTTCCCATTGGTACAAAAAAACATCTTCCTCTCAAGTGATATATCCAATTTTAAATTTTGTGGTTTGATTGTTTTGCATAGTAACATTGAAAGTATAGTGTAGGTCTGCAAAAACAATAATTTGATGAAGAAAAATCTTAAAATCACATGAACATTCTTAAAGATAAGTATGGGGACTGATGTGTTGCTTTGAGATTGGTTGTTCCTGTCAAATATGACCTATTCTGCAGAGTTTCACAACTTATTTCTGTGAAAAGACTGAAATTATGTGAATTGGTCAAGTTGCATAGAAGTTGCATGATTTTCTTGAAATTAGCATTGCATTGGCAAAGTAAGATAGCATTTAGTATTCATTCACATGAAGTGTTAAGATGTATTGATGGGCGACGACATGACAAGGCAGAAGATAGGGAGTGGTGCATATGGCATCTTGAACTTTTTTTTAACTAAGGCAAAAATATTACCAATTTTCAAGAGAAATTACATACATTCGGTAGAATACTAGTGCTTCAGTCTGCAATCTTCTATACATTTACTTATGAATAAGCCCCACTGAATTAAGTGGGACTTACTTTTGGGAAGATATGCATAGGACTGCCCTGTTAGTGTCAGGTTCTATATTTAATGAATAAAGCTGCAATCTTGAACATCATTGCTTGAAGGATGTCCACATTTCAGTTAGATTAATGTTGGAGTGCATGTTAGGATCAGGACATAGATGCCCCAGTTTTAGGGATGACAAGAGCCCACAAATTCACCCTTACTCAGAATACCTCTGAAGTGACGTAGCAACCACAAGTAATGTCTGGCTGCCAAAGCCAGCCAAAACAGTGGATCCCAATAATGGATATTGGGGAGTTTCCTTTGGTCTGTGAAACAGTTAGCATTACTTGGAGGCAAAACACTTACTTTGGTGTACTATTGATCTGATCTTGATATTTACATAAGGTCGTTCTGCAGTGTGATCCTAAACATCACTGGAGTTAGCTGTCCCAACATACTTCTTTTACACTGATTTTGCTCCCAGTCACATCAGCATACTGGGTGAAGAACATGTATGTTCCAGCTTTTTAACAACAATAAATTTGTAATTGCACCTTTTAGATAATTTCTCACAAAGTGGCAAGAGATAATATAAAGTTAAACATATAATAGTAATATGTGAAACATTTCAATAAAGTAGAGAAAATCAATAAAAAATACTCATATTTAAAGAAACAAAAACAACTAATGAAACAAGCCACTAAGATATAGCTAAACCCAACAGTCTGTATGCATGCTTCTCTCCTCACGGTGGTTAGGATTCTCTGGATTTTCATGTATACTTTAGTTTAAAAGAAATGCACACTAAATATGTGCCCAACAGACATCACCAGTGTGAAATCCTGCATTTTCTTCTTATTGATTTAGAAGGCTGTAATACTGTACCCACTGGCTTGGAACTTACTTTTAAGTAGACATAAATAGAATTGCACTGTTTTTTGTTTTCTTTTTTTCTGACTAGCTTTGTAATGACGTTTGTTTACAGTGAAAATATTTATTTATAGAGGCACATTTTTTACTATATTTAATTTATTATTGCATTTATATCCCCCCTTTCCTTCAAAGAGCTCAAGGTGGAATATGTGGTTCTCCTTCTCCATTTTATCCTCACAACAACCCTGTGAGGAAGGTTAGGCTGAGAGATTGTGACTGGCCCAGTGAGCTTCATGGCCGAGTGGTGATTTAAGCCCTGATCTGCCAAGCCCTAGTCTCGCTCTAACCACTACACCACACTGGCTCCCACATCTTTTCAATTTCATGTTTGCATGATCTTCATTTATAGGTAGGATGCTCCTTGAGGTATTAGCTTCTTAGAACATATTTGTTAAGCTGAACATACAAAACATGAAATGAAAATAACAGCACCTGCCCTTCTGATGGGCTGGGCCTTGTGCTAAGCTGTGTTGATTCAGTGTGACTGTGAGGAGTTATGTTTTTTGTGATGGGGTGAGATAAGCTTAGGTTCTAAGGTTTTGCCTTCTGCATCTCCTAGCAAAGTACCATTTGGTTAGAAGGCAGTTTGGCAACATCTGTTGATGTGTCAGCTTCTCTGTTGTTAGTGGTAAAGCATTTGCCTTGCACACAGGAGGTCCTAGGTTCAGTATCCAACCTCTCCAGGTAGTACTGGGAGAGAACTCTGAAACCTGAAAGAGCCACTACTAGTCAGTGTAGACTAGTGTTTCCCAGACTTATTTTCCCCATGGACCACTTGAAAATTGCTGATGATTTTGGAGGACCACTTAATGATTTTTCTGCCTTTTGTAGCAACTGTAATGTGATGTGCTAGATGCTGTATGATTTCCATTTGTAGTTGTATTGTTTCTTCCGTTTCTTTTATTGTGTTCTACTGTATTACAATTTGCATTTCATAAAATGCAAATTGTAATATTTATTTATTTGATTTATATCCCGCCCTTTCTCTCAGTAGCAGCCCAGGGCGGCAAACAAAAGCACTAAAAACACTTTAAAACATCATAAAAACAGACTTCAAAATATATTAAAACACCAACAACCATTAAAAACATATTAAAACAAAACATCTTTAAAAACTTCTTTAAAAGCTTTAGAAACATTTTTTAGAAGAAGGTTTAAAAATATACTAAAAAGCAATTCCAGTACAGATGCAGACTGGGATAAGGTCTCTACTTAAAAGGCTCGTTGAAAGAGGAAGATCTTCAGTAGGTGCCGAAAAGTTAACAGAGATGGTGCCTGTCTAATATTTAAGGGGAGGGAATTCCAAAGGGTAGGCCCCACTACACTAAAGTTCTGCTTCCTATGTTGTGCGGAACGGACCTCCTGATAAGGTGGTATGGTATATAAGGGATAAGACAATCTTTCAAGTATCCTTGTCCCAAGCTGTATAGGGCTTTATATACCAAAACTAGAACCTTGAACTTAGCCCGGCAACTGATAGGTAGCCAGTGCAATTCTTTCAGTACTGGAGTGACATGTTGGTGATAACCTGCTCCAGTGAGCAGTCTCACTGCTGTATTTTTCACCAGCTGTAGCTTCCGGACCAACCCCAAGAGCAGCCCCACATACAGCACATTACAGTAATGCCTGTTACTGGTTACCAGCTGGGATGTGGAGTCGGAGTCGGGAGCAATTTTGGGAGGAGTCAGTCGGTAGAAATGTACCGACTCCGACTTCCAAATAAATTTTGATTGACAAGAAGCAATTTTGGGTGGAGTCAGAGTCGGACAGTAGAAAAATAGAGGAGTTGGAGTCGAAGGTTTGGAGTACCGACTCCACAGCCCTGGTTACCAGTGTGTGGACAACAGTGGCCAGGTCCAGAAACAGCCGCAGCTGTCTTACCAGTCAAAGCTGGTAAAAGGCACTCCTAGCCTCTGAGGGCACCTTGGCCTCTAGCAACAAAGATGGATCCAGGAGCACCCCCAGACTATGGACCTGCTCTTTCGGAGGGAGTACGACCCCATCCAAAGCAGGCAACTGACCAATTACCCAAACTGGGGAACCACCAACCCAGTGTCCCCATCTTGCTAGGATTGAGAGTCAGTTTATTTGCCCTCAACCAGCCCGCCACCGAGTCCAGGCAGTGGTCCAGGGCTTGCAAGGCCTCTCCTGATTCAGATGTTACAGAGAAATAGAGCTGGATATCATCAGCGTACTGCTGACACCTTGCCTCAGATCTCCTGATGACTGTTCCCAAGGGCTTACTTACACCTACACTTGTATATTAGATGGAGGATGAGGTTTAAACCAAGGGCTTCACATTGAGGGGCAGATTTTGAAGAGTGAGTGGTGGCACCACATAGGTGTTTGACAAGGAAGTTCCAGAGATAGGGGAGGTGGAGCAAGGTAAAATGTGTAGAGCTGTTTAAACCAGGGCTGTGGAGTCGGTATGTCAAACCTTCGACTCCGACTCCTCTATTTTTCTACTGTCCAACTCCTTCATAAATGGCAAATGTATATTAATTTTTCTACTGTCTGACTCCAACTCTGACTCCTTCATAAATGGCAAATGTATATTAATGTATTAATATTCATGTATTAATATTAATAAATTAATATTAATTTTATTTTGAAGTCGGAGTCAGTACATTTCTACCAACTCCGACTCCACCCAAAATTGCTTCCGACTCCACGACTCCGACTCCACAGCCCTGGTTTCAACCGAGGCGAGAGGAGCAAAGGAAGAGACATGAAGCAATATAGGCACAGAAAGAAATCTGTGTTGGAATTGCTTTTTAATATATTTTTAAACCTTTAAAAATGTTTTTAAAGATGTTTTGTTTTAATGTGTCTTAATGGTTCTTGTGTTTTAATATATTTTAAAGTCTGTTTTTATGATGTGTTAGTAGTGTTTTTAGTGCTTTTCTTTGCCGTCATGGGCTCCTACTGAGAGAAAGGGCGGAATATAAATCAAATAAATAATAAAAGTGCACCTGCTCACAGTCATTCCCCTTCTTTCTCATGTCTCCCTCCCGCTAGCAGTAATAATAAATAATAATAAACTTTAATTTATAGGCCGCCTATCTAGCCAGTGGCCACTCTAGGCGGCGTACAATAAAACATGATAAAATACAATAACCAATATAGCCAGTACAGTACAATGTAAAAATTACAGTATTTAGTAGATTGTTCATATTACAGTTCTAGAACTAGTTCACCTTGGAAGTCTCAAAGGTCGTAAAGGCCTGATGGAAAAGCCAAGTTTTCAGGCCCCGGCGAAATATATCTAGGGAAGGGGCATGTCGAAGATCCATTGGGAGGGAGTTCCAAATCGTGGGGGCTGCCACAGAAAAAGCCCTCTCTCGAGTCCTCACCAACCTAGCCACTTTAGTTGGCAGAACCGAGAGAAGGCCCTGAGTGGCAGATCTTGTAGGGCGGCACACTTTATGACGTTGGAGGCGCTCCTTCAGGTATACTGGGCCGAAACCGTATAGGGATTTAAAGGTTAATACCAACACCTTGAATTGAGCCCGAAAAACAAGAGTTCTTGCTTTGTTTCTGTGAGTTTAAGTGCCGCAGTTCTCTTAGCTAAAAATGTGGTGTAAATTGAAAATAAGTAGGTGCTATAGAAACAACAGTAAAAAATGGAAATGGACTGCCTTCAAGCTGATCCCAACTTATGGTGACCCTGTGAATAGGGATTTCATGGCAGCAGTAGCAGCTATGAAATGGTGAAGAATTTCAAAGATAACACCAACTTGCAAATATGCCGCTGCTGAAAAGTATCTCTTCAAAGCCTGCAGGAGGGAGAATTTTTGCTGCTGCTGCTAATATACATAACCCTCTTCATTAAAGACCACAAAGCAGTACCTTTCCTATATATTATTTATTTATTTATTATTTGATTTATATCCTGCCCTTCCTCCCAGCAGGAGCCCAGGGCAGCAAACAAAAGCACCAAAAACACCTTAAAACATCATGAAAACAGACTTTAAAATACATTAAAACAAAACATGTTTAAAAACAATTTTTTAAAAAGCTTTCAAAACATCTTTTTTTTAATAAAAAGTTTAAAATGTTTTAAAAAAAGGTTTAAAAACATATTAAAAAGCAATTCCAACACACACACAGACTGGGATAAGGTCTCAACTTAAAAGGCTTGTTGAAAGAGGAAGATCTTCAATAGGCACCGAAAAGATAACAGAGATGGCTCCTGTATATGGGATCAGTAATATGCATTTGAAACATTATATAATCAAATACTTACTGATATTGAATATTCTTCATGCGTTTTAACTCTGGATTATTCTGAGAATTAAAAGCTAGAGCTACAGTAGCTTATTCACCCTTAGCAAATTTCATTGCAGACTGGATTGGAAGAGAATATTAGCAAAATCTTTGATGTTGCTTGTTTTCCCCCCCGGCTTCATATTCTTAGGCGTATTCTGCACTCTAAAGGAGAGTTGAGTGAAGATCGGCATAAGCAGTATGAAGAATTTGCTATGTCCTATCAAAAGTTGTTGGCAAACTCTCAGTCTTTAGCTGATCTCCTGGATGAAAATATGCCTGATCTGCCCCAGGACAAACCAGTACCTGAAGGTATGGGATCTCCTAGTTTAGAAGGCAGAGATAGACGTTTTGGTTTTGATGGAAACACAACACATTTCTTTAATAGCTGTTCATATTTTTGAGGATTCATGTTCTTTGTTAAAACAAAGCTAGGTGGGCTCCTTTTAGGAGGAAGGGTGGGATATAAATTTAATAAATAAATAATAAAAACTCAGTGGGATTGCGGTGGAGTTGCTTTCCTCCCAATATAATTTCCAACTGTTATGTCTGTACTTCACTTTGCAAGCCCCACTGATTTTAGCCCCATTGATATTTTTAACATTGAAGTAGAAGTGGGGGGCAAGATGATACAGGTGATGAAAGCTGCTTTAATACATAATGTTATGCTTTTTATATTCCAGAACATGGGCCTGGCATTGACATTTTTACCCCTGGCAAACCTGGTGAATATGATTTGGAGGGGGGCATCTGGGAGGATGAAGATGCTCGAAACTTCTATGAGAACCTAATTGATTTAAAAGCGTTTGTGCCAGCCATCTTATTCAAGGACAATGACAAATGTTCCCAGATTAAGGACTCGGGTAAAGATGACCTTAGAGGTACGACATTTTGCCATTTGTTGTTTTTAGAATGTTGCAGTAGAGAGGGTAGTAGGGTTTTATCTTGATCTGTGTATAGGCTAGCTCTGCAGCATGAGTGTATATTTTTAACAAATTACACTTTGCTCTTGCCATACTTCTGTGCCTATTGTAGAATAGCGCAAGGACATTATGGCTCATGAATCTTCATGATGCAGTTCTAAGACGCAGCTATGTGGTTCACAGCATTTTGTGCTAAGCATGAGTGATTAAAGGATATGATCTTTCTCTGCATTATATTTTCTTCAAGAACTATAAACTTGTAGCATCAAAGGGTCAGGTAAAAATGGGACAAAGTATGTACATGTTACTATGTTTGAAACAGAGTTAAAAGAAACTAAAGAAAACAAAGATGCATCTGTTACTGAAGATCTGGAGTTGGACCTGGAGAATCTGGATATCAATGACGATGCCCTTGAATTAGACTGCGGCGATGAAGCAGAAGATCTCACGAAAAAGCTTCTTGATGAGCAAGGTAAAAATAACATGGAGAGGTGTATTTTTGTCTGTATTCGTTTTCACAAATTGAGTTTATTACTAAGCTAATTACAGCAATATCCATAATTTTTTCACGGTATTGATGACACTGTGGATATGCTACCAGTGATAGTACCTTATTTTGAAAGCATTTGCAACCATGCTCAACATTACTTTTATCCACACTGTTACATGACCAAAGATACTACCATACCTCTGTCCTTAAAGGAATCGCTTTCAGTGAACTAATCCTTATTAACTGCTAGTGCATGCTGTCAGTGATACTTGCTCCCTGTAAACGGAGATCACCTATTGCCTGTATGCAGGAAAACTGTTCCTTGGCAAGGGTTCATTAATTATGAGGCCCACATATTCTGCTTCCTTACACAACCCAGTGGTGGCAGGGATATGTGCAGTGGGGAGCAGATGTTTAAATTGGTGTAAGTTATTTTTTATATTAAATCAATATATTTTCTACCGAGAAGTGTGGAAAATCTCATTTCCAAACACAATGAGGTAGTGATTGCTAAGCTGTTCAAAACAATGTAACTTCCTGATGTAGAAAACAAGGAGATTTTGTTTGGTCTTTCTGAAGTAATGCCCCATTTTCCTGTTAGGATAATTGTTTGCTCTGAACACCAGAGGTTCTAGGTTCAAATATCTCTCTTTCTGTGCATGGATTTTTATTAACACACGCTGGTCCAGCTAGCATTTGCTTCTAAGCCAAACTAGCAGAAATCATGGTCGCTTGGGTCCTCCCCGGTCTTCCGGCTGCCATACCAGTTAGAGCTATGCCATTGTTTGGTTTATCGTTACAGGGTTTGTTCTTGGATTACCACTCACGGTTTCTCTGGAGAGACACAAACCACACGCCTGGGTTCAGACGTACCGCTAAGTTAAACTGCGGTTTAGCTCTGAGCAGCATGACAGCTGGAGGGCCAGGGGAGGAATGAAGTGGCCAGGATTTGCATGTTCATGCTTAGCCATGGGTTACAAACCCAGGCCACTATAAATCTTATTATGAAGAAAGTCTCTTTGGCATTTTAGGCTCAGTAAATTATTTTTCAACTCCAGTTTTTACTTTCAGTTTTTTTTTCTGAAATAGTTCTGTGCCAGTTATAGCCTCATTTTCCAAGGTAAGTGGCAATTCTTAAGGAATCTGTGGTCATGACTGGAGGATAGTATTCACAAACTCACTGACTAGCCTTGCACAAATCACGTTCTCTCATCTTTAGTTCTCTGGTGCACAGAATATGAATTACATAATTGCCGACCTTGCAGGGCTTTTGGGGTGAATGAAGTGGGCTGTAAAGCACTTAGTATGGTTAAAAGTGCAAAAATGTGTTTGTGTGTGCAAGAATGAGAGAGAGAGTAACTATATGAGGGTCTGGGAGAGAACAATCCTATTCAGTGGATTCTCTCCCACATTGTAAGTAGATATTAAAAATTTAGTAAAATGTGTGGATATTTGACTTGCCTGTAATGTGGTGGTGGTTTTTAGATAAGAAGTGACCAGTTGCTTTTAAACATTTTTCACTCTGGCATGAGATTCATATTTAAGGAAACTCACCATGACACTGTTTGGTTTTTATATAGTTTATTGTTGATAATGAGCATATATAGTATTAATATGCTTTGTACCCTGAGATATTTAAACAATTCATTGCATACTATTGAGATGAAAAGTAACATGATCTTGGGGAGGGAATATGTACATAAAGGAAGAATAAATTTATTTTTTCTTTTGTAATAAAGGTTTGCTTCTGTGTCGTGTTTTGTTATGGGTATGTTTAAAAATTTTTGTTCTATTTTTAATATGATTAGGCAAGAAACAGGGAGCAGATAGCACCGGAGCTGAAAATAGTGACGGAAAGCAAGCTGCACGAAGTGAGTTTATAGGAGGTACCTAAGGAGAAGAAGTGGTTTGAAGTAGATAAGCTTGTAAGGGGTAGGAAGCAGATAGGAGTTCCAGGCAGAATGACTCATGGCAAACTTTCTGTAACCAGAGGAGTCTCAGACAAGTGCTCTGTGAAACCTTTTTTATAGGAACAAAACAAAATGCCTAAAAACAGTTGATCTTCACACTGCATTTCCTCAACAGTCTGGGTGATTGGGGGAAATGGTTCAGGCCCTGTGATAAAAGTTAATTTAGAGCTTGAAATACTAGTTCCTGTAGGTAAGAAATGTTGAGATTGCGTTCTGGGTGCCAGTTTAAATGTATTTCTCTTGGGCAGCACAGAGAAGTTAGTGTAAAGCCTAAGTGTAATGTAAAGAGTGGCCGTTAAGTCGGCCAGATAGGCGGCTTAGAAATAAAATTTTATTATTATTATTAAGTGAAACAACCCAAGGAAATTATTCAGTGACCACTGAAACAATCTTCATCCAAATGTAGATAATGTTTTCAGTTACACCAACAGTTGCTTGCCAAATAAAAGGTAAGTGTTTAAGCCTCCCAAGATTTATCAGACAGAAATGAAAACAGTACTTTTTAAAAATTGCCTTTTAATTACACTGACTTTATCTAAGTTCAGAAACCCATCAAGAATTACTAAGAATCCAGAGAGAGTGAAGGTTTTCTTCTGAGACATTGAAATGTCAGCAGTGGTTCAAACAATATGGACTGTGAGGATAATTTGGTTAAAAATGGCCAATTTAGTCCATTATAAAAACATTTTAAAAACATTGCAACCATAGTTCATAATTGTGCTGAGTGCCTCTGAACCTTAATATGATGTTGGCAAAGAGGTTCCTCCCCTCCCGAGTCAAGCTGGGGGTGGGGAAGGCAGGTTGGGTGATGACCACATATTTTGCCTGCCTACTAAGGTAAATCAAAATATCACATCAAGCTTGGAAGAGCAGCTTGGTGTTTCAGTTTCTGCTTCAAAACTCCCAAACACTATTTTTAAATGTCTAGATACTGAAGTGATTCTATTTAATGGATATATTTCCATCTTTCGTACAAATGATACTTATTTGCCGAGCCATCCATAGTGTTTTTAGTCTAACTAGGCTGTGTTAGCCTTCATAACCATAGAATAAGTGTTGTAAGATCTGCTTGTTTTAGGTAGCCTTTAGGTAGTGTTAGGAGTGGGGACCAAGTTTCAGTAGAAATATATTTGCTATCTGGAGATCAGAGAATTAACTGTGACTTCACCCTGCTGAGAGTACAAATTGCTATACTAGGTAAGGGGAGTGATTTCTGAATTCTCCTTTATCCCTTGCCATTGGACAGTATAATGAAACAAGAGACTGAAGAAAAAGCATTCCTTCTATCTCTCTCACAAATACTATAAGTGCAGGTAGGCGTGTGAGATGCACAAATTAAAGCTTTTACTTTGAACCTTTTCTGTTAAAAACAAAGTACAGCAGAGCACATAGCCAAAGCACATACAATCATATTACTATGGAGAAAACACAAGGTGATGTCTCTGAGAAGGCCTGCCTAAAGGATACTAGCGGTCTCCCTTTTATTAATACCTTTGTTGTATCACAGTGTTGCTCAGGTGATGGTAAAGCATCAGTTAGTGGAATGCGAAGGGAAGCCATTTTTGGTGATTTCACCCCTCTCGTTTGCAGCTGCCTATGTGCAGATTTGGGAGGTGGGAGAGTATAGGAACCTGCAGGGGAGAGGGGGATCATTGAAAATTGTGTTCCTTCCAGTTCCATCGATGGAAGCCTTACTGTCAGCTGAGTGACACCATTGGATACAAACCTTCACTTCTAATGTACAAAGTGCTTTACAGTGATTAAGCTTACTCCTCTATCCAATAACCCAATAGAGCAGGGGT
The DNA here is from genome assembly GCF_030035675.1 of Rhineura floridana. Classification (NCBI taxonomy): domain Eukaryota; kingdom Metazoa; phylum Chordata; class Lepidosauria; order Squamata; family Rhineuridae; genus Rhineura; species Rhineura floridana. The sequence continues at coordinate 118,135,258 of NC_084487.1, read as the reverse complement.
GAGAAATCTTCTTAGCCCAAAGGCCGCATTCTGGGGGCCACATACAAGTGGTGGTGAGGCTGGAGGCAATGAATGTAAATTTTACTTTTGCACAGTAGACTAGCTTCTGCACACACTCTTTCCACCCCTCTGTCATCCATCCATGCAAGCAAAAGGCATCATCAGAGTTTAAGGACACATCTCAGCCAGACAAAAACATTCAAGGATGCAAACCAGGGCCAGTAAGGGGTATGGCCTAAGTGAGGGGTGTGTGGCATAGGGAAAATTCTGAGGGCCCGATAGGGAAGTTAGGTGGTCCACCCTCTGTTCCCTGAGCCTCTTCCCCCACCCTTGCTGTTGTGCTTTGGTGATGGGCCTCATGGAAGGAATTTTACTTTGGTGTTTAAGAGGCCATTTGCTATTTAGAACCTGAAACAAGGAATGGTTAGTGATATCAAAGCCTCCTAAGATTGGCACTTAATGAGGACTCCACATACATAGATGCATATGGAGCTTTGATTCCCTAAAATGTCTATATCGCCACTAACTTCCTCTAGCAGAGGACAAACCCCGTTCCTCTTTGATGTCTTCATAGGTCAGTTCTTTACTTCTCACATATGTGTGCCTGCTGTGTGTGTCCTCCTCTGTTGTTGCTAATAAAAGTAGTGCTGGACTTTGCTGTCTCTTCTGTATGCATTAGAAATCTACTTCTCTCCATTTTTTCCCATCATGCCCTTTAAAGAGTTTACTAGGGAATGGCCTATAGGGATTGACAATTCTTCTTATTTTTATTTCCTCATTGAAAGTGTGATTTGCTTCCCTAAGGTGAGTGATTTATATAGGACTTAGAAACATACTTGAATGTAGCATTTTAACAGTGTGTGTGAGCTTTTGGTTTCTTTCTTTCTCTCTCTCTTTTTTTTAAACACTTGACTAGAACAAGAAGATGAAGAAGCCAGTACTGGGTCACACCTAAAGCTTATAGTAGATGCTTTTCTTCAGCAGCTCCCAAACTGTGTAAATAGAGACCTAATAGACAAGGTACAGTAAGCAAATAGTATTTCTTCTTTATATCCATGTGTGCCAGACATTGGTTATTGGATGCTGATATAAACCATTGGATAGTTTCACTATTACATGCTGCTCTTATAGCCACTGTTAACATGGAAATGGACTGCCTTCAAGTCGATTCCAACTTATGGCGACCCTATGAATAGGGTTTTCATGGTAAGAGGTATTCAGAGGTGGCTTACCATTGCCTCCCTCTGAGGCAGAGAGGCAGTGACTGGCCCAAGGTCACCCAGTGCGCTTCATGGCTGTGTGAGGATTCGAACTCTGGTCTCCCAGGTCGTAGTCCAACACCTAAACCGTTACACCACACCATAGTAAGGTACAAATATACATTAAAGCAGAGATTTGGTGAATATTGGCAATGAAGATCCCAAATGAATTTTGTAAATATGTCCAAAACTTTGAGAGAGAATGGGAAATGCTGATTACTGAGTACTTGAGCTTTTCAGCATTTGTTTGTTGAACATACACCAGCGAATCGTATGCTAATTAATAGAGGTGTTCATAAAATTCACCTGGAATTGTCAACAGCAACTGTTCCAGCTTATACAGCAAACATGTTCTGACATGACTGGCTTTATGTACAATAGCCTCATTCTCCCCCCCTCCCCCGTGTATGTACTGTATAAACTTTAAAAGCAATATTCTTTTCCTCCCAAGTGAACTGTGATGGACAAAACTTGATATAAAATTGGTAGGACCACCAGGTATCAGATGAAATTGCATAATAGAACTGATCTTGCCCAGGGACTGCCAGTTGGCCATTCCTAGCTTAAGAGGGAAGAAACTATTCTTCCCCATCTATAGAAAGGGTGTGTGGCACTCCTTATTTTCACCTTTAAAGCATACAATCCGCATACACCAATTGTGTTTGAATCCTGTTAAAGCTGTACTTGCTTCAAATTCAGATGTCTACTTTTTCTTCTGCAGGCAGCAATGGATTTTTGCATGAATATGAATACAAAAGCCAACCGCCGGAAGTTGGTTCGAGCTCTTTTCATAGTTCCTCGACAAAGGTAATTGTTGATGTAAATGTCATATTAAAGGTGATGGCAGAGATCCAAAGGATGGCTAAGGGATTTGACATACTTGGTGGTTTTTTCAAGAAAACCTTTCCTTTCTGAAAGGTAGACCTCTGCAAAATCTCTTCACTTTTAAAAAGCAATTTGCTTTTTGCTCAACAGCATGAGGGACTGTTGTTCGTGAACCATGAGTCCAAAGCCCTGTTGGGTACACCAAGCTGGCCATGCGGTTCTTTGAATCCTAGCCACTATCTTTAAGGTTATCTTAACTTTCCCCACTCTTATTTAAAAATACTTATTTATGACACTTTTTTGTTTGGACAATTTATATATTGCTTATATTTAATGGTTTACAACATTACCGGTTTACGACATAAGTTAAAAGGTTTTAAATAAACAGCACAAAAAACACCAGGGAATTTCTACATTCTATAAAACACAATTAACAATCAAACAGAGCATACTTTTTAGTATCAAAATAAACATTACACATAAAAACCAGCTAGAAAAATACAAGGAAATTTTATAATAGATACTATATCACCTAAAAGTTTAACCCTTTAAAAATAATATTCTAGACAATTAGGCAAAAGAAAATCAACTCACTTCCCAACCACCATACATTAATCATACCATTAAACAAACCAGACCAATTAAATTCCCAGCCCCTGTATAGTTATGCTTACTACATGCTTTTCTGTAGCGTTTGCTACAGAACTCATTCAGGGAACATGTCTTTTTTGTTTTTAAAACAAGCTGCATTTGTTGAAGCTGGACATTCTTTTCAGTGAAAGCTGTGAAAGGGTTTGGTTTATTAAAGTGTTGATGAATATAGCAAACCTTAAGTGTATGTGTGAGAACCTGTTTTAACTGTCATGTCTGATAACTGCTAGGATAGCAAGTTGATTTTAACATGGAATGTTGGGGATAGTGTATATATAATAACTTATTTACTGTTTCATACATTTTACAATTTGCACAACATTGGCATGATTCTTGAATTCACTCAAGATCTCTATATTCTTGCAGTTTCTTTAAATGTATGCAAGGGTAGCCTTCTGTGCCCAATATCCTGAAGGTATCCTACTGCCCTGGGCTCCTGCTGGCAGGAAGGGTGGGATATAAATAAAATAATAAATAAATGAATAAGAGACAGCATCTGTAGTAGGATACCACATATTTAAGTGTACTGGTCCCACCTTTATTATATATTAGTAATCCTACTAACACCCCTTAAAAAGTTTTAAAGTGGCTGGCTATAATGATGTCTCTGACATTCATTATACACTTATGATGATAATGCTGCTTATATACCTAGAGCAATGAAACTGCAGGGCAAGGGCAATAATTGAAAACAGTTGCAAGCTTTTCCTGCAAAGTAAAATATGTTGATCAGGAATGCTGACAAAAGCAAAAGCCGTGGTTAACTTCTTACAAAATAGAACCAGCACAAAAAATGGATATACAACCCTGGAACCTAGTTCATATGATCCTTTGTGTGAGTAGAGACTTTGTATGATGACTGATCATGTGGGGACAACATTTTTATATAGTCTATTCAGAGTTGTTTCCCAGTTTTCATGTAGCTAACTGCATGGTTTTGGCCTATATAATTTGACTTCATGGATGTATCTATGTTAGATGCCAATGTTATGTTAAATATATTGATGTCTAGTATGCTTGTAAGTTGGATCATGCAAGAGAACCATATCTCCTAACGTTCTGTGGCTTATATAAATGTGACCAAGAAATGTAACACACAGAAAGAGCTGTGGGTGGATTTGCTTTTTCTCTGTTGTTAATATTGCAGATCTTGATGGTCCGATAGGGTATGTTACCAAGAAGCTCAGTTCAGCTGGTACTCTGCCTGTGCTTCTTAAGTATGTGACCATTTTGACTTTGCCCTGTGCAGTGTTTGATATCATTGCAAAGTAACAGAGAAAGCAAACCTTGGTTTAAGCTTAATGACCTCCCAAAGCAACAGGAGCATGGTGAACAAATACATTTAGATGTCTAATTAGTTCTAGCAACGATGTCATATCTAATGCAAGCATATGCCTCTGTTGACTCATTAATTGAACCTAACAAGAATAAGACTTCCTTCCAAACCGCATCTTCCACTGCCAAATGGATTAAATACTGTGACATTTCCACCCCACAACCCCCTTAGGAGAGTATCACATCCCCAAGTATTCAGACAACACAATGTTTTTTGCAAAGTTGAATCAATGGTGTTTATGTCCTATTGGATTGACTTTAGAAATGACACTTTTCTAGTGGGAACTGAAACTTCTAATAATAGGTGAGCAGATGCGATCTCACTCATTTCTCTCTTCTTCTCCCCCTTCCCTTATATGTAGTTCTGTGTAGTCACAGAAGCTTGGTCAATCTCTATCTGTGTGTTGGTAAAAAACTGATATTCCTTTCAAGCTAATACCTGAATGCATTTTTATATACAGTATTTATAAACGTACACTTACAAAACAGATGACTTGGAAATTTAGACATTCTTTGTAAAATAATTTTACATTACATATGTAACCTTTTGTTTGCAGGCTGGATTTACTACCCTTTTATGCAAGGCTGGTTGGTACCTTACATCCCTGTATGTCTGATGTAGCAGAGGATCTGTGTTCCATGCTGAAAGGTGACTTCAGATTTCATGTAAGTTTTCTGTTTGTTTTGCATCTTATAGCAGCATTCCTTTTTTAAAAAAACTCTAAGATATGACAAAAATGAAAGCATAATGCAGACAGTGTCATAATGGAATATGATGCTGCTATTTTTATTGAATATGTTAGATTCAGGCACATGTTACCAAATTCTTCCAAGCTACACAGGAAGTGGATTGGACTGTGAAAGACCAACCCAAATGGTGTTTGCATTTTGACAAATTTGTAGGGCAGTACAATATCTCAGAGAGGAGGTCAGGTCTCCTGCTCCCCTGGTGCATTCACTATAGCTGCCCAATTCCCCTGCTTTTTAAAGTTTGATAGAAATATCTGTTGGCTATAGGTACCTTCTTAAAGCGCAAGTTTTTTTGCCTATTAGTGAATTTCCCTGCTTCTTAGTCTGGGAGGTAAGAAATAGGATCCTGTGCAAGTTTGCTGAGAATGGATGGATCATTTGCATACTTATTGAGTTCAGTGGGATTTACTCCCCTGCACTCATGCTTAGGATAGGTGAAACTGTCCACAGGGGAGGGGGAGGGGGGAGGGGAGCAGGCAGGAGGGGGAGGGTAGGTTTGATTATTTTCATGTTTATTGAGTTCAGTGGGATTTACCCATGTGCAATCATGCTTAGGATAGGAAAGCCTGGAGTGAACAGGGAAGGAGGAAGAAGGGAGAGGAGAGGGAAAGGAGGGGAAAAGCAGGTCTGATCATTTGCATGCTAATTGAGTTCAGTGGGATTTACTCCTGTGCAATCATGGCTAGGATAGGTAAAACTGACCCAGGAGGAGGGGGAGGGGAGAGTAGAGAGAAGGAAGAAGGGGGAGAGTAGGATTGGAAGTGGAGGAGGAGTGGTGAAGGAAGGGGGAGGGAAGGGGCAAAAGGGAGGTGATGGGAGGGTGGGGAGAGCAGGTTTGATCATTTGCATACTTATTGAGTTCCTTGAGTTTTACTCCCATGCAATCATGCTTGAAAATGAAATGGACTGCCTTCAACTCGATTCCGACTTATGGCGACCCTATGAATAGGGTTTTCATAGTAAGCGGTATTCAGAGGTGATTTACCATTGCCTTCCTCTGAGGTTGAGGTGCAGTGACTGGCCCAAGGTCTCCCAGTGAGCTTCACGACTGTGTAGGGATTTGAACCCTGGTCTCCCAGGTCGTATTCCTAGGATAGGTAAAACTGACCATGGGGGGGGGCGGAGAGCAGGGGAAGGAGGGGATTGGAAGGGGATGGGAGACTGGAATGGAGGGGTGAAGGAAGGGAGAGGGAAGGGGCAAGAGGGAGGGGATAGGAGGGGAGGGCAGGTTTGATCATTTGCATGCTTTTTGAGTTCAGTGAGATTTACTCCTGTGCAATCATGCTTAGGAGAGGTGAAACTGACCTGGGGGAGGGGCAGGGGAGAGGAGGAGGGCAGGAAGGGGGAGAGGAGGAGATTGCGTGAGTGGGCACTGGGCAGAGGGGAGCTCCTTTCCTTTCCAAAAGGAACACATTGGGAACAGTATAGTTCTTTTTCAGGTTTTTCCCCACCTTTTTATTCTACAGCAGGCACATGTAGCCTCCCACCCAAATTTAAACCAAAGCTGTGCCTGGCCACATCCACACCAGACTGTTATTTCACTTTAGGCAGTCATGGCTTCTCCCAAAGAATCCTGGGAACTGAAGTTAGTGAAGGATACTGAGAGTTGGTAGAAGATGCCCTGTTTCGCTGACAGAGCTTCAATCAGAGCAGCTGACTGTTCAACCGCTCTGGCCACTGGAGCTCTGTCAGGGGAATAGGAGTCTCCTCTCAGGACCCTTCACAAACTACACTTCCCAGGATTCTTTGGGGGAAGCTATGATTGTCTAAAGTGAAATCAACATCTGGTATGGGTGTGGCCCCCTGAATAGGTAAATCCAGCAGCTGTGAGTCTGGGTTTTAGAACACTGACAGTTGGTTCTTACTGAGCATGCCTGACATTATCATTGAGTAAAAGCCAACATTTCTTAAATTAATTAAAAATCAGCCAGGCATTTTTAAACTTTTAAACTGCAGAAGATGAAGATCATTAATAGGATTACAAGTACTCTGTGAACATGGCTGGTTTAATTTCAACAGATTATGAGAACTCTGACAGAAAAATGTCCAAAAAGGATCTTGTTTTTTTCCTCTTTTTACACTTTGAACTCTCAATTCTGTCTTACTGTTTTGTGTATCACAATGGAAATTTAGAGGGTTGTTAAGCAAGCGTTTCTGAGTTCAGAACTATAAGTTTTGTAAGGTTTTGTTTTGAAATGAGTTTATGGGAAGCATCAGAATGCCATTGGGGGTATTTTCAATTTAACATTTCGGAATATGAAAAATCCATGCTGACTATAGTATACAGCCACTCTTGTGGCTGTATACAATTATATAATCCATTCTTTAAAAATATAAAAATAAACAGCTATATAATTTAACCATTTTTCATTTTTAATGACTCACCTGGATGCTTCTCTGTAAGTTAAGAACTAACTTGGATAATTAAAAGTCTTTAGGATATTATTAATACAAAGAGAGAGTGCCAATATGATGATGAATCTAGCAATTATATTCACAGTCCAATCTTGTAAAGAGGTTGTGTCATATTAACCTTTTGTACTAATGTGAGTATTGGCCATTACTCAAAGGAGTACTCTCCTGTTGGGTTTTTTTACTTCATTTCTTTGAAAAAGCAATCGCCTGTGTCATATTTCAGGCTGCTTTTGAAGTCCACTTGGCCTCCATGTAGCAAGGAGAGCTGCTGCTAATGAAACGTGAGCCCAATGCCCCTGGGGCATGTGGAACTTGTACACTTCTTTGGATCCTGGCCATTGTATTTCAGTATTTAACCTTTAAATGTGTGTTTAAAATTAGTTCTTTGATGTAATCATTTCTCTGAGTAGGAATGGAGGGGCAGGACTGGTACCAAGAACAAAACCTGGAAAATCTCAGCTATCACCCAAAAATTAGGGGTGGGTGATGGGGAAGCATAATCCCTTTGTTCCCAATGCAAATATCTCAACACATCTATCACTTTGCCTTTGTTGTGAATTTTGAACCTCTGTTCTTAGTAACATCCACACATTATTTATAGGGGCTCCTTCCTATCTAATTCTAGATCAATTATCCCATTGAAATCTCCCCAATAACAATTCCCCCCCGTGAAAAAATTTAATGTTTATTCATATATTTTTAAAAAATCTTCCAGTTTTATTATTTGCATCATAAATGCATCCAATGGCAATTTTTTACAAAGAAACACTGTTTTTTTTAATAAAAGCCTCCCTTTTCAATTCTTAACTGCAACAATAAAGCCAGATTTAGTAATTATGGCTACCCTCAAACTATATCACTCCTTCTGCTTCACTTCCCCTTTCCCTTGTTAATCTCTGGCATGCACACACAAAAATCAAATGGATAGCTGTTGTAGGCAATGAAGTCTTCATTTGTCATATTCTGAAAGTAAATCTTTTTTTCTGTCTTTAGGTGAGAAAGAAGGACCAGATCAATATTGAAACAAAGAATAAAACTGTACGGTTCATTGGCGAGCTTACTAAGTTTAAAATGTTCTCCAAAAGTGACACTCTGCATTGCTTAAAGGTTGGTGCTTGTGTACCACTGAGGGTCAGTTCACATCGATTTTTCTTTTCTTTTCCTGGCATACTCAGAGTACAGTATACCAAGCTGTGTCTTGATATACTTTTAAAAAGTGGCAGAGGAAATAACTAGTGGTGACTGAATTAACACCCATCATTATAAATTAGAGTGATGTAATAAAGCTGTGCTACCTCTTTAAGAGATTTCAAGTTTTACTTAAAGCCCAAAACAAGTTTGATTTGGATGCTAAGAGTACTTTGATAAATCAGTATGAAAGACATTAAAAATGTAACTTATCTCCACAGATGCTTTTGTCTGACTTCTCTCATCACCATATTGAAATGGCATGTACTCTATTGGAGACTTGCGGTAGACTACTCTTCAGATCTCCAGAATCTCATTTAAGAACCAGTGTCCTTTTGGTAAGAATGTTTTTCGAGAGCTATTTTTGAAACCTGATTCTTTCAAAACTATAGTTGCAATAAAATGTTCTATGGCATTGTCTTAACATTTATCATGTGATGGGCTAATTCCTCTGGACGAAGAATTACATTGGGTGAGAAAGTAATATATCTTATTTTGTGTTATCTGTTCCTTCCCTTGAGGGAGTAAAATCACACAAATCAGATTCTTCCTCTGCCTGGAACATCCACGTACATTACTGGATATGGGTTTGTGGATAGAGATATGTGGCAGTTGCTCACTCATCGTGACAATTGGCTCCCTCTTTAGTAACCATCCGAACTGGCTCCAGAACTTCAGTGGAACATCACAGTGCTTAGATGTGTAGCTGGAGGCTTGGTGGGCAGAAAGCAGAAGAAGCAAGGACATGTGTCTTACCTTCCTACATTATCAAATTATAGTTGAAAATATAGGGTGCTACATTCAGCAACAGTTGATAGAGGCGCAATGTAGGGAACCTAAGTAGATTTTTAGCTTGGTGAGCAGAGAATATTGCAGACTATGATCGCCTGGTAGAAAAGGGATTTTGCTGTTCCCTTGCCTTGGCTAGAAGAACAAAACAAATGGTCTAATGAAAAATTTGTATGTCTGCACAGAGTGATACCTCCTTTTGTTTGTTTTAGGAGCAAATGATGCGAAAGAAGCAAGCAATGCACCTAGATGCACGCTATGTTACAATGGTAGAAAATGCCTACTACTACTGCAATCCTCCTCCAGCTGAAAAAACAGTGAAGAAGAAACGCCCTCCTCTCCAAGAGTATATTCGGAAGCTCCTTTATAAGGATCTCTCCAAAGTAACTACTGAGAAGGTGTGTCCATTCTTGAGGCTTTTTTTTAATCAAACCATTACCCAGGAAAGAAATGAATGGACGTTTATCCTAGAATAACTTTCAAGGCAGAGGCAAAACTAAAGTGATGAAAAAAATTTCTTACTTATTTTTTTAAAAATGGATGAGATAATAATAAAGGAAGCTGGAGGACACTGAAGTGGATGGGAAGGTGGAGACCAAATAGTTAACTGCAGCCTAAAACACCTTAATATAAAAGAAACCATTTAAAAAGCAGTTAAATATTGAATCAAACAGTAGAACTTTAAATTTCCATGGATAAGTCAATGTTTTCTCATTCACAGTTTTGGGTTCTTCCAAAGCATGACCTGAAAAGCCTTTCCATCCTTTATACGTTAATTAATGGGCTCCTACTGGAAGAAAGGGATATAAACCAAATAAATAAATAAATAATTTAAGCACTCATGTCTTCAGGAACAATCTGCTGAGCATATCATGTAAAGATTTACTTAAAGCAGAGATTATTAAATTTTGTTAGGTTTAGCACTCAGCCTTGCAAATAAGCTTACAAAAACTCCTAGTCTGCAACATTCCACAAGCTCATCTGTTTCTCTGCTGCATACTAATGCATTTGTGGCACATCGTAACAGCCTGCAAGTTTAAAAATAAAAACAAAGGAAAACCCATTTTACTTCTTTGTGTATGGACAGTCCTTACCTGCCACAGGCGAGTATTTATAAGCCTGTGAAGACTGCTATCATCATTTGCTTGTTCTTTGTGGACCATCACATTTTCTTACCTTATGCTTACTAAGATGCTTGAAAGGCTTTTGAATTAAAATTCAGCTGCTGCATTTGTCATCTCTGGCCACAAACCAGAAAAACTTGTGGGAGTGCCATGTCAAGGATTCTTTGAAATATCCACTCTAGCCTACTTGTGCAGCTTATATGAAGCGCCTGATCTCTTTAGGATTGTATGGGAACTTGAAAGAAATGTCCAGCTCTTCAGTATTTCCCTCATTGTTGCTGGGTTCTCAGAGGTCATGCTTTAAGAACAATTCATTGATTCTGAATATTTAGGAATGGATTAATAAACATACAAGTTCTAATACTAAAATTTTATTTTCTTGTGGCTTATGATGAGTTGATAGGCCTTTCTGGACTTTAGGTCTTTGTTCAAGATATAAACAGGAGATCTTCATAGTGTGAATATAAAGACCGTGCCAACTCAATTTGATATGATGGGTTCATATCTTGGCTCTGGTTTGTTTGTTTTATACTATTAAATGGATAGATCACAATGGAATGTGGGTCTCCCAAATACTGTGTTTTGAAATACTTTTGCTTAGTATTCAACAAATGTATATGTAAAGTATCCAACTTAGTTTTGTTCTTTTTGAGTTACGTTTTTTAAAATCTTGTTCAGGTCCTGAGACAGATGCGCAAATTGCCCTGGCATGACCCTGAAGTGAAAGACTATGTTATATGTTGTATGATCAACATCTGGAATGTGAAATATAATAGTATTCATTGTGTAGCCAACCTTTTAGCAGGGCTGGTACTTTACCAAGAGGATGTTGGAATTCATGTTGTGGATGGTGTCCTTGAGGATATTCGACTAGGAATGGAGGTAAAACACTTCTAGGTTTTAAAAATGCTTTTATAACTATATAAAATCCTACATAGCTGTAAAAATATGGTAAAGCTAAAAGAAATATAGAAATTATTTACTTCAATTTTTTATAGTAAAAAAAATTGAAGTAAATAATTTCTATATTTTATAGTAAACTGTATCCATTATCTGGTTCTGGGTGATTGCATTCTTGACTATCTCTCCCAACGTCCCGGACAGTGGGGCTGGGGAAGACTGCAGTAAATAAAAGGCACAGTAGCAAACTGACATGGCTGTTTTGTCACACTGTTTTCCTGGACATAAATGGGTACTCTGGATTGGTAGTTTTTAAGACAAGCTTTCACTGGTTAACTGATAAACCATGCATGTGGCGTAATGAGGGGTGCATTTAAATTCTCTGTTCTGCATATTATATAGCCACGAGAGTGACTGTATACTTTAGCCAGCATGGATTTTTTGCATTCCGCAATGTTAAATTGAAAATACCCCCTGTGCCATTCTGATGTTTCCCATAAACTCATTTTAACTCAACACCTTACAATATTGTAGTCCTGAACTCAGAAATGCTTGCTTAACAACCCTCTAAATTTTCATAGTGATACACAAAACAGAGAGAATTGAGAGTTCAAAGTGTAAAAAGAGAGGAAAAAACCAGACCCCTTTTGGACTTTTTTCTGTCAGAGTTCTCATAATTTGTTGAAATCATTCATGTTGACAGAGTTTGTAATGCTATTAATGCTATTACTGACCTTGCCCCATACCCTGACCTTCATCTTCTGCAGTTTAAAAGTTAAAAAAAATGCCTGGCTGATTTTTAATTAATTTAAGAACTTTAGCATTGAAGTAAATGATAAGCTCGGGCATGCTCAGTAAGAACCAACTGTCAGTGTTCTAAAAGTGAGATTCACAGCTGCTTTGCTTGGCTGATTGGCACCACACCCACACCAGATCTTTATTTCACTTTAGACAGTCATGGCTTCCCCCCAAGAATCCTGCGAAGTGTTAATTGTGAAGGGTGCTGCGAGTTGTGAGGAGACTCCTATTCCCCTGACAGAGCTCTAGTGGTTTAACAGTCAGCTGCTGTGATTGAAGCTCTGTAACAGGGCCTCTCCTAGCAACTCTCAAACTACACTTCCTAGGATTCTTTGGGAGAAGCCATGACTGTGTAAAGTGAAATAAAGGTCTGGTGTGGATGTGGCCAGGGAAAGCTTTGGTTTAAATTTGGGTGGGAGGCTACATGTGCATGCTATAGAATAAAAAGGTGGGGAAACACTGAAAAAGAATATACTGATCAGAGTGTTTTCCTTTTGGAAAGGAAAGGGGCTTCCCCTCTGCCCAGTGCCCACTGCTGGGAGGAAGGGCGGGATATAAATCAAATAATAAATAAATAAAAATAATAATAAATCTTGTGTAGGCCAAGTTTGTTTTTCCAGCAGCTGGAGACATTGCTTAAGTAGCAACACATTGTAATCAGTTTGATTTTACATCAAACTGCAGTTTCATATTCAACTGTTAATGCACCCAAAATATAAATAGAACATAACCTCCGATTTGAAACAAAAAAGGCTATCTTCACCATCATATGACATTGACCAATAAAAAGGCTTTGAAATTAATAAAAATAAATTTGACACAGATTTCTAGGATGAATAATGAGAGAAATAAAATTTTCTAGTTTAGACACTCTGTAGAAACAGTACTTACACAGGAAAGAAGCAAAGGAAGAACAATAAACATGCAAAAATGTAATCATCTTTGGAGATGGCAGGTGTTGCCACCACTCACCATATGCTCAGAGGCACATGTTACCAAATTCTTCCCAGCTACACAGGAAGTGGATTGGACTGTGAAAGACCATCCCAACTTGTGTTTGCATTTTGACCAATTTGTAGGGCAGTACAATATCTCAGAGAGGAGGTCAGGTTTCCTGCTCCCCTGGTGCATTCACTATAGCTGCCCAATTTCCCTGCTTTTTAAAGTTTGATGGAAATATCTGTTGTCTTTAGGTAGGTTCTTAAACCACAAGGTTTTTTGCCTATCATGTCTGGTTTGTGTTCCACTCTGCTGGATCATGCTTGTCTTTCATGAACAGTAATTCAGGCAATCCCACCATGTCCTCCATGTAGATGATTGATCTTTGTCTAGTGCTTAGGAAGTGTTTATTATTGTGGAAATGACATTTTGTTATGCTTCAGGTTAATCAACCAAAATTTAACCAGCGGAGAATCAGCAGTGCCAAGTTCCTGGGTGAGCTGTACAATTACAGAATGGTAGAGTCGGCAGTAATATTTCGAACTCTGTACTCATTTACATCATTTGGTGTGAACTCTGATGGTACTGCTAGTCCACTTGATCCTCCAGAACATCTTTTCCGAATTCGACTGGTGTGTACCATCCTTGACACTTGTGGGCAATACTTTGATAGGGGATCTAGCAAACGGAAACTTGACTGCTTCTTGGTCTACTTCCAGGTAAGAACAAGTTGCATCTTCGTCTGTGATCAACTTTGTCTTTTATATTATTAATAGTTATGATTAAGTATTTATATGCTGCCTTTTAAAATATACCGATCACAAGATGGCATATAATGATGAGAGGAGAGCCATTAAGTTGTATTTGAATGGTCATCAGAAGAATACAAGAATTGTATCATAAGGAAGCACATAGTCTCAAGAACAGGAATATAGGAGACTGCCTATGCCAGGTCAGACCATTGGTCCATCTAACTCAGTACTTGTGATGTTCATTGGCATCAGCTCTCCAGTGATTCACACAGGAGTATTTCCCAGTCCTACCTGAAGACACCAGGATTTAAACCTGAGACCTCTTGTGTGCAAAGCATGTGCTCTGCCACTGTGCTACAGCCCTTCCCTGCCATAAAATTGTTGTCACAGAAAGGCATTCTGGAACAAGCATTTCTCCATCTAGCATGCTTATGATATTTGTAACCCTCATGCAGACTTGTGGGGCACTTTTTGGCTCTAGGTGCACTTTTCTTTGTGTAATTTTCATATAAGTAAACCTACAGGGCATTGTCACAAATTTTAATCTGTACAACATTTCCAAATATCAGCCAGTTACCACTTACCATTTTCCTTCTGGAAACAATAAACTGGGGGGCAAAACCGGGGGGGGGAGGGAATACCCCAGCAAAAAGCCCTGGGGGCAACTTTCTGCCTTTTATTGTATAATTTACACATGAGTAAACCTACAGGGTTGTTTTTCTAGGTCATTGTCACAAACTGTCACCTATACAACATCCCCATATTTTAGCCAGTTACCGCTTACCATTTTCCTTTCCAAAAATATCCCAGAAATTGTTTTGTTTACTCAATATGCATGGAAAAGGAGGCCAACATATATTGTTCAGAACAATTCTTCCTCCTCTGAATAAGTGTGGTTTTTTTTGGCTCAAGGTACTTTGGATGGCATCAATCACATGTGGTGACCCCAGCCCATAAAAAGATCTCTGGGGGACAAAGTGACCCCATTGTTCCATTGGAAATCCCACTGGGGTCCAAATATATCCCAGAGTCAGCCAGTGTGGTTTTTTTGTTGAGTCTGTATGAGGTCTAAGTGCCTAGGATGAATTAAGCATTGTACAAGAATAACTAAAATGGGAGCTCTTTCAAAATGCTTACAATCCAATCAGTTAAATGATTCAAAAGAGAAAAAAGTAACAAGGGAGACACCAGCACTAGCAAATAAATAAATAAATCTTGCCATCCCTTCCAGCCTTTACTTGAAGGGATTTCTTATCGACTGGATGTCAGCAGGTAATGTTTTCTGGCATGGGGAGTAGCTAAAGCAAAATTAGAAAAGAGTTGAAAGATATGGAAATCCACAGTTTAAAAAAGAAAATAGGAAAGAACAGAACCAGAAAATCTTGTATTGGAAGATATAAAAATGTTCATCTCTTGTTGATCTCTTGTTTACAAACTAAGAGTTAGCAAATAAAATGGTTTAAAATTAATGAGAATTGAGTTAAGCAAAATATCAAGCGGAAAATAAGATTGTGTAGAATCTGACAGCAGAAGCTATTTATGCCACATCTGTTCAGCACCACAAATAGAGTGAACAAGGCATAATTAAGGAGTAAGTCAAGGTTGAATGGGAGAAGAATCATGGGAACAAAAGAGATGAGTGAGAGGGACAAGTGTAGTTAATAACACAATTAAATGAGGAAACAGTCAACAGTAGATGCCATAGAAGCAACAGACAAAAGAGAAGTCAAAGGAGGGTAAAAGGAATCCTCTTCCAAAGATTAGAAATCATGAAATGGCTTAGACAGTAAATGATGCAAAATCAATTACTCTAAGAAATAAGTCATATGCAAAATAAAATGAGATGCAGCATATCTATATGGCAAAGAACTTGCAATATTTTAATGTATGCTGCTCTTTGCTGGTTCCAGAAAGAAATACATGTCTACCACAAGCATCAATATCAGTTGGCCCCAAATATTTTCTTTAAAAAATAGCACAAAATTTTAAAATGCTACATGTTTATTAATCTGTCTTGATATCTTTGGAGACCACTTTGCCTGTAGAGTCTTACTGCAGTTTCAATTTTAGAATCTTTCCATCCTATTTAAGATGAGGAAGCCGATAGTATTTTGCATAACAGCTTCTGTTCATACAGAACAGGCAAACCACAATTAATTGCCTTTTATTAGTGTATAGTAACCTATAAGGTTTGTTTTTGTTTCTTTAGTTAACAGTGTGCTTGCGTTATTCCTTGTTTGGGTTTTGTGTGCTAAGATTTGGATTTTTCTAGACTAATTGAAGTGGTTGCCTAGTCATTTTGCAATTATCTCTGTGTCTTTCCAGAGATATGTTTGGTGGAAGAAAAGCCTGGACGTTTGGACAAAAGATCACCCATTCCCTATAGACATTGACTATATGATCAGTGATACATTAGAACTGCTGAGACCAAAGATAAAACTCTGCAATTCTCTGGAAGAATCTGTTAGGCAGGTACAAGAACTGGAAAGAGAGTTCTTAATCAAACTAGGTAAGAATGCTGTGTCAAGAATGAAGGGAGCTAAAATAATTCATAGTGCTTTCTATAACCTTAAATAAATTTTAAGGATAAGTGGGTATGAACCTGACTCTCATTCAAGAATTTTGAAATTGGTTATGATTATAGCCATGTATAGTGAACATGGGGACACAGGCTAGTCTCTGAATCTGGTCCTGGTATAAACTAGCACCTATAGGTATCTGCATTGACTGGCATGTGTGTTGCACAACTTCTAATCGACAGAGACCTTTGGTTCCATTATTCTTTCCAAGAAGGAGCCCTTGAGGTTGGTCCGGAAGCTGCAGCTGGTGTAAAATATGGTGGCGAGACTGCCCACTGGGGCAGGATATCACTAACATGTCACCGCGCTGCTGAAAGAATTGCACTGGCTACCTATTAGCTACTGGGCCAAGTTCAAGGTTCTGTTTTTGGTGTACAAAGCCCTATACAGCTCCTGGGACCAGGATACCTAAAATACTGTCTTACCCCTTATTATACCCAGTTGATCACTACTCTCTGCAGGTGAGGGTCTCCTGTAGATACCATTGTATCACGAGGTCCATTCCGTACAACATAAGAAGTGGCCCTTTAGTGTAGTGGCACTTACCCTTTGGAATTCCCTCCCTTTAAATATTAGACTGGCACCATCTCTGTTAACTTTTCAGTGCCTACTGAAGACCTTCCTCTTTCAACAAGCCTTTTAAGTAGAGACCTTATCCCAGTCTGCATCTGTGTTGGAATTGCTTTTTAAAACATTTTTAAAGATTTTTTTTTAAAAAAAGATTTTTTTAAAAGATGTTTTGTTTTAATATGTTGTTAAGAATGTTTTGTTGTAATATATTTTAAACTCTGTTTTTATGATGTTTTAGAGTGTTTTTGTTTGCTGCCCTGGGCTCTTACTGGGAGAAAGGGCGGGATATAAATCTAATAAATAAGTAAATAATAAAGTTCACCTAGACTGAGAATTTAATAAATAATAACATTGTATTTAGTGTGGCTGGGAGCGAATGTAGGCTGCTTGCATGCCTTTTTTTCTCCATCTGTGTTTCCCTCATTGTTTTGGATACAGCAATGGGTTTGGGTTGCCTTGCAAGTTGCTTTGGGCTGTGGGGTTTAAGGGAAAGCTACCACCCTAGGCCCCTCCTTGGTTCTCACTGGCTCGGTACAGAGTAGTGAAGGCTTCACCCTTTCCATTTGCATACTTCATTTGGGTCTATGCAAACCTGATGAGTTAGTTGCCTTTGTCTGTATTTAAGACATTATTTACTTTGAAGAGTCTCATTCTCTTCAATCTTCCACTGAGACAGGCTGTGTGACTTCAGCAATCTAGCCAATTGTGCTTACTGTTGTGCCTTTTCATTCATGGCACCCACCAGGCAACCATTCATTGGGAACTAAACCTTGCTTCCTTTCTGCCAGTGTCTTCGTGGCAAGAACCTGCACTTCCAGAGATGCAGATTTATCTATTGATGCATCCAGTAAAAAAAGAATGAAAAAAGTGTCCCTCTAGTTTTCATCTGACAATCTCTCTTTTTTTTTACTATCTCTAGGGGTGAGCAGATTTCCCTCCCCTGCCTCCTAACTTACCTTTCCATTGATTTGCTACACTGTGTGTTCCATTCTGTCTGCTTCCTGGTTTAAGTTGAAGACTTTTTTTAAAAAAATGGCATTGGTATACATACAATTTTCAGTTCTTAAAGTTTTTTTTCCTTCCAGGTTACTGATGCATATGTTTGCATTGATTTCAAATTGCAGTGAAAACATGAAATGATGTTTGTACTGACAGGACAGGTGTCAGAGGTTAGCATCCCTTGGGCCACCTGCTAAGGTCCACATTTCTTCAGGGAAATCCCAGATGACCTGGTCCTGCTTTTCCTTGTTATTGCTCACACACTTGGAGAGAACAACAGCAGCAAGGAGAAGAAACAATGTCCTCCACTCACATTGCCCTCTCCTTCTGGATTGGGCCCTGAGGGAGAGAGCAAGCAAATGTGGAATAGTAATAGTGGCATATAGGTGGGCCAACTGAGTACATCCTGCCTAAGCACCCCTCCAAACCTGTTAATGGATCTTTCAAGTCGCATATGTGCTGGTGCATGTAAGTGACCTGATAAGAGAATAAAGTGCTAACTGAAACAGTATAAACAAGGGTTGGATCCAAATTGGTTGCAGTGGGAACTCCTTTAACTGGACACTTCTGAATGCAGAAGCCCCCTGTGCTCATTGAAAATCTGCACTGGAATGTTGGGAGCACTCCAGAATAGCATGGGAGGTGATACTAGAGGCTACAGGGAGAAGGGGAAATCAACAAAAAATCTCTGGCTCTTCTTCCCCAGCAACTCTTCCAGCAGGAACCTGAACTGAATCAGATTACCTTCCACAAAAGAAAGGAGCCCTTCCATTTGTGAAATAGACAGCCTTGGTCCAACTCAATGTCTTGACATCAATAAAATAGAAGAAATTTATTTAATTGTTTATTTATTTATTTGATTTATATCCCACCCTTCCTCCCAGTAGGAGCCCAGAATGGTAGCTCGCTGATCCAGGAACAAGACTGAGTTATTTGAAATCCCCAAATCTAGGGAGAAATTCTGATTCTGATAGTAATGTAACTGTTTCTAGTTTACTTTTCTTTTTTTTTTACAATAATTTTTATTCAAATTTTCATAAAACGTAGAAAACAAAATCATAAAACATTCAAAGACAAAAAACAAAACAAAACAAAAATGATTAAACAAAAATAAAATAAAATGTTGACTTCCCATTTGTCACATATCAAATCAGTTATAGGTCTACAATATATAACAATCTTGTCTCTTAAATCATATTATAAAATCACTTTCCTCCAGTAGTTATCTTAATTAATAATCAAATCTCATAAACATTACTTTATTCTTTCCACAAAAAGTCAAAGAGAGGTTTCAATTCTTTAAGAAATATATCTATCAATTTTTCTCCAAATAAACATGTCAATTAATCCATCTCGTTAATAATTATAATAATCTTATTGTCATAACCATAGTCCAAATAAACATTTTGATTAATCTGTCTCATCAGAATCTGTTAGGTCCAATAATTTCAATAGCCATTATTCCATTATCCCTATTAGTTCCATCTTCCATCTTCAATAGTCCTGTTAAGTCCAGTAATTTCAGTGTCCAATCTTCCATTATCAGTATTCCATAATAATCTTGCTGTTGTAACCATAGTCATATAATAAGAGTCTGATGGGAATTTCCTCTATCCCAAATATTTTCTTGCCATCCATTCTGAATAAGTTGCTGAAATACTGTTGTAAAGTCATATCTGTGTTCTTCTTTTTTACAAAATGCACTGGCTCATCTCTTAAGAGTTTTTCCATTGTCACATGGCTGCAGTTAATTCCATAGATTTTCTCTATATCAAGCTCCATCACATCATTCCAGTCCAGAAGATTATCCAAGCCATTGATAACTTTATCTCTAATATCTTCATTAATTTCTTCAGAGATAACATTAAATTCCAAACAGTAGATTTTATTTCTAAAATCCATAAACTCCAGATCTTTTTCCAATTCCACATTTGTTCCAATCTCCAGGGCTTGTATCTTCCCTTTATTTTTTCTTTTCTCATCTCTGATCTCATTCTCCTCTCTCACAGGATCCCCTATTTCTTTAAGCTCCTGCGTCATTTTGCTCAGTTCAATTTTCAGCTCCTTACTACCCTGTCGCAGGGTTTGTTTCGTTATCTCAATCTCATCCATTATTTTCTGAAACATAGTTACTTCCAGATTCTCAGCCACTTTCTTGATTGCCATTTTTAAAACCACGAAAACAAAGCAAAACAAAAATAAAGAAGAACCACTTCTTATTTCAGCAACAATTGGGTTAATATTCCAGGCTTGATGACATCACAGTATAAACAGAGCAACCTGCCTTATCTCTCTATGTTCAAGAATGCAAAACAAATTTAGTTCCCAGCATCAAAACAGTTAGTGGCGTTGTGAAGAAGCAGATTCGTCAAAATAAAATAGACCAAAAAGAGAATAGTCCCAGACAATATAATATTCCTCGGAGTAGAAATCAGAAATAGAAATCCCTCTTCTGTTTATTATCTTTAGAATGCACTTCCAGGACAGCTTTTTGCGACAGAAACAGAGATAAGCTGTTAATTTCGTGAATAACAGAAAAGAGTTATATCTCACCCAGAAGTTGTCCAAAGCCGATCAATCTGACAAATCTCCTTTTGCTGTAACAATTTAAACCAAGTAAAAAAAATAATAGAAAGAAGGGTGCTTGCCTGTTAGTCCGTTCTCTCTTTAAAGAAAAGATAAACGTATCGCTTAAGCAGATAGAGCTTGTTAGAAAGTCCGTCCGGCATTGTTGGCTGGACCTTATCTCATAAATTAATGAAATCCAGTCCTCCCAACAAAAACAGGCTTTTGAGGTTGATCTCTATGTTTCTCCCTGCCCGGGAGAAATTTCATCAGTCAAAAAAAAAAATGTTCTGACTGATTTATATCTGAATAAGCTTCTTTTGAGGCGGGAGCCCGTCCCAAAAGCAGGCACAAGTGAAGTCACCCTTCCCGGCTTTCTAGTTTACTTTTCAATGTTTGCAAAATATTGTTGGATCTGATTAAATTCCAAAAGTAAAGTGCTTCGCTTCAAATTATAACGTGTGTCATCCTAGGGCAGATGTCTCCTATCAGCTCTCACAAACTATTTGTCTGCTAGATAATCCAATAATTCCTTTGACGTGAAATCTACATTTTAGCCAAGCAGGTCTGGCACATGTTTAGTGACAGCAACAAAACTATGAAAAGCAATTTAATCAAGTAACAAAAGTCATTATGATAGGGGTAGTCTGTTAATATAATATGTAAAATGGAGTAGATTGGAAGAAAATACTATTGTACACTGAGGAGATGGCCAAATGTACTGACATTTGTTGGTAAACTTAAAATACAGCCTGATCCTTAACATGTCTCTCAGAAGTAAGGCTGCAATCCTAACCCTATTGCCTAGGAATAAGCTGTATTGAACTCAGTAGGACTTCTTAGTGGACATGGTTAGGATTGCAGGCTAAGTCCCACTGATTTCAGTAGGACTTACTCTCAAGTAAGTATGCATTGGATCTCTGTCTTACTCAGAATTATCTAACACACTCATAATTCTTGGTTCCTTTCTTAGGCCTTGTGAATGACAAGGACTCTAAAGTTTCAATGACTGAGGGTGAGAATCTGGAGGAAGATGAGGAGGAAGAGGAAGGTGGAGTAGAGATAGAAGAGCAATCTGGAAATGAAAGTGAAATCAATGAGCCAGAGGAGGAGGTGATTCTTTCCCCACCATTAATTTTCTCAGTTACAGTTTGAGAGAATGGTATGTGTAGCTGTTTGCCAGTCATAATGAGCAATTACCAGCTGAGGCTACACATTTAAACGACAGTTGGAGGTAGCCTGCTGGCTGTTGTGCTCAAAGCCCTACTACTGCCTCAACTGGAGAGAAGTATAATTTTATTCTGGGAATTGCAAAGGAGTGTTTTGTTTGCTGGAGTATGAGCACTGGTTCACCTTCCATGGCTGAGAAATAAGTGGGTCTGCTGGTTAAAATTAGTACAAAGAGGTCAAGTGTAGAATTCTCTGCTGTGATACAAAGAACGTTGGGAATAAGGCAAATAGCAGCAATCCTGAGGAAAGTCCCTCACAGCTCTGATCATTTTTTTAAAATAGGGTGGGAGCTCCTTTCTGGGCTTGAGAGGGCATATGTGTACTCTGTACAACGTGGTTGGTGCTGAGTGGATTTCTCCCCACCTCTCTGGTTTTAGTTCTGTCTACCCAGTTGGTGGGTGTGTTTCAAAATTACTGATAATCAAGACTATTGGAAGAAATTCTAAATTGGTGTGTGTATAAGTTGCATTAAAATATGGTTTGTGATTGAGGATTAAACTCAGTAAACATTTCAGGAGGGCTCTGATAATGATGACGAAGAGGGAGAAGAGGAAGAAGAAGAAAATACTGATTATCTCACAGACTCTAATAAGGAGAATGAAACTGATGAAGAGAATACTGTACGTACTGCTGTTCTATTTTTTTAATTTAAACATTTCTATACTGTCTTTCATTAGAAATTCTAGGGCAGTTCACAACAATACAAATAGGCTCAATAAAAGGTATTGTTTTCAATATTCATCAACATCCATAGCAAGCCACATAAGTACAATAGGCTTTGTAGTAATGACCAGCAAATGCTTAAGTAAACAAGTCTTTAGAAAGCACCAAAAGTTGGTGCTTGGCATATTTCAGAAGAGAAAGGATTCCATACATTGGGTGCCACAACAGAAAAGGCCCTCTCCCAGGTTGCCATAAGATGAATTTCAGCAGCTGCTGAACTACCAGGAGGGCCTCATCTGAATATTTCTATTAACAGGCAATTCTATACAGGAGAAGACTTTCCCTCAGGTAACACAGTTCTAAGTTGTTTAAGGCTTTCCAATTCAACAAAAAACCTTAAACCTGATGTGATAGCAAACTGGCAGCCAGTACAGCTCACAGTAGGTTACTCCATTCAGCAACCTAACTGTTCTATTCTGCACCATCTGCAGCTTGAGGACCAACATAAAGATGAATATGTAATACCAAAAGCACTGTGCACACTGCATGCAAATGTGGCTGGTGCTAAACCATGGTTTAGCATTCTATGGACAAGAGTCTACAAGCCCAGGCAAAGTGTTGGGCTTGAACTCTCTCCCCCTCGCTTCTTCTGCTACTGTACAGGCAGGAGAAGGATTTCTGCTGAGCTTAGTTTAAAAGAATCTTGGCTTAGCATTACCTACAACCAGGAAATCTGGTTCAAAACACTGGTTAGTTACTAAACAAGTTTCAAATCATGGGTTATGAAGCTGGCTCGTTTAATTGTTTTGTTGTAAACCAAGATCCCAGTCTCATACATATTGCTAATCTGAGATTCTTGAAAGTGAGTCCAAACTAGGCAGGCGTCCTCCTCCCTACTGCAGGAGAAGGAGGGAGCACACAAACACAATACTTTGCTGTTTACTTTGCTCTACTGTTTGTAGAGATTTGTCTGTATAGCACTAAACCATGAGTTAGTGGTATATGCAAACCAGACTATTAAGTAGATAGATCCTTAATATTCATTTGCTTTGGCTTATCCATTAATGTGAATATTCACTAATAAGCAAAAAAAACCTTTGCTGTTTAAGAACATATGTATAGCCAACAGATATTTCTATCAAACTTTAAAAAGCAGGGAAATTCACTAATAGACAAAAAACCTTGCAGTTTAAGAATGTACCTATAGTCCACAGATATTTCTATCGAACTTTAAAAAGCAGGGAAATTGGGCAGCTATAGTGAATGCACCAGGGGAGCAGGAGACCTGACCTCCTCTCTGA
This sequence comes from Rhineura floridana, assembly GCF_030035675.1. Lineage (NCBI taxonomy): Eukaryota > Metazoa > Chordata > Lepidosauria > Squamata > Rhineuridae > Rhineura > Rhineura floridana. The sequence goes on along the minus strand of NC_084487.1, from coordinate 118,111,626 downwards.
GATATTGTATTGCCCTACAAATTGGTCAAAATGCAAACACCATTTGGGTTGGTCTTTCACAGTCCAATCCACTTCCTGTGTAGCTTGGAAGAATTTGGTAACGTGCCTCTGATCATATGGTGAGTGGTGGCAACACCTGCAATCAAGACTACATCTCCAAAGATGGAGAATTACATTTTTTGTATTTTGTTGGTGTTCTTACCTTGCTTCTTTCCCGTGTTACTACTGTTTCTACAGAGAATCTAACCTGTTTCTCTCATTATTCATCCTTGAAATCTGTGTCAAATTTATTTGTATTAATTTCAAAGCCTTTTTATTGTTCAATGTCATACGATGGTGAAGACAGCCTTTTGTGTTTCAAATTGGAGGTTATGTTCTATTTCAGTTGAATCTGCAATTGCAGTTTGATGTAAAATCAGACTGATTACAATATGTTGCTACTTAAGCAATGACTAGCTGTTGGAAAAAACAAACTTGGCCTTCCGAAGATGCATGTTTACAGCCTGCTATGCTTAAACCACTCCACTTAAGGAAGGGTGGGGATTGGCCAATTAAAACCATAGAGCACATCTAGAAATTTGCTAGAATATATTTCACCTCCCACTGTTTTATCTTGTGCAAACTGAGACACTCCTCATGTCGATTGGAGACTATTCTGCAGAATAGTGCCATTATTCCACAATTGTTTTTGGAGTTTGTTTTAGTGTAAATTATGTGAAGTGTTGTACTTCACATATCACCCCGGGCAAAGCCCCAGGTTGGGACATGCTACCAGCCGAAATTTTCCGCATAGATCCAGTACGGTGGGCGCCAATCCTTGCAAAATTATTTACAACAATCAATGCAACAGGAATAATACCATCCAGCTGGACATCTAGTATTGTCATTCCGCTTTATAAGAAAGGTGATTGTGGGGAGCCCCAAAATTACCGCCCAATAAGCTTACTCGATGTCCCTGCTAATATATACGCCCGTCATCTGTTAGATAAACTAGAGCATTGGGTTGAAGATGAATACATCTTATATCTTATGCAGGCTGGCTTTCGCAAGGGCTTCAGTACAATTGACCAGTGCTTTGTCCTGAATTATCTGAAACAAAAACATATACACAATGCACCAAGAAAACTATACATCGCATTTGTTGATTTATCATCAGCTTTTGATTCCATAGACAGACAGCGACTGTGGGGAAAATTAGAGGCCAGCGCAATTGACAGACGTCTTCTATTTCTCATACAGCAGCTTTACTCCAACACAGATATCAGGATCAGAGTTGGTAGGGCAGGCTATCTCTCTGACTCAATCCCCACCTCAAGGGGTGTCAAACAAGGCTGCATCCTGGCCCTGATCTTATTCAACCTTTACATAAACGATGTTACGCAGGAAGTTCTCGATCCCTCCTTTCCCCCCCCCCAGCTGTTGGAGGACAGAAGATTCCAGTATTGCTTTATGCGGAAGACATGGCCCTCATTTCACTAACCTGCATGGGGCTGAGAAGACTGCTCACTAAATTTGGAAGGTATTGCACGAACGAAGGACTATCTGTTAACTATGAAAAGACCAAAGTAGTTGTTTTTGCTAAGAGGCATGAGCAGCACAACTGAATGCTGGATGGCCATAGGATAGAACAATGCCGCTCATTTAAATATTTGGGTATCCATTTTTCTGAAAACACTCTGTGGCGCACCCACTTAGAGGCAATCACATCCTCAGCTGCCCGTTTATTAGGGCCTATAAAGAAACTTTACTATACTGAGGGCCATCGCCTAATAGAACCAACGTTAAAAGTTTTTGCAGCCAAGATCATGTCCCACCTTTTGTATGGAGCAGCAATTTGGGGTGTGCAGTGCGGAGACCAACTTGACATTATCCAAAACAAGTTTTTGCGCCTGCTCCTGTCCGTAGCACATAGCACACCTGGCGCACTTCTAAGGAGCGAAGCAGGACTTCCATCTCTCAAAGCACGCATACACAAATCCATCTTAATATACTGGAAAAAGCTATCAACGATGCCAGAACACCACCTAGCCAAAAGATCTTTCCTGGAGCTACAGAATCGGGATAGCTGGGTACAACGTAGTAGACGTTTGATGCTTAGCTACTCAATCTCCCCTGCCACGCTAACCCAGGACATATCTGAAAGGATGATCAGGGACCTTGTCTACGACAAAGATGCCCCAAAAGACCTTGAATATCTAAAAAAATGTCAATCTGCCATCTCGTTTGGCAAAATTAAACTAGATCATGAAAGAGCCTCCTACCTGTGGGAGTTAACCTTTTTCCCCATAAGAAGTGCCTTTACCGACTCAGATTCCAACTGATGCCCGCTGAATATCTGGTTGGCAGATATTCAAAAAAACCACTAGAAGATCAGCTGTGCATATGTGGGTCAGGACAAATAGAAGGCGTGGAGCACTATATATTACACTGCGCTCTATACAACTCACCAAGGCTGAAGTTCGTCTCTCCTTTTCAGTCTTTATTAGAAGGCCAGTCAGATGAACTTAAGGTAAGATGGCTACTGGCAGACAGATAAACTCGTCACCTACAGGGTAGCCCTGTTTGCATTAGCTGCAGCAAAGATAAGAATGGCATTCCTAAAACACATGAGTCCTACCAACAAAGGGAGATTCACCTGAGCACATCTTAATCTAAATATATGAAAAAACTAAATAAATTCCAACATTTCTGTAATTATTTTAATTAGTTCTTGAAAACTCAGGGTTTCATCTATGCATCATGGGATAGATTCCTAATGTCTCATATGTTTCATGTGTATGTTTTACCAGATGTTTTGTATTGATACTTACATTGTTATGGCCATTGGCTAAAACAATAAATAAATCTATTCTATTCTACTTCACATTCACAGAAACAGAAGCAAAGGGATTTCCTATAGGAAGCTTCACTAAAATTGCAAAGTAAATCAAACACATTTAAAGTGATTATCTGAACTCTATCAACTGTCTTAATATTGTTGCTTCCTCCCTGCTAAAACAAGATCAACTCAGCACATGTCTTGTTTCTGTTAATTGGGCTGATTGCAGGTGCTGCTACCACTTACCATATGCTCAGAGGCACATGTTACCAAATTCTTCCAAGCTACACAGGAAGTGGATTGGACTGTGAAAGATCAACCCAGATTGTGTTTGCATTTTGACAAATGTGTAGGGCAGTCCAATATCTCAGAGAGGAGGTCAGGTCTCCTGCTCCCCTGGTGCATTCACTATAGCTGCTCAATTTCCCTGCTGTTTAAAGTTTGATAGAAATATCTGTAGGCTATAGGTACGTTCCTAAACTGCAAGATTTGTTACCTATTAGTGAATTTCCCTGCTTTTAAATCTGGGAGGTAAGAAATGGAATCCTGTGAAAGTTTGCTGAGAATAGATTGATCATTTGCATGCTTACTGAGTAGTAGGATTTACTCTCCTGCAATCATGCTTTAGATAGCTGAAACTGACCAGGAGGAGGGGAGGGCAAGTTTGATCATTTGCATGCTTTTTGAGTTCAGTGGGATTTACTCCCATGCAGTCGTGCTTAGGATAGGTGAAACTGACCACGCGGGAGGGAGGGAGGGCTGGAGTGGGCAGAGGGGGAGGAGAGGAAGAAGGGGAGGGGAGGGGAGAAGAGGGGAAAGGCAGGTCTGATCATTTGCATGTTTATTGAGTTCAGTGAAATTTACTCCTGTGTGATCATGCTTAGGATAGGTAAAACTGACCATGGAGGAGGAGGGGAGGGGGAGGAGGGGGAGGCGTAAAGGATGGGGATGGGGAGGAGGGGATAGGAGGGGATAGGAAGGAGAAGGAGGGGAGGGCAGGTTTTATCATTTGCTTGCTTTTTGAGTTCAGTGGGATTTACTCCTGTACAATCATGCTTAGGATAGGTGAAACTGACCTGGGGGAGGGGCAGGGAGGGAGAGAAGGGGGAAGGGGAAGAGAAGGGTAGAGGGGAAAAGGTGGAGAGGGAAAGGGAGGAGAGGAGATTGGGCGGGTGGGCACTGGACAGAGGTAAAGCCCCTTTCCTTTCCAAAAGGAAAACATTGTGAACAGTATCATTGTTTTTCAGGGTTTTCCCCACCTTTTTATTCTACAGCAGGCACATGTAGTCTCCCACCCAAATTTAAAACCAAAGCGTCACTGGCCACATCCACACCTGACCTTGTTTAAAGTGGAATGTTCATGCCCCCCCCCAAGAATCCTGGGATGTGTAGTTTGTGAAGGGTGCTGAGAGTTGGTAGGAGACACCCTATTCCCGTCACAGAGCTACAATCCCCAGAAGAGGGGCTCACTGATAAACCACTCTGGCCACTGGAGCTCTGTCAGAATAGAAGTCTCCTAACAACTCTCAGCACCCTTCACAAGCTACACTTCCCAGGATTATTTGGGAGAAGCAATGACTGTTTAAAGTGGAAAAAATGTCTAGTGTGAGTCTGGCTTTTAGAACGCTGACAGTTGCGCATGCCTCGTGCTATCATAGAGTTCAATGTAAAATTTCTTAAATTAATTAAAAATCAGCCAAGTATTTTTTTTTTAGCTTTTAAACTACACTATATGAAGGTCAGAGTATGGGGCAAGGTGAGTAATAACATTACAGGTACTCTGTGAATATGGCTGATTTTTAATTAATTTCAACAAATTATGAGACCACTGACAGAAAAAAGTCCAACAGGGATCATGATTATTTTACTCTTGTTTTATATTTTGAACTCTCTGTTCTCTCTGACTGTTTTGCATATGGCTATGAAAACATAGAGCATTGTTAAGCGTTTCTGAGTTCAGGACTATAAGTTTTGTAAGGTTTTGTTTTGAAATGAGTTTATGGGAAGCAGCAGAATGGCATGGGGGGTATTTTCAATTTATCATTGTTGAATGCAAATAATCCTTGCTGGCTATAGTATACAGCCACTCTTGTGGCTGTATAAACTAGTTACAAAAATGTGGTAACCTAGGAACACTTTGTCCTAGTGTGGGTTCAGCACCTATATGTGGAAGGATTGGCATAGGGTTCAGTATACTAGAAGTGGAAGTAAAATTGCTCCAAGAGGAAAGGGAAGGAGAGCTGGATTGGAATATCAGAGTTGCATACTAGCCTTGTGTTGTTCTAATGGTCTATGTGGAAATGTGGAGGGAAGGCTTACACTGCCATCTAGCTCCAGTTAATGGCTCAATGCGCTGAGTGGGGGAGAAGCAGCTCTATTGAACCCTCTGTTTCACCTGCCACATACAGATACTGTGCCCACATTAGGATGGATTGTGCATTGATTGTGGTGTTTTCAGTTACTACTTGCCCAAAGGATACTGATGCTTGGCTGTAGGCTAGGTTTGGTTTATCAAAAAAGGTGCAAAATGGCCTACAATCAATATTTTTCTTTAAGAGATAGAATGAAAGTAACTAATACTTGGTGGAATTAGTTGCACAACCCTAGGATGACATTTAAGCTGTAGTTAGCTATGCGACTGTCTATGCAGAGGTTCTGAAGCCAAGACTTTCTGAGAACTGATGCATAGTACAGCTCCTCTGTTTGTAGTTCCAAAGCCGTGGCGCCTAAAGGAAACTGTTATGATTGCACATTAGCTAACTGTCAAGTCCAAGTATTAGGAACTAAAATGCAGTGTAGCCTTGTTAGTTTGAGAAATGCAATTAGAGTTCCTTCTGTAAAGCAAGCATGTTTCCCCTTTCATCTTGAGCAAAAGACATATTTGCTTTGAGCTGCCCTTACGCTTTCCTTCAGTTCTAAAGTGTGTTTGTTTAATTGTGTACCTTTTGCTCCTGTTATGTGCACATTGCACTCCTCCATCTAAATAATCTGGATCAGGCATGGCCAACTCTATTCTGTGTATTCTATCGTATATAAATTCACCTGGCTGTTTTTGCCACACATCCAACTCTTTCACAGGTGACCTGGTTTCATATAATACAGTCAGCTGCATGTAGCAGTAACAAGTTAATGGCGTACATGCACTTGGGCACACAGTTGAAGTGTGCTACACAGAAATGCCAAAGCATTAAAATATGGTCTGTTTTCTACTTGATAACTTTTGAAAACATTTTGTCCTGGTATTGCCATTGAGGACCAGATATTGCTTCATAGGCAAGATCCAGCCTGTTGGCCGCTTATTTATTTATTTAGTTTAATTTATATACCGCCCTAAGCCCGAAGGCTCTCTGGGCGGTGTACAAAAAGATAAAAACAAGCACAATATATAAATACAATAAATAATAATAATAAAAAAAAAACAATAACGAACCAAACAACATCCAAAATACGGAAATGCTGTTTAAAATACACTTTAAAATGCCTGGGAGTATAAAAAGGTTTTCACCTGGCGCCGAAAAGATAGTAGCGTCGGCGCCAGGTGCACCTCATCAGGGAGACTGTTCCACAGTTCGGGGGCCACTACTGAAAAGGCCCTGGTTCTAGTCATCACCCTACGAGCCTCTCGATGGGATGGTACTCGGAGGAGGGCCTTAGATGTTGAGCGCAGTGTCCGGGTAGGTTCATATTGGGAGAGGCGGTCCACCAGGTATTGCGGTCCCATGCCGTGTAGGGCTTTATAGGTCAAAACCAGCACTTTGAATCTAGCCCGGAAACAAATAGGAAGCCAGTGCAGATGGGCCAGAACAGGTGTTATATGAGCGGACCTTCTGGCCATCATTAATTGACAGAGAACTATACAGGATAATCTAGAAAACATAATAGCATTGTTTCCCTGCCCCCCTCTTTATTTAACAGGAAGTAATGATTAAAGGAGGTGGACTTAAGCGTGTCCCATGTGCTGAAGATGAAGATTTCATTCAGGCATTGGACAAAATGATGCTGGAAAATTTACAGGTATTGATGGGATTTGTATTCAGTCACAAAATGGTTTGTTCTTATTGGGACCCATAAAATGATGTTTGGCCTGGAGGATTATTTTTCAACATCCTAACTCACTCTGTATTTGTGAGCCCGGCAAGGTTAAAGATGCTTCCCATTCCTTGTTAAGTTGCCCCTTATATGAGAGGCACAAACTTCTTACTTGTGTCCTCCTATATCAGTCAAATAGGCTCATTCTGAATCAGATATGTGCTTTGCTTGCAGGCAGAGACAGCTATCCAATTAGCAAAATTTGCTCAACAGCTAATATGTGCCAGGTTCCAAACCTTTTACAGAGATGGGTGGATGTGATTGATTGTTCGTTGTATTTATACTGTTGTGGACTATGACTTTAAACAATACCGTTTCTTTTATTCTTTCATTGTAGTAACTTGAATTTGAGCTCCAGTAATTTTCCCTTGCTACCTTAAAATGTGGAGCAATGATTTCATTTAGGGATAGTTCAGACATCACGCAGGTGTAGTGTAACGTGATGAGCTCCAGCCACAGCAAGCGTCAAGTTTGTGTCTTTGCCCTTTGCTCCGGGATGACTGCAAGGAGAAATTCAGAAGCTTTTGCTTCTCTTTGCTTAGCCGCAGCTTGTCATGTTGTCCAAACCTTAACAAACACTGGTTAATTCTGGTTTGTTTGAAACAAACCACTTTGAAACCATATCTGCCATAAGTTATCCTTGTACATTTTAAAGTTTTGTTTCCTATTCTGGATCTTAAAAATAAGTGCCTAACTGCAAAAATTACTCTACTGTCAGATTTAAAAATTATTCCCACTGCCTTTAAAACTGTAAGGTGTTCTAGCCATGATGCTGTGTGTGAGGACCAAGCATGATAAAGAATACATGGGAAAGAATTGGGAGAAACTGTTAAGAATCAGCTGAGAGTAATCAAACTACTTTGCTTTTGGGAGACCATTTCACACAGTAGCAAGCTCATATGTGCCACTGGTTGTACTTCTGGCATTGAGCTGCAACCAATCCCAACTCCCTGATACTGTGCCTAATATATTTCACATGTTTGTAACATCCATCCAAATCATGGGCATAACTTTTTAAAATGTGGCTTGTGAAGCAGAGTCTGACAACAGATGGGAGCCCCAAAAAAGCAACTGGAAGCAAAAGCAAAGAACAATGGTATAGGTAAAAAAGGTTTATTGAGCCAATGCATTTTGGACCCTTTTTCAGGGAAATCTAAAATCAGTTTAAAAATTTGGGATTAGAGAACTGAATAATATGTTTATAGAAAAGATAAAACAATGCATTTAAAGATAATTACTAGAAAAGAAGAGCAGTTTGTTCCCTGCATTCAAAACAAATTTTGGAGAATAAAATACAGTTCTTTCAGACATGAACTCGTACATAAAAAAATTCTAATCTAGGAATAAAAACTCCACCAATTCTTAATATATCTGTGTGTAATTTTTGTTAAAACTATACATGCCACATTATATACATATAAAACATTAAAATTAAAGGTTTTTTCTTGGAGGACCGTAATTCAAAATTTAGAAGTGCTACCTTTTCTATTTCTTACGTTGTACTAAACCAAACAACAGAGGCCCAATATAACTGCCTACCAATCCTAATCCTAAACAGATGAAGCTGGAGGTAACGTTAAAAGGCCTAGAGTCTCATTAAGGCCTACAGGAGTCATGATTTTTAACCTTGAAATCCATCTGATGTGTGAAGCAGTCCCAGAATTAACTTGTTGAGCATATCCCTGTTTGTGTGTTTGTTTTACACTAAAGAATGTTGCAAGCCCTTCCTCTGATAATCCTGTTTTGGTACTTGAACCCTTACTCGGTTTCTGTTTGTTGTATTTTCAGCAAAGGAGTGGGGAGTCGGTGAAAGTGCATCAGTTAGATGTTGCAATTCCCTTGCATCTCAAAAGCCAGCTGAAGAAGGGTCCTCCGCTGGGTGGTGGGGAAGGAGAATCTGAGTCTGGAGACACAATGCCGTTTGTCATGTTAACTCGAAAAGGCAACAAGCAACAGGTTAGGGCCTTTGTAGATGCTAATTAATTTTGCCTTTTTTAACTTTCATTTTTAATTTTCTCAAACTGTATACGTCAGTGACTGCTATCTTTGGGAAATACAGCTCAGTGAACAAAAATCACTATGTTGTTTTTTAAAAGGTGCTGTGTAGTTATCTCCTTTTGAACCCATTTTTGGGGCAGGGAAGGAATGCCTGCTTTAGCTCTGGACTTTGCTTTGAGAGAACTTTGAAAATTACTGTTAATCTTTTTCCTTTCTCATAAATGTGAACCTAAAGCAGGGAACTACTTCTAAAAATATATGCAGAGTGGTTAATACTTCTGAGCCATTTTTTAGCTAGACGCTATTCATGAAAATTGTGAAATTGCTGTTAAAGCAGAGTAATGTATTCCCAGAATATTGTCACATTTAAAGGATATTGCTTAGCTTAATTATACTACAGCAGTAGCCGCATGTTAGACTAGATTGAGAGCTGATGTTAACATGGTAGCTAAAAATGAGCTATAATTGGGGAGTGTCTATTTCAACCTTGCCTCTCCCATGATGTTGTTAGATGGCCCTAAGTGGGCCACTATCTCTCGGCCTCAGTCCTCCATCTGCCATATGGGGATAATACTGGTCTACTATATGGGATAGTTGTAAAGATTATAACAAGAGAATGTATGTGGAGTACTTTGAGCGTTTTGAGGCTCTATATGAATGCATAGTATGATCATTTTAAAATATTATTTTGAAATAGCAAAGTGCTGTAGCTAATAGCACAATTCTTTCCTGAGCATTCACCTTTTTTCAAGGAAGCAGTGGTTTGTATTTTATAAGTTGTGTTCTGTTGAAATCTGTGGGATTACATCAGTCTTCTCTCAGCTTTAACCTGACTGATGTTCCACTGTTCACTCAAATCATACTTTTAGAAATAGCTTAGGCTTGCAGTGTTGCACGTGTTGGTACAAATAAAAATGAGCAATATTTGTGTTATTTCCTTGAATCTAGAACATGTCCTATCATGCATTTGTTGCTTTCATTGGGTTTATAAATTTGTATAATTTATTCTTTTCATTGGGTTTATAAATAAAATAAATTCTCTAGGTCTTGTACAAAACAACTTCCCCATAACAATACCATAATGGTACAATAAAAATCTACAATAAGCTTAAAAATGCAGCCAGGATAAAAGCCAAATGCAAGCAAAATATCATACAAAGCACAAGTTCTTAGAGGTGTCTTGTGTCCCTTCAGTTTAAGATCTTAAATGTGCCGATGTCTTCCCAACTGGCTGCAAATCACTGGAATCAGCAACAGGCTGAGCAAGAGGAGAGGATGAGAATGAAAAAACTGACATTGGATATCAATGAACGGCAGGAACAAGAAGACTATCAAGGTATGAGGAATCCTTTTAAAGGACCTTTGTTATAGATGAAGTCACTGCTCAGAGTTAACCTTCTGCCCCATAACACTTTTGGACTGGTTTTGCACTTTCTCTGCATATGTCCTTAGTTAATGGACACATGAATGGCTGCTCCTACATAGGAACTGACAAATTGTTAGTTTTCTCCATTGCCAAATTATTAAAGAAAACCAATAGCAAGGTATCAACAAAATCAAAAGAGGCAATCCTTCAAATGTCAGCCAAATAGATGACTGTCATCACTTGAAGTTGCTAGTTGTTCCAAAGCCCTTCCTCCAGCTTTGTGGCTTTTTCACCCAGTAGAACTACTAAAGTCTCTACTGTGGTTCCCTGGATAAGGAATCACAGCTGAAAATCTTCCAGCAAGTGTAGTGGGAATATGGTTTGCTCATGCCTAGCAGGAAAAATATCCTGAAATGATGTGCAAATAAAAAACGTTAAATGTCTATGTTCTGCCTCTCAAAATTACTGTCATCTTTTTCTGGCTTTTAGTTTTGGAATGTCTACATAACAAATTTACAACTGTTTAAAACTATTGCTTGCCCCAAATAAAGCTGGAATTTTTATTTTTTTACTTCATTTTTGAGATGTTGCAGACTGTCAGATGTCTAACTCTTTCACAGAATGACATTTCCCAGGATCCTTGTAATTGAGAAATTAAAGAATTGAGAACCATAACACTTAAACAGCTCTGAAATTCCTTTGAATGTATAGTGTAGCTATGTCCTCTACTGCCTTTTTTATTTTTAATATACTTGTAATATGCAGAGATGATGCAATCCCTGGCTCAGCGGCCAGCTCCAGCAAATACCAACAGAGAACGGCGGCCTCGTTATCAGCATCCAAAGGGAGCACCTAATGCCGATCTAATCTTTAAAACTGGTGGAAGGTAGGTATTTTGGAAACAGTGTGATTATTGCATTGTTCTCAGTTTTCCACAACTTTCATGATTTCAGACATAAACAAACCCTTAAGATATAAGTGATTATATCCTAGGGTATGATGAAATTCTTGCAGAAGTTAGTGCTCCATGCCCCTGCTTAGAACGCTGTGGTGTTACTAGCACTGTCTTATAGCGATGAAAACTTTAGGACATAATTTTTCTATGCAAGTTCAGCTGAAATGAATGGGAGCTGTATAAAGATGTCCATCCTCTGCTTTAAAGAGAGAAAAATCTGAAATATTCAACAGAATAAATGGGGGATTTTGTGCCATTTCTCCTTTTGAGAAGTAGTTATCGCAAATTACTTGCTCGGCTAGCAGCAGCTTGGTACCTGTTTTTTGGAGGGTGAGGAACTACTGTGTTGTCATCTAAGCACCATTATAGCTTCTTTTAAGTTCTACATGTTGTTCTGCTTTCTTTGGAGGGAGGGGATAGGGATTGCTCCTTAAGGATGTTTTTTGCATCTATAATGTTGACAGCAGTGTCCATGAACTGTCTCTATTATTCTAAGAGTCCTGTAAAGGAGGAGTGAGAGTGTATGAGAAGGATGTGTGATGTGTCTTTCCAGCAACAACCACCTCCTGACTCACATCAAAATCCTTCAAAAATATGGCCACTGCTACAATTTTTGTTTATATGTCTTTGGTTCTTTCTGTCAGTGATTTGGGGTTCTTTTATGGCAAGGTTGGGCAACCTGTGGCCCTTCAAATGTTGCTCCCAGCTAGTATGGCCAATGGCTAGGGATAATGAGATTTGCATCCAACAACATTTAGACAGCACAGGTTTCTCTCCCCATCCTGCTCTGGTCTCTTGCTTTATGAAGCTTCTTACCAGCTGTTATTTCCTTGTAGTTTAAATGATGTAGTGAGCTCTGGAGTAGTTTTAATGCTCACCAGATGAAAAGCTATTGGAACAAACACAGATTATATCTTAAGCGCTATGGGATGTCTTATTGGGGTCGAGGAACTGGGGTGTTAGGATAGAAATAAAATAGATATTTGACTTAATACTATCAAGTTAGGCAAACTTACAAAACAAGGTTAAACAGAGAGCCTCCAGACGGAGCAAACCACACAGATTGCTGATCTTCCCATGGCCAGCAAAGGGGTGGGGAAGGATAAATCCAACTAGAGTTAGCTATTGAGAAGACAACCTGAGCAATTCAAGAGCATACAGCTGATGAGTTACAAAGTGTAGGTATTTCTGCCTAGCAAGGACATGCCATATATGCCTTAACCACGCCCCCCTCCTTGATAGATACAGAACAAGAAGGATGTGTTCCAGTTTCTGCTCCCAGCACAGGGGTTGGTGTTGCCCCAAACTGTGTTAAAGAGAGTAATTACTTAATTGGCAATAGCTTTTGAACTGGCACCAGAAAACCTTTTAATATCCAGAGAGGACATCTGTAGAGTAGTCTCATCCTTACTTTTCTGAGGGAACTGACCTTGCCTGGAGGAGAAAAGGCAGCCAAAACCAACTGAGTATGGGATGACAGAATCCTTGAAGCAAACCCTTTGGGTATCTGTGAAGTTCAAATGTCTGCTTCTGGCATACAGGGGATCAGAGGAAACTTAGCAGATACCATTGTTAGGCTTATTCGGGATATCCCCCAAAGTGGCAAATACAATTTTTTTTTACTATCTTTTTATTTCCATTAGTCTGTGTTGCAGTTGGTGGTGGTGGGAAGCTGAAATGGTGACTTGTCCCATGCCACCAAGTAAGGTTTTAACTGGGGGTTTCTTCGCTTAACCACTACTCTGCAGCAGCATGCACTCTTCTTCATCATCTTCTGTTCACTTCAATGCTTTCTCTTGAATTGGTCCTTTTGCCCAGCAACTCCTATCCAGAAAAGCAGCAATCACGGTGACAGGGGCCACCTCAGATCACCTCAGGACTCATTTCTTACGAGTCTGTGTTGGGAAAAGAAAATGAATTTACAGCAACGTGTCCAAAAATATCCAAATGTCTGTTTGCCAGAGAATCATGATTGTGAATCCATTGCCTAACTGTCGTCATTAGCTAAGGGATAACTGAGCAGCTGCAGCGTAACGTCTCAGGGTGGGGGTGGGGATGGACGAGATAAGGGAGTTTGGAGGTTAAAATTACCCTTGGCGCCCATTGTATCATTTACGAAAAGGGTACTACTTTGAGCCTTGGAAAGATGAAAGGTGCTAACTGTAAGTCACTTTCTGAGCTGTTTTGGCTGAAGGGCAGAGTGGGTAAATAAATAAATCTGCACAAGAACAAAGTTCATAAAGAAATTAGAGCACTTATTATCATTCCTATTTTTTTAATATGATCAGGCGCGAGAGAGGGAACAGACAGCGCCGCAGCTGAGATTAGTCACGGAAAACAGAGAAAAGTGAGTTTTGGAGAAGGAGGGTTTCAGGTATAGGTCCAGTTTGCATGTCGCATTAAACCATCGTTTTAGAAAAGTATGGTTTACTGTGAAAGAGCTGCATGCTGGTGCACACTACTCAAAAGTTCCCGTTACACACCTCCCTCACTCCTGCCACGCCATGAACAAAACAAGCCAAACCGACCACAAGCCCAGATTTGAACAACATAACTAGCCAGACTCAGGCTTGTTTCATTCATGGTGTGACAAGAGCAAGGAATGTGTGCCAGGGGAGGTTTTGAGCAGCATGCCCCAGCATGCTTCTTGTTCACATTAAACTACGGTTCACTTAAGTATGGTTTAACGTGATATGCTAACCAGTCATAGGATAAGAAAACGGTTACTCTAGGAGTCAACATGGCATTTTGTTAAGGACTGCAGCCTGGACCCCAAAAATAAGTGGCTTGCTTACAAATACCATTTTTCAAAATATACAGGTTTAAGCTCTCAGATTTAGAGTATCAGCTCTGATTCAGCTTTGAACATAAAATATACTTGCAGGAAAAAAATTAGCTTGAGGACAAAAACATCTAAGCCTTGGATTCTAACGACAAAATTAGTTAACTGAGGATTAGGGTTGACTGTATACATAACACACCTATACAGTTTTCTTTTTTTAAAGAAAGGGCATGCTATCCTGTCCATATTTGGAAAGGAAATATTTCCTGAAGACTTAAATGGAAGCTGAAGGATCATATCCGTTCCTGCTTGCAGCGGTGCAAACATTGATGTGGGACTCTGTGGACTAGTCATGGGGAACCTCCGGCCCATTGGCCATAATTGGCCTGCAAGGCCGTCTTCCCCAAACCACACCTACCTGCCCCACACCTGATGACATACAGTGTCAGGCATGGGGCAGATAAAGCCGCGACTGCAAAGGCACAGAGAGCCTTAAAGTGTGCTTCCAATTTGTTTCTTGGCAAGCAGGACTTGTATTCCCTGCTTTTTAAATTTGGTGCCAAATGCAAGAGTGGAGTTGATCCCTGCCAAAAGCAAGGCTTGCACTCTTGCATCTGTCAAAAGTGACCCATGGAGGATGGGACAGATCCAGGTCCCCACCGCTGACATAGTCTCTAGAAAAAATGGAAATGAACTGCCTTCAAGTCAGTTCCGACTTATGGAGACTCTATGAATAGGGTTGGTTGGTTGGTTGTTTGTTTGTGATATTTATTAGTCGCTTTTTTCCAAAATGAAACTCAAAGCGCCTTACAAAAAAAATCTCAAAAATATATACAAAATAAAGATAACAGTACAAAAGAATACCAAGCAAAACTCAATACAATAAATAGAACAATACGATAAAAATCACAACACACAATACAACTCAAATATAGGTTTTCTGCTACCCCCCTCCTTTCCCAAAACTCCAAATAATAATAATAATAATAATAATAATAATAATAATAATAAATTATTATTTTTAGGCCGCCTATCTGGCTGAATGAACGGCCACTCTAGGCGGCGTACATAATTAAAAATACAACATATAATACAGTTTTAACATATAAAACAATTATAATCCCCCAACCTACATCTATCCACTGTAAACTAAAATTATCTAGGAGACTTGTATGCCCACTGAAACAACCAAGTTTTCAATCCTTGGCGGAAACCTACCAGGGAGGGGGCATGGCGAAGGTCGTATGGCAGAGAGTTCCAGAGGGTGGGGGCCACAACTGAGAATGCCCTCTCTCTGGTCCGCACCAGCCTAGCTGTCTTAACTGGTGGGACCAAGAGAAGGTCTTGTGAGGCAGATCTGGTCAGGCGGCATATTTGGTGATGCTGGAGGCGCTCCTTTAGATAAACTGGACCGACACCGTATAGGGCTTTAAAGGTTAACACCAACACCTTGAATTGGGCTCGGTACACAACTGGTAGCCAGTGCAGATCTTCCTGCACTGGGGTGATATGATCCCGCCAGCGGCTGTTTTTAATCAACCGTGCCGCCGCATTCTGTACCAGTTGTAATTTCCGGACCATCTTCAAGGGTAGCCCCACGTAGAGCGCATTACAGTAGTCTAAGCGAGAGGAGACCAGGGCATGCACCACCCGTGGGAGCAGATGGACCGGAAGGTAGGGTCGCAGCCTCTGTATCAGACGTAATTGATACCAAGCTGCCCGGCTCACCGCTGACACCTGAGCCTCCATGGACAGCTGGGAGTCAAGAATGACCCCGAGGCTGCGAACCTGGTCCTTCAGGGGCAATCTAACCCCGTTCAGCGTCAGGTCAATATCTCCTATCCTTCTCTTATCTCCCACAAGCAGTACCTCGGTCTTGTCAGGGTTCAGTTTCAGCCTGTTTCCTCCCATCCATTCACTTACAGACTCCAGGCACTTGGAAATAGTCTCCACAGCCAACTCCGGTGAGAACTTAAATGAGAGATAGAGCTGAGTGTCATCCGCATATTGGTGACACTGCAACCCAAATCTCCTGATGATAGCTCCCAGCGGCTTTACATAGATGTTAAACAGCATGGGAGAGAGGATAGAACCCTGTGGCACACCACAATTGAGAGGCCAAGGGTCTGAAACCTCCTCTCCCAATGCCACCCTCTGGTGCCTGTCAGAGAGATAGGAACGGAACCACTGTAAAACAGTGCCCCCAATTCCCATTCCCTCCAGGCGATCCAGGAGGATACTGTGGTCAACGGTATCAAAAGCCGCTGAGAGATCCAGGAGGACGAGGAAGGAGTGTTCTCCCCTATCCAACGCCCTCCTTAAATCATCCACCAGAGCGACCAAGGCTGTTTCAGTTCCATATCCAGTCCTGAAGCCCGATTGGAATGGATCTAAGTAATCTGTTTCCTCCAAGTGTGTCTGTAGCTGTTCGGCCACCACACGTTCGATCACCTTGCCCAAGAATGGTAAATTGGAGACTGGGCGAAAGTTGTTTAAATCTTGGGGATCCAAGGAGGGTTTTTTCAAGATGGGCTTTATTACCGCCTCCTTGAGGGCGGATGGCAATGCACCCTCTTCCAAGGAAGCATTTACCACCGCCATGATCCCTTCGCTCAGTCTCTCTTTGCAGCCCACAGTGAGCCACGTGGGGCAAGGGTCAAACAAACAAGTGGTCGGTCTCACAGTAGAGAGCACCTTGTCCACTTCCTCAGAGGGAAGAGGCTGAAACCGATTCCACCGGACCAGATCGCAACTGATTGCCTCTGGCCCGCTTCCTGTGTCCACGGCGTGCGGAATTATGCTCTTCAGGCGATCGATTTTATCAGCAAAATGTTTTGCAAATGCGTCACAGGAGGCTTTAGAGTGCTCCATGGGTTCCTGGGCAGCTGGACCGACCAGGCTTCGGACCACTTGGAACAACCTCCTGGGACAACATTCTGCGGATGCAATAGAGGCAGCAAAGAAGCCCTTCTTTGCTGCCTTTGTTGCCACTTGATAGGCTGCTGTTGCTGCTCTAACCAGGGTCCGATCGTCCTCGGAGCGAGACTTCCGCCACCGGCGTTCTAGCCGTCTCACCTCCTGCCTCAAACCCCGCAACCGTGGTGTATACCATGGTGCGGTCTGAGTTCTATTCAGGGGGAGAGGACGTTTCGGTCTACTGCCCCGGTGAGCTCCCTATTCCACTCTGTCACCAAGGTTTCGACCGGGCGGCCTTCAGACAGCTCCAAATCTCCCAGCGCATTCAGGAATCCAATTGGCTCCATCAGGCGTCTGGGGCGGACCATCCGAATCGGTCCCTGTCCCCTGCGGAGGGTGTGTGGCAATAAAAGGTCCATTTT
This sequence comes from Rhineura floridana, assembly GCF_030035675.1. NCBI lineage: Eukaryota > Metazoa > Chordata > Lepidosauria > Squamata > Rhineuridae > Rhineura > Rhineura floridana. The sequence goes on along the minus strand of NC_084487.1, from coordinate 118,094,280 downwards.
CACCAGATAGTGATCTGACCATGACACGGGGTTCGAAGAAATAGCCCCCATTTTCAGAGCACTACCACCCCCTCCAGAGACAAATACAAGGTCGAGAGCATGACCAGCTACATGGGTGGGCCCACAATTACTAAGGTGCAGTTCCCAGGAAGTCATGGTTTCCATGAAATCCCGAGGGGCTCCTATGAGATCCGTCCCGGCATGCAGGTTAAAATCCCCCAGAACCAAAAGGTTGGGGGAGAGAACCCGCACAGCCGAGATAACCTCCAGCACCCAAAGAGTTTTCATGGTAAGAAGTATTCAGAGGGGGTTTCCCATTGCCTTCCTCTGAGGCTGAGAGGCAGTGACTGGCCCAAGGTCACCCAGTGAGCTTCATGGCTGTGTGGGGATTCAAACCCTGCTCTCCCAGGTCGTAGTCCAACACTCTAACCAGAGAGATGAAGAAAAAAGTGTCAGATTGCGTATGCCTAAAATGGTCTTTAGAGCCCTGTCCTTTGAGAACGTTGCACTAAAATCCAGTTACTGTAGTCTGTTCTGAGTCTAATATATGCTATAAATAAGTTAATAAAGCTGTGCACAGAGAAGCTGTATTCAGAAACCTGTGTAAATTGTGCACATTTGAAACATTTATTCTGTTTCTACTGGTCATGAAGGAAAGAGCAGTGCAGAACAGAAGCCCCAGTCTAACTACTTGAAATTTTGTTCAGCTACTCCTCCTGGCTTCTGATATTTTCACCAGAAGCTACCCTGACACTTTTCCAAGTATATTTGCAACAGTAAGGGCAAGAAACTTTTTTAAAAAATAATTAAGGCTAGACTCTCAAGAACTTAGTCTGCATTCTGCGTTCTTCAGTGCTTCTGCAGAATTGTACGCTGGATTATTGTTGAACTAAAGAACTAACTCTCCTGCTTGGCAGATTTTCATTTGCTTGGGAGGAGTTGGGATTGGTAGGTAACTTTAAAATGCCCAGCCTGCAAATACTGACAGACCCATTGCATTTGCTTGGTTCTTCATTGTTATGTTTTTCCCTTTGTCTTTTCTCTTTGTTAGGAGACGTTGATCCAGCAGCAAGCGTCATTTCATTAGGTCCTGTATCTCCAATGTTGTGGATTAGTGGAGTCCTCCAGCAATTAAAAGAGAGCAGCGGACACATCTGAGCATGTCGGTCTAGAGAGTTCAGAATCGAAAATCTGGAACAGGCTGGGGCCATAGAGCAGATACACCAGCCTCCACTAAAAACAGAAATAGCGGAAGCTTCCAGTCACGGCCTACCAAACAAACAAAAAGCATCTTGTTATGGAACCATGTGAGGGTTAATCTTCTCATGAGAATGGAAGTAAATAAATGAGATGGTTAACTTTACCAGTGAGCAGTTCAGTTACAACAAAGAGCAACTTAAATGAGATGGATTATGCTGGAAAAGAGACGGTTTTGATGGCTAAGTATGGGGGAAATCAAACCTAATAGGAGTGGCATTTTCTCTGAATTGAGCGTGGCATGTCAGGAGAATATTCATTTTGGGGGCTCCAGGCCTGCGTTAGTGAAGTGGTAGAGAAAGAGGTAATTATCGTATAGTACACCCCAACACGCAGGATATGCAAACAGCAACTGATTTACCAAAACAGCAGATATTCCACAAGAAAGAGGCTTTTGTTGGAAAGGGAAATCTCTGCTCTCCAAAGTGCAGGGGGAGAGTGAGGAAAGAACCAGACCCAAGGAATGGAATGATCTACTGAAGGTCAGAGTAGATGGGAAGATAGAGAGCATTGACCCAAAGTTGCTTAGAACAGCCTGATGCCAGCCTAAGAACAGGAATCTAGAGAAGCTCGTAAAAGCATCATTGAAAACCAAAATGTGCCAGTCAGCATGACAGACAGATGCCAAGAAGTGGAGCTGAATGTTCTGTTGACTTTCATGGGTTGATAAGCCTCTGTGTCTACATAAAAAAAAAAAAGGGAAAAATTAGTTGGCAACAAGTAGAATTTTTATTTTTCTAAATGGAAATGAGGTTTCTTGGTCAGTTTCTGACAATCTTGTTAGTATAGTTGTGGGGAAAATTTTGGTTTGCTTTCACGTAGGTGTAGTACATTCAGTTAAGAGACATCTGTATGCTGCTAAATTTTTTTCTGATCTATTTTGAAATTCTTTTTACCTCTGTTGAGTTCTGCATGTAGAATTTTAAATGAGACTTGTACTACTTGTAACATTTCACACTTGCATACACACACACAGAGTCAGAAATGCCGCCCGATCTTCACCAGCTTCAGAAATCTGATCTTTGCCGATGCTGCAATAAAGTGTTGTAATTTAGAATTGGGTTTTGTCTTTGTGGGGTTTTATGTTGGGTTTATCATCAAAGATTTTTAGAGGCAACTGCTTTGCATCTCCTTGAACATGGAAAAGCACGCTGTTAGCAGCTGGAGGTTTCTGGGCTTCCCTCCCTCCACAACTGCCATCTTAGAGAGAGATTTGGAAAGAGTTCCACTATCCTTGGTTTGTGCGCTGGAGACATCCAGAATATAATGAATTAATGCACCTGTTGCCTAGGAATGACAGGGACAAGTGATTGCTGTCAGCCGCTTTGAGACCTAGATGGTGAAAAGTGGGATATAATTAAAATAAAAATCTGGAGTTGAATTGATTCACCAACACCTGAGATTCCTCCTCCAGTTCTTTGCCCTGCCCCAGCCGGGAACAGTTGCTTCTCCAGCCTTCTGATTCTGTATTCTGGTTTTCCCTTTCTGAAATTCTTTCTCCATATTGTTTGGTTTGTCTTTCCTTCAGCTTTTTAACCTCCATTTTAGCAGCTCCTTGTTTAAAATACAAACAAAAAACCCCTTCATCTCCTGTATTCCTTGTGTTCTCTCCCAGCTTGCTTCTTTATGAGGTTGAACCTACCAAATAAAACAAAACTCTGCATATTAAAGCAGTCTGCTCCAAGGACAAAAGCCAAATCCAGGATTGCTAAAGTGACAGGAACCTCTTGCCAGGTTGCCGCTGCCTAAGGCACAGCATAGCTCAGACTCTAGGCCTGTCATTCCCAGCACTTGCCACCATCAAGGGCTATTTAGGCCCGACTCCCTCACTAGTGCCTTCTTTACATACACATTTTGTGAGGAGGCTCTTGATCGGGGCAACAAGCTTTTCATCTAGCCAGAAAGATACTGGTCTTAGGTGTTCATTTTGTTTCACTGTGTTTTTAAAACTATACCGTGTTTCTCTTGTGCTGCTTTTACAATTATTTTAGCTGTTTTTAAGGATATATCTGTAAATTGCCTTGGGACATAAAAATGGAAGGCGATTCACAAATTAATAACAGCAACTACTTCATCTCATGTGCACAAAACTGTAGACAGTTGAACCTCTAATAATGCCATCAGAAGCTATGGAAGCCCACAGAGCATTTTTAAATGGCTGTGCACTTAGATGCCCGGCTCTCCCAGTGTCAGCTCCTTGTTGCAGCCCTGATCTTGCAGACCTAAAGGGGGGTACTTTGGGATTCTATTCCCCTATCTTATGAGGTGGAATCACCAAGCAATTCAGCACCTGCTGGGCCCCTGGCAGTAGCCCTGCACTAGGCACTCCAACTCCAGGAAGCCATCCTTCCTAATCTTGCCAAATAACTTGGGATCACAGACTCATTCCACAAAGGCAGCAATAGTTTCAGGAGCTTTCTCCACAAATACGGCTAAAGGAGATTTGTAGAGCGGCTACATGGTCCTCTGCAAATATAGTGCAAGACTGATAAATAGGACGCAACGGAAGCATCGTCTGGAAGGTGGGTATTGCATGAGGTATTACTGCCTTCCTGATCTGGTCACTTGTTAGCCCTCTCTGTATAGGGTTTTTTGGGGGGGGATGGATAGCTTGGGGAAGTTCCATTGTATCCTGGATGTATCCACACCAACCAGGGAGGGAGCGTAGGTCACTTAATGTGAATGGGCCCTTTAGTGGGTGTAGAGACATCCAGCCCCACCCTACATTTATTTGTTTTTGCCGGGTGACAACTTCAATGTCATTCTTATTGGACATACTACATATTTGGCTGCAGGACTGACTCCAGTTTGAGTTATGCCTGCTCAGAGGAATTTTTTTGTCTTTACCTTTTTCCTGGCTTTCTCCCCCTATTCTGTCCCATGGCTGAGCCAGAGCAGAAGAGACATCCCAGGACCTAGTGGATGAATTCAATTCTAGGTCCTTGCCTTTCCTAGCAGTGTAGCCCATTGTATCCTACATGCTTACTAGAAGGATCACAGTAAGTGACCAATTTTCTAATAGCCGAAGAACCACTTTGCAAAGTGAGGGTGCAAGTTTGCTGTTTCTCATTCCATTATCGGACTGACCTAGGCAAACTGAGCTGAGGTGGAAAGAGTAATTCAGTCAAATCGGTGTTTTCCTGCTGGAGAGCTGCCTTAATCTCAAAACATAGTGGAACCTATTGGATAACTTTTGCAATTGTTTGCTTGAATTGCTTGGCACTATATTTTGATTCCTGATGCTATTCTATACTAAAACTACGTTGCCTTTGTAACAATGGATGGAAGCATGTGTGTGCTATTCATGTGCCGACTTCTGTCTGAATTCAGAGAGCTTCCGTGAAAGTACTGACTCAAAGGTACAAAGTTGCATTTCCCAATTCAGGAAATCTTCGAAGTAGGTTTCATCTGGAGCTGAACAGATTACATACACACCCAGGGCTCATCCAGATGACTGCAAAATACATGACGCGCCCGCTATGTGTGTTCATTATTTTTCGGTCGTCCAAATGACGTCTCGTGCTGTTACGCATTTTCGCGGGTTAAATCCGCTCCTTGCAATACTGGCAAAAATACGATTTGCTGTTTAAAATCAGGAATCATCCGCTGTGCCTTCAGGAGTTAGGATGCAATACCGCAGACTTTACAGCTGATGGGCAGTTCTTGGGCGTTTCCCCTTGCCCCTTCTCATTCCAGCCAATCACATATCTGCACTTTTGCGCATGTGCAGGAATAAGCCCGGGAAAATTGAACCAATCATTGCAATGGTGGGGTGTTGGGGGGGTGTCTGCAACTACTGTGCAGATGCATTTTATTTTTTGCCAGCCTGCAAACTGGGCAGCCACTCTGGGTGAGATCTGCAATGCACAGCAAGCGACAAAGGGGAGGTGGTCGGTTTCAGCCTGCCTCCAGAAAGCTTTGTCAATTTCATTCTCCCTGGGAAGGAAAGGGAGAAGGAGGGGGGGTGACACCTTTCTTGCTTTTTTGGAGAAATAAGTGCAATTGCCAGTGTGTGTATCTCCTTAAATATCAATAAAGGCAGAAAAGCATACATTCGTTTGAGTGTAATATCGCAAATACAAACAGGAAAAGGGATTCTGGTCGGTTTCAAGCCTGCTCCTCATTCTCCGTGGGAAGGAAAGGGAGAAGGAGGGGGTGTGTGACACATTTCTTGCTTTTTTGGAGAAATAAGTGCAATTGCCAGCGTGTGTATCTCCTTAAATATCAATAAAGGCAGAAAAGCATACGTTCATTTAAGCATAATATCGCAAATACAAACAAGGCAGGCGTGAAACCGACCAGCAGCCTTTCCTTCCCAGGCGAGAACTCCTTTACAGCCATATTGTGCTTCGTTGCAAATGGGGAGAGGAGCATACGTAATTTTTTTGCTGACCAATTGGTTGATAGGGGGAGGTTTTAGAGGTGGAGCTTGGAAAAAGCGAAAAGAATGTAGGGAACTTACCGCTGCGTGTGCAAAAAAGTGTTTTTTTTAATTGGGAAAGAGTGAAATAAAAGGCAAAGTGAGGACTATCAGATGACAAACTGAATATGGAAACCATGGATTATCCCGCTCCGTTTGGATAAGCCCTTAGAAACTGCTTGTATGGTGGCAAAGGGACTATGAGCTCAAGTGCAGAATTTGGTAGCGCTCAAAGTACATATTTTAAAAAGCCCAGCTTTTCATGTGCAATCCTCATGCCCTTAGGGCAGGGGACAGATGGGTGGAACAGAAGAAGCTTCCTTATACCAGACCAATTTGTTAATCCTTTTAACCTAATATTGTTATAACTGACAGCAGCTCACTAGGGTCTTGAGCACAGAGGGGTCTTGAGCACAGAGGGGTCTTGTCCATTATCTGCTACCTGCTCTTTTTAACAAGATGGCAAGGGTTAACCTTGAGATCTACACACAAAGCACATGCTCTTCCACTAAGCCTTCCCCATAACTCAGTGTTAGAGCACAAGCATAAGGTCCTGGGTTCGACATGCAGCAACTCCAGTTAAAGGAACTCCTGTCATACGGCTGGGAAAGGCCTCTGCCTAGGGCCCTTGGAGCTGCTGGCAGTCACAGTAAATAGTACTGCCCTAGGCAGCTTCATATGGGAGTAAATTCTGTTTTATGAAGTTCAAGTAATGTCTTTAATTTGTGTTGTGTGAGGCTTAAAAGGGTACAAAGTGGTGTCTCCCTACGGCTGGAACCACAGCTGGAGGTAAGGAACAAGGGGTTAAGGTTCAACCATTCTCCTATAGCACCTTCTCACTGTTAAAGACACCCAGTTCTCAACTTTCCATATGGATAGGGTGGCCATTTGGCAAAAGGTCTTTGCCACCGTTGCATCTGGCCCTGCCTTTGGGTCCTAACTGCCTCCTGCCCCATATCCTGTGTTGCATGACCATCAAATGGAGCTGGTGCTTGTATTCTGTTCTAGCCTGCTGACTCTCCCACTCCTAGGCAGGCTTTTGAGCTCCTCCCTGTTCAGTCCCAAAGGGAGGTGTCCATAATTCTGCATAATTCCAAGCAGGTTTCATTAAAAGCAAATGGCACATAACTGGTGCAACTGATCTTTCCTAGATAAATTATTCCCCTTGTTTAAGCTAGCTGGGCAGCTAACTAATCTCGGCCTGCAAGACTTCCTTCCAACAGCCTTGTTGAACTTCACTTTGGCAGCAGTTACTGCTTGGCTTGCCTTTAATAAACAGCCTCTCTGCCATCCCTCCCCAGAGTCCCATTTGAATGAAATGTTGTGTGAAGTCATTCCTGAGGCCAAATTCAAACATGGCCCAATTCCAGTTAACAGAAGAACAGTGCATGCTGAGATGCAGGGGAAGCTCCAGTGGGTTTTTCCAAGTGTATGTTTCTGATGTCATGGAAATGGCAAAAGATTTTGGTGTGTCTGCTTTGATTGCTGTGCTCAAGAGATGTCTGCAGTCAGGTAACATAATAAACTTGGCAAAGGTCACCTTTAAGAGACTTTTTGCAAACTTGTAGAATATTTTTGTGTAGTTGTATAGATTGTAAACATTCTAACTAAGAATCATAATCATCATTCAGAACAGAACTCAGCAACTTCAGTGCTGCCAAGATTGGGGCTGCTAAGAAGAACAAGGGGATACTGGTGTTCTTAGAGGAACCTCAATATTTGCAGGAGTACAAAATATACTGTTAAAACATCAACAATGAAGAAGCCACAAAACAAAAATCACTGCCCAAATGAGTATGCTCAATTAATATGAATGTAGAATGACACTGGGAAAAGAAAAGTGGTACATGGGGGAGAAATGAAATGGCCTAACGCTGACCAGGATCACTCCTTTTTACAAGGAAGGATACATGGCATTTTATTGCAAGTCCCACTTGTCTCCTTACTATTGTAAGGCATAATTAACTGTAGTGTATATTAACATTAGAGAGAACAGAAATTGCAAACCTAATTTCAAGGGCATATTTTCATTGAAATTTTAACTTGGATTGAAATCAGTTTCATTGTTACAGCTTCTCTAAAAGAACTCCTGGATTTCTTTTATTATGCATACTGCAAATTCTGTGTTACAAATCAGTATTCCTTGTAAACGATGGTTATTACAAATAGTTGTAAAAGCCACCCCTATGTTTACACACAGTTTGTGTGGCAGTTCATCTTTCTGTGGTTGGTTATTTGAGGAGCCAGTATCAAGCTCTGTTCTTAAATGTGCTTCCTATTGTGATGGAAACACAGATACCATCTCTTTTCATGTGTGTCTCAGAATCATACAGTTTATGGACTACAGCAAAGAGCTTTTTTTCTCCCATCCCCTGCTTCCTCCACTTGGGAAGATTGTAAATGATCAAAAGCTAACCTCCTTCAGACTCTGGCTAAGCATACATCTGCTTGTGAGTGGGTGATGCATTTACAAGGTTTGCCAAGAGACAAAGAAAATTTGCCAAGAGATAACTCTTCCCTGTCATAAATGATTGTAGAAATCATAAGTGGGTTAAACAATCTAATACAGCTTCCATTACTTGGAGGCTTGTGCACCTACCTGCTTGCAATCCCAGGATAGTTCTGCTAATATGCTAGAGGGTTGAATGTGTGTAGTTGGCCTAGGGAGTTCCCACACACACTCACTTGCAGGAGCCAGGTTCATAAGTAGAGTTGGGGGGATTTGATAGGGTTAGGATTTTCATTTGCACTTTCCAAAACAATATACAAACCAAAACACACCTAACCTTTGAAATTTGCACTTCTCTGAATTTTGTGATGCAGTTCTCCAATCAAATAAATTGTACAAAAATGTGTGTGGTAGGGGAAAGTGTACCTAAAATGCACATATTAGTGAAAATAAAATATATAAAATGGATATGGAGAACTGAACTTAAGACTGGAAAAATGAGAAACAGAGAAATTGAAAAGGAGAGATTAATCCATCGCTACTCGTAGGCAGGGACTATGTTTTTGTTAAAAGCCACACACATCACAGTGGTATGCAGTTACGGCATAAATTCTGTAAGTCTACAGAAGATCTTATCCTGCCAGCAATACATATTTCTCACATGGGCTAGACAGCATTACTAACCAGCTCTTTGAGATAAACAAAAATATTTCTGCTTTGGGTGTATAGTGTAGTGATTCAATTAGGATTGCCATCTTTTTTTAGAGGCTTCTGTAGCTACATGTATTCCAGCTATTCCTATTTACCAGGAACAGTTTACATTTTCTGATAGCCAGTCCCTGGTAATTCATAAGCCTTATCTTATCTAGGCCTCCTAAAAACAGTTGTGCTAGAGTTGATGCCATCTTGAATAAGCATGTAACTGTGTAGCCATGGGCCAAATTTTGCTCTGATCTGTTCAACCCACAGTCTAGCATGTCCACTGGAGTGTGTTAATCAGCACTGGATAAAAGCAATTGTGTTGAAGCATATCTGTTTACAAATTTCCCCAGTAGGATTACATTTGGTTTTGGAATGCTGCTTAAGCCCTTCAGTGACAAATTGTCAACATGGAAAATAATGTAATTTTGAAGTTTTAAAACTGCCAATTCAAACTTTTCAGAGTTACTAACTGACCAGGAAAAAAAACAGCCCCAAGCTTCTTATTTGCTTGCTTGCTTGCTTGCTTTAGTTTAATGGATTAAAAAGGTAGCACTTCTGTCCCGATTTCTAAAATCCTTTTCACACTGCGTTAAGGAAGAGTAGCTTTTTCAAGTCTATATACTGTCATTTTGTGCAACTCTCTTTCACACGGCTTGTTTTCGTCCCTCACCCATTATACACATGCGCACTGTTCCCCACTGCGTAGAAGGTCTACAATCTCATCCCGTCGCCATGCAAGCCCTCTCCCTTTAGGATCTGATTTTTAAAATAGTTTTAGTTGTATCAACACAGGTGTGTAGAGGAAATGCTGCTGCTATCTGCGCTGATGCCGGGATACAGGTACAACATTCATCAGGCAAAAAACAAAAACAAAACCCAGGGTGACTAAAGGGTGGGAACTCACTGCATGCTGGGATGCCTGTCACATGAGCAGCTGCAGCTAGCGAAAAACTCCTGCCATCTTCCAGGTTCGCAGCCTTGCTAACAGATTGTTTCTGGTATCATTTATCACAGGAATACTTCCACTATATTCCACTAGAATTCTGAAGCTAGCTTGTGCGTCGTGTGAAAGATCAAATATAATGTGAAAATTACCAGGTAAAAAACCATCAGAATAATGGAATAAAGTGCAGTGAGAAAGAAGCCAAGGTAGCATACAAACATGGTTCTTCCCCTCTCCCTTTTCTCCTTATACCCTGTGAGGTAGGTTTGGTTGAGAGACAGTGACTGGCCCATGATCACCCACTATGTTTCATGGCTGAGTAGGAGCTGAACCCTGGTCTCCCAGGTTCCAGTCCATCACTGTAACCACTACACCACACTGTCTTTCCTATGTTTTAAACAGCATCTTTGATGTGCAGGAATCAGCATTTACAGTTTTTCTCAGCATAGAGATAAACATTATTGCCTGTTAATGTTTACATATCAGACTGCTGTTAAGGCACAACCAGAGTGCCCAATAGAAAACCTGAGTTACGGTTCTGTGTTTTTTTAAATACAGTGTTAAAAAGCTTAACTTCTTGTCTGTCTTCTCTGCTCCCTCCCCAGGCATCTAGATTGGTGTTAACCTTGAGTTGTTTGTGCCAATATAAAGTTCCTCTCCAAATGTTGTTTTGAATGACCTGAAACAGCCATTACCCATGTTATACAGCCACAAGAGTGGCTGTATACTATAGACAGCATGCATTTTTCGCATTCCGTAATGTCAAATTGAAAATACTCCCCATGCCATTCTGATGCTTCCCATAAGCTCATTTCAAAACAAAACCTTACAGAACTTATAGTCCTGATCTCAGAAACACTTGCTTAACAACCGTCTAAATTTTCATGGGGATACACAAAACAGTCAGAGAGAATCGAGAGTTCAACGTTTAAAAAGAGAGGAACAACAGACCCCTTTTGGACTTTTTTCTGTCAGTTCTCATAATTTGTTGAAATTCATTAAAAATCAGCTATGTTCACAGAGTACCTGTAATCCTATTACTGACCTTGCCCCATACTCTTTTCTTCACCTTCTGCAGTTTAAAAGTTTTTTAAAAATCTGGCTGATTTTAATTAATTTAAGAAATTTAGCACTGAACTCAATGATAAGGCCAGGCATGCTCAGTAAGAACCAACTGTAAGTGTTTGAAAAGCCAGACTCACAGCTGCTGAGTTTGGCTAATCAGGGGGCCACACCCACACCATGGCTTCCCCCAAAGAATCCTGGGAAGTGTAGTTTGTGAAGGGTGCTGAGAGGAGACTCTTATTCTCCTGACAGAACTCCAGTAGCCAGAGTGGTTTAACAGTCATCTGCTCTCATTGAAAGTCTGTGAGGGGAACAGGGCTTCTCCTAGCAACTCTCAGCACCCTTCACTAACTACGCTTCCCAGGATTCTTTGGGAGAAGCCATGACTGCCTAAAGTGAAATAACAGTCTGATATGGATGTGGCCAGGGACACCTTTGGTTTAAATTTGCATGGGAGTAAATCTCCTCCACCCGGTCAGTTTCACCTATCCTAAGCATGATTGCACAGGAGTAAATCTCACTGAATTCAAAAAGCATTCAAATGATCAAACCTGCACTCCCCTCCTCCATCCTATTCCCTCCCTCTTGCCCCTTCCCTCCCCCTTCCCCTCTTCCTTCTCCTCCTCCCCTTCCCCTCTTCCTCCCTTCTCCTCCTCCCCTTCCAATTTCCTCCTTCCCCCTCCTTCTCCTTCCTCTTCTCCTTCCCCTCCCCCATGGTTAGTTTTACCTATCCTAAGCATTATTGCATGGGAGTAAATCCCATTTAACTCAAAAAGCATGCAAATGATCAAACCTTCCTTCCCCTCCTCCCTCCTGCCCCCTCCCTTCCCCCTCCCTTCCCCCCTCCTTCCCCCCTCCTTCCCCTCCCCTATTCCCTCCCAATCTCCTCCTTTCCCCACCTCCTCTTTCCCCTCCGCCCTCATGGTCAGTTTTACCTATCCTAGGACTACAGCCTGGAAGACCAGGGTTCGAATCCCCACACAGCCATGAAGCTCTCAGGGTGATCTTGGGCCAGTCACTGCCTCTCAGCCTCAGAGGAAGACAATGGAAAACCATCTCTGAATACCTCTTACCATGAAAGCCCTATTCATAGGGTCACCATAAGTCGGAATCAACTTGAAGGCAGTCCATATTATTTTCAAGCATGATTGCACTGGAGTAAATCCAATTGAACTCAATAAGCATGCAAATGATCAAACCTACCCTATCCTCCTCTCTCCCATCACCTCCCTTTTGCCTTTTTCCTCCCCCTTCCTTTCAACCCCCTCCTTTCCCCTCTCCCTCCTTCTGCTCCCCTCTCCCATTTCTCTTTCCCTCTACTCTCCCCTCCCCCTCATCCTCCCCCTCCACCATGGTCAGTTTTACCCATCCTAGACATGATTACATGGGAGTACATCCCACTGAACTCAATAACCATGCAAATGATCAGACCTGCCTTTCTTCTCCTTCCCTTCTCGTCTCGCTTCCTTCTGCCTTCTTCCTCTCCTCCCCTATTTCTTCTTCCTCCTCCCTTGCCCATTCCAAGCCTCCTTCCCCGTGGTCAGTTTTACATATCCTAAGCATGATTGCATGGGCGTAAATCCCACTGAACTCAATAAACATGCAAATGATCAAACCTGCCCTCTTACTTCTCCTCCTGCCTGTTCCCCTCCCCTTGCTCCCCCTCCCCTTGCTCCCCTTCCCCTGCTCCCCTTCCCCTGCTCCCCTCCCCATCCTCCCCTTCCCCTGCTCCCCTTCCCATCCTCTGTGGTCAGTTTCATCTATCCTAAGCATGATTGCAGGGGAGTAAATGTCACTGAACTCAATAAGCATGCAAATGATCAATCCATTCTTAGCAAACTTGCACAGGATCCCATTTCTTACCTCCCAGATTAAAAAGCAGATAAATTCACTAATAGGCAAAAAAAACTTGCGGTTTAAGAATGTACCTATAGCCAACGGAAATTTCTATCAAACTTTAAAAGCAGGGAAATTGGGCAGCTATAGTAAATGCACCAGGGGAGCAGGAGACCTGACCTCCCCTCTGAGATACTGTACTGCCCTACAAATTTGTCAAAATGCAAACACAATTTGGGTTGGTCTTTCACAGTGTTTTATTGCGAATGTATTCTGCAACATGTCCTTGACACAATAATACCGATTAGTGGTGGATTTATGCAGAACTGTCCACATATCATTCCATTTTATTAGTTCTGCAATAGTTCCCCAGTGTTATTGCATTATTGCTATCTGGAGGGACACTCTTGCTCTACAGGGTAACAAAAAGCAGGAGAAACAACAAATCTGGAACATCTGTAGCATGAAAAGTTACATTTCAGCAGGAAGTTATTCAGATATATATTGATGGGAAATGAAGTTGGGTTCCAGCCCCAAAACCTTTGCAGCAACCAACAGTATTGAAAATGGGATCACTCATATCCATATTGATACTATTGGCAGCAAAAAATAATTGTGAATGCAAACTTAAAAGGGATGTCTTGAGGCGCCCATAAGATGCAACAGCAGAACTACCCGTTTAAATAAGCTTTGTACAAAGGTGGCTTAAAAAGCCATGTTAGTTTTGTTAAGGACTCCCCACCCCCAGAACTGAGTTTTTAGTTTGATTATGGAGGAAGATGTGATCTCTTAAGACAACATAAATGTTTCTTTCTATTGATTTGTCAGCCTTGCAGGGAAATTATACCGCAACCTTGGCTCCCATTTTGAATGGAGGTGGAGGCACTGATGCAGTAATGCTTTGTGATGACATTTATCTTTTTCCTTGCCAAATTGTCAATCCAGTTGTAAGCAGGAAGCGTGAAAGTTCATATCTTCCTGCAATTTAGAGAGACAGCTGAAATGCTGGAGAGTGCAACAATATGCAAATAAAATGCAGCTCTCTTGCAGAGATGTGCTTGCATTTAACCACCAAGGGGCGGTCTTGCCAGACAAACGATAGCTAAGCAAAATGTGTGTATTTGAGAGAATTCTCTGTGCAGAGGAAGGGTTGTACAATGTAAGGCACACTTGATGGTATTTTTTCTTGGGGGTCTTCTCTGCTGCTGCAACTATGCAGCAATCCCAGAGATTTTGTACTACTCTCTGACACTTCCCTCCCCTTAACCAGCTAGGAAATCATAACAACAACAGGAGGAAACTTGAATTAAGTGGTACTTTCCTCACAAAAATTATCCTATTCTTCCTCCAGCCACCTCAGTCTTTACTATTTTCCACTTTTCTGTTTTGCCATCTTGCCTAATGAAGCAGACGTTAACCAAAATAAAAGGAAGCAAACAATTGATGGCGATAAGTTACTGAAAAAGAAACAAAGGGGACAAAACTAAGTCAGGAGTGAGGGAGAAGCAGAGCTTGGAAAGTCCATTTTAAAAAGGAATTTGTTCCAGTTCAACTCACAGTGCATGTGCATTTTCTCCCCACATTCAGAATTTTACAAGTTGCTCTGCTAAAGCATAAAATATACTATAGAAGACTAAGAAAACATCAACACACATAGAGTGTAATGTGAGCAATTGTTGTATTTATTGTTCCCAACAATTATGATTGTTAAGCTTAAACAGCAGCATCAGTTCAGATAGGTAAAAATGGTAAATGCGGTTGTTGGGTATGTATTACCATATATGGTGGTTGTGCCCAGCCCAAGCCTTTCAGCATAGAGTGTTGCAGGAAATTCCAGCTATTGTACTGCAAATAGTGCCCCATTCATCTCAGTTGGCTTTGTTATCAATTTCCCAATGGAAATGCATAGACATCTTTAGAAGGAGCTTATTGTGTTTCTCTTTGTGGGTCCAAAGGTAGAAATTGCCCAGCACTGGAATCACAGCTTCCCCTTCACTATGGAAGGCTGATGGAATAAAATTTAGAACCTGATGTTACTGGAAAATGTGGCTTACCAAAATAGGTTACGCAGGGGGCTGATTGAGGTAGACAGATCAGAGCTTGGAAAAGTAACTCTGAGACAGATTTATATAAAACTGGTGGCCTCTTTTGACTTACATGAATACAGATGCCTCTGCTCACTAACTTACCTGCTGGTCTGGACTGGTGCAGATTCCTGGCATAACAATGGCTATGTCTAATTAGTCAGGCATTAAGCGCCATCCTATTTCTGTGTTCTTCCTGTGATGTAAAGCCACCACAGCTTTATTGTGGGGGTTTTGAAGTGGGAGAGGGGATTGTTTGGTGTTTGTTGGCTTGTGTGTAAATGATAACGCTCTAATAAACACTATTTTCAAGGGAGAGAGAGAGGTGAATGCAATGGCTACAATCAAACAAGTGAGATGAAACCACGATATATGTAAATTATTGATTTAAAATTATAATTGGATTGAATTAAAAACTGCCCAAAGCTCCACTGCAAAAGAAACTTAATTTGTGTTCACTTTACCCAGAAATTATAGGAACTAGTTTCAGGTGTAATTCAGATATTTTTGACTTAATTCAGTGACTTAGTTAACCTGCATTAGTTCATTCTGAGCACTGTAGAGAACATGAAAAAGTGTGACCCTAAGTCAGAGTAGCTGTCCTTCAAATAATCACCCCACCTCCATTTCCCTTAGAAGAGGGGTAGAGAACTGACAGCAAGGAGCATTGCTAAGTGCTTAATAGTCGGGCACAGGCCCATGATACAAATCTGCATATGCTAATTTATACGTCTAGATGCTCCTGGGAAATTTAAGATTGTGGGTGGCTGAGCTCTCGCCAACGCTGCTTGGCAATGCCCCCAGCCATTCTTTGATCAAAGGGAGAAAAATTTAAAAGGGTAGCAGGGACAGGAGTTCTGGGGCTCACCACAGAAGCCCTGGGACTCAGGTCCAGTGTGCCATCCCCTAACAATGCTTCTGCCGCCAGTGCCCTGGGATTGTGGGGTCACTGTCTGGCCAGTGGCCTCTCCTCTCCTTTCCAGACAGCCTACCTTGCTCCTATCCCCAAGCAAGTGCCAGAGGTACAGAAGAAAAGCACTTCTCCAGTCACATCATATAGTTTGTTTAAGCAATGAAGGTATGGAGTAAGCCCTCCACATCCTCTCCTTCCAACTGGCTCTTCAAGAACATAATTTTACTAAGTTCTGAGGCAGGAAAGGGGAACCAGTGGCCCTCTAGAAGTTACAGCTCCCATCAGCCCCAGCCAACATGGCCAATTGTCAGGGCAGGCCATCTGGAGTCCAACAAAATCTGGCAGACCTCATGGCAGTCCATCAGCAAGTGCAAACATCTCCTAATAAACACAGTTTTATTTGCAGGCTAGTGCACATGTTTTTGCAAGCAATTTTCCCAGTGTAACCCATTACTGTGTGTTATTTTCACCAATATATTCATTTTTATGTACACTTTCCCGCTAATATATGCATTTTTGTGAACATTGTTTGGTTGGTGAACTTCAAAAGATAACTATGTTTTAGTTTGCATATTGTTTCAGAAACTGCAAATTTCATAGATTTGGTTTTAAATCAAATTTCTCCTTCCATACCTAGAACCCATAAACACTTGAAATAGGTGAGTTATCAAAACATCTGCACTCCTTGAAGACTATGTGTAATGTTCGGTTCAGTTCCATGCTTTTAAAAGAAAAAAGATGTAACGTATGATAGAACCACTAGACTATGGTTTCCAGGGGAGGGGGGAACCCAGGTAGTAGTTAAGGGCACGACCCACTGCTTTTGGCCTGAAGGGAGGAAGGCTACAGAATGAGAGTCCTCTGTAAAACATTTATTTGGTTAAAGCTTAAAAATCTGTTTAGAAAGCAGAGCCTGTTTGATTCTGCAAGAGGCTATATAGAATCATCTTGAAACACAAAGGAGTATGGTCTGGATAGGTGGTGGTGGCATTTGCCAGTTGCCATTAAAAACAAAGGGCAAGACAGACATTCCCACCCTCCCTGATAAGTCAGACTAATTGAGATGTATACCTTTTAAAGCAAATATACAGCTTTTGTTTTAAACCTAGTGGCCTCCACATCCAGTTCTGGACCCCACTGATGTACCAGGCTTTTATTTTATTTTTATTTTCAGAGTTAGTAACCCTAGGTAGAGTTGCCTTGCCATAAAGAAGCAGTTCTACCCCTGCCATTTTATCCCCAGCATCGGGGCCGGTCCTACCATTAGGCAGAGTGAGGCAGCTGCCTTAGGCAGCAACTGCTGAGGCCTAGAGAATGGACAGAGCTGTGTAAGCCATGTGACCTGCCCTGTGCCTCTTAAGCTATCCTGCTGTCCTCAGGTAGGAGGATGATTCTGTTCCATTGCCGGTGTTAAAATAACAGTCAGCTGCTGGAATGGGTAAGGCACCATTTTGTCCTCCGACACCAAAATATATCTGGCTGGCCCTACTCAGAGTACGCATCTTCCCAAAGAGGGCAGGGTATAACAGACACAGTTCCCAGTCCTGAGCCAAGGTGTCTACCCTTTTTATGTTTGAAGAGAGACAAGGAGCTACTACTGGGGCTGAGGTTCATAGCTTTTCTTCTCCTAACTTCCCTCTCCCTAATCCTGTATTTCCATTGCCCAGGAAGGAGGTTCATTTGCATGCTCAGAAGTACTAAGCGTGCATAACTGACAGGTCTATGTAAAAAAGTTGCTGTTAGGACTCAATTGGTATCAATTGGAGTGCTGGTGTTTGCAGGAGACATGGAGTATTCAACCAACCCAACCCAGCCTGCCGTCTGAAATGGTACCATCCAGAAAGCAATGCAACCTCAGGTAGGGGGTCAGCTCATCCAGTTTTATTTCGCTCTGAAGATTTATGACATGCCACTGAACGAGGAGAAACCTGTAGCGTGCTACCAGAATTTAATGAGCAGCAGAACGCGCATACAACGCAGCACGGCTTCCAAAATGCTAAGTGATGTACTTCAAACTATTCTCAGACTGAATTTCTTCCTTAGCATCTTAGTAATCAGTTTCAGAAATGAAGATGTCCTTCTCCCCACCACCTACCCACGCCACCCCCAGCAAAACCAAACATATATTATCTGAATTGTTTGTCCTTGGAATCTAAAAGGGAAACCGCTGACCACCTACGATTATGGGTGATATCTACTTATGGTTCAGAGTAGACCCACTGAAATCAATGGGTGTAGCTTAATTAATCTCAATTAATTTTAGTTAATTTCAATGAGTATGATGTAACTGGATATCACCCTATATCTACATCCATCAAGGATGCTTCCTGGCTAACTGTTACCAAGGAATATACCGATTAAAAGGCTGTGGGATGTTTCCTTCCCAGTTTCATTCCAATTTAAATCTAGAGGTTGGCTTTCTTTTGGAGGTGAGATTATGCATAATGTCCCACTAATTTGCTGGAAAACTGCTTTTTGCTTTTTCTAGGCTTGCGCAGGGAGGGAGGAATCACTCTAAAGTCATTGACTTCATATTAGCTAATTTAGAAAAGCATTTCCTACCTCTTCACAATCACAGAAATATTTAGAAGAACATCAGAGTTCATTGTCAGAGAAGAATCATTAGATTTCCTCCAGTTGCTGGGCATATTTCAGGGAAAAAAAGAAAGAATGAAAATGGCTGAGCAAATGACAGTGAAGAATACAGAAATTTCTGAATAAAATAACCCCTCCAGGTGATCCATTTTATTATGCTCCCCATCTATTCCACACCTACACCCTCAATAGTCAGTGTTCTGCCATCTTCAGTTTGAATGGTTCACTAAACATGGCTTACCCTGTAATGTTCAATATTCACAGTTGCTTTAAAATGTCTATCACATGACTAGTTCCATTTGGAAACATGATGTGGACACTGCACTTATTTCCAAGGTATGCCTATGAACAGATCCCTAGATTTCTGCTGTGGCCTCTTTGTCTACCATTTAGGAAAGGCGGACACACACTTCAGGTTGCACCCAAAAGTTCCCTTCCTCCCACTGAAGAAATTTCCTCCCAAGGAAGGAAACCTTTGGGTGCAACCTACCCCAAATTTCAGACTCTATATAACCCTATAGACCATAGTATTCACAAATGTCTATCTAGTCAGTGCACTGGTTCTACACACCTTAGTGAGTTCTTTCCCCTCTAAGTAAGTTATTTCTGTAATGCTCTGCTGTCATCTCCTCCGCTGCCTCTTAGTAGTTATTCACAATCGATGGAGAGGGGGGAGAGCATGCTGAACTGCTGAGCTGATTCCTTTGTGAGGAGGGGACCTCTAGCTTTCCCCCTGGTCTGTCCTCATGATACATCCTCGTTGTATTCGCCAGCAGTACATAATTGCATATGAATTCTGGCAAGCTTTTGGGTTTTGTGGCACATTTTTTGGGGGGTGGGATTATTTCTTTAGTTTGCGAAAGTATCTATTCCATGATTCTCTTTGTGCCAGCTTTTCCTCTGGCCACAGCACCACTATATGCCCTAGGACTGCATCTGCACAGGAACATTGAGTTCCTAATTAGTGCACAGGCTGTAGTTTAATTGTTTATTTTTCTTGATTGCCTCAAGGACTATTTGTGTGGGGTTTTTTTCCTGTTGACCTTGCCAGTGGTGGGTTGTCTCTCCCAGTGGGGGATACCTGATGCAAACTGGCCACAGTTCAACACAGAAGTAAACATACTTAACCTCATTAGGTTCATGAATCCTTAGGTTTTCCTGTATTTGGTTTACTGAAAGTAATTTATAGACATTAAAGTAGGCAAAATCATTGGAAAAGGATCAGATCAATGTAGATTTACAACTGATTTTAATTATAATACCTTTTTATGTAATATATATACAATTAGGTACTATATATATATATATATGAAACCTTCAAATAGAAAAAACTTCAACATTATCTTGATTGACACAGCATCAAGTCAGCAATGTGAAGGATGATAAGGTAAGGTACACAGGAGGTTGAGAGTACAGTGTAAGCCAGTATGCCTCTCATGACTGAGGCACACTTGTTTGTATTAACAGAGAGATCAAGAATGCATCTAGTGTTTCAGAAACTATGTGCACTTCCAAACAGCTGGATAAGACTCATTTTTAGTAGGAGCTAGACCAGCCATCTTCAACCGGTGCCCTCTAGGTGTTTTGGACTACAACTCCCATCATCCCTGACTATTGGCCATGCTAGCTAGGCCTCATGGATTCTGGAGTCCCAACAACAACTGCAGGGCACTAGGTTGGGACAGACTTAGCTAAACTACCTGATTTAATTTTGGCTTTTACTACAGCCAAGATTCTATTTACTGTCATATTGGTGTTGAAGGAAGATCTTATATTTGTCTTTAATTGGCTTTTCATCAATGTAGCAAAACTAGTCCCAGGAGGGAAAAATAATGTGGAAACATAATTAAATACTGTCTGAACAGGTTAAATAGGCACTTGATTGAACAAAGAGGATCCTCTTTCTGCCCACATCTTAGTGTTACCTCATCTTCCCTGACTGCTAGGACAG
The DNA here is from genome assembly GCF_030035675.1 of Rhineura floridana. Lineage (NCBI taxonomy): Eukaryota > Metazoa > Chordata > Lepidosauria > Squamata > Rhineuridae > Rhineura > Rhineura floridana. Next base: position 118,074,065 of record NC_084487.1, on the reverse strand, counting down.
AGTGAGGCAAAGTTGGGCTGTAGATCTAAATAATAGCTGAGTTTTACTCTGCATGGGCTCTTGAAGAATGCAAGACAGTTTTCCTTACCATTTTTATGAGATCTCAAATGTGTATGATCCAGCCATCTTTGTTCATGATGTTGCATGCCTTTGTCCTACTATTTTCTAACTACAGGTTTTGTGTGTGCGGGGTTGGGGTTCCAATGGTCTGAAAGCACATGTCTGTCTGTCTGTCTCCAGGCCAGGGGAAGGAGTACAAACAAGCCTTCACAAATTGTGACTCACCAATTCAAAAATAGCTAACCAGCGATGTGTGATGCCTGCAAGGAGCTCAATAAACCTTCCTGGTTTGGGGGGATATTTTCAAGGACCTGGCCGGCCACGTAGTATAGAACTGATGGGCTGCATTCAGCTTGGTGAGGACTCACAGGCTGCATGGGCTGTACTACAGCCTCAGTTTTGGGAACTGGAACATCAGGCAAGGCTTCCCATATAGTCCCTACCATTGCTGCAAAACAGAATTCATGTACACTTTTCTGAAATAAGATGTGATAGATTTGCTTTGAAATACAAATTTTCACAGAGATGGATGGCATCCCATTCACTGTGAGAGAGTTCGTGTTATGTTGGCTCTTAAAGATCAGGGCAGCAATCCTACACATTGTCTGGCTGTTTGATACCATTGACTTCAATAGGATTTAAGCAGCAAAGCTGTGTACAAGATTGCAGCCCAGATTACCCATGCAGTTTTCTATAGTTGAAAATTAATTACGTTATATGGTTGTAACCTTAAACCCAAAGTATTGTTAGGGTCCCACAAAAGTCAATGGGATGTCAGTAGGTTTTGAGTTCCAGTCTCATATATTGTCATATATGCCGCTGAAAAATCTACTAATAAGAGGAGCTAGCAAAACTACCTTTCGAATATATAGAGGTCTACAGAGAAATCAAATATAAATTCTAGAGTGGTCCTGAAGATCCAAGCCATCTTATTCCCAGGGCAATGAATCACAAAACCATTTTTGCTGCAGACTGCTTTGAAAATAACCCAGTTCTATTCATTGATCCTCTGTGAGATGCTGGAGAAAGTTAATGGGAGTAAGAGATGCCTGGGTCAGGAGCCGGCAGTTGTAAGATGAATGAGCAGAATACTTCTGTAAAGCAGAGCCGATGGGTGCAGCCGAACCTACATAAATCACTCCACCTAAATTAGGCTGTGAAAGAAAAGAAAAGCAAAAACAAAAAAACACAAGATATTCAGTAAATATTATATAGTAGGCAGGATAACCACATGGAACTTTAATTCAGTTGTTAAAATTCAACAGGTTTGGCTTAATTGAACTTAATTCTTTCTTAGTAAATTGACAGAAATGTTGGGAGAAGAGATTCCCTCTCTGTCCTGTGGCCACCATACACATGTCCTCTCTGCCTGTACCCCTTAGAGCTAATTTGGATTATGGTGGTAAAACCTATGCACACTTGTTAGCTGGGATTTGAGCTAAACGACTCGTACATGTAATGATTTTAACTCATTACACAAAGGCTCACACACAGTCTATCACTGGCTCCTTAGGCTGAGGTTCCCCCCAAAGACCATCCTCCTGAAGAGGCAGTGATGGGTTTGTGAAAGTCACATGAGATAGGAAAATGCTTTGTAAGCTTCACAACAGTATCAAAAAAGGACTTGAAGTTTTTGTTCTTGAAGCTAACTGGGAGCAGACTTTGCAAACATTAGTTTATATGCAAGAAAGTTAAGCTGTGTACTTAAGAACACTGTTTGAATAAAGGTAACCCTAGCTCTGGTGACATTGGCTTTTGGGGGCAAATAGGTTTATCTCTCTCCCAACAGAGCTGACTTGTAATTGCAGATTGTATATGTTGTCCCATAGAACCATGGAAAAATCTACTATCCGCCTAACTCTTCCCATTCATTTCTATAGTCCCACCCTAGTTTCCATCTCTTGGTCAAATAAGAACAAAAATGGGGAACCTGTGGCCCTCCAGATGTTACTGGACTGCAACGCCCATCATCCCTGACTATTGGTTATGGTGCCTGGTGCTGATGGGAGCTGGAGTGCAGCAACATCTGGAGACACAATAGGACTCAGGAACTGGCTTTCTTTATGGAAAAATATCCAAATATTAGAAATATCGTGTGCAAATTCTTGAAAATGTTTCCAAGGGTGTACCTGAAAATTTGTCATGTCCATCACAAAAACAAGAAACTAGGTATGCGAGAATGAATGAGTAATTGGCATGCTGATTGACGTCCTGATCCTATGCATGTTCACTCAATCCGAATCCATTGAGCTTTACTCCCTAGTTAAATATACATGCAACTGTAGCTTAGTGCTGAAGATATCACTGCGATATGGTCTTCATGAGAATGGAACTGTATCTATTTTTATCTAAAGACTTTGACATAACAAATTTGTACTTTGAATTGCTAGCCTCAATTTAAAGGTCATGTTGAAAGATGTCCTGCTGTACTCTTCATAGTGTCCTACATTTCCACAACTTTCTTTTAACTTTCCTATGCTTAAAAGGAGATAAAAATGCAAGCCACAGCAAGAAGCACATAGTATTTGTAAAGAGAAAAAAAATCTTTATACTTGATGCTATATATCTCTGCTGAGATGGGAGATGGATTCCAGGTTATGGCAGTGGCCCAGAAGGGTAGGCCATCAGAACAGAATTAGAAGGGGGAAACCATATAACTATATTTTGATGAGTTTTAAAGTAAATTCTTAGAACAGAGCAGAAGGGCATGGCATTCTCTAACTAGCACTAACTTTTAATTTACTTTTTATCTTTATTCCCGAAATCCTTTTGTCTTGCCTTATGTCTCTAAGCAGCACTTCTAAAACCAGAATAAATAGAAGGGGGGACAATGGACATCCCTGTCTTGTACCCTTTTGTATTTCACATGAGTCCGTTAAATCCCCATTGACAATTATCTGTGCCTTCTGTGATGTATAAATCGATCTGATCCATTTTATAAAATTATCTCCAAAGTCCATTTGCTCTAGAACCTTAAACATAAATTTCCAATTCAAATTATCAAATGCTTTCTCAGCATCCAAGAAAATCAAAGCAGCTTGTATGTCATTTCGTTGTTCTAGATATTCCAACACATTCAAAACATTCCTGACGTTATCACGTAATTGTCTTTTAGGTAAAAACCCCGCTTGATCTTCCTGAATAAATTGTTGCAATATTATTTTCATTCTTTCAGCCAAAATCATTGTAAAAATTTTATTGTCATTATTCAGTAAAGATATTGGCCGATAATTTTTTGTTTTAGTTAAATCCTGCTCCTCTTTAGGTATTAATGTTATATTGGCATTTTTCCAACTATCCGGTATCTTCCCCTCTTGTAAAATAGAATTCATTGTATACTGTAAAGGTAGTAAAAGTTCCTCCTCCAAGCATTTGTAATACATTGCTGATAGTCCATCCGGTCCTGGCGCCTTTCCTAATTTAATTTTACTTATAGCCTCAGATATTTCTCTTGACGTAATAGGACCATAATAGCTTGTCTCTGAAGATCTGTAATTTTGGGCAAATTCTGTTTGGATATATACTCTTCTATTTTTTCTGAGGGAATTTCCTGACACTTGTACAAAGTTGAATAATATTGATGGAAAACCCTTTGGATTTTTAAATTGTCTGTCAACATCTCATCTCCTTCTTGTATCTTTAAAATAAGATTTTTTTATCGTTCTTTTCTTAATTTATATGCTAGCAATTTCCCCGGTTTATTTGCAAATTCAAAAGTCCTTTGTTTAGCAAAATTTAATTTCCTTTCAATTTCTCTAACTGTCAACATTGACACTTGTTTCTGTAACATTTTAATTTGATTTACAGTAGAAGCTTTAGTTGGATTCTTTTTCAATTCTTCCTCTTTTTGTTTTATTTCTTCCAAGATCAATTGCATTTTCTGTTGTTTCTTCTTTTTTAATTCAGAATTACATTTAATAAAATATCCCCTCATAAATGCTTTACTTGTATCCCAAACAATATTTTCATCTGTTCCTTTATGTAAATTGTGTTCAAAAAACTCTTTTAATTTCTTCTTACATTCCTGCACTATTTTATCATTCTGTAATAAAGATTCATTTAGTCTCCATCTAAATCCAAGATTTTTTTTTTTAAAGTCAATATCACTGGATTATGATCCGAAAAGGTTTTTGGTAACACATCCATCTTGGAAATATCTTTCACTAAATTTTTAGACATCCAAATCATATCAATCCTCGAAAATGTTTTATGTCTTTCTGAAAAGTAAGTAAATTCCTTTGCATTGTCATTTATATATCTCCAAGCATCCACCAATTCTAAATTTTCCATCAATTCGAAACAGATCTTCGGCAATTTGCCCTGTGTCTCTTTAATATTTTTCTCAGAAAGTATCCATTTTTGGTGAAATTACCCCATTCCAATCACCCATGACACACCAATGATCATATGCAAACTCTGATAGTTTTTCCATAAGTCCAGTATAAAACCTTGTTTTATCTTCATTAGGAGCATAAATGCCCACTATCAAAATTTTTGTACCCTGAATGGTGATTTCAACTCCCACAAATCTGCCACTATCATCCAATAATATCAATTTAGGAGACAATTATGAATTAATATAAAGAACCACACCATTTTTTTTTGAATCCTGCCGAAATAAATTCTTCACCCAAATTTTTACAAATTAAATATTTAGAATCTTTCTTCTTAATATGAGTTTCTTGTAAACAAATTATATCCAATTTTAATTTTTTCAAATAATGAAATACTTTCTTTCTCTTCTGCGACGAATTAGCTCCATTTATATTCCAAGTTAGATATTTGTAATCCATTTTTAAGCATGTATTTTAGAAAAGTCTGTGCCTGTTGCTCCCTTTGATCCATCATCATCCTTTTCTTCCTCTACCTGTTTCTGTTGACTTTGTTTCCCAGGAATTATATCCATATCTTTGAGTTTATCTTCTTCCATGTCTTTTGAAGCTTTTCTCAAGAAATCCCTTGCTTTTTGAACAGTATTTAATCGATACTTCTGTTGTCTAAATGTAAAAATCACTCCCTCTGGAACATCCCATCTAAATTGAATTTTACATTGTTTAAGTTTTTCTGTGAAGAAAGCGTAATCTTTTCTCTTACGTAGAAGCCTAACAGGAATTTCCTTCATCACCTGTATTTCTTTACCGTCAATTTTGAAGACATTGTTAAAATGATGTTGCAAAACCATATCTCTGGTCCTCTTTTTTTAAAAATAAACAAGCACATCTCTTGGGATTTTTTTTATTGTTGCATATCTGGAATTAATTCTATAAACTTTGTCTATTTCAAATTCCATCCGATCTTCGTTCCTGTCGAAGGATTTTGCCAAAACATTAACAATTTTCTCTCTGATATCTTCACCTGTTTCCTCAGGAATTGCATGGAATCTCAAGCAATGTTCTTTATCTCTAAGTTCCATAACAGCAATATAGTCCAAATTTTTTTCCAATTCCATATTTGTAATATCTATTCTATTCTCTAAGGTTTGCACCTTATCTTTAACATTTTTTACATCCTGTGTTAATTGCCCAATGTTATTTTTAATCTCACCCACTTCTGTTTTAATATGATCTTGTAAATCTTTAAAATCCTTTTTTATATTGCAAAATTCATCTTTAAGTTGTTGTCTGTCCTGTTTCATCTCTTGTTTCAACTCTTGTTTAAAATCACTAAATCCCTCCATAATTTTCTGGAACATGTCCATCCCTTCCTGTGTATCAATTGAAACTCTTCGCTCCAAAACTTTGGCTGTTTTCCTAGTTGTCATTCTTGAAAAAAAAAACCCTTTTCTATTATTAGCCAATGTAGAGGCAAACAGTTTCTTTTCTCCCAGCAACAAAAAAGTTAATATTCCAGGCCTGTTTAACCAACACAGTTCTTATCTCCAGCACATTCAGGAATGTAAAACAAATCCAGTTCTCAGCATCCAGCAGTTAGTAAGATACACGAACAGCAGATTCGTTCAAAAAAAAAAAATTAATCCAAAATAAAAAAAAATATTCTCAGATATATTTCCTTCAAATAATCAAATCATCTTATCTAATAAGTTGCCTCTTATCCGTTTAATCTTTGTAATTCCAGCTTTAAGCCAGCTTTTTGTCATAAAAAATAAAGCAGGTTCTTTGAATTGCTCCCTTCTTCCTTAGCTTTGTATAATACGAAAAAAGTGTGACTCACCCAAGTTTCTGAGTTGCCGATTCGTAAACAAGTCTCTTTTACGATAGTAATTAAGTTAGTTGATAAGATTTAGACAGAAGGAGGCTAGCTCGTTAAAAACGTTTTTAAAAGAGAAAGAAAAAAAATCTCGCTTACTTTCAGCACAGCCTGTTGGAAATCCAGACTCAGTCTTCCGCTGCTAGAAAAGCCTTCTTATCTCAGGGGGATTCCTGATCAAATCTAGCAATCTACAGCTCGACGGAGTTCCGTGGATAATCTCTTCGGTTCTCCTTTTATCTTGGAGAACATTTACGCCAGTCAAAAATTCCTCTTGACTGGCTTTTAACTGAAATAAGCTTCCTCTGAGATAGAGCTCACTCAGAGACAATCACCAGCCAGCACTCCTTCCGGGAAGTCCACTGCGATATAGTCTTCATGAGAATGGAACTGTATCTATTTTTATCTAAAGACTTCGACATAACAAATTTGTACTTTGAATTGCTAGCCTCAATTTAAAGGTATGTTGAAAGATGTTGTCCTGCTGTACTCTTCATAGTGTCCTACATTTCCACAACTTTCTTTTAACTTTCCTATGCTTAAAAGGAGATAAAAATGCAAGCCACAGCAAGAAGCACATAGTATTTGTAAAGAGAAAAAATATCTTTATACTTGATGCTATATATCTCTGCTGAGATGGGAGATGGATTCCAGGTTATGGCAGTGGCCCAGAAGGGTAGGCCATCAGAACAGAATTAGAAGGGGGAAACCATATAACTATATTTTGATGAGTTTTAAAGTAAATTCTTAGAACAGAGCAGAAGGGCATGGCATTCTCTAACTAGCACTAACTTTTAATTTACTATAACCTTGGCAAAGTAATTTTCTCTGCCTCAGTTTTAAAATACCCAACGCAGATGTGTTTCTAGATCTTAAATATTGCAATTGTATGAGATGCTCCGATGAAGGGTGGAAATTATTATTAATCTGTTTCTTAACACCTTCCTATATGTATAGTTAGCATTTGCAAAATGGATGTTATCTAAGGCATCCACTAGTGGATGTGCTGCCACGGCATCCAACCAGGCTTTTACAACCTTCTGTTGATCTGGAACTTTTTCAGAAAGAAATGAAGTAGACAGAATGAAATGGGGAATAAGCCAATGTTTACTGAAGTCAATGGGCTTCTTTCAATGGAGCTTTGGATCCAATTCAAGCTGCACTCTGTTGTTTTCCCAGTTACATTAGTAGGGCTGTGCCTGCCATTATGATGGTGCAGTTTGTGTGGAGGGAGTGCCTGGGTCCATTTTATGGAGAATGACCGACCTGGTGCCCTGCCACTACAACTCCCTTTAGCCCCAGCTACCATGAGTGTTGGGAATTGTAGTCCAAAACATCTGGAGAGCACTAGGCTGGCAAAGGCTGCTCTAAGGCCATCATTTTCAAACTGTGGCCTAGGGAACCCTGAGTTTCTTCAGACATTTATCAAGGCAACAGTTTTTACTGAGTTGATTTGCAGTGGCAGACAAGTTACCCAGAAATGCAGCTTCTTAATTTACCTGGCATACTTTAAGGCACACTCTCAGTTCCCTGAGCCCTCATAAGGCTGAGGCAGAGCAGACCTGGCCAGTGCCTCATGTGTGTGCACTCTAGAAGATAACCTGGAATCTTCTGGGATTCCATGGCAGACATGTAAGAATTCCTTACATTGATGTGGAAAACTTTGGTGAATGTATAAAGTCTCCAAAGCACTGGTGTAAGTCTAAGGTATATAAACTTCATAGAAAGTAGAACTTTTATTTTTATATTCTTTAACCTTTTCAGACCAGGATCTACCTTTAACCCCAACTTGCAAGAGTGACCACATTTACTTTTTTATTGTTTATATTAGTCTCTCTCTCTCTTCCCCGATCCTTTCTCATTCTCTTAAAAAGAAAATCGAAACAAGAAATTGTGATGATGATTTTGATGTGACCCATCTTACACTGGAACACTTGCTGAGACTCTATTATTTGACTTAGCTATGACTCTATTTAGATGTGACCCATCCACTGTTTAGTCAGTGATTAGACTTATCATGGCCGAGTTTTCTCTCTGTATGCTGCACAGGTTGTCCAAGAAAGGACTGGCACATGATTATACAGCCACAAGAGTGGCTGTATACTATAGCCAGCATGGATTTTTCGCATTCCGCAATGTTAAATTGAAAATACCCTCCATGCCATTCTGATGCTTCCCATAAGCTCATTTCAAAACAAAACCTTACAAAACTTATAGTCCTGATCTCAGAAACACTTGCTTAACAACCCTCTAAATTTTAATGGCGATACACAAAACAGTCAGAGCGAATCAAGAGTTCAAAGTTTACAAAGAGAGAGAAAAAACCTAAACCCCTTTTGGACTTTTTTCTGTTAGAGTTCTCCTAATTTGTTGAAATTAATTAAAAATCAGCCATGTTCCCAGAGTACCTGTAATCCTATTACTGACCTTGCCTCTTACACCTCCCCTCTGCGCTTCCTCCCCTCCTTCCTCCTCCTCCCCTCCCCATCCCCTGTGGTCAGTTTCACCGATCATGATTGCAGGGAAGTAAATCCCACTGAACTCAATAAGCATGCAAATGATCAATCCATTCTCAGCAAACTTGCACAGGATCCCATTTCTTACATCCTAGATTAAAAAGCAGAGAAATCCACTAATAGGCAAAACGTTTTGCGGTTTAAGAATTTACCTATAGCTTTAAACTTTAAAACTTTAAACTTTATAACTTTAAAAAGCAGGGAAATTGGGCAGCTATAGTGAATACACCAGGGGAGCAGGAGACCTGACCTCTACTCTGAGACATTGTACTGCCCTACACATTTGTCAAAATGCAAACACAATTTGGGTTGGTCTTTCACAGTCCAATCCACTTCCTGTGTAGCTTGGAAGAATTTGGTAGCATGTGCCTCTGAGCATATGTTAAGTGGTAGCAACACCTGCAATCAGCCCAAATGATAGAAACAAGACATGTGCTGTGCTGATCTTCTTTTAGCAAGGAGGAAGCAACAATATTAAGATACAGTTCATATAGTTCATATAGTCATTTTAAATATGATTGATTTACTTTGCAATTTTAGTGAAGCTTCCTATAGTAAATGCCTTTTCTGTTTCTGTGAATATGTGAAGTACAACACTTCACATAATTTACACTAAAAAAATTCCAAATACAATTGTGGAAGAATGGCACTGACTATTCTGCAGGAGTGTCTCAGTTTGCACAAGATAAAACAGTGGGAGGTGAATATTCTAGCAGATTTCTAGATGTGCTCTTATGTTTTTAATTGACCGTGCCCACTTTGCCTTAAATGAAGTGGTTTAAACACAGCAGGCTGAAAACATGCATCTTGGGCAGGCCAAGTTTGTTTTTTCCAACAGCTAGAGTCATTGCTTAAGTAGAAACATATTGTAATCAGTCTGATTTTACATCAAACTGCAATTGCAGATTCAACTGTTAATGTGCTCAGAAATAGAACATAACCTCCAGTTTGAAACTCAAAAGGCTGTCTTCACCATCATATGACATTGACCAATAAAAAGGCTTTGAAATTAATAAAAATAAATTTGACACAGGTTTCTAGGGTGAATAATGAGGGAAATAAAACTTTCTAGATTAGATTCTCTGTAGAAACAATAGTAACACAGGAAAGAAGCCAAGTAAGAAGAACACCAACAAACATACACTAGTGTAATTCTCCATCTTTGGAGTTGGCAGGTGTTGCCACCACTCACCATATGCTCAGAGGCACATGTTACCAAATTCTTCCAAGCTACACAGGAAGTGGATTGGACTGTGAAAGACCAACCCAAATTGTGCTTGCATTTTGACCAATTTGCAGGGCAGTACAATATTTCAAAGAGGAGGCCCTGGTGCATTCACTATAGCTGCCCACTTTCCCTGCTTTTTAAAGTTTGATAGAAATATCTGTGGGCTATAGGTACGTTCTTAAACAGCAAGGTTTTTTTGCCTATTAGTAAATTGTATTATACAGATGGCAGGATGCTACACAATAATTTCAGTAATCATGTGAAAAACATGACCATCCATACATTTTTGCTAAAGTTCTTCTCCAAGTGCCTTCATTAAAGGAAGTGTGCTATGTAATAACAAAAGGGGGGTTGGTGGTGGCACCCTGGTTATGAACTACTCTTAGCAAAGAGGTGCGCCTGGTGCCTATGTTACAATGTTTTAGGTGCCAGGATAACTTATTTCTCTTTTCCTAAGCATGTTAATTTGTGTAAAGCCTTAGCCTTGTGTATGTTTGTAGTTGTCACAATATTATAATTTGTTAATGCTATGGATTTATTCTATATTTTAGTATTTTATGTACATCTATAGGACAAAGAGTGGTAAACAAATATTTTAAATAAACATATCCATGGTGAGCACCCTCAGAGGTTGCACCATGTCTCCATTGTGCAACACTTCTGTTTATCTGAACATAAAACTACATGGATGTTCAGATGTCCCTGAGATCCTATTATAACAGGGTATGGGTCTTAGAATATTTTAGATGTGTCTTCATCTCCCTCCCTTACTCTTGGTGACTACGCATGGCCATTTATCAAATGGTGATTTAACATTTATGGGGGAAGCTGGACATCTGTAAGATCCTGGCAAGTGGTGAATTGTATTACACATCCACATACAATGGGAAATGCAAGAAAGAAGGGCAAAAGCAAAATCCTCTTCCCTAGTTGGCAGGCAATACAGACAACCAGATGCCAGTTACATGTATTTATTATTTATTTATTTATTACATGAAGCTCTCTGGGCGGTTTACAACAATTAAAAACAATAAAAACAAATATACAAATTTTAAAACACAAAAATAATTTAAAAACACAATTTTAAAAAAAATTAAAAACAATTTAAAAACACATGCTAAAATGCCTGGGAGAAAAGTCTTGACCTGGCGCCAAAAAGATAACAGTGTTGGCGCCAGGTGCACCTCATCACGGAAATCATTCCATAATTTGGGGGCTGCCGCTGAGAAGGCCCTCTCCCTTGTTGCCATCTTATGAGCTTCCCTCGGAGTAGGCACCTGGAGGAGGGCCTTAGATGTCAAGCGTAGTGTACGGGTGGGTTCATGTTGGGAAAGGCGGTCCATCAGGTATTGTGTTCCTAAGCCTTGTAAGGCTTTATAGGTCAAAACCAGCACCTTGAATCGAGCTCGGAAACATACAGGCAGCCAATGCAAGCAGGCCAGAATCGGTTTTATGTGTTTGAACCATCTGGTCCCTGTTACCAATCTGGCCGCTGCATTTTGCACAAGCTGCAGCTTCCGAACCGTCTTCAAAGGCAGCCCCACGTAGAGTGCATTGCAGTAATCTAGCTTGGAGGTTACCAGAGCATGGACAACTGAAGCCAGGTTATCCCTGTCTAGATAGGGGCATAGCTGGGCCACCAACCAAAGTTGGTAGAAGGCACTCTGGGTCATCGAGGCTACCTGAGCCTCAAGTGACAGCAATGGTTCTAGGAGAACCCCCAAGCTACAAACCTGCACTTTCAGGGGGAGTGTAACCCCATCCAGGACAGGTTGGACATCCACCATCCAGTCAGAAGAACCACCCACTAGCAGCATCTCAGTGTTGTATGGATTGAGCCTTAGTTCAATGAGATTAGCCCTCATCCAGTCCACTGTCGCAGCCAGGCACTGGTTCAGCACATTGACAGCCTCTCCTGAAGAAGACGAAAAGGAGAAATAGAGCTGCGTGTCATCAGCATACTGATGGCAACACACTCCAAAGCTCTGGATGACTGCACCCAATGGTTTCATGTAGATGTTGAACAGCATGGGGGATGTACATTGTGATGAGTTATAATTTGATAAATGGTTGTCTGTATTCATCCCTTGAGTTTGGGTCCAGTTTGGTAGTAAGCTTTCTTTGAGCTGTAGTGAGTCATTGTGACTGCATTGTATGATGAGGTCATGCTGCTGGAAGACGAAGCTAGCTGTGGGCTTTTCTGGCTTTCTGCCAAATTACATAGTGAGCACCATCACATGATCATTGTGAAATGAGACTTGTTCATGCATGCATGTTCATCATTTGTTGCCTGTAGGTAATATCAGATAACAACTTGGATGCGTGAATGAACCATCAAATATCCAACATCACAGAAAAACTTTTCATAGCACCTGATGTTGCTTCAAATGCAGTATTTTTCAATGAATTCAGTTTATGTATTCAATTGTCAGCCATCATACATTAAGCAACAAAGACATGTGAAATTGAGTAATATACATGTAAGAACCGTTGGAAAAAATGCAAAACTGAGGACCTTTCTGGGTTCCTTGTATTAATTTCTACAGATTGTGTTATGGGTCATAGGATTTCTAGCCCCACTGACCCTGAGTTTTTCATCTTGTAGCCAATTTCTAATACATGCCCTACAGCACATGATCTTCTAATGCACTGTGACTATGATTGTGTATATTTAGAACACAATTTGATTATAAGGCATTATAATCTGGAGTTCTGGTTAGGCTGCATTTTTTATACTTCCAGGTTTTAAGTTGCTACCCTTAAAAATGGAAATGGACTGCCTTCAAGTTAATCCCGACTTATGGCGACCCTATGAATAGGGTTTTCATGCTAAGCAGTATGATTCAAACCCATGATGATACTATTGCACAGGCTCATTAAAAGATAACAAGGCAGATACATTTCTACTGGAAAGAACTACAAAGCCTGACAGATATACCAAGAGGAAGTTTTTTAATACAGAAAATAAAAATCCTTTTTATAGGAAAAGGGAGACCTATGAATATCCTCCCCTGCTCAACTGATAGAGACTTATACGAATAAATCTGCAGTCACGGATATTTAGAAGCTGCCATTTTATATACCGATGTGAGACCATTCTTAAAAATTGTCTATTAAAGAAATAAACCTATTATAGGCAAAGGTTTAGTAAGATCATTCATTCTGCAGACCTTGGCTACACTGACTTCTTTAAATAATCTGGTTTTAGAGAAGTACATCGTCAAGTAAGAAGAAGGAACAGTGACTCATCAATATACAAGTGGATCAATAATAGTAAATCATGTACAATGCCCAGCTATGCAGCCCCAATTGTAGAGACTAAGGTTTGCTCTACACATGCAACAGCATAAGGCAGGAATGAGCTGGTAGTCATGAGGAGGTAAAATGGAATGTAGCATCAAACTGCAGATGTAGTGTACCATTTTTGAATGCTTCCCTACATGAAAATCTCCCTGCAAATAACTCAATTAGACTTCAGGAAGAGGGCTAGGCTGGAACATTCCGTATGATGTGCTAGTTTTCTTCTCACAAGGATTTTGTTTAACATGGAGCATTCAGAAATATTCCTCATTTGTAATTCAGTATAACCTCCTCTAGGATGCACACCTTAACTTGGTGAGGGGTTTGGGAGTGTTGAAGAAGCTGAGAGCAATACCATCAGGAGTCTAGACCAAGAGGCTAGACTCCTAGCAGGGGCACTCAAGGTGGAATGGTCAAAGCTGAGACACCAAACTAAGATGCATCCAAACTCAGAGGAAGGCAATGGTAAACCACCACTGAATACCTCTTACCACGAAAACCCTATGAACAGAGTATCCAAAATGCAACACGAGATAGTGCTGGAAGATGAGACCCCCAGGTCAGAAGGCACTCACCAAGCTACTGGGGAAGAACAATGGACAAGCACGAGTAGCGCTGTGACTAATGATGCAACGGGTCAAAGTCAAAAGGAAGCCCGGAGGTTGATGTACACAGATGCAAAAGGAGAGTCCGGAGGTGTATGACGCACACAATCGGAACATGGAATGTGAGGAGCATGAACCCGGGAAAGTTAGAAATTGTCAAGCATTAACATTACAATATTTGGCAGGAGTGAATTAAAATGGACAGGAGTAGGACATTTTCAATCAGGCAACTACAAAATATTTTATGCAGGAAATGAGAAATTAAAAAGAAACGGGGTTGCTTTAAGAGTGAGAAGTGATGTAGCAAAAGCAATTAGGAGCTATAACACAAGGTATGAGCGAGTGATATTAATGAAATTTAATGGGAAGCCTATTAACATAACCATCATCCAAGACTACACTCCAACAGCAAACACAGAAGAAGAGGAATTGGAGAGATTTTACGCAGAAGTACAGGAAGAAATTGATCACACACCAAAACAAGATGTGGTGATAATCATGGGGGACTGGAATGCAAAAGTAGGGAACAAAAGAACTAGGAACTGTGGGAAAATGGGGCTTAGGAGATAGAAATGAAGCAGGAGAAAGACATTGAATTCTTTGAAGCCAATAATTTGTTTCTTGCAAACACATTTTTTGAGCAACTAAAAAGATGACTGCAGAGCTTGGAAACATTACTTTTTTGAACTACAACTCCCATCAGCCCCAGCCAGCATGGCCACTGGATTGGGCTGATGGGAGTTGTAGTTCAAAAAAGTAACTTTTCCAAGCTCTGGATGACTGTACACATGGACATCACCAAATGGTCAATGTAGGAATCAAATTGATTATATAATTGGTAGCAGAAGATGGAGAAGTTCCATACTTTCTGCGAAAACAAGACCAGGAGCAGACTGCGGCACAGATCATGAACTGGTCATATCGAAAATCAGAGTAAAGCTAAAGAAGAACAACAAAGCAATCATTATGCCAAAATACAATTTAAATAACATCCCAGAAGAATAAAAAGATCAAATAAGGAAGAGATTTGAGGCTTTAAACTTAGTTGATAGAGAACCAGAAGAACTATGGAGTGAAGTCAGATACATTATCAGGGAAGAATGCAAAAAGACAATACCTCTAGTTAAAAAGAGAGAAAGACCTCAATGGATGACTAATGAAATTCTTAAAATGGTTAAAGAGAGAAGGAAAGCAAAAGCAAACGGAAATAGAAACATGGTCAGAACCCTAAATGCAATAATACAGCGACTAGTACGTAGGGACAAAGAGAACTATTACAATAGTTATTGTATAGAAATAGAAGAGAGCAACAAAAAAGGTAGAACTGAATTGAATTAGTTTATTACGGTACAAGACCAACAAATTTAAAACAACAACATTAAAATTAAATTAAAATTTAAAACAACAAAAAGTGTCAACAAGCATATAGATAGAGGTGATCCAGTGGACATACTGTACTTAGACTTTCAAAAAGCGTTTGACAAGGTACCTCACCAAAGACTTCTGAGGAAGCTTAGCAGTCATGGAATAAGAGGAGAGGTCCTCTTGTGGATAAGGAATTGGTTAAGAAGCAGAAAGCAGAGAGAAGGAATAAACGGATAGTTCTCCCAATGGAAGGCTGTAGAAAGTGGAGTCCCTCAAGGATCGGTATTGGGACCTGTACTTTTCAACTTGTTCATTAATGACCTAGAATTAGGAGTGAGCAGTGAAGTGGCCAAGTTTGCTGACGACGCTAAATTGTTCAGGGTTGTTAAAACAAAAAGGGATTGCGAAGAGCTCCAAAAAGACCTCTCCAAACTGAGTGAATGGGCGGAAAAATGGCAAATGCAATTCAATATAAAGTGTAAAATTATGCATATTGGAGCAAAAAATCTGAATTTCACATATACGCTCATGGGGTCTGAACTGGCGGTGACCGACCAGGAGAGAGACCTCGGGGTTGTAGTGGACAGCACGATGAAAATGTCAACCCAGTGTGCGGCAGCTGTGAAAAAGGCGAATTCCATGCTAGCGATAATTAGGAAAGGTATTGAAAATAAAACAGCCGATATCATAATGCCGTTGTATAAATCTATGGTGCGGCCGCATTTGGAATACTGTGTACAGTACTGGTCGCCTCATCTCAAAAAGGATATTATAGAGTTGGAAAAGGTTCAGAAGAGGGCAACCAGAATGATCAAGGGGATGGAGCGACTCCCTTACAAGGAAAGGTTGCAGCATTTGGGGCTTTATAGTTTAGAGAAAAGGCGGGTCAGAGGAGACATGATAGAAGTGTATAAAATTATGCATGGCATTGAGAAAGTGGATAGAGAAAAGTTCTTCTCCCTCTCTCATAATACTAGAACTCGTGGACATTCAAAGAAGCTGAATGTTGGAAGATTCAGGACAGACAAAAGGAAGTACTTCTTTACTCAGTGCATAGTTAAACTATGGAATTTGCTCCCACAAGACGCAGTAATGGCCACCAGCTTGGATGGCTTTAAAAGAAGATTAGACGAATTCATGGAGGACAGGGCTATCAATGGCTACTAGCTGTGATGGCTGTGCTGTGCTACCCTAGTCAGAGGCAGCATGCTTCTGAAAACCAGTTGCCGGAAGCCTCAGGAGGGGAGAGCGTTCTTGCACTTGGGTCCTGCTTGCGGGCTTCCCCCAGGCACCTGGTTGGCCACTGTGAGAACAGGATGCTGGACTAGATGGGCCACTGGCCTGATCCAGCAGGCTGTTCTTATGTTCTTACACACATTAGTCAGGCCAGGTACAAAAAGGTTATAATGAAGTTAAAATACTTAGGCCAGACTCTTTCTACATGTCATGGCCACCACACAAAATCCCGCCACCATATCTGTAATAAATGGATCATGGTCGTCAAGTAAAACATGAACCTGGTTATCTTCAAAGGGTCTAAGTCTTGTAAAAAGGGGAGAAATAAACAAAGTACGAAGATCTGTATATAAAGAGCAGTGTAGTATAACATGCTCTACCCCTTCCACCGCTCCAGAGCCACAAATGCAAACTCGTTTTATGAGAGGCACGTTCTTATATCTTCCCTCTAGTACAGCAGAGGGGAGAACGTTAAACCTAGCCAGAGAGAATGCCCTTCTATACTTGGGGATACTCAGAGAGGTTAAGTAAGACGCAGGAGCGGGAGCTTTTACACTGGGCCCAATATTAAGGGGCGTCCACAGTTGACTCGAATTATACTGAAGTTCAATATCCCTAATACGTGTCAAAATAAGTTCTTTGGCTTTGAAATATCCCAGCTGTAATACAGCTGCCCGTGAGAAACCCAAAGACAGCAGTTTGGAGTTCACCCGACATTTCCAACATGATTGGTAGGAATCAATAAGAGTTAATGGGGCGAGTCCCAGGGGGGAGAAGATCAACTTTAACCACATGTTTATCCTGTGCACCCAAGCCCTGGACTCAACCAACAAAATATCTGTCTCTCGGTGTAACGCTACATTTGGAACACAACAAGGTAACCCTAGAATATTCCTGATAAATTTAGCTTGTGCGTGTTCCATCTTGAAGGCCAATGGCAACATCCACATTTGTGGTGACTACAAGTGCACTATCAATAAAGCCCTGCATCAGCATCCATATCCAATCCCAGTGGTGAGTCATCTTTTGGCATCACTTTCACAAGGAAATGTTTTTGCAAAGTTTGACCTGGCCCAGGCCTATCAGCAACTGTCTGTGGATGATTCTACTGCCGATGCTTATTTATTTAATTTATTTATTTAATTTAATTTATATACCGCCCTAAGCCCGAAGGCTCTCTGGGCGGTGTACAAAAAGATAAAAACAAGCACAATATATAAATACAATAAATCAAGAAACAAAACTATCACCACTCATCGTGGAGCATTCAGAGTAAGATGCCTCCAGTTTGGGGTTTCAGTGGCCCCTGGAATTATTCAGAGCTTAATGGAGGACATTCTCAAAGGAGTACTAGGTGCCATACCGTATTTTGATGATGTCTTGGTTGCCGGCAACTCCATTGCTGAACTTGCCTCACGGGTGTGGGATGTACAGCACTGTTTTGCTGTTGCTGGTCTCCAGGTCAAGCATGAGAAATGTGTATTTGGTGTTTCCCAAATTGAATTCCTTGGCTACGATATTGATGCTGCTGGTATTTGGCCTACCCCGGAAAAATGTAAAGCAATTCATGAAGATCCAGTGCCCCGTAATAAACAGGAATTCCAAGTCTTCTTGGGACTCTTGAATTTCTATCATGCCTTCTTGAAACATAAGGCTACAGTGGCAGAACCATTGCATCACCTTCTTGACAAGCATGCTGCATGGCAGTGGACCGCCTGGCATGATAAGGCTTTCTGCGATGTAAAACACCTGTTATCGTCTGACAGTGTCTTGGTGAGCTATGATGAACGGAAGCCCTTGATTCTCACGTGTGATGCATCTCCATATGGTATTGGAGCTGTCCTGAGCCACCAACTTGAGGACTCTTGTGAGGTGCCTATCGCTTTCTACTCCAGAACAATGTCTTCAACAGAACAAAATTATGCCCAAATCGATAACGAGGTCCTGGCTATTGTGGCTAACATAAAAAAATTCCATGACTATGTCTATGGTTGACCATTCACTATTGCTACTGACCACAAGCTGTTATTGGGATTGTTTGCCCCTAGTCAGCAGATGCCTCAAATATTATCTCCACGCATGTTACAGTGGGTGATTTTCCTGAACGCGTATGATTACACATTGCAACATCAGACTGGCAGGAGCATTGCCCATGCTGATGGTTTGAGCCGCCTTCCTCTCCCTTCTGCTGGGGTTGATGAAACCCCTCCATTGGATGTGCTGTTGAAGTTATTACTGGAACCACCTCCATGCTGGGAATATTGCCACTGTGTCATCCAAGGACCAGTTCTTGTCCGTGTTCTCAACTGGGTGTGGAGGGGATGGCCATTAGGGAAGCTTGAGTAGAAATTCTGACCATTTGTATCCAAACAACATGAACTATCAGTGCACAAGGGATGCCTCCTGTGGGGAAATAGAGTTGTCATTCCTACTATGTTGAGACATCGGGTGTTGGAGGGCCTACATGTCAGACACCCTGGTATAGTGATAATGAAGGCTCTGGGGTGCAGCTATGTATGGTGGCCCAAGATGGACAGCGAGATTGAAGAATGCATCAAGAGATGTGAGAAGTGTCAGGTTTCAAGACCAGCTCACCACATGCCCCAGTGCACCCATGGGAATCGACAAAAATGCCATGGTCATGGCTTCATATCGATTTTGCACGCCCCTTCCAGGGACAAACTTTCTCGATAGTTGTTGATTCATACTCTAAATGGTTAGAAGTGGTTCCGATATCGTCAATGACATATCATATTGTTATCAAGACCTTACGCAGACTTTTCACAACACATGGGTTGCCAAACTCCATTGTCTCAGACAATTGGGCCCAGTTCACATCTGTGGAATTCCGCACATTTCTGGGTAATGGACTGATTTAGCATGTCACTTCAGCCCCTTTTCATCCAGCAACCAGTGGCCAGGCTGAGAGGATGGTCAGGACAACAAAGGATGCATTGAAATGGATTGTAGAAGGTGACTGGGACCGATGCCTTGCAAGTTTTCTCCTGACACAACACATCACACCTTGTGCCACAACTGGAAGGAGCCCAGCTGAACAGACAACTAATGACTCTGCTTGATTGGTTGCATCCTGACTTGACTGAGGATCGATCAAAGGAGTCTGTTGCAGTTCAAGAACCTGCATGGGTGTTCACCCCAGGTGCACCTGTGTATGTCAGGAACTAAAGTGCTGGTGAAATGTGGATTCCTGCCACTGTGACCCAAGCCACAGTCCCATTATCCTACAGGGCTCAAACACCAGACGGCTGTGTGGTACGTTGGCATATGGACCAGATGAGAGGATGAAGCCCAGCTCCATCAGCTCTCTCTGAGGGTGCTGGAGATACTCTAGTGGAAATTGAAAATGAGCCAGTGGCTGTTCCTGATGCCTGACAAGAGCAGTCGCACCTGGACCCTGAAGTGGACCAGCATGAATCAGAGCCAAATGGGGAACTAGGGGATGCACAATCAGCTTCAAAGCAAAATTGCCATTGATTGACCTGCACCAGGGCTCGTCCCAAGTATCTACAGGACTATGAGAGCTACGAGGGAGGGGTGTAGTGTATTGGCCCTCCAGGCTTGCCATACCAGGAACTGCTGAGTCAGCCCCAGGCTGTGGCAGTCTCAGTTCCAGGCCTGCTTTACAAGCAGCACTATGCTGTGTGGGCCTTGTTCTCTGTATATAATTAGTTATAGTAAAGTTCTTGTTATGGTTAGATCCTCTGTGTGGCCTCTTCCTTCATGATACCTTTCACCATAGCACCTGATTGTTCTGGTGTGCAACCTATACTCTGGACAAGAGGCTACTGTAAGGATAGAATATGGAGAAACCGATTGGTCCCCAAATGGAAAGGGTGTGAGACAGGGGTGCATTTTATCACCCTGTTTGTTTATATGTAGAACATATCATACGGAAGCAGAATTGGATCAAGATGAAGGAGGCGTGAAAAGTGGAGGGAGAAATATCAATAATTTAAGATATGCAGATGATACGATACTACTAGCAGAAACCAGTAATGTTTTGAAACGAATGCTGTTGAAAGTTAAAGAGGAAAGCACAAAAGCAGGACAACAGCTGAAAGTCAAAAAGACTAAAGTAATGACAACACAAGATTTATTTAACTTTACAGTTGACAATGAGGACATTGAATTTGTCAAGGATTATCAATACCTCGGCACAGTCATTAACCAAAATGGAGACAATAGTCAAGAAATCAGAAGAAGGCTAGGACTGGAGAGGGCAGCTATGAGAGAACTAGAAAAGGTCCTCAAATGCAAAGATGTATCACTGAAATCAGGATCATTCAGACCATGGTATTCCCGATCTCTATGTATGGATGTGAAAGTTGGACAGTGAAAAAAGTGGACAAGAGAAAAATCAACTCATTTGAAATGTGGCGTTGGAGGAGAGCTTTGCAGATACCATGGACAGCAAAAAAGACAAATAATTGGGTGTTAGAACAAATTAAACCAGGACTATTACTAGAAGCTGAAATGATGAAACTGAGGTTATCATACTTTGGACACATAATGAGAAGACATGATTCACTAGAAAATACAATAATGCTGGGAAAAACAGAAGTGAGTAGAAAAAGAGGAAGGCCAAAGAAGAGATGGACTAATTCCATAAAGGAAGCCACAGACCTGAACTTACAAGATCTGAACAGGGCAGTTCATAGGGTCACCATAAGTCACAATCGACTTGTAGGCACATAACAACAACAATGAATTCTGAATTAGTATAGTCTGTTCTACCACCACAGAATTCTACAATTTCATGCTGCTGCAGATTTAAGAATCACTTCATACTTTCTGTGGTAATCATGTTTACTGAAGCTACACCTGTGTTATACCACAGTCTTTAGAGATGTTCACATGAACACCCATCTGTCTTGTTCTGGTCAGGTGAAGGAGCCCACAGTGCAAGGCGGGTCAGGAGCTGCAGAACCACAGAGACCTCTGAGTCAACAACTTGCTCCAACAAAGATGGAAAGCAAACAGAGCCTTTTAAAATCTCTGCCCCCAGACCACCCACTTATAAAGAACTTAGTTTCTTAACGGGCAAACCCTCTGGCCTGAAGATGGGCACTTCTCCTATGTTCCATGGTCTCCCATGTGGTTGCACCCCCTACACCACTGGACTGGTGAGACATTTGGTTCCTCGGGGAAGGCATCCCTGAGGGTCCTGGCTCTGGCCCTCAGGGCCTGGCGGTATAGGAGGTTGTTCTTTAGGCTCCTGCCTGTCAGCCTCAGGCTCAGTGGTCTCCCAATCTCCAGCAGCAGGCTCAGAGCCCTGCCCCTGGTCTGGCTCCTTAGCTGGTGACTCTGCAGCCTCTGATTCTATGTTTTGATTGCCGCTGGACTCTGCGGTCATGACACTTTCATACATTTTGGGGAAAGTGGGGATGTACCTGGTGACCACGCATTCCAGTCACACTCCCTACTGACTGTATGGGAATTGTGGTTTAGTGAGTTGCTGAGAATTAGTTAGATTTGGTGAAAAGGTTATTTTTGAAAGACTTTCCCTTTCTTTTTGTTGTTGTTGTACAATTTGGTTGCAATCCTAAGGTGTGCATGTGGGGTGAAATACGAGGGCAGTTTGACTATCTCATCCACTGCTCTGCCAGACTCTGCCAGCGGGGCAAATGTGAGGGTGGAGGAATGCTTTGAGTTCATCCATCCATTTCTGAGCTTTGACATTTTAAAAATTGTTTTACACATTTCTCCCTCCCTGTCTACATTTCCCCATGGTTTGGGGGTGTGGGGACTGGCCAGGCAGAAACTCCTTGCCCTACTGACTTTGGAGCTTCGAGGGAGGCTCTAACATTGAATTTGCTTGGCTGATGTCAGGGCTGTGTCTCCACAGATGGAGTGGCACATCTGATCCATCCTATGGACCTTGGAACACCCTGCCAGGGACCACAGGATTGCAGCCTTAATGTCTTTAATCCGGGGAAATAATGGGAGATCACTGTGTCTATCTCCAGTATTATAAAAACTGCATCTTGCCAGTGTTTTTTCTTAACAGCACAGATAGCCATTTCAATCGTCCATTATCCCTCATTTCAGCTGTTATACTGCTCACACAAGCAGACTCCTCCACATGAGCAGTTACTGAGGATGGTTAGCCAGCAGCAGATACATTAGATGGGCTCTAAGAGAGCCCCCACCTCAAGAACTAGAGCCGCGCTTGATTGCTTGATCTGTTTAAGTTTTTAGAACACAGACACTGTTAGATTTATGTTTCCATTTGGCAGTCAAAATGTAGAGCTCAGTCCTAAGAGATCAGGGCCCCCAAACCAAGCACTGGAGTTGAATCCAAAAAAGGGTCTGTGCTGTGTACTGACCCCATCTCTGGTGCTTGGGAAAGTTCTCTCAAGGACAGCCTACACATTGTGACCCTCTGTGCAGGCTGCTTGAAACAGCCTCCATGTGGCAACTGCTTCCCATAGTGTCTATCATGCATAAAGTAGCTTGCCACATGGATCAGCCCCACTGCATGGAAGGTTCCAAGGGGACCATCAGGCATTTCTAATGGTAATTGGCTTGGGTGTAGAAACCCTCGATGAGATTGGGGAAGGAGAAGAGAGAGACTGTTTAATTCTAAGCAATATATAAATATATGAAATATGAAATAAGATTATGAATATTCATGTGATGAACATCTCTAAGTGCTATTTCCAGTGGGTTGTTCCATGTATAGACTAGCCTTTAGATAGCTGTCCAAAGATGGAATGAATTATCACTACTACAATCAAATATTGGTGTTTATCTTATCCCTGCGGTAGCATACTAAGAAATAATTGAAGCAATCTGACCTTATTGTTAATATCACCACGCTGCAAAAGGTGGTGGCCGTGGTGTTGGGGGGTAGAAGGACAGATTCTGAACTGAATGTAAGATCTGTAAGCCGAGCCTGTGCTGATCACGCAGTGGAAGGAAGGACCCTGGTACGAGGATTCGTAAGGCCCCTGGCTTAGCCTGTGATATAAATATATATATATATATAACAGCATTAGGGAGAAGGCAGGCACTGAGCTACTAGAATCAGAGATTCCAAGTGCCCTGTATCCGGACGAATGCACAGGATTTGCATAAGGTTTCTGCAAACTGGGCCTGAGTCTACAACAGGTTTATTTCTGATCAAGGGCCCCTCCAGACTGGTACTTTATTGTGGGTGTATTCTGCAGCACGTTCTTAATACAATAATACTGCATTAGTAGTGGATTTATTCTTCTTTAGTTTGTTCTGCAATGCTACCACATTACTGCTGTGAGAGGGGCTGCAGCATAACAAAAAACAGGACAAAAGTAAACTAGAATATTTGTGGTATAAAAAGTTATGTGATTTCACCAGGAAGTTATGGGATAAGCGCTGATTGGAAATGAAGCAGTGTGAGCACTGTGATGTCCCTATAGTTTGATAACTGTAAATATGGTAAGTGCGGGTTTATTAAGTAATATATGGTAAGTGACTGAGTAAGAGGGGGGAGTACATGGGCTAGAATGCTGGAGAATGTTGGATGATGATTGGCTGAGTGTTTGAATGGCTGTAGGTATAAATGAGAGGATGACAGTTGAGTCTGGGGGAGTTGTTGGAGAGGAGAGTTGTTGAGAGGAGTGATTGGCAGAGTTCTGAGGGAGGTTTGGATTATCTTTGGCTGGTATTTAGGCAGAATATATGACTGGAAACATAAAGAGTGACACTATATGAAACCATACGCTTGTTGAACATTCCTAAAGTAATCTTGTTATTTCCTGGTGTTATCAAATAAATACTTTTATTGGTTTACCAAAAGCCTGATCCTTGGCTGGGGATTCACAGACCAGAAGGGAGGGCAGGGTATTTACCAAGGGCAGAGAAACAGTATCAAATGGTGGCAGCAGTGAAGGGAGATATTGTAACATCGTCAAGCATATAGAGCAACCCAGGATTGTATGCGTTATAGACAAAGATACAAGGGGGGTTGTGGACGGCAAGGGCACTCAGACACATAGTAGCAAGAAGCCAGAAGGAGACTAAAGGCGAAGTCTCAGGCAGTATTGTTTACAGGAAGTGGCTGGTAGTGCTGCCTAGCAGTGGGGTCTTGCGAGATCTGTGCTAGAGCGTGTGAGAGAACAAATAAAAACCGAGATCCTGACAGGTGGTGGCCCTGGTGGGAGTATCACAGGTAGAGCCAGCTGTGGGATCGTCACAAGCACCCACAAACTTTTGCAGGCACAAACAGTAATGAAAGTGGGATCACGTGTGACTGCCAAGATAGCATCATGAGCACAAATCATCACAAATGTGCAATAAAAAGGTCATCTGGAGGGGCCCAAGGACTGCTTCCAACATCAAACTTTTGCACAACAGGAGTGCTCCTGGAAGTTACTCCTGTGCCTAAAATTGCCATTGGTTTAATCTGAGCTGAGCAGTTTGCCAGAAGTTAGATGATCAGCCTGTTGTCATTTATAGTGTTCAGCCCTGGACTATCTTAAGTAGAGTCTTTGAGTAGGTGCAAAGTTTATTTCCCTTGCCTCTCAGTAACAATAATAAGCCTCCTCACAGGTAAGATTAAATTTAAAGGGCTTCCAAGTAGGGATGGAAAGATATGTCAATTTCGGTTCTCTCAGTTTCTCATTTTCCCAGTCTTAAATTCTGTTCTCTACATTTTTACAGCAATTTGTGATTTGTTAAAATAAATCCTCATGAAAATTCTCCAGCATTTTAGTGCAAATTTCTCCTAATAAACACATTTTTGTAGACAGTTTTGACTAATGTACGTATTTTTGCAAGCAACATATCATTTTTGTGAGTTATTTTCACTCATATATTCATTTTTATGCACACTTTCCCCTAACATATGCATTCTTTGTAAACATTGGTTGGTTGGTGAACTGCATTGCAAAATTTGAATACGTATGAATTTCAAATGATGGCTCTGTTTAGGATCTCATAGTGTTTCAGAAAGTGCGAATTTGATCGATTTAGCTTGAAATGTGAACTAAATCAAATTTCTCATCCATCCCTACTTCCAAGACCGTGCATGGTGTGTGGGAATAATAATGATAATGGCGATAATAGTAGTAATCATTAATTAGCACTTGTTCTAAGTAGGTAGGTTTAAGCCATGTCAGAATCTTCAACAAGCCCTTATTTAGTTTCAAAGTACATGGTGCTTTACAGAGCGACGTCAGCCAAAAAAAGACAGGTCCTTATCCTGCAATCTAAATGTCAACAGTGCAAGAGATGTCAAAGGAAGAGTCCTCCCCCCAGTTTGGACTGACATTTCGTAAGCAGATAGGATTTTTTTTATATAACTTTCCTTTAGGTGACACCTTATCTGACATGAGTCCCTGGAACAGGACATGATACAATTCAGATGTTACCATTTGTGAGAGAAGCAGTTAGGTCCCCCTCAGAGGCACTTTCAGCAGAGCAGGAGCTCCCATATTGCAGCAGACAATGCATACATAAAATGCTCAAATGGACAGGGGTAGTTGCATGGTCTGCCCCCCCCCACGCATTGGGCACTGACCTGGAGGGGAGAAAATGACTGGGTGGGAAATACCCACACAATTGCCCCAACACCATTATTTACACACATATTCCAACAACATGGGATATTTAGCAAGAAACTGAGAAAGTGCTCCTGAAATCTGCATTCAGATATTGTCCTCAGTGTCCATGAAAGTAATAATTTCAGCTAGTGACAACAAATGCTGTACATTTGTTCCAACCAGCATTGTGTTTTTCCTTACAGATAATATTATTATAAATAATAAATAATATTTAAGGGCAGTTCACACAGGCCTCAGGCACTGTAGTGTCTACACATGATACAGCATAAATCTCAAGTTGTGTAGGTGCTCCCATGTCGAAAGTATTCTGCAGTTCAGTGCTCGTGCTCCATCCACACAAGCTATCTGTTCTTTCTTTTGTGGTAGACAGATTTCATAGGCATAGATATTTGTAGTAGGGTTATCAGATCTCCATTTTCAGCCGCAGACTCAGGTTTTTGGGGATCCCCTCCAGGTCTCCGGATGACTTTCAGCTTTCATTTTTTTAAAAATTAAGTTTCTAGGTGGTCTGGTTCCAGAGATATGCACCAAAACATCAGCCACCCCCCCCCTACAACTTCTTAGTTGCTCTATGTTCTGCTCTAATCCCTGCCCTTTCGGGTTTTTAGCCAATAAGAAGTCAGGATTGTGATTGACAAGGAATTATGGAGCCAAAAAATTTTAGAGTCAAATTGAATTGTCTGCCTTCAAGTAAATTTTGACTTATGGCAACCCTATGAACACGGTTTTCATGGTAAGCAGTACCATGCTTACCATGAGGGGGTTTACCATTGCCTCCCTCTGAGGCTGAGGGGCAATAACTGGCCCAAGGCTCAGAAAAAGTGCTTTTTCTTGCTTTTCTGAACATCTCACAGATTGAATAAGTAAGCTTTCAGTCTTTTTCTCTCTTGTGTGTAGGAGTCAGACAGGTTTAAATTTTGAAGAGGGCAGTGTTTTGCAAACTTCCTAATATGAAGCTTTAATCCAGTACTTGCTTTTCCAGAGAAAACATACCCAGAGTAAACCCCATTGAATTCAATAGGACTTCCTTTTCAGTAGACATGGTTAGGATTGCGCTGTAATTTGATGGGACTTTTGAGTGAACATAGGAAAGAATTGTGTTTGTGTTGTATAGCTTTATTTCCCCCTCCAACCCTATTTTTAAAAGCAATTAAGCAGGGCTTACTTAGGTATCACTGTTTTTATTATGTAGGAAACTAATACTGATTTTTTTTAATGTTCTGCAATGATCAACTGGTTTTGACAATAAACTATTACATGGGATGTGTGTATTTTTACATCTCCACTGTGTGTGTATATGGGAATCTTTCCAACAGGTAGGGTTGCAGTCTGGAAACCAAGACAGCTCACAATAATAAATCCCTTTAAAATCCAATAACCATAAAAACAAATATAAACAGTTGCAAAACATCTTAAAGTGGCATGATTCTGAATTTTGGGTTGCGTGAATGAAGTTGCTTATCATTTGAGGTTGCAGTTCTGTCCCTGTTTGAGTAAGCTCCATTGAATACATTGGGGCTTGTTTCTGAATAAATAAACATAGGATTGCACTATAAACATCTTTACAGGTTGTATAAATAATAAACATTCGATAGTCAGGCTTATACAAATATTTCTTCATTTTTCATATTTTTGGTTTTTGGTTAGGAATCCTGACTGGTTGTGGGATGCTTAGTTTTCTGCCTTACTCATAGGAATCTTGTTGTGGTTGGTATGGTATTGCATTTAAGAAATCATCACTGTCTTTTGTTTTTCTTTTTCTATTTGCATTTCATTTACCTTTATCCTCACCCCCTTTCATACATAGAAGCAACGACAGTGGTTCTATGTGCTCCCCTCAACCTTCTTAAACCCACTAATGATGCACCTTGTTGTTTGTTTCTTGTCCAAAAGTGGTAAAAGAGAATTCACATACTGGGCAGCGTGGCTGCAATTGTTGTTCCCAAGCTGCTGCCTATGAAGGTAGACCAAATCATGTATGCTTTCTCTCTGTCAATTATATTCACTGGAATTGGGTTGGCCAATGAAGTGAATTTATAGCAGCCCACAGGGGAGACAGAAAAGGGTACAGAATCTTCTTACTCATTACTCAGACCGCATTCTGAAGGGTCAAATCTGTAAAGAAATTTGGATATTAAAAGGTAGGGAAAGGGTATTCCAGGCAGGGGGTTGCCAACCCTACTTGATATGGATACCTTTGCAGAGGATCCTAGTCAAGGTTTACCAACAACACAATCCAAACCATATCTACTGAGAAGTAAGTCCTATTGAGTTCTATGGGACTTAGTCCCTTAGTAAGTGTGCTTAGAATTGCAGCTCTTCGGGGGGCACCCATCTTTACTCCCGAGTGCTCCTATCTAACATCTTCACAACACTAGGCTCCTTTTCTTCCTACAATGGCCTTCTGGTGACTGGCCTGGCCTGGCCTGAGGGCACTTTAACCCTTTTTGCCAGAAGTGAATTGGTTAGATGAAATGTTCCCTAACCAGGCTCCATCTTTTAGCTAAGATTTCTATCTTAATTTCCAATCAGATAAATGTTTTTGTATGAATTGTATACACCAAGCAACTGTGGGTAATGCTTAATGTATCATGCTTAATGACATCACTTGGACCTATCCCATGATGTCACTTGGGCCCGCCCCATGATGTCACTTGGGCCCGCCCCATAACATCACTCGGGCCCGCCCCCAAAATCTCAGGGTTTGGGATGCTTCTGACCCTAGTTTGTAGGCATTGGATGACATGTCATGTTCTGCATCTGTTGGGAGGAAGCTTGCCTATACCCCACTCACACAATGCACTTACCCCCCCTTTTTTTTGCAAGGACTGAGATCCAACATCGACAGCGCTCTACAGTCAATTTATGGCTTTCACACCTAAGGCGTGTCTGAATCAGTTCTTAATATTGATAGCGTTTTTTCCTGAGCACTCAAAGCACTTCATACACTCCATGTCAGTAGAGAGTACAGCACTGCTGCGTGATAGGGTAGTTCTTTACCACCCTTCTACACAGAGCTTGGAAAAGTTACTTTTTTGAACTACAACTCCCATCAGCCATCATGGCCACTGGATTGGGCTGATGGGAGTTGTAGTTCAAAAAAGTAACTTTTCCAAGCTCCGTTTCTACACCAAGGTCTTTTCTGTCTTCCTTCTAGTTTACCTCAGACCCCTACTTAACAGTGGTCTCCATTCTTCCCAGTCTTCTTACTGCAGTTGGATCTAGCAGACAAAAGGTGATATATTCATGCAGATTTATAACTCTGCTCATTTACTACCAACTTCATTAAAAAGGGCAACTATTATAGAAGAAGGTTCTTGAGGCAGTAGATAAGTTGCATACTGATTTTATAATTTGTGGTGCATTGATAGCACTCTCTCTCTCTCTCTCTGGACGTTTAAGCCCTTAGACGTGATTTATGGCCTACTTGAAAGATCAAAGCTTGCTTTGCATTGACTTTTGGTGACCCTGTCCTTGGTGATAAGCATTCTCTTCTCTTCAGCATATTGACACTCTGTGGGTCTTGAGGCTTTAGGCCTGGCATTGGGTGTGCAGTTGCAAGGACTCTTCACTATGCAGATTGCAGAATACCATTGGGCCCTAATGAAGGCATTAATACTGGGGCTACATGTTAGGGAGTAGCATGTTTGTGTGTGTGTCAGCAAATGGCATCACTGCTCAGGAACAGCAAGCATGCACAAAAAGCAGTCTGTCTCTGCCTCTGTCCCTGGAACTTTGCTTTTAGATATAAATTAGGATGGTTGAAGGATTTCATTTTTGCAAATTCTCGTATGAACTAACCTGATTCATACTTCCGGGACAGTATGTGGACTGGAACTTAGCTTGCACTTCTGCATATTCTAGTGCAGTTCTTGGTTTACAAAAAAGTGTATTTTGAGATGAAACATGTTTAAAAATAGGTATTTAATACACAAATTCTGCTGTACATATCTACTAAATATAACTATGCATATATTTAAGATACGTGCAAATGACCTAATATGAAAGTGGTGTCCTATGAATTCTCCATTTCTGAGAAGGTTCCTATCACCATGCTAGGGTCTCAATCTGGATTGGGGCCCCCACACTATGTATTTGTAAAACAACAGGAACACAATCCCAACTGCACTCAAGGGCGGAGCTATATGACAAACATCACATGTTGTTTGACCCTCAATTGGCTAGGAACACTGACAAACTGGTTTGATTCTACCTTCCTTTCTTTTCTTGCATCTATTTCTGAAAAGCAGAGAAGACAGTTATATATAACTGATGAAATATTCAGCTACTTAACTAGCACCAGAGGCAGTAACACCAAATTAACCTTGAATAATGTAGTTGAAAGACCCTGTAGTGCCGCTTCTCTAGATGCATCTATTCTAATATGAGTCACCAGCCACCACTGAGCAAATAAATAAATCAGCTAGGTACAGTATGCTACGTGGCACCTGAAGTAAGAATTTAAAAAACACAACTAGTTTTTATTGGGTGGACTAGCTATTTGGAAGTGCTGCAAGCTTTGAAACATTATCTTTTTGTCTCTCTCTCTCTTTAGGCATGGACACTCAGAATGATAAGTAATTTTTTTAAAGATAGAATAAACATTTAGGACTGCCTTACATGAAACATAGGGCATGCAGAAAGCACTTGCCTGGCATGCAAGATTCTATGCAGTTCACTCAACCCATGAACTGACACTTCTGCACACTATACTGAGGTCCTAGGCTATGGTCTGAAGGCACCTAAGGCCAGCTCCCTGCTGAAAGGTCAGGTGTGGTCAGTGCCTGGATGGGAGACTGCCTGGGAACCATATGTAAGCCGCCTTGGGTTTCTATCATGGAAAGAAAGGTGGGGTATACATGTAATAAATAAATAGATAAATATACTCACGCACTGGTGATTAATGGCCCAGAGGAAAGCCACACTGGTTTGCAAACTTTGCATGCAAAGGGGCCACAGTATGGATTCAGAGTCAGAACCCATTAAATGATTAAAAATCTAGGCTGAATGATTCTCTGCACAGATAAGTGCTTTTTGTGTAACCCGTGTCTTTTACAAATCAGCCCTCAGATGTTCGACTCTTTGTCACCTGGGGTACTGTAATAACAAGAGCATCTGAGTTGCCTTGTTCCAGTTCAGTTCATTCGGTCTTGCTCAAAATCACAGCCTTCATCAGTCAGTTTCCTTCCAGTTAAATGGAAAAGCTAATCATGATTTATTTCACAGGGCTATTTTGAGGAGGACTGTGAAGCAGTGCGTGTTCAAAAAACTATATATATTATTTTATATTCCAGTGTGACAATCCAGTACACAGTTGTGGACATTTTATTACAGTACTTAAATCTTTCTGAACTCAATGGAACTTAAGCATACATAATGCTGTAGTGAACTGTGTCACACGTGTGGTGGGTCAAGTCAGTGTGTGATGCAAAGTGGCTCCCCCTTAAAAATTTGCTGTCGCCTGGTTTTGATGGAGGACGATGGACACCCAAAGGCAATTGGCTTTTTGGGGTATCTTGAATACGGTGGCAGAGCATTTGCTTTGCATACAGAAGGTCTCAGATTCAATCCCTGACGTCTCCAGTTGCATAGATTTCAAGGCCAAGGCACTGAATCTTGGACAAAATAAGATGGCGGGCAATCACTGTGGATGGAAGAGGAGCTTTGCTCCCATTCAAAAGTGGCATCACTGGCCACCCACCAATTAAAATGACTGTCCAGGGATCCGGTGGGGACAGAAGGAAGTGGCAGCATAGCCAAGTCAAACTGTTGAGGGGCTCTTCTGAGCCCCTGGGGCCTTGGGCTAGTGCCCAGTCTGGCCGACTGCTGGCACCAGTCCTGACAGAATACTGAGCTAGAAGGACCAATTATCTGACTTAGCGTAAGCTTCCTATGTTTCTATTCCTACTTCTACTATTACTTTTAATAGTAGAACCTAACGTTTGTCTTCTAAAACATAGAGCAAACATTCCTTATAACTAGACATTGCTGTTTTACTGCACCATTAACTGCTTTACCACCTGACAAAAACGAATAAAAAACATTTGTCCTTTAGTGTATATTCTCCAGCTTGGTCCAGTCTGTTTTCCCTTTATCCTTCAGCTGATAATATATACCCTGAACACATAATTAACTTTTCTGTAAAGTGCTTTCAGCTGTGACTTCAGCCAACTTTTCTGATTTTGCCTAATTAATATATTGCATTTACGAATGCTTTTTTAGAGGATCGCAGAACTTGGAACAAGCCCTTGAGGAATCAGATGTAGTCCAAAAATAATATCTGAAGTGATTGCCAACCTTAATATCCCTCAAAAACATGGTTCAGAACCTTGGCTAGTGTAAACAGATAGAGCTACACCAATTTTCAACAGTTGTTGGTGAATCTGTTTGTATGGAGATCTGTTTTCGATTTGCTGTAGAAAACATAACATCTCCACCTTTTTAGAAAGCATTCTGAAAAACAGATGTGTGTCTCAAGCTGATTTAGACATCTGACAGAAGGAAGAGACACTGAATGGAGAGCAGTTTCCACTACAGACAGAGGCCCTATTTCTTCCAGTGTATAATCTCCTGGAGAGCCAGTGTGGTGTAGTGGTTAAGGTGTTGGACTACGACTTGGGAGAGCAGGGTTCAAATCCCCACACAGCCATGAATCTTACTGGGTGACCTTGGGCCAGTCACTGCCTCTCAGCCTCAGAGGGAGGCAATGGTAAACCACCTCTGAATACCGCTTACCATGAAAACCCTATTCACAGGGTTGCCATAAGTCAGGATCGACTTGAAGGCAGTCCATTTCCATTTCCATAACCTCATGAGGAAAGAGTTTCGTATCCTCAATGCTATATCGAATTATGAGTCTGCCTTTAGTTTAAGGTGGCACTCCATGGAGTAACTAGGCCTGTGCTAGGTTTAATCCAACATGTTAAGCTTTAACCAGACATGTAGGGTGACACAAGACATTCTGCTGCCTAAGGCAGAGCTGCCGCTGCTGCTTCCCTGTAGTAGGCCACCCCCTAAGCATTGACTTACATCTCCTCTTCCCTCCTTAGGATCCTTCCAGAGTGAGGCATTGTGAGCACGGTGGCCATGGTATTTAAAATTTAGGAGTAGTAAACTGTTTCACTTTATAAAGTTTAAGAGTTTACTACTGTTATAGTTTAAACAGTGTTTGCTGCAGCAATCTCTGAGGCTACCTTGACCAGAAAGTCTCACTCTGTGGAAAGACCCTTCCTAAGATGGAGGCATTCTGGCATGTGTATGGTGGTGGCGGCACTCCTAGAACAGTAAACCAGATGGATAGGTTCCTGCACCCCCCAAAATCAGTTCTGGGGAGGGGGCTGGGAACTCTCTGGAGCAGATGGGTGGTGCACAGAGGGCTGGGGGGGGGGTGTAGAATGGAAGCCAGAAGTGCCATTGCACAGGCAGATTTATGTTGTTTAAGTAGGTGGACATCACTGGATGCTGAGCTTACTTAACTGGTGCAACTGAGGGACTATATATAGAGACACATATACATATATATACACACCCCTATTAATTGTCTAAATGAACTAAAAGTACAAGTTGGATATGAATGGGTATAATGCCTTTTCACTCCTGAAGTAATTAATATTATACTCCCACTGCACTGAAAATAACATGGAATATTTTCCTTTGATAAGATATTAAAAGAAAAGAAAACATAGAGTTGGGAGAGAGTTTTGTATAAGGGTGTTTGTTTTTAATATGTATTATATAGTTTGTTAGTATGAATTGTTGTTCCATTTTCTCTGTTTATAATAAATTAAAAAGAGAGGGGGACCTCCCTGTTGTATGTGCATTTCAAGTGACAGCTTAAGTGGCAGGCTTGCATGACCAAGGGAGATGACTGTCCAGATATTGCTAGGCACATTTTGAGTGACTCACTTCCCAGCAATAAAACCTCAAAATGGAGCACTGACTCCACCAGACATATGCCATGGATAGCAGCAGCTGTTCCTATCCAGGGTGGGGGGAGAGTGATGTGGATGTGCCCTAATTCAAAGACATACTGAGTTGGTGAGAAGCCAGCAGATGCAGGGTATAAATGAAATTATTATCTCATTGAATGTGTATTTTGGTGGGTTTGTATCTAAGACATGTTACATTGTTAATTACTTCTGATGATGTTGAGAGATTAGGTCACCCTCTATGGCCAGGGTACCCATAGCTCTGAGCTCTTTCTACAGCATTTGGACTGTTTACAAGATAGAAAGTTTTTCTGGACTTAGGGTACTTCCGCAGAGGTATTTATTGTGGATAGATGCTCCTCATGTTGCAAGTGTTATGCAGTGTCCATAAAATGGCATCATTTTATGGCAGCCTGTATCCCCACATACATTTAATCCAGATTTAGCCTTGGAAGGAAATTCTAAATTTAAAAAACCTTATTGCCAACACCCCATTTACAATATTTGAATGAGGCTTGCAAATTAAGCTGCAGTCCAGAAAAAAACCCATTTTGAGAACTGTAGTCCTGCTTTGTTCACTTTTGAAACACACACACCTTCATTAAAGGACAGATTATGGATTGGGTCCAACTGTAGTCATATTTAGATAAGACACATTGAAATCAATGAATTATATTGTCATAATTGCTAACTAGGTCTAGGGCTGGACAGATCAGTCTATTTTTGGTTTGTGTGAGTTTTACATGTATTCATTCATAAATCTGTTCCATTTCTTCATCAATTTGTGATTTGTGAAATATTCTCATTATCTCTGACATTGTTTCACACAGAACATGCATTTTTGGAAACCTTTTATGTTAACATATGCAGTTTTGTACACATTTTAATGAAAGTATGCATTTTGTGTGCATTTTAACCTAAAATGTGCATTTTTGTACATTTTTAAGCAAATAACTGTATTGCAAAATTTGATGGAGTGCAGAAACAGAAAGGTAATTACCCTTTGATCTGTGATTTAATCTGGGATGTGTGAATCAGAATTGTTTGTGGAATGAACAAAACCTGAGCATCCCTGTATCCCACTGATTTCAGTGAGTCTCCTCTAAGAATGGCTAGGTCTGGATTCAACCCCATGAGCTCAGGGAGAAAAGCAGCAACTGAAGCTGTTTTGCCCTGCTTGATTCTGCCCTCCCTGCTGTATTTTAGGAGACCTATGAGCTATTTGAGCTCATGATGACTGTCCTCAATGGAATTTCTGCCAATTCAGAAAATTATCCACTTGCCACACATTCCCTCGCTTGTCTTAAATATTTCTTGCATTGGTGCTGGGATGCACCAATATCATACCAATAGAATGCCTGGGCTGTATGAAAACTTCCTCAGGGACACTTTCAATTCCTAGCAGAGCTTGACGTCCCTTGTCTTTGTATTACTGGGGCTTGATCACATTGAAAAACATACCTTGGTTATTGCTGCATCAAACCAACTACTCAAACCACTGTTAGTGTTGTTAGCCCAGTTCCTTTTTATATCTTTATTTTGATGTGAGTTCCAATACAGTCCTATTCCATCTGGTTGGGAATATTCATAGGCTTTGTTTATTGCCTGTTTATCAGATGATATATGTAGGACTATCTATCTTATACAAATGGACTCAGTGCCATATACATTTATATATGGGGGATAGATGTCTGACCTAAATGCTAATCAAAGAGAAGACATTACTGTGGCCTAATAGACAGCACTGTTTCAGTTCCCCAAATTTGGTCAAACTTTTTGCATTTTGGAAATTACTACATAATACAGTAGACAAACAAACAGCATAGGAAGAATATAATTTTCTACTTCATGTCGCTATGAGAAGGAGACAGGCAATGAAGCCTCCACACCACAGAAAACCTAACTATGTTATTATCAAGGCAAACACAAGTAAGTACTGTTAATGTAACAAAATCGCACAAACACAAAGTATGTTTTAAATGGCTCTGCTGTTCCCTTCTCCAGAACATCCCACTGAGTCAGAGAGTCCCTGCATTTTCCTATTATCTAGGATCATAGAATTCAGCTCTAGTTTTGCTAACCCTGGGTGGAGCTATGATAGAATCTCCAAAGTAATGAAGAATCCCAAAGAAAGTAGAAAAGTCTTTCCTATGGGGGGAGGGTGTCCTTTTGACTGGTGACATAGAACCCTAAGTGGGTCTTTGGGTGCTTCCAGATGGGTCTTGACTGTGCCTTATGCACACATTTTCTGTAACATCCACATAACTCTGTTGGCATAGAAAATGGCATAAAATATCCCCCCCCACACACACATTTAATTTGGGGAAAATCCAATATGTTTTTAAAACAAACAAAACATTTTGGCTTTATGTATATACACTCTATGTATATAGTTAGGCAATCCCATAGTGGGGAAATGGTGTCTATCCTATATGTGAGAAATAATTAATACTAAGTGCAAAATGGGACCTATTTCCCTCTAGGCATATTGAAAGCAACGACCTCTCCAACTCACTGACATAAGTGATTCTAGGTGTCTAGATGAAGATGGCATGTCATTGTTACAAGGTTGGGTCCATCGATGTAGGTCATGACTTGAATGCTGTCCTAGTCTAGATACCCAGCTGGTTTACCACTCTGTTTGGAATTACCAATCAAGTCTTAGCACTTTAAGAGAAGCCCATACAGTTGTGGGAAAGCCAGGATTCAAGACCTTGTGAGTACCCTGAGAAGTTATAATGGGATTCAGTGAAGGTTGTCACTTGCAAAAGCCTCCATTTGGAAGAGTCGTTTAATTTTTCAGGTAGGATAGTCAGTAATTCTGAAATATATACAATCAGTTTTGTCAGGTGCATTTGATGAATCATTATCATGTGGTAGGTGGTATTATGCTGGATGAGTGAATTTTTAATAAATGCAAACCTAGAGTTCAAATTTAACTTCATTCAGAATGGAGCTAATTAAATTTACCAAAACGTTTTTGACATTATCAAGAAGTAGATCCAGACCCATAAGCTGCATGAGCAAAAATTTACTCAATCTATTATCTCTATTTGGAAAACTAGCTAGATTTGCCAGATTTGAACCTGGTGATCATACCCATTCCTTTAATAATGAGATCTACAACCATTGCACCTCTCCCCCAGCTGTGATTTTGTGGTTCTTATGTTATAATGAATTATATGCATTATGTTTATTTTTTTGTAAATTATGACCTAATATTATACACTGTTGTACATTTTTGGTGTGACCCTTCTGGTGGGTAGCGTTTTGGTGCTATAGAACCTTAGAGCCAGGCTAGTTCATGGCTTGTGTACCAGTTATGTATACTGCTAGATCTCCTTTGGAGCATTTGACTAAATACATAGGATTCATCTCATCTTAGAGCAGCCATTTATGCATCACAAAAAAAGAGAAATGCATCATCAAGAAAGAGGACAGAATAGAAACAGATCTGCATAAAATTTAACATACTAATGTATATGTATAGATGCAAATGTAAAAAGGATTACTACAATTTAAATGAAAAAATAAAACATCTTATCAAAGTGAAAAGAAGTGTGACCAGGTGGCCTGCATGCGTGCTGAGGCTGCTGTAGGTGCTAAATGTTGATGGGCAACTTCAAGGACCCTATTCTCCCTATGCTTCTTTATCTTTAAACCAGATTTGGGCCAGTTAGCCAGAGGACTGCCCTCTGTAAAGCAGAACACATGGACACCTCATTTAGCTCTGAGTCTTTCCAAGAGAGAAACTGTGATTAAACATAACTGTAGCCAGTTCTGCAGTATGATGTCATCAAATTAATCAGAAATCCCAGACAATATAAATAGTAGAGTGAATGAATGGAGCAAAGCACCTTCATTGTGATATTGTAATTTTAATGAACAATGTTGTTATATAATCAAAGTAAACCAGAGCCATACCTGCACTTAGGCAGAGTGAGGTGGCTGCTACAGGTGGCAGTTACTTATAAGAACATATGAAGAGCCCTGCTGGATCAGGCCAATGGCCCATTAAGACCGGCATCTTGTTCTCACAGTAGCCGACCAGAGGCCTATGGGAAGCTCGAAAGCAGGACATAAGCACTACAGCACTCTCCTCAATTGCAATGCCTATCAACTGTCATTCAGACAGTGAAGGGAAAACATGGCCATCATGGCTGTAGCTTTATCCTCCATGATCTAATCCTCTTTTAAAACCATCTAAGTTGGTGGCCATCACTACTTCTTGTGTGAAAAAATCCCAAAGTTTAACCATGTGCTGTATGAAGAAGTACTTCCTTTTGTCTGTCCTGAATCTTCCAACATTCGGCTTCATTAAAAGGTGCAAAGTTTTAGTGTTATGAAAGAGGGAGAAAAACTTTTATCTGTCCACTTTCTCCATGCCATGCATAACTGTATACACCTCTATCATGTTTCCTTTTAACCTATCCCCACAGAGGAGTTGTTCCATCCCTTTGATCATTTTGGTTGTCCTTTTCTGAACCCAAAATGGGCAAGTGATGAGGTGTTGTAGGACAGAGCTCTGTGTGCCACATGGTCTGCCCTTACCTCCTAGGCTAGTGAGCTGCCTTCACAAGAATACTGTACCATTGCAGGATTGACGCAATAGTCAAATGTCAGTCTCATTGGCTTCTGTGTGTAAAATGGGGAGAAGGCATCATCCTGTCCTTTACCTCAAACAGCAGTATATATTGGATTGGCCTTGCCAGAGACAGTATACTTTCTTCAACTAAGGCAGAACTATGGGGCAAGATTACTACAAAATCAAACAAAAATGCAACATTGTCATGAAACTTACAGGTTTTCCTGCTAGTCAAATCCAGAACAAGTGTACCTAAATGACTGCGCAAAGGTTTCGCTGAGACTATGCAGATGTTTGTTAGGTTAGCCTGGTCTGCTTGATAGGTGGCATCTTCATTGGTGATGTTGTCTTGCCAAGAAATGTTGAGGATGCAAGAGTCCTCAACATTTATTGGCAAGACAACATCACCTAAACCAACAAACATCTGCATAGTCTCAGTGAAACCTTTGCTCATTTGTACAGGATGCACACCAAAAAGCATGTTCTATTGTGAGATATTCAGCTGTTAATGACCAGAAGCCAGGCCACACAAGCTCTGGCGCAGAAGTAGGATGTTTGTAAAAGCTTCTTTGATATCAATGAGTAAAAGGTCCTGGTAAGTAATATCTTCAGTCACAGATTCTGGACTGGCACATAATATTAGAGCTGATCCGAAACAGTGAGCCAGTTTTTACCAACAATTTTTATAATCCCTGAACTTTACAGGGTAAGAAAATGATCACAGGAGATGGGGGGCACTGCAATTGGGTGAATGCCTCTTGCCTTGACATGCTAATCCTCAAGTAGGATTAGGTACTAATCCTCAAGAACTTCCATTTTGAAAAGCTCTATTCACTGGAATTGGCCTTGTGGTACTATTATTGTTTATTTGGTGCCCATATTCTCAAGGTAACATGAGCTTTTGTGGACAAAGTGTTATTTCACTTGTTTTGAAGCAATTCTTTTATTGTATTTTTTTATTTTGGCAATCCTCCCCCATAATTTGTCAGTTCTTTGTGGTTGTATTGAGTGAATTATATTGATGAGGTCTTCTCATAGCACTCTCAGATCATTACTCATGGTTATGTCAAGCCAAAACAGTCAGGCCTGCTGCAGGTTCGCCAAAAGCAACTCTGCAAAGTTTTACCGCAATGGGACTGTGCATGCAGTATGACAATATGAACCATGCCGAAAATAAAACCCCAAATTGCAGGCAAATAGTGACAAAAATTAAAGAACAGAAATACCAAACAGCATCTATTATCTACAAACAGCTGTGCTCATG
The DNA here is from genome assembly GCF_030035675.1 of Rhineura floridana. Classification (NCBI taxonomy): domain Eukaryota; kingdom Metazoa; phylum Chordata; class Lepidosauria; order Squamata; family Rhineuridae; genus Rhineura; species Rhineura floridana. The sequence continues at coordinate 118,034,208 of NC_084487.1, read as the reverse complement.
TTCCATTTAATAAATATGCACCTGAACTCAGAGACATTTACATATGGGGAGTGGAGGGTTTCTTTTTTAAGAAATCAAACAAATAAATTCATAATTATTTGGAGAAAACCTATATGGTGCCTTTCTACCTTCTGTCTTGTGATGTAAACATTTTTATCTTGCAACTGGCTATGTTTGTCTCAAACTCCTGCTTTTGTGATTCTGTGGGCAAAAGAAACAGCTGCTGCAATTTATTTAATCATCATTAGGAAACACAATCATTTCTAACTGGTCAGTGTGACAGCCAAGCAGTTTTTCATACATAAAAATATCTCATTACCCTGATTATGTGCAAATCTGGGAAAGCAAGTAGTCCTGTTTTATCAGATTTTCAAAATAAATACAATACAATGTGAAACCTTCCAGTAGATGTTCTTTCTTATAAACAGGCCTATTAAGTAGACTTTTTTATATACATTATTTACAATATATTAATATGAAAATATATTTCCAGATCTCCATTCAGTCCGAAGGTATTTTGCATTTGAATATGCTCTGCTAGTTAAGTGCAGGTAATTCTGGAAGCTTTGTGTCTTGTTGATAAACATACTCCATGTAATTTCCAACATGTTCATCCAGTCCAAATGCAGAGATCCTTGTGCATTTCATTCAGTTAAAATGCACCCTTATCATCTTTTGAAAATGGAGAAGCATCTTGAAGACGGGGATCTCTATGTGCCTATTCTGAGCCCATGGCAGTTTGCTGGATCAAGATAATTGTTTCTCTGCTTTCTGATAATATTTAATAATAGCAATGATAGTTTTCAGTCAAAACGTTAATTTCCAACACCAAGAAACAGAACCCTGGATGGAGCTATGCAGAAGAAGAGATGGGGCTGCACAGTTTAGAGCAGGCAGTGTGGAGCCACCCCTTGGCTTCTCTAGTTAAAAAGATCAGGTGCCAGGTGGTGAGAAAGACCCCAGCCTGAGAACCTGATGAGGAACTGTCAGTCAGAGGAGACAATACTGGGCTAGATGGAAAAATCGACTGTCTTTCTATATGGCTCTTCCTCTGTTCCAATGAACCTATTCTCTCTAATACAAGTGAATGGTTTTCCTTAACTCTGGTGGGGAAAATGAATGTGCTGCACTTGAAGACAATATTCCGATGGGAGCAAAAGAAGCCCTCAAGTCCTGCGCCTGTCTGATCGGCACCCCATAGGACACTCAAAAACACACTTCAAAGATCTATCCCAGGTAGTTGTTAACAATATTATTTACTCCTACTCCTAATAATAATTATAAAATAGAGGAAGACAACTTTCAATCCTTTGTCTAAACATCTCTAGCCATTCAACTTCCACTAACATCAAATATGCACTGCAAAATGGGGACATATGGTGTGACAGCTGCATCGGAAGCAAATGACAACAGGACATCCTTCAAGTTAATTTTGTTGAATGAAAGTTATCTCTTATTAGAATATATAGTGCATGCCACAGCTGTTCTGTGGATTGATGTGTGGTGGAAAGTTGCCGTTACATGAAAGCAAAGCTACTTGGGATGTTGTAGCTTCATATTGTTCAAGTCCAGTCCACAACTCCACAGTTCAGAGGGATGGACAACAAGGCCCAGCCAAAGGTATCATCACGTATTGCAAATTTTATCTACTCTTGTTAAAGAGGAAAACTCTGAAAGGTATAAGTACAGCTTTCCCCAAGGTCAATTATCACACAAAGCGGGGGGGGGGAACCTAGTGCTATGTCAAAACTGCCCCCAGATTTCTAGATAATCTTCTGATCATGAGAAAAAGGCTTTTTTCCTGCCTCTTTCTCAGGATGCTAGAAAATTATTTTATATTTTTGTTTTAGTAGTTTGTGTACTTACCTTACTTACAAGCAGAGCTTGGAAAAGTTACTTTTTTGAACTACAACTCCCATCAGCCCAATCCAGTGGCCATGCTGGCTGGGGCTGATGGGAGTTGCAGTTTAAAAAAGTAACTTTTCCAAGCTCTGCTTACAAGGTGACCAAAGGGTATGTTCGAGTTAATGCCTTCTTCCATAATACAGTCATCTCTTTTGCAGGGCTTTCCTGTGCATATAGGCACCCAGGAAGGGTGCAGGATGTAGACCACCAGAGAGATGCTTTGTAGAATGAAAGAAAGGACATTCAAACACCTCTCAGCCACTTCAAAAGTAAGTCCAGCAAAACCCCCACATCCTACCAATGAGAATTTCAATAGATTTTCTTGGCCCCCTTCCTTGATAATTTTCAGGTGCAATTTCTTTTCTCATTAATTGATGAAGAATTTTTTTAAAAATATAGAGAAATTTTTGGTACACTACTAGGAAAAAAGAGTAACCTACCCCATAATGGCGTCAATCGCAAAAAGCCAGTCCTCACTCCAGATCAAGAGGCCACTCTAATACCATAGCTCAGCCTTTGCCAACCATGTGACCTGCAGATGTTGTTGGACTACAACCCCAGTCATCTCTGACCATTAGCCATGACGGCTAGGGGTGACAGAAGTTGTAGTCCAAACTTCTGGAGGGCACCAGGCTGTCATAGTTGTTACCCATTTATTACTGTCTTAAAAGAAGTATTCATTTCAGAGCATAGTACAATGTAGCACTTCAAACAAATACTACAAGAAACAGAACAATACGAGAACATAACCAGTTCAACATTACAAATTGCAACAAAAGAGTTAAATAATGGGTTGGGTGAAGGAGGGAGGAGTAGAAAGATTGTGCAATTGTAACCGAGTTTTGAGATTGTGGAGGGGCTAGTCTCCCTTCCACTGCATTAATAAAAGAAAGGAAGGGAAACCAAATATATTTAAAGCTCTCTGACAGATTCCAGCCTCTTGAGCACCAAACTGTTTCTCACCCAGGACGATTTGCCATACATGGTTGTACGAGACTGCTAGGGTAAAGTCAAATGAAGTTTTCCATCCCCATATGCTGGAAAATGACATCCCAAAAGGCAGATACAAAAAGGCGATGCCCCCACATATGCATTAAAGAACCACTCATGGAACAATCCCTCCAAAAATGGGGAGATAAGCAACTGTTAATATGTTTTCGGGGGTGAGGTGCCATCTGTGAACTAACTTAAGAGAGGACTCTCTAACTGCTCTACTTTGGAGGAAGCCACCCTTTAAGTCAATTTCACCCATTTATTATCTTTTGATCAAAACTGAAAAGATGCGGCTTAATCTGGCAACAGATTTTTTTAAAGCGAGAAAAAAGGGGTTTTTTTACACATGCCCTTACAAACATTGGAGATGGCAATTGCTGCTTTAAAAGAGGCATTCCTTCTCTTCTCTGTGCCTGCTGTGACATATGCATCTTCCAAAGAAATAACACTTTTCTCTTCCATAGGCATCTGGTTGCCCACTATGAGAACAGAGTACTGGATTAGATGGGCCACTGGCCTGATCCATAAAGGTTGTCTTAAATAAAAGTTTATGTTCTTAAATAGTCAGATGAGAGCCCTAAATGTCAAGGACAAAATGGCTCAGTGTGTTCAACTACCATGTTCAGAATCTAAGAAGATCTCTTTGGAACTATGTGCCCTGCCTTATTCCTTCTGTGTTTTGAGCATCTGAAGAGCATGACATGTGATGACTCTTTTACGTTGTCTGAAATCTCCACAAAAATGTAAATGTCTAAAAACTCAGATATACTACAGTAAAGGGTGACATTTTGCAGTTGTGGACATGCACAAGTCAATGCTGATAAAATGGAGAAGTTATATTTAGATATTCTTATAATTCACCCTAGAATTCGAAGCATACAATATGAATATAAATTAGCAGACTCATTGGTTGAGAAGTAGCAGGTAAAAGAATTTGTCTGCATATTGAGCTGATTGTATAATCAGCTCCCTGGCCCCAATGTGGTCTGTGATTTGGTCTTTTAACAAAATACAATAACACAGGACAACATTTTGGTCATCCATTTTCTGTGGTTGCCAAACTTTCCTCCTGCTCTAGTTAGGAATCATAGAAGCATATAATCATAGAGTTGGAAGGGGCCTATAAGGTCATCAAGTCCAACCCCCTGCTCAATGCAAGAATCCAAATTAAAGCATACCCAAGAGGTGGCTGTCCAGCTGCCTCTTGAATGCCTCCAGTGTTGGAGAGCCCACCACCTCCCAAGGTAATTGATTCAATTGTCATACCGCTCTAACAGTTAGGAAGTTTTTCCTGATGTTCAGTCGAAATCTGGCTTCCTGTAATTTGAGTCCATTATTCCATGTCCTGCACTTTGTGATGATCGAGAAGAGATCCTGGCCCTCCTCTGTGTGGCAACATTTCAAGTACTTGAACAGTGCTATCATATCTCCCCTCAGTCTTCTCAAGGCTAAACATGCTTAGTACTTTCAGTCTCTCCTCATAGGGCTTTGTTTCCAGTCCCCTGATCATCCTTGTTGCCCTTCTCTGAACCTGTTCCAGTTTGTCTGCATCCTTCTTAAAGTGTGGTGTCCAGAACTGGACACAGTACTAAAGATGAAGTGCCGTATAGAGGGGAACCAATACTTCACGTGATTTGGAAACTATACTTCTATTAATGCAGCCTAAAATAGCATTTGCCTTTTTTGCAGCGGCATCACACTTTTGGCTCATATTCAGCTTGTGTTCAACAACAATCCCAAGATCCTTCTTGCATATAGTATTGCTGAGCCAAGTATCCCCCATCATATAACTGTGCATTTGGTTTCTTTTCACTAGGTGTAGAAATTTGCACTTATCCCTGTCAAATTTCATTCTGTTGTTTTCAGCCCAGTGCTCCAGCCTATCAAGATCCCTTTCGATTTTGTTTCTGTCTTCCAAGGTTTCGGTCCTCCCAATTTTGTATCATCTGCAAATTTCATAAGCATTCCCTGCATGTCCTCATCCAAGTAATTAATAAAAATGTTGAAGAGCACGACCCAGGACTGAGCCCTGTGGTACCGCACTTGTTACCTCCCCCACTTTGAGAAGGAACCATTGATAAGCACTCTTTGAGTACAATTCTGTAGCTCACTGTGGATCCACCTGGTAGTTGTTTCATCCAGCCCACATTCAGCGAGTTTGCTAATCAGAATATCATGGGGCACTTTGTCAAAAGCTTTGCTGAAGTCAAGATACTGTATATATTTTGTCCACAGCATTCCCACAATCTGCCAGGGAGGTTATTCAATCAAAAAATGAGATAAGATCAGTCTGGCAGGATTTGTTATTGGCAAATCCATGTTGGTCTCTAGTAATCACTGCATTCTTTCAAGGTGCTTTATAATCTGCTTGATAATTTCCCCAGGGATCGATGTCAGGCTGACTGGCAAGTAGTCCCAGGCTCCTCCTTTTTGCCCTTTTTGAAGATAGGGACAACATTAGCCCTCCTCCAGTCATCCGGCACTTCACCCATGCTCCGCTATTTCACAAAGATAATAGACAGCAGTTCCAAGAGTTCTTCAGCCAGTTCCTTCAATACTCTAGGATGCAGTTCATTGGGCCTTGAAAATTTGAACTCATTCAAAGTGATTAGGTATTCCTTGACCATTTGTTTATCAGTCTGAAACTGCAATCTTGCCCCTTCAATTTCAAATTTGCCAGAAGGGTCATAGACCCTCTTTTGGGAGAAGACTGAGCCGAAGTAGAAATTGAGCACTTCTGCCTTTTCTTTGCCATCTGTTATCATTTTGCCATTCTCATTGAGTAGCTGTACCACCATCTCTTTTCTGTCTTTTACTATGGATGTACCCAAAGAAAGCTTTTTTGTTGCTGTTGGCATCTGTCACTAATCTCAGCTCATTCTCAGCTTTAGCCTTCCTGACATCATCCCTGCAATTCCGTGCTACCTGTCAGTACTCTTCCTTTGTGGCATAGCCTTCCTTCCACTTCCTATATGTGTCCTTTTTTGTTTTCAGGTCATCTCTAAGCTTCTGTGAAGCCACATTGGCTTCTTCTGCTGTCTTCCCCCCCTTTTTCCTTGATGGAATTGTTTACCATTGTGCCTTTAGAATTTCCTCTTTTAGAAACTTCTACCCATTTTGGACTCCTTTTCTCATTAGGGTCGCTTGCCACGGAACCTTACTTACCATTGTTCTGAGTTTAATAAAATCATTTTTCCTAAAGTCCAGGGTATGCATATGGCTATTCTCAGCTTTTGCTTCCTTTGAAATCAAGAACTCTAGTATAGCATGGTCACTTTCCCCCAGAGTTCCATTAAGTCCCACTTCATCCACCAAGTCAGCTTGGTTAGAATCAAGGATGGCTGATCCTCTAGTTGCTTCCTCCACTTTCTGTAGGAGAAAGTTATCTCCAATGTATGTCAGGAATTTTTTGTAGGGGCCGTGTTTGGCAGAATTTGTCTCCCAACAGATATTGGGGTAATTGAGGTCCCCCATTACTACTACATCATGCCTCCTCAAAACATTGGCAATTTGCTTTGCAAAAATTTAATCTTCGTCTCCTCCTTGATTGGGTGGTCGGTAGTAGATTCCAACCACCATGTTCCTTTTATTCCTTGCCCCATTAATTTTAATCCAGATACTCTCGGTGGAGCTACCAAGCTCATCCTCCTGTATTTCTGTGCAGGGGTATATATATTTTAATATATAGTACGACACCACCTCCCTTTTTATTCCTTCTATTCTTTTTGAACAAGTTATATCTTTCAATTGCTGTATTCCAGTCATGGGAGTCATCCCACCAAGTTTCAGTTATACCTATCAAGTCATATTTACTCTCCTATATTAAGAGTTCCAGTTTGTCCTGATCGTTTCCCATATTCTGGGCATTAGTATACAGACATTGAAGACCATGTGATTTGTGGCCTGGCTTCCTTCCTACATTTTTATGAAGACTATTACTGGGCCCCATTAGAGCTGTTCCCATAGTTCCTCTTACTGTACACAAGCCTCTGTTAGTTATTACTGCCAAGTTTACATTTTCCTCCCCTTAGGAAGACTTAGTAAAATTATAGCCTATTTTATTATTAAGAATTTGGAAACAAAATGCTACTAAAAAAAAAAAGATAATGCATTTTCTTGAAGAAACAAATGCTGCAGACAAGATGAATTTTCATTAAATCTGGAGGTTTTCAAGAAGCAATATTGTCTTAAGATGCTAGGGAAGTTTTCCACTTCCCTAATGGCTGTCACACAAATGGCATTTCATTTTGATTTGCTTTCAAATGCGTGCCTAAAGAAAATGTGCAGTGACACAAAGATGTGCACTGAGTCTGTGGAATTATGCACAATAATTTAAATCTGCTGACCTAAGGACTATTTTTAAAATCATATTCTGAATGTAGGACATTCTATTATTTATGTGTATTTCCCCCCCCCTCCATCTTTTGGTAGCTGAAGGTGTGCAGAAAAGCTGAAGTAATGTGACTGTCTGCATGTTTCACATTCAGCAGGCAAAGCATCAAAGCCCCTCCCAAGCCACGGGATCCCATGAGCTTAAGGGTGCCTAAGTTTCTACAGTGATATAAAGGAGGGCCACTGCTTGGTAGGGATGGAAAGAACTGTCAATCCTGGTTCTCTCAGTTACTCGTTTTACTAATCTTAAATGCAGTTCTCCACATTTCTGCAGCAATTTGCGGATTTTAAAAAAAATCCTCATGAAAATTCTTCAGCATTTTCGTGTAAATGTCTCCTAATAAAACACATTCTGTAGGCACTAATGTACGCATTTTTGCAAGCAATTTCTCATCATATAATGCATTTTGTATGTTATTTTCACTCACATATTCATATTTATGCACACTTTCGTCTAACATGTATTTTTAACATCATTGTGTGGTCAGTGAACTGCATCCCAAAATTCAAATAAGTGCAAATTTCAAAGGACGGCTGTGTTTTGGTTCTCATATTGTTTCAGAAACTGCAAATTTGTTCAATTCAGCTTGAAATGCGAACTGTATTGAAATTCTTGCCCATTCCTACCTCGGGGTCTAACCACTATTTCATTCAAACTGCAGCTTGGGGTATGTGGCACGTATTCAAATATTCCCTAGGAAGAAAGAAAGAATCCTTCCTGTCTATGGAAAGCTAATATGTTGGGGAGGAGAATGTGAGCCTAGTCTGCTCCATAACATACTGAGATATGGCTGGTGGAGCCTTCTCTTTTAAGTTTCCAACACCAGCTAAAGACCTGATTATTTATCCAGGCTTTTGTTGGGAGTTTAGTTCCAGAATTGTCGTTTATTTTAACTGGCTGGTTGTAATTTATCGGCTTTGTTTTTAGTTGTTTTATTATGTATATTTAGATTTGTGTTACATTGTAACCCACTCTGGAATTAAGCATCTGCAATGAAAAACATGTAAGCAATGTTTTAAAGACCATTAAAAAATAGTTCTGTATTTACAGGGGGGATTTGCTTTGCTCACATGACAGAGAATTCAAACATGCAATCCCTACCCCTCTTTGATACAGCCCAACAGTAGTAGGCAGTACACCATCTGTCTGATTGTGTGTTACAGGCCAAAGCGAGGGGATGTGTGAAAAGGACAATACCTGACCTCTGCCTCTGACATTAGGGCTCATTAATGACTGCAGTTGTTGTACAGATACATTTCTATGCCCATTAATACATGAAGAGGTGTTATGGCCAGCATTGCTAGCAACCCTGGGCACCAATTTATCCATGCAAACCTGGGTAGGTTGAATACAGTTATTCAGACCAGAGGAAAAACAAACCTTCCATTATCATCCTCATAATCACCAGCAGCAGCAACTGCCCCTAATACTCAAATTTTTCTCTTTTAGGAATGCAATCAAATGCCCTAACCACATGGTCACTAGGGGTCTCTCTTCCTAAATAACTTTATTGGAAGCTACCAAATGGCCATCATTGGAATGGGGGCAGTGGGTTAGGGGAGTGCTCACGTATTGTAAGGCCTCCTTGAAAGCTACACACTTCCAACCTACAGCATCCCTGCCAGGCTCTGGGAGCAGCTTATCACCACTGCCACAAGGATATGCTGCCCTTTTATCCAGAGGGCTAAACTGCAGCCATTCACTATATGTGAGAAAATAAGGAAGTACACTCCAGGACACTCCTGAGGTGTGAGCTAAGCCTTCTCCCCTGCCCGTGATAACTCCAGTGGGGGCAGTTTTGGCCTCCCCAACTGTGTTCCAGGTTTCAGCCAATTTTAGGCTCAAACACATGATACATATAACTGTTAATAAGAGTTGTGATCTGCAAATATTACAGCCTACCCAGTATGTCCAACCCTTTTTCATTTCATGTATATATTATGTAAGCAGGACCTATTCACCTAGTGGCTTAATGAAACAAATCAAGTGACGCACATGGATGTGTGAACTGGCCAAAATAGTATGCAACATATATATACACTTAATGAATCACTATTTTTGGTAATTTAATCCTGTTTTTAATATAATATATTCACTAGAACATGACAACTTGCTATTGACCTTTATTCTGTTGACCTGATATTGAGGGACTTGATTAGATAACTCAGTTATTCACTCATTAACATTACAATTCAGTGTAAATCATCAATGTATAAAGAGTCAACAGTTTAGGAACTTTTAAAACTTTTTTGAGACTCTCATTATTCAGATAATTTAGTGTTCACTTAAGGCATCAATGCTATACACTTACCTGGGAATATGCCCTCGTGAAAATAATAAAGCTTGCTTCTGAGTAGACACATAGGATTGTATTCCCATCCAAGGTTGAACCTACTTCCCTAAAGAAAATAAGCTCTCTTTTGGCTATCTCTATAAGCTGCATAAAGTATTTCAGTCAAAATGGGAGATGTCATCTTGGACAAGAGAGGTCGCTTGTAATTAATACCCTGAAAAGTTGCAATTTTATCCTGCTTGAGCAACATGATTTTTTTCATGATAAAAAATAGCAGTATGCCTGACAAGAAATCTGATAACTTTCCCACATTTTCATTTGCATTGCTTGCATTAAACTTACTCTGAAAAAGACATTTTCTCCTATAGGAAAAGGTATCTTGAATTTTCTAGGACAGCACATTGATCCTACAAACAGCGTAAGTGAATGAAATACCATTTGCAAGGAGAGTTAAACAGGCAAAACCGTGTTTTATGTTTTTCATTAGCTGATGAACAAAAGGAATAACAGACATTTTGGTTTGTGTGGATTATTGACCCTGCTTGGTGAACTATAAACACCTGATTCAGAATGATACCTCTTTTGCTGACTTCAATGTTTAATGATCTCAATTCTCCTTTAAAAATGTTTTTACACCACCAAGTTGCCTTACAAAGTTGGCTCTCTTTCTTTGCATGTTCTAAGATCAGATGACTGGATGTCTCACCCTGGGGCCTCCCATTGTTCATAAGTTTACTCTTTGCGCCGCCTAAAGAAAAGTAAAATTGCAACACAGTTGTGAGTAGCTCAGTGAGAAGAGGGCTGAAGGACAAAGAAAGTACGGGCCAGAGATTCTGACTCTCCTGGGTTTTTAAACTGGAAAAATGAACCCATTGAAACAGAAAGGCAATGTCAGAGCATGACAGCCCAACGCTTATATACCTCAGGGCCTGTTCCTGTGTAACCTAGAGTAGCATGAACATGGCCATCCAAAGTGGTTTCCAACTGTTCCAGGCAGGTACTATCTGCAAATTTTGCTTGAATGATTGAAGTTTATCTCATAGTCACAAACCGTACTAGTGACTCTGCCTCTAATGGCATGTGTGTGTGATCTATCCTAGCCACATGACCAAATGTTGCAGATGTTACTAGTGGTGGTAGCCTTGTTTGTCAGCTTAAGTGGATACTTGGGCAAGATACCCTCCATGGCCCCTCTCCCTCAGTGAGCCTACTTCCCCACTGTAGCAGGGCCATGGGCTCCCATCAGTGGATGCCCTACTGGGATGTGGCCCTTCTGCAGATGCCCAAACATGCTGATCCTTGACAGCAACCATGAATGGGTCCTTAATCTTAACCTGATAAGTTTTTTTCCAAGGAATCTGGCTATTTGTAGACTTTCCCATTCATTGTTGTTCAGTCAGTCTCTTGAGTGGATATTGAGGGCTCCAAATACTGCAATAAGAGCAGAGCTGGAAACTTGGTTGAAAGACTACATTCTGTTAAATGCAAGCAATTCAGATTCATATGGTTTGTTCTTCATCAAGTTTTGAACCTTGGAGGGGGGAGTTCTACGTGTTGTTTTAAGCCATGTCAGCAATTGCAATGACACCGGCTTTTATTATTTTTAATGATAATTTATATATATGGCAGTGGACACCATGGTGAGGCTGTGCTGGCCACCTGACCTACATCCAGCTGAGTCACTGCAGCATACCAGGATGGAGAAAGGGAGGGGTGTGGTGGTGGTGAGACTGGTGCAGTGAAAACATGCTGGTGAGGCCAGTTGGGGAGGCAGGATTGAAGGAAGTGGACAGTTGAGTGGTAAAGAGGCTGAACTGGGTGTCATCTGTGTAAATGTTGTAATTGAAGTCATAAGATTGTATGAGGTTACACAGAGACAGTATGTAGAGAGAAAAATAGTGGAGGGCAAAGAACAGATCCTTCTGGGACTCCAACAGAGAGAAGGAAAGCATAGAGCTCCCCACAAAACAACAACAACAATGAATGAATGGTGAGACAAAGGCAAAGAACCTTCTGGAACAGAGGTGACAGTGAACACAGTAAGGAAGGAGGCAGAGGAGAGAGAGAAACTGATTATGTTGTGAAGAGGATGGATAACAGCAGGGGAGATGACCAATAGGAGACAGAAGGGGATAGAATTAGGATGGCACGTGAAGGGGTTACTAATGCATTCAGTGTATGAGTCACCTAAATTATATATATATATATATATGCACACAGGAAAATAGACAAAGTTAAAACATAACATATAACAATTTAATATAAAATAAACCAATAAAATTCATCCAGCAGTAGTACACCAATAAAATCCAGCCCTAAAATTTAATGTTGACAGACACAAATCAAATCCCAGCAACCCATCTGATTAGCAGAACAATAATACTCAGCCCAGCTATAAAAGCTAAAACTAACCAAATTGCCATCATTTTGTAGAGAATAAAACAAAATCATATCAATGATATTAAAAGGCCCGGAAGAACAAAAACTTATTTGCCTAGTGCTGACAAGACATTAAAACAGATACCAGGCAAACCTCTCTAGGGAAATCATTCCACTGACAGGGTTAGATGAGGACAACAGGATTGACAACTCATCACCTGAGGCTTCATACACACCATACATTTAACCCCCCCCAAGAATCCTGTGAACTGTAGTTTACTCATCACAGCACTACAATTCCCAGCATCTTTAACAAACTACAGTTCCCATCATTCTCTCTGTGTGGGGAGGAACATGCTTTTGCTGTGTTTTAAATGTATGGTGTGTACGCAGCCTGAGACACAGAAAAAAAGGATTAAGGGAGGAAAAGGAGGGACAACCAGGTGAGCGGAGGGAGGAAAAGGGATCAAAGCAGATGGTTCCAGTTTTTACACTGAAGAAGGAGGCAAGCAATTATATTTATGCAGACTGTAAAAATGCTGAGCCCATTTGCTTGGTCTGTTCTATCATTATAGCCACTGTTAACATTAAACTGGAGGTGCCAATAGTATAAAGGAAGGGCGGTTGTGCAATAGCTTATAGGACACAGTAAACGCGGCACACGAGTTTTTGAATGGACCTCAGTGGTTTATAGAGCCATATGAAAACTCACTGTGTGCAGACTTCTGCATGTGCCAGCAGTCATGTGACCACCAGCGCCTGAAGTATTGGTAGCTCATAGTCAGTGCACCACATGGAGCAGGCTGTGAAAATGGGCCTGAACATCCCCGATCCAATCTAATCTCATTCTTTATTTTTGGTACATGTTACGGTTCACATTACTTCGCCCCCCTCTGCTTTATATTCCCAGGTGCTTTCCCAATGTACTATGTACAATGTTATTCTGTCAGCGATCAACTGGACCAAACTTCAGCAGAGGTTGATACTGAGGAGGTTGACAGTGGCATAAAGTATTATCCCACCCCCACTCCCGCTGCCAAAACATCTTCCTGAACTTCCTTATCTGTTACTTTTTGAGATTTTCCTCTTTGATCATGTTGAGCCCAGCAAGTTAATATTTGTAACATCAAAGATGTGATACTCGGGAAGTCAAAAAGTTGTTCTGGATTCATTACTGAGATGTTAATATAAATGCACACATTATAAATAGGCCTCAGTATGTGAATATGTGAACATATTTACCACCTAAAGGTATTTCTGTCCTAAAGCATTCAGGTGCCACATGCACCAATCATAGCACTAGTAAAGTAGTAAAGAATGAAAAACAAATGGCAAGTCCTGTGTTACTAACGGCATTACAATCCCAAGGACATCAGTACCAGCAAAGATAGCCTGCAAGAAATTAATACCCTTGTAAATAAAAAGGAGGGAGAAGGAGAAAAAAATTCAATTTGTAAGAAAGGCAGATCTGATACTTCAATTACCCCTCTGTTTCAAGTTGGAAATACATGGCAATGTCAACACACGTCTCATTAAGTACTTTAGTAGGAAAATGCATGTAAAAATTAAGGTCCTTGGCTTATGTAAAGCAGAAGGTACCTTCTAGAAAATCCCAATCACTGACAGAATCTTTATACTCTTCACCATTTCGGCATACTAAAGTTATACAGCATTGCCCAAAAATATAATTGCTGGTGTAGAATTCCATAGCTGACCTCTGCTGCAGTAGGGCCATTCCCCAATGAATAACCCTCTCTACCCAACCTCTGGGAGTTGCATACCTCTTGCTGATTCTCTTGCTACTGCCCTCAAATCCTATCTTCCCATGGTTAGTCAAATTTCAAATCTCCTCTCTTTCCCAGAAATAATCAGTTTAGAGTAGCATCAGTGCTTGAGTTTTTTTCTTTGGTCTATAAGGCCAGCTAACTAATGAACCTCACTAGGCCATAGATGGCCCGCCAATTGCCAAGCACCATACCCCAAACCCATTAAATATGTTAAAAACACTGAAGCAGACATACTTATTGTCTGGCCTGGTTCAGACAATCATATCTTGGCTTAACAGGCTGAGATACAAATTTTTGCTCGCACACTCCATGCTTGTACCACTCTGGGCTGCGGTAAGCCAGGAAGTTGTCAAATGCCCATAGTTTCCCATTTAGGTTGAACTGGGAAACTATGGCTTCCAGGTTCAAAACAAGACATGATCTTAAACCACGGTTTGAAGTTGGTTTAAGATACTGGCCTGTTCTGGACGTGGCAACCATAGTTTTCCAGATCCGACTTTTCCAGATCAGATCAGAGACTTTCTGCCAATTGCTTTCTGCTTATTGCCAAGAGAGGAGGAGGGAAAGTGTTGGGTACATGGCTGAGAAATGATCATCCAAAGATGGCCTATGTAATATATGTGGATGCATATATCAATTATACAATATATTTCATATATCAAATCCAACATTTCTTTAGAGTTAATGCCCACCTTAACCACTAAGGATAAATGTTTTCAATGCTGCTGATAATATCATTACTACCAGTCATCACTCAAAAGCCACTTGTGATCCCCACACAACCATGTTCAAAATGATCAGCAAGATTTGAGGGTCTGTTTTTGTATTGTTTTTGCATTTTGTCCAAGTACAAGAATAATTGCACTTGTGTACTGGGGAAATCCTATTTCCCCAGCAATCAAAGCACTCCTAGTTTAACTCTAGAATACTATACTGAAACAGAGCGCGAGAGCTAGAGAGAGAGAGAGAGAGAGATGGATACAGTATGGGACTTGAACTGAGGCTATCTGGGTTCAAATCTTTGCTCAGCTATTACGTTTTCTTACCACAGCGTCCCTAGACCAGTCATGATCACCTTACAAAGCTGCTGTGAAAATTAGAAAATGCCACATATAGTACCCTAAGCACCACATGTCCCAAACGTACATCCACAAGAAACCACAATCACTTGCAGGCATGGGAAGCTGAGGGTACCTGGTCAGGCCCATGTCTGGACTCTGGGAGACAACATTGCTGAAGCAGCAGGGCAACCAAGCCCTGAAATGTTAGATTTGTGAATGTGTGCATTGTCTGCTACATCATATCTTTCTATGGAATTGTATTGGTTTGTATTATTATTATTATTATTATTATTATTATTATTATTATTATTATTATTATTATTATTATTATTATTATTATTAAAGAAAACAGTTCTGTACAGCCTTAAAGGCTAACATGGTTATTGTGGCATAAGGTATTGTTGACAAGGGCCCACTTTGTTAGAAGCACCACATGGTATCCTAAATTGGCAGGTACATTACATGGGTGGAGAGAAGAAAACAGTTTGTGAACAGCGGAGCCAAACCCCTTGGAATGCTTGGGGCAACAGTAGGTCCCCATATGAACATCATGATAAGACAATTGAGTGTTCTGTCTTTCAGAACTGTGGATTTTAGATGTGTGCTATATCTTGGGGATTTTATGGAGATATACTGTAGCTACGCAACAGTAGTTGGCTGTAAATTTATTTCTAATTGTTTGTTAGAATTTATGTTCCAGGAAAACATCTGCTTGGTGATCGAGTGAAATTATGTTTCTCCAAACACAGTTATCTTGTTGCAACCAGACACTTGTTGCACCATTTTGCCCTAACTTAAAACTTGCTCACTTCTCTTCTCATTCAGGCCCATGTGATTTCCCTGCTTCGTTTGTGTGATTTCCCTTCGCTGGCTTCCCAGCCCCTTCTGCATCCAACACATCCTGGTCCTTAGCTTTAAAGTTCTCCATGGCAAATGCCATTTTCTCTCTTTGTCTCCATAACCTGATAAATCTCTGCCCCTGGCTTTTCCTCCTTTGAAATCTACAGCCTCAAAGGTCTGTTACTCTCTTAAACATAGCTGCATCCATTTACCCTCATGCACCGTTATGCTCAGAACTCCCTCCTAGAATACCCACATGCTGACACCTCTCTCTCCCTTCGAACCCCAGCTCAAAACCCACTTTTTCCATAAAACCTTTGGCTCATGTCTTTAGGTATCATGCACAATTGAAACCAATCCAAGGTGTGTGAGTGAAACTGCACTTTCTCACATTCATCCTTGTTGCTCTTGTCTCTCCCATTCCTCCCCTCCTCTACTGATTTCTCACCTGTGCCCCACCTCCCTCCCTTATCTACACACCATTTGTTTAGATTGTAAGTTGTTGGGGCAAGGAACTCATTTTGTCTTTGGTTTTTGCTTATATTACTCTGTAAAGTGCCATGTACTCAAAAGCTGCAATAATAATAGCAAAAGTCATATGGGCTTTACTCACCCCTGCTGACCGAGTCGGTCTTACTCTGCTTTTCCGGTTACTATCTCCTGTTGCTGGTGTTATGCCACAATTACTTCCTGTGCAGAGAATACCTGTGGAGGGACAACAAAAGTAAAATTCTATACACTATCTTTGAAAGACAAAGAAATATAAGGGATGTGTGTGTGTACGGAAAACTCCCTTTTGACTAACATTATAGCAAAGTTTAAAATAGAAAATACTTTTATAAAAATTCCAATGGTGGTCTTCCCGGAAGGAGTGCTGGCTGGTGGTTGTCTCTGAGGGAGCTCTGCCTCAGAGGAAGCTTTTTTCAGGTTAAAAGCCAGCCAAGAGGAATCTTGGACTGGCTTAAATGTTCTCCAAGGTATAGGAGAACCGATCAGATTTTCCACAAGACTTCGTTGAGCTGTCGGCGGCTGGAATTGATCAGGAAATTCCTGAGATAAGAAGGCATGCCGATCGGCTGAAGACGGAGTCAGGATTTCCACGCAAGCTGTACTGGAAAAAAGCGAAGCGTTCTTTTTTTTTCTTCTTAAAAAAAACGTTCTTAACCAGCGAGCCTACTTCTGTCTAAATCTTATCATTTGGCTTAAATTACTACAATAAAAGGGATTTGTTTACGAATCAGCAACTGAGAAACCTGGGTGAGTCATACTTTTTCTCTTTTAAATATAATTAAGGAAGAAAGAAAATGTAAACAACTTATATACTTTTTTTACAACAAAAAGCTGGCCTGAATTTGGAGTTTTAAAGTTTAAAAACGGATGAGAGGTAATTATTATATTTTGGACTATTTTTCTCTTTGGACTATTTCTTTTTGGACGAATCTGCTGCTCGTATATGTTACTAATTGTTTGGTGTTGGCAACCAGAATTGTTTTGCATTCTTGGATGTAGATAAGAACTGTGCTGTGCTGGCTGGACTTCAATAACAGGCCTGGAATATTAACTTTTTTGTTGGTGGAGGGAAAAAAAAGAAATAGACTGCCTCTAGGTTTTGGAACAGTGATTAATATCAGAAATTAAAGGCTTTTCTTGAAAATGACAACTAAAAAAGCAACTAAGACCCAGGAGCGAAGAAGAAGTTCTACTGATCCACAGGAAGGGGTTATACCCCCAGATATGTTTCAAAAAATAATGGAAGGGATTAATGATATAAAACAGGAAATGAAAACTGAATTGACAGATATAAAAGACTATATTAAAACACAAGTGGATGAGATTAAAGGGACAATTGGGCAAATAAAGGAGGATGCAAAAAACACTAAAGAAAAGGTACAAATCTTGGAGAATAGAACAGATATATTAAATCTGGAATTAGAAAAAAACTTGGACTATATGGCTGTGACTGAAATGAAAAATAAAGAACATTGTTTGAGATTCCGTGCAATTCCTGAGGAAACAGGTGAAGACATCAGAGATAAAATTGTTAATGCTCTAGTAAAATTTCTGGATTTGAATGAAGATCAGATGGAATTTGAAATAGATAAAGTGTATAGAATTAATTCCAGATATGCAACAATGAATAAAATTCCAAGAGATGTGCTTGTTCATTTTATAAAGAAGACGACCAGAGATATGGTATTACAGCAACACTTTAAAAATACCTTTAAAATTGATGGTAAGGAAATACTGGTGATGAAAGAAATTCCTATTAGACTTTTACGTAAGAGAAAAGAATATGCTTTCTTTACAGAGAAACGTAAGCAACGCAAAATTCAATTTAGATGGGATGTTCCAGAAGGAGTGATCTTTACATTCAGACAACAGAAATATAGATTGAATACTGTTCAAAAAGCAAGGGACTTCTTGAGAAAAGCTTCAAAAGATATGGATGAAGATAAACTCAAAGATATGGATATAATTCCTGGGGAACAAAGTCAACAAAATATGCAGAGGAAGGGAAGGAAGATGATGGACTAAAAGGAGCATCAGGCACATTTTAAAATACACTCTTGAAGATGGATTACAAATATCTAACTTGGAATATAAATGGAGCCAATATGGCGCAGAAGAGAAAGAAAGTGTTTCATTATTTGAAAAAATTAAAATTGGATATAATTTGTTTACAAGAAACTCATATTAAGAAGAAAGATTCCAAATATTTGATTTGTAAAAATTTGGGTGAAGAATTTATTTCGGCTGGACCAAAAAAAAAAAATGGAGTTGTTCTCTACATTAACCCACAATTGCTTCCTAAATTGGTATTACTGGATGATAGTGGTAGATTTGTGGGGGTCGAAATTACTCTACAGGGTACAAACATTTTGATAGTGGGTATCTATGCCCCCAATGAAGATAAAACAAGGTTTTACACAGGACTTATGGAAAAATTGTCAGAGTTTTCATATGACCATTGGTGCGTTATGGGTGATTGGAATGGGGTAATCTCACCAAAAATTGATAGGCTTTCTGAAAAAAATATCAAAGAGACACAGGGTAAATTACCAAAGATTTGCTTTGAACTGATGGAACATTTAGAATTGGTGGATACCTGGAGATATATAAATGATAACGCAAAGGAATTTACTTATTTTTCAGAAAGACACAAAACATTCTCGAGGATTGATATGATTTGGATGTCTAAAATTTTAGCGAAGGACACTTTTAAAATGGATATATTACCAAAAACTTTTTCGGATCATAACCCTGTGATATTAACTTTAAAAAAGAAAAATCTTGGATTTAGATGGAGACTAAATGAATCTTTATTACAGAATGACAAAGTAGTACAAGAATGTAAGAAGAAATTAAAAGAGTTTTTTGAACATAATTTACATAAAGGAACAAGTGAAAATATTGTTTGGGATACAAGTAAGGCATTTATGAGGGGATATCTTATTAAATGTAACTCTGAATTAAAAAAAAAGAAACAACAGAAAATGCAATTAATCTTGGAAGAAATAAAACAAAAAGAGGAAGAATTGAAAAATAATCCAACTAAAGTTTCTATTGTAAATGAAATCAAAATGTTACAGAAGCAAGTATCAATGCTGACAGTTAGAGAAATTGAAAGAAAACTAAATTTTGCTAAACAAAGGACTTTTGAATTTGCAAATAAACCTGGGAAATGGTTAGCATATAAATTAAGAAAAGAACGCCAAAAAAATATCATTTTAAAGATACAAGAAGGAGATGAGACGTTGACAGATAATGTAAAAATTAAAAAGATTTTTCATCAATATTCAACATTGTACAAATGTCAGGAAATTCCATCTGAAAAAATAGAAGAGTATATATCTAAACAGAATTTGCCTAGAATTACAGACTTTCAGAGACAAGCTATTAATGGTCCTATTACGTCAAGAGAGATATCTGAAGCTATAAACAAAATTAAATTAGGAAAGGCACCAGGACCAGATGGGTTATCTGCAATGTATTATAAATGTTTGGAGGAAGAACTCTTACTACCTTTACAGTCTACAATGAATCTTATTCTGCAAGAGGGAAAGATACCGGATAGTTGGAAAAATGCTAATATAACATTAATACCTAAAGAGGAGCAAGATTTAACTAAAACAAAAAATTATCGACCAATATCTCTATTGAATAATGACTATAAAATTTTTACAATGATCTTGGCAGAAAGATTGAAAATAATATTGCAACAATTTATTCAGGAAGATCAATCAGGGTTTTTACCTAAAAGACAATTACGTGACAACGTCAGGAATGTCTTGAATGTCTTGGAATATTTAGAACAACGAAATGATAAACAAGCAGCTTTGATTTTTTTAGATGCTGAAAAAGCATTTGATAATTTGAATTGGAAATTTATGTTTCAGGTTTTGGAGCAAATGGATTTTGGAGACAATTTTATAAAATGGATTAGATCGATTTATACATCTCAGAAGGCTCAGATAATTGTTAACGGAGATTTAACGGATTCATGTGAAATACAAAAGGGTACAAGACAAGGATGTCCTTTATCTCCCCTTTTATTTATTTTGGTCTTAGAAGTGCTGCTTAGAGATATAAGGCAAGATAAAAGAATTTCGGGATTAAAGATAAAAAAAGAAGAATATAAATTGAGAGCATTTGCTGATGATTTGATAATTGTACTAGAAAATCCTTTGGAAGGAATTAATGTATTGATGGACAAATTAAAAGAATTTGGACCGTTAGCAGGATTTAAGATCAACAATCAAAAAACAAAGATGTTGGTGAAAAATTTAACATTAAGGGAACAGAAAGAGTTAATGGACAAGACAGATTTTACAATAGAGAAAAAGTTGAAATATTTAGGTATCATTATGACAAATAAAAATTCAAAGTTGTTTCATAATAATTATGAAAAATTATGGACAGAGATTAAGAAAGATTTGCTAAGATGGGATAAACTACAATTGTCATTAATGGGTAGAATATCTGTGATAAAAATGAATGTATTACCGAGAATGATGTTTTTGTTTCAAACAATACCTGTAATATCCTCTGATTTACCTTTTAAACAATGGCAAAAAGATATCTCTAAATTTGTATGGCAAGGAAAAAAACCAAGAGTTAAATTTAAACTACTACAAGATGCCAAAGAAAGAGGAGGACTAGGATTACCAAATCTGAGACTTTATTTTGCTGCCTGCTGTCTAGTCTGGATAAAGGAATGGATTTTATTGAGGAATAAAAGACTATTGGATTTGGAGGGTCATAATTTGAAGTGGGGATGGCATGGATATCTATGGTATGACAAAGTAAAAGTAAATGTAGACTTTAACAATCATTTCATAAGACGTCCTCTGTTGAAAATATGGAATAGATATAAACCAAGGTTTTATTCGAAAATACCATTATGTGTCTCAAGTCAAGAAGCGTTTTATAGAAGAGAAATGGCTGGAAAAGAGAAATGGTTAACTTATCAAGAACTATTAGAAAATGTACATGGAGAATATACAATGAAAGAGAGAGAACAACTAATAAAGGAAGGATATAGTTTTCAATGGTTTGCCTATTTACAATTGTTAGAAAGATATAAAATGGACAAGAAAATGTATGGGTTTGAAATAAGTAAATCTGATTTTGAAATAGGATTGTGTACAAATGATGAAAATATAATTGCGAAAATGTATAAACTCTTATTGAAAATGGATATGGAGGAAGAACAAGTAAAAGAGTGTATGGTAAAGTGGGCAAAAAATTTTGGTCATAACATACAAATGGATCAATGGGAAAATATGTGGAAAAAAGGTTTGAAATTTACACTATGCTATAATCTTAAAGAAAATTTTTATACAATGATGTACCGTTGGTACATGACTCCAGAAAAGTTGTCAAAAATGTATAGTAATGTTTCTAATGTTTGTTGGAAATGTAAACAACAAGAAGGATCATTTTATCATATGTGGTGGTTATGTAAAAAGGCAAAATCATTTTGGGCACAGATAGGTAGGAAGATGCAAAAAATTCTAAAGATAAATATTCAGTCAAAACCAGAATTTTTTTTATTGGGTTTTATGGATAAACAAATAGAAAAGAAATATGGAAGAATAATATTATATATGATTACGGCAGCAAGATTATTATATGCACAAAAGTGGAAAATGGAATCAACACCAACAATGGAAGAATGGTTATTGAAATTAATGGACTTAGTAGAAATGGATAAATTGACATGTTTACTTAGAGAAAAATCGACAGATACATTTCTTAAGGAATGGAAACCTCTCTTAGACTTTTTGTTGAAAGATCAAAATAAAATGATGATACTGGGATTTGACGATTAATTAAGACAGCCTATGGAGAAAAGGGACTCTGTATGTATACATTAAGGGACAGGTTTGATGTATATTATATACTTATAGCTGATCTGCGACAAATCGGAAGTCAACTATTTTATTTTCATTTTTTGTTGATGTATTGTTATGTCTTTTTGACTTTGTTTTGTTTGTTTTTGGAAAAATTTGAATAAAAATTATTAAAAAAAAAATAAAAAAAATAAAAATTCCAATGGCTATAAAAAACCCAGTTGCTTAGGATTTAGCAGTTATTATTAATATGCATACCTATCCAGTGGTCCTAACGCCTCAAAAATATAGTTCTGATCTTTAAGCAGAAGAAACTATACTCTAGTTTCTCTACAGACCATTATAAATCTTTTTACTTTTCAAAGTATTTCTGGGATAGAAAGTATAATTAAGCACATATGACATATTTCCTAAATACATTGAAGATAACATCATTCACATTCACCTCCACCTGCCTGCTTCGGTTGTGACAGTTGAGCCTATGGACATGTCACTGGAGACTCAGGTGGCATCAGTGGCTAGGAGTGTCTGTTTCCAGCTCCAGCTGGTCCCTAGCTATGCCTCCTTTTGGATGAGATGAATTAGCCACTGTAATCCATGCTCTGGTAACATCCAGACTGGATTCTTGCAATACACTCTACTTGGGGCTGCCCTTGAAGACAACTTGGAAACTTCAACTGGCCAGATTGTTGGCTGGGGATCTAAATGGATATTTAGATCTCATATAATCCCTGTTTTAAAACAGCTGCATTGGTTACCAGTGCATTTCCAGGCCCATTTCAAGATGCTCATGCTAGTGTTTAAAGCCTTAAATGACTTAGGTCCCAAATATCTGATAGGCCCCCTTCTTCCCTACAGACCCTCTCGGATTTTGAGATCAACAGAGGGGGGGCTTAGTAGTTCCATCACCCTCAGAAGTTCAAGAGGGCGGGAGAAGGCATTCACTGTGGAATTCTAAGTTGTGGAATTCCCTCCCCACAGAGGTGCCCCTGGCACCTTCACTGTACAACTTTAGTTATATGCGGAAGATGTACCTCTTCACCCTGGCCTTTATTACTTGAGATATATATTTTTATGATCCTCTCTAGCTGTGAGTATAATCTGTTTTAAATTGTTTTTAATATTGTGTATTGTTGTGATTAATCCTGGGACCTTCTGGTGAAGGGCAGGTAAATAACAACAACAACAACAACAATTCCTAGAGCACCTTCTAGTCCTGTTCTATTGGATGAATGAATTTCAGTTGCTAAAGAGTGGCCTACCATCTCTTTAATCCTTTGCCCTTCTTCACTTACGACCCCAAGGATAGAGGGATAGACCTGACCAGCTGGGCCTAGGATGTAGTGAATACCTCTAGATAAGAAGGGGTGGCCCAGACCATCTTGAAGAAGGCAGTATGAACTATCAGTTGATTGCTTATATTCCTTTCCTGGACAAGGTACTTGAGCAGGTGATTGCCATTCAACTCCAGGTACTCTCATCAGATTGATTATCTCAGTTCAGACCTAGTTTTATACTTTTTGGCATAGAAACTGCCTTGGTCACACTGATAGATAGCCTATGCTGGGAAGAAGTGGAGGATGCAGCCCTGCTAATTTTCCTTAAATTATCGGTGACTTTTGATACTGTTGACAATGGTATCCTTCTGGATAGAGGGAAAAGCCTACATGTAATTTTCCTAATTACAAGTGGTTTCCCATGTGACACAAAAGTCTAATGGGTATTGAAACTGACTAGAACAGGAGGCAATA
Source organism: Rhineura floridana (assembly GCF_030035675.1). Taxonomy (NCBI): domain Eukaryota; kingdom Metazoa; phylum Chordata; class Lepidosauria; order Squamata; family Rhineuridae; genus Rhineura; species Rhineura floridana. Next base: position 118,010,453 of record NC_084487.1, on the reverse strand, counting down.
GGATTCTTATCTAGTGAATCCGAAAGGAAGCATTACAAAAATGTTCTTGAGTACCCCCACCCCCCACCCTTTCTTTGTAAAGTGTACATGAGCATCTTTCTGTTCTGGACAACTGGGGTGGGTAGTAGCTGCTGTTACCCACCATGGGCACTATCCTATAAGTCTCTATAATGGCCATATTAAAATATACATGGCTTTACTGTAACAGTAGACTGAAATGGACATTTTTGCTCATCCCCAGCCACAGAGCTATCAATGGGTATAGCAGAAGTGCTCTCTACTGGCAACACTTTTCTCTGTCAGTGGAGAGGCACCTCCACTCCATCCTAATGCTACTACCCAGCCTGTGGATCTGAGGGTTATGATTGCTCAGGCCAAAATGTATTTATTATGTCATAAGCTTTCATGAGCCAAAGCCCATAGAGTCAGATGCATGAAGTGAAATTTCAGTTAGAATGAATACACACAAACATGGGTCTGAAGGAGAAAAATGTAATGTGGGAGGTGAATAGCAATGAGATACAAAGTATAATAAATGATGATTCAATTAGAGCTTAAATGTTCATACATGTACCAGGAATGGGTGAGAAATTAGATTCAGTAAACATTTGAAGCCGAATCTATCAAATATGTACTTTCTGAAACAATATGCACTTTCTGAAACGGTGTTAGGATACAGGATTGGGACCCTGAGGTTTCAGAAGATGAGGAAAGGGAGGGGGTCATTTGGCCAGAGCCATGTGAAGAAGAAGCAGAAGAGGGGGAGGGAATCCCAGAGATAGAACTGTCTGGCGGCGAAGACCCTGAAAGGCCAACAGACACAGATCCTTCCCGTGAGCTTCCCACGCCTTCTCCCCCTTCGAGTTCAGAGCAGTTGGAGAAAGAGGGAGGGCAAGGGGGAATCCAACCCCCTCCTGATTCAGAGAAAAGCAAGGAGAAGCAGCCAGATGCTTCAAGCATTGCCCCCCCCCGCTTTCCCCCATACCTGAGTCAGAGTCTTCAGAAGGGGAGGGGGCAGTAGCACCCCCTTCGCCACGCACAAGACGACAACAAAAGAGGCGGCAAAAGAGGGAGGAGAGGAGGGGTGTGGATGAGAGCACTTTAAGGCAGAGTGAGAGAATTCGCGCTCGATTGCCCCCTTCTTAAGAGATAGGGGGAATAGCGGTTCCTTGTTCTGTCAACTCTCTTTCAAGTCGCAGGTTATGTTTTGTAGTGAAACTTCATGAGAAGGCGTAGTCTTTGTCTGGATATTACTTTAATAAAAACTGAATTGCTTTCACCAACTGGTCTGGTTCCTGAGTCCCAACCTGGATACGACAAACAATATGAAAACCAAAACACAGCCATCCTTCAAAATTTGCACTTATTTGAATTTTGCAATGCAGTCCGCCAATCAAACTATGTTTGCAAGAATGCATATGTTAGGATAAACTGTGCATAAAAAAAAATGAGTGAAAATAAAATACAAAAATGTATTATACAATGAGAAAATGCTTGCAAAAATGTGTACAATAGTCAAAACTGCCTACAAAAATGTGTTTATTAGGAAACATTCACACTAAAATGCTGGAGGATTTTCATGCAGATTTAAACAAAAACAAAAACACCGCAAATTGCTGCAGAAATCTGGAGAATTGAATTTAAGATTGGAAAAATGAGAAACTCAGAGAACCAAAATTGATAGATCTTTCCCTCCTTACTATGTATCATGGATCACTATGACTCTGTGCTACCTTCTCCATAGCTCTAAATAGCTATAATCAACTGCTTCATAGCATCCATAGGTTTAAGTACCACCTAAACAGGAAAGTTCTCCTAAATAGCTCTTAATCTTTGTTTGCTCTAACTCCACTTACATGATGTGGCTATAAAGCTGCTGGTAAATACATTGGATATGTGTAGAAAATGCAACATCTTAACAGCCACATATTTCAAAATCCAGTCTGCCAAACAACCGTTAACAGCAGCAATGCATTTCAAACAATAGGAAACTCCCTGTTTTGAAATAAATGAAGAATAATGGCTGTATTTGTCTGTGTATTCTTGGAAAAACTGCATAGAAGGAAAAATAAATTTTGATATGGGTTTCTATGAAAACCTACCCCCCCACACACAAATCTACAGGTTCCAATACACAATGAAGCAATATTATAACATCAAGTTATCACCTCATAATATGAATAAAAACAAAACTAAGTTAAGGACTTTTAAACTCTTTCATCTCAACAGGACAGACTGAAGCACATTCATTCATTCATAGAATATTGCACATCAGAGTGCTCAAAGTATTTCATATACGTTATCACAGTAAACCTTATAAATATCCTGTAAGATGGGTCACCATTATTATTCTGTGGAGAAAGAACAAACTGAGAGAGGTTGTGTAAACACCATACATTTAAAGTCCCCCCCTCCCGAATCCTGGGAACTGTGGTTTGTTAAGGGTGCTGGGAATTGTAGCTCTGTGAGAGATAAACTACAATCCCCAACCCTCAGTACTTGGGGATGTGCTTTAAATGTATGGTATGTATGCCGCCAGAGAGTAGCTTGCCTAAGGTCATCTAGTGAGAGCATCGTAGCTGAGCTAAGATTTTAAGTGGTTCCTTCCAGCTCACACTATGACAGGTAGGGAGTGCTGAACTCTTTCTCAACCACAACTTGTAATCCCAGGAAATCTTCCCCTCAATTGAGTTCCATTCTGATCTCAGGCCTAGCTGAGATAAATGTCTGAGGCAGAGATTGGGGTGGGTGGGCAGAGCACTCACTGCCTTTCTACCCAAAATCCCCCCACTGTGCAGGTGTTTAGAAGTCATCCAGGTATGTTGTTTTCATGTGCAATTCCACCCTTAGAAAAGGCAAGATTACCAGAAGAGATGCAATAAGCCTGTGCCCTCACCTCTTTCTCACATCCACAGAAGAACATGGACCAAACTGTGGATTAACTAACTATTAGGCCAAGGTTCCGATCTGGGAGACCGTTGCATATGCATGTCAAACCAACCCTATAAAGTCTACTTGAATTGTATTGCAGCAAACAATGGCTGAAGTGGCATCCTACACTCAGTCATTTTCTGCACAGTGAAGTCCTCTTATGGGAGGATTCTGGAATGGCAATACATCTTGTGAATTCACCAGATATCACAATTTTACCATATTGTAGATAATACAGCATAGGTTAAGTCATGTTGTGGCTATCATATGAGAGAGAGCCTCTCATCCAACAGAGGGAGCTGCAGCAGTGTTTGTCACACTAATATCTCCAAGGAAGGGGATATACAGCATCTGATTAGAGGTCAGACAATGAAGGAAAGGCACAAAGCAGCAGCCATTCAAATATTATCTGTAGCATGCTTTGTAAAGAGGCATTTCATGTAAGTTTCTATAATCATTCAGTACTGAGGGCACTATGACAACAGAAGAACTCAGTGTGTGTTTGAGCACTTACAAGATGGGTTCTCCATACCAAAACTCACACAAAAGTTTGTTATTCATTATGGGCACACCAACATTTATACGTACCTATGGCAATACCGCTGGTCATACTTTCCCATGGTATAACTTTAAAGGTTCAGATGACATGCATATTGTCAGATCATTAACAAGATTTACTAGACAGGAAACTAAAGAGGATATCAGCCATTCTGGTGATGGAGGTGGGGGAGAGGTAGACATGACTGGAGCAGGGTGGGTCAGAGAGGGGTTTACAGATGCTTGCATTGTGTTCTCTGCTCTCACCTCCCTCCCATCCATGATATCACTGGAGGTTCATCCACTATGCCCAATAGTCTGTTGTTGTTGTTGCTAGTGAACGTCAGGTTAGTTAGCAACATCTGGGGACCCAAAGGTTGGGAAAGGCTGCTCTGTGGGGTCAATTTCAGTTTATGTGACCTGATGATGTGGACAGGTTGCAGTGATGTAACCAACTTCTTGCTGTTTTGACCCCTGTCCATCCTGGCTGGTGAAACTAGTCAGGTGGTGATGAACCCAGAGTAGGGATGGTTCTCTCAGTTTCTCATTTTTCCAATCTTAAACTCAGCTCTCCACATTTCTGCAGCAATTTGCGGGTTTTTAAAAAAATCCTCACAAAAATTCTCCAGGATTTTACTGTGAATTTCTCCCAATAAACACATTTTTGTAGGGCATTTTGAGTAAAGTACATATTTTTGCAGGCAATTTCTCATCATATAATGCATTTTAATACTATTTTGACTCACATATTCATTTTTATGCACACTTTCCCCTAACAGAAGCATTTCCGGGTTGGTGAACTGCATTTCAAAATTCAAATAAGTGCAAATTTTGAAGGATGGCTGTGTTTCAAGTTCTCATATTGTTTCAAAATGTGTGAATTTGATAAGATTCTGCTTAAAATGTGAATCAAATCAAATTTCTTGACCATCCCTAATCCAGAGTGTGCTGAACATGTCCCTATGTGATAGAGTTGTGCCTGCTTCCCTTAAACAGGCAGAAGGCCATCCACTCCTGAAGAAGGCCACCCAGCAGCCTGTGGTATATAGCAACTACTGTCCAGTTGTGAATATCCCCATCCTTAGGTAAGGTGATGGAGAGAGCAGTGCCGGAGCAGTTGCAGGAGTTTCTGGAGGATGTGGATTATCTGGATCTATTTCAATCTGAGTTCAGGCATGGGTTTGGGATTGAATCAGCCTTGGTCAGATGACTTTTACTGAGACCAAAACAGAGAGACTGTGACTGCTTCTGCATCCCTCAGCTATGTTTGATGTTACTGACAATGGAATCCTCCTGGACCAACTCTGTGGGATAAGTATCAGGCCCACTGTTTTTCAGAAGTTCCACTCCTACCTAGAGGGCCATGTCCAGAAAATAGCTCTGGAAGACTGTTTCAGCCCCACGGGCCTTGCCCTATGATATGCCACAGGGTATGACCTTGTCCTCCAGTGCTGTTCAACATCTATATGAGTTTTGATGCAAAATGTCATCAGTATGCTCATGACACACAGCTCTATTTCTCCATAACAGCTGTTAGAGGAGATGGTGCATGAATTGGACCACTGTCTGGATGTAGTGGTAGACTAGACAAAGGTCAATAAACTGAGTTTGAACCCCTGGAAGATGGAGGCACTGTGCATTGTTGGTTCCCATCTTTGGGAGATTGACCAGTTCTAGACTGGGTTGCATTCCATTTGAAAGAACAGGTTTGTAGTTTTGGGGTGCTCCTGGACCCATCTCAGGAGCCTCAGTGACTAGGAGGGTCTTTTACCAGCTATGTATGCCAGCTATGGCAGTTGTTGGACAGGGATAGCTTGACCCCAGTGATTCATGCACTGGCAACCTCAAGGTTATTGCAATGTGCTCTATGTGGGGCTATCCTTGGGCATGGCCCTAAAGCTCCACCTGATGCAAAATGCTGTGGCTAGACTGTTGGTGGGGATACACTACTGTCAGCCCATAATTCTGGTGCATAAAAGCTTGCAATGGTTGCCAATATGCTACTGGACCAGGTTCAAGGTTCAAAATTCTTGTATTAATTTACAACTTGGGTTCAGGATTACTTGATACTTTATATCCATGACAACCTGAGGTCTTCAGGGGAGTCACTATTACTGGTTCCCTGTGGTTCAGACACATTGTTCATATCTACCAGGAGCTGTGCATTCAGCATTGTGGGCCCAGTTCAAATCACCAGGCCTGGATGGCATCCACCCGAGAGTTCTCAAAGAACTCAAAGGTGAAATTGCTGATCTGCTAACTAAAATATGTAACTTGTCCCTCGGGTCCTCCTCCGTGCCTGAGGACTGGAAAGTGGCAAATGTAACGCCAATCTTCAAAAAGGGATCCAGAGGGGATCCCGGAAATTACAGGCCAGTTAGCTTAACTTCTGTCCCTGGAAAACTGGTAGAAAGTATTATTCAAGCTAGATTAACTAAGCACATAGAAGAACAAGCCTTGCTGAAGCAGAGCCAGCATGGCTTCTGCAAGGGAAAGTCCTGTCTCAGTAACCTATTAGAATTCTTTGAGAGTGTCAACAAGCATATAGATAGAGGTGATCCAGTGGACATAGTGTACTTAGACTTTCAAAAAGCGTTTGACAAGGTACCTCACCAAAGGCTTCTGAGGAAGCTTAGCAGTCATGGAATAAGAGGAGAGGTCCTCTTGTGGATAAGGAATTGGTTAAGAAGCAGAAAGCAGAGAGTAGGAATAAACGGACAGTTCTCCCAATGGAGGGCTGTAGAAAGTGGAGTCCCTCAAGGATCGGTATTGGGACCTGTACTTTTCAACTTGTTCATTAATGACCTAGAATTAGGAGTGAGCAGTGAAGTGGCCAAGTTTGCTGACAACACTAAATTGTTCAGGGTTGTTAAAACAAAAAGGGATTGCGAAGAGCTCCAAAAAGATCTCTCCAAACTGAGTGAATGGGCGGAAAAATGGCAAATGCAATTCAATATAAACAAGTGTAAAATTATGCATATTGGAGCAAAAAATCTTAATTTCACATATACGCTCATGGGGTCTGAACTGGCGGTGACCGACCAGGAGAGAGACCTCGGGGTTGTGGTGGACAGCACGATGAAAATGTCGACCCAGTGTGCGGCAGCTGTGTGAAAAAGGCAAATTCCATGCTAGCGATAATTAGGAAAGGTATTGAAAATAAAACAGCCGATATCATAATGCCGTTGTATAAATCTATGGTGCGGCCGCATTTGGAATACTGTGTACAGTTCTGGTCGCCTCATCTCAGAAAGGATATTATAGAGTTGGAAAAGGTTCAGAAGAGGGCAACCAGAATGATCAAGGGGATGGAGCGACTCCCTTACGAGGAAAGGTTGCAGCATTTGGGGCTTTTTAGTTTAGAGAAAAGGCGGGTCAGAGGAGACATGATAGAAGTGTATAAAATTATGCATGGCATTGAGAAAGTAGATAGAGAAAAGTTCTTCTCCCTCTCTCATAATACTAGAACTCGTGGACATTCAAAGAAGCTGAATGTTGGAAGATTCAGGACAGACAAAAGGAAGTACTTCTTTACTCAGTGCATAGTTAAACTATGGAATTTGCTCCCACAAGACGCAGTAATGGCCACCAGCTTGGATGGCTTTAAAAGAAGATTAGACAAATTCATGGAGGACAAGGCTATCAATGGCTACTAGCCATGATGGCTGTGCTCTGCCACCCTAGTCAGAGGCAGCATGCTTCTGAAAACCAGTTGCCGGAAGCCTCAGGAGGGGAGAGTGTTCTTGCACTCGGGTCCTGCTTGCGGGCTTCCCCCAGGCACCTGGTTGGCCTCTGTGAGAACAGGATGCTGGACTAGATGATCCAGCAGGTTCTTCTTATGTTCTTATGTTCTTATGTTCTGTGGAACTCCTTCCCAACTGAGATCAGACAGACCTTCTCCTTGTTGAACGTCTGGCACTTTATGAAGATCTTTTTTAAAAAGATTCAGCAGGCATTTAAAATACGTTTTTCTGAAATTATGGTTAATTTTACTGATTTTTCTTTAATGTATGTAATAGAACTTTACTGTACACCACTTAGGCTACAGTGTTAAGCAGTATATAAATTGTTGAAACAAATAAATAATAATACGCCTGTGTTCAAACAGCTGCACTGGCATCCAATTAGCTTCCATACCCAATTCAAAGTGTTGGACTTGACTTTAAAGCTCTGAGGAACCCACAGCCCTCCAAATGTTGTTGGATTCTATCTCCCATCAGCCCCAACCAGCATGGCCAATGGTCAGCGACAGTAGGAGTTTAGTCCAGCAACACCTGGAGGGCCACAGATTCCCCAGCCCTGCTATAAATGCTCTGGGTCCAGGAGGGCCTCTTCTCAAATGTATCCCCCTTGCTTGATCTTTGAGACTTTCAGCACCAGAGGAGATGAGGTAAGCTGTGATGAGAACATAGGAAGTTGCCTTATTCTAAGACCATAGGTCCACCTAGCTTAGAATTGTCCACCATGAATGGCAGTGGCTCTCCAGGGTTCAGGCAGGGAATCTTTCCCAGCCCCACCTGGAGATGCCGGCGATCGAGCCTGGGACCTTCTGCATCCAAGCAGATGCTCTTCTACTGAGCTGTGTCTCTTCCCCAAAGTAAAGCTTTTTCTGTCGTACCACTGTTTTCATGGACTTCCTCACCGAGGGAGGCCAGCTCGCTTGATGTCTTCAGGAAAAGACATCAAGTTGACAATAACTTGTCAATTTGGGGGGGGGTTACTTTAATTGTTGGCTGAAAATGCTTTTATGTGTGTGGTAGACTGCCTTGCTGTTGATCTGTATTATGCTATATTAATATTTTGCCTTGTTAACTGCCAAAGTAGCCATTGTTGGTGGTCTTTACATTCTAATAAAGAAATACGAGATCAGTCTTACCAAAGGCCAAGGCAGGATACACGGAAAAAAGGCAATGGTCCAGGCAACCTCAACACCTTTAAGTCCCATTGCTTTCAGCTGGGGAGAGAGTAAAGGATGGGTTTAATTCTCCCACTGAAATCAGTGGAAGTGAAGTGAAAAGCATGTGATTTTGGCAATGGGAACTCTACAATTCCACCTCCATGTCTCGGGAAAGTGATCATCAATGTCTACACACACTATCGTTCAGGAGCAGAACAGATGCTTTGCAATGCAGAAAGTCACAGGTTCACTTCATGGCATCTTCAGGTAGGGTTGGGAAAGACTCCTGCCTGAAACCCTGGAGAGCCACTGGCAGTCAGTGTCGACAGTACTGAGCTAGATGGACCAATAGCTTAGTATAAGGCAGCTTCCTATGTTTCTAACTTCAGAGTTATGTTTTCACAGACAACCACAATCAATCCTTCCTCCTCTCTGGCGCAGTCGTCTAATGGAGTCAAAAATAGCTACGCAACATGAATTTTGTTAATTTTCATCTCTCCTTATGAAATGTGTCTCTGCAGACATGGAAACCTTTTCCTTCTGTCTCCCCCCCCCCCCACACACACACACCTGCTGGTGTTCACAGTATTTGAGCTTCTTCACACTTGCTTCATTAGCAATGCACAGCCAACATCACAGGTCTCTCCCAGTGAAATTTCAGTGTTTCGCTTCATCCTTCCAAAAAGAGACACCCCTAACAACAAACATCTTGTACTAACAGAAGAAAAGTGTTGCCAATAAGTGTCAGCAGAGCTGATGCAAAAGGAGGTCCTGCTAGAAATCTTTCGCTCTTGTCACTTTTGCTAAATCCCTACTTACTTTCCGTAATATTAGAGATCTTAAAAACCCAGTCTTTTCTTTATAAATGTTCTTTAACTCACCAGTATCTGGACCATGTTTTACCGGTTGTGTTCTAGTTTGGCTGCCCAAGCGGTTCCCCTCGCTGCCCATGGGTAAATATCTTTCCACAGAGTAATGGGGATGGGTGGGGTTGCTTGGATTTCGGCACCAAGAATTTTGAACAGGGTACAGGATGGGTGGTATCTTTTCTTCTCTGAAGAAGTAAAAGCAAAGATTTTGTTCTAAATATTTTATAGGGGTGAGACGGTTCTTTCTGTTCCTTCCCATTAATGTTTGGTTTAATGCCTGTGGCCCACTCCTCTTGAATTCCGGTTTAACTAAGAGAATTTCTAAAATAAATTCTGGAACTGCAGAATGTGCAGTTCACCATAGCTCAAAGGTCCTTTAGTTGCTTTACATCTTCCCCTCTTCTATGTTTCCAATGCACATAGGTGCATTGATAAAACTCTGCCAAAAAAGCAGTATTTATGTGATCCTATGTAACACTGTTGTCTTATTTAAAATCCCTCCCTCTGAAACTACTTCGCCATGGAGGAAAACTCACAGGTAACCATAAGATCATTGCATGTTTTGTCCTGAAAGGCATATAGCAGCTTCAGGGAAGCAATTTTAACTCAAAAAACAGAAGGGAGGGGGGAATTAAATCCACTTCTCCCTGACTGCTGTGATCTAGATCCAATCTGGTCTCATCACAGGTGCTATTACTTTTTTAAAAAATATATGAGATCCTGAACATCAATATTCTGATGCATTTAAATATTTTAAATCGGGTGTGGGGAACCTTTGGCTTTCCAGATGTTATTGAACTACAATTTCCATCATACCTGGCCATTGGCCATGTTTGCCAAAGGTTTCCCACACCTGTTTTAAACAATGTTACTTTTAAGCTTAACGTCAGCCCTCTTCATGCGTTACACATGTGTAGAAGGCTACTGTGGTCCTCCTATTCTTGGCTACGTTTCTTTCTTTTATTGTCAACTTGCATTTCTTTAACCAGAGTTTTAGCTTCCTCATGTAGGCAAGACTTTCACTTTTTAAAAGGAAGACTTTGCACCTTCTGTAGCGTCTCTGGCTCTGCTCAGAGAGATCTAGACCATAGCATACTTATTTAATCTTGCAAGGCACCTACAATTCCATTTTCTGAGCATTCAGTATCCTTCAGAATACACCTTGGGAAGATGATGTTTTAGCAAAGGGGCAGCTAAGAATTTGCAGGCAGGCAGCTTTACCCAGCCAAATTGCTTTAAATTAAAGGAATATAATTCTATTCTGCCAGCAGAATTCCAAACACTTTGCTAGTTTGACTTGTATTGAAATTGCATGCCTTTGCGTTCCACTCTACAGTGCAAAATCCAAAAAGATGTGTTAGGCAGTAATTTTCAACCCCTGTCCCCGTTCTCCATAGACTACTGATTTGTCTGCTGAGTAACCCCTGCACACTTTCAGTGAAAAATTTGTACATTGCAAAGGGTTCTGTAATGCATTCTGGAGTCTGAGACTCAAGAGATCTCCAGAAGAGAAAAAAGAAAGTACTTCAAATTTCTGTTGTGGGGCCTAATGCCACCCTGGCCTTGGGAGGATGGGCAGGGTATAAATTGAATGAGATGAATAAATAAATATAATGTGTTTTGTAAAAGATCAGGGATAGAGTAGGGGTCCCAGCAGCTAGGCTTCAGCATCTTACTTCCTGCACCACCAGTGCAACAAACCAAACCATAATAAGGTCTGTGCATCAAGGGTGCTCTCTAGGTTTCAGAACCAGCTTGGATATTGTCTGCTGACTCACTAGGCCCTTCTAAGTCAGCTGCTCTGTCTGAGTAGCTTGCCACTGGAGGAAAGTGCAGTATAGCCTTGCCCTGCTACCACCAGCCCATCCTTCTGCTCCAGAATCCAATCACCGCCCCATCTTTGACCACAAAAAATTCGCTTCTGACCTAGGGATGGTTAAGCATCCTGCCGCTCACCCCCAAAGGGGTTGAGTCTTCACAAGGACTTGAGTCTCTGCCAGCGTCCCACGGAATATTCACAAAGGCGTAGGTTTTTGGTGAGCATTTATTGTGAATGCTTGCAAAAAGCTTCAGGATGCTAACAAAGTGCTCTGTACTGTCACCTTCCTCCTTCTCTGCCACAAGGCCCCAAATCTAACCTTTATTAAGATTTTATCTGTTCTGCTGTATTGTGGTTGTATTCTAACTGGTACTTCTGCTGTTTTATCATAGTTTCTTTTTTATATTCACTGTTTTTACTGATTATTATATTTTCGATTCTGTTATATTTTATTGCACACCACCCTGGCAGGTTTAACTGAAGATGACATATTCAAAATAAATAAATACAGGAATGATTGTGCATGAACCCTTATTAGCTTCAAATATGATAGCATATTTCTAAACTGCAAGACACTTACATTGCAAAAGCATCATATGCACATAATGCCCAGCATGTTGCTAAAATGTCCAGCTTTGGCCTTAAGCATGAGTTGAGACCCAGAGAGGAAAGCTGACTATAAATCCATGCACAATACAGTGGAGAGGCAGGAACTGGGGCACATGGCCAAGGGAAAACAGGTACCCGGAGAGCTGGAGTGATAAACTATTGTACCAGCATTGGCTGATTCTGGGCTGACTGCTTAAATCTGGAGTCACCAACTCAGTACCCACAGGGCCAGTGTGCCTGCCAGTACTTCCTGTAGCACCCATGAAAAAGTCTCAGTAAACATCCCATCAAAAATTCACAACGCAAAAGAGACTCTCTGCTCTCCCTGCTCAATTCCATTTGCATTTTCTCAGCCACGTCTACACTGAACTCGTCTCCTTAAACATGCCCATATTTCATTAGATGCTAGGATTGGATGCCCACCCTCCCTTCTGAATAGAGAAGAGGTGCAAAAAGCTTCTCTCAGTGAGCGAGTGCAGTGGTAAGATAAGAAGCTGCTCTCGCAGAAGCTCTGGTGTGGGGGAAAGTCGTTTGGAGTGAGAGAACTGTGTTTTGTATTTTGTCAGTAAAGACTCTTACAAGAAACTTGCCTGGCCTGGCTTATTCACTGGATCTATTCGACACCAGAATTTCTTACTTGTGTGATATCTATACGCACACATCGACAGGGGTTATGGGCCCAGCTTATCATACAAAGTAAGGGGTTCAAGGGTCGTTTACGTGACGTTGCTGTGGAGAAAAGAAAGTGCAAGAAAGAGGCAAGTAAAGAGTGGACAACATGGCTGTAAACCTGTCATCCGGGATGCCGATGGAGAGACTGAATGCTGTAAACCACTCCAGCTGGAAATGGAGAATGAGAGCAGTTCTGATTAAAGAAGATTTGAATGATGTCGTAGAAAACCCCCCTCCGGCAGCTCCTTCAGCAGCGTGGACGAAGAAAGACGAGAAAGCGAAGGCTTTTATTACTCTGGGGCTGTCTGATTCTCAACTGTTGCTGGTGAGTAATGAGCCGACAGCTAATCAAATGTGGGAGAAGCTAAGAGACACTCATGTGCAGCAAACCGCAGGGAGCCGGCTGTGTTTAGCGCGGAAGCTTTATCAGATGCGTTTTACAGATGAAGTGACTATGACAGCATCTGGCTGAATTTCGTAGATTATTTGCTGAACTTCAAGATAGAGGAGTACATCATAGTGACATTCAGATGGTCTATATACTGTTATCTTCATTTGATCGAAAATGGGATGTACTGGTCTCTAGTTTGGAGACTTTACCAGACGGAACTTTATCTCTGGACTTTGTAGAGCAGAAACTTCACCAAGATTGGAACGGGAGACAAGAGAGTAAGAGGACTGAGTTAAAAGAGACTGAGGCTGTACAACAACAACAATATCAAAGAAACAGGCAAGAGAATAAAATATGTTATTTTTGTGGGTCCCGGGGACATATACAGAGACATTGTTTAAGTAAGAAGAGAAATAACAGGGACTTTGGATGTCGGAAACCAAGCGTGAACTTTATTGCTAAGGTGGACAATAAACTAATTAACTCTAAATGGCTTCTCGACAGCGGAGCATCTAATTGCCTGATCACAGACTCTAGTTTATTTTACACATCAAAGCCAGTGCAAGAGAAGATTTATCTGGCTGACGGATCGACTCAGGACGCAATTGCAAGAGGCACGCTCAAGTTAAGTAATTTGAGAACTATATTGACAGATGTGTTATTAGTTTCTGGTTTAAAATGTAACAATGAACATGTAGTTTTGTAATCTGTGAGTCTCAGGTGGGGGCTGTTGTTCAGTAAAGCAAGTTATGAGACTCACAGACAGGGTTTTCAGTGAGAGAAGGAAACCTGAAGCAAAAGAGTTAAGCAGAGCAGAGGGGTTGCCAGGTTCCTCAAGGCCAGCAGGTGGTTGGCAAGGGCAACCTGGAAGATAAGAAGCTGCTCTCGCAGAAGCTCTGGTGTGGGGGAAAGTCGTTTGGAGTGAGAGAACTGTGTTTTGTATTTTGTCAGTAAAGACTCTTACAAGAAACTTGCCTGGCCTGGCTTATTCACTGGATCTATTCGACACCAGAATTTCTTACTTGTGTGATATCTATACGCACGCACGACAGATATAGGTGTTTTTTTCCTCAATGATGGGGGACATGCTCAAACCATTTTGTGGCCCTGTCTCTTTTTCTGAAGTTTAAGATGTGGTGTTATGCCACACCTCCACAGCAGTCATTTTGTGACTTTTTTGTGACCCAGGGCACTTTTCTCAAAATTCCAAATGTGCCCAGTGGCCCAAAAAGGTTTGTGACCCCTGGCTTAAAGTATTCATGAGAGAGGTGGGTCATCTGGCTCCTTCTCTGAACTGTGGCGTAATCCAGACTTAATTCTTTCAGTGTTCTATTACTGTGAGAAGTCTGGGAGCACCTACTGCTAGAACACTGTTGGAGCCAAATGGACGCAAGACTGTGTATGAGAGCCAAGAGGGATGGCCACTGAAAGTCTCACATAAGCCACTCTGAGATTACTAAGAAAGAGCAAGGTATTACATTAAATAAACCATTTTAATGTTCAGTGTAAGTACTGATATCTGCCTAGGCTCTTTGCTGGCATTTCTCTATAAGGATCTAAGGGTGAGTCTGGGAGATTCATGAGATCCAGGTTTCCCATACTGTATCTTTACTACCTATACAGAAGAGGTAGATATGATATCCCAGCCTTGACCAGGGGGTAGCTAGGAGAAGGTCGGCTCTCTCTGGATTCTGATGTGCCAAAGGGAGCAAGGCAGATCCACTGACCTGGGTTCTACTCCAGGGCCCGCCAGATTCCTCATAGATGTCACCTCAGACTTCCAAATAGGCCTCAATAAGCATAGGATTGAATCTAACATGGACCCTTACATAAATAATGAAAAATTATTCAGGAGCAATACCTTAGAATGATTTCTGGTTCATTTGTCTCATTAAGGTTTGGGCTGATAGTTCCCTGCCACTTATCAAATGTTCTAGCTTCCCATCGGTCTTTTTGCTGGTGTACTCCTATAATAGGCTGTATTAAGTTTCTGTAGTTTTGGCCATCCTCTTGATCCTCCTTTGTTTGCTTTTTGCTCCAATTGATGGGAGTGAACCAAGCAACGGCCTAGAAGGGGGAGAGAAAAACTTCAGTGATGCATTTCATGTTGAAATAAACTGTTTTTAGGATTGTCAGGCTGCCACCTGCAGAATATCAGCGGATTTAAAGGCATACAAGTGTTTTTCAGGTTGCAAGCTGCTAGTTCAACTACATTTTTTTCATGGACAAAGTAAAAGGATTGGAAATATATTTAATTTCTGAGGGTTTCTATGCAAAATAGGGTGTCACAGGAGAAGAAAGCATAGCCCATTGTTAGGGATGGGTGAATTTGTTGCTTTCAGTTGTTCATGTTTCCAATCTCAAGTTCAGTTCTCTACATTTCCACATCAGCTCGTTGTTTTTTGTTTTTTTTAAATGTCCTTAGGAAAATTTATCAGCACTTTATTTCTCCGAACATACACATTTTTGTATTCAAGTTCCCCCAATATACACATTTTTGCAAAACAATTTCCCCTAACATAATTTATTTAAAATTTGTAAACTAATATATGCATGATCTGCACACCTGACCCTGGTATAGTCATGTTTGTACATGCTTCTTGAGCCCCCCCCTCATCTTCCCATGCAGTGGGGAAGGAGTAGGATAAGCCTCCATGGCCTCCTGCTCCCTTTCTTAAAGCTGCTTTTCACCACAGGCTTCAAAGAGATGCTTGGTAATCCAGGCCATCAAGGAAATAATTCTCCCTGAACCACAGAGATGGTGGGCTGTCTCCATGCGCATGCCTGCCACTTCCACTGGGTCTGTGGGTGGGTTCACATTTAGTCTTTTCCCCTTCCTTTCTTGCCCTCACCCCACAGCCTCATGGCCCACATGACAGTGCCCTTCCCCAGGCAGCCCCATTGGCATCTAAGTGCTGTTCATTGGACAATCCTTGCTGTCATGCTACAGCTGAACAGTGGAGGCTCCTGATTAGCCCAGGCTCCATTCATGTAACCTCTGCCCAGGCAGACAACAGTACATGTATTATTCATTTGTTAGATCATTCAAAAGCATTTTTATCCCACTCTTTAGCTGAAAAGGACCTCAGGACGTTATACAAAAATTAGTAGCAAGACAGTCCCTGCCCCCAGGTTTACAATGTAAATGACCTAAGAAAAAGGAGATGGGGAGGGAAGAGGGGGGAAAGCAACCTCAGGTACCAGATCTGAAAGTTACAGTTCTTTTAATGATCAGCTAGGATGGCAAAACTTCAGGTACTAAATTAATACATTATTAATTGCATTTCCAAATAACCCTTCCTTCCAAGGGAGCCCAGGGCGATGTACAATAAAATGTAAAATAATGAAATATATTCCACAAATAAAACATAATCAATATATAATCAAATATAGCTATAAAATGCCCATAAAATATCAGAACTAGCAGAACACTCAAAACAACACCTGCAGCCATTAGGTATGAGCTTGGAAATAATTTGTTACACGTAACGAATTACTTGTAATTTATCACTTTTTTGAGGAACGAGTGGGTAATTCCTTTACATTTTGATTGTAACAAAACTAGGAGTAATTTTATTACTTTTGTGGAGTAATTGTAACATTTCGAGCATTACTTTTGGGCATTACTTGGGTGGGAAGCAGGGGAAGTCTTCTGTTCCTCTGATTTGTGGATGAAAATCATGTGCTTCAAATTGGGCTTCTGTGCAGCGTTGCTCTTCCCTTGTGCTCTGTGGATGGGCAAGAGGTGACGAGGGAGGAGGTGGAGAGTGAGACAGGGTGAAGCGGAGAAAACAATTGTTTAAAAAAAATGGGTGGTGGTGGTGAAGAATGGAGTAGAGGGAAAAAGGAGCCGGAGGGCAAGAACGTGCATAAAGGAGGAGAAGGAAGCAGCAGCAAAATGGAGATAAAGAACTGTGCAGGTGCAAGATGACAACGTGTGTGTGTGTGTGTGTGTGTATACTGTGTTTGCCCTTGGCACACAAAGTGGCCTCTACCACCCTCTCTGGCTACTGTGCTGCCTTTGCAGTATTTTAACTTTTTTGCATCTCAGAGGAAAATGTTTGCTTGGGTGAGTGTCACTTAGTTGGTGGCAGGGCAGGGTCCGGCAGGTGGTTAAATGAGAGAGATTATGCTTGCTTGCTGAGTGGGGGGGTGCACTTGGTTTGACATGCAAAGATCTGGGTAGTGGCCTCTGCCTCCCTCCCCACCTCCCTTACCAGCGGAGAGACCACCATTGCTATCTTATGGATAAAAAAAAATTATTCTTCTACTTCTGTATGTGTGTGTTTATTGTTAATGTTGTTTTAGGCTACTTAGATATGCAGCAGCCAAGGCCAGCAACTTGTAGGCATTTTTTTTAAAAAGGAACTAAAATGTAATTGTAGTTATTACTTCTGAGAAAAAGTAATCAGTTACTTTCACAGCAATTGTAATTGTAATGGTAATTACTACTTTTAAAAAGTAATTACTACTTTTATTACTTTTTAAAAGTAATCTTAGGAGACAGAAATGAAGCAGTAGAAAGACTTATTGAATTCTGTGAAGCCAATAATATGTTTCTTGCGAACACATTTTTTGAGCAACTGAAAAGATGACTGTACACATGGACATCACCAAATGGTCAATATAGAAATCAAATTGATTATATAATTGGTAGCAGAAGATGGAGAAGTTCCATACCTTCTGCAAAAACAACACCAGGAGCAGACTACGGTATAGATCATGAAGTGGTAATATTGAAAACCAGAGTAAAGCTAAAGAAGAAGAACAAAGCAATCATAATGCCAAAATACAATTTAAATAACATCCCAGAAGAATATAAAGATCAAATAAGGAACAGATTTGAGGCTTTAAACTTAGTTGACAGAGAACCAGAAGAACTATGGAGTGAAGTCAGAGACATTATCAGGGAAGGATGCAAAAAGACAATACCTCTAGTTAAAAAGAGAGAAAGACCTCAATGGATGACTGAAGAAACTCTTAAAATGATTAAAAAGAGAAGGAAAGCAAAAGCAAAAGGAGACAGAAACACGGTCAGAACCCTAAATGCAACAATACAGCATCTAGTACGTAGGGACAAAGAGAACTATTACAATAGTTATTGTATAGAAATAAAGGAGGACAAGAAAAAAGGAAGAACAAGAGCCCTATTCCAAAAGATTAAAGAAAGGAAAGAGAAATGTAAACCAAGAGTAGGGATGCTGAATAATCAACAGATGAACACCCTGACTGACCGAGATGAAATAAAAGGAAGCAATACACTGAAGAATTCTATAAAAGAGATGCAAGGATGACAGATTCATTCACGGAGGAACCGTATGATGAAGAACCAGAAATTTTAGAATGTGAGGTGAAAGCTGCTCTTAAAATACTTGGAAGAAACAAATCACCAGGAACAGACGGCATACCAATAGAGTTGCTACAAGCTACTGAGAATGAATCTGTCCAAAGTTTGACAAAACGTTGTCAACAAATATGGAAAACTAAACAATGGCCCACAGACTGGAAGCGTTCCATATACATCCTAATTTCAAAGAAGAGGGATCCCAGGGAATGCAGTAATTATCTAACTATTGCCTTAATATCCCATGCAAGTAAAGTAATGCTCAAGATTCTACAACAAAGGCTCTTACTATATATGGAGCGACAAATGCCAGACATCCAAGCTGGATTTAGAAAGGGAAGAGGCAGCAGAGATCATATCGCAAACATACATTGGATAATGGAACGGACCAAGGAATTTCAGAAGAAAATCAGCCTGTGCTTTATAGATTACAGCAAAGCCTTTGACTGTGTAGATCATAAAAAACGATGGGATGCTTTAAAAGAAATGTGGGTGCCACAGCATCTGATTGTCCTGATGCACAACCTATACTTTGCACAAGAGGCTACTGTAAGGACAGAATATGGAGAAACCGATTGGTTCCCAATCGGAGAGGGTGTGAGACGGGTATATTTTATCACTCTATTTGTTTAATCTATATGCAGAACATATCATATGGTAAGCAGGATTGGAGCAAGATGAAGGAGGTGTAAAAACTGGAGGGAGAAATATCAATAATTTAAGATATGCAGACAATACCATACTGCTAGCAGAAACCAGTAATGATTTGAAATGAATGCTGATGAAAGTTAAAGAGGAAAGCACAAAAGCAGGACTACAGCTCAACGTCAAAAAGACTAAAATAATGACAAGAGAAGATTTATGTAACTTTAAAGTTGACAATGAGGACATTGCACTTGTCAAGGATTATCAATACCTTGGCACAGTCATTAACCAAAATGGAGACAATAGTCATGAAATCAGAAGTAGGCTAGGACTGAGGAGGGCAGCTATGAGAGAACTAGAAAAGGTCCTCAAATGCAAAGATGTATCACTGAGCACTAAAGTCAGGATCATTCAGACCATGGTATTCCCAATCTCTATGTATGGATGTGAAAGTTGGACAGTGAAAAAAGCAGATAAGAGAAAAATCCACTCATTTGAAATGTGGCGTTGGAGGAGAGCTTTGCGGATACCATAGACCATGAAAAAGACTAATAATTGGGTGTTAGAACAAATTAAACCAGAACTATCAATAGAAGCTAAAATGATGAAACTGAGGTTATCATACTCTGGACACATAATGAGAAGACATGATTCATTAGAAAAGACAATGACGCTGGGAAAAACAGAAGGGAGTATAAAAAGAGGGCCAAAGAAGAGATGGATTAATTCCATAAAGGAAGCCACAGACCTGAACTTATAAGATCTGAACAGGGTGGTTCATGACAGATGCTGTTGGAGGTCACTGATTCATAGGGTCGCCATAAGTCGTAATCGACTTGAAGGCACATAACAACAACAACAAAAGTAATCTTCCAAGCTCTGGTATTAAAGCAGTCTAATTCAATTTGTAAATTCCATCTGGTGGCCGATGGAATACTGCCACAAAGTGATAGCTGAGGGAGGGCTAAAGGCAGCTGGCAGTAATAATGGAATGGCCTTGTTTTTCTCCTCCTTTTCTCTGCCCTGCAGGCTAATGGAGTGGATGCTACTAGGTAGACCTTGAGAAGCTGTCTCACAAAGAGTCTCTTAAGATTTTGCTTGCATCCTAAAATGGCTCATGTCACCCTACAGAGACCTTACTGACTCCTCTGAGACACTAGCACCACACTTATCAAAGCAGGAGATGAGGAGCCAGGAGGTGACTAGAGGGTGGGAGCAAAGTTTGTCAGTTTGCCACTTGAGACAGGATGTTCCCTATATTGTGCAGGGGCTAGCACTCCACTTTGACATCGTTTTGAGACCCAGAGGTTTTCAGCAAAACATCTTGCTACAAATGGTGAGAAAGTACTGAAAAATGTCACGAGACAAAAACAAACAGCTCAGCTTTACATTTCCAGCAAGACATCCTTAAAACACTGATCACAAATAAGAGACTTAATTTTTTTTTACCAGTGTTTCCATTAATAAAATCTTTGTTTTGGTATGTAAGAGAACTGCACTGAATATTTAATTTAAAACAAATACTTATGCTGTAGATGTATAGCGGTATAGAAATGACATAAATAAATAAATAAATGTAATCCGTGTTATAATCAGGGAGTGGAGGGAAAATGAAAGGAGTGCATTTAATAACTGTTGTTGTTGTTGTTGTTGTTATCCTTCCCTTCCTCCCAGAAGGAGCTCAGGGTAGCAAACAAAAACACTAAAAGCACTTTCAGACATCGTAAAAAAAAAGACTTTAAAACATATTAAAAAAAAATCTTTAAAAACATCTTAAAATAAAACATCTTAAAAACATCTCAATTTTTTTTTAAAAAGAAATCTTTTTAAAAAGCAATTCCTGCACAGACGCAGACTGGGATAAGGTCCCTACTATAAATGTTTGTCGAAAGAGGAAGGTCTTCAATAGGTGCCAAAAAGATAACGGAAATGGCACCTGTCTAATATTTAAGGGGAGGGAATTCCAAAGCGTCAGTGCCACAACACTAACGGTCTGCTTCCTATGTTGTGCAGAATGGATCTCCTGATTAAGATGGTATTTGCAGGAGGCCCTCACCTGCAGAGCGCAGTGATCAATTGGGTATATAAGGGGTAAGACAGTCTTTCAAGTATCCTGGTCCCAAGCTGCATAGGGGTTTGTACACCAAAACTAGATTCTTGAGCTTGGCCCAGTAGCAAACAGCAAATAATTTAGAGTCAAACAGCAAATAATTTAGATTAGCAGAGGTTTTCAAACAGGGTTCTCAGAAGCTTCCCAGGAGTTTATTGGGGGCAGAAAAGCTACTGGCAGACAGCTTGCAGCTTGTCTCCAATTATCAATCTTTGCCTGGAAAGTGAAGTGGCAGAGTGTTAGGTGCTTTCTGGGACACACACTTAGTTTCTGTGGGGTGAACAGAGCAAGGTCCAATAAGCCTTGCTGGCGCCCCACACAGAGTGCATTCTTAAGAGTGACTCTCAGAAGCTTTAGCAAATATGAATGGATTCCCCTGCAAACATACAGGAAGTTATCAGCAGGCAAATCTGTGTGGAAAAGTTTCACTGAGGATAGGACTTTTAAAACCACCAGCTTAAAGGAATATGGAATTCTTCATTTTTGAAACCTGCAAAGATCTACTGGCTAGGCTAGGGTGTTGTACTATGTGTTCAAATGCCTTCTTGGCAATGAAGCTCATCAAATGAACCTGGACCACCCACTATTAACTTACCTGGCAGAGTTGTTGTGAGAAAGATAATACATTGGAAATTCTACATATGCATCCTTAAGTTCCATGGAGGAAAGGCACAATTGTAAATGAAATAAACACATTCTGACCAAGACTTAATGGTGACCAAAAGTAATAGCCACAGACCCACTAATTAGATTGCTTTGATGGCTTTTTTTGGCAGCTGCAGAAGAAAAGTCTGAAGATATCAGTTCAAGAATCCGAAGAGTGTTTTTATTTGTGGATCCTTGGCTACATCTGGCGAGGGCTCTTAAGATGGGTCTAGAGCAGGACTTTTCCTCTCTAGACAAGGAAGACAGGGAGCAGAGAGTCTGGAGGCTGGGGTGTGCAGTTCACAATTAATTCTCTGAACCTGAAAGCAACATAGATACATGGCCTGATGAAGTTGCAGGCCTTCTAATGTGACCACATATCTCCATGCAATCAGTGTTTCTCCATTTACATTCTTGTAGGGGGATCTCAACTGTTTTCATATGGGCTTCTTTTGTCATACTGAACATACCTTTTGGAATCTGGGACGAGGATGTGAGCTGTAAGCCTTATCTCTTATTAAGGTTTAGAACAATGTGACCTAATTAAAGAAAGGCAAATCTGAGGCAGTTCCAGTGTACTATATCACAAACAGGAGGTAGATGTCAGAACTACCTGCCCAGTGGAATTGCAAAGGATGGTGGTGCACTCTGGACCTGGTTGAAACTTGTCTAGGTCCTTCCAGAGATATTCTGTTGGAGGTTTATGAGGTTTTTTAGACTCTGCAGCCCATATCTGCAAAAACAAAACAGGAAGCTCTCAGATACTGCATAATTACGTTTAAGATTCTTCCACAACAAAACAATAGATTTGTCGAATGACAGTACTTCCCCCTCCAAAGCACACGGTATTAGAGTGTTGGGCGCATTCTAGGATACACTCTTAACTTGCACTAGGGAAATGTTCACATGTGCCAAGTATATGCTCTGGAACATGCCGTAGAACTTTCTATGACATGGAGGGATTCTGTGATGGACACACAGGAGTTCTTCACAGATGCATAGGCATAAGAAAGGTTCCCTGGCAGTAGAAAGCGTGAAAAACAGGCTTCTGCAGCAGTATTTGGTAACAGCATCTTGTCTCAATAACTATCAGTGTAATCTTGGTATGGAATTCAATCTTCCGGCCCAGCAATCAAAACAAAAACATAAACATGTCTGTATAAAACACTATGGCAGTAGAATTCTTCAACAGTTTGGGTAGGGGTGAAAAAAACCTCAGTTTTTCAGAAAACGGTCTTCTGATAAATTTTGGCGCACTTAATGCTACACAAAGTTCTATTGTTAGTTGGTTCATATTGATGGATGAAGGAAGCAATGGGCCAAGAGAGGAGATCTGGAAGGGGGAAGAGCCAAACCCAGGGCTTCCTTCTGCAATATTAATTTTATTATTTATTATTTGATTTATATCCCTCCCTTCCTCCCAGCAGGAGCCCAGGGTGGCTCCTAATATTAATATTAAATTATAGGCTATTAATATTAAATTATAGTGGAATGAATGGGTAGCTGCACTCAAAATTCTTCATCCTATATATGGGTGAAGTTAGGAGAGCCATTCTCATGAATACTCTCCAGGACCCCAAGGAATTTTCCAACAGTTTGAGGGGGGCCTGAGGCTGCGGACTAGGGATGGAATTTTCTCCTTTTTTAATGTTTCATATTTAAGTGTGGCTGTAAATGATCTAATTCCTTTTTCCTTCACTATCCTTTTTTTGATCTGCTCTGATTGCTTTGCAGAGAATTTTTGATATTATAATTGCTATTTATTCATGAGTTCTCCTCTACTGTTATCACTTTATTCTGAACCCTGTAATGATTGCCTGTTTACATTCCTTTTCAAGTGCAAATTAGGTAGTTAATTGCCCATCCCCCCTAGACCTGGGAGGGCTGCTATGGGAGTGTGGCCAATGAGGTAATGGGAGTGGCCAAGTTTTGTTTTGTCCTCTTCCTCCTCTGTTGCAAACATACTGTGGATGCTTAAGCATTCCAGTTTTGCATATAGCTCCCAACTACACTGTAATATGCCTTACTTTGGTTCAGAAGGGATTTTGGCTGCTACCACAGCAGTATCATGGATAATAGTTGTTGCCTAAAGGTCTCCAGAGTTTCTTTTCTTAAAAAATAAAACCAATCCTGTAAACTGTAAGTTCCTATTATTCAGAGAAAAAGATATGGCAGGTGGGGAAAAACAAGAAGCCAAAATGATAGAAAAAGGAATCTCACACCATATGATCAGTTCTGAATAATGAATACTGTAGCAGGACATTCTACAAGTTTCTCCATTATTCCACTGGTGTGGCGACTCAGACATTCACACAAAGTATATTTAAGTCTCTTGGTTTTTATAAAAGCAGGGATTGGCTTAACTCAAAATTCCTCCTCCTTTTGATCAATCACATTTACACAGGTTCTACCTCTCCATTCAAAGTGAAATTGGGGCTGGAAGTGTGCAACAACATGCCCTACTAATTAGATAACCAATGCCAGGATATCTGCTTTTTCAACTCCTCTCCTGGTCTCTTTTCCTCCAGCTCCCATCATGAAAGATACAGTCCTGGGTTCAGAAAGAAAATAAACACAAGGCTTTTCCTTATCTAAGTAAGCCTTTAGGCTAGGATAACATGCATTGGCATGCAATGTGTAGTTTGGGCCTCAGTCACACAGACATTATTGAATTATTTACTTTTCGTAAATAGAAAAAATTGACATTATTATGATAAAAGATACATTCAGGACTGCTTAGAAATCGTATTTGCCTATGCTATCTCCATCCAGTTTGCTGCAGGATTTATGTGAACACCAACAGGGAAGCAAGTTTTAGAAGGGCAGTTTTATGTAATGAATTTTCATTTTTTCAATTATATCTTTTCAATTTGGACAGCGAGACATCTTAATATCCAGTATAAGCAAGGTTGCCGACATTTGATATGTAAAGTACTGGCAGACTGGATGGAGACTATTTTGCATGATAGCAACAGACTTTTTCCTACTTTTTAATTTCACTCACTGTTACTAAAGAATTAGCCTTCATTCTGATCGCTGGGGGGAATTTGAAGATCGCTATTGGGTGGCCACTGAAGTTCTGCTGGAGTGTATGATCTCCAATGCCCTCTTCTTTATCAGGAGAACTGTTAAGTATCTTTACATAATGGCCACGTGGATGAATTTCAACAATTTTAAGGTTTCCAACAGCACTAAAAAATAAAAGAGAAGAAAACTGGGTTAAATGTTTCTCAGGCTCCTTTGAACAACTCTGTATTATTATATTGGAACTCCTAGTACCGGGAAATTGGTCTTACTATTTATGCTTAACTTTTCCACCCATGGGGTAACCCCAATGGGTAGCACCATAAGATAGCAGAGTGAGGCACTTGATGGGGGGCCAGATTCACTAGGAGGCCCACCAAGAGCTGGTACACTTTATTCTCACTTTGGGCTTGGCCAGGTGAGAAGCAGCGCACACCCAGCCAGGTATGGTCTGTAGTCAGTGTGTACCCCAAAACCCTTTTAAGTGATTGGAGACAGGTTGGAGGTAGCAACATGTAATCTGGCAGGTGTCTATACCAACTAAGTGTGTCTTTGGAGCCTGATTTCTCAGTTCATATCCTGCTCCATCCCTTTGCTGGCCATTTTTCTCCCTTTCCCTCCTTCCCCAAATCTGGGAGGCAATCCTGCTCCTCACATTCAGCCAGAAGTGTGGCAAAGGCCAGGAAAAGCACTACTGATTCTTCTGATTGTGTGAACAGCCCCTAGCCTGTGAGATCTGAAATATCCCCTCCCTTTCCCTGCTTTGCTTGTTTTGTTCCTGCTGGAGACATGAGAATCTGTGAGTGTCTGTAGGTGATTGTATCTGTTCTGCCCAGTAGTCCCTCCATTCCTTTTGGGGGGGGGCATAGAAAAACAGAACCTTTGCTTTGCTTCTGCTCTGTCATTTCTGAAAAACAAGAGTCTCTCTGGAAAAAAACAAGTACATTAAACCTTAATCCTTTTACCACATTGCCTCTTGGTTTCCCCCCCCCAAAAAAAAGGAATGGAGGGACTACTGGGCAGAACAGATACAATCACCTACAGACACTGGAAAGACACAGATGTCTCTCTGGACTTTTACTCATATAATGCAACTCACTTGATAGGGTTCTTCTCCCCTAGCCCCCAATATAATACTAGTGATTAATGATTATTACAGGATGTGTTTAGAGAACCACTGGAAGCTAAAGAAATGCAACAATTCCACTTTCCATCTGATACAGTGTAAGAATTAGGTCTTTGTTTTTATACTGACTGCGGTGTGTTCTGTGCATGCCTTGTTCTCTTTTGCTGATCTGATTTGTGACTATGCCTATAATTATGAATTTCCCAAAAGCACTTTTGCAGCAACCAAGGTCGGACTGACATATATTGCTGCCTTAAATGCTCAAATGAAATTAACAGTTTGCATGTCTTTCCAGCATGTACCTCTGTTGATTACAGTGCCGGTCAGTTTGACCCGCATTGCTGTGAATAATGTAAAACCAGGCTGAATAAATTTTGTAGTTTATATTTTGTGGATTGAGAACCGTTGTTCTGTTTGATTAGTGGATCATCATATTTTACTTCCTTGCTTATGGCTTTTACCAGATGGGAAGATGCTTAGGAAATTCAGCTGTTTAATTTGTCCTCTGTGGACATGATCCAGCTAAGCCCTATGTGCATTCAGGGCAGAGAAATGTACACGGCCTAGTATTTATTTAAGTTTCCAGCGGAGCTGCTTGTATTGCTGAAGAGGCAAGCTGCTCTTCAGTTTCACATTTAATATTTTAAACTGAGCATTGGGTTGATTCTTCAGTATAGCATGGATACTTCAAGGAAACATCCATCTCATCCAGATTTTTATTTCTTTTTTCATTGTGCTCGGGGACCACTTCAGAAGGAGCACCTGAGATCACTGATGATCCCCAGAGCACAATTTAAGAAACTTTGATGAGTGTAGAGTTTCCAAGAACAACATGGAGTTCATGCTTCTCTTCACAGCCTGTCTGCTGCAAAATAAGATGGAGGTGCAGCTTGTCCTGTCTTGTTCTCCCATCCCTGCCTGCTGTATGCCAAAATTACAATCTTGCGTACTGCAGTAGGTGGGAGCACAGAATAGTCAATGGGACTAGGGGAAGGGAGGACCAGGAGAAATGGCAGCTATATCCCCTTGCACAGTGGTGGAGCTGTTAAATATGGTTGGAATTCCAGCTCACAACTTGGCAACTGTAAGCATAACAGTAAGTCAGTCACTGCCATCCAACAGGCATGGGGAAAAAAAACAGTTATCTCCACACATACACTAAGATAACCAGTGAAGGACCTTCTTTGGGTGCCTACCATCTGAGGTATGAATGGAAATGGACTGCCTTCAAGTCAATCCCGACTTATGGCGGCCCTATGAATGGTAAGCGGTATTCAGAGGGGGTTTACCATTGCCTCCCTCTGAGGCTAGTCCTCTGCAGCTGACTAGGGCCTGCTCAGCTTGCCACGGCTGCTCAAGCCAGCCCCTTCCTTGTCCTCAACTGCCAGCTGGGGGGCAACTGGGCTCCTTGGGACTATGCAGCTTGCCCAGGGCTGCACAGGTGGCAGGGCACATAACCCCTGAGCCACTCACTGTGGGGGTGATCTTTAGCTGGCCCTTGACACCCAAGAGACATGAGCGGGGATTTGAACTCACAGACTCTGGACTCCCAGCCAGGCTCTCCACCCCACTGTGCTATACCAGCTGTCTACCATCTGAGGTATACCAAGAGGCTAATGTGGAAAGGGCCTTTTCTGTGGTGGTGTCTCAACTATGGAATCCTCTCCCCCCCCCATGGAGGTTCACCTGGTGCCTACCTTGTTGCTTTTTATTACACCAGGCAAGCACCTTTTTATTATTTCCTCCAATCTTTTAATCTCAGATTGTTTAATGACATTTTTAGATTCTACTGCTGCCATTTGTTGTATGTTTTGTTGTATTTTTGGACTTTATAAGCTGCCCTAAAAACTCATTTGAAGGGTGAGGTAAAATTACTAAATAAATGTGTGAGGAGAGTGGGAGAGCATGTTGTGCTCAGGAGAGAGCATTAGATATTTCCACAGCAGGCTGCGTGAGTACAGCTCTCAAGGTGGGACTGGACAGAGGCCATAAAGATGAACTTTAAGTTGCCTACTGAGTTGAAAGACGAGGCACCCCAGGTTTTTCTAGCCTGCTTTCCCCCCCCCCCAGCCCCGGCAATTTGTTTTTCCCTCCCCATCTTTGACTGATTTATGGCAAATAGGTAGGCCAATGGGGAGGACAAAAGGAATAGAGAAACACAGCTACCACATTTTTTATTCAGTGGAAAAGCTAAAGTGACAATGCAGTTCTCTGGGTTGCAAACTTGCAACCCTATTCCCTGAAAACACAACTTACCTAACACACAAATACATGGAGGGAAAATCTTATATAGAATTGTTTCTTCATGTACTGCATTTGTATCCCATCCTTCTTTTAAAAAACAACAACAAAAAACCCCGAGAGGAACATCTACGACCACACAACAGTCCTGTGAAGTAAGCTAGGCTAAGAGTCAATAGCTTGGCCCAGGCCACAATGTGAATTTCAAAGCTGAACTGTGACTTGAACCTGGGTTTCCCACATTCGAGGTAACACTCTAGCATGCTCAGTGCCAGGGATGGCTAACCTGTGGCTGTCCAGATGTTGCTGGACTCCAGTTCCTGACCACTGGCCATGCAGGCTGGGGCTGATGGGAGTTGGAGTTCCAGGGCCACATTATGATTTTTGTGGGCCCCTTCCTCCATAATAATAACAATATTAAAAATTATTTTTGATACAACTTTAAATACGTCAACATTTTATTTATTTATTTTTTAAGCAAAATTTAACAGATTTTCGTGGGCTCTAAAAATTTCACTTTTTTCTGATGTGAGAAAAAAAATCAAAAGATTTTCTTTGACCTTAAAAGTTCATTTTTTTCGGACTTCCGGGAAGGGTGACTTCGCTTGTGCCTGCTTTTGGGACGGGCTCCCGCCTCAAAAGAAGCTTATTCAGATATAAATCAGTCAGAACATTTTTTTTTTTTGACTGATGAAATTTCTCCCGGGCAGGGAGAAACGTAGAGATCAACCTCAAAGCCTGTTTTTGTTGGGAGGACTGGATTTCATTAATTTATGAGATAAGGTCCAGCCAACAATGCCGGACGGACTTTCTAACAAGCTCTATCTGCTTAAGCGATACGTTTATCTTTTCTTCAAAGAGAGAACGGACTAACAGGCAAGCACCCTTCTTTCTATTATTTTTTTTACTTGGTTTAAATTGTTGCAGCAAAAGGAGATTTGTCAGATTGATCGGCTTTGGACAACTTCTGGGTGAGATATAGCTCTTCTCTGTTATTCACGAAATTAACAGCTTATCTCTGTTTCTGTCGCAAAAAGCTGTCCTGGAAGTGCATTCTAAAGATAATAAACAGAAGAGGGATTTCTATTCCTGATTTCTATTCCGAGGAATATTATATTGTCTGGGACTATTCTTTTTTTGGTTTATTTTATTTTGACGAATCTGCTTCTTCACGACGCCACTAACTGTTTTGATGCTGGGAACTAAATTTGTTTTGCATTCTTGCACAAGAGAGATAAGGCAGGTTGCTGTTTATACTGTGATGTCATCAAGCCTGGAATATTAACCCAATTGTTGCTGAAATAAGAAGTGGTTCTTCTTTATTTTTGTTTTGCTTTGTTTTCGTGGTTTTAAAAATGGCAATCAAGAAAGTGGCTGAGAATCTGGAAGTAATTATGTTTCAGAAAATAATGGATGAGATTGAGATAACGAAACAAACCCTGCGACAGGGTAGTAAGGAGCTGAAAATTGAACTGAGCAAAATGATGCAGGAGCTTAAAGAAATAGGGGACCCTGTGAGAGAGGAGAATGAGATCAGAGATGAGAAAAGAAAAAATAAAGGGAAGATACAAGCCCTGGAGATTGGAACAAATGTGGAATTGGAAAAAGATCTGGAGTTTATGGATTTTAGAAATAAAATCTACTGTTTGGAATTTAACGTTATCTCTGAAGAAATTAATGAAGATATTAGAGATAAAGTTATCAATGGCTTGGATAATCTTCTGGACTGGAATGATGTGATGGAGCTTGATATAGAGAAAATCTATGGAATTAACTGCAGCCATGTGACAATGGAAAAACTCTTAAGAGATGAGCCAGTGCATTTTGTAAAAAAGAAGAACACAGATATGACTTTACAACAGTATTTCAGCAACTTATGCAGAATGGATGGCAAGAAAATATTTGGGATAGAGGAAATTCCCATCAGACTCTTATTATATGACTATGGCTACAACAGCAAGATTATTATGGAATACTGATAATGGAAGATTGGACACTGAAATTACTGGACTTAACAGGACTATTGAAGATGGAAGATGGAACTAATAGGGATAATGGAATAATGGCTATTGAAATTATTGGACCTAACAGATTCTGATGAGATGGATTAATCGAAATGTTTATTTGGACTATGGTTATGACAATAAGATTATTATAATTATTAACGAGATGGATTAATTGACATGTTTATTTGGAGAAAAATTGATAGATATATTTCTTAAAGAATTGAAACCTCTCTTTGACTTTTTGTGGAAAGAATAAAGTAATGTTTATGAGATTTGATGATTAATTAAGATAACTACGGGAGGAAAGTGATTTTATAATATGATTTAAGAGACAGGATTGTTATATATTGTAGACCTATAACTGATTTGATATGTGACAAATGGGAAGTCAACATTTTATTTTATTTTATTTTATTGTTTAATCATTTTTGTTTTGTTTTGTTTTTTGTCTTTGAATGTTTTATGATTTTGTTTTCTATGTTTTATGAAAATTTGAATAAAAATTATTGTAAAAAAAAAAAAGTTCATTTTAGTGGGCCACTAAAAGTATCATGGGCCCTACTAGGCACTGTGCCTACTGTGCCTAATGGATAAGTCAGCCCTGGTCTGTTCCCCATTCCTGCCCACACTCTAGGCTCAGGGCAGTAGTGTTTCTTTTAGTTTTGCTGCATTACAGGAAGGTAAGTTATGTGGAGACTTGTCCCAGGTACCAAGGCCTGGCTGAGTGGGGATTTGAACCTAAGAATCTAAACCCTACTTCGGAGGCCAACATTCTAATCATAGCTCTCTATGAAAAGTTTTGGTTTTAAAATCAGCATAGAGATTTGCGATTTTAAAAAAAATCCTCATGAAAATTCTCCAGCATTTTAGTGTGAATGACTCCTAATAAATACATTTTCGTATGTGGTTTTGACTAATATACACATTTTTGCAAGCCGTTTCTCATCATTTCATGGTTTTTGCATGTTATTTTTACCAATACATTCTGAGCACACTTTCCTCTTATCTATGCATTTTTGTAAATATTGTTTGGTTGGAGAATTGCACTGCAAAACTCGGATGTGTGAATTTTGAAGGATGACTGTGCTTTGGTTCTCATATTGTTTCAGAAAGTACAAATTTGACCAATTTGGCTTTAAATGTGAACTGAATCAAATTTCTTCCCTATCCATATAGCACATGAGAGAGAATAAAACTTCCAAGCGCACTTAAAGGAAACTGACAGCTGCATTACATTCTCGCCTTTTACAGCTGACAGAACTAATGACTGTTCATGCCCCTTTCAGACAAGAAATAAGTAATTCGCTCTGTGTAAAACAGAATGCAATTTACAAAATACACAGAAGTGCAGAAAGAAGGTGGCAGTTTCTTCGATCCTGCAGTGTTTTAGTTACACTTATATTTCCCATATGCAGCCAGGGATTCACTCTTTAGAAATAGATTCATGACTATATTTTTTAATATAAAATTTGCTAGGCTGTTCCTGCTATCAGAGAAAGATGCAATATGGGCAAAGCATTGGTTTTTTGCTTGCTTTTTAAACACCTCTTTTTCTTTTCTTTTTTACTGGAAAGGCTATGTATGCTTTCTATTTGAAGTATCTTTGATGAATTGAAAATGAGAAGGGGCAAAGATGTTTCACTCCAAGGAGAACTTGCAGCCTTGTAGCACAGGAAACAGGCCAGCAATAGCCATTGCACAGAACTGACTCAATTAATTCACTTCATTTAACCCTCTGGTGAGAGGATTGCAAGGGAGATAGAGTACAGTTAGATCTTGTTTCCTCCATGCAACTAACAACTGTGTGACCAGCGAAACATTCTTTCCTGTGGCTGATCGGAAGAGTGGAACGATAATTCAAAAGCCTTCAGTCCTGCCCTAAAATGAGAGTCTGGGGATGTACACGTGTGCGTGTGTGTGGGAGAGACAGTCCTGGTTCTTTAGATGTGCTGGCTCAGCACTCCTTATGCCAGCCAATCACACACACATTCTGATACTGGAGGGAGTGCATAACAGTTGCCAAGCAGGAGGGGTGTGTATGTGTGTGTGTGAGTGAGAGAAAGAGAGAGGGAGAGAGAAAGATTCAGCCTTCAGAAAAGGGCTGGCAGGTTGGAGGAACAGCACTGCAAATATTCTGTTAAAGCTGCTTGACACCTGCCAAAGACTAGCATGGAAGCAATAACTTGGGCTGAGTACACACCATACCTTCATAGCACATTCAAAGGAATTATCCACTATATGCAGAGCTCGGAAAAGTTACTTTTTTGAACTACAGCTCCCATCAGCCCAATCCAGTGGCCATGCTGGCTGGGGCTGATGGGAGTTGTAGTTCAAAAATAGCAACTTTTCCAAGCTCTGACTATATGCACACACACCCAAGGATCCTGGGAACTGTAGTCTGTTAAGGGTGGTGTGGACTGTAGCTCTGTGAGGGATAAACTGCAGCTTTCTAGGATTCATTGGGGAAAATGTGCTTTTGAGTGTGCTTTAAAGGTATGGTGCATATGCAGCCTTGATTTGCCTGCAAGCTTTCTCCCTTTCTTTGAGTTACAAAATTCTACAACACAGGAGTCCTTATCTTTATTAGGTGGGAACTTTCTTATGGACATGACTTAATGGGAGGGGGGAATCAGGGCAGGATGTTGCCACAACTTATTTCTGGATCTGTTCCAGATCTGTGACTAGTTCTGTGATACCTATGCCATATCCACACTAGGGATGGAATACGTCAATTCCAGTTCTTTCTGTTTTCTAAAATTCAGTTCTCCACATTTCTGCTGCAATTTGCAGTATCTATATATATTTCAAATCCTCATGAAAATTCTTCACAGTTTTAGTAATAAAACATTTTTGGATGCCTTCATCCAAGGGCATCCAAAAAACTTTTGGATGGTTTTGACTAATGCACTCATTGTTTGCAAGCTATTTATTCTAATATAATGCATTTCTAAAATTTAGATAAGTGCAAATTATGAAGGTCGGCTGTGTTTCAGTTCTCATATTGTTTCAGAAACTGCGAATTTGATAAATTTGGCTTGAAATACAAATTGAGTCGAATTTCTCCTCTATCCCTAGTC
This sequence comes from Rhineura floridana, assembly GCF_030035675.1. Lineage (NCBI taxonomy): Eukaryota > Metazoa > Chordata > Lepidosauria > Squamata > Rhineuridae > Rhineura > Rhineura floridana. The sequence continues at coordinate 117,977,510 of NC_084487.1, read as the reverse complement.
CACACTATACCTTTAAACCACTCTTGCACCACTTTAACAGCCATGGCTTCCCCCAAAGACTCATTTACTATATCAGACTAAGGATCCATCCAGTTCAGTGCTCCATTTTGAACATAGACAGCCAGATGTTTCTCTGCCCCATAACAAGGAGATGTTTAATGACTTTCTCCTGTAGTTCATCCCTACCATCAGGTACTCAGAGTTTTTTCCTCTGCACTGTGCCCAGAGCTCTATAACTGAAGTAAATGCAATCCCTTAGGCCTCTGATGGGGCAATCCCACCACCACCTCCTAACAGCACCTGGATGCTGATGAGTTGTAGTATTCTGGTGGGACATGTGGCTTTCCTGCTGTCTCTGCCAGTTCTGGAGTGGTCTTCTGGGTATCAGCAAATAAAGATCTGATGTAATCTTGACCTTGTCCAAATGCATCACTCCCAAGGCTGGAAGTGCTGGAGCAAGGGCGGTGTTGTTTTTCTGGTAAAATACTGGTGCTGCTGCAAGCTGTTAAGCAAAAGAGTAACAGAGTGGAGAATATAAACGGTTTTTAAGAGAGAGAGAGAGAGAGAGAGAGAGAGAGAGAGAGAGAGAGAGAGAGAGAGAGAGAGAGAGAGAGAGAGACTAATGTTCAAAACCTTTTCTGGAAATGAATTTGCATAATCTAATTTACTTTCTGTTGGTTCCATCGTTAATGTGAAATGGTGCTCCCTGAGTATCTCTCACAAACCTATGGCTATAGAATGAGACACAGCTGGTAAAGGGAATATTTTGCTAGTGACATGCAGACTTATTACCTTGCTGGAATTATCTCAGTAGCTGAACCATAATGAATTAGGCCATCACTGGAATAGCTGTTACCATGAAATTGCCAGGTGGGAAGACAGTGTGGCATCAGCTGGGAGCCAGTAATGAATCTATTGAACCTATTCCACCTACAGAATGATTGTGGTAATATCCTTAATAAGGCTTCTTCTTCTTCTGCTGCTGCTATTATTATTATTATTATTATTATTATTATTATTATTATTATTATTATTATTATTCCACTTCCTATGCTATGTGGAATGGACTTCCTGATTAAGATGGTATTTACAGGAGGTCCTCACCTGCAGAGCGCAGTGATCGACTAGGTATATAAGGGGTAATATAGTCTAATATAGGTATCCTGGTCCCAAACTCTATAGGGCTTTGCACACCAAAATCAGCACCTTGAACTTGGCCTGGCAGTTAATGGCCAGCCAGTGCAATTCTTTCAGCATTGGGGTAACAAGTTGGTGATATTCTGCCCCAGTGAGCAGTTGCGCTGCCACATTTTGTATCAGCTGCAGCTTCCGGACCAACCTTAAGGGCAGTCCCACATGGAGCACATTACAGTCATTCAGCTTCGAGGTTACCAATGCATGGACAATAGAGGTCAAGCTATCCCAGTTCAGAAACAGCCACAACTGTCTTACCAGCCAAAGCTGGTAAAAGGCACTCCTAGCCACTGAGGTCACCTGGGCCCTAGCAAAAAAGATGAATCCAGGAGCACCCTCAGACTACAAACCTGCTGTTTCAGAGGGAGTACGACCCCATCCAAAGCAGGCAATTGACCAATTATCCAGACTCGGAAACCACCTACCCACAGTGCCTCCATCTTGCTAGGATTCAGAATCAGCTTGTTAGTCCTTATCTAGCCCACCACAGAGTTCAGGCACTGGTCCAGGGCTTGCATGGCCTCTCTCGATTCCGATGCTACAGAGAATAGAGCTGGGTATCATCAGCATATTGCTGACACTTCACCCCAAATCTCCTGATGACCACTCCCAACAGCTTCATATAGATGTTAAACAGCATTGGGGACAAGATGGTACCCTGCAGCACTCCACAGCACAATTGCCAGAGGGCCAAAAAACAATCAACGCTATTCTCTGAAAACAACCCTGGAGATAGGATCAGAACCACTGAAAAACGTTGCCTCCAACACCTGTCTCACCAAGTCAGCTAAGAAGGATACCATGGTCAATGGTATCAAAAGCTGCTGAGAGATCAATTAAGAATAACAGGGTTGCACTCCCCCTATCCTTCTCCCAATAAAGGTCATCCTTCAGGGTTACCAAAGCCAATTCAGTCCCATAACCAGGCCTAAACTCAGATTGGAATGGGTCAAGATAATTTGTTTTATCCAAGAGTACTTGCATATTTGATTGTAGAAAATAGCACGTTCAGATGTCTGTAAATGAGCCTTCACCAACCTGGTGTCCTCCAGATGTTTGGGACTGCAACCCGCATCAGCCCCAGCCAAAACAACTGGAGAGCACCAGCTTGGCAAAAGCTGATATAACCAAACTCAAGTAATTGGCCCCAAAAATATAACCATACATTCTGATTATGTAAACTTTTGTCTCTTTTTTTAAATAAAAATGTTATTACAGTTTTCAATATAATAAAAAAATGCTGACATCTGGAGCAAAAATTCATGGCTTCTTCATTCTTTCTACATACTTTCCCCTGTTTTTGTAGGGAGCACAGTATAGTTTTTCAATGCATTACAGGGATGAGGAACCTTTGACCCTCCCAAGGTTATTGAACTACTACTCCCATCATCCCTGGTCATGGGCAATGCTTGTTGGGGCTGATGAGAGTTGTAGTTGAGTAAGATCTGGAGGGCCAAAGATTCCCCACCTTTGATGTATCATATACCTCAAAACCCAGGTTTCATTTTCAAAAAATGTTGTGTTCCTAATGGCTTCGTGAATAGTTAAGGGCAATCTTGCAAAAGGGCTTCCAATAGCCCAAGGAAGGGATGTTTTAAAAGTCCTCTGGTATGATCTATGGCCTTACCTAAATTTTTATTTAATGTCAGAACTGATGATACAGGAAACCTGACTGTTCTTGATGATGATTTTCCATGCAGCAGAGTAACTGTTGAAGTAGACTGCATGAAGCGTGAATACAGTACTTTTTCCGAAGGCTTGGCCGAGATGTTTGCTTTGCTGTCTGAGGTATGGAGTGGAGCAGAGGGCAATTGACAGGGTGCTGTCTCAGTCCTGTGTAGACATTAAAAACCAACCTGGTGAAATTGCATTTATTTACAGTTAGTCAAGCCCTTTCCTGCTAAGGGAGAACAATGCATAATCTATGCATTCCCATGCATTTCTAAAGTTAGATAATATTTATTAACCAACAAAATACTATGATAGGTTCTAGGACTTCCAGGAAGGGAGAGGAAAGGGGGAGAGGGAGGGGGGATAGAGAGGAGAGGAGAGGAGAGGAGAGGAGAGGAGAGGAGAGGAGAGGAGAGGAGAGGAGAGGAGAGGAGAGGGAGAGGGGAGGGAGAGGGGAGGGAGTGTTTAAAATGGAATAAATGTCTGGTGTGGATGTGGCCCCGATTAGCCAAGCCAAACAGCTGTGAGTCTGGCTTTTAGAACCCTGAAGGTTGGTTCTTACTGAGCTTGCCTACACTATCTTAGACTCCAGTGTTAATTTTCTTCAATTAATTAAAAATCAGTCATGCATTTTTTAAACTTTTAAATTGCAGAAGATGAAGGTCAGAGTATGGGGCAAGGTCAGTAATGGGATTACAGGTACTCTGTGAACATGACTGATGTTTACTTAATTTCAACAAATTATGAGACCATTGACAGAAAAAAGTCTAACGGGTCTGGATTTTTTTTACTTTTCAGACTTTAAAGTCTGGATTCTCTCTCTGAGTGTTTTGTGTATCACCATGAGAACTTAGAGGGTTATTAAGCAAGTGTTTTTGAGTTCAGGACTATAAGTTTTGTAAGATTTTGTTTTGAAATTAGCTTATGGGAAGCAGCAGACGAGCATGGGGGTATTTTCAATTTAACATGGCAGAATGTGAAAAATCCATGCTGACTATAGTATATAGCCACTCTCATGGCTGTATAATTGTCATTGCCAATTAAGTTCCTGTGATTTGTGAAATGAGGCTATTTTTCAGGACAGGCATAAGGAGTAGTGAAAGGTATGCTGAGATATATTTTTGGAAGGGTGCCTGCAACCCTTTGCTACTCTCAGAATCATGCCTGATGGATGGTACAGCAATAGTGCTCCATTTCCTACACCTATTTTTTCCTGCCCTACCTAACCCTTCTTGTACTCTCCATATACTTTTGATTCTCCTCCCTCCACTTCCCAGCTACTTTGCAAAAAAGAAAAATCTCAGGTATGTGAAAATATAAAGCTTAGAAACAAAGTAAGTTGAGGCAATTAAACACATATATACAAATATATGCAAACACCCTTATTTGCATAATCTAAAACAGTGGTTCCCAAGCTGTGGTCCATAGACCACCAGTGGTCTGCAAGCTTCATTCAGATGGTCCATGGCGCGACTGTGGATTTGTGGTTGAAGATGGGAGATGACATATCCAGTGCATTAAACGTTCACATTGGCTTTTAATAGTATTGTTACTGCTTCTTTTATACCTTACATGTTGTATTTTATTGTTTTATAGCTTGATTTCTATGGAATTCAAATTGTAATACAATAAATAAGAAATAAAAGCAATAAAATACCATTAAAAATCATTCCGCATCTAGCACAGCACACTGCAATTGCTATGATAGGCAGAAAAGGCATTAAGTGGTCCACCAAGTCCCTTAGCAAATTTCAAGCGGTCCATGGGGAAAACCGTTTGGGAACCACTGGTCTAAATTGTGCAAAATTTGGGGTTTTGTCATGGCTTGCTTTAGGCTACAAATCCCATATACACTTACTTGGGAGTCAATCTCACTGCTCAATGTGACTTACTTCTGAGTCAAACTGCATAGGCTTGAGCAGAGCTTGGAAAAGTTACTTTTTTGAACTACAACTCCCATCAGCCCCAGCGGCTGATGGGAGTTGTAGTTCAAAAAAGTAACTTTTCCAAGCTCTGGGCTTGAGCCATAAGGCTGGCACCCACACACCTAATAAAGTGGATTATTTGTACATGTTCTATTGTCTTCCATTGACCAGTCTATGTAGCTAAAACAGTTTACAGTTTGCACTATAATATTATGTAAAGTTGTTCAGTATTGAAAGAGGTGCTGAAAATTACACAGGTCGGAGGGGCACTGTTTGCATGACCTGTTTTTACTTGTAACAACACAGCGAAGGCTGGTGTGATATTAAAGCTCATTTCAAGGCAGCTTTTTGGGATTTCTTTTTCCTTCGGCAAAAAAAAGCATCTGGTTTTTGTTTAAGTGAAAGTGAATCCTATCTACAAAAGCCAGTTAAAAAAAAACTGGAACTAGTAAGGTGTCCAAAATAAGACTGCAAAGTTAATTTATCTACCAGAACTGTCAGATGACTATATTTTATTATTTAAGCCTGGAGTCATTTGAACTGCTCCCTTGGCATGCGATTACATGCAGAGTTTGGATGAATCTGAATTTCAGAGACAAGGGCATGTTAGCAGATGCAGCCACCACCACCCCATTTCTGGGCTCCTGAAGGGCCATCTGGAGCAGAGCCCGATCTCTTCCACACCTTCTCAACATTTTGTTTGCCACCAACACTGCTGGGGTAAAGCATAGTCTGACTCAGCACCTTCTTTCTGCCTCCTCATTCTAGGGGGTACTTTCTGGGCATATCTGTCCTCCATGCCAAACCCAAGGTGGTGACTCTTACAAAAGGCAGTTGAAATATGGTATAGTCGCAGCCTAAGCATGCACAACTTGTAACCCACCTATGCAGAATACAGCCCTGCAGCCATGTAAGGCAAGCTCATCAGAAGTCAGAGAAATTTTTCTACTTTTATTGCTTGCCTAGGACTGCAAACACAGAAGTGTCTGAGAGTAGGGTTGCCAGGTCAGAAGCATCCCAAATCCTGAGATTTCAGGGGCGGGCCCTAGTGATGTCATGGGGGAAGGTCACAGTGATGTCGCAGGGGTGTGCCGTAGTGGTGTCACTGAGCACGATACATTAAGCATCAACCACAGATGCTTGGAGCATACCATTTAAACAAAAAACATTTCTCTTACTGGAAATTAAGATAGAAATCTTAGCTAAAAGATAGAGCCTGGGTAGGGAAAATTTAATCTAGCCTACTTGCTTTTGGCAAAAAGGGTTTAAGTGCCCTCAGGCCAGGCCAGTCACCAGAAGGCCATTGTAGGAAGAAAGAAGCCTAGTGTTGTGGAAATGTTAGATAGGAGCACTCGGGAGTAAAGATGGATGCCCCGAAGGCTGCAATTCTAAACCAACTTACTAAGCCCCACAGAACTCAATAGGACTTACTTCTGAGTAGATATGGTTTGGATTTAGGATTGCCAGATCCATGGCCAGAGACTGATCCTGTATCTTTAGGAGAAGAGAAAGTCAGCCAAGTGCAGGTGTTCTTGCAACTCTGTAATGGAAAAAAACCACAAGGTGGAATTCTCCCTCCCCCCTGCACAACTTTTAAAGATATAGAAGACCTCTTGGTTGCCAGGCCCAGCCTCCAAGAGGTCTTCTGTATCTTTAAAAGTTGTGGAGGAGAAAGGGAGAATTCCACCTTGTGGTTTTCCCCATTACAGAGTTGCAAGAACACCTGCACTTGGCTGACCTTCTCTTCTCCTAAAGATACAGGATCAATCTCAGGCCATGGACCTGGCGACCCTATTTAGATTGCTGTTGGTAAAGCTTGACCAGGGATGCTCTGCAAAGACATCCATATCTAAGCAGGGTTGGCAACTCCCTGGCTGGAATGCCCTGCCTGTACCTTTTAACATGGCTGCTCCAAACGTCTTTACAGATTTGACCCTTCACTTCAGAAAGAGGTAGGGTTGCCAGGTTCCTGGCCTGAGACTGATCCTGTATCTTTAGGAGAAGAGAAAGGCAGCCAAGTGCAGGTGTTCTTGCAACACTGTAATGAGAAAACCCAAAAGGTGGAATTCTCCCTTTCCCCTGCACAACTGTTAAAGATACAGAAGACCTCTTGGTTGCCAGGCCCGGCCTCCAAGAGGTCTTCTGTATGTTTAAAAGTTGTGCAGGGGGAAGGGAGAATTCCACGTGGTTTGGTGTATGTCTCTTGAACCAGACCACCTAGAAACGTATTGTTTTAAAAAATGAAAGCTGAGAGTCTGGAGATTAAGCTGACTCACCCGGAGACCTGGAGAGGACCCCAAAAATCCAGTCTCCAGGTGAAAACCGGACACCTGGCAACCCTACTTGAGATGCCCTAATACTGATGGATTACAAGTTGCACATGTTACCATAGGCTAAGATAATAATTTATGATTTTCAGCCTTGTTTATGCTCCACCCAGGGCATCCTGTGCAGCCCTGGTGCCCCCTAAGTGGGCTGAAGGGTTTGGCCTTTGGAGAGGAGGGGCAGGGGCTGTCCATTACCTTAGATGTACAAGGTGAATGAGGATTATTTTTCTCTATTTTCAATTTGTAACAGAAGTAGATTGCACCACAGCACCTCTTTATGCACTTACCCTTTAACATAGCCAAGTGTGTTTTTCAAGGAAGAGATTTCTTCTTGCAGAGAAGCATTTTTTTCCTGAATACCATCTAGAGCTTTTAACTTGGTTAGAAGTTGTCCCTGTATTTCCTTAAAAAGAAGAATGCGAGGGGAGAAGATGGAATTTATGGACTTAAGCATCTGTGGCGAGTGTTTCACATATACAAGGCCAATGCAATGGGCTTGGATTGATGTGCAATAGATCTTTGACTTTCCAAAGATGCCTAGGTTACTTCCTTATGACTTTTCTTATCCTCTCTTTCTACCAAATGGTAATCAGGGTAGCAACAATAAAACAAATTCAAATAAAATATATTAAAATACAGTAAAACAGCAATAAAATATAAAGTAATACAACAATAAAAATCAGTCTGAAACAAGAATTTTTTCAACAATTGTTTCAAAATATTTCCAAATCAGCTTATGGGCCAAAGGCCTATCTGTACAAAAATACATTTGCCTGCTGGTGAAAGGATATCAGAGATGGAACTAGCTAGACCTCCCTTGGCAAGGAGTTCCAGACCCTGGGAGTAACCACCAAGAAGGCTCCCTCAAGGGTCTGCCAAATGTGTTTCAAGTGTTGGCAGGAAAACAAAGGAGAATATCCTGAGGATCTTAAATTTTAGGCAGGCTCATATGGAAGACGTGGCCTTTTAGATTGTTTGATTCCATGTAGTGTAGGGTTGTGTGGGTGATAAGCAGCACTTTGAGTTGTTCCTGGAAATGGACTGGTAAAAAGTGACACTGTTGTAACATGTAGCCACATACTCCTTATAACTGGTCCTTGTCAATAGTCTGGTTGCAACATTCTTTTTTAAAATCATTTTTATTTTGCACCATTATGAAACATAATCAAACCTAATCAAAACATCATATATAAATCATTCAACATTAACAAACTTAAGTACTCAAAAATGATTTAAACTTAACTCATATTAGTTGGTGTTTCAGTGTATTTATGGGACTCAACTTTTAAAGCCAGGATATTTACAGTTACAGTTTTCGGTATACTGCTTATCTCCTTCCCCCTAGTAAAACAAACCATGTGATATGACATCACTGCATTGAGAATTTCCCTTCCCCAGCTCCACTTCATTGGCTGCCATTTGTAAGGATGGGGAAACTCTCAGCGTAAACATCAAAACATAATGTTTACTAAACATTACCAGGGAATTGGGGGGTGGATGAGAAGATGTAGCGCAGCTGCTTTTGGTGGCAGCTCTACATTTTCCATATTATGTAGTTCCCCGTGGACGTATACTTGGAAAGTGTTTAATAAAAACAACAGGGTAGATGGGAGAAAAAGACTAGAAGTGATAGCAACAACTGGATTTTTATGTATTGTCCCAGTTCCAAACCCTTGTGCATTAGAGGTTGGATTTCTTTAGTCATGAGATGAGAAGGGGATTTCACTATAAATATTTTTAGAGCATACATATCTGAGTCATTTAGATAAACAAAAGAAAGCCAACTTGGAGAGCTTCAGGAAGAGCCCAAGCTGGGAAGGCTTCCTCTTTGCCTTCCCCTAAAGGTTTTGTCTGCCAGCCCTCCTTCAACAACAGGATGACAGAATGTCTACAAAGAGTCCAGCTATGTCTGCTTTTGCCAGGGCAACCCCCCCCCCTTTCCCCATTAGCAGTCACTAGTTTGAGACACAGCGTGGCTCAGGTTACAGGCCAGCATATCAGCTATTTTCCTGCTTAAGTACCCATTTTTTATCTACCTAATGATATCAGGGGGGAAATGTTGACTGCCATCAAGCCTATTGCATTTAAAATAAGGTATAAAAATTCAATGGCTCACTAAGGCCATTTTCTTCTCCACGCTTCCCAGATGCCATTAAAGTACAGGGTCTTCAAAATACTTTAAACAGAATTTTATAAATGATGATACACCTACGCACGCTAACCCATATGAATGTGGCATGTGTGTGTGTGGACACACACCCTAAGTGAAGATGGAACTGACCATATTTTTCACCCAACAATCACTGTGTATTTATTTCCAGTGTACTTACAGTAGCAAAAACAACGGTTCAACTATCATGGAAGCTGTTATTTGAGGATATTATAACTCAATCCTTCCCCTCCCCCCCTTTTTGGTGCTCCATCTATTTTTCAACAAAATTTGTTCAGCTGTGCTTCTTCCTTTGCTTGCCTATGATATATTAACTTGGATGGATCCTTTCAAAGTAGTCTTCTAAAGATGGTACAATTGGAAGTTTCCAATAGTTGTTTTAGCTGATATGCTTACCTCCCTAGAGCATTATAGGTACAGTGACTCCTATTGTCATCCGCACTATTTTCTCTCATTGTTGTATAAGTTATTCTTGTTAGCCCCCCATCAGAAGAGCTTTTACATCCCTCCAATTCCAAGCTATGCCCACGGCTTATTTAGAGGGTAGGTACAGCGGCATACCAGTGGCTCAACGCCAATGTGTCTATGGATGTAAGGCAATAGAAGATTTAGTCCACTACCTACTTTACTGCCCTCTACACGAAAACCCCAGAGGGAAATTTTTATCTTTAATTTTAGCCCTTTTAACCTACTATACAGACGAAGAGAAGGTCAATTTTCTTTTATGCGATAATAACAATTCAGTGACCCTGGCAGTCGCCAACTTCGCCTTGGCGGCCCAAAAACTGAGGGAAATTTTTGTAAAAGGGCCAACGCCCTGAAATAGTTAACCCATTTATTTTAGCAAGACACTGATTTTAAAAATATTTCTATCTAATGTTCTTTTACTGTATATTTGTAACCTTGCACATGGCCTATGGCTTAGTCTGCAATAAAGTTTGTTGTTGTTGTTATTCTTGTTTTGTATTCTGTTCTACCCAAAACCAATAAAAACATTATTTAAAAACAAACAAAGGAAGTCCTATCTCAAGATCATATTCTAGAATGACATCTTTTAAATGTGCTGAAAGTATTGCTTTTGAATGGTCCTCCGAAGATCCACTGAATCCAAACTCTCTCATACTGTTGGATCTTGGATTTGGACTGTGCTGTTAGTTTATACTTAATATCTAGCTCTGGCAATATATTTGCTTTCTTTGTATAGCAATATCATTTCAATAATAGGCATGCATTAAATTATTCTTTTTATAAAAGAGAACTAATGCTATACTTGGAAAAACCTTTGCAAAAAAAAAAAAAGGTCAAAATCAATTTACATAGGAAAACGTGTTATGATAATTTATTATGCATTGTGAGAGCAAATGTAATGCTACATGAACGTTTAACAGTTTTTTAAAGGTTAATTGCCTTTGAGAGATTAGTTAGCCTCTAAGGAATGCTTTCAGTCAATAAATACTATTTGGAGTACAGAAATTGTTCATGTTTGAAATGAGACTGTCATCATAAATAAAGATGGAACCTTGAGGACCACTTGAACAATGAAAAGGCTTCTCAGGAGATCATTAAATTTTGGAAGTAACAGAAAGTGTTTGAAAATAATGCACATGGTGCCCCCCTCCCAACTATGGCAGACTAGTAATACGCACCTGCTATCGTGCATAAGATTCAGCTTTCAGCACAAGCATGAGGCCACCATATACAGGGGTTTCCTATGTGGCCAGATAATGCCAAAAGACTAATTGCGACCAGCATTTATACAACAGGCACAATCCAGCAAATGCTGGTTGTGAGTAACCATCAGGACTTCTATATTTAACTGCACACTTTGCTTCCAATGATTTCAAAGAACTTGTTGTAAATACATTTCACTAGAACATGCCTGTCTTCAAAACTAACCTGCACATGCTCTACTGTCACAGAACAATTCTTCCATTGTTGTTCTTTTATCTTCAGCTGCAGAAGGAAGAGTTGATGCTGCATTTGGAAAGTATGAGTGCCAAACATTGTGACAGTGGCTATGGGCACACTAGTCGCCTACAGCAAAGCATTTCCATTGGCCATACCTAAAGGGGCAATGGGTTGATCTGACAATCAGTAGCAAAACCTGCCTGAAGCGGATTTTTTTTTTTTTAAAAAATGCACTCAAGCTGATCCAACCAGGGTTTTAGAGTAAAAAGGGGTGTAGTTTGACTAGTATTCATCTGCCAGCATTTTCAGAATAGAGAGGTGGGGACACACTGGAACCGGCATCACAGTAAGTGTGTCTCTACCCACAATTGTATTTTAGATTGCAGGAAATACGGTTGTGTTTCAGAAGCATTCTACTTCTGAGTGGTTTCAGACACGACATGGCAGGCGTCTTGCTCTTCCTGTCCCACTTTCACATCTTGTTCCTTGTCTGTCCCCATCTCTAAAAGATGTGATTGCTCCCTAGTGAGGGCATCTTGCACATCTCCTGTGAGTGTGTTGGGGTGGTGGTGTGCAAACTGTATTTTGAATGAGACAGAGAACTAGTGGAACAGAAAGCACAAGGGACTGAAGCATCTTCCAGTGTAGCATTTTCCAAATTCTTTCCAGTACTTTTTTTTCTTTTCTCTCCTTTTATAGTATCTCACTGAGCCAGCTGTTTCAAGACCACTGCTATTGGAACATATCATCTGCCTTCACTCAGCTCAGCTAAACTGTGCCTGATGTAATTACGTATGCTGATGTTTTCCAGATATGGCTAGCTGCACTATGTTTTTTCCCCCTCGCAGAACCCTTGTTTGCAATCAACCCTATGTTTAAATTACAACGGGGGTGGGGGTGGGGTTCATTGCAAAGAATCAGAATAAACCTCTTATGACAGTACTAAGAAAATCAAGCATCACTTCTTCAAGATGTGGAATCATGTGACAATAATGTAATTGTGTTAATAAATTTAGCCACAGGAAACAGTGAACAAGTTTGCCGCCCTGGGCTCCTGCTGGGAGGAAGGGCAGGATATAAATCAAATAATAAATAAAATAAAATAAACAAGTAACCTTGTTTTTGCAGAACCCAAAATACAGCAGAATGGAAATGGTGCTGCAGGTGTCAGATATGGGGTGGAATAGAAAATGATGCTTTTTTTTTTTACATCCTGAGTGTCCATACATACATGCATGCTATGAACGGCGAGTGGCTTGCTAGCGGCCACCAAATGAGTTTGTGAGGCTTGAATTGAGGACTTTCTAGCTAAAATGCTTAGTTACTGTACTATGTGTGCATGACCCTTGGCCTCTCAATTGTGGAGTACCACAGGGTTCTATCCTCTCCCCCATGCTATTCAACATCGACGTAAAGCCGCTGGGGGCTATCATCAGGAGGTTTGGGCTGCAGTGTCACCAATATGCGGATGATACTCAGCTCTACCTCTTGTTTAAATCTTCACCAGAGTTGGCTGTAGATACCGTGTCCAAGTGCCTGGAGGCCGTAAGTGGATGGATGGGACGGAATAGGCTGAAGCTGAACCCTGATAAGACCGAGGTGTTACTCGTGGGAGACAAGAGAAGGTTGGGAGATATAAACCTGGTGTTTAATGGGGTAAGATTGCCCCTGAAGGACCAGGTTCGCAGCCTCGGGGTCACTCTTGACTCACAGCTGTCTATGGAGGCTCAAGTATCAGCAGTGAGCCGGGCAGCTTGGTATCAACTCCATCTGATACGGAGGCTGCAACCCTACCTTCCTGTCCATCTTCTCCCATGAGTGATACATGCCCTGGTCTCCTCTCGCTTAGACTACTGTAATGTGCTCTACGTGGGGCTGCCCTTGAAAACGGTCCGGAAACTACAGCTGGTACAGAATGCGGCAGCACGTTTGATAAAGAACAGCCGTCGCCGTGATCATATCACTCCAGTATTAATAGATCTTCACTGGTTACCAGTTGTTTACCGGGCCCAATTCAAAGTGCTGGTATTAACCTTTAAAGCCCTATACGATTTCGGCCCAGTTTATCTGAAGGAGTGCCTCCAGTATCACCAATTATGCCGCCTGACAAGATCAGCCACACAAGACCTTCTCTCGGTCCCACCAGTTAAAACAGCTAGGCTGGTGCGGACCAGAGAAAGGTCATTTTCGATTGTGGCCCCCACCCTCTGGAACTCCCTTCCTTTAGATCTCCGCCATGCCCCCTCCTTGATGGCTTTCCGCCAATCCTTGAAGACCTGGCTGTTCAGGCAGGCCTATGGGGTTTCTGGGGTGGGTTAGTTTTTAATGCTGCTGATTACATGTAAGAGCGGGTAGCTTAATTATTGAACGTTGTTGTTATGGTTTTATATTGTATTTTTTATATTGTTGGTTTTATATTGTATTGTATGTCGCCTAGAGTGGCCGTTAATTCGGCCAGATAGGCGACTCAAAAATAAAATTTCATTATTATTTTATTATTATTATGAGGGTTCATAGAATCATAGAATAGTAGAGTTGGAAGGGGCCTATAAGGCTGAGTCCAACCCCCTGCTCAATGCAGGAATCCAAATCAAAGCATTCCCGACAGATGACTGTCCAGATGCCTCTTGAATGCCTCCAGTGTCAGAGAGCCCACTATCTCTCTAGGTAATTGGTTCCATTGCCGTATGGCTCTAACAGTTAGGAAGCTTTTCCTGATGTCCAGTCGAAATCTGGCTTCCTGCAACTTGAGCCCATTATTCTGTGTCCTGCACTCTGGGACGATCGAGAAGAGATCCCTGCCCTCCTCTATGTGACAACCTTTCAAGTACTTGAAGAGTGCTATCATATCCCCCCTCAGTCTTCTCTTCTCCAGGCTAAGCATGCCCAGTTCTTTCAGTCTCTCCTCATAGGGCTTGGTTTCCAGTCCCCTGATCACCTTTCTTGCCCCCCTCTGAACCCATTCCAGTTTGTCTGCATCCTTCTTGAAGTGCGGAGACCAGAACTGGATGCAGTATTCAATATGAGAACTAACCAGTGCCGAATAGCGGGGAACTAGTACTTCACGTGATTTGGAAACTATACTTCTGTTAATACAGCCTAATATAGCATTTGCCTTTTTTGCAGGCACATCACACTGTTGGCTCATATTCAGCTTGTGATCAACGGCAATTCCAAGATCCTTCTCACATGTCGTACTGCTGAGCCAAGTATCCCCCATCTTATAACTGTGCATTTGGTTTCTTTTTCCTAAGTGTAGAACTTTGCATTTATCCCTGTTGAATTTCATTCTGTTGTTTTCAGCCCAATGCTCCAACCTATCAAGGTCCCTTTGAATTTTGTTTCTGTCTTCCACGGTATTAGCTATGCCCCTCAATTTTATATCATCTGCAAATTTGATAAGCATGCTCTATACCTCCCCACCCAAGTCGTTAATAAAAATGTTGAAGAGCACTGGGCTCAGGACCGAGCCCTGTGGTACCCCACTTGTTACTTCCACCCAGTTTGAGAAGGAACCATTGATAAGCACTCTTTGAGTATGATTCTGGAGCCAACTGTGGATCCATCTAATAGTTGTTCCATCCAGCCCACATTTAGCTAGCTTGCTAATCAGAATATCATGGGGCACTTTGTCAAAAGCTTTGCTGAAGTCGAGATATATTATGTCCACAGCATTCCCACAGTCTACAAGGGAGGTTACCCGATCAAAAAATGAGATGAGATTAGTTTGGCAGGATTTGTTCTTCATAAATCCATGTTGGCTCCTAGTAATCACTGCATTGTTTTCAAGGTGCTTATGGACTGACTGCTTTATAATCTGCTCCAGAGTTTTTCCAGGGATTGATGTTAGGCTGACTGGTCTGTAGTTTCTCGGTTCCTCCTTCTTGCCCTTTTTGAAGAGAGGAACAACATTAGCTCTCCTCCAGTCATCTGGCACTTCACTGGTCCTCCATGATTTCGCAAAGATAATAGAGAGCTGTTCTGAGAGTTCTTCAGCCAGTTCCTTCAATACTCTAGGATGCAGTTTATCGGGCCCTGCCGATTTGAACTCATTCAAAGTGATTAGGTATTCCTTGACCATTTGTCTATCAATCTCAAGGTCCAATCCTGAGCCTTCTACTTCATGTTGAAGGAAGCTGATCATTTCCATAATCTGTAAAAAGCTAGTGTACAATTCCCACCAAATCCTTACAGAACCCAATTGCCAGGTAATCTCCCTACCCACACCAGTTTAAAAAATGATCCACACAGGATAGCTCTGTTGTGCTATTAAAACAGGTGCCTTTTAAGTAGACACCTTATCCAAGTCTGTGTCTGTATTATACAGTATTATACAACCAGAAGCATGGATTTTTCGCATTCCGCAATATTAAATGGAAAATACCCCTGCATGCCATTCTGATGCTTCCCATAAACTCATTTCCAAACAAAACCTCGCAAAACGTATAGTCCTGAACACGGAAACGCTTGCTTAACAACCCTCTAAATTTTCATGGCGATAAACAAAACAGTCAGAAAGAATCAAGAGTTCAAAGTCTAAAGAGAGAGAAACAGAAAACCCAGACACTTTTTTGACTTTTTTCTCAGTTTTCATAATCTGTTGAAATTCATTAAAATTAGCCATGTTCAGAGAGGACCTGTAATCCTGTTACCTTGCCCCATACTTCAATGTTCATGTTTTGCAGTTTAAAAGTTAAAGAATGCCTGGCTGGTTTTTAATTAATTTAATAAATTTTGCATTGAACTGAAAGATAATGTCGGGCATGCTCAGTAATAACCAACTGTCAGTGTTCTAAAAGCCAGATTCACAGCTGCTGGGCTTGGTTAATCAGGGGGCCACACCCACACCAGACTTTGATTTCACATGAGACAGTCATGGCTTCCCTCAGAGAATCCTGGGAAGTGTAGATTGTGAAGGGTGCTGAGAGGAGACTCCTATTCCCCTGACAGAGCTCCAGTGGTCAGAGTGGTTTAACAGTCAGCCACTCTGATTGAAGCTCTATGAGGGGAACAGGGCATCTCCTAGCAACTCTCAGCACCTTTCACTAACTACACTTCCCAGGATTCTTTGGGAGAAGCCATGACTGTGTAAAGTGAAATAAAGGCCTGGTGTGGATGTGGCCAGGGACAGCTTTGGTTTAAATTTTGGCTCAGAATTTCATGGTTTCCATGACAACCACAGGACTGTCCCAATATGCCATTGGACCAGCACATGTAGCAGGGCATACTCTAGACTTAGTTTTTGCAACTGGACATGGAGATGGTGATCTGAATGTGGGGGGGCCTTACATCAGTCCCTCTGTCATGGATAGATGACTGATTGCTGAAGTTTAGACTTACAGCGGCTTTTCCCCTCTGCAAGGGTGGGCGGACCTATTAAGCTGGTCTGCCCCCAGAGACCCATGGATCCGGATGGTTTCCAAAGGGCTCTGGGGAGTTTTCCTGATGATAGGGCTGGCGCTCCTGTTGAAACCCTGGTTGAACTGTGGAATACAGAAATGACCTGGTCGGTTGACATGGTTGCTCCTGAGCGCCCTCTCCTGTGTAGAGCTTGTACAGCTCCATGGTATACCCCAGAGCTGAGAGCGATGAAGCAATATAGGAGACAGCTTGAGTGCAGATGGAAATGAACTCCTGGTGGATGCAATTGCACACTGGTAAGTGCCTATGGTAAGCTGTATTTAGGGGCAGTGAGGGCAGCAAAAAACAATATTTTGCTGCCACTATCAAATTATCAATCTGCTGCCCAGCGGAGCTCTTCAGAATTGTCCGGAGGCTAGTACACGCTGGCCCCAAGAACATGGTAGAACCATCTGAAGCCCACTGTAACGAATTTGCTAGGCACTTCCAGGATAAAATCTTTAGCATCCGCCAGGACTTAGACTCCAGTGTTATAGCAGGTGAATCAAGCAGGGTATCCAGAACACAGCCTTGTCCCCATTTCTTGGATGAGTTTCAGTTGGTACAGCCTGAGGACATTGACAAGGTGCTTGGACAGGTTCGTGCAACCATTTCTGTGCTGGATCCTTGCCCTTCTTGGCTAATAAAAGCTAGTAGGGATGGAACAGCCGGCTGGGCCAGGGGAGTGATTAATGCCTCTCTGCGAGAGGGGGTGGTCCCTGGCTGCCTGAAAGAGGAAGTAGTGAGACCACCTCTGAAGAGTCCCTTCCTGGACCCAGAAAATCTTAATAACTATAGGCCGGTAGCAAATGTTCCGTTCCTGGGCAAGGTCCTTGAATGAGTGGTGGCAGGCCAGCTCCAGACACGCTTGGATGAGACTAATTATCTGGATCCATTTCAGTTAAGTTTCAGGCCTGGTTTTGACACGGAAACAGCCTTGGTCGCCCTGTATGATGACCTCTGTCAGGAGAGAGACAGGGGAAGTGTGACTCTGTTGATTCTCCTTGATCTTTCTGTGGCTTTCGATACAATTGACCATGGTATCCTTCTGGGATGACTGGCTGAGCTGGGAGTGGGACAGACTGCATGGCGGTGGTTCCGCTCCTACTTGGCAGGTCGGCTTCAGAAGATGGTGCTTGGGGAACATTGCTCAGCACCCTGGACTCTCCAGTAGTTCTGTCCCCCAGTTCTGTCCCCTATACTGTTCAACATCTACATGAAACCATTGGGTGCTGTCATCCGGAGCTTTAGAGTGTGTTGCCATCAGTATGCTGATGACACGCAGCTCTATTTCTCCTTTTCATCTTCTTCAGATGAGGCTGTCAATGTGCTGAACCAGTGCCTGGCTGCAACAATAGACTGGATGAGGGCTAATAAACTGAGGCTCAATCCAGACAAGACTGAGATGCTGCTAGTGGGTGATTCTTCTGACCGGATGATGGATGTTCAACCTGTCCTGGATGGGGTTGCACTCCCCCGAAGGAGCAGGTTCATAGTTTGGGGGTTCTCCTAGAACCATCTCTGTCACTTGAGGCTCAGGTAGCCTCGGTGGCATGGAGTGCCTTCTACCAACTTTGGTTGGTGACCCAGCTACG
The DNA here is from genome assembly GCF_030035675.1 of Rhineura floridana. NCBI lineage: Eukaryota > Metazoa > Chordata > Lepidosauria > Squamata > Rhineuridae > Rhineura > Rhineura floridana. Next base: position 117,959,320 of record NC_084487.1, on the reverse strand, counting down.
CCCCTATCTAGACAGGGATAACCTGGCTCCAGTGGTCCATGCTCTGGTAACCTCCAAGTTAGATTACTGCAATGCACTCTACATGGGGCTGCCTTTGAAGATGGTTCAGAAACTGCAGCTTGTGCAAAATGCAGTGGCCAGATTGGTAACAGGGACCAGACGGTTCAAACATATAAAACCAATTCTGGCCCACTTGCATTGGCTGCCTGTATGTTTCCAAGCTCGATTCAAGATGTTGGTTTTAACCTATAAAGCCTTACATGGCTTAGGACCACAATACCTGATGAAACGCCTCTCCTGACACAAACCCACCCATACACTACACTCAACATCCAAGGCCCTCCTCCGGGTGCCTACTCGGAGGGAAGCTGGGAGGCTGGCCACAAGGGAGAGGGCCTTCTCAGTGGTTGCCCCAAAATTATGGAATGATCCCCTTGACAAGGTGTGCTTGGCGCCAACACTGTTATCTTTTCGGTGCCTGGTCAAAACTTTCCTCTTCTCCCAGGCATTTTAGCACGTGTTTTTAAATTGCTTTTTAAAAATGTGTTTTAAAATTTGTATATTTGTTTTTAATATTTTTAATTGTTGTAAACTGCCCAGAGAGCTTCAGCTATGAGGCGGTATACAAAAGCAAACGAAATAAATAAATAAATAAATAAATTTGGGTGGGAGGCTACATGTGCCTGCTGTAGAATAAAAAGGTGGGGGAAACTCTGAAAAGCAATGATACTATTCACAATGTTTTCCTTTTGGAAAGGAAAGGGGCTTCCCCTCTGTCTGATTTCCTTTGCAATTTTAGTGAGGTTTCCTATAGGAAATCATTTTCTTTCGCTGCTATTTCTGTGAATATGTGAAGTACAGCAACACTTTGCAAAATTTATACCAAAAAATCTCCAAAACTTATTGTGGAATAATGACACTGACTATTCTGCAGAATAGTCTCTAGCGGACATCAGGAGTGTCTCAGTTTCCACAAGATAAAACAGTGGGAGATGAAATATATTCTAGCAAAATTCTAGGTGTGCTCTATGTTTTTAATTGACCGTGCCCACCTTGCCTTAAATGAAGTGGTTTAAACATAGAAGGCTGAAAACATGCATCTTGGGAAGGCTCAGTTTGTTTTTTCCAACAGCTAGAGTCTTTGCAAGTGGGGCCAGTGTGACATAGTGGTTAAGGTGTTGGACTACAACCTGGGAGACCAGGGTTCGAATCCCCACACAGCCATGAAGCTCACTGGGTGACTTTGGGCCAGTCACTGCCTCTCAACCTCATGAAAACCCTATTCATACGGTCGCCATAAGTCAGAATCGACTTGAAGGCAGTACGTTTACATTTAGAGTCATTGCTTAAGTAGCAACATATTGTAATCAGTCTGATTTTACATCAAACTGCAGTTTCAGATTCAACTGTCAATACACCCAAAATAGAAATAGAACATAACCTCCGATTTGAAACTCAAAAGGTTGTCTTCACCATCATATGACATTGACCAATAAAAAGGCTTTGAAATTAATAAAAATAAATTTGACACAGGTTTCTAGAATGAATAATGAAAGAAATAAAATTTTCTAGATTAGATTCTCTGTAGAAACAATAGTAACACAGGAATGAAGCAAAGTAAGAAGAACACCAACAAACATACAAAAAATGTAATTCTCCATCTTTGGAGATGGCAGGTGTTGCCACCACTCACCATATGGTCAGAGACACGTTACCAAATTCTTGCAAGCTACACAGCAAATGGATTGGACTGTGAAAGACCAACCCAAATTGTGCTTGCATTTTGACCAATATGTAGGGCAGTCCAATATCTCAGAGAGGAGGTCAGGTCTCCTGCTCCCCTGGTGCATTCACTATAGCTGCCCAATTTCCCTGCTTTTTAAAGTTTGATAGAAATATCTGTGGGCTATAGGTACATTCTTAAACTGCAGGGTTTTTTTGCCTATTGTGAATTGTAATTATTTTAGCGATGGTTTTTAATATTTTTAAAAAAATTTAAATATGTTTTTAATTTTTTTTAAAGAAGATGCTGTTAGTGTTTTTCCACTTGTTGTTTTCCGCTGTGGACTCCCTTTGGGAGTAAGGGCGGGATATAATGTAATAATAAATACATAAATAAATATGTTAAGTGCCTTCAAGTCGATCACAACTTATGGCAACCCTACGAATCAGCGACCTCCAATAGCATCTGTCATGAACCACCCTGTTCTGATCTTGTAAGTTCAGATCTGTGGCTTCCTTTATGGAATCAATCCATCTCTTCTTTGTCCTTCCTCTTTTTCTACTCACTTCTGTTTTTCCTAGCATTATTGTCTTTTCTAGTGAATCAGGTCTTCTCATGATGTGTCCAAATTGTGATAACCTCAATTTCATCATTTTAGCTTCTAGTGATAGTTCTCGTTTAATTTGTTCTAACACCCAATTATTTGTCTTTTTTTGCAGTCCATGGTATGCACAAAGCTCTCCTCCAACACCACATTTCAAATGAGTTGATTTTTCTTTTATTCCCTTTTTTCACTGTCCACCTTTCACAGCCATTGGGAATGAATGATCCTGACTTTAGTGTTCAGTGATACATCTTTGCATTTGAGGACCTTTTCTAGTTCTCTCATAGCTGCCCTCCCCAGTCCTAGCCTTCTTCTGATTTCTTGACTATTGCCTCCATTTTGGTTAATGGCTGTGCCAAGGTATTGATAATCCTTGACAAGTTCAATGTCCTCATTGTCAACTTTAAAGTTACATAAATCTACCCAATGATAGCTTTACCCAATAACAGCTGCAAGGATGACTGTGGCAAAACACTGGAAGAACTTGGGCACACTGATTACTGAGGGATGGAAAAGATGGGGAAGCTGAATTGAAAGTGCAAAGGTGACAAAAAAGAAAGGTAAGTTTCACAAACAATGGCTCTGTTTTATAATATATGCAAATTCTTCAGACTCTGGTTTGACTCCATACATGGGACTTTATGAAGAAGATAAGGGATTGTAGATTATATAATAATCTCAGGATAATAAATCTTGTTAATCACTGAAGGCTCTGCGAGGGGGGTTATGTATTGGTTGTATGATGTTATATTTTGTTGTTACTGTATTATTTTAAAAATTATCAACTAAGAAGAATTATCAGCCCTATCTGCGCAGAGACCCACCTTCATTCGCCTGTCTTCACTCTCGGGTCTACTTCTATAGCATATAGGTTTTTATGATGACACTATTATATTTTAGGGGCTATTAGGAATTATTTTGGGGCTGTTTGGACCACACGACCACTACTGCAAGTGAGAAGCCGGAATTGTTGTTTCCTAGGTATTTTTATCTGCTTTATCTGCTGAATTGGTTTTATTGTAATACTGTTTTACTGCCTATTTTAAGGGTCCATTAGTAAAAGACGGGTAGGCTAGAAATTATCTTATATGATGAAAGGTGGGTCTGAATCTTTTAAATAAAAATAAAAATAATAGGCATTCTTCATTGAGTTTGAAATATAAATGTACAGTATCATTTTCAGGCTCATGGGAAAATCATACCTTTCCCCACTCCAGCCAAAGTCATCTGTGACTAAGTCCCAGTGAAATCAACAGAACCAGTTAGTCATGACAATTTTATTTATATTATTTATTTATTCTTTATTTATAACAAGAACCATAATGTGATTAAATGCTCTTGTCATATGGTTTTAGGAAGGTTATAGCACTATTCATTTCAGCATATTTCTGCTCTTTTACAGTTATGTTTTCAGAGCACATTTTGAGCTTCTACACCCAGGGCAGATATCATGGACACTCTATGTATTACATGTTTTACATGTTTTTAGATGGTTTCTTAGGTATATTTAATTTTTTAAAAACATTTTAGATGGTTTTAATTGTTTTCCATAGGGTTTGGTTTATTGTAAATGTATTGTTTTACCAATTTGATGTTTGCCGCCCTGGGCTCCTTGGGACGAAGGGTGGGGCGCAAATTTAATAAATAAATGTATTAGTCATCACAAATTTAAGCCCCATTCCTTTCCAAGTACCTCAGCAAGCAGTCATTCACTTTAGCTGAATGGTTGCCATTGGCTATACTGGGATACAGAAAATCTCCCTTTACCTTTGCTTTTTGTAAGATAGCTAAAGCAACTCTAACCAGTGTTTCCCATCCCTTTACTTTCCATCTAGCATTTTTTGAAACATTTACAGTGTCAGAACATTTGGACAAGTTTTGTAATTGAAACATTTTCAAATTAATTAAAAAAAAACCCCACTACTTTTATTTTAATAGTGGAGACTCTTTCCAACCGTGATTTTTTTCCATTGATCTAGATCTGCTTTCATCTCATTTAGCAACATTTATGAGACACTAGGGTATGGCAGAATCCTGAGAACTGGTTTATATAGACTGTTCTTTAAGAGTTGTGTTCACGCTTCATTTTCTGTTCAACTGTTGTAGCCTATCATAAGCCTCAGATGTGGGACAGGGATCCAAATAATAAATAAATCATGCCAACTTGCAACCAACATTAACTAGGCCTCCTAAGGTCCAGCTGTGGCTTAATTCTCAAGGATCTGCATTGTAGCAAGGGGGTTAAGAAGTTTTAAAAGAGGACTTCTGGCTATGATATGCATGTCAGTCCTATCTAATATGCAAATACTAATGCTTCACACGAATACAGTTTTTTTAAAAAAAATCCTACACTGGCAAAATGATCTAGAGGAGTTTACTGTACAAGTGGGAATAACTGCCACATAGATGATCCATAAATGTACACTGCCAATAATTTAAGGCAGACACAGCTCTTCATAGGACACATGTTTTTATTCTGCTTCATCACTGATCCCAAAAGCGGAGTACATAAACACCCTTCAAGGCATCTCTATCCTTTTCACTATCTGCAAAAGGGATGTTTCCACATACTTAGAATGTTTATCTTTTTTATTTCCCACTAAAATGAGTTTGTGTATTAAGAGATGTCTTCTTGGGAGCAGACATAATCTATCTTGTTCCTCTCTTCTCCTCCATTCCCAAAGCATAAGAACAATTTTTAGATTTGTATAGGATTATAACAAGCCAAACAAGTCAAATATTTAGCGGCATAGCAGATTGTATTTACCAGATTCGCTGTGTCTCTTGCGCTACGATATCCCCAAGATCTAGAAGCTATCTGGAAAATTGGGACACCTTAAAGGACATTTCCTTCATTATATATAAGAAGCAAGCTTGAGCTTTCCCACTGACTGCACACTTCATAAAGTGTGTCTATATGTTTTGAAATTTGGGTACATGCGTTTGGATGGCACAGGGTTAATGGGACCAGAAGGACTGCTTAAAGTTTATAAAGCTAGCAGGCCAGATCTCTTGATAGCTTCTTTTTGTTATGGATATTGCTGGGTAAATGACCAGTGGGATGCTTTCTGAAAGGGGCAATATCTTTCCCCCCCCCCCACCTCAGCTAAGGATGATGTAATCTAGATCTATGTCATCCTGTTCAGGCATTATTCCTGAACAGGTTATCCCAACTTATGTAGAAGGTATGGAACTGTGCTGCCATTCCTCCTCCCAATGCCCACATGCACACTGTCTCCACCTCCAACTAGGGATGGAAGGGGCTGTCAGTTTCAATTCTCACAGTTTCTCATTTTTTCCAATCTTAAATTCAGTTCCCCACTTTTCTGCAGGAATTTGCGATTTAGTTAAAAAAAAAACCTCATGAAATTTTTTCAGCATTTTAGTGCAAATTTCTCCTAAGAAATACATTTTATATGCAGTTTTGACTTGTGTTCACATTTTTGCAAGAAATATTTCCTAATAAAATGCATTTTGTATGCTATTTTAACTAATATCTTCAATGTTATGTACACTTTCCCCTAATATATGCAGTTTTATAAACTTTGGCTGGAGAACTGGATCACAAAATTTGGACACGTACGAATTTTGAAGGATGGCTGTTTCTCAGTTCTCATAATGTTTCAGAATGTGTGGACGTGATTTAAATGCCTACCCTCATCTCTACCCTCAACCGTCCCACACTGAGTTGGGATTTTGGGTGTGTGTGTGATGCAGGGTCCCTGATTGTGCTAAAGCTTGTAAATACTTTCAGGAATCGCCCTTCAGATTTTCCCACTCAGTGTGGGAAAGATTAGGAATTGAGTACGTGCATATGGGGATGCTGCGTGTAAGGCCTGCACATGCAGCCTCGTCCCTCTACACAAATTGGGGTAGTCCATTCAGGAATTACACTAGAACAGGGAGCAAAGAAACAAAGGCTACAGAGAGACAGAGAGAGCTGAGTTTTGGAGGCTCTGTAAGTTAGCAGCTGCAGGTGCTATTCAGGTGCCTCTCTCTAGAGTTCTGAGGTGGAGCAATGGATTTGGCTGTCTGTTGGAATGTTTAAGTGGTGCCGCTACCTATGCATAACCGGTATATTTTAATATAAACTCAAATATTATAAAATCCCATAAGCCACTAGTGATCTTCTTCAAAAAGAATTCAGACCCAGCAAGTACTGTAATTCTTCTAACCACTTGAAGAGGGATGAGCATAGCTATATCCTTGTCACATCCATACTTTACATTTTTAAGGTGTACATTTAAAACATTTTAGGCATACAGCTAAAATTTGCCCTCTCTCCTCCTGCGGTTTCCAGCAACTCATATTTGGAAGCATACTGCCTCCGCCTTTGGAGGCAGAGCATAGCCATCATGGCTAGTAGCCATTGATAGTGATTTCCTCTGTGAATTTGTTAATCTTTTAAATCCATCCAAGTTGGTGGCTATCACTGCCTCCTATTGGAGCAAATTCCATAGTTTAACTATGTGCTGCATGAAGAAGTACTTTCTTTTGTCTGTCTTGAATATTCCAACATTTAGCTTCACTGGATGTTCATGAGTTCTAGGGTTATGAGGGAGAAAAGCTTATCTCTATCCACTTTCTCCATGCCATGCATAATTTTATACACTTCTGTCATGCCACCCATGCCGACGGCGGTCTTGTTAGGTCGCTATAGCCAGGTCCCTTGGGCCCAGCGATTATGTATTTGCGGAGCAGAGGTGGCCGAAGATCTACCCCATTACTTGCTGGATTGCCCATTATATGCCCACCCGAGAGCTAAATTCCTTGATGGTTTGTTGTTACAACAGGGAACTTTGCAAGAAATCATGGTCCATCTCTTATCGGACCAGGACCCATTAGTCACACACAGAGTAGCCCTCTTTGCCTTCGCTGCCCAAAAGCTACGGGTGAAGTATGCTGAAGTTTTGCTAACCAATCCTTAGTGAGTAGTATCATGGAGATGGACTTTTTATCTGTTTTAAATGCTGGTATTTTTATTTATTTATTTATTTATTTATTTAATACTGTAAATTTTATAATGTATATTGTAAAGGCCTACGGCTAGGCAATAAAGTTTGACTATGACTGTCATGCCACCTCTTACCTGCCTTTTCTCTAAATGAAAAAGGATCCATTTCTCCCAGGCCTGGGGCCACCAGGGACCCCAGACTCTTAGCTTTCATTTTTAAAAAGTATCTTAAGTGCTCTGGATCACAAGATATACACTAAAATGTCAGCCCCCACTGCAACTTCTGTTAAATGAGCTAGTAGCTGGCTGCTCCAATCTCCACCCTTTCATGTTTTTAGCCAATGTGAAGTCAGAATTGTGATTGACGAAGGATTTGTTGACCTCTAGGCTATAGCTAGAACCCCTTGCAAGTCCCCAACAGCTGCTTTTTCCTGCTTGTCTTTATAGCTTTCAGCAGCAGCGCATGTGTCTGTCCACTTTTACATGTTTAGAGTATATTTGTATTGTGTGGATGTGTTGGCAAGTTTTGTGGGTTTTTTATTATTTTGCTGTAAAATATTAGAACTGTGGAATATTTCAGTTAAAACAATTGGGAGGAGGGCTGCCTTTGTGCATGTTTTTTCCTCTTCACTGCATGGTTTGTGAATATGACATGATACATTTGCTCCTCACTTTTCTTCCTGGGTCCTCCCCACTCTGTCTTTGCAACAACCCTGTGAGGTAGGTTAGGCAGAGAGTTGGTTCAGTCAAGCTGCACAAGTTTTTAAAGCTGCTCCTATCTTTTAAATGTTATTTTAATGTTTAACTGTTGTGGTTTTTGAACTTTTTATAACTTGTAAAATGCCTTGCGAGTGCAGGAACTCTGAAAGGCAGGTTTAAATCACAGACTCTGGACTCCCAGCCAGGCTCTCCTCCCCACTGTGCTATACTAGCTGTAAGACCCATTTAATTCAATGGGACTTCTTAGGGAACATATATAAGATTGGTTTATAAGCCTCTTTTTAGAAGAATTCTAGACTTACCTGTGAGCAATAGCACTTCTTTTGTTTTATATCTAAATGTTTATTTCAAAACTACTTTAATCGCACCTGGGGTTAGCAAATTTGTTAGGGAGGATTCATCAGACGTATCCTTGTCTGTGGTTCCCCCCCCCCAAGCTTTCCACTCCTGTGTGGCTACCCACAGACACATCCTGAGGCCTGTAACTACATCTGCTGCAAGGCTCTGTGTAAATCAGTTCAGCAATATACAGGATGCATTTCAATACAGAATCATCAAGCATGAGCTAATGACAGGTTCTAGCACCAGATTACTCACAAGGACCTGAATACAATCCTGCACATTTATGCATAGACCAAATGCTGCCTAAAGACAAATATCCAAACAAATTGGGGAGACTATTCTATCTCAGATTCTGATGGCATTTCTTGGTGCCTGCATCGTGCATATCCGACATCCGCATCAAGGGTCAAGACTAGAATGCTGCATGTGGAAAATCCAGGAGGGATCTCCCAGTTTCTAATTTTTCCAATCTTAAATTCTTTTCTCTACATTTCTGCAGTGATTTGAGATTTAAAACAACTTATGAAAATTTGTCAACGTTACAGTGCAAATTTTGCCTAATAAGCACATTTTGGTAGGAAACTGATTAATGTACACATGCTCGCCAGCAATTTCTCCTAACATAATGCATTTTTGTATGTTACTTCCACAAATGCCTTCATTTGTATGTACACTTTCCCCTAATGTATGCATTTTTGTAAATATTGGTTGGCTGGAGAACTGCATTGCAAAATTCAGATAGGTGTGAATTTCAAAGGACAGCTGTGTTTCACTTCTCATATTGTTTCGGAAAGTGCGAATTTGGTAGATGCAAACTGAATTGCAAACTGATAGAAGCCATCCCTAGCTTCTATCCAAAGAGCATTGGTGCCACCATGAAACCCTTCCAGTAGGGAAGGGATAACTGGTAGCTGCAGGATCACCAGTTTCAGTGGCTGGGGGTCCAAGTGACACTTTCAGCAATCCCGGGTGGAGGAGGATGGTTGTGATGGTCCAGCTCAGGAATAAAGTCTTTGTGGTTCAGAAGATAATCAGCATTGCAAGGGAAGGAGGGAGGTTTGCAGCACTGTTTGCCACTTCCTTGGGGCTCCATCCCATACTGCTTTATTAGTGTTTGAACAGTGACATAGCATGGTGGGGACCAACAGCATAGATGCTTCCCATGCTAACAGCTCTCCTCTGCAGAGGGATGTGGCTTGCATTAGAAGCAACCACCTCATCGACCTGACCCAATGGCCTTGCTGTTCGAATGTAATTGGAGCACTGTGGGGAGCAACATGGGAGAGAGCCGACTATACAGCTCTTAAAACCAAAGATTCACCCTCAGTGGAGTATGTACAGCCTTATTTTCTTATGCAACTTCCTGAATAAGGAATAACTGGCGAAATAAATCCTGCCCCCTTTCATCCTTCCTTCCCGTCATTTCCCCTTTGTCAATGTAAATTAAAAGTGGTTAAGTGATGGTTTCCCACTTTCATTCTCTTGCCACCAGCATACCCCCACTCCCTGTCTTCTGAAATCAGTTTGCAGGAACTGTAGAAAAAGGGTTACCTAGGTCAAATCTTGCCTGTGCAGAATAGTTTGGTGTACAGCAGGGATGGAGAACTGTGACATTCCAGATGTTGGTGGACCTCAACTCCCCTCATCTCTGTCAATTGCCCATGTTGGCTAGGGCTGATGGGAATCCAACATTATCTGGAGGACCATAGGTTTCCCATCCCTAGTGTAGAGCAGAATAAGAAGCCATGCATACCTGCAGGGCAATAGTTGGAGCCTAGCAGTCAGTGGCAACATGCTCCCTTCAAGGTCTCGTTCATTAAAAGAAGAGGAGAAAGAAATCCAAGTAGAGATATAAGGAAAACATGCAGGCCATATTCTGCCTGATTGCCCAGGAGGCAGTAAAACTGCACCCAGCTGCCACTGTCCTGGCCAGTGATTTCCAAGGTGATGAAATTAATGACAAGCACTTGTGGCCTTTTCCCCTAAGCTTATTAAAATTAATTTTTTTATTAAAACAATCTCATAAATTCATAAACTGTAATGGAAACATATTAGCTTCCTTGTGTTTAAGGGTTTGCTGTTCTCAATTGACTTATGATGCCCCACCCTTCAAGTTTACCCTTAGAGTCTCTGAAGAATTCCTGGCTAAGAGCCTAGATACCTGGAAACAGAACACTGTGGGTTTCATTCCCTCAGAGCATCACTCTCTGGCTGCTGTGTGAATTCAAAATAGAAGCCTCATCGTCAGTGTGTTTACAAAACAGGTAGGAGATTTATGATGCTAATCTAAAAATCTAGCTTGCTTGTGGAAATCCACATGTTCCCAAACTGGAAGGGAAAATCAGTGGGGACCATAACTCATCTGAGTAGCAGAATAAATCCCTGATAATATATTCAGGTGCAAAACTTTCTGCTTTTATATTTTTAATTTAAAAAAATAGCCTCTATCGATTCAGTAATGAGCTTGAATGCATATTTGGAAGGCATGTGTGGTATCCAATTAAGTGGTTCTGCTAGAGCAAGGATTTCTACTTTCACAATGGCACTTCTTCTCTCCCCTGTGCCCTCCCCAAATTTGCTCTGGAGTATTGGAGGAAAGCCCACAACAGACTGAGTGGGGAGAGGAGAGGGAGCAGAAGTTCCTTTGCACAGTGACATGTCCTTGCACTAGCAGAACTACTTAGCTGGATGCTGCCCAACCAGAGCTTGGAAAAGTTACTTTTTTGAACTACAACTCCCATCAGCCCCAGCCAGCATGTCCACTGGATTGGGCTGATGGGAGTTGTAGTTCAAAAAAGTAACTTTTCCAAGCTCAATGCTCAACACCTTTAGAGTCCAGAAGCCAAATGCCAAGGTGAAACATCTGAGGAATTTCAAGAAGATGCTAAAAGGTGTTTGATAAAACTACTGATGGGCGGAGTTCCTCCATCTTGATTCAGAGCAGTTGCAGTCTTTCCAAACTTCCAGAGAGAACATTTGAAGAACAGATGGGCTTTCTCTCAAACTCAGAAAGTGGTCCTGGGGCAGCCCTGATTCAGGAGATCCAAGCACATAGCCAACATGGATGCAGATGTGCACCTGGATGCACATGAGAGGAGGGGGGAGAAAGGGAGGAGCAGATGGGAGGCAGGAGAAGCCATGGCTACATCTTTTCCAACAGCAAGTCTGTTCTCTGTCTTGTCACCTGGCAATCCTTTCCCAGAGTATTTCTTGCAGTTGGTCCTCACCAATTAACTGGCAGACAAATTTTAATATATTATTAAAGCTTTACTTGGCTACCCAGTGAAGTAAATCCTGAAGTCTTAAATATGACACATCTGCTGTCTGCTGTAGCTATCTATGAGATGCTAATGGTATAACTGAGGAGGGGTAAGAGGGTGACTTGCCATAGGTAAAACCTGGAGAAGGACACAAAATGGGCATCAAAGTCCATACAATATAATGATAGGTATTACAATAACATTAACTTACTATCATAATCATTTCTTTTCAGTGTGAAATAGTCATGTTTTCAAGATCAGAGATCAAAGGTCGATGACTTTTCTTAACGCGATCTGTATTTTATCAGCTAGTCACAACTTACAAGAATCAGTTCAGGGTTTATTTTCTTTAACCTATTATATATAATCTCACAGGTGATTTTTTTTTAAAAATTGTGTGGTGCTAGGTCCCAAGGTGGTAGTGGCTGTTAAAGTTGGAAATGCACCCTAAGAATAGTTATAGCACTGCTACGCGAGAGAGCATAAATAATACACCCAGCAACAGAATTAAACCACCAAGGTTATTTCATTGTCACCAGTTATTTTCTGTGTCATTTCTCATTTGTGCTCACAGAAACTACCCAGACTCACAAATAATCCACATTATGCCTTGTGATCTGTTCTGACGTTCATACTGCCTAACACTCAATATATGCACATACATTGCTGGAATTAACTTAGTTATAAGAAAACTGAATAGCTTCTTAGCAGATCCTTTCCCAAAAATAATACATATATGAAGGCTTTGATTAAAGATGCCATCTGACACAGTACTGGGAATTCTGGATTGTTTTCTCGTTATTTTTAAACATTGGAACAGTGGCTTTTTATGTGTACTGCAGTTTTTCTGAAATACTTTGCAACCTGTAATAAAGGACTTTTATAAAATAAAACTAGCTCTTTTTTATTGGAAGCTCAGAAGAGATCATCATCTTTTTTGTTATAAAAATCCAGCAAGCTTTTTTTCATATTAAGAGCTGTAACATAAGATTGATAACCACAGGCAGGCCAGCTTTTCATACTGGGTACCTAGACGCCAAGAAGGACAAACTACCAGTGCTGAGCTACGCCTGCCAAAATTGCCTCTTGTATGCAGCTATCCCCTTTGCATCTGACCTCTGTTCAGAGAAACATAGGAAGCTGCCTCATACCAGGTCATATTATCTGTACATCTAGCCGAATATTGTCTGTTCTGTCTGGCAGCCGCTCTCTAGGCAGAATTTTTTCCTGTCACCTGTTACCTGATCCTTTTAACTAGAGATGCCCAAAGTTGAATCTGTGACTTTTTGCATGCAAATCGTGTGCTCTGTACTTTATATAGCCATTTCAGCTCTAGGGGTCTAAGGACATGTGCACTGGGCAGTGATAACAATGTGGAGAAGCCCCAAGAGAAAATTCACTATGACTGATTTTTTTAAACTGCTTGCAAACTCTTTATGAAAGTTTTCCTGAAAATTCTGCTTGAGAATTCTCTGCCACAAACTCACTGTCTGATCTACTGCTCTGTCTCTGTGTTCTTCATCTATAAGCGAGACCAGTGTCCTGTAAATGATATAAATGCAATATGGTGCTTACATATGTGTTTTATGTCTTTGACTTGCGTGGAACGTGTGTGTGTTTTTGCCATCTGGAGCCATCTGCTTGCCTGTACTTTTAGTTCCCTCTTCTGCCTGAATCACGTTCGACAGAGTTGGACTCAACACTGAGCTGCTACAACACTGGACTCTTCTCCTAGCTTCCCCCCCTCTACTCCCGCACAGCAGTGTTCCTAATTTCATGTGTGAAATGTTGGAGTGTAGGGGAATCTGGGAGAGGAATTAAAACAGGCATAACACTAATATGTAGGTAGGGTGGACGTGCTTGTAGATACTGGTGACTGGTTAAAAGAACAGAAAAACTGTCTTGCTGGATCAGGCCAAAGTTTCCAACAGTAGCCAACCAGATGCCTCTGGGTGTTCCAAAGCAGGGCATGGAGATGATGGCCTCTCCCTGTTGTTTGTATTCGGAGATTGCTTCTGCGCATAGACATTTCATCTAACATTTATGGCTAACAGCCAGTGACAGATCTATATTTCATTCTGTACTCACAAGATTCACCTTTGGAAAGACAATAAATATGGCAGGGTATGGTTCAGGCCTAAGAGAGTTGTAACCCCCCAACTGAAGGCAGCTCACCAGCCATCAGCGCCAGCTCAAGTCATTTTGCTGCCTGAAACAAAAAACAAGATGATGCTCCCCTTACGCAGGCACATACTCATCCTATGTACAGAAGCCAACTGGTTTTGCACTTGGGTCTTTCTTCAGCGCTGGTGCTGGGGCAGCATCCTCCACTGCACTTGAGGGTAGCAGGCTAGCTTAGGAAGTGCAGGGCAGATTGCATGGCACACACAGCTCTGTCTGCTCCACACCCTTCAGCATCTGCTGATCAGGCAGCTGCTTCACTCTTCCTAATGGCAGAGTGGCCCTGCCAGTAACTAGGGCTTGATAAACTAGGGCTTGATTTATGCCTTCTATGTTAAACTTTACCTTTGTAGTCCCTTTAGTACCAATCCCTGTGTGTGTGTGTGTGTGTGTGTGTGTGTATTGTATTTTATGTATTTTAATTGTATTTTATGTATCTTAATTTATTTTAATGTTTTTGCGATTTTACTGTTTACAATTTTGTTATGTACATGTTTGGTTTTATTTTTGTAAGCCGCTCTGAGTGCCCTATGATAGGGTAGAAGGGCAGGATAGAAATGTTTTAAATAAATAAACCTCCTGTTCTTGCCACTTCACTGAGACACAGAAGGCCTCTCCAGCACCAGGCTGGCGGGCCAGAATACATGACTGGTGGGCTGTCCTTTGCTAGGTGGGCCACAACTTAGTTGCAGATGCCTGATGTTGAATATGTTGGGAAGTGTGGAGAAGACAGCGGCGTCAGACCAAGTTCGTAAGATCATGGTCTTTTGCAGCATTTGCAGTATAACAGTTCCAGACAGGGCACATGACCCCTACTCAGATTCAGTCGTTAACTGGCTGGAATGTTTCAGTAAGACTTGGAAATCTCCATCTAATCCTCCGTTTTATCCACTACTGGCTCACACTGCCCTAGAGTTCTGACAGTTGAATGTTTTGCAGATCACTTTTGGAAACATTCAGCTTTGGAAAGCAAAGTTTGACACTTATGCTATGCAAGAAATGCATCAGTCTAGTGGTCGGTGCCAAGTGTGACTTGCCTATTGTCTCCAGCCTGGAGTTAGAAACACATTTAGTCCTTAGGCTGATTTCAAAGCCTGGGTCTGCTTTATTTGCAGTGTCAAACACTGACAATGATCCAAGAGCTCAGCTGAGGGATGCTTTTGATCTCTCTTTAATACATACTTGAGGAATACCAAACATAGCAGGGTTGTTGATAGCCAGCTTAGCATTTATGTACGGGAAGAACAGATAA
This sequence comes from Rhineura floridana, assembly GCF_030035675.1. Lineage (NCBI taxonomy): Eukaryota > Metazoa > Chordata > Lepidosauria > Squamata > Rhineuridae > Rhineura > Rhineura floridana. The sequence goes on along the minus strand of NC_084487.1, from coordinate 117,944,284 downwards.
AGATGAGTGGATCAGCTGTGGGACAATAGCACAGCATATGATTTCCATATATGAAGCTCAGCTTTTAGGTTCAGGGCTTAACCATACTTAACACAGAATAACTGTGATCAGATATCTTGACTTTTTTCCCTTTTAAGCAGGTTAAGGGGGCTCCAGAACGGATCAGAGAAAATGTGCTAGAGCAAAAGGTTTAGCCCTTCTGTTCCAGCATTTCTCTGACCAAAATTGCCTACACTGCTGCTATTATTCGGTGGGGGGTGCAAGCGTAGGTCCAAAACACACACACTCTAAAACCACTGCTTCGATCAATTTTGGAGCCCCCTGCATCTGTTTTAAAAGGAGTCAGGACGTTAGGAAGTCTGATCACCGATCTCTTTTGTCATGTGTGCCTGGGCACCTGATCCTAGGAATTTCCTATTAAGGGATTTCATAAGAACTTAAGAAGAGCCCTACTGGATAGTTGAAAAATAGATTTAGCCCACTTTTTTTCATTATATGCCTCTTTATGCTTTAAAAAGCCTCAAGGAGGCTACCATCAACAACAAGGCTAATAATGATCCACAATTATCCTCCATTTCAGATGACTTGCTGGCTGGGGACTTGCATTTTTAGCAGTCAGAAACAGTGGCACAGTTGGGGGCTTCTTTTGAAACTGCATCATCCTTTCTTTGTTTTAAACATTTCCTGCCACTATTTTCCTGCAAGAGTAGAGATCCTCCTTCTTCAAGGTCATCTTGGCCCACAATGCATCTGAGGAAGGATGGTACATGTAGGATAGGATCCTGCCTTAGATACATATTGGGGCAACAAGATGTCTCCTGGTGAAGAGGATCACAGCTGCCATAGAAAACAGTACCACAAACTGCTTGAAGCAAGGGGGGTGTAAAAAGAAGAAGCCTCTGACTGTGCTCCTGTCCTCTGCCCTCCAAAAGTGCCCGCAAAAATCCTTCACCTCATTTCCCCCCTTTTGCCTCTCCTCCACCTACAAATGTGCCAGACATAATCTCCTGAGAACATTCAGCACAGCCCTAGATAAGCTATGGAAGAAGGCTTCTGAGAGATACTTTGGACCCAAGTCATTTAGCTCTTTAGTGATATTGCTAACCGTCTGTCAGAGGTGCTCATATAAGTCCAAAAGATGACAGCTTTCTAAATTAGAAAAAGTTGTGATTTACACACACACACACACACACACACAGTTGGAAAAGGCATGCAATCAACAGATCACACAAGAGTGTCAATTCCAAGCCATTTACTCTTTACCCCAGTCAATGTGAGGAATGGACCAAAGGCGTGTGTGTGTGTGGTGCAATGCACTCCCTTGTCATGTTTGGTCCATTATCTGGTGAAGTTTGGATTGGCAGTGGCAATTCCCCCCTGAAAAACTAGTGGGCCTCAGAGACTGATTGAACCTGACATCTTCCTGAACGCTCTGGGAGATATTCCAGCAGCAAAGCTGATGATCCTATCAAAGCCATGGTCACACTGTGGAATGGCAAGATGAAACAAGTGGTTGACACAATCACTCCCAAGCGTCCTCTTCAGCACTCTGGAGCCCGAGCCGCTCCTTGGTAAACTGGGGTGCTATGGGCTATGAAGCAAGCTGGACAAAGACTAGAGTGTAAGTGGCACAAGTCTTGCTTTGACACCGACTGAACAGTTCTTAGTGCACATAATCATGCCTACCATGCAGCAGAGCAAGCCTTGAAGGCTAATTTTGCAGCTTGCATTGCATCCCCTAGTAGCTGGCCAGTGGAGTTTTTTCTGACCAGGGGTGTAGTTGTCCAAGGACTCGGGGAGAGGGATCTTAGACCTCTTACTCTTTGGGGGAGCAGGATTCCAGCAGGGTCTCCCTATGCCTCTAGCATCCTATGAGCCAATCATCCTGAAAGGGGAGTGTGTTAGCCTCTGAGAATTATCTTCTAACATGCATCCTTGGCCTTTCCTGCTGATTGGAGTCAATTAGAGTGCAAAGAAGTGAGGCAGCCACTCAGAAAACTCTTGTTACATGTTACCAAATTCTTCCAAGCTACACAGCAAGTGGATTGGACTGTGAAAGACCAACCCAAATGGTGTTTGCATTTTGACATATTTGTAGGGCAGTACAATATCTCAGAGAGGAGGTCAGGTCTCCTGCTCCCCTGGTGCATTTACTATAGCTGCCCAATTTCCCTGCTTTTTAAAATTTGATAAAAATATCTGTGGGCTATAGGTATGTTCTTAAACCACAAGGGGTTTTTTGCCTATTAGTGAATCTAACATCTGAGTCAGGAGAAGATGGATGCAGAGGTGGGCTGGATAAGGGGAAATGAATCTAAGCAAGACGAAGGCACTGTGGGTGAGCGGTTCCCATGTCTGAGAAATTGGCCACTTGCCTGCCCTGGAAAGTGTTGCACTCCTGCTGAACAATGATGTTTTATACATGGCAGAGGGAAGGGCATTCCAAAACTACTTTTGAAAATACTTTTCCCTGCATGTCAAAACTACTTTTTCCCGTATTGATCCTAGAGATAGCAACTGTGGCCTGCTCCTATGCTATGAAGAGAGGTTTGATAAGCAGGTATCAGCAACTGAAGCTTTTCATGGCATGGAGCTATAGAGCACTTCACACATTATGTTCAATGTGCATAGAAGGGAAAGAGGAATCACACTTGCTGCCCTGGTCCTTGCAAGAACTTATGCATGCATGTGCTACATCTACTTGAATAGGCAGAGTATCAGATTGTATACCTTAATTTATCCCTGTCCCCTATCATTCATATACATCACTCCCCTTTCCATGAGCAACATCAGTAGGATGCTTTCTTACTGACTACGGCCAACATAACAAATGAATATTAACAACATAGCTTCTCTTTTGTCAACCAGTTTCAATATGTTTCCAACAGGACAAGTAAGCTACAAATGATAACACTGAGACTTCCTTGACATAGGGCTCATCTACACATTGGTTTACAGTGTAGTTGGGCTACTCACATCTTCTTTTAATTCACATCATTCACATGACATTACTGGCCAACCGAAGCAATCAATCAGTTTCCCCCCTGTAAATCTGTACTAACCTAATCCACTGATAATACAAAAATTAAGAACAATATGGCTCCACTCTGCTCCACATCTTTGTAGATGGTTTACTTCAATGGTTTTTAGTGGGTGGGTGAATCATCACTTTCAGCTGCTGCCCTTTCTCCGCCCACTAACTCTCCCATGAATTCCATTTTGTTTCCAGGGGTTTATCTAGCAACTTCCGACTGCTCTGTCCTCCCCCCTTCACCGTTTGCTGCAGCCCTCCCTTCTTTCCTCCCTTTCTTACTCCCGAGTAAACCTCCTTCATTCCTTGTAACTAGTTATGGGACTTGCCATTGGATTTTATCATTCTTTCTCATATTCTCTATCTCTGCAAAGACAATTTTGAAGTAACATCTCTCTGTGCCTAGTTTCCGATTTTTTCCCTAAAAAATCTAAAGTGGATGTAAAAGTCACCTCAAAAATATTAATATTGATATTTTGTTTAAAATATTTTATTTAACATATCAATATATTGGTTTTTTTTTCCCAGTGGGGAAAAATTAACTCAGAAAAAGCAAGGGGCAGCAAAGAAAGAAGGTGCCTGTGAGTTTTCTCCTGCAACATTCCCCCTTCTATCAATAAGCTGCAAAATCTACCTTTACTCAGCACTGTGGCCTCCAGTAGGAAAAATGATAAGATAGAGCAGGGAAAAGGAATGGTGGTGGTGGCCAGTGACCCGACTTCTCATCAGTTCTCAAAATACATTCTCTCTTCCTAAGAGACTAGTGTAAAGAGGGGAGGGAGGGCTGCTTACGTGAATGAAAGAACTGTGATGGCGAGCCAGGAAAAAGGAGAGAAGGCAGATGACCCCACTTCTTTTCAACGGCCAAACTTCAGGAAGCAGTGGGGACAGGAGGGAGTGGAAATCCTGCACAGGTCAAAAATATTTGCACATGCCCTGTAACTAAGCAACCAGAGGGAGTCAAAATATAAAATTAGAGGGTGGGGCCACAAGGAAACAGTGACACTAATCCTTCCCAGAGGAACACCCACTTGTGTGAATGGAAAACAATGGATTTGAAGCTACCATTGAGCATAGATGTGGACTTTGCAAATCTATTACATCGGTAAAGGCAGTGCATTTGCAAAGAAATGTTCCCATGTGGATAAGCCCATAGTACTTTCCAACTACTTCTTTTTCCATACTGTATCTGGGCTACAGATTGCAGGTGGGACTTCATTTGACTGAAAGCATCCTCCTGAAAAAAAGATTCCTACAAACAGAAAACTAGCATGTCAGCGAAAAGGCTAGGCTAGAATCCTGTTCTCTGACCCGCCAGTTTTCTGTGTAGAGAGGGTTTATTTGGGGTGGGGATAATGGAGGAATATTCAGTCATATGAGCCCCCATCTGCAGTCTGAGGTGGTACAGTCCCAGATGGAAGTTTACTGCCTCAGTCAGTCAGTGAGGATTAGACAAGGCACTGGAAAACCATGGTTGGACCTCCCATCTCTTTAAATTTATTTAAAAGTATTGTGGGAGAGAGTGGACACACACACACACACACACACAAGGGCTGTAATTCTGAGGGGGAGAGGGAACGTTTAATCCCTCCCCCCGTTTTCTCTATGCAAATATGCCCATTAGGAAAACATACGTGTACATCAGTGCCAATATCACCAAGGAAGGAAACTGATAGTAGAGCTGGGATCCGTTTGTTGCTGGCATTTCGATTGCATTCTGTCGATCTGATCGGCAATTCCTTCCTGTGTTCATTTGTTTATTGCCATCTTGTGCTGTTCCCACTTCAGTTTCTTTCCTCCCAAATAATAAAGGAAAGGAAAGTGGCTGCCTGCCCACCCAGGGTGAGAGAGACAGAGAGAGAGAATGGGGGAGGGAGAGCTGCATTCCCAGCAAAACTTTTTTCCCTTTGCCAAACCAGTATCACTTTCCCCCCACACACACACACACCAAACACAAACACACAGAGAACCCAAAAGCCCAGCTGCAACTATACACACTTACTTGGAAGTTAGTCCCACTGCACTCAGTGGGGCTTGTTTCTGAGTAGAAATGCATAGGATGGCACCTTTGAATGCTGTGGCTATCAGTCTCTCTCTCTCTCTGCTACCCCCCTCCTGCTAGCCTCCTCGTCCTTCACTCCCTTCTCCTGAATCATATTTGATCCTCCTCCCCCCCCAAAAAAAACAAAGAGCAGGCTAGTCAATTTCACCATAACTAAAGCAAAGCAAAGCACTTTAACCTTATATTCACTGCAAGGTGAGGGGGGTTCGGTGTCAGAAACAGCTGCAGAAACTCATAACATAAAAGATTGGTCCGACAGCAGATGTGCAAACTATGGGGGGAAATCCTGTACCAAATTCGAATTTAGCGAAATTCTCATCCATCCCTAATCATAACACAACAGCGCAGGGCCAGCAAGAGATCCGGCCCACCTCAGTGCCAACCTGATCAGTTGAGGGCTGGGTGGTGGGGACAGCTGGGGACCAGCGGTGGCACGCAGCAACAGGGACTGGCAGTGGCAGGCAGCCCAACCCTGAGAAGAGATGTGCTGGGGTAAACAGCTACAGCTGCAACCACCATATTGATTCCCCCCCAAATGCTTCTCAGCCTTGGCATGGCACACATTGGGCCCAGAGGCACGGAGGGGTAATGAATATTATGACAGCTGCACTTGTGGCCAACTTGCTCGGTGCTTCTCATCAGAGTTCTGGGCCATAAACATGGGTGTTTTGAAGGGAGAATGGGGTTGGCTGCAGGAGGCCCTTCACCATAGCAGGTGCTGATGCTGGGCCTGCTACAGCATTTCCAGTTCCCTGCTCTGATTTTAGAAAACAACTCTGCATTTGGCCAAGGAAGGCTGAAAGGTTTGGAAGGTTGAAATAATTGCTTGGTCATCAAAAACAGCTTTCATTTATCAGTGTGCTCCAACCCGAACACTCCTTGGCTCTGATACTCCCACATTATTCACAGTGGAATTAGCTTGGCAAATCTGAAAAAAACATTGGATTAGACGATCAGAGAGAGGAGTGCTGCGTGCAACATTCTAGTCACAGTGTGTCCAGCTGTGCTTTGATACTGAAGTGGGTCGAAAAATGCAGTCGGCTGTCCAATTTTCTATTGTGCATAAATTTGCAAGAAATCGAGGCGGCAGGAGGGGAGGAGGGAATACGGAACAGGTTTTTTAAAGTTGTTTCATGGAGGCAGCGGCACTGTGGGACATACTGCTGGCAACAATTTTAAGTGATGAGTCACACGTTCTTTGACTGTGTGTACTTTCTTGCAATATATTCTGGTTTTTGCATTCCTGCTGCGACAGTTATGGCAACAAAGCAATAGCACAGAAAATCAACAGACCCTCAGTATTACCATATGTGTACCTCCCAAATTCTGAACTCCACAGGTCTGTGACTGATTTTGTGTGTCTCTGGTTGGCTGTCACACACATCTAGGAGTACAAGCTAGGACTGCACGTTCCCATTCAGAAGGGAGATTGGTATTAAAACAACAGCAAAGAGGATGTAAAAACAAGGGGGGGATAGAAAAAATGCTACTTTGGGGGATGGCTGTGTGAATAGTGTCTTTTAAAGCTTTCTCTGTCAAGCACCATGTGATGATGGTGAATTGTTAATTAAATATTTCATAAAGAAAAAGGTATAATTTAAGGGAAAACCTATGCTACCCCCCTCTCCACACAAGAAAAGAAAGAGATCCTTTCTTAAATGCACTCTAGTAATTATCATTTGATGTTTCTTCACTGCTCTTATGTCCTAGACGGAGCTCTATCTTTTGACAGTCTGGTCCACAGACTCAGAAAGAACAGCAGGGGACAGGATTATGAAACACCCTCCTCTTGCACCCCAGTGGCATATACCCCTCAGAATTTTCTACAGTCATTGTCTCCAATCCTTTCCTTGTACAGGGTGCTGTGGGGCTCAGTGGTGAAGAGCCCATTGTCACAGAGAGAGAGGGAAAGTGGAGGGGGGGCTCTCATACGTCTCTTGCCCAGAGCCCACCTAAACATGGAGCCAGCCCTGTCTGGAGGTTTGGGGGATGAGATGTTACATGGGGCTTTCCCAGACGGCTGCTTTCTTTGTCTCAGGTAGCTCCCATGGACTTAATGGGAAGCTACTGGACCCCTTTAAAAGGCTGCTTTGCCCTCATGTAAGGATGAAGTTATGCTGCTCCTGTGCTTGCTATGGCCTTTGTTGTGGATGGGCAGGGACAGGTGGCTGGAGGCACAAACCAAGTAAGAGTTGGGCACTGTGTGAGATATTTCATAAATGTTTAATTGAAATTAGGACACCTTCCCACATTTCCTGGATCTAATCTCTCTCTCTCTCTCTCTCTCTCTCTCTGTGTGTTGGTATTACAGTTTTGTTCAGCCCTGAATGGGGCTCTTCTTTATTTCCCCTCCCCTTTGCTTCCCGGTACAATAATCACACTATAGATTTAAACTAGCCTTTCGTTCTTCCCAAAGGACCCCAGGAATTGTAGTTCTGTGAGAACTACAATTCTGCTCCAGCACTTCATGTACGTACAATTCCCAGGATTCTTTGCAGAAAGCTACAAAAGCTATATAAAATCAACAAACTTGTATAGTGAAAACAGGGCCACAGTGAACCTATATCATCTCAGCATGGATAGGCTACTCCCAATCTAAGGCATTCAGTTTGAACGCATGAAGAGGTAAGCAGGAATGCATGGGTGAGCATGTTTGGCATTAGTCTGAAAGGGGCTGCCTAAGTTGCACACAGGGTTTTCAACATGGGGACAGGAAGCCTAGTCAATCAGAGTTCCCATTCCGGTCTCAGAAACCCTACTTGTGAGGAGGGGTAGGCAAGAATTTTGCTAAATTTGAACTTGGCACCAGATTTCCTTATTGTTTGCAATCTTTGAAGACTTACCTTGACGCTATGAGTGTCTGCGGCTTATTCGTGACACTTTTTTTTAAAGTGTTGAATACAACAATATTAAGAATGATATTAACAATGTCACAGACAGCACAGAAGTAATTTATATAATCACTGTCAGTCAGTGGGGCTTCCAAGCTCTCAGTCTCCCTCTCCTTCTACCTGTTTCCCTCCCTCTCCCCCCAACACATACATCCCCACACCCCACGCCCAGTTTCTCTCTCTCCCTCCTCTCAAGTAAAGCACAATCCAAGTCAATGGGGCTTCCTTGCTTCTGAGTAGGCGCGAAGAAGTATTGCATTAGCTATAGCGCAAGCATGCTTGCATATGTTTACTCAGAAGTAAATCTGGATGTAGTGAGGCTTACTCTGCAATAAATGTGCTTAGGATTGCAGCTGTAGCAATACAGCATGTTTACTCTGAAGTAAATCCCTCTGCGCTCAATGGGGCTTACTCCCAGATAAACAGGCATAGGAATCACAGCCTTAAAGGTGCTTAGTTTGGGGCCTGGATTGTGCTCATGATCCTCCCCCGCCCCCCGTGTTTCTTCACACAAACAGCATTCGAGGAGAGAGGGGGTAGTAGAGAGGATTTGAACTAAACTCTCCCAGGTCCTCTCTTCCACATTTTTATTAGATGTACAGGAGTCATCTCTTCCTTTTCTTCTAATCACCTTAGATCTTACTCTATTTTTCCACCAGTGTGGAACCATAATCTGCTATGGGTGCTTTATGATGTGGGTAACATTATATGCAGGACCTGCAATAAAATGTTGCAGCATATTCTCACCTTCCAACAGGTGCTGTTGTTCAGGGTTTTAGCCAGCCAGCCATACCTTTTTTCCACACATACCCTCATTTTATGTTTCTTTTCCAGCTGACAAGCAACATCCTGTGACTACTGAGCATACTCAATGTGAAGCAGGCCGTTTCTTTTCTGAGAGGGTGTTGGTCCCTCAATTTTTTTAAAAAAGATATTTTGCTCTTCTGCAAACCATGGGATTCCTTTGAGCATGCTGATACCTTTCTTCTTCTTTCTTAGTAGTCTTTTTTTATTTCCAGGCCTGTCAGTTGGCACACACTACCTGAGTTTGCTATTAAAGGGAATGATAAGCATGAGAATTTCAACCAATGCCTTTTACTGTTCTCTTGTGATTTTTTTTTAAATACAGGGTTAAACTGTCTCCCCAGGGTTTGGGAAGTAACATTAATCTCTCCAGGAGTCTATATATGCAGAGTGAGTTGGATGAGTTGGTCTGTCTATCTAATTATATAAAATGTCTCTTTTCGCAAAGGCTGTAATTAGAAAATAGAAACCCTTTGCTCCAGAGCTTGTTCTGATCTTTGAAGCAGAACTGACGAGGAAACGGATGTTAGCTTGGGGGGGGGGTCAACTTAGCCATGGTCCCAAGCAAGAAATAAAGGCTGTTTCACTTCAGAGCATACATGGGTTGTTAACCTTCTGACTGTCATTTTATTTTTAAATGGAGCCTCTTTGCAGGCTTAACAATCCTAACACACTACCATAAATACAGATCTTTGCTTTAACTTACACGTATTTAGGGTTGTTAAGATGGCTCACACAAAGCAGCAGATCGATGGACATAAGTAACTTAAGTCCATTGATTTCAATGGGTTATCTCTGAGTATGAGCTAGCTGGATATCATCCACTGTGATTTGGTTCTGACTGTGAATAGACGTACACAGGAGTAGCTGATGGGGTGGATGGGGACACACACACCCATATTCAGGCTCAGGGTAAATCTGTCCACACTACAATGTTGGATTGGTTTATGCCACTTTAACTGTCATAGTTTTCCCCAAAGAATCTTGAGAATTTTGTAGTTTGAAGAGTGTTGAAGTGTTGAAGAGATTCCTTCCCCTCCACCCCACAAAATTTCAATTCCTAGTATTCCCTGGGAAGATAGTATAATTGTTAAGCCTCTGTATCATGTATATGCCCTCCCAACAGCCAGCTGTGTTCTTCTGACACTGGTGGAAGGAGAACATGATGGTCCCTGTTTCCGATCTGGTTCCTGGCAGGAGCCAGCAATGTAAGAGCATGGCACACATCACCTACCAAGGCTTTTCCAAGGGAAAACATTTTCCTCCAGCCCGCAAGCAAGTTATTATGCAGTTGCACCATGAAGTTACATATGCAAAACAAAAATACTTTTTTTAAAAGTTGTTCTTCTTTGAAAAAATGACATCACAGGACCACCATACTAGCCAGAATGCATATATTGAAAGACTAGGAAGTATAAAGTCATAGATGAAGAACACATTCCAACACTGGGAGCTCAGCTATGAGAAAATAAGGCAAATGCGTGTACATTTTCATTAACTTGTCTGTTAAAGTGTCTAGTTTTCTATAAACAGTTGTGATCTTTCCTAAATTTAAGCAAGATCAAAAATTTCACTAGCCCTGCAACCCACCATTTTCTTTTAGAACAGTACTCTTAAAACTTTCCATAATCTGCAACATAGAGCCAACTTTTTATTTTTAATCAACTATATACAAATCTACCCACCTATTTAGATATATTCTTACTTTCTTTTTTTCTTTCCCCTCTCCTCCTAGCACTCTTTCCATCCTTTTCATCGTCTTTTCCAGACAAAGAGACATGGCAGCCCAGAGGGCTATAACCCAGTTGTGTGTCACAGCCCAGCAGTTGAAGAATTAATGCCCTATAACGGGTGGGGGATCTTTTTCAGCCCGAGGGACACATTCCTTTCTGGACAATCTTATGGGGGTCACAGGCCAGTGGTAAGCATGGCCAGAGCAAAAGTGGGTGGACCAATGGATGCAGCATGCTTCTGAAAACCAGTTGCCGGAAGCCTCAGGACAGGCTACCTACATGGAAGCCAGCAAAGAACTTCACAAGAGGGCCACCATGTTTGTAAGCCTCTTAGCAGACATCCCAACTTGAGTCCACACCTCTGCTTACAAAGACTGTGCCCCTGCTGAGACCTTGTCTGGTAAGGAGTTCTCTGCAGAAGCTCTGCCAGCCTGGGAGACCACCTGCCCTGCCTCTTCTGTGACTTTGGAAGCCTACACCTTTGGAAGCCTACACACTTACTATTAAACTTTGGAGTCCACACCTCTGCTTACAAAGCGACTGTGCTGATACAAAACAAGCCTCCACTCTGAATAATGAAGTCTTGTAGGAGATATAGTAAATGGTTTTCTTTAGGGGCTTGGGGTGTTAATGGCTACTTCTTTGTTTTTAAAGATTGTTTTATTATGTTCATAATGCTGAAAAGTTGTTTTTGCTTATTATATTTGTTATGTCATTGTTTTATTATTTTTTGTTATTAGGAAATTGTTTTTGCAATTGTTTTTGAGATGTATATTTGTTCACCTTGCTGTAAGCCGCCTTGAGCACAATTTTATGTGGAAAGGCGGCATACAAATAAAATGATGAAATGATGATGACTGCATGGGGAATCTCCACTTACCACCAGGAGCCATCAGGATACCCTCATCAGTTGGGATGGCAAACATGGAAGCTGACAAAGGTCATATGGGCACCATTTGGAGCACTACCTCACACCAGCATTTTTTTTGCAAGCAGTGAAACAAAGTTTCAGTTTTCCATTGCAAGACCTGGAACACTGTGATCACACCTCTTAATCAAAGATGATACTTTACTACTTCTCCAGATCAGTGCTCTAAATAGACAAGCAGTGTCATGTTGTATCTGAGGTGCTTTCAGCCAAAGCACCTTAAAATTGGCAGCCTGCAAGGGTAAGTGCTCACAGTAGGAAATGGTGCTGAAAGTACAGCCAGACTCATATCATTCAAAACTCTCTGCCTTAATATGACAGTTGCCTCTTCAAGGCTGCTGCTACCAGAAAAGTGCCCAGAAAGGATGGGTTCTCCTGGCTGTTTGCATCATGGATTAATGGCTTGGAAGCCGCTCTTCCCAGAAGTCTAGGACCTACTTTATGATCCTTTGGGTAAGCTGAATGAACAGCCTAAACAGAAATGGCAATAAACTTCATCTCTCATTACTTCCCACATCTTTTATGAAGCAGTTTCTCAGATCTGCTCAGTGCCCTTGTTACTGTGTCCTTTAATGTTGCATGGACAAGGGACCTTGGAGAGAATGCAGCAGTCTGGGTCAAGGGTTAAAGCACTCCACGGAAGGCTCAATCTGCACTGTAATCAGTAGTTCCTTGATGAGGTCTAGGCAATGTGTCTTTATACTCATTTTTTGTACCTGTATATACATAATGTAAAGCCTGCCTGGTCTACACATACAGGGAAATGAAGTAGTGGAGCTCAGAGCTGGCTCCAGGTTTGAGGGGGCCCAGAGCATAGTGCCCTCTTGTGGGGCCCTTCTCTGTTGTTGGGGTTTGGTGGTCTTAACTCTCAGCAATGATGGGCAGCAGGGTTAGGTGGCTGAAGGCTACCAGGCTCCAGAGCAACACTGCATCACTGCATTAAAATGATAGTTATACAGTACATGGTCACCAGGTGCTGTTTAGAAAACTGAGGCTGGGGGGAATAGGGGGCCCAAGGTGTCTGTGGGGGACCCTGTCAGGGCACCAGGGCACCAGCAGATGCCCAAGGATGTCAGATGCATATGCTGACCCTGGACTAGACTGCAGGTGGGCATTGACTGGAGGGGGGTTATTTATGTTCAAAAGTTATCACAATAGAAAGTGGACATTACATTTTAAAGTGTCCTCTGTGCCAAACTAATCCTGCAACTAAAAATCTAGCCCATCACAGAGAAAGTCTATTTTCTATGTGCTAGTTTGAAAAAAAAGTAGAGGAGCATTAAAAAGGGGTTGTGCTATCTGAAGGGTGATTTGTGACTCTACCACCTAATTTACATTCATACCACTGCGGGCATAGACCAGGTCTCAGGAGAAGTCCTTCATACAAGGCCTTTTCCTGCATCCTTGTGTGTGCAACGCATAGAGTTTTTTATGCTTTGCCAGAAACATGATCCACAGTATCAGTTTAATATACTGCTGACCAACAGTTAACCTCACATGTGCTGCTGCCCCTTGAGAACCATTTGGAAGCTGAAATGAGAAGTTATCGGCAATGTAATTCCAGTGCCACTAAGGACTACTTTGCTCAACTTATTTGCTCTGTTCAGTAGTCGGTCAGTTGATTCTAAGTATATCTGACTCCTTTGCCAAAAAAACTCATGCCTCCAATGACAGCAGATAACGAATCTGGTGGAAATGGAATCTTAATTTCTACCTTGAAGAAAATTAGTTACATCAGAAAAATATTCGCAATGCAGGCTATTGCAGTTCCAGGTGGATCCTTTTTAGAATGAAATCATGTGATTCTATTGGCATAGTGAGAATGTTGGATAAGTAGGTCCTTGCAGTGTTTAGCAAGTGTGCTGAGAGCTGTTTTGTAATTGTTCCAGCGTGCATCTGACTTGTAACCCAACCTACATAAGAAGAGTCCTACTGGAAAAGGCCAACACTCATCGTAGTCCAGCAGCCTGTTCTCACAATGGCCAACCAGATGCCTATGGCAAGCCCACAAATAGTATCTGAGTGCAACAGCACTATCCCCTTTGTTTCCTAGCAACAGGTATTCAGAGGCATACTACTTCCCCACTATGTGAATGAGCTACAGTGAGCCTCACACTTATGTGGTCCCCCATTCTCTCTTTCCCTTGCCAGAGGAGGAGATCAGAAGCTTCTGCTTCCAATTTTAAACTTGCCACAGTTCCTTGTGATGTGTGAACTAAGGTGCTATGGTTTGTTTAAATGATGGTTAGTGTAAACAAGCCAGCATGTGAAACCATAGTTTGATCCTGGCTTGTTCTCAGTAACCATCATTCCCCAGTTCCCAGAGTTCAGATGTTTCAAAGAACAGTAGTTTGTTTAAAAGTGGAAGCAGAAGTGAAAGAGAAGGGGAGGGGAACGGGGAAGCACATGAGCCCAGGGTTCACTGCGGCTCATTCAGATACCAGGAAACTATGGTTTCCCACTACATTTGAACTGGGCCACTGTTAAAGCTAAGGGTATCTTAACTTGGTAAGTAGCAGGATGGGAGACTGCTAGGCAGTGGTGGCTGGTGTCTCCATGTCAGCGGGGCAGTGAAATCCACTCCAGGGTTTAGTCTGAACTTTCAAAGAGCTGTTAGCACCTTGGATAGCTCCTTCAAAATTCAGACTAAAACCCAGAGCAAATTCCCCTGCCTCACTGACATAGAGCCACCAGTTGCCACTGCTGCTAGGTTACCAAATGTAAACTGCCCTGACTTCACTGATGAAATAATTGTGTAAAGTATAATAAAAAGAGGAAGCCTACTTTTATAGACTTTTGTTTTTAATAAAGATGAAGGGAATAGAACCATTGTTGCCCAACCTGTACACAATTATTGCTTCTGTTCTGCTACTGTCTCTGGCCAAACTGTTCTGCAGAACCCAGCTTAACCACAGGAAAAAGGTAGAGAAGTAAGCAACCTGCAGGTTCCAGGTTCCATTCAATAACTAATTTGTAAAATTAATCACAGTTCTGCTTCATAATTGGTTCAGATACCCATGACTGAATTAAGGAAAGTAACTAGTGCAACCAACGACATCCTGAGCATGGCAAGGCCTAAAGGCCTCTGAGCATGCCTAGCTATATTGGCAATGGCGTCTTGAGAAATGTATTTTCCATATGGCAAGGAGCACCCTGGCTTCTGTGACATTTGTAGCCTGAAAAGAGGTGTGAGAGGCTGGAGCTTCCCTGGTTCCCCATTATCTTCAGGATTAAATGAGGAAATGTGCATCTGAATTTTGGTGCCAGCTCTAAAAAGAAGTGTGCACACTGTGGGCAACAATAATTACTCATGCTACCTTCAGTGCTCTCTCTCTCTCTCTCTCTCTCTCTCTTCTTTATTTAATATATTTTAAATTTATTTTATCTATAGAAACATACAAAGATCAGAATGTAAAACTTAAATAAATGTCTGAGCATAACACTCAATTCCAAATACTAACAGGCACAGCAAAAATCACACCAGAATTACTGTCTGCAAAGTACAGTAGAAAGATAACAAATGTTGCTATTATCCTTAATGATACTAGAGCAAAAATGAACAACTGTGAGTTCCACAAATTCTCATACTGACATGGCAGCATCACATCATTTGTTTTCTTGTTCACATACTTAAGAAAATCTACCCATTCTGATCCCTCTTTTTAGACCCCCATCCAATTTTACTTGTCAATTTTTCAACCAAAGCTGTACCCCAAACCTTTTTATACCAATATTCTTTTGTAGTTCCTTCCAAATCCTTCCAGAAATAGTTTCACTTCATTAGTCTCACTGCCATTAAGAGATGCCTTATCAACACTTTACTTTTCAAATTCTTATTGGTGTTTGAGAAAATGTTTAATAAAGCTAAATAACAATCCAGCTCTCCATATGTTGATTAGTTATATTTTCAATTTCACGAAAGACTAATTTCCAGAAATACTGCACCTTCAAACATTCCTACCATGTATGATGATATGTCCCCCTCACTATACAGCCACACCAACGATTTGAAGAAAGTTCTTGATTAATTCTTGAAAGTTCAGTGGGATAAAATACCACCTCTGCGTGATTTTTAACATCATTTCTTTAATATTGGCTGAAATTTATTTCAGAACTGGTCATTCCCACAGTCCTCATCAGCAACCGCCATACCGACTTCACACACCCCATATATTCTCTAAACCCTCCATTGTGCCCACATGCAACTCTAGCAAAACTGTGTATAAGTTAGAAACTAAGCCATTATCACTATATTTACCATAGGGATAGATGAGGATTCTGCTAAATTCGAATCTGGTGAAGGATTTCCCCATACTCTGCATGTTTGCTATCTTTGTGGACGGATCCTGAATGCTGCCAACTTCCACAGCTTTTCCAACACCAGATGTTTGCTAATGAAACTGATCAGACTGCTCTTTGCTTTGCTCACATGAAATTGACCAGCTTGTATCTGCTTTGCTAACCTGAAATTGACTTGCCCCTGACCTAGTTTCTCATTGTAAGGTGAAATTGAGTAGCCTGTGTCTTTGCTTTGCTAACCTGAAACTGACTTGCACTTGAATCATTGAGCCCTGATGCATTGTTTCCCATTCACATCATATTCACCATGCTCCAGACCATCTTGCTTGCAGGCCATCTGAGTGGCTGTATTTAACAGGTGGGTGGGCTGTTCTGCTTTCTGCAGGGATAGCCTAAGCTCCCTGGGGAGAGCCAGCCAGCAGGCCAAGCCTCTCCTGCCCAACAACTGATGGGGAGAGATCCCAGTGGATTCAGTAGGTTTCCTCTCCGCACTCTCACATGAGCATCCCATGGGAGGGGGACATCCAATTCAGATGACAAAACCTCTCCTAGCAATTGAACAGGCTGTTCTTTGCTTTGCTAATAAAACTGACTTTACTGAAATGGTACAAGCAGAAGATAGCGGAAAACAAAGGAACACTATTTGGAACTGCCTGCTAGTTCAGTGCTATCAAATCACCAGGAACAATTGCATCCCGTCCCTAATTTACATCTACATAAAAGAGCCTCAAGTGGAGTCAGTGCATGTGAGGCTTGTTCTCATATCCTGGTTTTTGCTATGAACAATTATATTAGACATTTCTGCATCCCGGACAAATTAGTATGCTGCTAAATCTCCCCCCATACCCATTCCCTTTAAGTCAAGGGTTACACTCCATTATAGAAAACTCTCAAAGTAAAATACCCTTTTTCTGCAAAGCAACAAGGTCCCAAACTATCTTCCTAAAGTAATAACCCTGCTGTTTGTCTCCAGACTTTAATAATGATAATAATAATAATAATGTTTCAACATGCTCAGATTTAAAACAACAAATTATTTAAAATCTCAGCATTGAACATGCTTTGAGTTTTGGAGATTTGTAACTGCAGCCTCAATTGGCCAAATCAAAGGCCTATAGACCTACTGCACTTTACACAGACACACAGACACACACCATTCATATTTGAAACAATCCACCTGCTCCAAAGCTGTTTTACCAACTGGGGTGTCATATAGGCACAGATGTGTTCCTATTATGTCCAACAGTCTGTTATCTGTAGGATGACAAAACTCCCATTGTGGTTCTGCAACACAGTATTACATACCTCCAAAATCCATGTAGCATCTTTCCTCAGGCTGCAACAATAACAGTTTTTTATTCTCTACCCCCTGGTAATCTTATTGTCTCTTTCCATCAGATTAGCAACATATGTGCTGGTTATGCCAATTTCCCATTTTTGGGGCTCTAATGAATATACAACATGCATCATTAATATACTATTTTCTTGGGATTAAAATTCCTTACCATTCTTTTGTGGCAAGTCATAAAGCATACAGTAAAAAATAGTGTGTTTAAAGTCAAGCTTTTTATTTGAAACTTATTTTCTAATAATGAGCATCCCAGGAATTTCCAAGGTCTATTAATGTGCAATATAGAGCCAATTAGAAAATGGTAGTTTAAACAGCCTGGCAGGTTTCAGCTAGGCTTGGTAATGTTTCCTGGGATTATACCCTCTCTGAATTAATTCCATTATATTTAGGTGCACACACCCCGCAGCATCCTGTAAAAGAAGTTTTATTTGTTTTTCTTTTGCCATTCACCTACTCTATGTTCCTTAGATTATCTTGACCCATCCCAGTCTGGGTTCAGGCCTGGTTATGGGACTGAATCAGCCTTGGTCTCCCTGATGGATGACCTTTATCAGGAGAAGGACAGGGGGACTGCGACCTTGTTATTCAATATATATTTGATAGTAGAGCCCTGCAGCCAAAGTTTGGGCTGGTTACCTCAAATTAGGGTTGCCAGGTCAGAAGCATCCCAAAACCTAAGATTTTAGGGGCGGGCCCGAGTGATGTCATGGGGTGGGCCCAAGTGATGTCACGGGGTGGGCCCAAGTGATGTCATTAAGCATGATACATTAAGCATCAATCACAGTTGCTTGGAGCGTACAATTAAAAAAAATCTGACTGGAAATTAAGCTAGACATCTTAGCTAAAAGATGGAGCCTGGGTAGGGAACATTTAATCTAGCCTACTTGCTTTCAGCAAGAAGGGTTTAAGTGCCTTCAGGCCAGGCCAGTCACCAGAAGGTCACTGTAGGAAGAAAGGAGCCTAGTGTTGTGGAGATGTTAGATGGGAGCATTCAGGAGTAAAGATGGATGCCCCTGAAGGCTGCAAGTCTAAACACACGTACTAAGGGACTAAGCCCCATAGAACTCAACAGGACTTACTTCTGAGTAGATATAGTTTGGATTGTGCTGTTGGTCAAGCTTGACTAGGGATCCTCTGCAAAGACATCCATCTCCAAGCAGGGTTGGCAACCCCCTGCCTGGAATGCCCTGCCCTTATCTTTTAATGTGGCTGCTCCAAACTTCTTTACAGATTTGACCCTTCACTTCAGAAAGAGGTCTGAGAAATGAGAAAGAGTAAGAAGATTCTTTACCCTTTCTGTCTGCATAGATGCACTCATCCTTCCCCTGCACCCAGCAGAAGCTCTGGGCCAGGCGGGA
Organism: Rhineura floridana; assembly: GCF_030035675.1. Taxonomy (NCBI): domain Eukaryota; kingdom Metazoa; phylum Chordata; class Lepidosauria; order Squamata; family Rhineuridae; genus Rhineura; species Rhineura floridana. The sequence goes on along the minus strand of NC_084487.1, from coordinate 117,925,827 downwards.
TGCAGTGGCATCTCATAGAGGACACCCTCCCCTTTCATGGAGTGTATGATTTGTGCTGTCTCAGAGCAGATTTTGGGGTGGGCACCCCCAATTACTTATTTTTCCTGTATATCTTTTTCTGCTTTTTGTATAGATGCCCTCTTCTGTGCCCTGTGCCCTGTGCCCAGCAGAAGCACTGGGCCAGGCAGGTCGCAGTGGCATCTCATAGAGGACACCCTCCCCTTTCCTGGGGTATATGATTTGTGCTATCCCAGAGCAGATTTCGGGGTGGGCACCCCCAGTTACTTATTTTTTCCTGTATGTTTTGGTCTGCTTTCATTTTGCATAGATGTCCTCTTTCATGCCCTGCGCCCAGCAGAAGCTCTGGGCCAGGCGGGACACAGTGGCATCTCGTAGAGGACACCCTCCCCTTTCCTGGGGTGTATGATTTGTCCTGGCCCAGAGCAGAGTTTGGGGTGGGCACTCCCAGTTACTTATTTTTTTCTGTGTTTTTGTCCATTTTGATTTTGCATAGATGCCCTCCTCAGTGCCCTGCGCCTAGCAGAAGCTCTGGTCCAGGTGGGATGCAGTGGCATCTCATAGAGGACACCCTCCCCTTTCCTGGGGTGTATGGTTTGTCCTGGTCCAGAACAGAGTTTGGGGTGGGCACCCCCAGTTACTTATTTTTTTCTACGTGTTTTTGTCCATTTTAATTTTGCATAGATGCCCTCTTCTGTGCCCTGCACCCAGCAGAAGCTCTAGGCCAGGTGGGACACAGTGGCATCTCATAGAGGACACCCTCCCCTTTCCTGGGGTATATGATTTGTGCTGTCCCAGAGCAGAGTTTGGGGTGGGCACCCCTAGTTACTTATTTTTTATGATTTTATGACATCATTATGTATTTATAATAATATCAGAAGCCTGATGATTTTGATTGCACAAATGTATTGTTATTCTTGACGGGGAGCATCCCCCGATCACGGTGATATATCATACAGGGTACCCCAACATATATTTTGGGGTTCAGAGACATGTTAAGTTTGGTTTGAAGTTGCTGTAGTTGTCAACTCTTCTTTTTTAGTGTTTTGAACTTTCAAGCAAATAAGGAACTGGGAACTAGGAACCAACTTCAGTGTCGTATCAGTTAAATAGATTAAACAGTCGCGGGAGGGGCGGCTGATGTTTTGGTGCATATCTCGGGAACCAGACCACCTAGAAACTTTTTTTTTTAAATTGAAGCTGAGAGTCCGGAGATTAAGGAGTGCTAGCTGGAGAGCCAGAGGCCCCCCCAAAAACCAGAGACTCCAGCCAAAAACCGGAGACCTGGTAACTCTACTTCAAATCAATATGTGAACATCAACCTTTCTTACCTCTTCAGCTCCCAGATCATCTTATCTATTTGATAAAGCTAATCGATTCGAAGCATTTAAGTATAGGAAAAAGAAAACTGTCGAAGGGACCCAATACTGTTTAGAAAATCAGCACCAGCTTGGCAGAAGTGAAAATATGTTTTGTATTTCCTTATTAATACCAGAGCTTGATCACCCAGTGAAATTTGTTGGCAGTAGATTCAGGACAGACAAAAGGAAGTACTTAATTGCACAATGCGTAATGCTTTAAGAGCTTCAGCTGAAGAGTGGCCAATAAGGTAAAGTAAAGTTGTAAATGAATTAACTTATGGAATTCACTGTCCCAAGATGTAGTGGACTTTGATGGCTTTAAAAGCAAATTTATGGAAGTGAGCTCTGAAACAGCAATTAGCCATGTTAATTGAGCCTCTACATACCAAGGCAATGTACTTTTGAGTACCAGTTGCTGGGGAGCAAACAATGGACAAGAGTCATTGCCTTCATGCTCTATATGTGGGCTACCCAGAATTGGGATGGATGAATATGTTGATTTCTATTCCTCTCAGATTCTCATTTTTCTAATCTTAAATTCAGTTCACATCAGTTTGTGATTTTCTTTTTGTAAAAAAGGTAATCACAAAAACATGTCAGCGTGTTTAGAAAATAATACATATTCTTGAATGTGATTTTGCTTCATATACACATTTTTGCAAGCACTTTTTGCTAATATAAGTAGCAGATGATATATATGGATTCTTTTGTATAATACAAAAATAAACATTTTGTATATTATTTTCATGAATTGGTACATTTGATACACACTTTCTCATAATATACACATTTTGTACACATCCTTTGGTTGGAGGCATCACAAAATTTGGGGAAGTGCAAATTTCAAGGGATAGCTATGTTTTGGTTTGCATATTGTTCTGGGAAGTGTGAAGTAGGGAGATTTGCATCAACATGCGAACTGAACCAAATTTCTCCCTATCCCTCACTCACAAACATTTGGCTGGCCATGGCTTGAAACAAGATACAGGATAAAATTTTGGTCTAAGGGCTCTTACATATGCCTCTTATGATCAGACGCAAAGGAGGGCAAGACCCCTGTACTTTTAACGGTTAGGCAGAAGAGAAAATTTCAGCAGGTGGAGGTTTACTTATCCCTAGGTGACATGCTGCACCTACTCCATCTTAATATTAACTTTATGTTGACATTATGGAGTATGCACCTTTCCTTTATTGTTTTGTACAATGTCTACATGTCAAGTAAATGGATTGTGCGGGGGGGGGGTTGCAGAGGGGAGAGTTTCAAGTTATGTACCTTTTTGTAAAATCAGTTAATAATTATAATAAAGCTGCACCTACCCAAATCCCTTCCTCTAAACCAGCCTTTCCCAACCAGTGTGCCTCCAGATGTTGTTGGACCACAACTCCCATCAGCCTCAGCCATTGGCAATGCTAGCTGAGGCTGATGGGAGTTGTGGTCCAACAACATCTGGAGGCACACTGGTTGGAAAGGCTGCTCTAAACAAAGGGTAGAAGCACTAAAAGTGCAAGGCCCCATGTTTACCCCAGCATTTGTACTGCTTCCTCTGACCTTCTCCTTTTTTCCTAATTTCCTTGGACAATTCCATCTTATAACACAACTTTCTTCATAGGCCACCTTGCTTCCTTTGGCTTGTTGCCTTTCCCTTGTCTAGGCACATGCTTCTTCTGCCCCTCCTTATTACCTAGCATGCCCTCACTAGGACCAAATGGTAACTTCTCCCAGTCCTTGCTCTTTCAAAGTGATATTGTCAACTTGGATAATGGCTGCCTGAGAATTCATCATATCAGTACCATAAAATCCCTTTACAAAACTGTGGGGTTTTTTTCCTGCCCTAGGCAGGTTCAGACAACAATGTAAGGGCTTATCCACACGGGAGCCTAACTTCGTACTAAAGATGCTGCTTTTACCATCATGATAGATTTTCAAGGTCCACACGTCTTGCTCAATGTTAGCTTCCAAACCCCTGTTTTCCATTCACACAAGTAGGCGTTCCTCTGGGAAGGATTAGTGTTGCTGTTTCTTTGTGGCCCTGCCCACAATTTTATATGTTTACTCCCTCCGGAGTATCAAAATGGAAGGCAACAATTCCACTAATTGCAATCCCCATGACTGTTTAGGTTTCAAGGCTGAAGCTGGGAGAGCACCTCAGCATGCAATTGACAAGAAACAATGAAACTGACTAGACCCCATTCCCCTTCTCCACTGACCAAGCCTGACTGAAAGGTGGATGGGGGGGAGTGAGTGAAAGGCAAAGTAAGCAGTAACTACAGTAGCTGGGAACTGCTGAAGTAAAGATTCACCTGCCCACTAAAAAACATCAAAGCAAAACACCTACAAGGAGGAGTGCAGCACAGCTGAGATGGTGTTTTCTTCACTTTTCACGTTATCAGTGGTTTGGATTAATACAGATTTAAAGGGGGAAACTGTGTGATAGCTTCTGCTTGCCTGCAACATCATGTGAACCATGCAAATTAAAAGGGGATGCAAGTAGCACCAGACACACAGTAAATTGCCATGTGGATAAGCCCTAAGTATATGAAGGCCATGTGTGGTGGGGGAGTAGGATTCTCTGTGCTCTGTGCCACCCACTGATGTGTTTCATCCACACATGCTGTAATAGAGGCAAGAGAAGAGATACATGTGGCTACCATTAGCTCTGCAGAGAATCCAGGCTCCACCCTCCATCAACTTGTCACTTGACAGCAGCCATTACATCAGGCTGCAGCAGAGGAGGGAAGAGAAGGGATGCAGGTAACTACATCTACACAACTGAAAGACCTACAACTTTTGCCCCCTCTTTTAGAACTTTCCCACCCTAGCTGGTCATTAGAAGAACATGTAACTAATAAGTTGTTGCTGAGTTGGTTTATTCCTCCTCCCTTCCAATCATTTTTCCTTTGTGTTGAGTATTTATTTATTTATATATTTATTTATTTATTAGATTTGTTAGTCACTTGTTTCGCAGAGGTCTCCAAGTGGGGTCTTGCTGGGAGGAAGGGCGGGATATAAATTAAATCATAAATAAATAAATGACTTACAACATGTTCAAAAGCAAAAACACAAATACATTATAAAATTAACACATTCATTTAAAAAACCCACACAAGTTGTAAAAATATACAAAGTGATCCCCCTGCCCCCGTAACGGTCACAGGAAGCTTTGGCAGCACACTAATAGCAAAATAAGTATCCTTGTTGAGGTGAAGTGACCAGACATATTCCAAATGCAGTCGCACCATAGATTTGTATAACAGCATTATGATATCAGCAGTTTTATTTTCAGTACCTTTGCCAATGATCCCTAGTATGGAATTTGCCTTCTTCACAGCAGCCGCACACTGGGTCGACATCTTCATCGAGCTATCCACCATGACCCCAAGGTCTTGTTCCTAGTCAGTCACCGCCAATTCAGACCCCATGAGTGTATATGTGAAATCAAAGATGTCTTGCCCCGACATTCATCACTTTATACTTGCTCACATTGAATTGCATTTGCCATTTTACCACCCATTAACCCAGTTTAGACAGGTCCTTTTGGAGTTCTTCATAATCCCTTTTTGGTTTAACAACCCTGAACATGTTTGTATCATCAGTAAACCTAGCCACCTCACTGCCCACTGTGATGCGTCCTTCCCTGGCTCTCCCTGTCAGGTTCCTACCTGTGCGTGGCTACTGCCTGTCACTAGGCACCACCAGGGACTCCACCAGTCCGGACCGCACTCTCTTATGGTTTACCTATCTGCTCTAGCACAGATCTCAACAGATCCCCCTGCTAGGCAACCACCAGTCACGTCCTAATACTAGTATTCCCAGAGACTCTGAATACTGGTATTGTTATTCTCTTCACCGCTGCCACCATTTGTTACAGTTCCCCTTCAGCCTTGGTCATTACCTTACCCTCCCTTCTGGTCTGTGAAACCCCAGCCAAGGATCAGGCCTTTGGTAAACCAAATTAAGTATTAATTAAAGATAACAAAGCTAACAAGATTAACAAGATTTCTTCTTAAGGCACATAAGCATATGGTTTTACTCAATACTAATCTGAACTCCACCCCCCTCCTTCTTCACTCTCTCCTGGCAAACAACTCTCTCAAACCCCACCAAGCAATCCACTCTTTCTCTTCTCCCCCCAGATTCCACAATTCACCACCTCACATTCACCCAGATTTACCTGTCATCCTTTCATTTATACTGTCAGCCATTTTAAACATTCAGCCAATCATCAAGCATTCTATTGCCCATTCACTCCCCCTCCTCTTTCACTACTTACCATGTATACTCTAAACAACCAGCACTTACCATATATACACTAATATATAGGAACATCACACCCACCCCCAACTCTAGATCATTTATGAACAAGTTAAAAAGCACAGGTTCCAATAACGATCCTTGGGGGACTCTCATTTGTACATCCCTCCATTGGGAGAACTGTCCATTTATCCTTACTCTCTGCTTCCTGATTCCTAGACAGTTTCTGATCCACAAGAGGACCTCTTCTCTTACTCCATGACTGCTAAACCTACTCAAGGGTCTTTAGTGGGGTACCTTGTTGAAAGTTGGTATCCCATTCCCCTACTATACATACGTGCTTGTAGTCTTATCTAAATGAAAGGGGGTGTAGAAGTGCATCCTTTTTTAATTTGTATGGTTCGCATGGCATTGCAGGCAAGTAGAAGCTATCATGCAGTTTTCCTCTTTAAATCCATTTTAACCCAATCCTGATATAAGCCAAAAAGGGAAGGGAAAAAAATTCCACTTTGTATCTCTAGGGCTTGCACATGCCTTGCCCTGATGCTCTTAGGTGGATGTGTCAATCGTTCCCCTCTCCATGCCCACTCCCTGCTCCTCCCTTTGTTCATTTCATATCCTCTGGGCTGAAGAGCAACTTCGGCTGCCATCTCCCATTTTCAAAGTAAGTCCCAGACAAGAAAGGGTGGTACACTTGGGGGGGGGGAATTAAAGTCTAAATCACTCACAGCTGGAGCCACTTTAAAAAAAAACAACCTCCATTCCTGTCTCCACATTATTATTTTGATTGTTGTTGTTATGTGCCTTCAAGTCGGTTACTACTTATGGCGATGCTATGAATCAGTGACCTCCAAGAGCATCTGTCATGAACCACCCTGCTCAGATCTTGTATGTTCAGGTCTGTGGCTTCCTTTATGGAATCAATCCATCTCTTCTTTGTCCTTCCTCTTTTTCTACTCTCTTCTCTTTTTCCCAGCATTATTGTCTTTTCTAGTGAATCAGGTCTTCTCGTGATGTGTCCAAAGTATGATAACCTCAGTTTCATCATTTTAGCTTCTAGTGACAGTTCTGGTTTAATTTGTCCTAACACCCAATTATTTGTCTTTTTCGCAGTCCATGGTATCCACAAAGCTCTCCTCCAACGCCACATTTCAAATGAGTTCATTTTTTTCTTATCCCCTTTTTTCACTGTCCAACTTTTACATCCATACATAGAGATCGGGAATACCATGGTCTGAATGATTCTGACTTTAGTGTTCAATGATACATCTTTGCATTTGAGGACTTTTCTAGTTCTCTCATAGCTGCCCTCCGCAGTCCTAGCCTTCTTCTGATTTCTTGATTATTGTCTCCCTTTTAGTTAATGGCTGTGCTAAGGTATTGATAATCCTTGACAAGTTCAATGTCCTCATTGTCAACTTTAAAGTTACATAAATCTTCTGTTGTCATTACTTTAGTTTTCTTGACATTCTGCTGTAGTCCTGCCCCTTTAATTTTCATCAGCATTCGTTTCAAATCATTACTGGTTTCTACTAAGAGTATGGTATCATCTGCATATCTTAAATAATAGATATTTCTTCCTCCAGTGTTTACACATCCTTCATCTTGGTCCAATCCCCCTTTCCGTATGATATGTTCTGCATGTAGAATAAACAAGTAGGGTGATAAAATACACCCGTCTCACACCCTTTCCGATTGGGAAGCAATTGGTTTCTCCATATTCTGTCTTTACAGTAGCCTCTTGTCCAGAGTATATGTTGTGCATCAGAACAATCAGATGCTATGTCACCCCCATTTCTTTTAAAGTGTTCCATAGTTTTTTGTGATCTACACAATCAAAGGCTTTGCTGTAATCTATAAAGCATAGGCTGATTTCCTTCTGAAATTCCTTAGTCCATTATCCAAAGTATGTTTGCAATATGATCTCTTGTGCCTTTTCCCTTTCTAAATCCAGCTTGGACGTCTGGCATTTCTCACTCCATATATGGTAAGAGCCTTTGTTGTAGAATCTTGAGCATTACTTTACTTGCATGGGATATTAAGGCAATAGTTCAATAATTACTGCATTCCCTGGGATCCCTTTTCTTTGGAATTGGGATATATATTGAACGCTTTCAGTCTGTGGGCCATTGTTTAGTTTTCCATATTTGTTGACAAATTTTTGCAAAAGTTTGGACACATTCAGTCTCAGTAACTTGTAGCAACTCTGTTGGTATGTCATCTGTTCCTGGTGATTTGTTTCTTCCAAGTAATTTAAGAGCAGCTTTCACCTCACATTCTAAAATTTCTGGTTCTTCATCATACGGTTCCTCCGTGAATGAATCTGTCATCCTGGCATCTCTTTTATAGAGTTCTTCTGTGTATTGCTTCCATCTTCCTTTTATTTCATCTCGGTCAGTCAGTGTATTCCCCTGTTGATTATTCAACATCCCTACTCTTGGTTTAAATTTCCCTTTCATTTCTCTAATCTTTTGGAATAGGGCTCTTGTTCTACCTTTTTTGTTGCTCTCTTCTATTTCTATACAATAACTATTGTAATCGTTCTTTGTCCCTACATACTAGTCGCTGTATTGTTGCATTTAGGGTTCTAACAGTTTTCTATCTCCTTTTGCTTTTGCTTTCCTTCTCTCTTTAACCATTTTAAGAGTTTCTTCAGTCATCCATTGAGGTCTTTCCCTCTTTTTAACTATCCCTCCTGTTAGTGCCCATATCCACTGAGCTCTGCTTAACTTTTGGGAGTCAATCAAAAACTCCCAATCTACGGTTATTTTGAAATTATGCGGTGAATTGGCCTCTAGAGACAGTCTTTGGGGTGATAAAATTTCTGGCATATACCATTTGTACCATATCTCACCACCTGCTCCAGCTGCCCTTGATAGATCAAGGCTGAAAGAGACAATCCTTCTACACTGCCATTGGCTAGATAGATTGGCGATTATTAATTCCCAATTCTCTAGATGGTTCGGGGCTATTAAAAAGGACCATCAAAGGGCGAATTATTTGGCCCACCCTATGACATCAAACCTTAGACAAGCCTTCAGTGCACTGCGGTTTCAGTCAATGCTGAATGCTGTGTTGAGAGGCCATTATAACCAGACCCCGTGGTCCCAGCGATTTTGTATCTGTGGGACCATGGTGGTTGAGAATCTTCCGCATTATTTATTAGAATGCCCCTTATATGCACATCCGCGCTCCAAAATATTGAGCGAATTGCTGGTAAGGAGGAGGCCCCTGCAGGATATTATTGTCTCTCTTTTAGCTGACAAAGACCCTATGGTTACATATAGGGTCGGTCTCTTTGCCTGCGTGGTGCAAAAGATCCGGGCGGCGCAGGTAGCTCATCTGTCGGGTAATCCATAGGGGGTTTCACGGGGTTTTTTAAGTTAATCATCCTGTATATCTCATGAAATCTATCGCTGTATGTTTTAATACATTTTTTTTAACTAGAGGTAATGTCTTTTTGCATTCTTCCCTGATAATGTCTCTGACTTCAATCCATAGTTTTTTTGGTTCTCTGTCAGCTAAGTTTAAAGCCTCAAGTCTGTTCCTTATTTGATCTTTATATTCTTCTGGGATGTTATTTAAATTGTATTTTGACATTATGATTGCTTTTTTCTTCTTCTTTAGCTTTACTCTGATTTTCAATATTACCAGCTCATGATCTGTACAGAAGTCTGCTCCTGGTCTTGTTTTCGCAGAAAGTATGGAACTTCTCCATCTTTTGTTACCAATTATATAATCAATTTGATTCCTATATTGACCATTTGGTGATGTCCATGTGTACAGTCGTCTTTTGGGTTCCTCAAAAAATGTGTTTGCAAGAAACAAATTATTGGCTACAAAGAATTCAATACATTTTTCTCCTGCTTCATTTCTATCTCGTAAGCCCCATTTCCCCACAATTTCTAGTTCTTCTCTGTTCCCTACTTTTGCATTCCAGTCCCCCATGATTATCAGCACATCTTGTTTTGGTGTGTGATCAATTTCTTCCTGTACTTCTGTGTAAAATCTCTCCAATTCCTCTTGTTCTGCATTTTCTGTTGGATGATGGTTAGGTTAATAGGTTAATAGGTTTCCTGTTAAATCTCAGTCATATAACTCGCTCATACCTTGCGTTATAGCTCTTAATTGTTTTTGCTACATGACTTCTCACTATTAAAGCAACCCCGTTTCTTCTTAATTTCTCATTTCCTGCATAAAATATTTTGTAGTTGCCTGATTGAAAATGTCCCATTCCTGTCCATTTTAATTCACTCACGCCAAGTATTATAATGTTGTAATGTTGATACGTTCCATTTCTTGCATGACAATTTCTAACTCTCCCTGCTTCTAACTTTCCCTGGTTCATGCTTCTCACATTCCATGTTCCTATTGTGTGTGTCGTACAACTCCAGACTCTCCTTTCTCATCTGTGCACATCAGCCTCTGGGCTTCCTTTCGGCTTTGACCCAGCTGCATCATTAGTCACAGCGCTACTCGTACTTGTCCTTTGTTCTTCCCCAGTAGCTCGGTGAGTGCCTTCTGACCTGGGGGCTCTCATCTTCCAGCACTATCTCATGTTGCATTTTGGATACTCTGTTCATAGGGCTTTTGTGGTAAGAGGTATTCAGAGGTGGTTGCCTTCCTCTGAGTTTGGATGCATCTTGGTCTGGTGTCTCAGCTTTGACCATTCCGCCTTGGGTGTCCCTGCTAGGAGTCTAGCCTCTTGGTCTAGACTCCTGATGGCATTGCTGTCAGCTTCTTTGACACTCTCAATCCCCCTCACTATGCTAAGGTGTGCATCCTAGAGGGGGTATTATTTTGATCAAGTGGGTTTATTATTTGCAAGCGATGGGTTCCGTTTCCAGAGTATCTAATCCCCCTTTCTTCCCCAACCTTTTCACCAGGATGCTTTCATTGTGAGAAGGGGAGGGGTCTAGTCAGTTTCATTGTTTCTTGTCAATTGCATGCTGAGGCACTCTCCCAGCTTCAGCCTTGAAGCTGGAACAACTACATCCTACTTGTGTGAATGAAAAACTGCGGATTGAAAGCTACCATTGAGCAAGAAGTGTGGACCTTGAAAATCTATTATACTGGTAAAAGCAGCGTCTTTAATACTAAGTTAGGCTCCCGTGTGGATAAGCCCATAGAAAGGGAAAAAACCCAGCAGTAAAACAGTGTTCATGTTCACTTGAAACCCTTCTGAAACTGATAGGAAAAAAAGTTGTAGAGGGGTTGCTAGGCTAGCTTAGGGTTTTATAGTCTCCCTAACAATGCTGAATCTATCTTAGTGCCCCAACATTTGTGGCAGCATGTTCAATTCAGTTTTACATGCTGGCCTAGGAACAGAGAGACAGAGAGAGTGTGTGTAAAAGAGGGGAAATTGGGTGTGATAACCTTTGTCAAGGTTAGATCATTATCTTCAGAAGGCACAGTAAGCGTGTTGTTCTGCCCCAGAGATGCATGGAGACTCTTGAACAAGCTCAGCTGAGGTCAGGTCAAAATGACTTGGGAAAAGCAATTGAACACCATAGCATAAGAGGAGACATTCACATATCAATTCTCTGTGCATATTACCCCATTAATTTCAGCCAGGAGGTTCTGTGTTGTGTACCTATAAGGTGACCATGCATTTTATTAAGCAAACTGGTTCCATTTTCAAAGCTTTTGAAGGGAAAGCCGATTCTTTTAAATTAACCTCGCCTTGTTAAACTCTCTCTCAGCCTGATTGCCAATTGTTTTCCTTCTATTATATTTGACACTAAGCTGCTTAACTGAATTGCTGCTCTGCATATTGACAAGATGGTGTGATTACAGTATATATTGTACTGCACGTCCATTTTTTTTTCTATTTTACGGATTCTTTTCAAGGATCTGCAGTTTATAGTCACAAATCTGGTCTGCAGCCAATGTGCAGATTTCATTTAGACATCAAAGCTCTGCCCTATTTGCTTTGAGTCTGACACATTATAGTCTGTGTAAAGATGAACTTTGCATGCTCACACCATCAGGGCAACCCTGCTGCCACAGTTATTTCTTTACTAATCCCCTCTGCTTATATGCAGGTCTATACTGTATATGATTGGTGCTAAATAAAATAAAATGATTAAGAACATAAAAAGAGACCTGCTGGATTGGGCCAAAGGCCCATGTAATTGAACAATCTGTTCTCACCGTAGCCAACTAGATACCCATGGTAAGCCTGCAAGCAGAACCCGAGCGCAACAGAACTCTCCCCATCTGTAATTTCCAGCAATTGGCATTGCTCTAGAACAGTCTTTGCCTATCTGGCATCCTCCAGATGTTTTAGACTATAATTCCCATACAGCTGTGATGGCTGGAGTTGCTGGGAGTTGTAGTGCAAAATATCTGGAGGGCACCAGGTTGGTGAAACCTGCTCCAGAGGGTAGCACCTGAACCCATGGGTTCAGATTACAAGAGGAAGAACTTGTTGATAGCACAAGCTGTTTGACACTGGAATCAACTGTCTTAGAAGGGGGTGGACTCTCCTGCATTAGAGGTCTTTTAAGCAAAGGTTGGATGGCCGCTTATCAGGCATGCTGTAGTAGTGTGTATCCTGCATAACAAAGGGTTGGACAAAATGAAGTTTGAAGTCTCTTCCAACTCTGTGATTTTATGGATGTAAATTTTCTTCCAACTTCCAGTATTCTGGATAATGAGTGCAAAAGCACAGGAATGATTTATAAGCATTTGGCATTAAAAGGGAAAAAAACTTTATTTCATCTTCATTATATGTACTATATTAAATAACTTAAATTTGAATATATTAGACCCCTTGGTTTGGTGGGGGGTGTTTTGGCTTTCTCATATTGGCTCAGAGTTCCTACCTAAGTTTACCTTTAGGCCCCATAATCACATTTTTTGCCTACTACAGCTCTCCCAAATGAAGATAGGTCTGTTCCCATTGTGCCACAATATTAGTCCTACATTCCATATTGGGGGGGGGGGACCACATTCTGTTTTTCCATTATATAAATAGGCTATATGCTGCTATCGCCACTAGCTGTAGGCACTTTTGTTACTGGATGCCTTCCTGTTTTATTCTTGGTGTTCATTAATTAACCGAGCCAATAACACACCATGAGTTTTCTCCAATCTCCAATTACTTTCAGACTGAAATTGGAGGAGTTCAACCATCCCTAATAAGGACTCGACTAGATTTAAAGGTTTGTCCCCACCCACAGCACAAAATGGAATGTTGAAAATAATGATATAAATAAACAAAACATAAAGCACAAGACATTAAAGTCACACGGCAAATAAAAACACTTCACTTATTAACACCCTTATTTATCCAACCATATTGCTTTTCACAGTATTTCATAAATTTCCTCTGTCATTTCAAATACATTTATAGACTGTAGTCACCAATGGGCTCAAGTTGCAGGAAGCCAGATTTCGACTGGACATCAGGAAAAACTTCCTAACTGTTAGAGCCATATGACAATGGAATCAATTACCTAGAGAGGTAGTGGGCTCTCTGACCCTGGAGGCCTTCAAGAGGCAGCTGAACAGCCATCTGTCGGGAATGCTTTGATTTGGGTTCCTGCATTGAGCAGGGGGTTGGACTTGATGGCCTTATAGGCCCCTTCCAACTCTACTATTCTATGATTCTATGAATTTCTGCATTTAATAAGATATGTTAAATTGAAAACACTAATTTTATTTTACATTTTTTAAATCCACTGTTAAATCTTGATTTCCTTTGTTTAAAGTCTTTATCTGTTTGCCCCCCCCCACAAAAAACCTTGACAGATATATTACAATTCCTGTTTTTTCAGATGGGAAAGCCTAGGCTACACATGGATCTTTTGGAAAAGAGCCGTAGTTCAGTGATCGAGCATGTGTTCTGTATGCAAAATATTCCAGATTCAATCCCTGACATCTCCTGATAGGGCTAGGAACATCTGCTGCCTGAAATCCCGAAGGGCTGCTGCATGTTAGCATTGACAGTACTTAGCTAGATGAACCAAAGGTCTGACTCCTGATGAGTTCCTAATCTACGAAGGGGTTTGAAGGAGAACTTCCACATCCAACGTTTTCGCCAGGCTGCATGGTAGCGAAGTAAGAATTTAGTTGTACACAAACCAAATATCTTGCTGTGTGTATAAAAAAGGAGCCAAACTATTGTTCTCAGGCTTGGACAACACTTTTACTTCAGCTTTGCAGAAGTCATATCCCATACACACCCTCCTAGAGACAACTGTGTGGCGTAAGCTTGTTAAGTAACAGTCTGCTTGTCTCTGTGTGCCCATGGCCACTGAATATCCTCCTGCTCTGGCTATATAAGACCACAGAAGACACCGAAAGGATATTATATAATTGGTTGGTTTGGTTATTCATCCTCACCTTCTAAGGTGTTTTAGAATGTTTTCACACAAGAGACCTAAACCAGTTTTGCATGCCTTTTTTTAATCTCTCTTTTATTTTTGGCATTTCCCACTTCTGGTTGGAGAGAATGCAGTATTGTACTAGAGCACTACAGTGATAATTCCTTCTGAGGTAAAGTCTGAGGTAAAGTCAAGCCCAATGTAGCATAGACTCAGCGCGTTTTATGGGACATCTGCTGCATTATGAACTTTCTCACCCTTCAAGTCTGGCAGCCAAGGCTCTGCTCTGCATTCCATCTAGATGAGCTATATCTATATGGACAAGGAACATGTTTTTTCCAGTTGTGCCCCCTTTTGAAAGGGGGCTGCTGTTGTTGGACCTTTCACATTGCCAGAAAAGAATGCAAATCTTCCTTCCTCCACCCTCCACAAACTTTTAGATAAAAATATGTTGGAATGTCACTGAAGTTCTAGGTTCTCTTTTATTTGACACATATGATTTTATTTCGTTGTGGTTTTATGATTATTTCATGTATAGTGCACATCTGTGTATGAAGTGCTTTTTGCTAGCTGCTCTGGGCCCCTGGTTAATTGAGGAAAGTGAAGTAGAAATGCTATAAATAAATAATGGAGGAGTACTAGCCTAGAAACAATTGCAACCCACAATAGCTAAAGCCATACAGAAAACCTTTAGCTCAGGCCCGATATTTACTGGGTCAGTGTCAGTAAAAGTTGTTGCACGATAAAGAAATGGGTAAACCTTCCCCATTATGTGACCCACGTGGATGTCCCATTTACACAAGCATCTGATTTGCACAATTCCTCCCTGTTTTTTATGGGATAAGAATTATGGAAATAATGAATTGAATTAATTGAGCATCTATATGAAATGTCTGAATCATATGTGACAATTATTTGCTCAGCAGAAGGGAGGAGTGCTGCTTCCTCCACAACATAAAAGGTTTTGCTAGCCCGATAAATATCTGAACATGGCCTCTGACATAACAGGACTGGAGGCCTTTTGATCTACTCCCCTAATCATTGGGCTTTCCTTGCTCTCGTCTATGCAACACTGTTTACGTGCAGATAAAGACTGGAATCCTGAATACATTAAGCTGCCTAAATCCCATTAAAGTAAACAGTAATTAGGGCTACAGTCCTATGCAAACATATGTGGGAGTAAATTTTACTGAGCTCAGTGGGAATAACTTCAGAGTCTATAACACTATGCTGTAAGTTGCCTAACTGTGTAGGATAGCAGCCAAAATTTGCTGTCTAATATATACCAAAATCTTCTCCTCTCAATGATTTGTCTGCCTTTCTTTTCAGCACTAGCTCTGTTCTTCACTGGGTACTGATTTAATTCATAGACATGAACTGAGGATGGCACAGGAACTAGCAAGGCTAAGGATGGCCAACGTCATGCTTTGAAATTTTATTTTTGGCATTTGGCTAAAACATCAACAATTCTGACACTGGCAGATGAAGTGTAGCTAGATACTGTTTTTCTAGAAGAGAAAAAATTCCTTCTTTGTGTGGGAGACAGGGTCAAAACAACTTCACTCTTGTACATAGCAGTTACCAAGTCAGCTTCATCCATAATTGAGGTTCGCATTAGCCCTTGTGTTTGTAAAAAGCCTGCAGAAATTTTCTTAATTTTAAGCCTTTTTAAAGTCCCCAGTACAATAAAAATTTCTCAAAGAAACGAATACAGCAATACATTTAAACAAATACACAACCAGCTATCAAAACAGCAGACTACAAACAAAAACCAAAAAACAGCCTGGAAATGTATGAAAATAAAGCAGAACAAACAGATTTAGAAAGCTTTAATAAATACATCGGTTTTAACTAATTAGTGTGACAGATAAATGATGAAGTGGCATGCTGGGCTTTCCTAGGGTGATTCTTGCAGACCACCGATGCCATCACAGAAAAGGCTCTGCCTCATGCCTTAGCAGGCCTAACTTCCCAAGTGGAAGGAGTACAAGCAGAGTCAGGCGATCTGGGTTTTTCAAAGCAGTTTGATATATCCCTCTTATCTATCTATATGTATAGCGATCTTCATAAACCTGGTGTCCTCCAGATATTTTGGACAACAACTGCCATCAGCCCCAGCCACCACAGAGGTACCAGCTAGGTCTGATGGGAATTGTAGTCCTAAACAACTGGACGGTACTGAGTTAGTACAGGGTGATTTACAGCATTTGTATGCCACCTTTAACATAAAGTTATTTGTATGGCTTCAGTTTTAAACATTATATGAGATGGTTAAACAGGACATAAATATAGGCTATGTGTAGAGAGTCACATACTGAGGCCAAGAAATCTACATGATTTTACCTGCTCTTAATATTCTGAATAGTAGAAATGTTGTGTATTGAACTGTTACTAAAGCCACATCCATATTATATATTTAAAGCACTATTATAGCACTTTAATAGCCATGGCTTCTCCCAAAGAATCCTGGGAACTATAGTTTGTTAAGGATACTGAGAGGAGACCCTCTAGTCTCCTCACAGAGCTACAATTCCTAGAGTTCCCTGGGAAGAGGGATTGATTGTTGATCCACTCTGGGAATTATGCTCTGTGAGGGGAATGGGGTGTGTGTGGAGTTCCCAAGAGTTCTCAACACTAAAATATTTTAAATTTGAAATTAAATGATGCAGAGTTTCAAAATACCATTGTAGCCCTTGTTGTGTGAAAACGATAGGGATGATTTTATACACATGTGGTGGGACTGTATAAGAGCAGAAAGCTTTTAGACTATGGTCAAAAACACATTCTGAAGTTCACATTAAACAAAAAGGAGCACCGCCTTCTTGCCTAAGCTCTCTCTGTGATTTATTTCTTCTTTTGCTTTTTGTTTAAAAGATCTGTGTAAGGACAGTGGGGTTGCCTTTGGTGTAGCCTGCCTTAGAGTGGGGTGTGATCCATTTGTGAACATCAACAGAACGGAACATTTAACCTGTTATGGAATTGGGAAATGTCAGGCTACAAACAGACATTATTTTTAACACAGTTGGAGATAGAGGATAGTAGTCTCTGGGGCCTGTGTATCAATCTGTGTAGAACAAAGTAGCAATGCTGGGACAGCATAGTGGCTGAGCAATCTAGAGTCACAAAGGGGAGAAACTGAAGGGACAGCTACCACAAAGTGACTCAGCGAATAACATAGGGACAGAGTGGGGTGCGGGACAGTGAGTGTAAGTTTGAAGTAGGCATGTTTAATAAAGAACTTTATATCTCTTGCTGATTATTTAGTGAAGGGGTCACCAATCTTTTCAGACTAAGGGGCACGTTTTGAATTGTGAGCCATACAACATGGCTGCCATGGGGGCATGACAAAACACAGTCATTGCTACTCCCCCCTACCACAGTCTACCTCATGTTTGCTATGGGAAGTCAGCTATACTTTGCTGGTCCTGATTATGGAGATATAGCTCTTAGTGACTGCAAACCCACTTGAAACACATATTTTACCAACTTAGGTTGGTACACCAGCTATGACCCTACCTGGACAGGGATAGTTTTCCTTCAGTTATCCATGCTCTGGTATCCCTCCACTCAAATTACTGCACTGCACACCATGTGGGGCCGCCTTTGAAAACAGTCTAGAAACGTCACTTAGTTTAAAATATGGGTGCAAGACTGCTAACTGGGACTGGGCAATACAAGCACATCACCATTTTTATTGGCTCCCAGTCCATTTCCACACCCAATTCATTATGCTGGTTTGACCTTTAAAGTTTTTCACAGCATGGAACTAGGGAACCTGAAGACTGCCTCTCTCCACATGTAACTGCCCAGACCTTAGGTCTTCGGAAGTCCTACAAGTGTTCCCACTGAGAGAGGTGTGGCAGGTAGCTTATGGGATAGAGGCCTTTTTAGTGTTGGCTCTCCAGCTGTAGAATGCTCTCCCCAGAGAGGCTCAGTTAATACTTTCTTTAGTATAACTTCAGCATCAGGTGAAACCCTTTTTTAAAATTCCCAGATCTTTTAATCAGTTTTAACTTTGTGTTTTTATGTTGTTCTTACCCTCTGCAACGTGTTTTTGATGCTGCATTTATATTATATTGTTATTCCCACCCTGAGTTCTTTCTAACAGGTTATTTACGCCTACACATGCATAAATAAACAAATAAATAAATTTGCACACACTGCAGGCAACCTCTCAAATATCCTCTGAGGGGGAAATTCTTTCCAGCCTCCATTTGGGAAACCATGGTTTCCAGTTTTCTATTCGTGTAGCATTTGAAATTTCCCTGTTCAAATGTACACATTAATTAAATCCCTCTCAATCAAAATTATACTGATTTATTGCTACCAATACACTAGTCTACACATGCAGTACTACTAACATACCAGCCTAAAACGTGCCCCATTTATAATCATGCAAAGCATGTTTCTTCTTTGTGAAATGATCAAAACAAAAAAGCTCACAAACACAAAGAGAAAAGGAGTATTTCTCCAAGGGCCCTGAATTCAGGCATTGTTAATGGTGAACATGACTATCTTTATGGAATGGACAATTTAACATTAGGCGTGGAAAAAAATCATACAGGGAAATTAAATGGAAATGTCCATCTGCCTCCACAAATTTTGCTTTAGAGTGGCTCAGGAGTGCAATTACTAGCAAACTGATAGACACTGACCTCTAGCCTTTCCTCTAAGTCTTTGATGTGCTGCTGACTGTTTCTGTGCTCTGACTGCAGCTTTTCAATGGCTCCACTACTGTTAGTCTCTTTGGCGATGAGCTGTTGGAGAAAAAGGAAGACTGTTTGTAAGTATGGAGGAAAGGTCTTCAACAAAGGGAGAATGGAAAGGCATTGTTAGCTATTTTGTACATAATCTCTAGTGTACTGCCAAATCATGTAATAGCTGCAATACAAAGAACAGCAGCCTCTTTCAAGTAACCATGCGTAAAGGCATTGTCCTTTACCAGCCATTTTTCCTTATTACTGGGGGGAAACTCTCCATATAACTGTAAGCTGGGGGAAGAATCGATACAGAAGGGGGGAAATGCATATCACCTCTGAAATAAGTTATGATGTGGTCAATGAGGTGCTACAAAATTAGAACGCCATGAAATTTTATATATAGCAGATCTGCACTACTTGTGATTCACAATGTACCTCGCTACATTTATGGCAGCCCACCAAGGGTGTGATAATCATCCTGTTTTGCTGCCCATCTGGGACTACAAAAATAAAGGAGTTGTCAAGCATCTGACTGATGAGCTGTGTTTGGCTTGCTGGGTCAAAAGTTGCCTGGGCTTGATATGCTTACTACATGCTCAACCTCTATAGTATACAGTCTGTATTGTAAACAGACAGATGTTACAAAAATATCACAAGTGACCAATACTTTCTCCTCACAAGGTGATGTTGTAAGATCGCCTTGGTATGTGCTACTGTTGAAGATATAGGTGGATGAATCTGTCAGTATCAGTTTGCAATTTTTTTAAGCCTTCACAAAGATTAATCAACATTTTAGTGCACATTTATCCTAATATACACATTTACACATTTTTGTATGCAATTTTGCCTAATATACAATTATTGCAAGGAAACTGTCCCCAATATAATGTATTTTTGAATGTTGCTTTCACAAATATATGCAAGCATAGATTACCAAAGTGATATTTTCTCCATCCCTAGCTCAGGGACATGGGCAGCACAAAACAGTATCAATTTATTCCAGTTATCTCTTCCTGTGCTTTTTTTATGGTTATGCATATTCAAGTACACAATGTATATACTACAACTCATGTGAAGCACATGCATGTATTTTTGGTCCATGCCTCTTTAAAATTAATTAAACATGTGCTTAATCATCACTCAAATGCTACATAAAGATATGTTAAAGGGGAAGAGCAAAAAAAAAAGCAGTACATATTTCACATCTTACTCAGCTTGTATGATTTTGTATTTGGGTATGTACATCCAGTCATAAAGTGTAGAATGGGAATCAGCTCAAGAGGAAAGGTGATGGCAGTATCATTGGGAATAGCCCGCAGTTGTCTACTACAGCTCTTATTTTCCAGATACACAGTGAAAAACAAAACTGACAGGATCCCAGTCATCCACTGCCCCTGTGCACAAATGTTTAATCCAGGACAGCAAAAATACTTTTGTTGCTGTTTGGGGGCACTATCAAACCATTTCTACCATTCATCAAGTTGTACATCTTTCTACTTCTCCTTTTCATCTTCTTCAGGTGAGGCTGTCGATTTGCTGAACCGTTGCCTGGCCTCGACAATGGACTGGATGAGAGTTAACAAACTGAAGCTCAATCCAGACAAGACTGAGATGCTGTTGGTGGACGGGTTCTCTGATCGGATGGTGGATATATACCCTGTCCTGGACGGGGTTACACTCCCCCTAAAGGACCGGGTTCGTAGTCTGGGAGTCTTTTTAGACTCTTCCCTCTCACTTGAGGCTCAAGTAGCCTCGGTGGTTAGGAATGCGTTTTACCAACTTCGGTTGGTAGCCCAGCTACGTCCCTATTTGAGTAAAGAGGACCTTACATCAGTGGTACATGCTCTGGTAACCTCACGTTTGGATTACTGTAATGCGCTTTACGTAGGGCTACCTTTGAAGACAGTTCGGAAGCTACAACTAGTGCAAAATGCGGCGGCCAGATTGCTGACAAGGACCAAGCGGTCCGAGCATATAACACCTGTTCTGGCCAGCTTGCACTGGTTGCCAATATGTTTCCGGGCTAGATTCAAAGTGTTGGTATTAACCTATAAAGCCTTATACGGTGCGGGACCACGATACCTTGCGGAACGCCTCTTCCGATATGAACCGGCCCGTGCACTACGTTCTGCTACGAAGGCCCTCCTCCGGGTTCCAACTCACAGGGAGGCCCGGAGGGTGATGACAAGATCTAGGGCCTTCTCAGTGGTGGCCCCCGAACTATGGAACAGTCTCCCTGAGGAAGTACGCCTGGCGCCGACTCTGCTCTCCTTCCGGCGCCTGGTCAAAACCTTCCTATTCTCTGAAGCATTTTAAGTTACACTGATTTAATTTTAAAAATGTTTACTGTGTTGGATTGTTGCTTGTATTTTAGTATTGTTTTGTTATTTATTGTATTTTTATGCTGTTTTATGTTCACCGCCCAGAGAGCTATTGCTAGTCGGGCGGTATATAAATTTAATAAATAAATAAATAAATAAAATTTCTCTGGGCCAAGACTTTCTGAGTTCTTCAAAGGAAGAGCAGGATATATTTTAAGAAACCAGTTCATAATCTGTCTGAATTCCACTGGCTTTGTTGTGTTGGCTTATATTGTGAGTATGGATGGAGAGAAATTAAATTCAGTTCATACTTAAAGGCAAATCTATCAAATTCACACTTTCCAAAACAATATGAGAACTGAAATACAACCATCCTCAGAAATTCACACATCCAAATTTTGCAATGCAGTTCTCCAACTAAGGGTCACAAAAATGCAGATATTAGGGAAACGTGTGCATAAAAGTAATGTATATGTGAAAATAACATACAAAAATGCATTATATTATAGGAAAGTGCTTGCAAAATTATATTGTATTATGCATTACATTATGGGAAAGTGCTTGCACATTAGTCATAACTGCATATAAAAATGTGTTTGTAACCTGAAATTCACACTAAAATGCTGAAGAATTTTCATGATTTTTTTAAAATCACAAATTGCTGCAGAAATGTGGGAAACTAAATTTACATTAGAACAATGAGAAACTGTAACAACTGAAATTGACAGGTCTTTCCATCCCTAATTGGTAGAGATTATAACTGCATTTCCCATTCCCCCAGTCCCCATATTAGAAAAACTGTGCAGCGGATGTATCCATTCATAAGAAGCAGAAAAAGGTTTAACTGCTTTGACTGTACACAGCACAAATTGATGTTGGGAAGTCAAATTTTTATAGGTGAAAATTATTTAGAAAAATTGGCAACAGGAAATTCGGCCTGTTGTGGACAATAAGATATAAACAAATTCATGAGCCAGATTAACCTCACAGGAACTACTAGACATGATATAAAATGTAGGAGGAATTACTAGTTGGCTGGCTATATTGGTTTTATAATACAATTCACTATATATTAAACCTTTTCCTGCAAAAGCTTTCCTCTTATGTTTGCCTAATAAATCCAAATGGAGCTTTTTATCACAGACACTTGACTGGCTGTGTTTGGCTTCGTTCACAACATTTTGTTTAGCAGGCTTTTGAAGGTAAGGGTGAACGAAAATTAAGGTTTTATTACAAAACCTTAAAAGAAAATGAATAGTGAAATGTCCAGCCTAAACTGTGGCAAGATAATTAGCACAGGATTTTTATATTATTGAACATTTCGCCATACACACATTATTGCTGGGGATATTTTTTTAAAAACTGTAAAATATTGGTTTACATTTTACTGCACAATGCATCTCTGGACTCATTTAGATTTATTCTACAGTGAATTTCAGTGATATTTCATTAAAAGCTAGGTGCACAAAATGAGAGAAAGCCAACATGATCTGGTACTTTAACTAAGTAGTGATATACTTGCACCTCCACACCTTCAACTAAATATTTGTGCCAATCTTACACATTTTCACACCTGAAGTGAAAATACCAAATAGCACAGTACCTGTATTTTCTACTCAGGTATTTGTACCGAGTGCAAAATATAGCATAATGTTCATTAGTAACAAACACACTGACTTCCAGTAGCTGGCACCTAGCTAGGGACTTAATGAGGAGTGTGTGATCCTCCACCTAACTACACAGCCCAGGAAGTTTCATTTGGTGAACTTTATTGATTTTGAAATATTTATAACCAGCAAAACATTTAGGAATATCATAGGGATGGACAAATGGCTTGCCTATCCCACTCCAGGAATATGTAAGGGTGCTTCTGCTTGCTACACTATTTTCCACTCTCAGTTTAGATCAGGGTTTTGATCTAAACTGTGGCCCTGCAGATGTTGTTTGAGTTTAGCTTCCTTAGCCCGAGCCAGCATGTCCAATGGTCAAAGATGATAAGAGTTGTAGTCCAACCACATCTGGAGGGCCACAGGTTCCCCATCTCTGTTTTAGACCTTTCTCCACTTCACAGAAGTCAATTAAAAGTCAAAAAGTAGAACACCTCCTCCCCGCCACCCATCCTGCAAGTTTGAGAAACATTTTAAACAGGCATAAAGCAATGCAGGAAGGAAGTAAAGCTTTTGCCCTACAGCACGAGTAGTTTGTTGCTGTTTTTACTGTGACCTTAAGGACTGGTTTATACATGTGTGCTCATCACCTCATGAATGCCACATCAAGTGTTGACGTCTGTACAAATAAGGCAACACAGATCTTATGCCACAAATAGAGGTCTCACATCAGCTCAAATGCAAAGTTTTTTTGTTGCCATATATATATCTGTGAGTCATCAAGTGTAAAGTGATAAACATGCATGAGTTAACTAACCCAGAAAGAATCACATTTCACTTGCAACCGTTAAAGGTTCCTTATAAATAAAGAAATATGCTTAATAAAAATGAATCACACTCTCCTCCTGCTCTGCTGGTTGGCAACCCTAAATTCAGAACCAAAGGCCATATAGAGCGCTATTCCGGTTTGGACTTTTATTCCAGGCTTCGGAAACCATGGTTTATGAAACCAGGAATGAGCATCAGGGCCAAATATCCCTACCTCACCGTTACCTTCCTCCTGTGATGCACTGGATCAGCAAAAAGATCCTAATTTATATTAATCCAGAATGTCTCAACCAGAACCAGGGATTATATTCCAGGATTGTTAAACCGGATTTCAGATGTAACAGGCAATGCTGACTTAATGCAAGCCAGAACCTTTGTGCCAAGGCCAACATACAGCAGGGGTGAGGGGAGGGGCAAGCAAGGAGTGGATAGACCTAATGCTCATTCCAGGTTTCAAAAACCATGGTTTATGAAACCTATTATCCAAATTGGGCTAAAAGAAGACTGTGAATAGCACTTCTTGTTGATTAAAGTTGCTGTTTTAAACAAATAGATGTGCAAACTATTTTTATTCCGAGTCAGAAGCATTCAACATTTTTTGGAAATGGTTTTGACTGTGAGAAAAATGTCTACTCTTTCTGGGAACTAATAGCACTACTCGCTTGTGATAATGTTCACTTAATTGTTTAAATTACCATCATGTGCCCACATTCTAAGAATGGGATCCATTGACTGGTACCAGTTCAAAATCATTTGATTAACCTAACAGGCTGGCATTGATTCAAGTTCATTATTTATCCAGTAGCTGCTTCTTTTACCGATCCGTGTTTTCCCCCGCTTAGAAACAATATTGATATTAATGTCGATATTTTTAAAGGAAGTATCAATATTTCCTTTAAAATATCAGTATTTTGAAGGAAATATTGATATTTTAAAGGAAGTATCAATAACATATTCTTAAAATCAGTATTTTAGAGGCAAAGTTTTAAAAAAATGTTTTCAAAAATAGCTGTGTAAATTCACTACATTAAAATTTGATCCTCAGCTATTGAGAATAAGCAAATTAATTGAAAATTCAGTATCACATCCAAATTGGGCAGAAGTCTAGCACATTCCTATCATGCTCACAGTTGCCCTCAGTAATGTCACTGCATAACCAAGCCTGATTGGTTGGGAGTTTTTACTTTAGATACGGATGTCCCGTTACATTGTTATACCAGGTATACTGCCATGATTTCATCCCATTCTCTACATGATTCCTAATTGTGTGTGATCACTCGTGATTTATTTGGGAATAGGTAGGAGAAATAACGGCATCAAAGCAGCACCAGTCTGAGGAAACAGTGGCACCAAATAGTCTCATTCAGAGGTAGACATTCTTACACCCAGCTCTATAGCCAGGATGAGGCAGATGGGTTCACCAACCCCACAGAGCTATCCTTTGCCGCCTCCCAGACAATGACAGCCTCTATTTAAAGAATGACAGCTTGTTTTCAGAACAGGAGCAATTTAAGAATAGGACCCTCTGAATAAGGCAGCGCAAGTGCACCACAAGAGCCTCACCTGGAAGAACCCCCCAAATCTGTTCACTCATGACTTTCCCTGACTGAGAACTGACTTTTCACAATGACAATTACTTAAGTGATCCTGAAAAAAAAGCAGCCTAAATAGTAACATGACCCTTGAAGAGTTAAATATTAGAACTTTGGGGTAGAGTTAGATTCTACCCTTTGGGGTTTCCTTTGCTGTGCTTTTCAGTTTCAGTTTTAGTTGTGTTCTCTACCCAGCCAGCAATAAAAAAGCTTGTTTGTTTGCCTGCAGTAAGAAGTAAGAGTTTGTTTATTCTGCAGTTATTATGATGAGTAGAGCAGGATTGGGTGCTTATTGCTAAATGGTGAAATAATGAGAGAACTTGAAGCAATCTAAAAATAATAAGTCACCTTTTACTCTTTTAAAGCACTCACTATACTCACAATCATAGTGGATTTTTTTTTTTAGTACTTGATGGCAAAGGATGAAACAGCCCTTAACAAATAGAAATGCTGCTGTACACACTACAGTTAGCTGACTGGCTGGCCACTGAGGCTGTAACTCAGGCCTAATTTCTCATTTTCCCAATGCATGGAGCTCAGCATGAGGTCTTTTCAGGGTTTCTGGGCCGAAAAATCAATCCATCAACCAGTAAAGAAAAAAATCCAATTCCTTTCTACAATTAGT
Source organism: Rhineura floridana (assembly GCF_030035675.1). Classification (NCBI taxonomy): domain Eukaryota; kingdom Metazoa; phylum Chordata; class Lepidosauria; order Squamata; family Rhineuridae; genus Rhineura; species Rhineura floridana. Next base: position 117,900,193 of record NC_084487.1, on the reverse strand, counting down.
TCCCAATCACTTAGTTAGTCCTTTATATAGCAGCCAGTTAAAAAAATTCCCTTTATCGTCCAACAGGAAGAACAATCTAAAGGTCAGGAAAAGACTAGAAGGAGGGACCCTTGAGGAGTTAAAAACACTCTAAAATATTATTTTCTCTCTGCCCTTTCCTAAACTTTTAGTATAGACAAGTTTGTTTTTTGGGGTGGAATCTAAAACTGAGGTATCTAATCCAGCATCAAAGCCAAGCTCTGGAGCTCATTGTTATTACCAAAGTAGTTCAGCTCATGAAGAATCATAATGCAGGGACAGACCATGGGTGAAAGAGGACTGTAGCTATAGGCAAAGTCAAGCTTTTGAGTCTGGTATTCTTGGGGATCTCTCAAAAAAAGATGAGGCAGTTCAATAGATTAAACTTCATTTATACCTAAAGAACAGTGAGGGCTTGAATTTCCAACAAGAATGGTTCCAGAAATATGAACAGTTAGAGTATTCTAAACTCCACATTAGTTTTTAACTTCTTAGTTATAGCATAAACTATTTTGTTTGATTCACACTTTTTGGTATCCCCCTTGTTCACGGTATCCTTAACATCCTTTTTTCTTCTGAAACAAAAAATATGCTAGTCATTTTATTCCTGGTGTTCATAATAAATATTCTGTTAACTTGACCTTTACATAGCACATTATGTAGGTAACACACTCTCTGCTTGGAGGAGGAATGAGGAGGAAGGTCACTGCCTTTCCCTTCCCCTGGCCTGGCCCTCACATCCTCTCCACCAGTGGGGGGGGGATTGGCTGGCTCTATGCATCTCCCCCCCAATGCCACACCTAGAATGTGGCTGCCCCACCTCACAAGGAAGGCTGGCTACAGGGCTGCCTACACCACCAAAGCCATCAGCAGGAATGGTCATCAAAACTTCTATAAAACAAGTTCACCATCATATGATATTAGAAGTGTCCACGTCTAGTGTGTGTTAAATAACTACTGTTTGACAACAGTATGTTGTTTTTAATGCTTCTAATCCCCCAAAGTCAACTGCGGATTTGTTTCCGACATAATCAATACCACAATGGGATGAAACAAGAGAGGACTATCAAGAGAGGTTTGAGCTGGTTTTAAAAAAAACTTTCTGGGAAGTTTTGCTGGAATTTAATTTTCATAAGGTTAACACCACACTCAAGATCTCAATTTAAAAACAATTTGTTGGCAATTATTTGCCATTGGACATTAATAATCACTTCATTAATTAAGTTATTAAGACAATTAAACCCAAGGTAAAACGTAGGGCAAAAACTCCAGAAGTGTTTAGAATAAAGCCTGAACATATTTAAATACTTTTAATTTGGACTTACTGGATTGCTCAGTTGTATGGCTGATCACTGGTTAAGGTTGGCAACAGAAATCTGAGCCAGAAGAAAGACATTTGCAGCTCCACAGCTCCCAGTCTTTTAGGGTGGAATCCAAAATCTCCATCTGCCAGCCCAGCACCCAGCCTCCAGCCCATCATCATCAATGAAAGTACTTAGCCCCTCATCCCAAAATGACCCAAGACAACTTACAGTAATATAAAACAAATATAAAATATACAGACTTTAAAATCAGACATCAAACAACAATGAATTCATATAATACGAAAAAACATACATCCTATAAAAATTAACAAGACAAAAACCGGCAAAATATACAATTAACCAAAAACAAGCCAAGAATGAATTATCAGTAAGAACAGCCCATCACATGCCAGAGTGCATATTTGTTGTTGATATTGTCTTTAACAGCAAAAGGAAGAGGAAATTAAGTGAACAAATTCCTTTTGATGGTGTGAATTCATACATGTCCAGGAGGAAAACTAACCAGTATATATGGTAAAGATGGAGGCATAGCTGAGGAATATACTTCATCTTAGTCAAAGCAACAAGCCAGGCTGCCACATGAAGAAAGCAGTATGAATATCTAGGAAACATACATTTCATATGCTGTTGGGCTGGAGTGTTTTTTGGGCTGAATACCTACTCTGTCTCATCTGGTAATTCTTTGATCTGCCCCTAATGTTGGACATTGTTGGTTATGCAGACTATGTTGGCTAGGAAAAGTTTCTGAACAGAAGACATTCAGAATTCCATGTATTCTGCTATGGTTACTTTTGTTAGTCTGTCCCTGAAGAAGAACCTACACTAAGGGTCAGTGTGGTTTTTCTCAATTTTGTTGGGTTGAGGGTAGGGATGGGTTAGAATTTTGATTCAGTTTGCATTTCAAGCTGAATTTATCAAATTTGCACTTTCCGAAACAATATGAGAAGCAAAACACAGCCATCCTTCGAAATTCACACGTATTTGAATTTTGCAATGCAGTTCGCCAACCAAATAATACTTACAAAAATGCATATATTAGGGGAAAGTATGCATATGAGTGAAACTAACATGCAAAAATGCATTTTTATGAGAAATGGCTTGCATGTAAAGTAGTCAAAACTCCCTACAAAAATGTGTTTATTAGGAGAAATTTGCACTAAAATGCTGGAGAATTTTATGAGGTTTTTTTAATTAAAAAATGGCAAATTGCTGCAGAAATGTGGAGAACTGAATTTAAGACTGCAAAAATGAGAAACAGAGAACCAAAAGCTATGGCCATGGGGACAGATTCTAGATCTCCATATCTTTCCCTCCTAGGTAAAAAGGAGCTAAAAATAACCAAGAAGAAAGGTCAAGTGGCCTCTCTTTAACTGCCCTTTCTCTGCCTCAACTCACAGCCTCCTGGGGTTGATTTTGGCTTTTGAAAATTTTGAGAGAAAAGAGAATTCCATGGAACTCAGTTGATCTTCAAGTGTTGGAATCTCCATAATAACAAATTTGTGTAGTTCCTGCCGATTTGAGGGTACTGCCCTCTTCTTGTGGAACAATTTATTCTAAGCCTTCAATTTGGATTTTTGGGGGGCTCAAATGATGCTATGCTATGGTCAATGGCAGCAAAGCAAAGATTTGAATTCTTCCAAGTCTTTGAATGCTCAAATTCTTCTTTCTTGGTAGCATTTAAATCTTTCAAAGGTATGTCATGTTTATAACCTTTGACAGGTGTCACAGATATTATGATATCCTCATTCTTCATATTTCTGAGCTATCTTTGTCAGAAGTGGCAACGGAAAAGTGCAATATATGTAAGTGAAGCTCCTAGCAAGTGTTTTATATATTTTTTTCCCGTGGGATAATTGCTCAGTCACCTGCATGCAATGACTTTCAGGATATATATAACTGTTATAAAAAATCTTGAAAGTCATTGCATGCAGATGATTGAGCAATTATCCCATGAAAAATAGCTGTATGCTGAGCCAAGAAAACATTCAGGTATATCCATAAATCTTTTTATTTGGCTTTATTAAATGTTGATTGTATTATCTAAATACAATATATAAATGTTTGCATTAATTAGTTTTTAAAATGCCATGCATCTTTGAGTTATTCTGCAGTAATCTGAATCTACATCTTTTTAAACAAGATCTTAATGTGGGTAATATTTTTTTCTAGATCAGTTTGTTATTTCTTATTTCAGACAAATTTAGGAATAATGATGCAGGCTTGGCTATGCATTTAAATGGAATAATTTGCAGTAATGGTGTAAAATGCAGAGGGGATGGAATTCAAACGCTGCTTGCTGAAACAATTGCTTCTTTTTAAAATTAATTTCGGAAAAAATAAGTGCAGCAACAGGATAGATGGCTCAAGAAATTGACAATCAGATATAGAGTTTATCATCCCTCTAGGTCGCTACTGCAAATCCAGCCTTGTCCAGATTTATGTGTAAGAATATATAAAGATGATCCTTCACTGATGCTCCAAACCTCAACACACTTACTTGGGAGTACTTACTAGGGATGGGAGTAAGCCCCACTGAACAAAGTGTGACTTGCTTCCAAGTAAACATGCATAGGATTGCACTGCATGAGATTTTTGAGGGTTATTTCTCATGTGTCACAAGTATTGATTGCATTGCACTGTTGTAACTCATCTGTCAAGCATGATGGAGTTCTTTTGAATGTTTTTTTCTGGTACTCAATATTCAGCCAACATTATTTTTATTTACAACCTATATAATTTTCACCACTTGTTTTCCCCAAGAACAGGAAGAGTAGCATGAGAGAGGATATTTAAATGTCTGAATGGGATTAACAAGGAGGAAGCATTGAGGATAAAGTAGGGCTGTGCATTGGATTCCAGTGAATCCCAAATCTCAAGGCAAAGAGGCTGTTTGGGCTTGTCAGAGATGAAGTGGGATCTCCATGAGGCTGCAGCAGTGCAACTCAACCCTATTATGCCTCAAAAGAGCATTCCACAAGGATGGTGTCATGATTGAGAAGGCCCAGTTCATTGAAGGCTCAGTACCAGACTGCCAAAGGCAAGGAGACGTGGAGTACAACCTCCCTTGAAGATGAGCACACAAGGAGATTCATACAGGAGGCAGTGCTCCTTAAGGTTTCTTAGGCTGAATTTAGGGCTTTAACTCCTGTGTATGTCTGTACAGAAGCAAGCCTATTAAGTTCAATGGGACTTACTTCCAAATAAGCAAATGTGTGTGAGTTGTGCCCCTAAGGTCAAACACAGCATTTAAAGGGTTATTCAGCTACCAACTCCTCCATGGAACTTCTGCCTACCTTGTTACTATTATACAGAAAAAGATGGTGGGTTGTGGTCAATTTTGCATGGAAATTAATTTTCTTGTACTCATCTGGACTAAGAGCCAGCTCACATGGCGATGGGTTCTACTTGCATGCCCGTTTAATTCACAGTGATTACATGATGTAGGAGACAAAGGGAAGACGTCCCAGTGCTTTTAGCTTTTATCTGCAGCAAATTGATCCAATTTTAATCCAAAAAGTGAAGGAAAAACCATCTGTGGTTCACATCTCTAGGGGCTTGTAGATGCTTAGCTCCGATGCTTTTGTGAGTCCATGCCCACTCCCTCCTTTTCCCTTTGTTATGTCATTTCCTGCTGGCTCCCGTTCTGCAAGCCTGATGCAAATGGTGCTTTTTTTCTTTCCCCCCAACTTGTGCAAAAAAGCATAACATTGTTCAAACAAACATTTGCATTTCTGCTGAATTCTGAAAATACAGATAATCAAACTTGAGGATTTTTTTCTTTTTTTATGAAACTTACTCTGGAACAAACTGAGCATACTCAGTTGCCAAGGTAACCAGAGAAAGAGATAGTTTGACCTTAAGATGGCTTGATCATTAGGAATCTGCGTGATTGACTCTTTCCCTTCAGTATGAATGTAAAACAGTGATTGGAAGGTAGGAAGTGTGATCTTTAAACTCCCATCGTGATGGGAAAAGCTTCGTCTTTAAAACGGAGTTCAGCTCCCGTGTGAATGAGCCCTAAGTTTCTTACATGGAGCAACAAACGCAGCAGTAAACTGAAGAGCTTAGGCAGGTTGAACAGGATATTATAAAACTAGCCTAAATTTTCTACATGCCCTTGAAGAATCAAACAGTGAAATGTGACCTGTTTAATCATAGTGAAGGATGATAGCAGCTAAGAGCTGTCAGAGCATCCACAGGCAGCTTGTAAATACTACATAGTATAGCTATGGTTCATAGCAAGGGTGGGGAAACTTTTTCAGCTGCAGGGTGACATTCCCTTCTGCACAACCTTCACGGGCCCATTTACCCAGTGAGCACAGACAAAAGTGAGCAGAACAGCAAATATGAATTTTACCTTTGTAAAGTAGGCTAGTTTCTACACACACCAACACATTGCTCATTATTCTCCATCCAGGCAAACAAGAAACATCATCAGAGTTCAATGACGCATTGAAGACACAGGCAAAAACACTCAAGGATGGTGCAAAGCAAGGCTGGGGAAGGGGTCTGGCCTGGGGAGAGTCCCAATAGCCAGATAGAGAAGCTGGAGGACTGTTTTTCATCCCGTGCCTGAGTTCCCATCCCTGGTTTATTGTTAAGGTAGCTGATTTTCCTTCTGGAGAATGTCCATCACATGGTCTAATTATCACAGCACGGATTTGAATTAACCGTCCTGGCAAAATGTTCATTTCATTCTTAAATTTTAAATATATATATTTCCTGAGATGGGGTGTTGCACTGCGTGACCTTGCTTAGGTTTAGAGAAAACCTTGAGAGGGCAGATATGATTTGAATGGCAACTATTGTTGGTGTTGCCACTGTTGTAAAAAGGGGCAGAAAGTCTGGCAGCACCTTAACAATTAGCAAATCTATTGTGACATAAGAATTTGGGGTATATACTTTGTACTTCTCAGGACTGACAGCACTCCCAAATAGTGTCCAAAAATGATATTAGTTATGATGATGATAATGACACAGATTTGTGCTCTGGAAAGCTACACAACAACTATAAATCTGACAAGAATTTCTATAGGGAAATGTTGGTATTGTTTTCACAGTATCATGGCATGAGAATCAGAAACTGAAGATGCCTAGAAGTTTGTAGGACTAACACAGAATGCCAAAACTCTTCTTCATGACTGCACCAGATGTGTCCTGCTTAGCTGATAAATGTGAAAATCTGTATTATACTGGTGCCGTGAACATTGCAAGAACCAAAAGTCTCCGGGAGAAATCTCAGATTAGAAAGAATCACATGCAATGTTGCAATGCTTAAAACTGTAGTTCTTATGTATGAACATCCATATGTTGCCACTGAAACAAAGCTATACAGCTTGCTGGGAAAAGTAGTAATGCCTGAAAAAGCAACAGATAACACTCTAAAACACAATATTCTTGGACAGAAGCTGTTTGAAAATGTTATCAGCGACTGCTTAAATAAAAAAAACTCTACATGTTGGATCGCATGACAAAAGTAAAGTGGAAGACTAGCAAACTAGAAAATGTTTTCAAGGCAATATTTGTAGGTTATAAAGTCATCAACAAAAAAGAGGAAACAGGCCTTTGGCATAGTTTTATCACTGCATCCAGAACCCCTCGAGAATTTGACCTGAAAGAATGCATTTGGAAGTATAAATTTGGCTTCATTTCTCAACCCTTGTTTCCATCAGATCACTCTTGCTACCATACAATAAAGCTAAAGTGCTCTATATATTAGAAGCCATGGGCAAACATGTCACAAGTGATACTAGTTATTATGATGATAATGGCATGGATGTGTGCTTTGAAATATAAACCTAAGAGTAATAAACCAACATAGAAAGTGGTAACCATTGACAGCATGGCTACAGTGCACATTGTACTGAAAACATCAACATGTTAAACCAGTAATAGCTTTTCATTTGTCCCGAAACTCATGCTAATGGAAGAACCTTATGATGAAGTTAAATTCTGTTGGATTGATACACTGAACATTCCATGAAGGAAAATATTTATTTAGTTAGTTTAGTTAATTAGTTAGTTAGTTATTACATTTCTATCCTGCCTTTCTTGTATCATGGGACCCAAGGTGACATACATGAGGTTCACAGACAGTCATCAAATACTGACCAGTCGCAGACCCACTTAGCTTCAGCATGGTGGTTGCCTCATCTGACATCAGACCATACTCTGGGACAAACTTGTGAGAAAGGAACATCTTGCTACGTTCTAGATTAAAAAGTAATTCCTTACATTTTCTTGAAAGAATTGTTTGATCATGTAAACAGCAAAGAACTGGCTGAACATCTAGCTAGGAAGATATTCCAATAGTTTAGTCATCTGAAGAAATTCATGATAACAGACACAACTACTAGAAGGAAACACAGGCCAGATTCACAAGTAATGCTAAGCCAAAACCATCTTAGTGTGAATAAGGTAACATGGGCTTCCAGAGAAGAGATAGTGGCTGCTTTGTTCCTTCTGTTACTACGCTGAATTATGTCATGGTTTTGCTTAGTGTGTTGTCCAAACTTGGGCTCATGGTTTAGCTCTCTCCAGACAAACAACAAGCTGTATCTAATGTTTGTCCTATGGTTTACGGCTTGTGGTTAGTCTGGAAGTCAAACCATGAGCCAAGGTTCAGATGACATGTTAAGCCAAATCATGGCGTACCCTGGTGTACCAGTAGAACAACCAGAGGAGGAGCAAAGCAGCTGTGATCTCTCTGGGTACTTACATGTTTGTTTGTTAGTGCTAAGCCATGGTTTGGCTTAGCCTTACATGCAAAGGAGGTCCATACTTTGTCCAAACACACGGCCATGAAAAAGTTGAGACCCAACTTGTTCATTCAAGCACAGTCGGCACAGATACTAAGCTTGTCATTTGGTTCCTAGATACCTATACTGCTGCTGAGGATCCAAAAATATCCAAACTTTTTATACAATGGGGGATACTGAACATTTTAGATATCAAGCATTTTTGGATATGGTGCATTGTTGGGTCATTATTTTTTTACGCTTGTCATACAAACTTTTGTGGACAATATAATGGATTTCAGCCAATATGACCAAAATCAGTGTCAATTTCTTAAAAAAAACAAAGCACAATCACTCTCCAGAGAACATGAGCTGAATCTACATGTCAGCCTGCACTATTAACTTGCTTACTGAAAAATGATAAAAATAAGAAAAAAATATTTCCATTAAATATCTGGGCAGGTACTGGCTTAAGATCAGTTGCAGAGCTTGTTGGTAACATGAAAAGAGACTCCACTGGTGGAGACTGACTAGAATATGAAATATTTTTGTGACTAATTCCATATTTGATATTCACAACAGGAATTAATTAGGTGCTTATTCCCAGTGAGTCACCTGGATTCAAATAAAGCTGCTAGATGTCAAACCCGTTAGATGTATGTGTGTTAAAAATAGCCATTATTCCAATAGCCATCCGTCTATTACTTTAGAATGAAATTCAGCCTTGCCTGCAATTCTGAGCTGCCTGGAGACTAAGAAATTAATTCAGGAAAGTTCATTTTCCCTCTTTAAAAAGTCTTTACTCCTCTGAAATTATTTATTATTTGATTTATATCCCGCCCTTCCTCCCAGCAGGAGCCCAGGGCAGCAAACAGAAGTGCTAAAAACACATCAAAACATCATAAAAACAGACCTTAAAATACACCAAAACAAAACAAGTTTAAAAACATTTTTTTAAAAACTTTTAAAATATCTTATAAAAAGGGTTAAAAATATATTGTTTTTTTTAAAAAAACATATTAAAAAAGCAATTCCAACACAGACTGGGATAGGTCTCAACTTAAAAGGCTTGTTGAAAGAGGAAAGTCTTCAAAAGGTGCCGAAAAGATAGCAGAGATGTCTCCTGTCTAATATTTAAGGGGAGGGAATTCCACGGAGTAGGTGACGCCACACTAAAGGTCCATTTCCTATGTTATGCGGAACGGACCTCCTGATAAGATGGTATCTGCAGGAGGCCCTCACTTGCAGAGCACAGTGATGAACTGGGTATATAAGGGGTAAGACAGTCTTTCAGGTATCCTGGTCCCAAGCTGTATAGGGCTTTGTACACCAAAACTAGAACCTTTAACTTGGCCCGGTAGCAAATGGGCAGCCAGTGCAGTTCTTTCAGCAGCAGGGTGACATGTTGGCGATACCCTGCCCCAGTGAGCAGTCTCACGGCCACATTTTGCACCAGCTGCAGCTTCTGGACCAACCTCAAGGGCAGCCCCACATAGAATGCATTACAGTAATCCAGCCTGGAGGTTACCAGTGCGTGGACAACAGTGGTTAGGCTATCCCAGTAGCTGGTAAAAGGCACTCCTAGCCACGGAGCTCACTTGGGCCTCTAGCGACAATGATTGATCCAGGAGCACCCCCAGACTACGGACCTGCTCTTTCAGAGGGAGTATAACCCCATCCAAAGCAGGCAACTGATCAATTATCCGAACTCGGGAACCACCAACTCACAGTGCCTCCGTCTTGCTAGGATTCAGACTCAGTTTATTGGCTCTCATCCAGCCCACCACCGAGTTCAGGCACTGGTCAAGGGCTTGCACAGCCTCTCCTGATTCAGATATTATGGAGAAATAGAAATGGGTATCATCAGCATACTGCTGACACCTCCCCCAAAGCTCCTGATGACCACTCCCAAGGGCTTCATATAGATGTTAAACAGCATGGGGGACAAGATAGTAACCTGCAGCGCCCCACAGCACAACTACCAGGGGGCCAAAAGACATTCACCCAATGCTATTCTCTGAGAGTGACCCTGGAGATAGGATTGGAACCACAGTAAAACAGTGCCTCCAATACCCATCTCACCAAGTCGGCCCAGAAGGATACCATGGTCGATGGTATCAAAAGCCACTGAGAGATCAAGGGTCGCACTCCCCCTGTCCTTCTCCCAATAAAGGTCATCCATCGGGGTGACCAAGGCAGATTCAGTTCCAAAACCAGGCCTGAACCCAGACTGGGATGGGTCAAGATAATCTGTTTCATTCAAGAGTACTTGCAACTGCTGTGCCACAACCCTCTCAATCACCTTCCCTAAAAAGGGGGTATTTGCAAACGGTTGGTAGTTGTCACAAACCAATGGTTCCAGGGTGGGCTTTTTCAGGAGTAGTCAGATCACAGCCTCTTTCAAGGTGGCTGGAACCACTCCCTCCCACAATGATGCGTTGACCACACTCTGGATCCACTCAGTCAAACCCCCTCAGCAAGCTTTAAGCTTAGATCTTGCGTGCAAATGAAGGTTCCTCCTCAGCACAGTCTGTTGAACTTCCCGTCTCAAACACCTCCGAGCACAGGGCAAAGGTGATTGGATCTCAGCTTCCCCCTCCGACAAAGGAGGGCTGCTAGATGTCAGTTTGGGCAGGGGAAGCTGGGCAGGGCTCAGCTGGGAAACATCTGACATGCAAGGTTGATCCTCTGGCGGCGGCAGCAGAGGGTGTGTCCAGTTGGAGAGTGTCAGATGTGCCAGGGGGCGCTTTCACAGGGGGATCAGGAGTTGAGGGGGCTGAGCTGTCCAAGATGGGGACTTGGGTGCCCTGAGAGTCCACCCCACTGTCTGCCCCCTCCCCAGGTTCCCAGTCCAAGTCCTGATCCTCTATTTTGCCCTCATCTATCAATTCCCTCCCTGCTTGGCTCATGATAATGCATCGGGCTGGTGACAACTTAGACAGCCCCATGGTTGTCATGGAGGCAATGAAGTCCCAAGCCAGAATACTAGAGGCAGCCTCAGCATGAACATGGAAATCACCCAGGACTATCGTTCTGGGCTCCTCCAATACCACAGCCAAGACAGCCTCCACCAGCTCGGTTAGAGAAGCTGCTGGGCAGCAGGGTGGACAGTACACCAGCAGCAACTCTAATTTACTGTCTCCTTGGCCTGACACCAGGTGCAGGCCCTCACAGCCAGCTCCAAGACAGAGTGGTTTCCTGATGACATAGATGGAAGTTCTGTAGACCACAGCAAATCCCTGCAGCCTGTGCTGGTGTTGCACTGAGTATCCAGGTGGGCAAAGCTGGGTCAGATCATCTCCTCCCAGCTCTCCCACCCAGGTCTCGATAATACAAACCAAATTGGCACCCTCATCCATGATCAAATCATGTACTGATCTGGAGTTAAACAACAGCACACACAGGCCAGTGGGCGCAGCAGATGAGCAATGAGGAACCCATCCATGGGAGGAGTGGGAGTGAGGAACAAGGTGTAGACAGCCTTGCCTTTTTCTTTTATGGTAGCTTACCACCTCCCCATGCCTATACCTCCTTCTACCCATGGTCACTGAGATTAAGGTGGCATCACCCTTGTTGCAAATGGGAGTTTTTATATGTATGAAATAGTTCTATTTCAGTGCTTCCCAACCTTTATGAGTACGGGACCCCGTTTGTAAGCTCAAAAAGTTATGTGACTCCCCCCCATGCTAATTGTAATTTTAGTCTCTGTTAATTTGAAAAAATGGTGCATGGCAAAATCACATCTCCAATTATCCCTTTCCATAAAAAGCTCCCTGCAGACAGGGAGGTGTTGCTTTCTTTTCTTAATGCAAAGGTCCAATCAAATTGGTATCCCTTTCCCCCCACATGCACAGTCTGAATATGTACAATCCTGTCTCCCAAAACCAGCGGGTTACAGTGTTGGACTAAGGTCCAGGTTCGAATCCCCACCCAGCCATGAAGCCCACTGGGTGACCTTGGACCAGACACAGTCTCTCAGCCTGACCTGTCTCACAGGCTTGGTGTAAGGATAAAATGGAATAGGGGGGGACCACGTGCACCACCTTGAGCAACTTGGAGGAAAGGTGGGATATAAATGCAATAATAATTAAATAAATACATTTCAGTTGCAGTATATGGACCCCAGCCTCAGCCAACCTGCTGAGCTTTTTTAAATCATCGTCATCATCAAGAAGTAGCAATGTGGTTGTGGTGGGGATGCTACATTGTAAAGACAAAAGGGTGGATAGATTGAGGATAGATAGGTTAGTGCTTTTAGGCCTTGGGATGGTCATCAGAACTGATTATTACTTGGTTAACGTGCGCTTGGGGAATGAGAGTGGAGCAGAAGACAGATCAGCACACACACACATACGCAAACACACCTGCCTCTCCTGCAAGCATCTGCAAGCGTGCATGCATTCAGGCACATGGGAGAGAGATTGGGGGGGTGCAGTGTAGGTGGAAGAAAGGGGGGATGCTGGCACACACATTTAGCCTCAGAGATGTAGGGTGAGCAGGTCCTGAGCATCCTCACTGCTCCTTGGCTCCATATGAGCCAAAGGCGAGATCTGGGCGGCCTCACAAATAAGAATAATTTTTCAAAGGAGGTGGCAGCGAAGCAGCAGCCAAAAAGGCAGGCAGGCTGGCTGCCAGGAAGGGGGAAAGCAGCCTTTCCTTGCAGCCTTGCTTCACGAAAAGCCCTCTCTTCTCATTTTGAGCGAGGGCGCTGTCAGCAGCGAAGAGATGGGAGTCAGCGATAGTAATCCCCTCTTCTTCCTAGTAGCTCCACCCTCAGCCTCCTTTGGCATCCGCCACATGTTTTATAGGCAAATGCCTGCCCTCAGTGTGCCTGAAAGATGCTCTGGCGCTTCAGCAAAAGTCCTCCCCTCTGTTTGGAGCAAGGGGGAGGTGTTGTCTGCAGCAGCAGTGGGGAGCAGACAGTGTCCAGGGAGTGAAGACTTTTAAAAATAATAATGATAATAATTCATTTCTTTACTGTTTGCGACCCCCTGGATTACTTTGCAGCCCCCCTGGGGGTCACAGCCCCTAGGTTGGAAATCACTGTTCTATTTCATGAAATAGTTCTATTTCATATTTTAAAACACTGATGCACTACATTACCTTTACATACTTTATAGGCATAAAGCACTGGGAGAACAATTTTGCAACACGATAACAGGCTTTTTAAAATGATTCTTTATCCCAGGAGAAAAAAGGTGGTAATTTCCACTGCTGTTCCCATTTAAAATGATTATTTCTTTCTGCCTGCAAAATCCACAGTGGCAAAGCAAACCTACCAGCAATATTATTCCCATTCATACCGTCTCCAAGTCAGAGATGAGCTTTGCTCCGTAATTGACAGGATCAAAAAAAAAGGGAAAAGGGAAAGTGGAGAAGAGAAAATTGAAACAGAAACGAGGCTGGTAGCTAGCCCAAGGACTGTGTCAGGAAGCAGAAACAAGGACAGGGGGAAAGGCGTTTCCAGACCAATGAAACAAATCAAAGGAAGCACACAAGATGTGGTGGCAACAATCGGTAATGATTCGTTTCAATGGAATTTGGTTCTTCTGAATGACTTCAGTTATACCTGCTCATCCGGCAACCTTGTCCTCTTGGGATATCCTTAACTTTTGCCTTTTGGGGGTGAAGGTGGGACAGAAATTCTTGCTACACATGCATAGAGGTTTCTGGCATATCACAGATAGTCGTGCAGATGCCCATATCTTTAATGCACAATATGCTCCATATATATCCTCAGGCTTCACTCAGCTTCATCTCAGATGTACAGAACCCTTCAGTGTATAACAGGGATCATCAACATTCATTCATGCACAACAAGGCACACTTCCCACTCTGTACTCTATTTCAGGGCTGAGAAAACGATTCTGGAATCCTCCAGAAGTGTTGGTGGATCCCAGTTATAAAGACTGGGTCTACAAAAACTTGTCTGGGATGGAAGGAGACAGTTCTGCCCCCTCCCTAAAATGAACTCCTAAACAAAGGCACATTGGCAAAGAAGGTGGAGGTAGTGATTTATTTACAGCCTTTTATTTATATTCCACTTTTCTTCCATCATGGAACCCAAGATGGCATACATATGGTTTCCAGGTAGTCTCCTATCGCGACATTGACTAGACTTTGACCTATTTAGCTTCCACAATGTGGTGGTCTTAAGTGTCTTCAGACCATACCCAGGGATGTTTGGGACTTTTGTTGTGAGGGCATCAATATAAGATACTTATTGTCCCAATTGTGAAAATGTGCATCTTGTCTCCCAAATTCTTAGTCTTCCTGCTGCTAGAATGACTGTACAGAATTACAATTCATGGGAAACTTGTGGTTCAGTTTCAGTGATAAGGTGGAGATCAGGATCCAGAACTGGAGGCTAGTGAAATACACAATTGGCATTCTGAGGATGGAAATGCTATCAGCAGTCAAGAAGCAATTCGGGGAAGTTGCATTCCCATGATATTGTAGTGGAAGCTAAGAGAACCGAGACATCACTGAAATGTTCAAAACTAAAAGTTGTAAACGCTTAATGTGTGTCTCTGAGAGATTACTGCTGAAGCTGTAGCAAAATCACCTGCATAAGTGAAAATAACAACTCTTCGTCAAGTGCTGAAGTTTTCATTTCCAAAGGACTACATGACATTACACAAAATCACACAATGAAAAACTAGCTTATTAGGTTTATAAACTGCTTATGGATCACTTTCCATATTATTTTAAATAGCTACTTTGGGGGGAAGAGAATAAATCATGATTGATTTGCCAATGAAAGGCCTTGCTCATTTGAGTGTCCATAAGCTGTTTATGAAGACAACATTAAAAGCCCACATTTTAAAACTAGGCCGAGGGGCTCTTTAACATAAGCAGAACATGGCATAAGCTTTCATGGGCTAAAGAATAGTCAAATGAGTTAATCTGTTGATTGGCTTGGATAGGTTCCTACCTCATTGCCTAAAGCAGTGATTTAAAAATGATCTTAGAATCTTTCCCCACTGCCCCACTTTTCTGGGTTTCTGTAAAAACAAACATTAAACCAGAAAGGCTGCTTCTAAGTTAAGGCACAATGCATTAACCTCATTCACATGTAACAATAAGGCAAGGTTTATTGTCTATGTGCCATAAATTGTAGGGCTTATAGGCAGTGTGATGCTGCACTTTGACCAAATGCTCCTACTTTGCTCCTTCCCTGA
This sequence comes from Rhineura floridana, assembly GCF_030035675.1. Taxonomy (NCBI): domain Eukaryota; kingdom Metazoa; phylum Chordata; class Lepidosauria; order Squamata; family Rhineuridae; genus Rhineura; species Rhineura floridana. Next base: position 117,884,932 of record NC_084487.1, on the reverse strand, counting down.
TATGAATGGGAGCAACAAGCCATGAAGCCTTGGCTTGTCATGGTATCTGAACTTGGGATTATGGTTTGTTTCTCTGTAAGGAACCATAATCAGCGAGCCAACAAAAAACCTGGGCTTCTTGTTGGCTAACGACTGTGGTTTGTTAGGGACAAACTAACCATACTCCTAGGTTCAGATGTAAGGACAAGCCAAGGCTTCATGCCTTGTTGCTCGTGCTCATGCCAGAGAAGGAAGGAAACAGGAGTGGTTGAGCAGTGTGCACCAGCTTGCTGCTCGATCCCAATAAGTCATGCACTGGCTATGGTTTATTGTTACATGCAATCTGATCCACTCTCTCAGAGCACTACAAGTAGGGTGCTTAGGGTAACAAATTTGGGTGGGAGGGACCTAACATTGTCTTACTATATTATAATTTTGTAAGCATCACGCTACCGGTGAACACTTCTGTGCAGACACATAGAGGAGGTGAGGGGGGTTTGGAGACCCTTGGAGTGGGAGGAGAGAGGTTTGGAACCCTTGGGGTGGGAGGGGGAAGTTTAGAGACCCATGGAGGAGGAGGGGAAAGGTTTGGAGACCCATAGACAGGGATAGGTTTGGATATCCCTGGGGGACTAGGCAAGGTTTGAAGAGCTGTGGGGGCAGAGGGTAGGTTTGGAGACCCTTGGGAGGGAAGGGGGAAGTTTGGAGACCCTTGAAGGGGGAAGGTTTGCAAAAATGTAGATGGAGTAGGTTTGGAAACCCTTGGAGGGGGCAGGGGAGGTTTGGAGACCCTTGGAGAGGGCAGGGTGATGTTTGAAGACCCATGGGGGGTGAGGGAGGCTTGGAGACCCATAGGCAGGGGTAGCCAGTGTGCATGTGGGGAGCCTCTGGTGACATGTGAGTGTTGGGGCTGGGCTGGGTTTGGTGAGGGGATGGGGGGACATTTAGGGGCACCCGGCAGTGGTGGTGGGGGAGTGGTAGGGAGTGGTATGGCAGAGGGGATGGAGAGATAGCTGGGGGGCACCTGGCAGAGGAGGTGGGGGAGACCTTGGGGGTGCTGTAGGGTGGGGTGTAGGCAGGGTTGGTGACCAAAATGAGCCTGGGGTGGCAGCTCCTAATATGCTGTAACATGCCCTGGGACTTTATATTGAAGGGCTTGTAAATCAATAAAATGTTTACATATTGTGAAGAATCAAAATAAACATTGAAAATATCTGTTAGAATTTCATGCTGACCACTGTAAAGCATAGACAAATCAAGGCAGAAAATTATTTACTGTTCAGTTTTGCCAAGATTCTTGAAAAGGGTTTACTCAAGCTGTTTTGCTGAAAGCAATGAATAATTCTAAGCATGGGACCGAGAAAAAAAAACCCATTTCCTTATCATAAAAGTACAAATGCATGTCATAGCTGATACATAGTTTCAGATCTCTAGCCTAAATACTAGCCTTGGCTCCCTCAGTTCTGCTGAAAATTCTTGCACTATGTCAATCACCAGCATCCTTGAACAAAAAATAAATTTAAAAACGTACATGGCAATTACACACTGGTATGCTTGATACAGTGCATTAACCAACTCAGTAATATATAACCATACAGGAATAACAAAACAATCTCTTACATTTTGACTGAATTCACATATAAAATAAACTTGAACAAGAAAAGGCATATTATGTGTGGGATAATACTTCTCTCATTATGACTACCCTATTAGTAATCTCTTAGCTTTCCAATAAGCCTGTGCAGAATCTTTGAAATTATCTTGGGGACAGAAATCCATACGTCTACTGGTTCCAAGCACACAGAGGCTTTAACAGCAGAAAACTCTCTCTGATCACTAATATCTCCTGTAGTTAAGGTTGCTACCAATGTTCCCAACTGCCACCAGAGGCTAGTTTTATTGCTAATCAAATCTACCTTTTATGATGTGCGTGGGTGTACGTGCAAACCAGGTTCGAATAGTTTGTACTTGGAGAAATGCTTTTTCTAACAAAGTTGGCACAGTGAAAAAAGCTACTTCCTTCCTTACTTTGTTTCCCTTGTTCTCTGATACCAGCATAGCAACAAACAACATTCTGAACAGCCAAACCAACAGTATGCCTATTTTCCTGTAGTATACACTGGCTTGCAGCAGTACATCCACGTTACCTAGGGATCACACAATAGCTTCATTTACATTCACTCCGCTCTGTCATTTTCAGAACTGCCTGGAATGAAAAACTCTGGTTTTTAAAAGCAGCTTTTAAAAAACAGTCAACATTCAGATTTGTTTTAAAAGAAACATCTTGTTTTGTCTAGTTCATCCATGCTTAAAGAAAACAAAAAGAGAAGAAGTCCCAGCCCATACTAAGTGTTATTTCCTCTAAAGTGATGTGCTGATGCCCGCTGGGATATGCATATTCAAGCAGAAGTTAAATCAGGTTATAGAGGAAAAGTGAAATTGGCAAAGTCATACAAGATTCTTGTGCTTTGTCATCATCATTTTGCTGCACAAGTTTCATCAAGTTTCAGCTTAGCTCCCTCTTCCCTTTCATTCATTCATAATCACATTCACGTTCTACCTTCCTCCAAATGAGGCCTTTGATACAACAGGACTTGGCCTCCAGATGCACAGTGGGAGGCGTCAGGCTCTGCTGCACCTCACAGCATGCAAAGTTGTGGGCACATCTTCAATACACCTCTATGCAAATGTGGCACTCTATACCTTTAAGTGATTTGTCACTTCCTGGTTTTCCCATGCAAAGCTATGTAACTGATTTGAGCTTCTGCACAATCTGTATGGGTCAAAGCCTTGCAATGCCTATTTTCTGGCTACTGTCTCATCCCTCTTTTGGAATTCAAGATAAGGAACATTGTCTACATCCATAGATTCTTTTAAGATCCTATTGACAATTTTGGATTGCATTTTCTAGTAGGTTATTAGCAGAGCTTGGAAAAGTTACTTTTTTGAACTACAACTCCCATCAGCCCCGGCCAGCACGGCCACTGGATTGGACTGATGGGAGTTGTAGTTCAAAAAAGGTAACTTTTCCAAGCTCTGGTTATTAGTCAATGAATATTATACTTTGAACTAGAAACTCAGTGGCAGACCACATATTTGTTAGCAAACTTCTAAACTCATGGATACCAAACAGCCATATCCTCCCCCACTTCTTTTAATATAATGGCAGACAAGGAATTATGTGACCAGTCAAATCAAGCCAAATGAACTGATCTGGTAAAGATGCCATCAGTGAATTTTAAGCAGAAGAGAGGCACTTAGGGATGGGCAGCACTGCTCTAACTCATCCATAAATATGTTGGCATACTGTGAAGCCGTGAAGCCAACCAAACCAGCGCCATGAACTTCAGTCTGTGCCATTTGGCTGCTGAGCACTGCCGATTTGTCCTTACCCCACAACTGTTTCAGTTTTGGGACAGCTTGTATGTGCCCGGCAACAATAAACAAATAGGTTTAAATGCAGGTTTGGGGAGGTGCCATTTTAATTAGGAAAATAATGCAGGGAGAAGGCAACTCCCCATTGTTCCTCATGCCATTGTCTCAGTCTGGACTGGCCTTCCCTTGCAGCTGTGATTTACAACAAATTTAAAAGAGACAGATGCATTTACACATCTCCAGCCTAACATGTAGTTTGACACGATGAGTATGGAAGGGGGGGGAATAAAAAAGCAGCAGTTAATGGGATAGAATTTCACCATGATTGTCTTGCATTTTATTTTTGAGCAGTTCTCCTATAGCACTCCATGCATTCCCCCCCCCCCAAAAAAGTGTTAGATTTATGGGATTAAGAATTTTACATTTTAGCAAATGTATATAGGTGTCTGGATATTTTCAGGGCTCCTTAGTGGCTTTTACTGTGCTGAATGTGGAGATCCAAAATAGCACAAGAAAAAAAAGGGGGGGAGGTAGTATCATGGGCACAAAGATATAGGTAAATCGGCAGATGATGCAAATATGCTGAAACAAACATTAATAGCTGATATTGCAAGTACATTCATATGTTGAAACAACAGGGCAAGAACACAGATGTCCAGTGTAAGTGGAGAACCAAAACTTCAATGATGTAAGAAAAACTGACAGGATAGAAGTACAGGGTACTTGTGCAGGCAATACTAACAGTTGTAGTGAGACATGATGTCATTTGACGCCTATTTTTGGACTAGTCAGATGGAGATGAGTTAACACATTAAAACCTAAGGACAGAGGAGTAGGGTCACATGCTGCCCACGAGAACAGGAAAGTAAGATCACACCTAAACAGGAGTAAAAAAACAAACAAACCCACATGAGAGCAGAGAACTAAGAAAATGGAGAGACACTAAAATTAGGCTGTTCCATGGAAAATTCTGAGGGTGAACTAGATTCTTGGTGTCATAGGTGACATGAGTATTTGTGCTGGACCAATATGTTACCTAGAATTTTATCCCACTGGCAATGCTATGGTGGGCTTGGTGAGGGCAATTGGAAAAGATATTTAATCAGGTGCAGGAGAAACGATCAGGGTCTTTTCTGCAGAATCCTGGTGAGAGTACTCTCTCCAGGGATGTAAAATGTCTTCTACTCTGCTTTAATATTGTAAGTGTTTAAGCTCTGGCTGTGTGAGGAGGCTGTGAGAAGGTGTTTATCAGTTTTTCTTGCTAATTAATAAAAAGCCTCAATCAATTATTAGCTGTCTCTGTGTTGGTCCAGTTTACTATCTGACTCTGGTTCAACTGATGTGTCTGCTGAACCTCCCCACCTACAGATTTGGGACTTCCTGGGTATTTGTGAAGTGGTGACCCCTCTGCAGCTTTTGAGTAATCAATAACTTTAAACCCAAACAACAGATTTACATATGCTCATTTGTATGCCTAGATGCAAAGGAGATGAAGTATCCCTTGAGGTCATAGCTTGTGTATGATCATTTGGAGACTGAGCATACGGCAGTAGTGGTGGGTGGAGAAGGGCAGTCCTGATGTCTCATTGTAGTGTATGGGGGGAGAGAGACAATGTCGAAGTCAGTGCAGTGCAAACACATAGGCAGGAGCACCGGATTGGCTCCACCAGTGCATTTGCAACAGACCAAACTTGCCACGACCGTACCCCTCCCAGTCATTCATTGGCGATCACTTGTGGCCGAGTAAGATTATCTTCCAAGACAAGGTTGGTTTGCTTGGAAGACACCTGTGTGTGAATTTGTTTTATGTGGGAAGATCGCACACGACAATCAACACACAATCTTGACAGAAAAAGGCTTTGATCCAATGGCATGGATACCACGACGATTGGAAGTCCTTTATCTGCTGCAGCCTTCATCCGCCTTTGTAATGTACACATTGTTATCCTCCGCCTGTTCTGCCGTTGAGGACATTCTTGGATCGTTCTTTGTCTGGTTCCTCTCCCTTGACCTTACCGCCATGGGTGACCCTGCTGGGAGTACATGACTCCCGACGGCATCGCTCACAGGGTTCATTGGAACAAGCAAGCCCACTCACCACTATAAGGTGACGATCCAGTGAGGGGTATGCCACAGTGACAGCAGGTAAACATAAGAAGAGCCTGCTGGATCAGGCCAGTGGCCCATGTAGTACAGCATCCTGTTCTCATAATGGCTAATCAGATGCCTGTGGGAAGCCCACAAGCAGGACCTGAGCGCAAGAGCACTCTCCCCTCCTGTGCTTCCCAGCAACTGGTATTTGGAAACATACTGCCTCCGCCTATGGAGGCAGAGCCTAGGCATCATGACTAGATAGCCTTTCCCTCCATGAATTTGTCTAATCCTCTTTTAAATCCATCCAAGTTGTTGGCCGTCACTGCCTCTTGTGGGAACGAACTGTGGCAGGCAGAGCTGTCCGACAACTGCTACTGGTTCATAACCAACCACAAGGAAAATAGCTGAAATTGCAAATTGTGTAGTCATCATGTTTGATTTATGCATAAAGTTACGTTGAAAAGCAAAACTAAGTCCCTTTCAGAGGAGATTCAACTGCTTAATGCACCTATTGGTACAGCAACTTACATCAGATGGGAAAGCCTCAAAATGAAATAGTTTTAAGCATCTAGACCTGAGCATCATACACTGCTAAAAGCTGCTGTGGGCTGAGCCTGCCAACACTTCCTGTGACAATAAGGATGATATTGTGTAAAGGTGTTCAGGTTTCTAAACTGAAGCAAGTTATTTGAATTTCCAAACTGACGAATGGCTGTGTGCATATGAAAAAGGGAGTACAAGGGTTCTATTCTTCGTCATGGTAACAGGTCATCCAAAATAAAGAAACACTTTGGTGAGACTATCTCCAATCAAGAAGTAAAGGGCTGTTTTTAATGAGTATTTTGAAAGCATTGTCAAACCCAGGGTGCCTCTCTATATTTAGAAAAGTGAGATCAAGGCAGACATGGTTTGAAAAAGAAACATACATTGAAGCAAGAAAGCCATTTTTACTGTGGCACTGCCAATATTTCTTGGTCTTGTTACAGAAGCAACAAAGTAGGAGAGGTGAGGCCTAAACAATGTACTTGAAATCATGAACGATGATCTTTTGTTGAGATTCTTTCTGAGGGAAGCTCTGGCTATATAAGAATGCTAACCTTGGCATTTAATCTCTCTCCTTTTTTTCAAAAGCTTTATTTTTCCACTGAAGACAAAACAAACCTTGGGGCTGTGGAGATTTCCAAGAAGCAGATTAACATTCCAAGTCAAAGTCCTTACCAAAGAAACAAAGGGGAAACTTGACAACTGTTTAAAAACTAGAGGCCATTCACCAGGTTGGGGAAGCTCAGTCAAACAACTGCATTCTGGAAATGTACCCTCCCTTTAAGAGTTTATTTATTTATAAACATATGTATACACCACTATTTCATTTCAAAGAACATCAAAACAGTTTACAAAGAATAAAAACCGTACAGTAAAAACTGTTTAAAAATACAGTAAAAACAAAGGTCAACTACTGCAGAAAGGCGTCTTCTTAAGTGCCTGCATAAGTCTGGTGGAACAGAAAGGTTTTCAGCAGGTGTTTAAAGGTTAAAACAGCACCTTGGCCAGCTCCTTGGAAGTTTGGACTAAAACCCGGGGTGGATTCACTGTCTCACTGATGTTGGAGCCACCAGTTTCCACTGTGTTAAGGGTGTGATCCTATGATCCCTGGCAGAGCATCCCAGAGGTCTTTCTTAGAACAGATCAGGTCAGAACTCCAGTACTGGAACCTCTCTTCCTGCCACCAGCTCCTCCGACACCCTGAGCTAACCGACATTGGATACCTTAAAGAGTACATTCTGGGGGTATGTCAGGAAGTGGCTTGGATCCAAAGGAGCCAAAACTGGTTCATTCCCCCGACATGAGGAATAATCAGTCATGCTCCCAAATCTTACCCTCCTCTTCTTTCTAATGGGAGGGGAAATGTTCACAAAAAAAACTAAAGAAGGAAATGGATGAAGGCAAGATCACTCTTCTAATTTCTGCAAGACTTTTGAGAAGGCGGTACAACTGTCTTCATATCTCCCCTTTTAGGATTGCACTGTAAATGACTATTTGTTTACTGTCCTGTGAGACCCAAGTTGTGCAGCCCTAAGTGGGGGAAAGCTCTCTTGATTTAACAGCAGGCCCAGATTTTAGTGTAAAGTCATCCTTCAGCAGTGGCTGCCCTGCCAGTTAACTCACTTTTGTCAGGGATGTTTTACTGCATTTGTCTTGCTTCTAATTGTGGTAGCTGTTCCTCAACATGATTTGGTATTTGGCACCCTTAGCTTTCCAGCACACCAGGAATCAGAATTGCACATCCCTCAAAATATAGCTTATTTGCAGGAGGACATTTTAAGGCCTCTAAGCAAAGAAGGGATCAAATAGGGGTGATGTGAGTGATCTGGGGCTGGGTCTCATGATGTGTTTCCCCCTCCTACTACTTCAAAAATGTTGATCTCAGCAAAACCAGAGCTTCCCCCACACACTCAACTGCTTTGTAGTGGGGGGGAGGAGCGAGTTGAATAATCTGATTATGGTTCTCCAGCATCACCTCTGTCTTGGATGAGTGGGGAATGAGTGGGATTTTCCCCCAATCACTGTACATAAATGAAATAGGCCTCACTCTGCATGACCAGGATGCATGGACATCTACGTGAATAGGCTCTGTTTTGACCTCAGTTGTACGTGCATAAGCTGATCTCCAAAGTAATATTTATAGGATGGGATGGAGCCTGCCACCATGATCCTGCTCCCTCCCATCTAGGATTGCCAGGTTCAGGGCCTGAGACTGATCCTGTATCTTTAGGAGAAGAGAAAGTCAGCCAAGTGCAGGTGTTCTTGCAACACTGTAATGAGAAAAACCACAAGGTGGAATTCTCCCTTCCCCCTGCACAACTTTTAAAGATACAGAAGACCTCTTGCTTGCCAGGTCTGGCCTCCAAGAGGTCTTCTATGCAGGGGGAAGGGAGAATTTCACCTTGTGTTTTTTCCCATTACAGTGTTGCAAGAACACCTGCACTTGGCTGACTTTCTCTTCTCCTAAAGATACAGGATCAGTCTCAGGCCCTGAACCTGGCAACCCTACTCCCATCACATGCATGTTCAGCATTGAACCTGTTCACATTGGATGAAAAGGGTAGCAGTACAAAATGGAGGGCAGGAATTTGTTGTGGCATTTGCATTACCCTTATCACAAGATGAAACGAAGGTGAGCCAAGAATTCCTAAATAACCCAGGGTGTTTTCCTAGGCGTTGCTGCCCTTCTGCCTCTGATTAAGCTCTTGACCATGTAAATGAATCACAGAGTTAAGCAAGTTTTCTATCTCACAGATAACTGATTAGTAAAAAAAAAAGGGAGGGCTGCTGTGAAGATAAAATGCCATCTTGTAATCATAGTATGTCCAGACACCAACAACATTAATAGGGGGTCTTGCAAAAAATTAGCATTTAAATAGCTCTTTCTGTTTTAAGGCTCCTGGCCTAATGTTGCCGCTTCTAAACTTGTTTACCTATATGCATTTCAAATGGAGAGCCATGCAAAGAATAACCTAAAAGCAAATTACCTCACACTAAGCTTGAGTAGACTTGTTCTTCCTAACATGGCAAACAGAATGGACAGAGCTCCTGTATTTTAAGAAATATGTACCTAGAGATATTTGATGGAAATGATTTGAGCAGGAAACCCTGATATGCTAACAGACCTATGCAGTTGTTGAAAATTTTGAGTAGCCAGTTGTTTTAATAATTGTTCTTTTAAAGGCTGTTTAAAAATGTGTTTTAAATATTGCTTTGCACTGCCTTGATATTTTGTTGAGACAGTAATATATAAATACTTTCATAAATAAATATTTGAAATAGCTATTGTGTGCCTGGGTTGGGGTTGCTCGAGGACTCAGTTTGGTCTGCATTTTGATACCAACTGACCTAATTTGCATCTCCCAGATCAAGAGACAGTTATCCTTTGGATTTTGAACTCCTCTGAATTCTTCAGTGCAGTTCTCTGCTCAAGACAGAGAATATATTTTAGGATAAAATAATTTAGAAATATATAGTTTGGAAGGAAATACATTTACAAATGTGTATGTTGTGAGAAAATACATTCAAAATACTATTTAAACATGAGTTTAATTTTGTTTTACAAAAAGGTAGATTAATGTGGAAACTGGACACAACAAACTTACGAATGAGCGCCTGTGGAGCCGATATGGACCAGAAATAGACATTTGCCCATCCCTAGGTGCAGCATTTCAGATTTTGAGTAGTTGGTTTATAGCCTTGCCACAAAGCCCTATTCAGAGGTAGTTTGCATTACACATCGATAACACATTGCCAGGGTCTGTTCAAATGAACACAATATTGTCAGTGATGTTAATTACAAATGTTAATTACATGATGATCTCCATTATCAATACGATTTAAAGACACAATAGAGACCTTAGTGAAGGAACCATAGCTCAGTGAAATAGTACATGAGCATAAAAAGGCCTTTAAACACCATTGTGTATATGCTGTCTGCTGGTTTGGGCAGAGATCTATGGCAGAGAGCTGGGTTCTAATTCAACACAGATGTTAGAAGAAGACTTGAACATGACATCTCAGATTTCCTGTCCTAAGACATGGGGAATTTCAGTGCTCCCCACATGCAAGATCAGGTGGAATGGCATCTCCTCTTCTGAATGAATATCTAGAGGGCTTCCTGCCCAGCCATGGTTTTGCTTGTGAGGTGAAGAAAGCTCCCCCTGCTTCAGAATTCTCTCTCTCCCTGGAACTTTCTCCCCCTTTCAGCTGTTCCACGTCCCCCCAAGGGGAGCTGTCCCATGCCACTGCCCTAAGAGCTTATGAATTACTGCAAAGCAGGTGTACACTGATTGCATTAGCTAAATCCAATGCACTAGTTAGCAGTGTATACATAAAAAATAACATTAAAGATGGGCAATGGCCACTATAAATCTTGAATAAAATATGGAAAAGGCACACCATTCAACAATCAAGTAGGAGAGAGGCCCTAGGCAAAATAGTTTTAGGCTGAAAACCTGCACATACTTACTAGGAAATAAGCCCACTGAGCATAGTGGGTCTGTTTCTGACTAAACGTGTGTAGATTTGTAATTAATGCCCTTCTTCAAAAGACTGCTGGGGAACACATGTGTGAGTATTCCTAGGAAGGAAGTTCCATAAAATAAGCACAATAGGAACAACCCTGCTCTGAACCCCAATGAAACTTCTCCCCGGTTTTAGAGACTGAACGAGCTCCAATCAGAAGAATTCCACCAAAGTAGTGTAAATATTCCGGAAATGCTCACTTCCTGGAAAATTCCTTCAAATTATTCAAGTAGGGTTGCCAGCCAACCAGAAAGAAAGAAAGAACAGCCTCACTTGTCTATTTTTGCTTTGGGACATGTTGCCAGAAAAGGAAGGAGCAAGGTTGCTTTCCTCTCCTCTCCCTTAAGTAGAGAAGTGTAGTATAGGTAACTAGTCATTTTTTCCCATTGGGCTCAAGCCCCGGACTTACAAAATATTGCTGGATCCCACCCCTTGATCCAGAGAACTTTGCTTCAGGCCTTGCCTAAATACTGGCAATTTCTCTTATTTTTAGATTTGGCCAATATTATTTTGAAGACACATATATTATGAGGGGACCCACACACAATAAACACAGATTTATAAGGGCAACGGCAGCATTTTAAATAAATAACAATGTTTCCCTACCCCCTGCCACCTTTAGAAAGCCAGGCCGAAATCATGCTCCTTTCCAGCTGATCTGAGAATATATCTGGGCTGATCATAATTTTGTTGAGCCCAGTCTCTTTCTGGGGCAAGTGGATCTTCGATCATTCTGTCATTTGGAACACAACTCTGTTATTAGTACAGGATGATTGTTTCCACATGAGACAGGAATGAAAGATGATGGCTACCGTGCCATCTTTACTGCTCAAAACTGCCACCACTGGATGGAGGCTGCCACCACTATGCCATGATGATCAAGCGAGAGCAAGCATTGTGTATGGCTGCAGTACAAGTAACTTGTGCTGGGCTTGGGTGTGGGCTGGACACAGCTAGCCACTCAGACGCCACATTTCAGAAAGCATTTTTGATAACTTCCGCCTGATACGTTTGATCTATGTTGGTGTTTTTTAGTTGATTTCAGTCATTTGCTTTTTTTATTTTTGCACAAACTGCCTTGGCTGAAGCCTTGCCTCAAGAAAGGTGGTACATAAATAGTTTAACAACTAAATTAAAATGTACATTTCACTGACACTTAGAAAATAAATGTTACACATCAAGGATCCACAGATGTCTGTGGTTTTTTTCCAGTGGGTTTTAGGAAGCAAGCTTCCAGTTGTATGTGTTTCATAACAGGGTACAAATTGGCAAAGTTTAGACCCAAATTCAGAGCAACAACCCTGCTATTCTAATGGCAAAAGAGATAACTTTGCAGGTCTGGGATGGAATTTCAGTATTAGGAAGTACTCGTCAGGTACAAATGTAGTACACACCAGCAGTAGGTGGTGTCAATATTATGCAGGTACAGTTGGATAAACTGGAGAGCTCAGAATGGAGCAGAATGTGGTTTTATACAGCTTGGTTCATGCTCATTATATTTAATTACAAAAAAGCGCATTAACCTAGAATTGCCTATCCATTGCCGGGCCTGTACAAAAGGGACGGGCTCCACTTGAACCAGAATGGAACCAGACTGCTGGCACTTAAAATTAAAAAGGTGGCAGAGCAGCTTTTAAACTGACTGAGGGGGGAAACCCGACAGGAGCTGAGAAAGGTCCGGTTCGGAATAAACCTCCCCCCTGGGATAAAAACCAAAGAAATGATGAAATTTTAAAAGGGGTAGGCCTAGAAGTAGGCATTGTGAGAGCAGGGGCACAGGATATAAATTCAGAAGAGCAAAATTACCACAGGCCAAACCACAAGTGCCAAAGACACTTGAAGAGAGACACTGCTTACAAGTGCCTGTACGCTAATGCTAGGAGCCTGCGAACCAAGATGGGAGAACTGGAGTGCTTGGTCTTAGAGGAGAGCATTGATATAGTGAGCATAACGGAGACCTGGTGGAATGGAGAAAACCAGTGGGATACGGTTATCCCTGGATATAAACTATATCGGAAGGACAGGGAAGGACGTATTGGTGGCGGAGTCGCTCTATACGTGAAAGAAGGCATTGAATCCAGCAAGCTCGAAACCCCAAAAGAGGCAGACTCCTCCACAGAATCGTTGTGGGTGGTGATACCGTGCCCCAGGAGGGACTTAATACTGGGAACGATCTATCGTCCCCCTGATCAAAATGCTCAGGGAGACCTTGAGATGAGATATGAAATTGAGGAAGCATCCAAACTAGGAAATGTGGTAGTAATGGGTGACTTCAACTACCCGGACATAGACTGGCTGCATATGTGTTCCAGTCATGACAAAGAAGCAAAGTTTCTAGATATTCTAAATGACTATTCCCTAGACCAGTTGGTCATGGAACCGACCAGAGGGACGGCAACCCTGGACTTAATCCTCAGTGGGGACCGGGACCTGGTGCGAGATGTAAGTGTTGTTGAACCGATTGGGAGCAGTGACCACAGTGCTATTAAATTAAACATACATGTAACTGGCCAATTGCCAAGGAAATCCAACACGGTCACATTTGACTTCAAAAGAGGAAACTTCACAAAAATGAGGGGATTGGTAAAAAGAAAGCTGAAAAACAAAGTCCAGAGGGTCACATCACTCGAAAATGCTTGGAAGTAGTTTAAAAACACTATATTAGAAGCTCAACTGGAGTGCATACCGCAGATCAGAAAAGGTACCGCCAGGGCCAAAAAGATGCCAGCATGGTTAACGAGCAAAGTCAAGGAAGCTCTTAGAGGCAAAAAGTCTTCCTTCAAAAAATGGAAGTCTTGTCCGAATGAAGAAAATAAAAAAGAACACAAACTGGCAAAAGAAATGCAAGAAGACAATAAGGGATGCTAAAAAAGAATTTGAGGAGCACATTGCTAAGAACATAAAAACCAACAACAAAAAATTCTATAAATACATTCAAAGCAGGAGACCATTTAGGGAGACAATTGGACCCTTGGATGATAAGGGAGTCAAAGGTGTACTAAAGAACGATAAGGAGATTGCAGAGAAGCTAAATGAATTCTTTGCATCTGTCTTCACAGTGGAAGATATAGGGCAGATCCCTGAACCTGAACTAACATTTGCAGGAAGGTATTCTGAGGAACTGAGACAAATAGTGGTAACGAGAGAGGAAGTTCTAAGCTTAATGGACAATATAAAAACTGACAAATCACCGCGCCCAGATGGCATCTACCCGAGAGTTCTCAAAGAACTCAAAGGTGAAATTGCTGATCTGCTAACTAAAATATGTAACTTGTCCCTCGGGTCCTCCTCCGTGCCTGAGGACTGGAAAGTGGCAAATGTAACGCCAATCTTCAAAAAGGGATCCAGAGGGGATCCCGGAAATTACAGGCCAGTTAGCTTAACTTCTGTCCCTGGAAAACTGGTAGAAAGTATTATTCAAGCTAGATTAACTAAGCACATAGAAGAACAAGCCTTGCTGAAGCAGAGCCAGCATGGCTTCTGCAAGGGAAAGTCCTGTCTCAGTAACCTATTAGAATTCTTTGAGAGTGTCAACAAGCATATAGATAGAGGTGATCCAGTGGACATAGTGTACTTAGACTTTCAAAAAGTGTTTGACAAGGTACCTCACCAAAGGCTTCTGAGGAAGCTTAGCAGTCATGGAATAAGAGGAGAGGTCCTCTTGTGGATAAGAAATTGGTTAAGAAGCAGAAAGCAGAGAGTAGGAATAAACGGACAGTTCTCCCAATGGAGGGCTGTAGAAAGTGGAGTCCCTCAAGGATCGGTATTGGGACCTGTACTTTTCAACTTGTTCATTAATGACCTAGAATTAGGAGTGAGCAGTGAAGTGGCCAAGTTTGCTGATGACACTAAATTGTTCAGGGTTGTTAAAACAAAAAGGGATTGCGAAGAGCTCCAAAAAGACCTCTCCAAACTGAGTGAATGGGCAGAAAAATGGCAAATGCAATTCAATATAAACAAGTGTAAAATTATGCATATTGGAGCAAAAAATCTTAATTTCATATATACGCTCATGGGGTCTGAACTGGCGGTGACCGACCAGGAGAGAGACCTCGGGGTTGTAGTGGACAGCACGATGAAAATGTCGACCCAGTGTGCGGCAGCTGTGAAAAAGGCAAATTCCATGCTAGCGATCATTAGGAAAGGTATTGAAAATAAAACAGCCGATATCATAATGCCATTGTATAAATCTATGGTGCGGCCGCATTTGGAATACTGTGTACAGTTCTGGTCGCCTCATCTCAAAAAGGATATGATAGAGTTGGAAAAGGTTCAGAAGAGGGCAACCAGAATGATCAAGGGGATGGAGCGACTCCCTTACGAGGAAAGGTTGCAGCATTTGGGGCTTTTTAGTTTAGAGAAAAGGCGGGTCAGAGGAGACATGATAGAAGTGTATAAAATTATGCATGGCATTGAGAAAGTGGATAGAGAAAAGTTTTTCTCCCTCTCTCATAATACTAGAACTCGTGGACATTCAAAGAAGCTGAATGTTGGAAGATTCAGGACAGACAAAAGGAAGTACTTCTTTACTCAGTGCATAGTTAAACTATGGAATTTGCTCCCACAAGATGCAGTAATGGCCACCAGCTTGGACGGCTTTAAAAGAAGATTAGACAAATTCATGGAGGACAGGGCTATCAATGGCTACTAGCCATGATGGCTGTGCTCTGCCACCCTAGTCAGAGGCAGCATGCTTCTGAAAACCAGTTGCCGGAAGCCTCAGGAGGGGAGAGTGTTCTTGCACTCGGGTCCTGCTTGCGGGCTTCCCCCAGGCACCTGGTTGGCCTCTGTGAGAACAGGATGCTGGACTAGATGGGCCACTGGCCTCATCCAGCAGGCTCTTCTTATGTTCTTATGTTCTTATGTTTAGTAGGTTATCATATGCCCTTCTCCACATTCACCATCATTTCTAAATGTACATCACAGACAGCTGAATCAGCACTTTCTGTTTGTGAACAGTGCCAGTGACTTAAAGGGGAGCTACATGCATGGCTAAGGGCTGTTCAGTGTGAATAAAGGTTGTGAGAAGAAAACACATTATGTTTATTGGATTGTGCCTTCCATGCATGGAAGTAAAATCTGCTGAGTTGCAGCAATTACTATGATGTCAGCACTGCAGCTATTTGCATAAAAGAGAAGAGAAACTGGATCCAGCATTCCTGTTGTATGGCGATAACATTTTACTACCTTTTGCTACAGCAATCGTGCATAAGAAATCAGTCTCAGCTTTTTGGAGTAAAACTCAGCACAGCAGACTCTAGGGTTATATCCTTATATATTGTTAATAATACATACTCCTAACAGCTCTCAGTTTGCACTTATTACCATGCCCTGTCCCAATTTATACGCTACTTCCAGATTTTGTAACAAGCAACTTCATACTTCAGCCAGAGTTAAGGACTTTTAAGCCACATTGGTTCCAATGGGAGAGTTAAGTACATGTTTAAATCTCTCCCATTGCAGTCAATGAAGTTATATAGTGCTTAGGTTTCCTTAGAAGATGCCTAATGTCACTAGCTATGATGACAGTCTTGAATCTCTTTCCATCTCAGTCCCTTGATGCTGCCTTGATCTTCCTGGAGGAAAGGTGGAATATAAACGTAATTAATAATAATCTGTGCAGTAATAAATAAATATGGTGCCTTCCAGATGTTGTTGAGTTCCAACTCCCATCAGCCTCAGCTAGCATGACAAATGGTAAGGGATGATGGAAGTTATAGTCTAGCAACTGGGCTATGTTTAAGGTGTTGGTTTTTGTGTATAACGCCCTATACAGCTTGGGACAAGGATACCTGAAAGATCAATCTTACCCCTTATATACCCAGTCAATCTCTGCACTCTACAGGTGAGGGCCTCCTGCAGATACCATCTTATCAGGAGGTCTGTTTCTCACAACATAGGAAGTGGACCTTTAGTATTGTGGCACTCACCCTTTGGAATTCCCTCCCCTTAAATATTGAGACAAGCGCCATCTCTGCTGACTTTTTGGTGCCTACTGAAGACCTACCTCTTTCAACAAGCCTTTTAATTAGCATCTGTGTTGGAATTGTTTTTAAGATGATTTGTTTTTATGATGTTTTAAAGTTTTTTAGGGTGTTATCACTTGTTTGCCACCCTGGGATCCTTTTGGAAGGAAGGCCAGGATATAAGCTTAAATAACAACAACAACAATAACAGCAACAACAACAACTTCTGGAGGTACTATGTTGGCTACCCCTGGACTTTGGGCAGCTGTAACCAAATCTACTCTGGAGGCTATGGCCTCCAGTCCTGGCTTCATTATGCCAGTGCCCAGATCTAGAACTGAGTACTTGAGTTAGATTTGGAAGCTGGGGAAGGTGGAAGCTGGAACTTGAAGAGCGGCAGTCAGAAGAGACTATTCTTCTGAGAAGCAAAGAACAGAAGGTTTTGCTCCTAGCATTTATATTAGCTGGCCAATCCAGAGACTTCATACTAGCTGTCAATTGAAAGATCTGATTCGCCAACTCCAGGAATGAGGAACCTGCAGCCCTCCACACGCTGAAATCCCATTATCTCTGACCATTGGCCATGCTGGTTGGGCAGATGGAAGTTGGAGCCCAACAACATCTGCAGAGCCACAGGTTCCCTTCCCCTCCACTGCTCCTTTCTCTGCCTAAAGAAATCTGTGGGGTCTAAGAACAGAAATCTGTGGTAGCTCATGGCTAGGTCCTGGTCTTGGGCCATAGGTTCTAGGCCAAACCAAGACATTTTGCTGCCTGTGGTGAAAGACAAGATGACAAGCCCCCATTCCACATACAGATGTTGGCTGGACTGGCAGCTGAATCTTATGAGACAGCATCCTCCATTTTACCTAAAGGCAGCAGGCTACCTTAGGGACATAGGCCAGTCCATGTGGCACCTACAGTTCTGTCCTCCAACACTTGCTGCTTCCTGCCCCCCTCCCCCTAGAATCTACTGCCTGGGTGGCTACTTCACTCTGCCTTACAGTAGAACCAGCCATGATTAGGTCTTTGATTAAGCTACAACAGAGTCCCTGGCCGTGTCTCTGGTACCTAGGATGTCAGTGCTTTTTGCGGTTTTGAGAAGAAGTGTTTTTAGAGTTGGGGCTGAGGACATATTGCTCAGGCATACCTGACTGCAACCCCATTTGGAGAAACTGTTACTAATATCAGCAGAACCATCTGGCAATCAATGGTGTTCCAACAAGCAGGCACACCAGATAAACTGAGCACATTTCATTTTTCTTGATTTAGGGAAGTCATTTACATTTTCATTCTTGCATGCTTTTTTATCAGGATTGTTTGAAAATAAATTATATTTTCCCATTTCACAGCACCTCAAGGCCAAGAACAATGGAGTGATATGGAAACCACTATTGTATACGTGGGGTGCTGAGAATTGAAATAGACTTTAAAAACTCCAGGATTTAGAAGCATAATGCTCAAACACTGAGGATTATGCAGACTGATTCAGCAATGGTAACATACCTCAATTAAAATGGCTGTTTCTTAATCTGTATTACTTATCCATATTTTCTGACCCTCCTGTTCTTTTTATTTATTTAGACATTGAAAGACATATGTCCCCTTTTAACAAATTATCAAATTATGTCATGGCTGGCTGGCTGAAGAAAGCACACAAAAGCTTTTGTTCATACTTAGCAATATTAGATATGATCACACAATCCTCCAGGCATCAGAGAGATATTAAATATGGTAGATTAAAATTCTGCTGACAAAAGAGCAATACAAAATAGCCTTTTATTACACCACTGCCTTTAGCTTTATTTTAAAATCATTAAATTAAAAACTAAGCTAAGCCGGATTTGAACAGCTTGATCATTGTGCTTTAGTACGAAACACTATACTCGAGCAACAGCTCTAAGAACAGATTTTTATCTTCTGGTCCCATTGTGAAAGAACAGGACTGCTATTTAAAAGTTTGTATGCATGTGTGTGTTTCTGAGTGTGTGTTTTTATACTTGCAGCTCACTCATCTGCATATTTACTTAGGAGTAACCCACTGATTTCCTTCCAAATGTGTATGCGGCAATCCTGTACCCACTTACCTGGGAGTAGTCTGTACTGAAATCCATGGGAATTAATTGCGAGTAACATGTATAGGATTGCATTTGTTAAGAATGTAAAAATTGCTTGCTGGATCATCAGACCAAAGGTCCACATTTCAGCCTCCACTAGTGACGAACCAGATGCCCCTAAAGCTCACAAGCCAGCTCTTCTCCTTATCCCATTTGTGATAGAGGTGCTACTAGCTGGGTGTAGAATAGAGCCTTCTCTGTGACAGCACCCTGATTATGGAACTCCCCATCTTAGGAGGACCATCCTCCCTACTCCCGCTTTGGTGTTCACTGCCTTGCAAAAAGATGTTTCAATTCCAGCAGGCATCTGACTTGCCAGGTTGAGGAGTTAAATGGCAGATCCCCTGTTTTCCATCTGTTTCTACCTGCTGTGCCAGTCTCCTGTTTTATTGCTTTATTGTAGTGTTAATCTTTTCTAACTTATTTTGCAGTTGTTCTTAATTCATTGGAAGCTGCCCTAAGCAATGTGAACATAACAGAAGGTGGGGTATACATTTTCTAAAATAAATAAGCATGAAGGTGATGAAGGACTTTCCGTGTTTGTTCCAGTACCTGGCAATCAGAATAATACTGCTTTTGAACACAGAGGTTCCATTTATGAACCATTTATGCCACACAAGGTAGACAACCTTAAAAAAAATTTTTTTACAAACCATGCAGGATGGTGGCCATGATCACATCTTACAACTAAAATTGATGATAACTGCACGGGCTGATTTTCTGATGTCTGAATACACTTGCTTTTCAATCAACATTGAACAACTGCTCTCAATGGAGCTTTGATAGTGATCTCCTGAGAAACTCAAGGTACAACTACATAGTGAGAAACCACTCCAATTCAAATCTTTAGGTATACCTACATACTAGAGGCTTTAAAAACAGGAAAACTTTGGAAGGCAAAGAATACTTGAAAATAGGGGAAATATTTTATTTGTTACAATTTTATCCTCCCTTTCTTCAAGGAATTCAGTTCGGCATACTCAGCTTACTCAGTTCAGTGTTTTGCACTATTTCATCCTCACAACACCCCCATTAGGTACGTGGGCTGAGAGATAGTGACTGGTCCAAATCTGACTGAGAATTTGAACTCGAGTCTCCACAATGCAAATCTGATATGCTCACACCACTACAGCACACCACATTGTCCCATCACATCATCTTTCTTGGGGGACAGATGGGATAAAAATGTAATTTAAAAAAGTGATTATTTATGGATTACTGTTGAGTTTCATACTATGTGAAGAAGCACTGTGCTTCTGAAGGGAGAGAAATTCATTTCTTACTGTGTACCCAATCTAATTAAAGTTGGCTGTGATCAAGCCCCATTATATCTCAGGCAATCAAAGGATTTTAGTTGATTAATTATATAGTTTTAATTTATTAACTTTTTAATAATGAACATTATTAAATCCTTATAAATATTCAAATATATAAAATTAATAGTTAATAAAACTTTAAAAATAGACAATTTGCATATTATATCTTCATCACGCATCTTCATTTAATAAGAAATCAAAGATCTAAAAGTATTTCCCTTAAAGTCTTCTCATTATGTGTCCAAAGTATGATAAACTCAGTTTCATCATTTTAGCTTCTAGTGATAGTTCTGGTTTAATTTGTTCTAACACCCAATTATTTGTCTTTTTCGCAGTCCATGGTATACGCAAAGCTCTCCTCCAATACATTTCAAATGAGTTGATTTTTCTCTTATCCACTTTTTACACTGTCCAACTTTCACATCCATACATAGAGATCGGGAATACCATGGTCTGAATGATCCTGACTTCAGTGTTCAGTGATACATTTTGCCAAGGCCAGATTAAGCTGAGGAGGGCCCCTAGGCTGATTGATGTTTGGGTCCCCCTTCTCCTCTTAGGCAATATTTTTCTCAAACCCCTTACAATGCATGCCATCAACCAAGGTGGCGGCAGAGGCTTCAGCCCCTTAGGGAAACCTCAGCTGCCACCTTGATTGATGGCAAACCGCAAAAAACAGAGGAGAAAAAGGTAAGTTGAGCGGGGGGATGCAGGCTGGTTTGGAAGCTCTTGTCCCTTGACATTTTCTTTTTGTACATAATGAAAAATCTATATTATAATTTTTTTTAGCTTATGCACGGGCCCCCAAGAGCTCCGGGCCCCTAGGTTTCAGCCTACTAAGCCTAATGGATAATCCGGCCCTGCATTTTGCATTTGAGGATCTTTTCTAGTTCTCTCATAGCTGCCCTCCGCAGTCCTAGCCATCTTCTGATTTCTTGACTATTGTCTCCATTTTGGTTAATGACTGTGCCAAGGTACTGATAATTTTTGACAAGTTCAATGTCCTCGTTGTCAACTGTAAAGTTACATGAATCTTCTGTTGTCATTACTTTAATCTTCTTGATGTTCAGCTATAGTCCTGCTTTTGTACTTTCCTTTTTAACTTTCATCAGCGTTCTTTCAAATCATTACTTGTTTCTGCTAATAGTATGATATCATCTGCATATCTTAAATTATTGATATTTCTCCCACCAATTTTCACACCATCTTCAACTTGATCCAATCCCGCTTTCTGTATGATATGTTCTGCATATAGATTAAACAAATAGGGTGATAAAATACACCCGTCTCACACCCTTTCTGATGGGGAACCAATCGGTTTCTCCATATTCTGTCCTTACAGTAGCCTCTTATCCAGAGTATAGGTTGTGCATCAGGGCAATCAGATGCTATGTCACCTCCATTTCTTTTAAAGCGTTCCATAGTTTTTCGTGATCTACACAATCAAAGGCTTTGCTGTAATCTATAAAGCACAGAGTGATTTCCTTCTGAAATTCCTTGGTCTGTTTCATTATCCAACATATGTTTGCAATATGATCTCTGGTACCCCTTCCCTTTCTAAATCCAGCTTGGACGTCTGGCACTTCTCGCTCCATATATGGTAAGAGCCTTTGTTGTAGAATCTTGAGCATTACTTTACTTGCATGGGATATTAAGGCAATAGTTCAATAAATAAATCTGTTTCCCCCCTGCCTTGTTTCCTAAACCCTGATTACATTTGTTAGTTTTATCTTAAAAGTCAAATCCTCAACTGCCAATCCATTAGGGAAGGGACATCTCTTTGTTTCTATTTCTGGCCAATTGCTATTCTAGCTGTGGTTAACACATAAATCATCATTTCTATGCCCTTCTGCAAAACTCTAGAGCTCACATTACGGAACAATTTCATCATAGGGTCTAATGGTAGATCTCATGTTTTTAGGGACCATTTCCCAAAATATCTTAATTTTGGGACAATTCCAATAAATATGATCAAAGTCGACTCCTGTAGCCCCACATCTCTAGTGTGCAATCATTAGTTTGTGAATAAATTTGGCCTAGCCTCCTAGGAGTCAAATACCATTAAACAAAATATTAGAAAAACTCTCCTTCAAATTCAAGCATAAAGTCTCATAAGAACTCTTCCCACTTTAACGTCTGGGATTCCTTAGAGATAATTCTTCTAAACTCTCTTTCCCACTTATCTTGTTAAGGGACTTGCACATATTTTGTTCCACAAGAACTGAATATATCTATCTTTATATTTAATCCCTAGTCTTTATCAGCTCAGTTTGATTGTCTGAAACATTTTCTCACTATACTGTTTTAATGTCTTGCTAGCATACTTGTCCAAATTTTAAAATTCTGATTTCAAAGTTCGAAGATAGTGGTCTGTGTTACTCTGGCCTAAAGGGGTCCCTTTCCATGTTTGCCAACCACAGTATTATTTCTTTCCGTGTCTCACAATACATGCTTTTGCATTATATTATTTATTTAACAAGTTTTAACAATCAATTTAATAAGGAGCTAAAAGAGGTTTTATAGTGTTCCCCTGTAAATCCATCCACTCCTGGGGGCTTGTTATTTTTTAGTGCCACTAACAATTTTCCATAATTCACCCAAGACAACTCATTTCTGCAAATATTCCATATAATGAGATAGATTGATTTTTGCAAAAAAAATAAAAAATAAAATCCTCTGTCATTTTGCCAGAACGTTTTTCATTTAAATAAAGGACATTATAAAATCAAGCACATTTTCCTGCTATTTCCACTGCTGTAGTTAAAAACTCATTTCCTTTTTTTAAAAAAGGAAAACTTTTAGCTCATTTTTCTTCAACATATTTGCTAAATAATTCAGTTTATTGCATTTTTCACTATATCTCAGCCAATTAAAGTTTTTATGGTACAATCCTATACATGTCTACTCATAATTAAGTCCAACTGGGTTCAATGGGGCTAACCTAAATAAGTACAGGACTGCAGCCTTAGTTGATTAATCATCTGATTTCAATTGATTAACTGGCTCATTAACTGATTAAATTTAAATACATTTTCACATTATCAAAAAGTAAACATGGCTTTATCAGATATTGAAGGAAGTATAAGATAACATTTAACTAATTGTGTGTGTGGATGTGGGCGGGGGGAATCTTTACATGTAACCCACTGGATTGCAGGCTAGGTCTGCTGCTGGGATATAATTGACAGTGCAATCACTAAACATTTCTACTCAGACGTCCCATTCAACTAAATGGAGCTTACATCCAGATACAAGGGTATAGGACTGCGGCTGTAATTTAGTCTTTATTTTAGAAGAAACAGCACACCTAAGTCACATTTGCAGGCAATATGTATGCTTGCATATTGTTGGCTATTATGAATGTGCAGTAATATACTCTTACATCACTTCTAGGCTATAAAGCCACAATCCTGCATACAGCTAGGCTGTTCAAATCCATTAAACTCAATGGTTTTTACATAGTTGCACTGTGCACAAGATTTCATTGACAAGTGTTTGATAGCTGATGTTTTCAATTAGTTGAGCTCCAATTTTAAAGCTGTGAAATTCTCTTACACGTGAACCATCGAAAGCGGGGTTCCCAACCTTCCCCCCCTCTCCACAGACCACTTGAAAATTGCCGCATGTCATGGCGGACCATTTAATGATTTTTCTGCCTGTTTTAGCTACTGTAATGTGCTGTCCTAGGTGCTGTATGATTTCTAATTGCATTTTGATTGCTTTCCTCTATTTTTTGGATTGTATTTTATTGTATTACAATTTGCATTCCACAGAATTCAAAATGTAATACCATAAAACACAGTTTAAGAAACAAAAGAAGCAATAAAAATACAATTAAAAATCAATATGAATATTTAATGCAGACATGCCGCGACCACCTGAACGAAGCTCACGGACCACTGGTGGTCCACGGACCACAGTTTGGGAACCCCTGGTCTAAAGATTAAATGGCATGCTTTTTCTGAACATGTAGACCAGCCTTTACTTGTAGGCCCTACAAGACACCAGGAACAGTATAGCCATTTGTTTCTTAGAGCTCGGCACAGTATTCTTCTCTCCTACGCTATGCTTTTAGACATGGAGTGACTTTTGTGAGCGCACTCATGTCATTAATCCACAACATAGTTACAGTCCTCATAGGACATGGTCAATTGTGGAACAGTCTCCCCGATGAGGTATGCTTGGCGCCGACATTGTTATCCTTTCGGCGCCAAGTTAAAACCTTCCTCTTTTCCAAGGCTTTTAATTTAATTTAATTTAGTTTTAAAACCTGCTGTAATTGTTTTTAGATTTTTTATCTTTTGTATTTTTCATTGTATGTTATTGGATTTTATTGTATATACCTGTTTGCTTTCTTGTTCACCGCCCAGAGAGCTATGCTAGTCGGGCGGTATAGAAATTTAATAAATAAATAAATAAATAAAATAAATTAACAATGGTAATGATCAATTAACAAAATTAACAAAAATAGTTCTTAGATTTTGTTCAACTGAAGACCACTACGCTGGTTTTACTTATTCTGTGTGAACCACCACTTTAGAAAAAACTACCTTATGGTTACTGTGTGGCAGTGGGCACTTCAAATATCCCAGGCCCAACTTTTTCAGTCTGGAATCAGATGCAATCCATTCAGTTGCACCTATTGCGATACACCTTCTCAGCATACTGCAGAAAGGGATGGTTACCCTATAAAATTCCTGCAAGGGTTTCCACTTGCCAAAACATTTATTTATTTATTTATTTGTTTGTTTCATTTTTAAACCGCCCATAGCGAGTGGCTCTCTGGGCGGTGTACAAAAGATTAAAATACAGAATATCACAATAAAATCAACCTACCAACAGTAAACATTTCTCTCTCTGAAATTTTATTCTCTTCATTTGGTTCTCCCCTTTGAATTTGATTCTCTGCACTTACATTCTCTGAAACTCCCACTGCTATTTTAAGTTTGCATGGAAAAGAGACTTGCGCCTTCAGCATGTACTTACACACTTTAAAGAAACATTAGGATTTTCAGCACTGTGATCTGTTAGCTTCATCAGGCCTGGCGCCAAAGGGCAGCCAGGTTGGGCCCTGGCTAAGGGGCCCTGCTGCCCGGACGGGCCCCTAAAGGGCCCTTCCTTAGGGTGGGAGGGTGACACTCCCATTCCACAGTCCGTGGCAGTGTTTGGTCTTACAACCTAATGCTGCCGCGGATTGCAGAAAGGGAGCTCCCAGGTACCCCACCCTAAGCAGCAAGGGCTTCAATAAGCCCACCCACGCATCCCACTTACCTCTCATCAGTGTGAATGCAGTGAGTGCTGTGCACGC
Organism: Rhineura floridana; assembly: GCF_030035675.1. Lineage (NCBI taxonomy): Eukaryota > Metazoa > Chordata > Lepidosauria > Squamata > Rhineuridae > Rhineura > Rhineura floridana. The sequence goes on along the minus strand of NC_084487.1, from coordinate 117,859,710 downwards.
ATGCCTGCCATCACCCAATATGGCAGTGGGGGCTTCTCTAAGGGGCTGATGCCTCCACCACCATCTTGGTTGATAGCAGGTGCATGCACTATGCACACATGTCATTCACAGAACACAAGAGGTAGGTGGGGGCATGGGCGGGCTGCCTGTTTTTGGAGGGGCCATTGGGCTATGGCACAGCAGGCCTGGGGCAGGCTGGTGCTCAAGGGCCCAGTCATGAATGGCACTGACCCTGAGTTTAATCATGGCCTCACAGCTATTTGAAAGTGCATCAAAGACAATTTGAGGTTCCTGGAACTACATTTTAAATAACTCTACTGTAGACGAGCCCTTACTATTCTGTGTCTTCCAAAGATAATAAGTTCGGCAAACCACCAACCTATCATAGAAGAGTGATCTTGTTCATTATGCAGATTGTGCAGATTTATATGAGACATGAATCTGGCCCATTAAAATGATTTAATCCTCCAGAAGAAATTCTTCCATTGCTAGGCTTGATGACTGCTCGTATCTTTTCTTTATGCTCTATTGTGGGAATGTTTAAAAAATGGGTTTTAGAATTGTTTTGTGCAGCTCAGTGGCCTTTTATTTTCTGCTCCTTATATTTTTGATGCTGCTTCCTAAATTATAGATGGTCCCATAAATAGTGAACTAGCAGGTGGGTTCTTCCCCTCCTCATTTAATTAATATTTTATGTTATGGTGCAGTTTGCAATGAAACCGCTTAAAAAGATGGATAAAGAAGACCAGACAATACCTTTTTATGATGAAACAAACTGCTTTTATATCATTAAATCAAGTCTGGTAAAGATAAAGGAAGTTAAAAGGGAAGTTGGCAAGGGGAAATTGTCATTTATGAAAAAAGAGAGACATGATATTCTATGGAGAAAGTGCACAAGTACTGCTGATTGTGCTCACTCATATACAGCCATGGAGAATGTGTTGCACAAACAGGGGCTTCGGTGTATTGCCTTGCTGATATGCACCGTCTCCTGGTCATCTAATAATTATCACTCAGACAGTGTGCACAATGACTGGTCAATGAATTGGCTGGTGTTACTGAACAGGGCTGTAAATTTCATTATTTCATAATTTCTACTGTGCACATTAATTTATTTATGTATTTATTTATTGCATTTGTATACCGCCCCATAGCCAAAGCTCTCTGGGCGGTTTTCAACAATTAAAAACAAATATACAAATTTAAAAACACATTTTTTAAAAAGCAATTTAAAAACACATGCTAAAATGCCTGGGAGAAGAGAATAACCTCACTGAGTATCAATTATTGATTTGTAAGTTATGTCTAGCCTAATAATCACAACACTCCTAGAGTATATGTAATTGTTACAAAGTAAATAACACATAAATGCAATGAACGCACATACAATCAATAAAATCTGAATAGCACAAACACAATAAATAAATAAAATACTACCCAGACACGTAGATGTTGATGTGCTCTAAATTGTTTAGCTTACTGTTAATTTTATCTATCTTTTAAATGTTTTTAATTACTTGTTCTTTTTAATTGATAATTTTAATATTCTTGTAAACTGCTTAGGGTTTTATTACAAGCAAACAGTATGTACATTTTGTTAAATAAAATAAACAATAAAATAAAATAAAGTCATCAAAAGAATCTTAGGGATAAGATTTCTGTTCCCACGCATTTCGGTATGCCTCAAAGGTGCAATACACCCTCCTGCATGTCTGCAATAGGAGTGCTAATCTTGCCTCCCATCTCCTCACTTTGCTTCTGTTGACCCAACATGCTATGCTACCCGGCAACATCTGTCATTTTGGCAGGGAGTAGAGAGAACTGTTGCATTTTCACCCTCCCCTCCATCTCTTGACTGGAATAGGGAGTTCATTATTCTCTACACCCCCTCCTTTGCCCCACACAGCAAACAAATATGAATGGACTTTAGAAAAGTGATGCATCTACCTAGAGGGAAGTGGGAAGATGCACTACGTGATGGTGTGTCATCATAGCATGCCAGAGCAGATCAACAGAGGAATAAAAGAGAGAGAGAGAATGTACTCCCTAAATAAAAGGGAGTGTCCTCCTACTAGGGATGGAAGGATCTGCCTATTTCGGTTCTCTCAGTTTCTCATTGTTCCAATCTTAAATTCAGTTATTCACATTTCTCTCTCTCTCTCCTAATAAACACATTTTTGTAAGCAGTTTTAACTAGAGTACACATGTTTGCAAGACATTTATTGTCATACAATGCATTTTTGCAAGTTATGTTCACCCATGTATTCAATTTAATGCATGCATTCCCCAATATTCTACACCATCCTAAGTGGGAAGTTTGATCTGTGTGGGAAAATGTGTCTAGTAGACTTCCATAGCAGACTCAACAGTAAAATCTGGTGCATCGACATGAATTATTTTTCTTCTATTATAGAAAAAATAGCCCTACAGCTAGCAAACATGGAACATCATAACACCATGGTTGGTTCTGTTTTGTCAAAAATAATTGATTGAACCATCTGTGTTGATTGCCTCCTACAGAAGATCCTTAGTGTTCTAAACATTGACATGTATGGCAAAATTAAAAGAACTTATGGACAATGGAAAAACATTCCTCACTTGACATTTATCTAACTGGTAGTTTCTTTTATTATTACATTAAATAGCATTCTGACACACACACCCCAACATTTTACAGACAAAAATATAGATACTCTTGTGTACTAGTCCCATCTTTGGTTATCACACCATTGATTGTCACCTGAGGGTTTTAAGGCTCTTCTTCGCTTTATATTCATTTATTCTGCACTAGGGCTGTCCTGCCCTTCCTTCTGAAGCAGCTATATAATCTACACTAGGGATGGAAAGAGCTGTCAATTGTGGTTCTCTCCGTTTCTCATTTTTCCAGTCTTAAATTCAGTTCTCCACATTTCTGCAGCAATTCATGAGAATTCTCTAGCAATTTAGTGCAAGTTTCTCCTACTGAAATACATTTTTGTAGGCAGCTTTGCTAATGTATGCATTTGTGCAAGCCATTTCTCATCATATAATGCATTTTTGCATGTTACTTTCGCTCATATATTCATTTTTATGCACAAGTTCCTGTTATACATACATTTTTAAAGCATTGTTTAGTTGGTGAACGGTATCACAAAATTCAAATAAGTGGAAATGTCGACGCCTGGTTGTGTTTTGGTCCTCATATTGTTTTGGAAAGTACAAATTTGATAGTGCAAGCTGAATTGAAATTCTATCCCCAACACAGTGCTGGGTTTCCAGCACAGTGGACAGACCCCAATGAAGGTGCCCTCACTATTGCTGATGTAGCGTGCTTAGGGCTTCCTTACCACACACTATATACAGAAGTGAAGGGTACAATCCTGTCTGGATTTCTTTGGCATTTATTTGACTATGCACCTTCGAGAACATTAGCATTTCCTATTGATTGGAGACTGTGCGCCGACACCCTGGGTGGAGTTCTCTGTGGAACTAGATCTTCCAAATGGTTTACTGTACATTAGGGCAACAGTCCAGCATAAGCACAGTAAACCACAAAAAACAGGCTGTACTATAAACATGGAATTCTCCTCACAGCTGTTCAATGTGGATCCTTTTCCAATAGTTTTAATTCATACTCTTCCCCCTCCTCTTTGCACAAACAGGGGAGTGATTTAGGGAGACAGAATATAGTCATACACATACACACATTTCAGATCACCCATAATTCTGGTTCATATGAACACAAGTGAACACAGCAAATGTTCTTGAAATATATACTACTTTTGTTTACAGTTCTAAGAGAAGGCTTTTGAATTTTCCACCTTCCTCTGAATATGTTGTGCCCTGTTCCCAAACCATCTGAAATTTGAATTAGCACTCCTGTCCGAATGCAAGTCCCAACTTTCCACCATTTCCCCCACTCACGTTAAGCATTAAAGCATTTTTTTCTCTCTTACTGTTTATCAGTTATGATACTGAGAGAGATCTGCAATAAAAGTCCTTAGTGCATGCTTTGGCAGAAAGCTATGGAGGCTTACAACTGAATCCCATATACATTACTTAGCTATTCTAGCCAATTAATAAAGAATGAATAGCTTGCAGACCAAATTAACCAAGCTGCGTACATGTATCTGCAGAGATGTAGCAGAATTCATTCTCAAAGGGGAAGGGACGCAATGTTCATGTTTTGCTGTATTCCTTTGTTCTGCAGGAATCTGATCTATAAAGCTAAAGACACTGGCCTCGTTTGCTTTGCACGTAATGTTAAACTATATGAGCAAACAAGCACGCTGGTGCAATCATGGCCACTTCATTCTTCCTTACTCCCGCTGCTGCTGCACTACTGGGAGCAACACCATGATTTGGCTTAGCATTGCATCTAAACTCTGACTCATGGTTGGTTTCCCTGAAACCAACCATGAGCAATAAGTCAAGAACAAACCTTGAGTCAATACAAACAAGGACTGGGACTGGAACAACCAGGGAGGATGTCCCACTCTTGAATCCAACTGAATTTAGGCATCCAGATACACACCAGTTGGAACCTCCTCTGAAGACCCCTCAGCCACAACAACAAATATGTCAACAAGCCCAGCTATGGGCCAGGGTGGAACACTCATTTGGCAGCATAAGAACATAAGAACATAAGAAGAGCCTGCTGGATCAGGCCAGTGGCCCATCTAGTCCAGCATCCTGTTCTCACAGTGGCCAACCAGGTGCCTGGGGGAAGCCCGCAAGCAGGACCCAAGTGCAAGAACACTCTCCCCTCCTGAGGCTTCCGGCAACTGGTTTTCAGAAGCATGCTGCCTCTGACTAGGGTGGCAGAGCACAGCCATCACGGCTAGCAGCCATTGATAGCCCTGTCCTCCATGAATTTGTCTAATCTTCTTTTAAAGCCATCCAAGCTGGTGGCCATTACTGCATCTTGTGGGAGCAAATTCCAGAGCCTGGAAAAGTTACTTTTTTGAACTACAACTCCCATCAGCCCAATCCAGTGGCCATGCTGGCTGGGACTGATGGGAGTTGTAGTTCAAAAAAGTAACTTTTCCAAGCTCTGCAAATTCCATAGTTTAACTATGCGCTGAGTAAAGAAGTACTTCCTTTTGTCTGTCCTGAATCTTCCAACATTCAGCTTCTTTGAATGTCCACGAGTTCTAGTATTATGAGAGAGGGAGAAAAACTTTTCTCTATCCACTTCCTCAATGCCATGCATAATTTTATACACTTTTATCATGTCTCCTCTGACCCGCCTTTTCTCTAAACTAAAAAGCCCCAAATGCTGCAACCTTTCCTCGTAAGGGAGTCGCTCCATCCCCTTGATCATTCTGGTTGCCCTCTTCTGAACCTTTTCTAACTCTATAATATCCGTTTTGAGATGAGGCAACCAGAACTGTACACAGTATTCCAAATGCGGTCGCACCATAGATTTATACAACGGCATTATGATATCGGCTGTTTTATTTTCAATACCTTTCCTAATTATCGCTAGCATGGAATTTGCCTTTTTCACAGCTGCCGCACACTGGGTCAACATTTTCATCATGCTGTCCACTACAACCCCGAGGTCTCTCTCCTGGTCGGTCACCGCCAGTTCAGACCCCATGAGCGTATATGTGAAATTCAGATTTTTTGCTCCAATATGCATAATTTTACACTTGTTTATATTGAATTGCATTTGCCATTTTTCTGCCCATTCACTCAGTTTGGAGAGGTCTTTTTGGAGCTCTTCGCAATCCCTTTTTGTTTTAACAACCCTGAACAATTTAGTGTCGTCAGCAAAGTTGGCCACTTTGCTGCTCACTCCTAATTCTAGGTCATTAATGAACAAGTTGAAAAGTACAGGTCCCAATAACGATCCCTGCTAAGCTTCCTCAGAAGTCTTTGGTGAGGTACCTTGTGAAACGCTTTTTGAAAGTCTAAGTACACTATGTCCACTGGATCACCTCTATCTATATGCTTGTTGACACTCTCAAAGAATTCTAATAGGTTACTGAGACAGGACTTTCCCTTGCAGAAGCCATGCTGGCTCTGCTTCAGCAAGGCTTGTTCTTCTATGTGCTTAGTTAATCTAGCTTGAATAATACTTTCTACCAGTTTTCCAGGGACAGAAGTTAAGCTAACTGGCCTGTAATTTCCGGGATCCCCCCTGGATCCCTTTTTGAATATTGGCGTTACATTTGCCACTTTCCAGTCCTCAGGCACAGAGGAGGACCCAAGGGACAAGTTACATATTTTAGTTAGCAGATCAGCAATTTCACAATTGAGTTCTCAGAGAACTCTCGGGTGGATGCTATCCGGGCCCGGTGATTTGTCAGTTTTTATATTGTCCATTAAGCCTCATTCTCCCAAACACCACTCCAAAACAAGAGTTCCTGTCTCAAAGCTTCCCGTATCAGGGCCTCAACAGGTGCACCAGGATGGCTGCATCTATAAGGCAATATTTTTTTAAAAAATCCTTAAGAGCTGCGTGGCTGTCACTACTGCAACACTTTTATTATCCAACTTCTTGAACCTTGCTGTAGTTACTAGGCTAGATTGTTCCTCTCTTGTTTCAGCAACGTTGCAGTAGAAACTGGTCTAGATTATCTTCTTTGCCCTGCAAGAAAATTCTCATTTGCAAGATTGTGAATCTAACCCTCACTAAGCCAGTGTTAGCAGAAATGGAAGAATGGTCTAAGGCAGGGATGACGAACCTGAAACCCTCCAGATGTTGTTGGACTCCCTCTCTCATCATCTTCAGATACCATGGCGAATGGTGATGATGGGAATTGTAGTCCAACAACATCTGAAGAACCACAGGTTCCTCATCCCTGGTCTAAGGGCATGAGGAACTCATGTGTGAAAAGGCATTCCATTAGTTGTTGTTGCTGTTGTTGTTGTTATTTAAAGATTTTAAATCACACTATTTGATGTTTGTTTATTCTGAACAGAAGCTACAAAAGGCAATAAACAAATCGAAGTGTACATAAATTTTGATTAATGGGTTAGCTCCAATAGTACCCAGTTCTCCAAAATGACTAAAATCCCATAGTGGATGTTATTTGTTAAATCTGTCCTTGGGACTTTTTAAAGTTGTATTCCTGCTCCTTAAAACCACCTGACTCTGATGGCATCTGGTTCACCAAACTGCATCCAGGACTGCAGCCTTTATCAATACACAGACATGACAAATAGCCATGATGATGGTCCTCTAGATGCATCTATGGATTTTCCATCATTGTCTTCTTCAAGAGACATTGAACCAAGTCAGGCATTACATATTCACACCTTCACTTTTCAAACATGAAAAGAGCATACACAGTTACAAATAATTCCACAAAGGTTTTCCCTTAGTTGATTTGAGCCCTAAGTTTTACTGAAAGCTATAAATGAAGCCAGTTTCCAGCAATTCAATTTGAACTTGAATATGCATCTTTCATTTCTCAAACAAAATAATGTCTAGAAGACACCTTCCATTCGGCTGGACCACACTCGTTGTCATTGTGGGTTCCCTTCTCATGCAGGACCCAGCCTTCATCTTATCTGAACCGCAATAGTTTCAGAAATAACAAACATGTTTGGAACAAAACATGTTGGGCAATCCATGAAGTATCCATAGGGAAATAGACACTATAATTCACTATACCAGTTGCCAAAAAAGGATTGTGATTCTGTAAACATCACTAATAGGACTTTTTACAGCTGTGCCTACTGCTAATATAAGGCAATTTGAATCTTTTCTTTCAGTATGTATGTCATATGCTGTTGTCCTTGAGATTTGGAGTAAACACACAAAGGGTAGAAGCACATAATATGGCTTCCATGCAATAAGCAACTGAAGTCCCATCAATGGGCATGGATGTCGTGCATCAGTGATTGCCACGGAGAGTATGAACAGGACCAAAGCCACTGCCCTAATTAATATCAATATATCTTAGTTTTCACAGTTATCAATGATCTCATAGCTAAGATGCCATTTGAAAGAGAGATGGATACAGAACCTTGCCCTGGAGCCTTGCTTTCATCAAACGGGTAACATGGAAAACAGAAACCCATTCATTCCAGGACAGCTGGACAACAAAGCTCCTTGCTATGAAACCAGAGCTGTTTTACAGGGAAGGAAATTAATTTGATGTTGGCTGGGTGCCAGATGCAGCCCATTTTACATTTGAGGCCTAGACCTTACTAAGTGCTGCAAAAGACACAAAGGCTGTATGCGGAACCTTGAACTTCAGTCATAGTTTGGTCGCTCTCATTTTCATTTGGGATGCTCTTGCCAGAAAAGTAACCAGGGAAGGGAAGTTTAAAGTCATCAAACACACTTGAACCTGCATTAACATTCCTTTAGCTTGAATTGCAGCAGTTTGCAAGAGTTCTGAGTTCATCATTCCAGCCATGGAATCACCAGCTACCTGCATTCAGAAAAGGGGATACTGACTCAGAACTAAAACTATCTGTTTGCATCTTACTCTCTGTCCATGTACAAAGGAGAAGTAGTCTCAGGCTTGTTTTCTCTGTCCCACAGTTTGCTCCTAATTACTTTAAGGCAGTGATTGCAAGTAAGGCAATCATCTTCAACATCATCATCATCATCTATTATTACAAAAGTATCTCAAATACTAGGCAACGTATATGACGGCTGAGGTTTTACTCCAGGCCTGCAAGTAGCTTATCAACAAGCTAGGAATCATCTCAAGCAGAATGCTACTAAAGGACAGAACCACTGGGGACATTATTCTACCAGCAAACCTATTAAAACTCTAGCCTCAGAAACACTGTGTGTGTTAGCCCTACAGTCTGGAGCAATCATTTACTACATGACTTGCATGTGCCGCATTTCATAGCAGTATTTGTCAACTTGCAAAGTAGTGGTGTTGAGTGAATAAAATAGAGGATGGGGATAAAAAGCTTTAGCAGTGCTTATTTTCTATAAAGCCTGTGTTCCCTTAGGGGGAAAATTCTAATTGTTTTATAAAGATTCCAGCAACAATGAGCTAGTTGGGGCTGCACTGAGTATTTTCACATTTCAATATTTGCTTAAATAATGTATTTGATGCTTCTGAACAAATTACCAAAGATTGCTCACCTTTCCATAGTTAACTCAGATCAGCATTGTTTTGTTCCCCCATCTGCTGCTTCTCACTGGCACCATTTTCTTTCTTCCTTTTGGCCCTCAGGGTCCTTCAGTCTCTTTTTGCTGTCACTGAATGGCTGTGGTGACTGGTGCTGTGCCAAAATTTGTTCATTTATCTGCCTCATTCTAAGGGCACTTCAGAATTTCTTTAGAACTTTGGTGGGTGTGGAGTTTTGAACTTACCTTATCATTGCAAGATGGCTGAAAGTGGGGCAGGTGCTTTTCTTTCTAGTAAACATTTCTCCAGCACTTTGCAGCCTCCCTGGATGCCTGAGCTTCCTGATCTAAAAAGGCCCCATAGCATGAGTTACCACGTGATGTATTTCCCCTGAACTTTAACTGAAGCATTAGCACCCAGGAAGGCAGCAGAGTTCATACCACTGGTGAAATGATTTGCAGAATGAAAGAAAGGGTGCCCACAAACATTGCTTGGCCACCTCAAAAGTAAGTTAAGCACAACAAAAATATGGGACCTCACCAATGAAAATGTTACCTTTGATCATTTTCAAATGCAATTTCTTTTCTCGTTAATTGATGGAGCATGGCTAAAAAAAATCCCCACACACAGGAGTAAATTTTAGCACAGTACTAGTGGCACCCCATATGCTTTTATTTACAAACATCCATGATGACCCTGACAAAATCATGTGAGTCCTCATAGTCGGTAGAACTAAACAGCATCATGAGCAAATAAGGAGAGAAAGGGCAATGTAGGATAAAAATGACACCAAGAAGCAGCAATCTAGAGATGAGTAACCCTGCATAGACTAATAGCAAACTCATTGCTACCGCTGACTGGCTGTTGGGAAAAGACTTGAAAAATCAGAGGGACGGAGAAAGGAATGGCAGAAGGTTGGTTGGAGCTCTGAACAGATGCACTACACACTGCAACATTTTGCTGCAGGTCCCATTTGTGTCCTACAGTAAAAGGGAAAAAGTAAGTACCACCATCATGGTCACCAATGCATGGTCATTCACAATGGGTAGACTCACTTCCACTGAGAAGAACACCATTGCATTTATTGTTAGAGAATAAGCTTTCAGAAAAATTTTAAGCCATGAGGGGGGAGAACTGGAGGGAATTCCTTTATTTTAATTGAAAATGTGGATCAACAAGGAGGGAAGAAGCTAGAGAAGGCTGGGTTACGCTCTATAACAACATTGAACTCATCAGTAGAGAATAATCTCACAGACAATATGGAACTTTGTAACTATGAATATAATTTGCCACTTCATCATTATTATTATTTATCAGTCTCTTATACAGTAAAAAGTTTCAAAACAAGTTGACATGACAAAATCAGCACATAAAAGCAATTTAAAACCAGAACAATGTAATACAATGGACACTACAAAATACACATGAAACCCAAATTGTGTTACCTAATATTCATATTTCCCTGAAAATCCTACCATCTCAAGTTTCATTCTCTAATCCACTGTTCTTCAACCTTAGGTCCCCAGATGTCATTGGACTACGACTCCCATCAACCCCAGGTAGTTTAGCCAATAGCCAAGGATGATGGGAGTTATAGTCCAACAACATCTGGGGATCCAAGGCTGAAGAACAGTACAATCAGATTCAATTCCTGAAAGATCAATAATTCTGATTCTGATCTTTCATGTTTACCTTTATAGATAAGGATATGTTTGCATAGGCTGAAAGGAACCTTCTTTACTTATTCATGTTAGCTTGTGCCTTGATTCCGTGTGTATATATTGCAAAGATCAGTTTATTTTGCGTACTGCAGAATATGGAGAAATCTGAAGCAAGGAAGATTTGAGAATTCTATATGTCTAAAATTTGCAGAATTGCCAAATACTGCAGATTATCTTACACAGATATTTGACAGCATTTTAAGGCTTTAAAGAGTTGCTAAAAAAGCATTTTTAAATCTTGCCTTAATACATATTTCTCACATAATTAAAAAAAATCACAATTCACAAGAGGGTTTTTCCATTTCCCCCAACACTTCCCATTTTTCCACTGGACTGAATGTGAAATAAACTTTCCCCTTCACTGTCTTTTCCCCCCCTGCCTCCCCTCCTCAGACATCCACATGTAGTTCATCCACAGAGACACACTGTGTGTCTTCCAAGAGGTCCCCGCAGCAAACCTCTTTCTATGCGACCTAGCATAATGATAGGCATTTTGATAGTGAATTTCTAATATACACCTACTCTTGGCTCAGATGTAATAAGAAACCAGGGGTTCCCACTATGAGAATGAGCCATGGTGAGCCTTAGGCCTGTACACTTCCGCTCCCCTCTCCTCTTTCGGGCCCACGATGATGAGCTGTTTTCAATGTTACACTAACCTCAGATTCCTGAGGCACTAAACAATGGTTTGAGAACAAGCTGAGATCTGAAACCATTGTTTGATCTTGCTAAACACAATTTAAACAAGACACCATTCACCAAGCTCAGACTGTGAGTTTGTTAACTGTGGTTAGTTTAAAAGAAAATTAGAACTTTTGATCTTTAAATGAGAGGAAGGGGGATTGCACAAGCCCAAGGCTCGCCACAGATCATTCTTATTGCAGGAAACCATGCTTTCCTCTCATATCTGAAGAAGCTGTCAGCATCATGCATTTTTGGGATTCAATTTTAACTCACAAATCACAAGGCTGACAAACAGTGGTAGGCTATTTCTCAAAGTCAGAATGAAAGGGGAATAAATGCTACATTTCTAAGCTAAATATATCATTGCCCTGTTTACAGCCTTTATTAATGCATGAATAAACATCTTTTCTGAAGATTGCTAGAATACGCTCATCTGCCTTGCTTGGGCCGGATGGCATCTTTTCATTATGTATTTTGTTACAAGAGGCATCCCTCTGCTCTTTCTTAGTAATATATGCTCCAGTCCTGAATAGTTTTAACTTAAATTTTTGTGTTTTTTTTTAAAGTTCCCTTTCATGCCATCTTGTAATTCTATAATCAGCAACAAACATGTCTGTCTTGAGGTTTTAAAGATATTACATATATTTATAGAACAGCAGAAGGGTTTCCATGAATAAATAAATGGTTAGGTCCTCTTGCACCTTCACTTTTATATATTCAGTGGGTTTTGTGTTTTACCCAAGAGGTAGAAAATCTTTCTAAAATAAATAGTTTCTGCTGTATCATTGTAGAAGCCTAGGAGGGCCCATTATGGTGGAGATATAGGTACAAACTAGAATGTTGTGCAGTCCAGTCCTATCCATGTTTACTCAGAAGCAAAGTCCCACACCTAAATATATCTGCTTAGTTTGTCAATAATGCAGAAAATAGTGGCACAGGTTCACTTTTTGGAGATTTTTTAGTAGATCATTGACTACTGCTGGAACATGTAGGCTGTGTTAAAGATGAAATGCCTCATGTGGTGTACTGTTCCTTTAAAGCGGGTGTGAAATCTGTGGCCCTCCAAATATTGCTGGATTACAACTCCCATCATTCCTGATCATTGGCCATGTTGGCTGGGGCTGCTGGTAGTTGTAGTCCAACAACATGTGGAGGGCCACAGGTTCCTCACTAATTCTTTAAAAGTAACTGTGCTTTGGGAGTTGTATTCTGTTTGGTACAGAAAGGTAACATGGTTGGCTCCCTATTTACTGTCAATTCCACTGTGGTTGGCTTCTCAACTCACAAAGCTATGTATACCATTCCTCCATCTTTCTACCTGCATCCAGACCTACACCCATGCTAGGACAATCATAAATAAAAGTTGTCAAATATGCTTTAAGTTACTTAATTTATTAATGAATGTTCATAAATATAAAATGCTGTGGTCTATCACATACAGTGGGTTGTATTCAACAAAATCCTGCTCAGAGTAAACCCATAGAAATTAATGAACCAAAGTTAGTGATGACCATTAACTTCAATGGGTCTATCCTAAATGGGACTAGCATTGAGTACCACCCAGAGTCCAAATCTTCCAACTTTGTCCATGAAGTTGAGTAACAGTTGAGACAATTTGTCCATTCAGTATATTGCCAGCTACTCTGACAGGCTATATCGTCGTATGGATAGAAAGTGTGTGGGGTTAAGGAATAATTTCTGTTTTAAATAATGAGAACAACAATAATTTTCTTTACATATGTGCGAAGTTTACAGTGAGAACAAATATGATTCACACAGCTTGGAAGTGCTATATAGCTTTCCCAAATCTTTTCTTTGCTGCCTGGCACTGAAAACAGGAGCGCCTGTAAAGTATTAGATAAATTCACAGAAGATACTTCTGTCACTACGAATGAGTGTGACAGATAAAATGAGCTTCCATATGCAGAGACAGAATATGTTTGAAATATGGTGGGATGACCAACTGGGAAAGACCTTCACTGTCATAATTTCCATAGAGCTACTTGTTTCACACAGGGTTGCATTCTCTTGTGGCTATCCTTCCAGGAGCTGCACATGAGTGATGGGTGGGAAAATCTCTCTCTCTCTCTCTCTCTCTCTCACACACACACACACACACACACACACATACACGCGCCTCTATTCCTACACATAACATCACACATAGTTCTCATACGTAATACAATGTTTACACACACGCACACTCCTTCTCTTTCCCCCACCTCCCATCTCTCTCACACAACAATTAGTCATAAAAAGACCTCTGAAGCTTTGTTCAAACCAGCTGTCTGCAAAGAGTAATCTTCATGGAGACTGCAACACATGGGGGTGGGAGGGTTAATCTCCCCCCCCGCAATTGCTCCTACCATGCAGAAAAATAGATTTGAAAGTATTCCACTGGGCAATTTTCCAAGCCTAATTGCACTTTTTTGGTGGGAGGGGGTTCCGTTGCTCAGGAATGGAAGGCTCAACCCTTTTCTCTCCAGGAGTGAACACCCCCCAATGGTCCCTCTGCAGCAATTTGACTTGAAAACAGCCTCCTATTGGAGCCAATGGAAGGCTTTTTTTATCCTAATTGACATGGGGGTGTTGATGGGAGGCTGACAGTCCATGAGGAGGGGAGAGTTAACCCTTCTCCCCTCAGCTGCAACACCTCCCCCCGAAAATCACCCCCACATGATAATTGTCCTGGCTCCCACCAACAGACTCAAGATGTGGGACTCTTAGGTTGATTATTGCCAAGGGCTTTAATCCACAGGTTAACATACAACTTAAACATAGGTCAAGATACTGCTTGCAATATCTAGCATCACTACAAGGCATGGATTGGCATGGCTACTCAAGTGAAGACATTGTCACAACATTTGACATGTCCCCTGCATCCCCTTAATAAAGGACGGAGTGGGCATGGGTACTTTCATGGGGGGTTCTCTCGGTTCAAGACTGGACAAGCACATTGGCACTCCTACAGGTAGGCTGGCAAACAGGATCGGTTTGTTCACACCTGCGCCACCAACAGCACAGCTGTGGTGATGGAAGCAAGATCTCTGCAAGATCCCCCTCCAACTCTGTCCTTAGCACCCCCTCCTGAGCTGTGGGTGTGAGCCCTGTGAACAGCATGCTCAGAGTGGCCAACAGCTCAACCTCTTCACCTGTGTCGGCATCAACCTACAGGTGAGGCTTATCAAATGGCAGCCTACTGGACTCTGCCCCCACGTCCTCATCCATCGTGCAGAGACCACTGGGCCCCTCCTCTGGATCCCAGGTTTCCTCCTCAGCAGACCAATACTGCCAAGAGTTCTCCACTGGGTTCATGCCAATAATCAGGCTATCTTCCCTTGAGCTCCAACGGGAGGCTGTTTTCAAGCCTAATTACTACAGTGGGGATGAAGGGGGCTAGGAGCTGAGGCTGTGGGCAGATGCTCCCCACCTCTGTCTTACAGGCATCCAGCTATGTTGGGGATCCCATGCGGAAACAGATGGAACTCAGTCCAATTCAGCAAAGATATTCTTAGCTGCTTCGATAATCATTAGACCAAAAAAAGAGGGGAATGGGAATTAATAAATTAACCACATTGTGTTATTATTCATGGAAGTTCCATGTATGAAACATCTCAGATTCAGCTGATATTTGACAAAATAGGCACAGGGGAATTCACCATGTGACTGTGGCTATGTTAATGTACATGCTTGTAGCATTCAAGCCCTATAGTTTGGTACTCTGACTAAAGCATATAATGGTCTCATATATCACTCCTTCAGCTGACAACACTGTTGAGGCTCTCTGTAGGACACACCTTTTAATGGAATTTCCCACCAGCAGGGAGTAATACTAAGTGAGAAGTAAAAACTATGTTAGCATTAGAAAACAGGAGAAATCAAATGGTTGTACTTGTCTTTCTTTTTTTTAGTGCTTTTTCTTTGCATATATAAGACTTAAGTGTAAACCCAGAACTAATCTCTATAAAATTCACATTGCATAAATCAAAGCATAAGCCTATTATTCAAGCTTCATATGATCACTGAAGGATCGCAATTACATGAGTACTACATACTGCTCGACATGATTATATGGATACTACAGACATTAATGACTTGAAGGGCTTTTAAAGATTTCCAGTTCAAGGAATCAAATGGGCACATTCAGCCTGTTGGGAGATTCACAAATAACTCACAAGACCTCAAGTTTCTGGAGAGCTCAGCATCATGGTTAATTTAGGCCTGCCTGCAACTCAAGCTTGGTAGCTATATTGGAAATTTATAACTGTTTCTGTTTCACCCAGAGGTATAATCAGTTGACCTCACTGTAAAACAGCACCATACCCAAGCTGGTACTTTTCTCCATAGAGCAGAGGTCACCAGAAGCAGAACAGGCTAGAGTGGGTCAGCGTGGCCACATAACTGAGCAGATCATGATGGATGGTCAGAGGAGACAAGTGAGATATCAGTCACACACAAGTAAGAGCAGAATACAAAGGGACCATTTGACAGAAGAGTACAACAAGCACAACTCAGGGGTACCCTTAAAATGGCACAGTAGCACTATGTACTTGATTTTCTGTGCCTTCATCCCAGAGCAGTGCTGCAACATTTAAAGTCTTACAACTGTGTGAGCAGGGCATGGGTCAGTTGTGCAGCAGTGAATGTTTGTATAAGGAACCCTGCAATTAGCCCTGGCCTGCAGTGCTGTGTGGGAAGAATCCATGAAACAGTGCCTCTCAGGGACTATTCTGACATTTAAAAAGTACCAATGTCATTGAAAAATAAGAAAGTTTGGCCTTTTAAGCTGTTCAAAAAGATGTAAATGTCCCCATCTTCTCTGTGGGCTGCTGTACAGACTCAGCAGCCCACATTTATCTGTTGTTGTAGTCTACCACTTCAGACTGCAGGTGAGATACTGATGAATGCTTGAATGATTCACCACATCAACAACTCAATAACACTAAAGTCTTCCTTTAATTTAATTAAAACTAATAAAAACAAATATACAAATTTTAAAACACAAAAAACAATTTAAAAACACAATTTAAAACAATTTAAAAACACATGCTAAAATGCCTGGGAGAAGAGGAAAGTCTTGACCTGGCGCCAAAAAGATAACAGTGTTGACGCCAGGTGCACCTTGCCAGGAAGATTCCATAATTTGGGGGCCACCACTGAGAAGGCCCTCTCCCTTCTTGCCAGCCTCCCAGCTTCCCTCTGAGTAGGCACCCGGTGGAGGGCCTTGGATGTTGAGCATAGTGTATGGGTGGGTTCATGTCGGGAGAGGCGGTCCATCAGGTATTGTGGTCCTAAGCCATGGAAGGCTTTACAGGTTAAAACCAGCACCTTGAATCGAGCTCGGAAACATACAGGCAACCAATGCAAGCGGCCCAGAATCGGTTTTACGTGTTCAAACCGTGTGGTTCCTGTTACCAATCTGGCCGCTGCATTTTTCATAAGCTGAAGCTTCCAAACCATCTTCAAAGGCAGCCCCACGTAGAGCACATTGCAGTAATCTAGCTTGGAGATTACCAGAGCATGGACAACTGAAGCCAGGTTAGCCCTGTCCAGAGAGGGGCGTAGCTGGGCCACCAACCGAAGTTGGTAGAAGGCACTCCATGCCACCGAGGCTACCTGAGCCTCAAGGGACAAAGATGGTTCTAGGAGAACCCCCAAGCTACAAACCTGCTCCTTCAGGGGGAATGCAACCCCATCCAGGACAGGATGGACATCCACCATCCGGTCAGAAGAACCACCCACTAGCAGCATCTCAGTCTTGTCTGGATTGAGCCTCAGTTTATTAGCCCTCATCCAGTGCATTGTTGCAGCCAGGCACTGGTTCAGCACATTAACAGACACACCTGAAGAAGATGAAAAGGAGAAATAGAGCTGCGTGTCATCAGCATACTGATGGCAACGCACTCCAAAGCTCCGGATGACTGCACCCAACGGTTTCATGTAGATGTTGAACAGCATGGGGAACAGATCACCCCTGTGGAACCCCATACTGGAGAATCCACGGTGCCAAGCAATGTTCCCCAAGCACCACCTTCTGGAGCCGACCTACCATGTTGGAGCGGAACCACCGCCATGCAGTCCCTCCCACTCACAGCTCAGCCAATCTTCCCAGAAGGATACCATGATCGATAGTATCGAAAGCGGCTGAGAGATCAAGGAGAATCAACAGAGTCACACTCCCCCTGTCTCTCTCCCGACAGAGGTCATCATACAGGGCGACCAAGGCTGTTTCCATGCCAAAACCAGGCCTGAAACTTGACTGAAATGGATCCAGATAATTAGTCTCATCCAAGAGTGTCTGGAGCTGGCCTGCCACCACTCGTTCAAGGACCTTGCCCAGGAATGGAACATTTGCTACTTGCCTATACTTATTAAGATTTTCTGGGTCCATGAAGGGTCTCTTCAGGAGTGGTCTCACTACCACCTCTTTCAGGCAGCCAGGGACCACCCCCTCTCACAGAGAGGCATTAATCACTTCCCTGGCCCAGCCGGCTGTTCCATCCCTGCTAGTTTTTATTAGCCAAGAAGGGCAAGGATCCAGCACAGAAGTGGTTGCACGAACCTGTCCAAGCACCCTGTCAATGTCCTCATGCTGCACCAACTGAAACTCTTCCAAGAAATCCAGACAAGTCTGTGCTCTGGATACCCTGCTTGATTCACCTGCTATAACACTGGAGTCTAAGTCCTGGTGGATGCTAAAGATTTTATCCTGGAAGTGCCTAGCAAATTCATTACAGTGGGCCTCAGATGGTTCTACTATGCAGAGCTTGGAAAAGTTACTTTTTTGAACTACAATTCCCATCAGCCCCAGCCAACATGGCCACTGGATTGGGCTGATGGAAGTTGTAGTTCAAAAAAGTAACTTTTCCAAGCTCTGCTACTATGTCCTTGGGGCCAGCATGTAACAGCCCCCAGACAATTCTGAAGAGCTCCGCTGGGCGGCAGATTGATGAGTTGATAGTGGCAGCAAAATATTGTTTTTTTGCTGCCCTCACTGCCCCTAAATCAGAGCTTGGAAAAGTTACTTTTTTGAACTACAACTCCCATCAGCCCAATCCAGTGGCCATGCTGGCTGGGGCTGATGGGAGTTGTAGTTCAAAAAAGTAACTTTTCCAAGCTCTGCCCTAAATACAGCTTACCATAGGCACTTACCGTTGTGTAACTGCATCCACCAGGAGTTCGTCTCCATCTGCACTCAAGCTGTCTCCTATATTGTTTCATCGCTCTCAGGTCTGGGGTATACCATGGAGCCGTACGAGCTCTACACAGGAGAGGGTGCTCAGGAGCAATCATGTCAACCGCCTGGGTCATTTCTGTATTCCACAGCTCAACCAGGGTTTCGACAGGAGCGCCAGCCCTATCAGCCAGAAAACTACCCACAGCCCTTTGGAAACTATCCGGATGAATTAGTCTTTGGGGGCAGACCAGCTTAATAGGTCCCCCACCCTTGCTGAGGGGAAAAGCCGCTGTAAGTCTAAACTTCGACAAGCAGTGATCTGTCCATGACAGAGGGACTGATGTAAGGCCCCTCACATTCAGATCACCATCTCCATGTCCAGTTGCAAAAACCAAGTCTAGAGTATGCTCTGCTACATGTGTTGGGCCAATGGCATGTTGAGACAGTTCCATGGCTGTCCTGGAAACCATGAAATCCTGAGCCATCCCAGATAAGGTGGCCTTTGCATGGATGTTGACATCCCCCAGAACCAACAGTCTGGGGGATCTCAACAGTACACCCGAGACCACCTCCGTCAGCTCAGCTAGGGAGTCTGTTGGGCAGCGGGGTGGGCGGTACACCAACAGAATCCCCAGTCTGTCCTGCTGACCCAGGACAAGGTGCAAACACTCCAGACCTGTAGTCACATGGACAGGGTGCTTGCAGAAGGAGATGGAGCCCCTATAGACCACAGCAAACCCCCCTCCCCAACCCTCAGGTCTACCCTGATACTGAACCAGGTACCCTGGCAGACATAGCTGGGAGAGACTGACTCTTCCCTGCTCACCCACCCAGGTCTCGGTTATACATGCCAGATCGGCTGCCTCATCCCCAACTAAATTGTAAATGAGGGAGATCTTATTATGCACCAATCTGGCGTTTAGGAGCAGCATCCAGAGGTCTGAGAGCTGGCTGATAGCGCAACCAACAAACCTGCGGGTGTTGGGAGGACCAGAACAAGACACAGCCATTAACTGCCTGGCAAGTCCTCCTCACAACACCATATCTCCCTCTACCCGTCACTACACTAATTGGGACCCCCTCCAGTCTCCCCGCTTGGTTCTGCGTCCTCTCTCCCAGGCACATAACTCAAGACCTGCCAGTCCCACAAAAAGCCAGGAAATCTACAAAGCTAACTCTCCCTGCGGAGGGAGTCTGACATACGAAGGAGTGTTCAATCATACGATCTCCCACTTGCAACAGGAAGTGGTAGAGTACAACAACACATACGTCATGTGAGTCTGCTGATTGTGTCTCTCGGCTGTGAAGTACATAAGGGCAAGGCTTGGAAATCAAGGCTTCTCCAGGGTTTTAATTTGTGTTACAGTATGAATCACTGAGGCTTGGGCGGGCTGGGGGGGATTACTGCAATTCCAATAAAGGGGTGTGTGTGTATATATTGTTGCACCTGCAGTTTACACTCACTGTCATTTGTTCTTTCAGCTACTTGCAGGATTATTTTCCTTCTTTGTAGGGTTTCTTAGATGCACTTAATTCTCAAAAGCTTGCTGTAAACCATGACAGATTTGGCATGGTGGGAGCGGAATGCAGTTTGGTTACCATACATTAGAATAGCATCTCTGTTGCTTTGTATTACAGGCTGCTACCTATTTTGCTGTTAAATATTTTTTTTAAAAAATCCTGCTATATAAGCCATGTTCTTAAAATGTTCTTTTATTTATTTATTTATTTATTTATTTATTTTCATTTTTTATTTAGGAGAGAGGTGCTTATCGTTTCAGCAATTTGTGCATGGCTGCATATTACCTCTGGGCGCTTATCCCGTGCAGCCTACTGAGGCACAATTCAGACAAAGACAGGCACATTTAAGAGTGAGTAAGCACAGGGATCAGAAAACTGCAGCCACCGCTTCTCTGCTGCAGAGCAGATGGGGAACTATACTGTGATTTGCAAGAGAGGAGTGGGTGGGGTGCATTTAAAGCTTCCCCTCACATCACTTTTCCCCTTCTAGTTGCTTTTTTTTATCATTAACGAAGCAACGTCTTTGAACCTTTGTTCCAAGGAAAGTAGTGGGAGGGACTTACAGTGGAAAGACAGGAAGCAGAACAAGGTTAGTCACCCATTCCCCTGCACATAGTTTCCCCATGCAAATCCCCTGCCTCCATTTATTTATTTATTGCAGAGAAGAAGCAGCGGCTGATAGACTGGCTTATTCGTTTGTATTCAAATAAGTTATACTCAGAGTAATCCCACTGAAAACCATGATTAGCTTAGGTCCATTATTTTGTGCATGTCAAACATCCCCTTCCCCCAAAAAAACTGCTCCAGGTTTTTCCCAGTCCTCCAGAGCAGATTTGGAATGGTGTCGTGGCCATGAGGGAGGGGGAGTCCTGTTGTGCTTGTGGAAGTCATTCCGTGTACATAGTGATTTTGTTGGATATAACTTACTGATTTCTTTGGGGTGTTTTTTTTTGTAAACTGTTCAAAGGTTTTTCACAATCTAGCAGTATATAAATTTTGTTAAATAAGAAACAAATTTTAAAAAATTCATGAAGAAGAATGAATGAAATGTGCTCTGAGAAGGGCATCCTTTGAAAAGCATCCAGAAACTGCAGCTAGCACAAAATGCTGGCATGAACATTTGACCTGTGCTAACTAGAGTTACTCACTTGTTGCTCAAGTTGCAGTAGCTACCATTGTGTCCAGGCTCAATTCAAGGTGATATTTATCACTGTTAAACCCCTATAAGGTTTTAAGACCTGGATACCTAAAGAACTATCCCCTCCTATATGATCTTGCCTGTCCTCTGAGATAAGCTGGCGGTGATCTTTTTGCGCTTCCCACCGGAATTTAAGGTACATTTGGTGAGGAAACATGAAAGCCACTTCTCTGTGGCTCCACCACATCAATCTGGTTCCCTTCTTTGTTTCTTTCTGCCATCTCCTTTTCATTTTTAATCTACAAGAAGTTTAATGTATCCATTTAATGTGTGGTGGTGGTGTTTAATCTGCTGTCTTGTCTCTATTTAATTATTTTTAGTAACATTTTTTGTTGGGACTATGTGCACGCCCTATATTTAAAGCAAATTTAAAGCACATGGCTTCCCCAAAGAATCCTGGTAAATTATAGTTTACCCCTCACAGAGCTACAATTCCCAGCACTCTTAACAAACTACAGTTCCCAGGATTCTTTGGGGGAAGTTGTGTGTTTTAATAGATGTATAGCGTGTACACAGACTGAAGTCATTGTGATTGTTTTAATTTTTTGAAAATGTGGATTGTTAGTCACCTTGATCTCCTTTCAAATTTTTATTTATTTATTTATTTTATTTAATTTCTATACCGCCCAAAGCCAAAAGGCTCTCTGGGCGGTGTACATAAGAGTAAAACAGCAACATAAAATACAAAAACATAGAAATAAATAGCAAACTCAACAGAACAAATAATTAAATAGCATTAAAATACAATAAAATACAATTAAAGTGTAGTTAAAACAAGCAAAGACTCACATACATACACACACCAATCTCATTCACACCACATAGCATACATCCGGCGACAATGTCCCACGCCGAAGACTCTCCTCGCGCAGTGCAGTGAAAAGGTGGGATGAAAAACCACTTAAATAAGTAAGTGCTCCCTTGGAAAGAAACAGGAGTTTAAAATGTTTAGCAGAGGTGGATTTGGCCAATAGTCCTTCTGACTTCTGCGTGATGAATGTACAATGAAAGAGCAAAGCAGTTAACATGGTACAAGACTACTCAAAAACAATCATCTATTTGGCCAGTGGCTGTGGTTCTCAAATCGGGTTGACTGCTTTTGATTTCAAAAATATTGGCTTCAGAGCCGGAGGAAGTGGGGAACCAAATGAGGGATGGGAAAAAGGCAAAAGGTCAGGAGCAGGAACTGGAGCTCTTTGGTCTTTTGTTCCAGTAATACGTAGAGAGAAGAGTAGAGCTGCACTCACTGGCCCATCCCTAATGCCATTGTGCTCTGCCACCTCAGTCCTTCCAACTTCTCCATGTTGGGTGGAATCTCCTGATTGCATGGAGGAGCCAATGTATACACACCTATATGTATGCAGACTCCTTCAGACCTTCCACCGAATATGTTGAGGTCTAGAGAGTGGAATCGGTAGGAGGCACTGGGGGCAGGACCATCATACATGTCACCATTTTCCTCTCTGGGTGTTAATGCGTGGAGTAAATGTCTGAAGGAGGCTTGGGTGATGCAATCTGGCCTTTCTCTGGGTTGGAACTCAGGAGCAAAATGTTGGGCTGGCTTTAAGACTACTAGCTTCCCCAATGCCAGTTATATGCTAGAATGAGGTTTAACTGGTTAGAACAATACAATAATTGAGAGATGACAACCCTATTTTCAAAAGGTGAGGCAGGAGTCACCAGTGGCTTTTGTGAGGCAAGACCAAGCAACAGGTGGTATCAATGCATTTTACCAGTAGTCTATGTGAGTAGCCACAAGTGCATTGTCTTCAACATGAGGACTGGAGAATAATAGATTGGGCATATTGCCTTGTTGCATTTTGAAATTTGAGCTAACAGATGAGACTGAGGTTGTCTGGCCAAAGGAACAACAATCCTTTGTAATTCAAGGGGCCTAAAATGACTGATATCTGAGATCTCAGAAACAGAAAACAATTATCTGTTGATCTTCTCGGGCCAAAAAAGAGCAAGCTTTTGAGATTTACTTGGAAATACATGTACTGCACGTTACTCTGTCATGTTTGTGGCTGCATTTTCCAGAAATGTATCATTTCAAGTCCTTCTTCTCTGTACTTTGCTTAATGATAAAGAAAAATAAAGAAGCTAGTCACCGCTGAATATGATAACACTGCTCCTGTCCTGTGGAGTTTCAGGATCCATGTAATTCTTCATAAGCACACAATCATCTCTAGCCTGATATGTAAATGGTCTTATATGCTAGGGACTCATATCAAAGGCACAAATCCCTTTCTTTTTTCCCTCTTTTCAATTGTTCAATGTGTGTTGATACCATTGCTAGTTATTCATTAAAAAAAAAGTAATCACAGCAAATGCTCTCAGAATAATATTGTTTCTATACAATTTAATATTGACTATGTTCCAAGAGGAGGTTTTTAAACCCTGCTGAGACTCCCCCCCCCAAAAAAAATCTCTTCAATGTCTTCTCCCCAAGCCCTGAACTGGTGTCCCACATAAGACTGAGGTGCTACTCGTGGGAGACAAGGGAAGGCTGGGAGATGTTGACCTGGTGTTCGACGGGGTGAAATTGCCCCTGAAGGACCAGGTCCGCAGCCTTGGGGTTGTTCTTGATTCCAAGCTGTCCATGGAGGCTCAGATTTCGGCAGTGAGCCGGGCAGCTTGGTATCAATTACACCTCATTCGTAGACTGCAGCCCTACCTTCCTGCTCATCAGCTCCCACTGGTGGTACATGCCCTGGTCACCTCTCGGTTGGATTACTGTAATGCGCTCTACGTGGGGTTACCCTTGAAAACGGTCCGGAAATTACAACTTATACAAAATGCTGCGGCTCGACTACTTACAAACTGTCGCCGCCGGGAACACATCACCCCAGTGTTGTTCGACCTACACTGGCTCCCAGTTATTTTCCGGGCCCAATTCAAGGTGTTGGTATTAACCTTTAAATCCCTATACGGTCTCGGCCCAGTTTATCTGATGGAGCGCCTCCAGTGCCACCAACCATGCCGCCCAACAAGATCAGCCACACAGGACCTTCTCTCAATCCCGCCAACTAAAACAGCTAGGTTGGCGGGGACAAGAGAGAGGGCATTTTCAGTGGCGGCCCCCACTCTCTGGAACTCCCTCCCGTATGACCTTCGACATGCCCCTTCCCTGAATGTATTCTGCCAAGCTTTGAAGACCTGGCTCTTCAGACAGGCCTTTGGGACTTATGGGGAGGGTTAAATTTTTACGACCAATAGCCTACTACTTTGTACTGGAACTGTTTTATTGTTTTATTGTTATATTGTATTTTATGATGTATTTTATTATGATGTAATGTATTGTTGTTAAATTGTACGTCGCCTAGAGTGGCCATTGGCCAGATAGGCGACCCACAAATTAAATTATTATTATTATTATTAT
Organism: Rhineura floridana; assembly: GCF_030035675.1. Classification (NCBI taxonomy): domain Eukaryota; kingdom Metazoa; phylum Chordata; class Lepidosauria; order Squamata; family Rhineuridae; genus Rhineura; species Rhineura floridana. Next base: position 117,834,998 of record NC_084487.1, on the reverse strand, counting down.
TATACCTCCAGACTTTACAGGTCAAAATGATTAAGAACAGAGCTGAATGAAAGCTACCCATCCCCTCATTAGGTAGAATTTGATTCTCATTTCTCTCTTAATGTTATTTGTCATTTAATTGTTATTTTAAAATTTTGCCATTTTAATATTGTAGTATATTGATATGTTGTCATCTTCCTTGGGAGAGTAGATACCCCAAACAATGGGCTTGAAATATATTAAATAAATAAAATATAAAATATACGTCATTTCCTGATATTCTGGTCATTCTGAATTTAAATACATATAAATAGACTTGCCATGTGAATAGACTTTATGGAATAAAAAGTACATAACTTCAGCATGCTAATGCTGTGTTAAAACTGAATATTAATAAAAGAAAACACTTACAGATTGAAGAAACTCCATTCTGATGGATATAAACTCTCTTTTGCCATGGATCAAGATACTGGAGCAGATATTTTTAAATGGAGAGAGTTACATTTTCTTTGAAAAACGGTGTCTATACAAAGTGATGTTCCATACTATGACATCATAGTTACTATGATATCAGAGCACAGCAACAAGCATCACTGCTGCCTGATGATGCTTTATTCTATAGCATGGTGACATATCTTGAACCCCTTCCCCACAGAAATTGAGAAAAAATGATCTAAATATATCTAATCATGGGGCATATGTGCACTACAGACTTAAAGTGATTTAATGCCATTCCTTCTCCTCTGAGAACCCTGGGAAATGTAGTTCTGAAAGATGGGCTAAGAAGTTATAACAGAGAATTCTCAGCTCCCTTACCTAACTACAGTTCCCAGAATTCCTTGGGGGAAACTGTGACAGTTAGACTGGCCTGTAAGGGTGGGGCCCTGTCTCTCTCCAGCTACAAAAGCAGCAACTGCTGAAGGGTCCAGAGACCATCTACCTGTGTGAGTTTCTGCAAGACCTGCTCCCTGCATTTCTGGCTAATTTCCACCTGGCCTGGAGGGGTGGGGCCCTGTCTCTCTCCAGCTACAAAAGCAGCAACTGCTGAAGGGTCCAGAGACCATCTACCTGTGTGAGTTTCTGCAAGACCTGCTCCCTGCATTTCTGGCTGATTTCCACCTGGCCTGGAAGGGTGGGGCCCTGTCTCTCTCCAGCTACAAAAGCAGCAACTGCTGAAGGGGCCAGAGACCATCTACCTGTGTGAGTTTCTGCAAGACCTGCTCCCTGCATTTCTGGCTGATTTCCACCTGGCCTGGAAGGGCGGGGCCCTGTCTCTCTCCAGCTACAAAAGCAGCAACTGCTGAAGGGGCCAGAGACCGTGTGTGTGTATGTGTGTGTGAACCTGCTGCTTGGGATGTCTATAGACTACTGGGGTTAGTTGTTTTTTAGTTGTTTTGGGGGTCAAGATTTAATTTTGGAGATTCATTTTTGCTGTTATTTGGACTATAGCATATTTTTGTTAAACACTTTTGTGAAGTGTGTGGGGATTGTTTAATTGTATATTTATTGAGATGTTCTCATTAGTTTGTTGTTCATTATTATTGTTTGGCTACTTATATACTGTGTATATTTATATGTTAAAAATAAAAATGCTACTTATTTGCTGGGAAATTGAAGATTTTTATCTAGGCCTTTTTATAAAGTGTTTGGTTCTCTTATTGTGACACATTTAAATGTTTTTTCTTTTCTTTTAATAATGTTATTTGTTATTTAATTTTGAGAACTGCATTATTGTATTTATGCTTTATGATGTGTTATATTCGTGTTTTTGTAAGCTGCCTTGAGGGCCTTTTGGCCATAAGGTGGGATATAAATTTAATAAATAAATAATAAATTTATATGACCAATGTAAGTTTGTAATTGTAGATATTCCATTAGTGTTTAATAGGTTACAAAACCATACAAACTAATGGGATGAATCTCTTCATACAGCGATTTAAGAGCAAGGTTCTCCCCCTTTTTTTTTGATAGGACAATATACCTTTTTTATTAAAGAGAACTGTATCCTAGTGCACAGGTCCATTCCATTGTTTATAACAATAACCAATGTGTAGAACCAGTCAAACCATTCTGAGATTTAAGTACTCCTGAGGACTAATCGCATGTGATCTGAAAGATTGAGTTGATGATTGCATCTTACTGGCCTTCCTAAGTCATACTTCTGTTTTTGGGAGCTGAAATTGACTACCCTCAAAGCCCAGAGTGGAGAAGCTTTTGATTAGTTTAACTTCTACAAAATATCTGAGGAATTTTGAGGTAAACAAAAATAATTTCAGTAAGACCAAATAAACTTGTGAAGACAGAAAGTGAAGGAAAATGGTATCTATATCTTTAGATTGTCACCAAATTCTATTTAAAGCACACTTTGAGGGAAATCATGAAGTTCCTATTAGGGCAACCTTCTGCAAAATTGGTGCCCAGATGTTTTAGACTACTAGGGCAAGAACCTTTCATCCACTGGGCCACAGCATTTTTTCATAATAAACTTCTTTACTAGCACCTCTTGAGGCCATTTTTCTATTGTTTCCTTTCCTGCTCAAGCAAAACATCTGAAGAATTTCATGGGACACTTAAGAGTTTTTATCAAACTAGCAAAATTTGGGCAGGGGTCTCTAAACATCCCTGGAAGACCTACTTTGGAAGGTGGAGATGATACAAGTAAGTGGGTTCACTAAACTATGTCTTGAAACTAACAACCTGATCTTTTGCAGTGTTAAGTGTGCTGATGCCCATTGAAAGCAATGTGTTAAAGTGCACCTGTCTCTGCAGAGGATCAGGCAGTGTAAATTTCCCTGCAAGTACCTGTTTTGGATTAGCATCAGAGTTGTAACATGTGGTGTGAGTGTGTAGGAGGGACAGTTGTTTCATACCTCACCAGTGATGTACAGGCACCTGTTGGATAGTTTCCGCCCTTGATACTCTTACAATCTCATTCTAAGAAATTAGTCCAAATCACAATTACCTCACTATCTCAGGAAGGAATAACATTTCCCAAGCAGCAATATGCTATAGCTTGAATGCCGGGAGAATATGGCCTCTCCAGACCAAACACAAGTTCTTGAAGAAAGAGGTTTGGATTGATTATTTATTTATTTGCAAAATGCCTAAAATTGTTATGTGCTGTGCAAAAATGATAAAGAATATAAGGTTCCAAACTGAAGAAAAAGCTAAGATACCTTAAGGCAGTGGTTCTCAAAAGTCTTTTTTCATGGACCGCTTGAAAATTGCTGGGGGTCCTGGTGGACCGCTTCATAAATTTAACAAAGGTTCAAAACATCTTCTCAATCCTGTCCTGTGCAACAAACAAGCAAAAATGTGTATGTGTTGTCCTATAAACAGATCATATTGAACAGACGTAAGAGTGAGTTCTTATGTATATGCACATTAATTGCTCAATGATTTCAGCAGCAAGTGATATTTTCATGTGTGTATGAAACAGCCACAGATCAAACAGTGCAGACAGAGCTTTCATGTTTACTGGGCATCATCTTCAACATAATACTTTCTGGTGGAGGCCATAATAGGTTTTGCTGCAAATCATCAAGTGATGAGCATGCATGTGTGGCTCAGCTTTGAACTGATCTGAGCTACGGCCTCCACTTTACTCTTTGGCCATTTGGAACTGGAGGAGAGAAACAGAGGACTAGGGAAGGAGGATACTTTGCCTTCAACAGTTATCCCCAGGCATACCCTGTGAAAAATTGGGAACAGTGGACACCCAGACCAGAGACCACCTCCTTTTTTTCTAGCTTGTTGCTAGGCGCTGGCCCTTGGATCTGCCTTTCTAAATCCAGCTTGCTCAAAAAAATTGCTCTTGCTTGTCTTAGCAGAGTCCAAATACTTATCTCTAGTTCTTTTGGCTTGTTGCTAGGAACTGTAGAAGTCATGTACATTCCACAGTGACGTACTGGAAAGACTTTCAGAGTGCTGAAAAGGAATGAAGAACAGACTATCTAGAATAGTTAAGGGTCTTATCAGGAATTGGCGCATATCATATCAGAAAGCTCTTTTCCTCAATCAGCAGCAACCAAAGTGTTTTCAGGATTGATGAGCATTCACCATATAATTTTTATGGAGTCCAAGTGTAAGCTTGAGACAGAACAGCTGAAAGTTTCCCTATGAGGCTATTCTTAGCAACACAGAAATCTCAGAGATAGATTCATAAGCCTTGTATTTGTCTTGAGCCTTTTCCTCCTTGGTAACTAGGATGTGTTTCATAGACTGAGGGGGGTATTGTATTAATGTATAGTTTTATGATTTGGGGGGATTATTTTTTGTGTGGAGGGGGAGAAGGAATCAATTTACTTACTTTCTAAGTCAAAGCCTGATTTGGATAATTTTTAAAGTGCTTACTACACTCAGAGACAATATAATAAGGTATCATATTGAAGCCCAGAATATGTAGCTTTACAGAATAGTGGTTTTGCCAAATTACTCACACAAAAGAATCTCCACAAAGGAAACAAACCTGACATAATCACAACTGCTATTGGCTATAAGATACGCTCAGTGTATTGAATTAAGATACCCACCCACGCAATGATGGCATCACCATTGTAGCCTTTGATTCAGCTGCTGACTTGTAATGAAATTAGGGTTGCCAGGTCAGAAGCATCCCAAAACCTGAGATTTCAGGGGTGGGCCCGAGTGATGTCATGGGGCAGGCCCGAGTGATGTCACAGGGGTGGGCCCGAGTAAAGTCATTAAGCATGATATATTAAGCATCAATCATAGTTACTTGGAGAATACAATTAAAAAAATATCTGATTGGAAATTAAGATAGAAATCTTAGCTAAAAGATGGAGCCTGGGTAGGGAACATTTAATCTAGCCTACTTGCTTTCGGCAAGAAGGGTTTAAGTGCCTTCAGGCCAGGCCTGTCACCAGAAGGCCACTGTAGGAAGAAAGGAGCCTAGTGTTGTGGAGATTGTTAGATGGGAGCATTCAGGAGTAAAGATGGATGCCCCTGAAGGCTGCAATTTTCTAAACACACTTACTAAGGGACTAAGCCCCATAGAATTCAACAGGACTTACTTCTGAGTAGATATAGTTTGGATTGTGCTGTTGGTAAAGCTTGACTAGGGATCCTCTGCAAAGACATCCATCTCCAAGCAGGGTTGGCAACCCCATGCCTGGAATGCCCTGCCCTTATCTTTTAATGTGGCAGCTCCAAATGTCTTTACAGATTTGACCCTTCACTTCAGAAAGAAGTCTGAGAAATGAGTAAGAATAAGAAGATTCTGTACCCTTTCTGTCTACCCTGTGAGCTGCTATAAACTCACTTTGACAGCCAACCCAATTCCAGTGAATAGTAATTGACAGAGAGAAAACACACGTGGTTTGGTCTACCTTCACAGGCAGCAGCTTGGGAACAACAATTGCAGCCATACTTTCAAATATGTGAACTCTCTTTTATCACTATTGGGCAAGAAACAAACTGCCATGCAACCAACAAGGTGCATCATCAGTGGGTTTTAGGGGGTTGAGCTGAGAACATGCAACCACTGCTGTTGCTTCTATGGATGTAAGCGAGTGAGGTTAAAGGTAAATGAAATGGAAACAGAAAATGAAAAACAAAAGACAGTGATGTTTTCCTAAATGCAATACCATACTAACCACAACAAGATTCCTATGAGTAAGGCAGACAACGTAGCATCCCACAACCAGTCAGGATTCATCATCAGAAACCAAAACTAAAAAAATCCTGGCAGCCAGTCAGTCAATGCAGAATGCTACGGCATGATTGCTGACATGAGTGAGATCCTAAACGTAAATGTACTCAATTCCGACTTATGGCGACCTTATGAATAGGGTTTTCATGAGTTTGACAGGCAGCGATTGGCCCAAGGTCACCCAGTGAGCTTCATGGCTATGTGGGGATTCGAACCCTGGTCTCCCAGATCATAGTCCAACACCTTAACCACTACACCACACTGGCTCTTATGAGAGTGAGAGCCTATAAGCACATAATACCTCTGCTCTGAAATCTGCATTGGTTGCTGATTTGCTACCAGGCCAAGTTCAAGCTGTGCTTTCCATGTTATGGTGCCACATAGCACAGTACTTGTTCTGCTCTTGTAAGAAATCAGTCCTGTAAAGTGGCAGCACCTACGCTTTGGAACTCCTTTCCTATTGACATTAGGCAGACGCCTCTTTTCAGCACCTGCTAAAATATTTTTGTTTAGGCAAGCCTATCCAGGCATGTGGAAGCTATTGTGTTTTTAAATCTGTTTTTAACTCATTGTTGGTTTTATTATTTTGAATGTTTTTAAATACATGTCTTTAACTGTTTTGCCAATAATTTTACTGTTTTAATTCTTTCTGTAAACTGCTTTGAGATTTTTTTTACAATAAAGCAGTATATAATAATAATTGTAAATAAAACACATAAATACATTTTGGAGTCACTGTGGCCCTGGAGTCTCTTCCCACTTTTAGGAGCAAAGGAATCTGCCTTATACTGACTCAGGCCATTTGGTACCACATAGCTCAATACTGATGACATGGACTAGCATTGGCTCTCCAGGATTCCAGGCAATAGTCTTTTCCAGAGACTGAATTCTGGACCTTTCAATGCAAAGCATATGCCCTACCAATGAGCTACCACCTTTCCCCTGTTTAAAAATGTATCTTTTAAAATGGTTCTTTTCAATTCACTCTTGAATGCACATTATACCTAGGGCAGATCCACACCATTCATTTAAAGCACATTCAAAACCCATTTGAAGCACATGAATCCCACCACAGAAGCATGGGAACTGCAGTTTGTTAAGAGTGGTGAGAAGTATAACTGTGAGGGGGAAATGACACTTCCCAGGATTCTTTAGGGGAAGTCGTGCTTTAAATGCAAGTTGGATGTGCTTTAAATGTATTGTGTGGGTCCACTTAATAAATTTTGCCTGCATGTAAATTGTTTTAATTAATTTTTCAAAATGGAAATGAGCTATAAAGTGTAGTGGGTGACCATGGGCTGCTCACCATCTCTCAGCCTATCTACCTCTCAAGATGAAAACAATGGAGAACCACGACCACCCCAAGGAAGAAGGGCATACTTAAAATGTAAAGGAAGCATTGTACAACCATAGTGTGAAATAGGATACTTATTGGGACACAGTATGAAGAAATATTTATATAAGTATGACTATCAAATATGTTTATTATTTACACAACCTGTAAAGATATTTATAGTGCAATCCTATGTTTGTTTACTCAGAAGCAAGTTCCAATGTATTCAATGGGGCTTGCTCAACCAGGGAAAACTGCAGCCTCAAGTGATAAGGAACTTGTTCTTTTAACATGCTTTTTAAGTTGAGACCTTATCCCAATCTGTGTTCGAATTGCTTTTTAATATGTTTTTAAACATTTTCTTTTAAAAAAATGTTTTTAAAGATGTTTTGTTTTAATATATCTTAAAGTCTGTTTTTATTATTTTAAAAGTGTTTTTAGTGCTTTTGTTTGCCGCCCTGGGCTCCTACTGGGAGGAAGGGTGGGATATAAATCAAATAATAAATGAATAAAAAGAAATAAATAAACTTCATTCACCCAACCCAAAATTTGGAATCATGCCACTTTAAACTGTTTTGCAATTGTTTATACTTTTTTATGGTTATTTACACAAAAGTCCCATTAATTTACAGCACAATCCTAACCATGTCTACTCAAAAGTAAGTCCTAATGGAGTTCACTCCAGGTACATGGAAAGCAAGTATTGGATTAAATACTTTCGTATTTCATAGCCCAGGGTCTGACTCTTGCACACAAGAGAAAAAACAACCCTTTAAGCCATATTACTTACGCAAACTGCAAAATCTCAAAGCCACCATTTTCTGACGTTGAAATTAAGCCTAGGCATGCCTGGATCAACAAGTCACAACCAGAGCTTGGAAAAGTTATTTTTTTGAACTACAACTCCCACCAGCCCAATCCAGTGGCCATGCTGGCTGGGGCTGATGGGAGCTGTAGTTTAAAAATGTAACTTTTCCAAGCTCTGGTCACAACCCTGGCTTCATTTATTGGCTACAATCCTGAAAGGGCGGGGTTAGAGCCAGAGCTTGGAAAAGTTACTTTTTAAAACTACAACTCCCATCAGCCCCAGACAGCATGGCCACTGGATTGGGCTGATGGGAGTTGTAGTTAGAGCTAGGAGCTATTATAAAGATCTGTAAAACAGATTTAACAGTCGTGTGGGGGGCAGTTGACGTTTTGGTGTATATCTCGGGGAACCAGACCACCTAGAAACTTTCTTTTAATTGCAGCTGAGAGTCTGGAGATTAAGGGGTGCTAGCTGGAGAACTGGAGGGGACCCCCAAAAACCAGAGACTCTGGCTGAAAACCAGAGATCTGGTAACCCTAATTATTGGAGGCCACTGATTCATAGGGTCGCCATAAGTCAGCTCATAACAGATTTTTTAATTTTAATTGTACCATTGTTTTATTGTTATATTTTATTTTTCTATATTTATTTACAGAGAATTTATATTATGAGGCTCCTTATAAATAAAATAATATGTAAATACCAACAAGAGTACGTACATTGTGTTTTAAAACATTTGTAATTGTTGGTACGAGGGCCAGGAGTGCAATAAATGATACACTTTGCCCTTTTACCAGGCAAAGGAAGAAAGCCAGGCTCCTAATGTTCATATTAGACAGAGCCAATCACAAGCCCTCATACAATTTGTCAAATGGACTGGTGTTGTATATCCCGTCTCTTATCTGTTTGAAAAGAGCTCACCTCTGGGACCTTGTCACACACAGTCCATGTAACTCACTGGGCAATAGATACTGTGCAGTGTGAGTCAGCTAATAAGGGGGAGCATTTATATAGGGATTTATAATCACAGTGGCAGGGTTGAGCAAGAGAAAGAGACAAGAATACAAATTATGGTTACATGCGAATGGGATTTCAGATGCATGGCCACTGGTTCCTTTTTGCTGGTTAATTCCCAATGGCATCTTCAGCAGTCATGCTGGGATTGGTATCAAACAGCAGGCATGCTGTTTGAATAGATTCTGATCCTGCCCCCAATGCCAGGCCAAACCTACTTATCTTGCTGTAAACAACAAAGTTGTGGACTGTTCCCATCCCTTGGCCAGGGAGCAGCACAGTGTGCATTCCCACAACTTAGGCCGCTGCAGACTTGTGATTTTCACAGAGATGCAACAGCGCTCTCTGTGAGCAGGAGAAGAGCCCCAGCCCAGGTCCTAGATGTTCTGCAATTCCATCCTCACTGAGAGGATTTCCACCCCCACTCCCACCCCCATCCCCGCCTCCATTCTTCACTGAGAAAACAATTTATCGTCCCAAAAAGTAAATGCAGGATATTATTGATGGGAAAAGCTCAGAAATGGTAACAAGGATCATTAACACTGTAACATTTGAGTGAACAAATGCAGCATTTTGCGCAGACCTGCCATAACCAATTACATTTCTACATTAGATTTTGAACAAGCACGCTGCACATGAAGAATTTGCCTAATGTGTAATGAAGCCATATGTTTTAAATCCATATTTTCCCAATTAGACAAATGGACATAACATAGTTCAGTGGTTTCCCAGGATTCTGAGACTGTCTTTGAAAAGCTGCACAACCTCCTTCACCAATATGTAAAATAAATTATTTATTCCTATTTGATCTCTAATTAGAAAGCTCTGTGGGTTAATAAATTAGTATTTAAGAAAAGTGCTTGGAAGGCTTTGGAAATCACTTTGTCCTTTCATTCAAAGTTGGAGGCCAGGTTCAAGGCCAGGGATGAGCTGTCCTTATTAAGTTCAGCTTTTTGATAGCGTAGTCTTTATAACGGCAGATCTCAACATATTAATTTTAAAGCAGAAGATGGCTTGGAGCTTGTTCACCACTGTTATGTCCTGAATTGCTATGATCTGCTACTGTCTTAAAACCTGTTTTCCTCTTCAGACCTCTGCTGCTTGGTTGCTTTTCTTTGCTCATGTTTCTTCGTTCTTTCATGCCAATTTCATTTTGCTAAGCTGCTTCTTAGCTTGATTTGCATACATTCTATTGCTCCCGCTTGCTTTTTCCGCATTCTCCCCTCTCTCTGCTAACACTAGCATTTTCTCTCAAATCCGGATTCTCTACCATTATTTTTCACCATCAATCACTCTTTTTTTCTGGCCACTCCAAAAGGCTGGAAATCCTTCCCCCTCCTGATAGCCATTTGGCCTCTTTTCTCACTTCATTTAAGAAACTAACAAAATATTTCTCAGTGTTTTCCAAGCGAAGTGCTCTCCATCTCCCTTTCCTGCTATCCTTTTGTTTCTTATTCCATAGCATGTGCAGGCTGATGGTTCATCTTTTGCAATCTACCCAGTGACAGGCAAAATCATCATCATCATCATCATATAAATTATGTATGGTACGTTGTCATTTGAATGCAAAAGAAACACTATGCAAATAGGGAAAAATGTAATCTATGCATTTTTGTGGAGTGCAGGCAACAACACTGAATCTCGATCATATTTGTTGACTTGATTTCCATTCTGGACATGGGACAAATAAGAGAACATTAGCAATTGTGCTCCCATTTCTGTTATTGTTGGAATTCTCCATCACTAGTCATGACTATCGTAAGTCCCATTGATTTTAATGGGAACCAACTTCATATTCACACTATACATTAAAGCTCATTTGTACCACTTTATCAATCATCATGGCTTCCCCCAAAGAATCTTGGCAACTGCAATATACCCCTCAAAGAGCTACCATTCCCAGTGCGCTTTCCAAGGATTCTCTGCGGGAAGCCATGTGCTTTAAATGTGCTTTGAATGTATAGTGTGGATGTGACCTAAGTGCAGCAATACTACTCCAGCTGGGAAAAGCAGAGCAGAGTGGGGGATTGAACAATGAATCCCAACACTTGCCTCTCACACCAGCTAGGGCAGATGAGTGGTGGTGGTTTTCTTCTAATTTTTTGCTGTGCCAGCTTTAGGCTGACACAGCTGAGGGGGCGGAGTATTGGGGCCCTTGGGGATTTGCAGAGGTTTGGATCCAGAAGATTTAAAATCTCCACTGGAGCTTCCTTTCTAGCAGTGTTCCTCAGTGCCAGCAGAGGCCTACTCACCATCCTAACCTCCCACACACTTTTATTTATAAATGTATAAATATATTTGTACAGCGCTATTTCATTAAAAACATCAACATGGTTTACAACGTTAACAAACAACAACCGTACAATTAAAGCATTAAAAATACAAAACAAAGGTTCATTATTGTGAAAAGCCAACTTCTTAATTGCCTGCATAAGCCTGGCAAAACAGAAAGGTTTTCAGCAGGTGTTTAAGTTAAAATAGAAGGTGCCTGCAACTTCAGCTTGGGGGAGAGGTTAGGATTGCACTGTTAGTCTTGATTCATCCCATTCATCATCATTATTTTTATTCCCTAATCCTGCTTTTGTACACAGGGTTGATAAAGGGTGGGGTTTTTTCCTTGTACGCTTTCTTTCTTAGGGCTCATCTACATGGTGGTTTACTGTGTGTTTGGTGCTACTCACATCTCCTTTTAATTCACATGATGTTACTGGCAAACAGAAGCTATCACACAGTTTTCCCCCTGTAAATCCGTACTAATCCAATCCACTGATAATACGAAAAGTGGAGGAAAAACCATCTCCACTGCGCTGTGCTCCCCCTTTGCTCCGATGACTTTAAGTGGGTTTTTTCAATTGTTTCCCTCTCCATGCCCACTCCTCCTCCTCCCTTCTCTCATTTCACTTCCTGTGAGCTGACAAGCAACTTCTGGCTGCTCTGCTCCATTCTGCTGACCTTTTTTATGTTGCTGCAAATGGTGCCATTATTTTCCCCCTATCTTGTGCACAAAAGCAGAACACTGCTCAAAGAAAGATTTGTATTTCAGGTGTATTGTACCAGTGAAAATACAAATAATTGCAATTCCCAGTTGTTTTTTAAAAATGGAACCTACTGCAGCTGGTAGAACAAACTCAGCATGCTTGGTTGCCAAGCAACCAGAGGGAATGGAAATGTTAAATTAGAGGGCATTAGAGGGCTCTAACTCTTAGAGCAGTACGACAGTGGAACCAACTACCTAGGGAGATGGTGGGCTCTCCAACACTGGAGGCATTCAAGAGGCAGCTGAGAACGCGTCTGTCGGTTATGCATTAATTTGGATTCCTGCACTGAGCAGGGGTTTGATGTGATGGCCTTATAGGCCCCTTCCAACTCTACAATTCTATGATTCTGTGATATACAAATAGCAGTGACTCCTTTGCTTCTGCTATGAATTGGCATCTGTACTATGTGGTCTGTATATCTGATACTTGAGTTGAGTGGGTCCTCAACCAGACTTCAAAGATAAATAAGTAGACTGGTCCCCCCATGCCCCTCCTTTCTTCTCTATCAAGTTGCTCTTAGATATACTGCAGAGAGTTTAGAAGTGTTTTGCTACTTCTTTCTTTGTCTTGTCAGAAAAAGGTCACTCCAGGAAAAATGGAAAGTTCCATGGAGGTTATAGCATGGGCCTTTCACCTTCAGATCACAGGCTAAAATTAGTCTCTTACGGCTCAGCAGTCATTTGAAGGCACTATCGCCTCACAATTATTTATGTGAAGTGAAGTTTGAAGGGTGACTCCTGTTTTTACTATCCAGGTGTCTCTATAACAACAAAATCTATTATGAGGGTTCCCAAATTTTGCTTTCAAAAATTCTGGCACCTAGGTAGGAGCAGGTGGACAAAGCCAGGGACTGGTCAGGGGTGGAATCTGACAGACTTCAGCAAGACCAGAGCTAACAGCAAAAGCTATCTTTTTATTCCTGTGATTGATGCTGGGCCTGACAGATTTGGTGGACTGAACCTGTCAAGACCAGCACCTTGAATTGGGCCTGGTGACAAATAGGCAGCCAGTGAAGATCTTTAAGGACTGGTGTTATGTGGTCCCATGCAGTTAGGTCCATTAAAACCCTGGCCGCTGCATTTTGCACCAGTTGAAATCTCCAGGCCATTTCAAGGGCAGCCATGCATAGAGTAAATTACAATAGTTGAAACACGAAGGTACTAGTGTAGGAATTACTGTGGCTATCAGGTGATCCCTGTGCAAGAATAGCCATAGCTGTTGAATCAACTGGAGCTAGAAAATGGCACTCCTTGCCACTGAGGTCACCTGGGCTTGCAGTGTGTAGAACCCAGGAGTATCTCCTGGGTACACACTTGATTATTCAGGGGGAGTACAATCCTATCTAGAATATGCCACCTTCCTAATGTCTGGACCCAGCAACCACCAACCACAGCATCTCTATCATGTCAGGACTCAGCTTCAGTTGATTAGCCCTCATCCAACCTGTCAGGCCCAGGATGTGACTCAGGAACCAGACCAACGGCTGTAGTTAATTCGTGTTTTATTAGGGTAATGTCCAAACAAAGACTGCGTTTTCTCATGAAGCAATACAGGGATACAGGTCCTGCGGCATTGGGAGAAAGTTGACAGAGCAAGGGACTTCTTCCCGCCTGTTCTTTAAGAAGGGGCCAAACGGGCGCGCAATCTTTCGCTCCTCCTTAACTGCCCCTCAGGTACTGCCCGCCTTCCCCCCCTTCTCTCCTGTCTTTTCAGCTGTCTGCGTGTGCGCGGTGAGGGGGGAAGCATCACCCCCTCCTCTTCTGAAGTTTCCGATTCCAGGATGGGGGATAGGGGAGGGGCTGATGGTAAACTGCCTCCCCGCTTTTCGGCTGTGAGCAGCCCTCCCTCTTCCCCCTCTTGCTCTGAGCCTGAAAGAGGGGGAGGCGTGAGAATGTCCAGGGAGGGCTCAGGCTCCCCGTTGCTAAGCGACCTTATCACTGGCAGTTCCTCTGTTTCGTCTTCGCTCCAAAGGGGGGAAGTTCCTCCCCCTTCCCTCTGCCATCCATCCGAATACTCTTCTCCCAACTCTCCGGGATCCAGCTCCCCGGGATTGGGACCCCAGCTCTGCCTTCCGACACCATCCCCCTCCCAGGCTGTGCCCCCCTCCCCTTGTCTGGCTTGGGACGGTGGGGAAAACGTTGATGGAAAAGTTTTACCAAGTCTGGAGCATGCACATCAGCTGCATCTTCCCATGATCTGTCAGCCACCCCATAGCCTTTCCAGTGAATCAAGTACTGCAGCTTGTGGCATCTGATCCTGGAATCTAAGATCTCCTCAACTTCAAACTCAAGCTGCTCATTTACCAGGAGTGGAGCTCCGGGAGGTTCCTCCGGCCGTAACTCACTGGGACGGGCGGCTTTCGTTAAGAGGGATCGATGGAACACAGGATGTATTTTAAACGTGTCAGGCAGCTTCAGTCGGTACGCCACGGGATTGATTTGAGTTTCTATTTCGAAAGGACCCACCCTCTTGTCTTGTAATTTTCTACATTTGCCCAGCATCTGGAGGAAGCGGGTGGACAGCCATACCTGGTCTCCCGATTGAAGGGGGGGCCCTCCTTCCTGTGCAGGTCAGCAACTTGCTTGTACTCCGTTTTGGCTTCGTTTAACTGCTGTTTCAGTGTCTGTTGCGCCGCTTGCAATTCCTTAAGGAAGTTCTCAGCTGCCGGTACCAGCATTCCTTCTGAGCTGCTTGGAAAGACTTTAGGATGGAATCCATAATTAGCGAAGAACGGGGTTTGTTGAGTGCTGGAGTGCAGAGAATTGTTGTAGGCGAACTCTGCAAAATGCAAATATGATACCCAGTCAGTCTGTTGATAGGACACATAACTTCGTAAATATCTTTCCAAAACGTTCCGTCTGCCCATCTGTCTGGGGGTGATGGGCGGAGGAGAGTTTTAATTCCGTCTGCAACTGTTTCCACATTGCTCTCCAAAATTTGGCTGTGAACTGAGTTCCTCGGTCTGAAACTACGCTGTTTGGCAATCCATGCAGCCGGTAGACTTCTTTTATGAATAACTTGGCCATTTCTTTAGCCTCTAAGGCCCCTGCACAAGGAAGAAAGTGTGCCATTTTGGTAAGTAGATCCACCACTACTAAGATGGCTGTCATTCCTTGGGACTTGGGTAGATCAGTCATAAAATCCATGGAGAGGTCCTTCCAGGGTTCGTGTGGGACAGGCAACGGTTGTTACAGTCCTGCTGGTGTCCCTGTTTGTGTTTTTGTCCGCAGACAGACAGAGCGGGACTTTACATAACTCTCAATATCCCGACGCATTTTAGGCCACCAGAAGTCCTTGGCCACGTTCTGAATGGTCTTGTAAATCCCAAAGTGTCCCGCTGTGATGGAATCATGACACTGGCGTAGGATTCTGAGCCTTAATTCCCCTTCTGGCACATATCTGGCGGTTTTGAACCATAACAGTCCATTTCTCCAGTGAAAGGTTACTTCTGAGTCTTGACCTTGTCCCGTCTCCTGCTGATATTTTAGCATGTCTGCATCTTCTTGTTGTGCCTTTTTGAGTTCCTCTTCCCATGAAGGCTGGGATACTCCCAACGTTAATTTCTCTGGCGGGATTACGTACTGAGGCTGGTCCTCGGATTCACTTTCTTTGTATTGTGGCTGTCTGGATAAGGCATCCGCTCTCTGGTTTTTGGCTTGGGCATGGTAAGTAATCTGGAAGTTAAACCTAGTGAAGAACTGGGACCATCTTATCTGTCTCTGGTTCAGCTTTCTGGCTGTTTGGAGGCTTTCAAGATTCTTGTGGTCGGAGCGCACTTCAATTCGATGAGAGGTCCCCTCTAGGTATTGACTCCAGTTTTCAAAAGAGTCCTTGATGGCCAGCAGCTCCTTCTCCCAAACTGTGTAGTTCTTCTCTGCAGGCTTTAACTTCCGAGAGAAGTACGCACAGGGGTGCAGCTCCTTCCCTTCTTGGTCTAATTGTAGCAGGACCCCCCCGATGGCAAAATCTGAAGCATCTGCTTCCACTACGAAAGGGCGGTTCGGATCAGCAAAGCGCAGAATGGGCTCAGTAGCAAACCTTCTCTTCAGCTCCTCAAAGGCCTCGGTGGCGTTCTCTGTCCATTGAAACTTCTTCTTCCCCCTTAAACAGTCAGTCAGAGGAGCTGTTAATTTGGAAAACCCTGGAATGAACTTTCTGTAATAATTGGCAAACACCAAAAAACGTTGTACATCCTTTTTGGTGACAGGTTGGCCCCAGTCCAATATGCAGCTTACTTTCCCTGGGTCCATCTCCACGCCTTCCGCTGAGATTCGATATCCAAGGAAGTCTAGAGACTTGAGGTCAAATCCACATTTCTCTAATTTAGCATACAGGTGATTTTCTCTCAGTCTCTTCAACACCGTCTTCACATGCTGGTCGTGGTCTTCCTGGTTCTTTGAGAACACCAGGATATCATCTAAGTAACAGATTACATACGTGTCCAACAAGTCTCTAAACACGTCGTTCATGAATTTTTGAAAAATTCCTGGACTTCCACAAAGCCCGAACGGCATGACCAGGTATTCATACTGTCCGTAAGCGGTCAAGAATCCTGTTTTCCATTCATCTCCCTCCTTCATTCTGATCAGATTGTACGCTCCTCTCAAATCCAACTTCGTGAAGATTTTTGCAGAGCGCAGTCGGTCCAGCAACTCTGAGATCAGGGGCAGCGGGTAGCTGTTGGGGATGGTGATCTGGTTCAATGCGTGATAGTCATTACAGGGTCTGAGTTCCCCCCCTTCTTTTTCACAAACAATAGTGGCGCTCCAGCAGGGGATTGTGAGGGGCGTATGAATCCTCGCCTCAGGTTTTTATCCAGGAATTCCTTCAGGGCCTCCCTCTCATTCTCTGTGAGAGAGTAGATTCTCCCTGATGGGATGCTGGCTCCTGGCACTAGGTCAATCGCACAGTCGTAAGGGCGGTGGGGGGGTAAAGTCTCTGACTCTTTTTCATCAAACACATCTTTGAATTCTTCATACTTTGGCGGCAGGGTCACTTGCTCGATCTCTTGCACTGCCCCCGCTAAGGTGTTCTTGATTCCTTCAGGTTGACAGTTCTCCTGGCAATACTATGAGGTGAACCACACCACCGCCTCCTTCCAACTTATTTTGGGTTCATGCTTTGCTAGCCAGGGCATTCCCAGAATCACCTCAAAGTTCGAGAGATCTGACATGTATAGCGAAATGAACTCTTCGTGCCCAGGGATTTGAAGTTTCACTTCCTCCGTGGCTTGTGTCACCCCTCCTGACTTCAGGGGTCTCCCATAGATAGTCTCCACAGCTAGGGGAGCGTCCAGTTTCCACCGGGAAATTCCATGACGCTTGACTAACTTTGCATCAATAAAATTTGTGGAGGCTCCACTGTCAATTAAGGCAGTGGAATTAAACACCACTCCTCTGGAAGTTGTAATCCGAATAGGCAAGACCAACACCCCCTTTGAGGGAGGTTGGATCGTTGGGGGGCCTTTATACAATGCTGCCCCCAGTCCACCGGCCTGCACGTGGACTGGGTGTTCTAGTTTCCCGACGGCTCGGCTTTCCCCCCTTTCAGTCCACAGTCTCTGGCCACATGGCCCGGCTTTGAACAATAAAAGCATAAACGTTCCCGGCGTCGTCTTTCCTTTTCTTCTTCCGACAGTCTTGGCCTAGCCCCTCCCTGTCCCTCAGTTGCATTACCTGCCATCCCTGCAGTGGGAAGGGTCTTGTTGCGGGATGCCGAGGCTGAGTATCTCGGGACCTCCTGCTTCCTTTCCAGGTGCCTTCCTTCCATCCGGTGATCTATCTGTAGGCATAGCTGGATGAGCCCTGGTAGGTCAGCGGGGGGGGAGGTCCTGGCCAACTCATCCAGGATTTCAGCATTTAATCCACTCCGGTACATAAACATCAGGGCGGTGTCATTGTAACCAGTTTCCTGGGACAGAATTTTAAAAGCGTTAGTGTACTCGGAAACAGTCCCTTTAGCTTGCTTCAGAGCGCCTAGTTGCCGCGCTACTGTTTCAGCCCTTTGCGGGTCTTGAAACATCTCGGTCATCTCCTGTATAAATCCTCTGTACCTTCCTAAGACAGTATCCTTTCTCACGAGATACGGAGTCACCCATTTTGCAGCTTCTCCCTCCAGGAGGCTAATCACGAAAGCTACTTTAGCCCCATCGTCTGGAAATTCCGTGTGCCTGACATCCAGATATAACTCACATTGAGCCACGAAGGTTGCCAACTGATCACTTTGTCCCGCGTATTTTGGGGGCAATCCAATGGGAACCTTTACTACGGCAGCTGGAGGGGCTGTTCGCATCTGGTCTATCGTGGCCTTCAAGGTTTGATTATCCGTCTTCAGCGCCTTGACTGCTGCTAGCGGGGCTTGAACATCTGTCTGCAAATCAGCTACCTTAGTCCTCAAGAGTTCCACTTCTTCCGTCTCAGAAGTGGGGTTCGTCCCCCCCGCTGCTCCCTTTGACATCTTGTCCCAGTCAAGTGAAGAGAGCGTTGAGGGTGATTTAGGTGGCTCTGTCAAGCTGTCAGGCCCAGGATGTGACTCAGGAACCAGACCAACGGCTGTAGTTAATTCGTGTTTTATTAGGGTAATGTCCAAACAAAGACTGCGTTTTCTCATGAAGCAATACAGGGATACAGGTCCTGCGGCATTGGGAGAAAGTTGACAGAGCAAGGGACTTCTTCCCGCCTGTTCTTTAAGAAGGGGCCAAACGGGCGCGCAATCTTTCGCTCCTCCCTAACTGCCCCTCAGGTACTGCCCGCCTTCCCCCCCTTCTCTCCTGTCTTTTCAGCTGTCTGCGTGTGCGCGGTGAGGGGGGAAGCATCACCCCCTCCTCTTCTGAAGTTTCCGATTCCAGGATGGGGGATAGGGGAGGGGCTGATGGTAAACTGCCTCCCCGCTTTTCGGCTGTGAGCAGCCCTCCCTCTTCCCCCTCTTGCTCTGAGCCTGAAAGAGGGGGAGGCGTGAGAATGTCCAGGGAGGGCTCAGGCTCCCCGTTGCTAAGCGACCTTATCACTGGTAGTTCCTCTGTTTCATCTTCGCTCCAAAGGGGGGAAGTTCCTCCCCCTTCCCTCTGCCATCCATCCGAATACTCTTCTCCCAACTCTCCGGGATCCAGCTCCCCGGGATTGGGACCCCAGCTCTGCCTTCCAACACAACCCATTACTGCCCCCAGATACTAATCAAGCACCTGCACAGCTTTACCTTATTCATATGGTATGGAGAAATACAGCAGAGTGTTATCTGCATGTTGACATTTCCTACTGACATGGAAAAGGGAATATCTGGACTTTTAATGCCCTGGGTTATGGAACTCTTTGACGCAGAAAATCCAAAATCCCCCAAATTCCAATGCAATCAGGACGACACTCTACCATTTATTAATTAACAATTCCAAGAATCCTGCATTGTTTTGTGATGTTCTACCTAGTACCCAAAACATCCAACCAATATCTTCTTCCTTCTTTTCAAAAAGTAGCCTGAGTATCTCCATGCCTTTTTGTTCTCACAGAAAACCCCTTTCAGTAAATATCCTAGTAGTTTTCTAAATCTATAACTGCTCTTTTATCCCTGAGCATCCGTCCTGCCCATGCCTGTCCCTAAGTTCCTAGTCTGATGTCCAGCTATGGCCTAAGAATGCTGGCACCTATCCCAGTGAATGCCCTACTGTGGCCTGGGAAGCCTGACCCTTAGATCCATCTAACTTCCTTCTCTCTATCTTCCTCCATGGACCTCAACATACATGAGAATAGGTAAAAGCTCCCACCCTTTCTCGGCCTCTCCCTCTCACCTGCCTGACCATTTGGCTGATTTTCTTCTCCCCACTGCTCCTCCTGTCTCATTCTTGCCCCCTCCCCCACCCTGCCTGGATGCCACAACAAAGTCTTCAGCTTCCTGCAACTCCCCTCTTTTTCCTCCTTCCTTTCTGGGATAGCTTTAAGTGACTGATTGTGGTTTTGTATATTATTGCCTTATAATAAAGATACCTTTTCAGGCTTGAGTCCTAAAGTCTCAGTTTCCTCTCGGGAAACCCTGGGGAATTTTATTTATTTATTAAATTTATATTCTGCCCTTCCTCCCAGAAGGAGCCCAGGGTGGCAAACAAAACGCTAAAAACACTCTAAAACATCTTAAAAACAGACTTTAAAATTTATTAAAAGAAAACATTTTTAAAAACATATTAAAACAAAACATCTTTTAAAAAAAGAAGCTTTAAAACATCTTAAAAAGCAATTCCAACACAGACGCAGACTGGGATAAGGTCTCTACTTAAGCTGTGGACATACTGAAGTGTGGTCATTTTTTATTTATATGTATGACGATAACATTGTGCAAGGTGCCATCTACCACCACACACCCTGCTGGTGGGGTTGAGTGTGGCATGCAGATATATTTTTTTTAAAATTTAACCAGCTCTTTTGTACAAGTCTGGTATGTCAGAAAATTTGATTCTCAAAAAAGAAAAAAATGAATAAACATTGGCCCTGCACAAAGGAAGACAGATAACCTGTGTACATGCCAACAATGGACCTCAGGTTTCCAGAGCTCAGGAAGGATGGGGAAGTACTAACTGAGGGGAGGGGACAACAATACACAGTGCAAATACATCCCATCAAGCACCATCCAGTGGCATGGATGGAAAACCTTGAGACAAAGTTCAACTGAGTGTCTATGTGTGGACAAAAGTGCACAAAAGCACACATGAAAAAGTCGGATCTGCATTACCTATGTGTGCATCAATACTCTGGTGTGTATAGGGTTGCCAGGTTCAATCCCTGAGACTGATCCTGTATCTTTAGGAGAAAAGAAAGTCAGGCAAGTGCAGGTGTTCTTGCAACCCTGTAATGGGAAAAACCACAAGGTGGAATTCTCCCTCCCCCCTCCACAACTTTTAAAGATACAAAAGACCTCTTGGAGGCTGGGCCTTGCAACCAAGAGGTCTTTTGTATCTTTAAAAGTTGTGCAGGGGGAAGGGAGAATTCCACCTTGTAGTCTTTCCCATTACAGGGTTGCAAGAACACCTGCACTTGGCTGACTTGCTCTTCTCCTAAAGATACAGAATCAGTCTCAGGCCATGGACCTGGCAACCCTAGGTGTGTATGCACTCAAGATGTGCCCTGAAAAGCATGGTAATAATGAATGATGGGGTATGTAGTTCAAGCATTCACACTAAGTGATATTGATACTGACAATTTTCTGGTAAATTCCAGTTTGACTGACCAGTGGTAGAGACACATTTACTGTTGTGCCTGTTCCAGTGCATCTCTACCTCTCTTTTCTCAAAATGGGGGCACATGACACTAGTCAAACTCTGCCCCTTTTAACTCTTAAAACCTTGTCAGATCAGCTGCAGTGCATTTTTTAAAAATTCAACTTCAGGGAGGTTTCACAACTGACTGGTAGATCAACCCATTCATGTTCCAGGTGTGGCCAATGGAAACACTTTGCTGCAGGCTCAGGCAGAGACAGTGATTGGCCCAATGCTTTGCTGTGGGCAGTCCAAAATGGTCTGACGACCATGCAGAAAGGTGGTGTGGCCAGCAGAGGGCAGTGTTGCTTCAAAACACAGCTAGAAAAAAACATTCTGGCAGCTTTTCAGGTGACTAGTGTGCCCACAGCCCAGGAATGAGAACTTAGGATTCTAGTGATAACTTGATGAAGATGTCGACCCAGTGCGCAGCAGCTCTGAAAAAGGCAAACTTCATGCTAGTGATCATTAGGAAAGGAATTGAAAATGAAACTGCCAGTATCATAATGCCATTATACAGATTCATAATGCTGTGTACAGTTCTGGTCACCTCACCTCAAAAAAGATATTGCAGAGTTGGAAAAGATTCAGAAAAGGGCAAGCAAAATTATCAAGGGAATGGAGCAACTCTCCTATGAGGAAAGATTACAGTATTTGGGACTCTTTAAGTTTAGAGAAAAGGCAGGTAAGAGGTGACATGATAGAAGTGTATAAAATTATACCTGGCATGGAGAATGTAGATACAGAAAAGTTTTTCTCCCTCTCTCATAACACTAGAACCCGTGGACATCCAGTGAAGTTAAATGTCGGAAGTGTCAGGACAAAAAGAAAGAAAGTCCTTCTTCACACAGTTCATAGTTAAATTACAGAATTTGCTCCCTCAAAAGACAGCAATGGCCACCAACTTGGATGGCTGTAAAAGAGGATTAGACAAATTCATGGAAGATAAGATCACCAATGGCTAGTAGCCACGGTGGTTATGCTCTCCCTCTACGGCTGGATGCAGTCTGCTTCTGAATACCAGTTGCTGGAAACTGCAGGAGGAGAGAATACTCTTGGTCTCAGGTCCTGTTTGTGGGCTCCCTGTGGGCATCTGGTTGGCCACTGTAAGAACAGGATGCTGAACCCGATGCCTTTTCCAGCAGCCTTTTCTTATGTTCTTATATTACTCAAAAACGTTCTTGCAATTAATGCCAATTTCTGGCTTTTCATGCAAAAAATTCTGGCAAGCGGCACACAGATAAAAATTCTCTGCATCATTATTTCTCTGGTTGGTCAGCAAGCCTAAATACAGCCTGCAGTAACAAATGTGAGGTCTCACTGGATTTAGAAGTCGTCCTGTAAGAATTATCTTTTCTGTGCTGTAACTGAAAAATACCAAAGGGAAAACTTCTTGGTTTTGGATTTGGGTAAAATCACTGTAAGACAAATTAAATGCTTCAAGAATGCTTAGTTAGACATATGTGAACATCCTTGCCTTCTTCCTGTCCAATTTTGCTATCTCTTGGTAATCAGTCATCTGTATTCATCTTACTTAAATTAAACAGGTTCTGGAATTCAGCTTCCAGAAACCTTTAACTCTACTAATGTCTGTTGAAAACCTTCTGAGGGTCCTTTGTGTCTAATATAAATAAAAAGTCTGGGGGTAAAATACTCCAACTTACTAGCTAACAGTAGTTTTTGTTTACTTCCCATGCCATTCACAGTTGACATATTTTCAGCCATATCCCACTGCCTTAATTACCCATAACTGTCCCATTTATAATTTATTGATTTTTGACCTTCATTTAATTCATGTGCTTCACTGCTCCATTAAATATTTTTACTTTTTGTTTTACTTACTAGTTGACAGCATTTATTGCTTGACTTTGTAACTACCCTGTTGATCTTTTTGAACTTCTTTTCTTCCCCCTGAACTTGTCTTTCTTAAGTTAGTGAAGCTGTTCTTCTTCCTGTCAGTCTAGAGCAACAGATAAATAAAAACACGGACTGTGCTATCCTTCCTTTCAGATAAGTGAACCTCAGGTCAACTGAGCTGACAACCTCTTGCTCAAAGAGTTTTAATAGTTTCTTTTCAAATATTTTTGTGTGACCCATCATCCATGAGAAGTTTTCTGTTCTTCTAATTGAAATTGGCCTTTTGATTTTAGCAGTGGGTTAAACCTTTGCCCACTCTAATGGAAATGTAGATGAAATGTGAAGTCTACTAATTCCTGAAGTGGACCAGTTGTTGGATGTGTAACCATAACCATAGAGGAAGAAGGGCCAGGTCTTGGTGTCTGCAGCTGGTCCCTAGGCAATTGTCTCCCCAGTTACCAACTGGAATTGCAATTTCAAAACAACATTTTATTTATTTGTAGGGAAAGGGCAATAGCTTGGGGTTTCAACTGATTTGTATTGGGGAAAACAAACCAGTGATACCCACATTAAAGGTTAGTGCAATAATGACCCATAGCATTTCCCAGAGACAACATGTAAGGAAGAAACCTGTTTTCTTTGACTCTCTGAGCATTATGCACTACTCTATATGGGGTCAATGTGTCCAACCTCTCTCTCCTTCTGAGGTCACTCCAAGTGGGAAATGACCCAGCTGGATTACTGCTGATCTGTGTGGATTTTCTCTCAGTAGCAATGAGGGAAAGTTGTCCTTCCAGCAACAGTAGCTTCCATGAGATGCTCTACTAGAATGTTGATTAATTCTCAGCAGATAAGATCTCAACAGCTTACACAGAAGTCTTCAAGAGTCCGCAGACTAGGGTTGCCAGGTGTCCAGTTTTCGGCTGGAGACTCCATTCTTTTTGGGTCTTCTCCAGGTTTCCAGGGTGACTCACCTTAATCTCCGGACTCTTAGCTTTCATTTAAAAAGAAATTAAGTTTCTAGGTGGTCTGGTTCAAAAGATATAAACCAAAATGTCAGCCAACCCCCCCCCAACTTCTGTTAGTACAGGCTGCTCTAATCCCTGCCCTTTCAGGTTTTTAGCCATGTCAGGGTTGTGATTGACAACAGCAAGAGTTAAACCTCATTTCAGGTTCTGAGAACAGTTTCCTTTTCCTGCTTGTCTCACATCAGGAATTCAGTAAATATATAGCTTTCAGCAGCATACTTTCTCTATACTGGCATACCCTGCTTAACGTCGCTTCACTTAACGTCGCCTCGCTATAACATACATGCTCCATACGCCACCATACCCCACTTAACGTACACGTGCTTCGCAATTACGGACACTTAATGGCATGATGCCGCTGCCAACTGGTGGTGATTGCTGTGCAGTACATGCATAGATAATTGCTTCACTTTAAGTACATTTTCACTTTACACTTTCACTTTCACTTTACATTGCGTATGTTAAAGCGGGGTATGCCTGTACAGGATTGGGAGTTGCTTCTGAGTAAACATGCATAGGATTGCACTGCAACAGATCACAGCAGGATCTTGGTAGGCATAATAGTGTACATGCAAGGTTTTTTTAATTACTTACAAAATGGTATATTATACTTTTTATTTTTCAAATAATTATTGCGTGCCTCCCCAATCTCTGAGCGGTGAGATTTCCGGGGTCCCTGCACTCATCCAGGGCTTGGTTTCCTTTGGGAAGAAGGTCAGCAGAGACTGCGGTGTCTTTATGAAATATGGTTTATTTATTTACACACATTCCAACCTGAGCTTAGGATGGAGGGGTTCAAGGCATCAGCAGTCAAATATCCAACTTTCCCATCAGTGTTACAGGAGGCACCCCAAATGCCATGGTGCAGAGAGCCAGTCTCTCTGCCTGCCTCCAGTTCCCAGCAATTCTCTAGACAACTAAAAACACAAGCTTTTCCTAGGCTCCAGGAGGGGGGGAAATGCTCTCCTGAAGAGTTTCAATAACAAAAGGGTCTTCCTGGCCCATTCACCAGTTGCTGGGCAACATAGAACAATTATCCTACCTGACCACTCTATTAGCTCAACAAAAGAGACTCATCTGACCAGCAGAGCGAGTTCCTCATTCCAAGGCACAGGATTCCAAACCAGAGGCTGGAAAGGGGACCCACAGGGATCATCCATTCCAACCCCATATAACATAATTTTTGAACAGAGGTTTTAAAAAGTGTACATGCTTCAATGTTATTCTTTTCTAATTAAGGAGTCAAACAAAGTTTACATTTTACAGGACTGTGGAAGAGGGCAGCTTATTTGTCTTATTTATAACTTGTTTTGAAAACTTTCCCAACATGAAATTTTTCTGGGAGTAAAGCTGCAATGCTAATTCCACATACCTGGGAGTTAACTCCATTGAATTCAGAAGGACTTACTTTTGAGTAGACATGGTTAGGATTGTGCTGAAAATCAGTGGGACTTTTGAGTGAACATAGAAAAGGATTGTGTTGTAAATCTTTCTGTCCTCCTCCGATCCTTTTTTTATTTAAAGCAGTTAGGCAGGGCTTACTTAGGTGTCACTGCTTTTATTTGGCAGGAAACTAATACTTTTTTTTTTAATGTTCTGCAATGGCCAACTGTTTTTGACAATGAACTATTATCTGGGATGTATGTATTTTTACATCTCCAGTGTGTGTGCATATGGAATATTTCCAACAACCCTGTGAGGTAGGGTTGGAAACCAAGGCAACTCACAACAAGCAATAAAGCCATTTAAAATTCAATGACTGTAAAACAAATATAAAACAGTTGAAAACCGCTTAAAGTGGCATTTTGGATTGGGTGTGTGAAGTTCCTTATCATTGAATTGCAATCCCGTGCATGCTTCCCTGTCTGAGTAAACCCCATTGAATACATTGGAACTTGCTTCTGAGTAAACATGCATAAGATTGCACTATAAATATCTTTACAGTTTGTGTAAATAATAAACATCTTTGATATCCATATTTATATAAATACTGCTTCATACTGTGTCTCAATATGTATCCAATTTCATACTACAGTTGTACATTGCTATTTCCTCTACGTTTTAAGTGTGCCTTTCTTGCTTGGGGTGGTCATGGTCCCCCTCCATTGTTTTCACCCTGAGGGGCAGATAGGGCTGAGAGATGGCACTATAAATATCTTTACAGGCTGTGTAAATAATAAACAACTTTGACATATTTCTTCATACTATGTCTTCATATGTATCTGATTTCACACTATGGTTGTAAATTATTATTTACAAATTATTATTTCATCTACATTTTGTGTCCTTCCTTGGGGTGGTCATGGTCCCGCTCTGCTGTTTTCACCCTGGGGGTCAGATTAGGTTGAGACATGGTGCATAGCCCATGGTCACCCGGTACACTTTGTAGCTTATTTCCATTTTAAAATTTAATTAAAATGATTTATATGCAGGCAAAGTTTATGAAGTAACGCAGATCCACATAATATATTTAAAGCATATCCAGCTCGCATTTAAAGCACATGACTTCCCCTAAAGAATCCTGAGAAGTGTAGTTTCCCCCTCACAGTTATAGTTCTCACCACCCTTAACAAATTACAATTCCCAGGATTCTGTGTTGGGATTCATGTGCTTCAAATGTATGTTGAATGTGCTTTAAATGCATGGTGTGGATCTGCCCTAGTATGCTATGCATTCATTAGTGAATTGAAAAGAACAGTTTTAAAATATACATTTTTAAACAGGGCTGCAGTTCAGTGGCAGGGCACATGCTTTGCATGCAAAGTTCCAAAATTCAATTTCTGAAAGAGACTATTGCCTGGAATCCTGGAGAGCCAATGCTAGTCCATGTCATCAGTACTGAGCTAGATGGTACCAAATGGCCTGACTCGGTACAAAAGAGGAAAGAAACCCAAGGGCCACATTGACTCCAAAAATTATTTATTTATTTTATTTACAACATTTATATACTGCTTTATTGTAAAAAAACCTCAAAGCGGTTTATAGCAGGAATTAAAACAATAGAATTATTGGCAAAAACAGTTAAAGACAGGTATTTAAAAACATTCAGAATAATAAAACCAAAAATGAGTTAAAAACAGATATAAAAAACAATAGCTTCTACATGCCTGGGTAGGCTTGCGTAAACAAAATAATTTTTAGCAGGTGCCAAAATGAGTACAGTGAAGGCACCTGCCTAATGTAAATAGGCAGGGAGTTCCAAAGCATAGGTACTGCAACACTAAAGGGTCAATTTCTTACCAGAGCAGAACTAGTACTATGTGGAACCCATAACATGGAAAGCACACCTTGAACTTGGCCTAGTAGCAAATCAGCAAGCAGCGCAGATTTCAGAGCAGGGGTGTTATGTCTTGATGGGGTCTCACTCATGTCAGCAATTGTGCTGCACCATTCTGCACTAACTGCAGCACCCGGGTCAGGTTGTGCTGCATTGGGATTTCTGTGACCTTGGCTAACTGGCTGCCAGGATTTTTTTAGTTTTGGTTAGGAACCCTGACTGGTTGTGGCATACTGAGTTTTCTGCCTTACTCATAGGAATCTTGTTGTGGTTGGTATGGTATAGTATTTAGGAAATCATCACTGTCTTTTGTTTTTGTTTTTCTATTTGCATTTCAGTTACCTTTATCCTCACCCCCTTTCATACATAGAAGCAATGACAGTGGTTCCATGTGGTCAACTCAACCCCCTTAAACCCACTGCTGATGCACCTTGTTATTTGCATGGTGGTTTTTTTCTTGCCCAATAGTGGTGAAAGAGAATTCACATACTGGGAAGTGTGGCTTCAATTGCTGTTTTTCCTGACCTACAGCCTGTAAAGGTAGACCAAACCATGTGTGTTTTCTCTCTGTCAGTTATTACTCATTGGAATTGGGTTGGCTGGCAAAGTGAGTTTATAGCAACCCACAGAGTAGGCAGGAAAGAATAAAGAATCGTCTTAACTCTTACTCGTTTCTCAAACCTCTCTCTGCAGTGAAGGGCCAAGTCTGTAAAGAAGTTTGGAGCAGCCATGTTAAAAGGCATGAAGGTATTCCAGGCAGGGGGTTGCCAACCCTGATTTGATATGGATATTGTTGCAGAGGATACCTAGTCAAGCCTTACCAACAGCACAATCCTAACAATATTTACTCAGAAGCAAGTCCTGTTGAGTTCTATGGGGCTTACTCCTTACTCCCATCTAACATCTCCACAACATAAGGCTCCCTTCTTCCTACAATGGCTTTCTGGTGCCTGGCTGGGCCTGAGGGCACTTAAACCTTCTTGCCCGAAGCAAGTAGGCTAGATTAATGTTCCTTACCCAAGCTCTCTAAGCAGGTGAGAAGGAATGATCCTGTCACTTCAGCTGGATCTAGAAACACCCTCATTTAGCTAAGATTTCTATATTAATATCCAATCAGAGAATTTTTTTCATTTGAGTGGTATGCTCCAAGCAACTGTAGTTGATGCTTAATGTATCATGCTTAATGACATCACTAAGGCCCATCCCATGACATCACTAGGGCCTGCCCTTGAAATCTCAGGGTTTGGGATGCTTCTGACCTGGCAACCCTACTTCAGACTTCTCAGGAAGAAAGGCAATTCCTCAGGAGACATCTCCTCAGCATGTTTAATGAAAAGCTGTTGGCTGTCCTCCCCAGTCCTCTCACAGCAAACCCTCCTCCTTAGAAGGAATCAGCTAGGCCTACCATCTCCTCTTGCTATGCAACAACTCACAGACTCTCAAGAAAATCTTGCTCTCTCCCCTCCTGCCCCCCGCACACAACTAGTGATAAAAGCATTCTTGGGCCTGTCATTTCTTGAAGACATACACATGTTCTACTGCAAAGGAAATATAGATCTCTCACACTTTGTGGGAAGGCAACAACAGCATCACATATGTTCTATTTTTTATCCACACCTTCATGTTCAGAACAAATGTCCAATAATAAATCTTCAAAGAGCTTTGAACCATGTTTGATCTTGCACTCTTTCCAGCCCCCAAACTCATAAATAACCATTCAACAGCAGTCTTTCACCTTCACAAGTCAATAACAGCTTTTCTTCTTTTTAAACACATGTTGGATCTATTGCAGATATCTGGTGTTGAATAAAAGCAATTTGGAATCCTTGGAACGCTATAAATGTTGAAATAAGGACTATTTGATATTGAGTAAATACTACCTATATTATTCTTACCAGAGACAACAATATTTGAAGTGTTCAGATGTTACCAGGGAATCTATTGACTTTGGGAATTAATAGTAAATACAATATTAAATACACATTTAAATCTTGCCAGGAAAGAGACACCCGCTGATCAGCAGTACTTCATAAAGGACCACTTGTTGAGGGACTGTGGTAATATGCCTCCATATGTTTTCTAGACTTGTACCAAAAGCACACTTGCTCACATTATAGCAGTAAGAGCAGGAATCCAAAAGAATTCTGGGAAAGATTTGCAAAGTTCTTGTAATCCAAAACAAGGAGCATGACTTCCGGAAGATGTTGCATAGTGGCTAAAAAGCTGAGCTGTGAAACAAGAGGTCGCCGCTGCAAGCACACATTTGCAAGCAAGCAATTCTCTTTCAGCCTGAGCCCCAGTCTATAACACAGGAATAGCAAAGACCAAAGAGACAAGACATAAGCTATGGGTAGTGCACTTACCCATGTCAGCTGCAAAATGGGCCAACTATTTAAATCCTGGATACGTAGCAGACTGCCTCCCCCAGTACGGACCAAGTCAATTTTTAAGATTTACTGAAGAGGTCCTGCTGGTCATTCGATGACCAGCAGCTTGGCACTTGGCGACAATGTAGAAGTGGGGCCTCTCAGTCATAGCTCTCACTCTCTGGAATGCCATCTCTTGGGTAATTCACGAAGTGAAGACAATAAGGACCTTTTAATCCCTCTTTAAAACATCTATGATTGCCTAAGCTTTCCTGGACTTGGATTCCTAATTTTTGATTTTCTATTTTATGTGGAGTTCAGTATTATTTGTGATATATAATTTTGTTTTGTTGTTACCTTGTTTTTAGGAAATGTTATTGAATATTATTGTATTTTCATTGTTTTTATGTAAAGTGCTTAGTTATTTTATTGCATTAAGGGGTATGACATTTTTATAAACAAATAAAAACTAATGCTCATGGCAAGTGCATTTAAATGTGACAGGGCATGCACAGAACACTTGTAATGGGGAAGTGCTTTATTCTTCCTATCTGTCTTGATTTTATAGCAGCCTAACTTATAGGAGTGTTATAAGGATTGCTGAGAGGAAATTTTTTTTCTTTTCAAGGTGTTGGTTTCCCTGATAGATGACCTTCATGGGGACAGGGATGGGGGATCGCAATCCTGTTACTTTGGCTCAATCTCTCCGCAACCGTGGTATCTTCCTGGACCAGCTCTGTGAGTAGGGAATTAGAGGGGGGGACTGCTTTACAGTGGTTCTGTTCCTACTTATAGGGCCCAATTTCACAGAGTGGTATTGGGTGGCTATGTCTTGGCCCCCTGGCAAATATGCCACAAGGGTAGGGAACATTTTTTTCAGCTTGAGAGCCACACTGCCTTGTGGGCAACCTTCTGAGGATCACATGTGAGTGTTGGGTGGGCCAGAGGCAAAAGTGGGCACAGAAATAAATGTACATGTTATCTTTATACTGTAGGCTACTTTATATACACACACCCATCTCTATCCTCCATCCAGACAAGCAAGAAGCATGATCAGAGTGCAAGGACTCATTTCAGTATAAAGCAAGGCCAGTAATGACTGTGGTTTGGGGCAAGTGGGGGTGGCCTGGCGACAGTCCAAGGGCCAGACAGAGAGACCTGGAGGACTGCCTTTAGTCCTTAGGCTGGGGGTTCTCCACCCCTGTGCTACAGTGTGCTGCAGGGTACTGCCTTGCCCCCAGTGCCGCGTATGGTGTTCTAGTGCTATACTAAAAATAATAAAATAGTGTGCATTTTTTAAAAAATGATAATGAAAACCTTTCAGTCACTGCCATTTTAGCAACATGGTTAATGGCAGTGACTGGAAAGAGTTTTTAAAGCAATTTTAAATTAAAACTAACATTATAGCATTGTGCTGTTATAGCACTATAACTAGGACAGACAGACAGACAGATAGATAGATGATAGATAGATAGATGATAGATAGATAGATAGATAGATAGATAGATGATAGATAGACAGATAGATAGATAGATAGATAGATGATAGATAGATAGATGATAGATAGATAGATAGATAGATAGATAGATAGATAGATAGATAGATAGATAGATAGATAGATGATAGATAGATAGATAGATGATAGATAGATAGATAGATAGATAGATGATAGATAGATAGATAGATAGATAGATGATAGATAGATAGATAGATAGATAGATAGATAGATGATAGATAGATAGATAGATAGATAGATAGATAGATAGATAGATGATAGATAGATAGATAGATGATAGATAGATAGATAGATAGATAGATAGATAGATGATAGATAGATAGATGATAGATAGATAGATAGATAGATAGATAGATAGATAGATAGATAGATGATAGATAGATAGATAGATAGATAGATAGATAGATAGATAGATAGATAGATAGATAGATAGATGATAGATAGATAGATAGATGATAGATAGATAGATAGATAGATAGATAGATAGATAGATGATAGATAGATAGATAGATAGATAGATAGATAGATAGATAGATAGATAGATAGATAGATAGATAGATAGATAGATAGATAGATAGATAGATAGATAGAAAGAAAGAAAAGCATTTCAGCACTAATTAAAATATAAAATTTATAATGAGTCACTGCCCACATCAAAACCCCACCTTCTGAAAAATACAGAAGACCAGTTAAGGCTTTTACACTTGTGGAGATTGTGCTGCTCTTCTGAAAAAAGCTGGATATTTTGAGGCCTAAGAAAAGACTGAACAACCACAAAGAAAATACAGAATGACAATGATTGGACAATAGGGTTTGTGTCTTCCCCCTTTTTTCCTCGATGGAATTGTTCGCCATTGTGCCTTTAGAATTTCCTCTTTTAGAAACTCCATCGAGGAAAAAAGGGGGAAGACAGCAGAAGAAGCCAAAGTGGCTTCACAGAAAGCTTAGAGATGACCTGAAAACAAAAAACGAACACATGAAGGAAATGGAAGGAAGGCCAGGCCACAAAGGAAGAGTGCAGAAAGGTAGCACGGAATTGCAGGGATGGCATCAGGAAGGCTGAGAATGAGTTGAGGTTAGTGAGGGATGCTAAAAGCAGCAAAACAGCTTTTTTCAGGTACATCCATAGTAAAAGACAGAGGAAAGAAATGGTGGTACAGCTATTCAATGAGGATGGCAAAATGATAACAAAGAAAAAGCAGAAGTGCTCAATTCCTACTTTGGCTCAATCTTCTCCCAAGAGAGGGTCTATGACCCTCCTGGGAAATGTGAAGTTGAAGGGGCAGGATTACAGTTTGAGAATGATAGACAAATGGTCAAGGAATACCTAATCACTTTGAATGAGTTCAAATCTCCAGGGCCTGATGAACTGCATTCTAGAGTATTGAAGGAACTGGCTGAAGAACTCTTGGAACTGCTGTCTATTATCTTTGTGAAATCATGGAGGATGGGTGAAGTGCCGGATGACTGGAGGAGGGCTAATGTTGTCCCTGTCTTCAAAAAGGGCAAAAAGGAGGGACGTAGGAACTACAGACCAGCCTGACATTGATCCCTGGTAATATTCTGGAGCAGATTATAAAGCGGTAAATTTATAAGCACCTTGAAAACAATGCAGTGATTACTATAAGCCAACATGGATTTGCCAAGAACAAATCCTGCCAGATTAATCCTTATCTCATTTTTTGATAATATATCTCGACTTCAGCAAAGCTTTTGACAAAGTGCCCCATGATATTCTGATTAACAAGCTAGCTGAATGTGGGCTTGATAGAACAACTTTCAGATGGATCCACAGTTGGCTACAGAATCATACTCAAGAGTGCTTATGAATGGTTCCTTTTCAAACTGGGGGGAGGTAATGAGCGGGATACTGCACGGCTCAGTCCTGAGTCCCGTGCTCTTCAACATTTTTATTAATGACTTTGATGAGGAGGTGCAGAGAATGCTTATCAAATTTGCAGATGATACAAAATTGGGAGAGATAGCTAATACCTTGGAAGACAGAAATAAAATCCAAAGGGATCTTGATAGGCTGGAGCATTGGGCTGAAAACAACAGAATGAAATTTAACAGGGATAAGTGCAAAGTTCTACACCTAGGAAAAAGAAACCAAAGGCACAGTTAAAAGATAGGGGGTACTTGGCTCAGCAATACTACATGCAAGAAGGATCTTGGGATTGTTGTTGATCACAAGCTGAATATGAGCCAACAGTGTGATGCGGTTGCAAAAAGACAAATGCTATTATTGGCTGCATTAACAGAAGTATAGTTTTCAAATCGTGTGGAGTATTGGTTCCCCTCTATTTGGCACTGGTTAGGCCTCATCTTACTGCATCCAGTTCTGGACACCACACTTTAATAAGGATGCTGACAACCTGAAACAGGTTCAGAGGAGGGGGACAAAGATGATTAGTGGACTGGAAACAAAGCACTATTAGGAGAGACTGAAAGAACTGGGCGTGTTTAGTCTTGAGAAGAGGAGACTGAGGGGAGATATGATAACACTGTTCAAGTACTTGAAAGGTTGCCACAGAGAAGGCCAGCGTCTCTTATCCCAGAGTGCAGGACACAGAATAATGGGATCACCTTACAGGAAGTCAGATTTCAGTTGAACATCAGGAAGAACTTCCTAACTGTTAGAGTGGTACTACAATGGAACCAATGACCTAGGGAGGTGGTGGGCTCTCCAACGTTGGAGGCATTCAAAAAACATTGGACAGCTACCTGTCAGGTATGCTTTAATTTGGATTCCTACATTGAGCAGGGGGTTGGACTTGATGGCCTTATAGGCCCCTTCCAACCCTATGATTTTATGACTTCTGTCTGTCTCTAGCTGCAATCCACTAGTTTATGCCTGGGATGGACAATCTTTTCCAGCTCCAGGACCACATTTCCTCATAGGGGTGTGTGAGGCATCCTTCCCTGGCTCTCCCTGTCAGGTTCCTACCTGCGCGTGGCTACTGCCTGTCACTAGGCACCACCAGGGACTCCCCCAGTCCGGACCACTCTCTCTTATGGTTTCTCTCCCCGCTCTAGCACCAATCTCAACAGATCCCCCTGATAGGCAACCACCAGTAACGTCCCAATACTAGTATTCCCAGAGACTCTGAATACTGGTATTGTTATTCTCTTCACCGCTGCCACCATTTGTTACAGTTCCCCTTCAGCCTTGGTCATTACCTTACCCTCCCTTCTGGTCTGTGAAACCCCAGCCAAGGATCAGGCCTTTGGTAAACCAAATTAAGTATTTATTACAGATAACAAAGCTAACAAGATTAACAAGATTTCTTCTTAAGGCACATAAGCATATGGTTTTACTCAATACTAATCCGAACTCCACCCCCCACCTTCTTCACTCTCTTCTGGCAAACAACTCTCTCAAACCCCACCAAGCAATCCACTCTTTCTCTTCTCCCCCCTATTCCACTCTCACTCTTCCTTTTATACATTCAGCCATTTTAAACGCTCAGCCAATCATCTTGCATTCTACTGCCCATTCACTCCCCCTCCTCTTTCACTACTTACCATATATCTTCTAAACAACCAGCACTTACCATATATACATTAATATAGGAACATCACATTTCCCCCCCTTAAAACAACGGCAGAGTATTATTCCTGTTCCAGGATTTATATGTCGCGTTAACAAATAAAAGTCTCTATGGGGAAAATGTCTTTCTTTGTTCCTCCGTCTGGTCACGTCACTGCAGTCCCAGCCACTTGCCTGGAAAGTCCATCGGCCAGTACATTGTCCTTGCCTTTGATGAACTGGAAGTCCACTTGATAGTCCTGTAGGGCCCAGGACCACCTCTGCAGCATAGTATTATGGTTTTTCATAGTCTGCAACCATAACAAGGCCTGATGATCCGTAGTCACTGTGAATCTTCGTCCCCACACGTATGGGCGCAACTTGTTCAGTCCCCACACGACCGCTAGGCACTCCTTCTGGACCGACGAATAGTTTTTCTCCCTCGGCGTCAGCTTGCGACTCAGGTACGCCACTGGATGTCTGGTGCCTTCTCTCTCCTGCAGCAAGACGACTCCCAGCGCCAGGTCCGACGCATCTGTAGCCACGATGAATGGTTTCTCATAGTCTGGTGCTATTAATATGGGTCCTTGGCACAAGGCTTGCTTCAGCAGATCAAAAGCCTTCTGACATTCATCCGTCCATACCACACGCTCAGAACACTTCTTCTTTGTTAATTCATGCAAGGGGGTTGCTATTTCCCCAAAATTTCTCACAAACTTCCTATAAAATCCAGCCACACCCAGAAATGCCCTTACTTGTTTTTTGGTTAAGGGGATCGGCCACGCTTGTATTGCCTCCACCTTGCTCCATAAGGGGGTGATTTTCCCACTCCCCACCTTATGTCCTAAATAGATTACTTCCTTTAGTCCAAACTGGCATTTCTTAGCTTTTATTGTGAGGCCTGCTTTTCTTAAGGCCTCCAATACTGTTGTCAGGTGTTGAACATGCTCAGGCACCGACTTGCTAAAAATGGCCATGTCATCGATATAGGCCACTGCAAAATCTGACATGCCTCGCAACACAGTATTGATTAGCCTCTGAAATGAACTTGGTGAGTTCCTTAGTCCCATGGGTAAGGTCACAAACTCATATAACCCATCTGGTGTACTGAAGGCAGTTTTGGCTCTGGATTGCTCGTCTAGTTCCATTTGCCAAAATCCTTTACAGAGATCTAGTGTAGAGATAATGGTTGCTGCCCCCAATAACTCTAACATTGCGTCTACCCTAGGCATAGGATACGCATCTGGGACAGTAATTTTATTGATTAGCCGATAATCAATGCAAAACCTTGTCGTTCCATCTTTTTTCGGAACCAGGACAATACTTGAGGCCCAGGGACTGATGGATTCCCTGATCACTCCTAATTCCAGCATATCTTCCACCTCCTTTTTGATCTCATTCAAAACTTTCCCATTCACACGGTACGGAACAGATCTGATTGGAGCATGATCTCCAGTATCAATGGAATGTATAACTATACTGGTTCGGCCAGGTTTGTTGCTAAAGAGATTCCTATAGGTTTTCAAAACTCTCAGAATCTCTTCTTTTACTTCCTCCTTCACCTCCTCTGACCATTCCACTTGATCTACCCCTCCTTTGTCTTTGCTTTCCTGTACCAAATCTGGAAGTTCAGGCCCACTTCCCTCAGGGAATAAGGTAACTTGCAACACCTGTGCATCCCTGGTATGGTAAGGCTTCAACATATTTACATGAACCACTTTGCTTTTGTTTAATTGGTCTGTGGTGATTACATACGTCACTGTGTCAAGCCTTTCTCTGATGGTATATGGTCCTTCCCAGTTAGCCTGTAATTTGTCATGTTTCCTGGGTATGAATGCCATAACCATATCTCCCACATCATACACACGTTCCCTGGCTGTTCTGTCATACCAGTAACGTTGCTTCTCCTGTGCTTGACTCAAATTCTTTTTCACCATCTCCATCATTGATGTTAATTTATTGCGGAATTCCAATACAAAATCTACTACAGATGTTTTGTACTCTCCCAGGGTTCCTTCCCATGAATTTTTTAATAGTTGCAAAGGTCCCCTCACTTTTCTAGTGAACATGAGTTCAAAGGGTGAGAAGCCTGTTGACTCCTGATGGACTTCTCTGTATGCAAACAAGAAGCATCCCAACTGTTCATCCCAGTCTTGTGGGTGATCTTGAACATAGCTTCTGATCATGCCCTTCAAAACGCCATTGAATCTCTCTGTTAACCCATTAGTGGCGGGATGGTAAGTAGTGGTCTTTAGATGTTTTAGACCACAACATTTCCACATACATTGCATCACTTCTCCCATGAATACACTGCCTTGATCCGTCAGCACTTCATGAGGGAAACCCAGCCTCATAAAGATTTTTAATAAAGCCTCTGCCACTACAGGGGCTTCCACGGATCTTAGTGCTTCTGCTTCTGGGTACCTGGTGGCAAAATCCACCACCACCAATAGATATTTCTTGCCATGCCTTGTGGGTTTGGAAAAAGGGCCCACCAAATCTATCCCCACTCTATAAAAGGGTTGTCCAATTATAGGAAGGGGCTTTAAGGGTTCCTTAGTCTTTACTCCACTTTTTCCCACCTTTTGGCATATTCCACAAGATAGACAATGTTGTTTTACATCTTTGGAGATGTTTGGCCAATAATAGTGTGCTGCCAATCTCCTCTTGGTCTTTTTTATTCCCAGATGTCCTGCACATGGGACATCGTGGGCTACCTCTAGCAATCTGGTTCTGTATTTGCTAGGTACTATCAATTGCTTCACTGGTTCACATTCATCCTTTCTCTCAGCAGGCATCCACAGTCTATATAAAATCCCATTCTCACACACAACTTGATTCCTCAGTTTGTCAGTGAAAGGAATCTGTTGGGTCAGAGCTTGTTCCTTTATCTGCTTCAAACTTATATCTTTTTGCAGCTCTTCCCTGAATTGATCTGCCTCATCATTATCAGAGACCACTTGATACAGTTTGTCTCCTTCAGCAGGCCTGCTAGTGGTTGCTATGGTGACCTGAGGCTGGTTAACAGATTCCACCCTGTTTGTTTCAGCCCCCCTTAATATGGCTTCTTTTTCTCTGCCAATTTGCTGTCTGGTCACTACATAGATCTTTCCTTGGGCGCCCATTACATCTCTTCCCAGTATTACTGGTTCTTGTTGCTGGGCATTAATGCCTACTTTATATCGGCCCTCTCGGCCTCTCCAAGTCATATCCACCAGGGCCACAGGCAAACTTTCTGGTTGACCCCTCACTCCTTGGATAGTCACAGTTTCCTGAGGTAATATTACCTCAGATTTTATTAAATCTGGCCTCAGTAATGTCTGAGCGGCACCAGTATCAAGCAATGCCCAATAATTTGCCCCTTGTACACCCACTTCCTCTCTCAGACTTGAATCAAGGTCTGTTACTTCTGTCCAGTTTATCTGGCAGAACTGAACCTTTTTCGCTGTTTCTAAAGCCTTGGGCTCTGTTTTCACTGCCCTTGTCTGAGCAGGATTACTAATGGGGTTGGCAACCTCACATTGAAAACGTAGGTGCCCCGGTCTACCACATTTGTAGCATAAATTCTCCTCACTTTTAGGGTACACAGATCCACTCTGGGGTGTCCTGTGCCCTTCAGATTTTACTGGAGGACTCACTCTCTGTGGTACCACATCCCTTCTGCCAGCGTTATATGGTCTGGGTTTAAAATCTCTTGATGTTTTCCCCACCCAGCCAGTTCTGTTGGAGGCGAAGTGATCCGCCATCTCTGTGGCCTCCTGCACCGATGTAGGGGAACGGTCTTTGACCAGGAGCCTTATTTCTGGTGGTAACTGATGGTATAATTGATCCAATATCATGAGGTTTTTCACCTCCTCCACAGACTGAGCTTTTGCACTTGTCAGCCATTTCCCAAATATGTCCATCAGTTTTGCCCCCAGCTCCATGAAAGACCTCCCTGTCTGTATCTGGCAGTTTCTGAAAAGCTTTCTAAAATGATCAGGCCCCAGTCTGAATCTTTTAAACACTGCTTCTTTGAATTCAGCATAGGTGACGGGCCTGTCTGAGGGGAAATATTGGTATACCTCAGCCAATTCCCCTTTAATCAGGTTTGATAAATACTGCATGTATATATCTTCAGGTAGCCCCCACAACTGAGCTGCTTTTTCAAAGGTGCTGAGGTAAATTTGAGGATCTTGACCAGACTCATAGACAGCAAAGTCCTTTGGAGTAATTTTTATTTTTGCTCCATCTCTGTCCTTTCTTGTTTCATCAGAATGAAACTTCTCTCTTTCAAATTTTAGCTTTTCTACTTGTAATTCGGCATCCACTGCTCGTTGCTTCTCCCTCTCCTCAAACCCCATTCTCAACTTCTCAGTTTCCAACTCCCTCTGTTTGTCTTTTTCTTCAGCCTCAAAGACCCGCTGTTTGTCTTTTTCCTCAGCCTCCATCCTCATTCTCTCAGTTTCCATCCTCAACTTCTCTCTCAAGTACTCTATATAAGCGGGATTGCTTAAATATCCTTCTGGGGTCTCTTCTCTGACAGGTTGTTTTTGCTGGGCAGTTGCAAATCCTATAAGTGCTACCCTCAATTCATCTACCCCTTTACCCTCGTGAGGTAAATTGAATGTTACGCACTTCTCCACCAGCTCCTCTCTTTTCATTTTTATATATTCAGCCATGGTGTTTGAGTTCACTCACTCTTTGCCACACACTCTTTGCCAGTCACTCTCACAAGTAATCTTGTTTTGTTATTTCTGTTTGCCACACCACTGGTAGGGATTCTCTAGTATTCGTATCTCACTGCTACAGCCAACACCTGTGACGTAGTCTCCTTTGTTCGTATCTGGATTCTCTGTTGTTCGTATCCCACCGCTACTGCCACCACGTGTGAGGCGTCCTTCCCTGGCTCTCCCTGTCAGGTTCCTACCTGCGCGTGGCTACTGCCTGTCACTAGGCACCACCAGGGACTCCACCAGTCCGGACCGCTCTCTCTTATGGTTTCTCTCCCCGCTCTAGCACAGATCTCAACAGATCCCCCTGCTAGGCAACCACCAGTAATGTCCTAATACTAGTATTCCCAGAGACTCTGAATACTGGTATTGTTATTCTCTTCACCGCTGCCACCATTTGTTACAGTTCCCCTTCAGCCTTGGTCATTACCTTACCCTCCCTTCTGGTCTGTGAAACCCCAGCCAAGGATCAGGCCTTTGGTAAACCAAATTAAGTATTTATTACAGATAACAAAGCTAACAAGATTAACAAGATTTCTTCTTAAAGCACATAAGCATATGGTTTTACTCAATACTAATCCGAACTCCACCTCCCTCCTTCTCCACTCTCTCCTGTCAAACAACTCTCTAAACCCCACCAAGCAACCCACTCAGTTCTCTTCTCCCCCCCTGATTCCACTCTCACTCTTCCTTTTATACGTTCAGCCATTTTAAACACTCAGCCAATCATCTAGCATTCTACTGCCCATTCACTCCCCCTCCTCTTTCACTACTTACCATATATCTTCTAAACAACCAACACTTACCATATATACATTAATATAGGAACATCACAGGGTGCCACATAATGCCCCCCCTGGAGGCAAAAATGAGCAGAGCAATGAATGTGAATCTTACCTTTGTACAGTAGGCTCTACCTACCCAAATGTCAAAGGATTTTACACTCACACCTCTCCATCCAGGCAAGCAAGCGTCTGTATACATTCCAGCCAGGAAAAAGCACTTGAGGGGGGTTCAGAGCAAGGTTGGTTAGGGATGTGACCTGAGAGAGGGGGTGTGGTTTAGGGAGGGTCTTGTGGCCAAGATAGAGAAGCTTGGAGGGCCACATTTAGTCTCCGGACCTGAGATCCTCCATTCCTGGCTCATGCTAAGCATCTAGCTGTCTGTGTGCTGTTGGGCAACTCAACAAAGGCAACACTGACATTAAAACAGAGTGCCCAACAACAGTGATTGATGGATTCCACTGCTTTTTGGTAGGAACATGTTAAGCAAAAGGTGACTTTTCAATTATGTGTGTGTTGTTTTTAAAAATGCACATGCACTGCAGTGTTCTACATTTTCTTACCATTTAACTATTTCTAAATTACACCACCTTGGTTTATTTCCTCTGGCTTTTTTTTATTAACAATTATTTTTATTAACAATTGTAGTTAACAGAATTCCATATCTTTCCATATTATTTTCTAAGCTATAGTGTGCTAATAGGCTTTTTTATTACATTTGGGAAAAGGTATTACTTCATTTTAATAAGCCACTGTGGTAGTTAATAGTCCAGATGGAGAAAAATGTATAGTTTATCTCTTGTGCACTGGATATATGAAAAACACAGCATGTGATATAATCTTATAGTCATACATTTTGACAATAGGTTGTGGCAGTTTCCACTATGGTTTGCTTCACGTTTGCTTTATTAGCAGATGGAATCTTCTGAAACTTTGCTATCCAGTTTAGGTCCACATTACTCATGTCATAGACCTGTTGCACGCCACCCCAATCTCTGAGCGGTGAGAGATTTCCAGGGGTCCCTGCGCTTACCCGGGGGTTGGATTTCCTTGGGAAGAAGGTCTGCAGAGACTGTGGTGTCTTTATGAAATATGGTTTGTTGATTTATTTACACACATTCCAACTGGACCTTAAGATGAATGGCTTCAAAGCATCAGCAGTCTAATAGATCTTGCATTTCCCATCAGGCTTACAGGAGGCACCCTAAAACCATGGTGCAGAGAGCCAGCCTCTCTGCCTGGCTCCAGTTCCCAGCCTTTCCTCAGACTCAACTAAAAAAACAAGCCTCTCCTTGGCCTCAGGAGCGGGGGGGGG
Organism: Rhineura floridana; assembly: GCF_030035675.1. Taxonomy (NCBI): domain Eukaryota; kingdom Metazoa; phylum Chordata; class Lepidosauria; order Squamata; family Rhineuridae; genus Rhineura; species Rhineura floridana. The sequence continues at coordinate 117,793,535 of NC_084487.1, read as the reverse complement.
GGGTTTTCTCCTGAAGAGTTTCAATAACAATAGGATCTCCCTGGCCCAGTTAATGGCACTTGAAAGGTTAACTATTAACTCACCTGGCCGCTCTATGAGACTAACACAGGAGACTCATCTGGTCAGCAGAGTGGGTTTCTCATCTCCAGGTACAGGGTTCCAAATCAGAGGCTAGAAAGGGACTCACAGAAATCATCCATCTCAACCCCAAACCCATAACAGACTTTTCCTTCTAGTTGCATTATGAAAGCCTTAGTCTGTATGAAACTCCCATTTTGTACGATCCCTGGAATTTTGTTTTGAAAAGGATGAATTGGAATTTCTGACTAGGCTACGGAGCTGGATTAACTAAGATGTTAAATATGGTGTAATGTAGGATCTCAACCTAATGGGTCTCTGCTGTGGCAACAATTAACTGAGACTTTCCCACAGTAAAGAATGTGCTTCCCCTTTCCCCAGAGGCAGAGGCAGCTCCCAACATTTTGGTACCGAGAAATAAAATCTACATGGCAAAAATATAATAATAATCTAGAGCTGTTGAAAGAATGTCAAAAAGCCAAGCGTTCTGATAAGGCTATTGTTATCCTGACCTGTAAATAGATTTGCTTTTGATGTTCCAGTTTATGTTGAAGCTGTTGTTCTTGCAGCATCAGTAACTGGGGAAATTCTTCTTCATGCCTAAGTGGGATTAAAGAGGAAATTTAAATTATTCATATAATTGATTTTGATAGGCCTGGTTTGGAAATACTGCTTCCACTGACCAGGTCATCCTTGTTGGTTGTAACAACAAACCGCTGTTACTTCCCTTCTGGCACATGTCAGAGGTGTGGGGGGGGCGGGAAGCCCAAAGGTTACCCAGACTCATTCACAAAGTGATTAACTCTGATTTCATTTTGTGCCCAAACTGGGCTATATGCTTAAAATGTTTCATATATGTATTATCCTGGCAGTTCTTATAACAACCTTGTAAAGTAGATCATTATTATCATGCCCCTATTTACACATGATGGCCTGATTCTAATATCATCCAATGGGTTCAGGACTGAGTTGCTCATTGAATCTAGGACCTCTCTGTTCACTCTCTTAGCTACTATGCAACACTAGCTGTAGCTTTCACCCCAAAAACAAAACAGCAATGGAATGTACTTTCCCAAGTGATATTTTAGGTCAGATGGCCTGTAAAAGAAGGGAGAGAAAGTTCTCATAAGGTAAAAATAACATAATGCCACCTTAAAACACATTGTATTTTGCAATTTAAGCTTGAATGCATCCACAAGTGAGCCTGTGAACCTTACTTAATCGCCTAACAACATATTGAGGAGGATGCATACTGGTATATATATTTTCAGCAAAGAGTTCTCTGTACAAGAGCACTCATGCATTTCAGACACACCTACCCTCTTCTTGGCTGGATTGGGCTCAGGGTCAATATAAACTTCTGCTCTGGAGCAGAGGACAGATTTGCACAGCACTGATTGGCCAGCCTTTGCATCTACGATAAAGAATCGTGCCACTTTCTTGGACCAAGACTGTGCACAGCATTGATTGACCATGCTTTGGGTCAAGCATGAAGCAACCTTTCCCTCCCACCACCAGCAGTTTTCAAAGTGTAAAAAAAAGCAGTGAAAAAAGGCTGTTGAAAAAACATTGAACACACATTTGAGCAGATAAACCTGGAGGGTGGGGGGAGAGAAAACATAGGAGACAGCCCTTATGAAGCATACTTCTGGTGTAAAGTATTTATGTGTCAGTACAGGAAAGAAGATGGGAAGAATCAGAGTGTGCCCTGCAGCAAAGCCCTTTGTTTCCATGCATGCCTGTATGCACTGAAGTCTAAATATGTCATGCTTCCTGAACATGGAAATTGTGGCACCCTGTTTGGTGTGCAATTTGTGCCCAGCAATGACATGAGCCAAACTGTACCTGCTGAGCTGGTAGAATACCTTAGACTGATATTAGAAAAGAATAATATGCAGAAATCAGGGCTTGAATCCAGAGTTCACACAAGCAGACAGGGAGCTTTCTCATCCCCTGTTTCAATTGTAACCCCCTGTGCCCCCACCCCTGAAAGCATTAGACAGGGTGAGGTGGTCACACCTCAGGCAACAATTGCTGTAAGGGAGGAGAGCAGCACCAACACACAGTCTTCCCTAGGCCCCCTAAGCTAGCCTGCTATCTTCAACTGCAATAGAAGATGCACCATAGCGTACTATACCATAGCTCACTGGCGGAGCATCTGCTTTGCATGCAGAAGGTCCCAGGTTCAGTCCCAGGTGTCTCCAGAGAGGGCTCCTGCTTGAAATCCTGGAGAGCCACTGCCAGTCAGGGTAAACTGTACTAAGCTGGATGGACCACTAGTCTGACTTGGTATAAGACAGCTTCCTCACCAGTATTGATACGGCAACTTTGAACAGTTTCTGTACTTAGAAGGGGGGGAGGACCATCTTGTCCTTTGCCTTAGGCAGCAAAATGTCTTGGTCTGCTCCACCGAAAAGCATCTCCTGAGGGTCAGGAAAGTGAGAGGGGGCTGTTCTGGGAAGAGAAAACCTTATGCAACAGCACATATGAGCAGAGGAGAGGGATGAGAAAACCCATTCACAAGTGGCTTCAGCTTATGCAAACTTTGAATTCAAGCTAAGAACTGAAGGCCTCAGTGAAGAATATACTGTGGTATCCAAATGTATTTTTAGCTACATTGTCAAGTAGCTAGGGACATCAATGAGTGAGAATTGCATGGCCAAGACAGAATTTCATTCTCCTCGCTAACTGCCAGAACAAGAATATGCAAAATCAGAAGACAACATTTGTGTCATTATTTTCACTGTTAGTGTGCATGTTCACAGTCGCTAAGGTTTTTGTAAAGCTTAAGTCAGAAGTTCCTGTATAACAAAAGTTAGAAAAAGTTAGCTTTTAAGGTATTAACATATTTATGTTATTTTCCTTGCTATAGGGTGATACAATAACTATTCATTTTTAATAAAGTTACACTGAACATTTCATCTCCTCCTGCCTCCCCTGAAAAGAAGCATTGAAAGAATTGTGCACTTGGAGAAAGGTTCTCATTTGCCATGTTCTCGTCAAGGGAAGGCACTCTGCACATTCTTAAAGGCGTTTTTATTTATTTATTATTTATTTATTTTATTATTTAATCTGTATCCCGCCCTTCCTCCCAGCAGGAGCCCAGGGCGGCAAACAAAGCACAAAAAACTTTAAAACATCATAAAAACAGATCTTAAAATACATTAAAACAAAACAGCGTTAAAAACATTTAAAAAAAAACTTTAAAAAAGGTTTAAAATATTATTAAATAACATATTAAGCAATTCTAACACAGACGCAGACTGGGATAGGTCTCAACCTAAAAGACTTGTTGAAAGAGGAAAGTCTTCAAAAGGCACCGAAAAGATAGCAGAGATGGTGCCTGCCTAATATTCAAAGGGAGGGAATTCCACAAGGTAGGTGCTGCCACACTAAAGGGTATCAGAATTTTTCAGAATCAAACATTGTTAATGCATGGCCTGCTTTACACATTGAACAGGCCCCCAGTCCAGGTTGGGTAGCAGAGGAGAGGGCACACATCACTCCCTTCCACTATGCACCTAACATGAGGAGAAAGACTAATGTGAACCAGGACCTTATGTACAGTGGCCCTTTACACGGGCAGCCCATCTATCTATCTATCTATCTATCTATCTATCTATCTATCTAACTATCTATCTATCTATCTATCTATCTATCTATCTATCTATCTATCTATCTATCTATCTATCTATCTATCTATCTATCTATCTATCTATCTATCTATCTATCTATCTATCTGTCTATCTATCTATCTATCTATCTATCTATCTATCTATCTATCTATCTATCTATCTATCTATCTATCTATCTATCTATCTATCTATCTATCACCTTGGTAACAGCATTTGTATGTTGGCAGCTGATGAAGGCGGAAGCTGAAACGTTTTGTTAATATAATAAAAACCTCTGTTTGGTTAATCACAATTACGTTCATATATATATATTTAGGTGATTAACGGAATCCTTCTAGGGATCCAGAGCAAGCTTGAGTGAAGTTCTGTTTGTTGCTTTCAAAACTGTCTTATATATTATTCATCCTGTTTAGGATTTCAGGGAAGTGTTGTATAGCCAATTGTGTCACAGCATGAACACAATAATAAAACAACATATAAAATCCTTGGGGAAGGACCTTGGCTCAGTGATGGAGCTTCTGCCTTACATGTAGACGTTCTCAAGTTCAATCCACAGTATCTTCAGGTAGGGCTGGGAGAGGCTCCTGCCTGAAACCCTGGACAGCTAATGCCAGTCAGTGTAGACAATACGTAGCTTGATGGGCCCATGGTCTGAGTCAGTATGAGGCGGCTTTCCATGTTTCTTAGGAATTAAAATGAATAATTAATTAAAGTGCCTGGGTGAATGTTTTTTCCTGCCATGAGGCAGATTGAGGCAATTGCCTCAGGCAGCAAATGCTGAAGGGGGTAACATGGACAAAGCTGTGTATGTCACGTGTGTCACGCCCCTCAGCTAACCTGTCCCCCTCAGATGCAGTGGAGGCCACTGCATCATTGCCAGCGTAGAAGATCCAACTGGTGGGCTTTTGTACATGGAGTGGGAGGAGGCACCATCTTGTGCTTGCCTCAGCTGGCAAAACACCTTGAGCTGGCTCTGCCTGGCACCAAAAGGGGAGACTCTTGTGGGGGGGCATTCCATAGTTGGGGTACTACCACTTAGCAAGCTTTTTCCTTTTGTTCTTAAACAACAAACCTCTGATAAAAGAGAGATTGGAAAGGGATCTTGTCAGGGCCTGTGTCATAGATATGCTGATATGCAAAGACAACTGCTCCTTTAGGGCAAACAGGACACTGCCCCACCAACCTCAATCTATCCTCAGCCAGTCCTCACCTGCCTGCTTTCTTGCTTACAACCACTTCAGGATGCAGGCCTGCCTGTCAGCTTCCTCTTCCTCCTTCGTTTCAGTGTTGCCCCTTGTTGAACTCAGCAGGGAAGAGGATGGGGGCAAAACTAGAATGAGCTGGCGCTGCCTGTCATTGGCTACATGCACACTAGTTCCTTAAAAAGCAGCAAGATCATTTTGTCTAGGTGCAGTTTGAAATAAATCTGCACCCAGCTGTACACATCTTTATTGTTTGATTGGAATACAGCCAGCCCCCTGCTGATGTCAGACCTTTTAGGACCTTCCACCGTGAAGTGTTTCCCATTGGACACACCTAGGAGTCACAACTGATCAATTGACCAAGCAGTTTTGAAGTCAGCGTGAAGCTGGTTTGAAGGGAAAACATATCCGATCTCAGATTTTGAAAAGGGGCAGTGTTTGACTGACGCCGTATATCCCTGGATTCACAACACAAAAGTGGAGATTCACTGAAACCAGTATAACTGCAAGTGTGCCCATAGCCATTGGCTCTGGTTGCGGTGCAATTGACACGAAAAACTTTTTTGTCAGTTTCATTTCCTCCTGACATATTTATAGAAAAGCCCCCTTTTTTATTAACTAGTATGAAATGCAATTTTTATAGTGGGAGACAGTGTGTGTGCGCATGCCTTCTGTCACATCCGCTACCCTCGGAGTTGTTCCTTTCCCCCTCCGCTGGGGTGGCGTGCAGCAAACTGGAAGGGAAAAGCAGTGCTTTGTGTGCAGCTGCCGAAGTTGTTAGCCTGGGTCACAAAAGTGATTGCAGCGGAACACTTTATGCACTGTGGACTTTCCCATTTCTATCATGCCAGGGCATAAATGTCGATGCCACCACGTGCTTCGCAACCCAACATTCTCTTCTTGCAGATCAGCGGTGCTGTGTAGGAAAGTCGGGAGGTAGTTCAGCTTCGCTTTTGCAAAGCCCGAGGGAGTTTGGGTGGAAAGAGTTTGAACCGTGCTGAAGTTTAAAAGAGAAAGAAAGAAAGAACAGGAGTGAAGGAAGGCAGTTTACTGTTGGGGAAAGAGGCGAAAGAAAGGAGGGCTGCAGCAGTTCAGGAGCGGTCAGTCGGAAGTTGCTTGTCAAGCCGACAGAAATGAAATGGAATTAATCGAGAGTTTAGTGGGTGGAGAAAGGGGAGTATCTGAAAATGATGATCCACCCCCCAGCAAAAAACATTGGAGCAAAACACCTACATGGGGAGTAACGCTGCAAAGCAGAGACGGTTTTTCCTTCACCTTTTGCATTATCCCCAGATTGGTTTAATGCAGATTTAAAGGGAAAAACTGCATCCTAGCTTCTCTTTGCCTGCAATGTCATGTGAACCCTGCAAATTAAACAAGGGTGCAAGTAGCACCAATCTCACAGAAACTTGCCATGTGAACGAGCCCATAGTGTGGTTTACAGGTAGGTGGTTCCTGATTAGGATCTGGCCTGTGGAGCCAAAAAGGTTCACCACCTCTGCCTTAGTACAGAGATGGAGAATCTCAGGGCTGGGGGACAAATGTGGTCCTGCAGCCCTCTCTATCTGGCCCTTGGACCCTCCCTAGCCACATATCCTCTCCCCAGGACACCCTTTGCTGGCCCTGATTTGTATCCTCCTTGAATGTTCTGGCTAGAAGGTATCCTTGATCTCTGATGGACAGGGGATAAAGAGGGGCGTGTGAGTGTGTGTAGAAACTAGCCTGTTGTGCAAAGGTCAATTTCACATCCATTGCTCCACTCACTTTTGCCTCTGGCCTCACCTGCCACTGGGATGTGATCCTCTAGAAGATTTTCCAGAAGGGAATGCATCTCTCAAATTGCAAAAGGTTCCCCATCCCTGCTTTAGCAAGTTCACCTGTGCCCAGGATATCTATATAGTTTGTGGTAGCAAGAATACTAATCATTACTCTCAAAGATCATACTACTGCAATGCTTCTTGTTATTACACTTTTTAAAAATTGTTTAATCTCATGTTTAGTGCACATAGCACTGTACTAAGAAGATGTCTCCTAGGGGCATTAGCTACTATCAGCATTAGAAGGGCCATACAGATGATCAAGCTACCCTAGAGAGATATTATCTTTCAGTCTGGAGGAATAGCGTATTCGTCTGTATTAATTACAAGTGGGGCCTGCAACAAAATATGCAGTGTGGGGTGCTCATGTTCAGGGTTCCAGCTAGCCATTCCCTCCTCCAGGATACTGTATTCCAGTCCCCTCCCTCTGGTTTTCTCTTCTTTCCTCCCTCTGCTCCAGCAGATACTCAGCATTCTGTACCCATTCTTCACTTCACTGCTTTGGCTTGGGGCTGCTGCTGCCCCAGTAGATTTTTCCTTCAAATATTTTTTGTACATTTAGAAATTGGAGTGTTTCCTTGCACATGCTTATATCTCTCTCTTGTTTCTCAGTCGCCCCATTTTGACTACGATCCTGCTGGTGCTCACCGACTGAGTTTGTAATTAGAAGGAGTGGTCCTGCCTTTAAGATTTTTTAAAATCATATTACATATGCAGAAATGTAGTCCAATAGTTATCTGTATGGACTTAAAAGTAAGATCTCTTTTTTTGGCTAGCTGTGTAAATGCTAATGACTTCAAAAACTACCATAGCCTTTCCCAACTGCTTTTCCCCTTTTCTTTTCTGTAGGGAGAAATTCTATCTTGATGGGCAGCCCACTCAGTATGTGGTTCTTTCCAAAGATTCTTAGATTCAAACCTTATTTTTAAAATAATAAAAGGCTTCTCTCTAAAAGATTTGTACAGAATAGTATTTCTATTTTTCTAAATTAAGTAGAGCATCCCAGTAAGCCTTTGGCTGTGGGGCAATACAGATGTCTTCTTTCCAGGAGCCATCCCTGGTATTGTTTTTCCAAAATTCAAGCCGTAGTTCAGGGTGACTGGCTAAATTCCATTGTCTGCAGCCATTGAGGATAATGTGTGTAGGTGACTGGACAGTGCCCATGACACCATGGAATGACAATTTACACACAAACACTTCCTGTAGGCATACTTTTTCTGGGGGGACATTATAAAAGGTGGGGTTGGCCGGGGTGCAGTCATCCAGGGTTGTGGGGGGTGACCCTTTGCTTTTTTGGGACCAGGATCCATGTGTACAGCTAATCAGCATGAAAGGAGAGTGTGTCAGCCACTAAGAGTCTTCTCACTTGGCTAACAACATGCTTCCTTGTTCTTTTGTGCTGATTGGAGCCATTCAAAGTGAAAGAAGGTGAGTCAGTCACTAAGAAACCTCTTCTCAGTAGTTAACACACACCATCTGTTTCATGTTGATGAGTTCATCGGGTAAGTGAGAAGTGAGCTTCATGACAAAGTACCTTGGTCACCCAAATCCTAGTCCCATACTCGGCTTCATTTCAGAATTCTTAAAATCAAAACATTTCTGGGTTTAGCCCCCATGGAGAAAGAATAGGGGGGAATCCTATGCACATAGCAGCTTTATTTGAATTCTATAATTCTGTAATTGCAGAAGAGACAGTGAATTCTGGGGGCATGGCATGATTATTATGAAGGGATCTCTCACTTCTGAATTTGACACTACATTACTGGGGTTGGCCTTTCCAGGCTGTATGTTTCTCTGTTCTAGTGCATAAAGATGCACATGTCACATAGCCCCAGTTCTGGCACCAAAGTTTGGAAATCTCTCGGGCATGATGTCCCCACAGGCCCTCTTTCTGGTGGGTCCCCACTTAAATCCTAACCCATGCTTGTAAAGGTGGGGTGCCGTTGTGGGGTGGGGTGCGAACCCAGGCAGCAATGGGCTGAGGCTTAACCTCCTGCCCACATTCCAGTTCTCACAGGACCACCTGTAGTCCCGGGCAATCCCATAAGAGCTCTCAGAAGGGGCTGGGCCAGGCTTAGGCCTTCTGGTGGGCCTCCACTTAATCTCTCACCCAAAGAACCAATGGGCAGAGTTGCAAGAGAACAGGCAGCAATGATGAAGAAGAGGAGACGCAGCAGCAACTACCACACCACCACCACTCTGGGTGAGGGAATGGGCTAGTGAGCAACAGTGGTTGCTAGTCGTTAGTATTTTCTCTGCTTACCTATCCTAGCAGTTAGGTAAGCAGCAGGCAACGAAAACAGTGAGGCAGTGGGTCATTCCAGGCATCGAGAACAGGGCTGGCAATGTTGGGTATTCCTGTAGGAATCCCACTTTTGATCCCTAGAGCCTCCTTGCTGTCAAGAAAGGACAATCCCTCTCCCGAAGCAATCTCCCACTGTCTCAAGGTTTTATTGTCTTTGAAGAATATGCCGTCTTCCTTTCCTAGTACTGGAATTTATTTCCTCAGTTGTTTGTTTATTTGTTTGCACATATATAAAGCTCTTTGCTCCAAAAAAGGTTGCCTTCCCCCTTCCTACCGTAACAACTTTCTCCATAACATCTGAACATTACTCACACTATGACTCCCAAATAGGTGCTGCTATTGCAACAGTAGTGTTGAGTGTAGTGTATTGGGTCAGTGTGGTTATGACTGGTTGACTGAGCATGTCTGTAATGCATTGTTCTTCCATTGATTATTTAGGGCTGCCTGAAAAACAGATTCAGGCATGCCCCCTGTGGGTGTTTCTTTTTCTTTCTAGAATATTCAGTAAAAGAGTAAGAAGCAGAAAACTCCACTTCTGACGCCTGTGTCTTTCTGGCTAAAGGGAAACAGGAGGACTCAACATTGAGGGAAGCCAGTGCCATAAGTCTTAAAAATAAAGTTTCTTTCTTTGTTTGTTTAAAGGTATAAATCCCATCATTTGATTACAGAGCCCCCAAGACAGTTTGCAACAGAAATGTATAAACAAATACAAAGAAATACTATAAATTGTAATAATATCACAACAAAACACAAAGAACTGAGAGGCAACACTAAAAAACATTCGTTTCAATATGGTGCAAAAGTACAACAATCCAAAAACCTGGTGAAATAAGAATGTTTTCACAACCTAAAGGGTAACATAAACAGGAAGCCAACTGAGCTTCCCTAGGAAGGGCATTCCAAGCCTTTGTGCCATTACTGAAAAGGCCCTGTCCTGTGCTCCAACCTACTATGCCTCTACATGGAGAAAGGCCTCCATGTAGGGCTTCTAATTTAAGGGTAGGCAGACTCATGTGGGAGAAAACAGTCTTTCAAATAATCTGGTCCATATATGGCATCAGGTGTAGGACAGGGGGGCCTGACTTGGCCAAAATGGTGTTGTGGGCCAAATGGAGAGGCCTAAGGGCCTAATTAGCCCTATGGGTCAGAGGCTCCTCCCTAGAGATTTAGACAATACTAAGCTAGATGGACCAAGGATCTGACTCAGTAGAAGGTTCCTATGTCCCTATGTCTTAAGTCTCAGTTTATTTGCCAACATCTCATCCATAACTGTGTTCAAGCAAACATCTTGGTACTCAACCTGTGAATATACATACAGAGGTCACCTGAGACAAGGAAAACATTACCAGAAATGTAGTAAAAGGCACAGATTAACTTTAATTGTGCCTTTTCAAATACCCAACCTCACTCAGCAATTAAGATACTCAACTCTGAGAGGAAGCCTGCCATTAAGAACAATTTATTCTAATCTCAGTGGTATTTTTATAACAGGCTGTGGTGGGAGAAACATAGTAGATCATCTAATTCTTCATGTCACAATATTTTTTTGTTTAACTCTGCTTTGTTCATAAGGGGGAAGAATGAGCTTATTACTAACTACTCAATGACTGTCAAGAAACATTGAAAATACCTTCTGTTTCACATCACACCATGAACCCAAAAACATAGGAATGTAGGAACACCTCTGCCAGATCAGGCCAGAATTTTGTTTCTATCAGGGATCAAACAAATGCCTTCAAGAAGCCTATGAGGAAAACACCCACCCTCTGTTTTTCCCCGAGGATTCAGATACACTGCTTCTGACCACAGAGGTTCAATTTAGCTATTGTGGCCAACAGCAGTTTCATATCAAAATAATAAATGTAAATGTAATCAGGTTTCATTAATGTGTAAGACAATATACTGAGCTGGATCAGACTAAAGGTCCATCTAGGATAGCATTCTGTCTCTTAACGGCAACCAGCAAGATGTCTCTGGGTCCGCATACACAAGTATGGTGATGGCTTTTCCTGGTTGTTTGTACCTAGTATGAAGTATTCAGAAGTCTATTTGTTTTGAATATTTCTAAACTACCTGCCCAATAGATTCCTGGGCAGTATACAAGAGAGTTAAAAATTATTCAAACAAAATACAGTAACGTACTTCACAGAAATGTACAGACTGAGAGGCAACAAAAAACCTACAGAAACTTAAAGCTGGCTGTTGTAACTTAACCTTTTCGAATGCCGAAGGAAATCAAAATGCCTTAACCTGGTCCCAAAAGTATTGTAGTGCCACTTGTGGCTTTCTGGTGAGGGCATTCCCGAGTCAGGGTGCCATTGCAGACAAGGCCCTTTTCTTGTGCATACATAACACATCACTGCTAAGAGAGGCAGTCAGAGAAGGGCCTCAAACAAAGATCTTAAAACATGATATGGGAAAATGTGCTTTAAGGTATTTGGGACCCAAACCATTTAGGGCTTTAAAGTTCAGTACCAGCCCTTTGCATATCGACTCTGATTGTGTAGATTCTGTTTAATTTACATGGTTAAGATTTGTTGATAGACCTGACCTCCATGAATTTGCCTTACATTTTTAAAAATGCCATCTAACCTAATGGCCACTGGCACACCTTTCAGCAGTTAATTCTGTGCTTTGTGAAGAAGCAGTGCTTGCATCGCTTTGCGAGGCTGCCTGAAATGGTTTTCCCTTTTGCCTCTGCAGGCCTGTGATGTTGGAGCAGGGTGAAAAAAGATTATGGTAAGCAACAGCATTGCAGCAAATGTGGGGTGCAAAGCAGTGTTTGTGGCTAAAACCTCACCTTTCCCTTGTACGCAGTTTGGGACCCTTGGACAGGTCAGTCATCTCTCTGCTGTCATACTGGTTTGTATCCTGGAAAACATGCATAGTTTCAGCAAATGTAGGAGCAAAAGAGCGCTAACTGGGCTTGGTGTTTGGGACTCAGTCTCCAACCCCACCCCTGTCTTGTACCTGGTTGTGGGTTTGAGCAAGTCACTTTTCTCCCTCCAGTCCAGCATTTTTTTCCAACAGCAGAAAGCCAAATGTTTCTGGGAACTCGCAAGCACAGCAAAAGGGCAACAGTATTCCCTTGTTATTTAGTATTTAATACTGTCAGAACATTTATTATGGCTAACAGGAGAGATTTCAGGTGAGGGAATTAGTTCACTGTTCCTGTAAGAACTGGAGAGCAAATGTTGTTAGAACTGGCTGAAACCAGTAAGCAGACTATGGTGGCTGAGCAGAAGGAAACCAGTCCCAAGTTTATTATACAGCCACAAGGGTGGCTGTATACTATAGCCAGCATGGATTTTTTGCATTCCTCAATGTTAAATTGAAAATACCCCCATCCCATTCTGATGCTTCCCATAAACTCATTTAAAAACAAAACCTTACAAAACTTGTAGTCCTGAACTCAGAAATGCTTGCTTAACAACCCTCTAAATTTTCATGACGATACACAAAACAGTCAGAGAGAATCGGAAGTGCAAAGTGTAAAAAGAGAGAGAAACCAGTCCCCTGTTGGGTTTTTTTTCTGTCCATGTTCTCACTTGTTGAAATTAATTAAAAATCACCCATTTTCACAGAGTACCTGTAATACTATTACTGCCCTTGCCCCATACTCTGACTTTCATCTTCTGCAGTTTAAAAGTTAAAAAAAATGCCTGGCTGATTTTTAATTAATTTAAGAAATTTAGCACTGGAGTCAATGATAAGGCTGGGCATGCTCAGTAAGAACCAACTGTCAGTGTTCTGAAAGCGAGATTCACAGCTGCTTGGCTAATCAGGGGGTCACACCCACACCAAACCTTTATTTCACTTTAGACAGTCATGACTTCCCCCAAAGAATCCTGGGAAGTGTAATTTGTGAAGGGTGCTGAGAGGAGACTCCTGTTCCCCTGACAGAGCTCCAGTGGCCAGAGTGGTTTAACAGTCAGCTGCTCTAATTGAAGCTCTGTGAGGGGAACAGGGTGTCTCCTAGCAACTCTCAGCACTAGGGTTGCCAGGCTCAGGGCCTGAGAATGATTCTGTATCTTTAAGAGAAGATAAAATTAAGCCAAGTGCAGGTTTTCTTGCAACACTGTAATGGGAAAAACCACAAGGTGAAATTCTCCCTTCCCCCTGTACAACTTTTAAAGATACAGAAGACCTCTTGGAGGCTGGGCCCTTCCCCCATGGTCTATTTTACCTGTCTTAAGCATGATTGCACAGGAGTAAATCCCACTGAACTCAATAAGCATGCAGATGATCAGACCTGCCATTCTCCTCCTTTTTCTCTCCTTCCTCCCTTCTTCTTCCCCTCCCCCTTCTTCCTCCTCCCCTGCTCACTCCAGCCCTTCCTTCCTCCCTCCCTCTTCTTCTCCCCCCCATGGTCATTTTTACCTATCCTAAGCATGATTGCATGGGAGTAATCGCACTGAACTCAATAAATATACAAATGATCAAACCTGCCCTCCTCCTTCCCTCCCCCTCCTGCCTGCTCCCACCCCCCTCCTCCCCTCTACCCTTCCTTGATGAATCCTTGATGATGCAGGCCTCTCAGATTCAATAGAATTACTTATTTTATTTTATCAGCTGGATACTTACTACTCATTCATCACTCCAAATTAAAAGACAGAGCATGATACACATCTGTACAATATATATAGGTCAGATTTATTATTTATAAGATCTAAAAATACCAAAGGAGTTCAGGAACATCCAGCTACTAAAAATCCAAAGTACTCAGTGTAGAAGACCTTTACAGGTTGAAATGCGTTTGGGAAAGATCTAGTACAAGATCTGAATGCAAGGAATGTATTAAGGATATTTTATTGCCATACATTATGGTTTTTAATGATGTTTTATGATTGCTAGTTAATATGTATTAAAATTACATTTAATGCTTTAGATCAGCCTTTCCTAACCAGTGTGCCTCCAGATGTTGTGGGACCACAGTTCCCATCTTTCCTGGCCATTGGCAATGCTGGCTGAGGCTGATGGGAGTTGTGGTCCAACAGCATCTGGAGGCACACTGGTTGGGAAAGGCTGCTTTAGATGTTCTTTAAATTTGCCATACATGTCAATGTTTAGAACACTAAGGATCCTCTGTAGGAGGCAATCAACACAGATGGCTCAATCAATTATTTTTAACAAAACAGAACTAAACCCTGCAACCATGGTGTTGTGATATTCCATGTTTGCTAGCTGTAGGGCTGTTTTTTCTGTTATAGAAAAAATAATTCATATAGATGCACAAGATTTTAGTGGTGAGTCTGCTGTGGAAGTCTACTAGACACATTTTCCCACACAGATCAAACTTCCCACTAGGGATGGTGTAGAATATTTGCAAATTTGGATTTGGTATTGAATTGAATTCTGGGATAATCCACAAGTTCGTCTCATCGCTGAACAGGCTCCCACTCTTTGTGTGCATTCATGACTGTTAGCAACACCACAATTGTTTAAAAAAATCCACGGCGAGTTTTACGTAATTATTTATGTAATTATTTTTGTAATCAGCAGTATAAGGAATAATGGGGAAAATTACATAATTTTTAGGGGAAAATAACAACAAAAAAAGGGAGAAACAGGAATCGCGATAACTAGTGGACCACAATTTATAGTGACTAGGAATTGGCAGCCCATTTGACAAACTGAAAAATGGAACTGAATCAGATAGCGAACCCCATCCCTACTTTCCACACATATCTTCTAGTTTCCTTTTGCACAGTGCAGATCAGCAGCACATTGTATCAGTAACAAAGCCATTCCTTCCTTTTTAGAGCATGCCACCTCCCACTCCTTCATGGAGCACTTTTTAAAGTGCAAAATTAAAAAGATAATAAAGCACAGAACAAATGCCTGAGCAGATGAACATACAAGGTGCCTGAAAACCAGGGCTGTGGAGTCGGAGTCGTGGAGTCGGAGTCGGGAGCAATTTTGGGTGGAGTCTCCCAGGTCATAGTCCAACACTCTAACCACTATGCAACACTGGCTCTCACAGTGTTTAGGATATTATAAATGCACATATATTCAACACTGGCTATTTCTTTATTTCTACTTGAATTCTGCCCATGACTTTATTATATATTTTCTGTAGGCATTTACACTTTCAAGTACTCACACTTTTGCTCCACAGCAATGTATGCACTCTGTCAGCTATTATTAACAGATGCCATGATCATAGCATTTTGCTATTTTTAAGTATAAGGCCAATTCAGACTATTTCAGAAAGTGCTGTGTTGTCATTTTTGGCAAAGACAGAGAGTTTGTTTAAACATAACGGTCACAGTATGAAGGGAAACTATGGAAATTACCTGGAAATAAAACACTAGAGGAGGAGAAAGGACACACATCTATGGTCTCCTGTCATCTGGAGCTACCATCTAAAGAAGATCTAAACTGCGGCTGCCTTTATTTCAACCAGCAACTTGCACATGGGAACAAAGATCTGCAAGTCTGATGTCTTAATTCAAAATCAAGTGTTGGGATGTAGTGACTAGAATGCTGGGCTTATCTTAGGGCTGTTCTTATATCGCAGAGGTGGCTAACCATTTGACCCAAGGGCCACATCACCCTATTGTAATTCCTCTGGGGGCCGCATGCCTGCAATGAGTATGGCCTAAAAGGCGGGCAAGGCCAAAAAGATGGGGACAACTGCATTCTCATGTCACACACATGCAGGCAGCCACAATTTCTTTCTCATACATAGACATATGCAGGCCGGCACTTTCCTGAGTAGCCCTCTCTGCCTCCCTCTATCAGCAGGAGAGCGGGAGGAGGAAGTCTGTCTAGCCCCCTCCCTTGTCCTGCCAAGCCTGCCTTGCTATGGAAGGATTTTTGGGGCCGCTCCTGTTTTTGCCAGCCTTCTTCCTTCATCCTGCACCTTGATTCAAGGCACTCCATCCGATTTCTCTCACAGTTCCCAAACCCAATGCAAGTGCTAGCAGAGTGCATGGTGATAATTGTTAGCACTTGGGTACTATCAAAAGCTTCAGATGTTTCTCTAAGTGCTGGTGATCATTTCAGAGAAGCCTCAACGTGGTGGTAGGATTGGGAATCATCATGACAGAAGCACAATGGAGTGCCTTGAAGGAAGGGACAGAGAAGCTCTCTAAAGACTAATACTGTTTGTTAAACACACAAACAACTGCTGCTAGTTGCACACTCCTTCACGCAACTGCAGAGTGGTTTGTTACATTATTTTTTTGCCCCAGTGGCAAGTTGTCAGGGTCTTGGGGTGGCATTTGAAATTGTCTGGAGGCCAGATTAGCCATTCCTGCTTAATTTCAGACCTACCTCTGAATGTTCAAATTTCATTAGAAGAAAACTGCATGTATCTATCTTTTTTGCTTACAGAGAGATAAGGAGGGGATACAATTTAATTTTTATATTTTTGTGTATATTCTTTTGTATTATAAAATCCCAAATAAAAATATTTTTTTAAAAAGAAAGAAAAGAGATAAGGTCGGGTGGAAGGACATGCACACACAATGGCAGCATTCTGCTCAGTTGCTCAGGGCTGTTACTGGTTTTGCCAGTGAGTGCACAAGCACTTGAGGATCGACAGTACTTAGCACCAATTTTTAGTTTTATTTTATGAGAAATTTTTAATAAACAACTAATGTACACATGTTTGCCTGCTTGCATTTCTTTCTCTTTCTCCCCATTTTAACTTGATTTTATGATACCTTCTCATACACATAATTTCTTGCTACTAACATTTAACCTTCTCTTGTCCTACTGTTTTTCTGTACAATTCCCCATTTCACCTGTGTTTCTCTCAGCCCAGGTTCCAAATGTTTGGTCACAACCACACCATACATTTAAAGCACTTTAGCAGCCATGGATTTCCCCTGAAGAAACTTAGAAACTATAGTTTGTTAAGGACGCTGTGAGTGGTTAGGAGACTCCTTGCAGAGCTACAATTCCCAGTACCCTTAACGTTCCATGCTTTAAGAATTATGGTATTTATCAAGTGCCTGAGAGCCAGTGTGGTGTAGTGGTTAGAGTGTTGGACTACGACCTGGGAGACCAGGGTTTGAATCCCCACATAGCCATGAAGCTCACTGGGTGACCTTGGGCCAGTCACTACCTCTCAGCCTCAGAGGGAGGCAATAGTAAACCCCCTCTGAATACTGCTTACCTTGAAAACCCTGTAGGGTCACCATAAGTCAGAATCGACTTGAAGGCAGTCCATTTCCATTTTTGTATCAAGTGCCTAAAAGACTATGTGCCTGGACATCATGATGTGATATAATCTCTATTCAGAAGTTCCAAATTAGGCATATATTAGCCAAATCTGGTTCACACATGCTCCATGTTGATGACTGTAGTATTAAGTGATGTTCTGACTATTTGAATGAGTTATCATCACAAACCAAACACTGCAAGCAGACCTTCTGTATCACCTCACCTCACCTTAAACACAATGCTTTACAATGGCGTCAGTGTTCACACATCTCACACACCTGTTGAGTCATCAAGTGTTAAGTAATTAATTGATGAAAAATGGAGTGATGTATATGCAAGTGTGAACCAGCCTCTAGGTACATGAGGGTCATGAGGAGCAAAGGGGAGATTAAACTTTTGAAAACATAAGCAAGATGCTGGATACATTTCCTCCTTATCTCTAGTAAATAAATTTAGATTGAATACCATAAAATGACTCTAAGAATGTTGTTTTTGCTTACTACCTCCTCTAATAGGGCCAGCAGTGTCGTGGCAAATTTAGAAGTGCAGGGCCCCTTCATAATAGTCACAGCCACGCCCTTTCTAATATTATACAACCTTCTAAGATTAATGTCAAGAACGCCTGGTTTTGCTAAGATTTGCTAATAAAGATGGTTCTGTGGCAAGGAATTGTGGGGAAAACATCTTGCCTGAATTAGGGCCTCTAACAGGCCGTGAGACTGTCTCTTCTCACAGCTGAATCCAGTAAATTAAGCAGTTAATGAGAAGAGGGCCAGAGCCCCGCATGACTGAGTACTTGGGCACCATCCTGCCCCAGGCTTGTGGTGCTCACCCGTGTGTCCCACCTACCTCTTCCATCACTGTGAATGCCGTGCACACTGCATGCATGCCTACTATCAACCAAGATGGCGATGGGGGCATCAGGCCCTTAGGGTTAATGGTAGGTATGATACACAGCATGCACGCAATTCATAGCAACATTCACAGCGACAGGAGAGGTACGTGTGTGCAGTCTTATTGAAGCCCGTGTTGTCTGTATGGGGGGGGCTGGGAGCTCCCTCTCCGTGATCCATTGCAGGGTTGGGAGTTGATGCTGCCATGGATCAGGAGTGCTACCCTCACACCCTAAGGAGGGGCCCCTCTGGGCTGCAAGGGCCATCAAGGAGGGCCCAACCTGGTTGCCCTCTGGTGCTGGTCCTGAGTGAAAACACCTGCTTATCAGCCTGACTGGTACCTCAATGCCACAGACCTGGAAAGGTTGGAGAAACTGTATGACCATTAAGCGAGAAAGCACTAGAAGGTTTCATCATCAGCAAGCCCTCTGAATGGCTAATTAATTCCTGGCTGTTGCCGGGCTGTTCCCCAATAAATATAGAGCTACGATTTTGGCTTTTGTTCTCCAGTGTTCCTATCTGATGTTAGGGTTCCATCTTTCTATTGCTGTCCAGGCCATTAATCTCTGAGGGAGATGTGGAACCATGAAGTTATTCTGCCTGTCTTCCTATCATGTGTGAGTATAGAAGCTAGACAGATTTGTTACTTTTGTCCTGTGATTGAACTCTCTGCATTTTTGAATTTTACCTAACCTTCTGGATTTAGTTTAAGGAAATATTTTGCTGCTATATTTTTGCACTTATAATTTTATTTTAATAAAGACAACCTCTTATTTACCTGTGTGTGTTCATTGCAGGGGAAGTTTGGCTCTGAATCTAACACCTTGGCCATTTGGCCACAGCCCACCATATTTTTGCCTGAAGGCTCCAAGACAAGGAGTTCATTTTTTGGCTCATGTATTTTCGAATCCTTGGTGGGTCTATTTCTGAAACTTTGGGTTTCCTCTTGACCCAGAGTGGGTGACCAGGTTTAAGGGGGGGTGGCAGTCTACCTATCTTACAGGGTTGGTATTTGGATTAACCAGTCCTGGTAAGGGAGGCGCAGGTTGTGCCTGGCTGGAATAAATTGCCCTGGAGTTGGGAATTGACTCCCCCCCATTTCTTTGCAATTACAGAATAATCTGGCCAGGTTTGAATACTGTTTTCTGCTTCTCTATCCTTATTAATGCCTTCTCCCGTCCCTAGGAGCTAATCAGCATGAAAGGGAATTTCTCAGTGGCTGACTCACCTCCTTTCACTCTGATTGGCTCCAATCAGCAGCAAATGCTGGAGGTATAGGGACCCTGCTAGAACTTGGCTCCAGGCATGTAGTGAGACAATTGTAATTGGGTGGGCAGAGACAAAAATTGGGGAGGCAGAAGGGATGGGGCATCGGTCACTACAAAAGAGGTTTCTGGGGGGAGTTTTCTTAGGTACTGACAAAAATAAACCCCAATTTATGCATTTTAGTTAGGAACTAGTATTTGTGAAGTTTACAAAAAAAGCAAATCAAATTAAAATACAATATTTTCCACATGCAAAATAGTTACGTAAACTAAATAACAGTGACTAGGAACTAAATGTGTATTGTGCAACTCATCCTACCATAATGATCTGAACTGTCAATAAAGTCTAACATGCCATGATTTCTCTGCAAGAAAGAAGAAACTGTTTACTTGAACTACCTTCAAATACGCCTACACACGCTTCGTACCAGCCCAATATCTCAGTAACCTTTCCATTGTTAGTGTCCCGTTCAGAGCCGAAAGAATGAGGCTGGATTGTGTGTGCAAGTAAATCTCATTTTATTAGAGTAATGGATACATCAAAGGCATTGTGCTTCATAGGAAACCCTACACTAACTCACTAAAGTCCCTAACTATACTCTAGACATGCTCTGCAGCGTGTGAAGGAAGTTGACTCAACGACCCCCACTGTGAGCGGCAGGCTTATATAGGAAATGTTTTTGAACGTAATCTCTGACTCCTTCGTAATTCCTGTCTTTGCCCTGTCCGTTTCTCGCGGCGACAGGAATGAGGAGACGGGACGTGCATCCAACAGCTCATCTGAAGACACCTGCTCCCAAGGAACAGGCTCGAGGTCAGGGGGCGGTGCCATGCTGGAATCCTCCTGGGAACTGCTTGGAAAAGGAGGGGCTGGCACTGACTCTGAAGCTTCCTCCCCCAAGACCTCGGCATCAACTGGGGGCGGTGTGCTCGGCTCCTCAGAAAGGGCATTACTCGTGGGAACTGGCTGAAGAGCAGGCTGC
The DNA here is from genome assembly GCF_030035675.1 of Rhineura floridana. NCBI lineage: Eukaryota > Metazoa > Chordata > Lepidosauria > Squamata > Rhineuridae > Rhineura > Rhineura floridana. The sequence goes on along the minus strand of NC_084487.1, from coordinate 117,773,185 downwards.
CCCCCTCCCGCACGATCCTGCTCAGACACAACAATCCCCAACTCGGCTTCTTCTGGCTGCGGAGGTGCCTGAAACTCATGCCTCCCCCCTTCCTGTCCCTTCTGAGTTGGCTGCAGCGCAACAGTTAGATACAGGAAAGCCTTTACTATGGCGAGATTCAACGTAATGCCATCAGTTCTCCTCGAGGGCAGATTTCGTGGAGTCCCACGCGCAGCAAGGCTGTGCCCATGTGGGATCGGAGAAGTCAAGACTATAACGCATGCACTCTTATATTGTACTTTTTATCAAAACATTTGTTCTTTTAGCATTACTCCTATCGTCCCAATGTTTCCTGGTCGTGATCCTCTATTTTATACGAAATTTTTGCTGCAAGATCACTACCCACAAATCACATATATTGTTGCTAGATTCTGTGCCATGGCTATCACAACTCGTAGAACAATGGTAACTCAAATGTCTACATGAGAGACCCGGCATTGGAATATCTATTCTAGTTTGTCTTAATAATGGTTTCAAACATTGTGTGATGATTTTGTATTGGCCTTTGGCTGTAATAAAATTCATTTCAAATTCATTTCATTTCTTCAAATATGTTATATTCAAAAGCCAAGATTACTATGTTTGCTATCTGAACATGGCAGAAGAAGCCAAAGTGGCTTCACAAAAAGCTTAGAGATGATCTGAAAACAAAAAAAGGGCACATACAGGAAGTAGAAGGAAGGTCAGGCCACAAAGGAAGAGTACAGACAGGTAGCAAGGAATTGCAGGGATGCCGTCAGGAAGGCTGAGAATGAGTTGAGGTTAGTGAGGGATGCTAAAAGCAACAAAAGAGCTTTCTTCAGGTACATCCATAGTAAAAGACAGAGAAAGGAAATGGTGGTACAGCTCCTCAATGACGATGACAAAATGATAACAGATGACAAAGAAAAAAAGTGCTCAATTCCTACTTTGGCTCAGTCTTCTCCCAAAAGAGGGCCTATGACCCTCCTGGCAAACGTGAAGTTGAAGGGGCAGGATTGCAGCTTTGCATCCTAGAGTATTGAACAAACTGGCTGAAGAACTCTTGGAACCACTGTCTATTATCTTTGTGAAATCGTGGAGGATGGGTGAAGTGCCTGATGACTGAAGGAAGGCTAATATTGTCCCTATCTTCAAAAAGGGCAAAAAGGAGGAACCTGGGAACTACAGGCCAATCAGCCTGACATTGATCCCTGGGAAAATTTTTAAGCAGATTATAAATTTATTTATTTATTTCATTTACATATCTCCCTATAGCCGAAGCTCTCTGGGTGGTTTACAGCAATTAAAAACATTAAAAACAAATATACAAATTTTAAAACACAAAAAACAATTTAAAAACACAATTTAAAAAATTTAAAAACAATTTAAAAACACATGCTAAAATGCCTGGGAGAAGAGGAAAGTCTTGACCTGGCGCCAAAAGATAACAGTGTTGGCGCCAGGCGCACCTCATCAGGCCAATCATTCCATAATTTTGGGGCCACCACTGAGAAGGCCCTTTCCCTTGTTACCAGACTCCCAGCTTCCCTCCGAGTAGGCACCCGGAGGAGGGCCTTCGATGTTGAGCGTAGTGCACGGGTGGGTTTGTGTCGGAAGAGGCGTTCCATCAGGTATTGTGGCCCTAAGCCATGTAAGGCTTTATAGGTTAAAACCAGCACCTTGAATCGAGCTCGGAAACATACAGGCAGCCAATGCAAGCGGGCCAGAATCGATTTTATACGTTCGAACCGTCTGGTCCCTGTTACCAATTTGGCTGCTGCATTTTGCACAAGCTGCAGTTTCTGAACCGTCTTCAAAGAAAGCCCCATGTAGAGCGCATTGCAGTAATCTAACCTGGAGGTTACCAGAGAATGGACAACTGAAGCCAGGTTATCTCTGTCCAGATAGGAGAGTAACTGGGCCACCAACTGAAGTTGGTAGAAGGCACTCCATGACACCGAGGCTCCTCAGCCTCAAGTGACAGATATGGTTCTAGGAGAACCCCCAAGCTACAAACCTGCTCCTTCAGGGGGAATGCAACCCCATCCAGGACAGGATGGACATCCACCATCCGGTCAGAAGAACCACCCAATAGCAGCATCTCAGTCTTGTCTGGATTGAGCCTCAGTTTATTAGCCCTCATCCAGTGCATTGTCGCAGCCAGGCACTGGTTCAGCACATTGACAGCCTCACCTGAAGAAGATGAAAAGGAGAAATAGAGCTGCGTGTCATCAGCATACTGATGGCAATGCACTCCAAAGCTCCGGATGACTGCACCCAATGGTTTCATGTAGATGTTGAACAGCATGGGGGACAGAAATGACCCCTGCGGAACCCCGTACTGGAGAATACACAGTCAGAACCCTAAATGCAACAATACAGCGACTAGTACGTGGGGACAAAGAGAACTATTACAATAGTTACTGAATAGAAATAGAAGAGGACAACAAAAAGGGCAGAACAAGAGCCCTGTTCCAAAAGATTAGAGAAATGAAAGGGAAATTTAAACCAAGAGTAGGGATGTTGAATAATCAAGAGGGGAACACACTGAATGACCAAGATGAAATAAAAGGAAGATGGAAGCAATACACAGAAGAACTCTATAAAAGAGATGCCAGGATGACAGATTCATTCACGGAGGAACCGTATGATGAAGAACCAGAAATTTTAGAATGCGAGGTGAAAGCTGCTCTTAAAATACTTGGAAGAAACAAATCACCAGGAACAGATGGCATACCAACAGAGTTGCTACAAGTTACTGAGACTGAATCTGTCCAAATTTTGACAAAAATGTGTCAACAAATATGGAAAACTAAACAATGGCCCACAGACTGGAAGCGTTCCATATACATCCCAATTCCAAAGAAAGGGGATCCCAGGGAATGCAGTAATTATCGAACTATTGCCTTAATATCCCATGCAAGTAAAGTAATGCTTAAGATTCTACAACAAAGGCTCTTACCATATATGTAGCGAGAAATGCCAGATGTCCAAGCTGGATTTAGAAAGGGAAGAGGCACCAGAGATCATATCGCAAACATACGTTGGATAATGGAACGGACCAAGGAATTTCAGAAGGAAATCACCCTGTGCTTTATAGATTACAGCAAAGCCTTTGACTGTGTAGATCATGAAAAACTATGGACTGCTTTAAAAGAAATGGGGGTGCCACAGCATCTGATTTTTCTGATGCGCAACCTATACTCTGCACAAGAGGCTACTGTAAGGACAGAATATGGAGAAACATATTGGTTCCCCATCGGAAAGGGTGTGAGACAGGGTGTATTTTATCACCCTATTTATTTAATCTATATTCAGAACATATTATACAGAAACCAGGATTGGACCAAGAAGAAGGAGGTGTGAAAATTGGATGGAGAAATATCAATAATTTAAGATATGCAGACGATACCATACTACTAGCAGAAACCAGTAATGATTTGAAACGAATGCTGATGAAAGTTAAAGAGGAAAGCACAAAAGCAGGACTACAGCTGAACATCAGAAAGACTAAAGTAATGACAACAGAAGATTTATGCAACTTTAGAGTTGACAATGAGGACATTGAACTTGTCAAGGATTATCAATATCTTGGCACAATCATTAACCAAAATGAAGACAATAGAAGACTAGGACTGAGGAGGGCAGCTGTGAGAGAACTAGAAAAGGTCCTCAAATGTAAAGATGTATCACTGAACACTAAAGTCAGGATCATTCAGATCATGGTATTCCCGATCTCTATGTATGGATGTGAAAGTTGGACAATGAAAAAAGTGGATAAGAGAAAAATCAACTCATTTGAAATGTGGTGTTGGAGAAGAGCTTTGCAGATACCATGGACTGCAAAAAAGACAAATAATTGGGTGTTAGGACAAATTAAACCAGAACTATCACTAGAAGCTAAAATGATGAAACTGAGGTTATCATAATTTGGGCACATAATGAGAAGGCATGATTCATTAGAAAAGATAATAATGCTGGGAAAACAGAAGGGAGTAGAAAAAGAGGAAGGCCAAACAAGAGATGGATTGATTCCATAAAGGAAGCCACAGACCTGAACTTAAAAGATCTGAACAGCGTGGTTCATGACAGGTGCTCTTGGAGGTCGCTGATTCATAGGGTCGCCATAAGTCGTAGTCGACTTGGCGGCACATAACAACAACAACAACAAAATTCTTTCTGTAAACCGCTTTAAGATTTTTTTATAATAAAGCAGTATATAAATGTTGTAAATAAAATACATAAATAAATTTTAGAGTCACTGTGGCCCTTGGTTCTCTTTCAATTTTTAGGAACAAAGGAATCTGCCTTATACTGATTCAGGCCATTTGGTCTTATCTAGCTTAGTACTGATTACATAGACTAGCGTTGGCTGTTCAGGATTCCAGGCAATAATATTTTCTTGACATTGGATTTTGGACCATGTGCCCTACCACTGAGCTACAGCCCTTCCCCTGTTTAAAAATTATATTTTAAAATTGCTCTTATCAATTCACTAATGAATGCACAACATACCTAGGGCAAATCCACACCATGCATTTAAAGCACATCCAACACACATTTGAAGCACACCAGTCCCACCACAGAATCATGAAAACTGTAGTTTGTTAAGGGTGGTGGGAACTATAACCATGAAGGTGAAACTACACCTTCTTTGGGGGAAGTTGTGAGTTTTAAATGCGAGTTGGATGTGCTTTAAATGTATTATGTGGATCTGTATTAATTCATAAACTTTGCCTGCATATAATTCATTTTAATTATTTTTTTAAATGGAAATCAGCTACACGGTTTACTTGGTGACCATGGGCTACTCACTATCTCTCAGCCCTATCTGCCCCTCAGGGTGAAAACAATGGAGGGGGGGCATGACCACCACAAGCAAGAAAGGCACACTTAAAATGTAGAGGAAATAACAATGTACAACCATAGTATGAAATCAGATATATATTGAGACACAGTATGAAGAAATATTTATATAACGTGGATATCAAAGATGTTTATTATTTACACAACCTGTAAAGATATTTATAGTGCAATCCTATGCATGTTTACTCAGAAGCAAGTCCCAATGTATTCAAACAGGGAAGCATGCACAGAATTGCAACCTTAAATGATAAGGAATTTCACTCACCCAACCCAAAATTCAGAATCATACCACTTAAAGCTGTTTTGCAACTGTTTTATACTTGTTTTATGGTTATTGGATTTTAAATTATTTATTTCTTGTAAGCTGCATTGGTTTCCAACCCTACTCCACAGGGTTGTTGGAAAGATTTCATATACACACACACTGGAGATGTAAAAATGCATACACCCTATGTAATAGTTTATTGTCAAAACCAGTTAGTCATTGCAGAACTTTTTTTTTTTTGAAAAATCATTAGTTTTCTACCAAATAAAAGCATTGACTTTTGGGTGAAGGGCTGGTAATAAATTCTAATTCTAATAAAAATTCTAAGTAAGCCCTGCCTAGTTGCTTTAAAAAAAAAAAGGACTGAAGGGGGAGAGAAGGATTTACAACACAATTGTTTGTGATATTCACTCAAAAGTCCCATTAATTTACATCCATAAAGATTTAACATCCATAGTGACCTAAATATCTTCTGACTGAATCTTAATGGGACCTATTTATTGCAAGAAATGTGTGGAGTCCCGCATGTATGATCTCATGGATGGAATGAATGGTTTTAAAACATAATCAAAGAACTGAGAAATTGGTTCTAATATTGAATCGTTACCTGAAACTATAGGATGACCTGTGGGAGGATTAACACCCTTATGAATCTTTGGCAACACAGAAAATAAAGGGACCCTTGGATTTTTCTTGAGCAGAAATTCAAACTCAGATGTGATTACATATCTTTATTACGATCGAAGATCAGCAATACAAATATAATACAATCAGCTGGATATCGGAATAGCAGTAAAATGCAAAATAACAGCAAGGGCTGATTAAAAAGTAGTTCGGCAATGGAACCGACTGCCTAGGGAGGTGGTGGGATCCCCTTCGCTGGATGTCTTCAAGCAGAGGCTGGACAGCTATCTGCGGGAGATGCTCTAGCTGTGGATTTCCTGCTGTGAGCAGGGGGTTGGACTCAATGGGCTACAAGGCCCCTTCCAACTCTATGATTCTATTATTCTAGTCCAGGAATGTTATAAAAGAATCAGAGTGGAAGGAGTCAGGCTGCTTCGCAGCGCATAGTTCCTTTCTGCGAACCATAGCGGCTACACAGAATGAGGCGATCTTTGCAGTAATCCGAGGATCCCGATCCGCCAATAAACGTCGCAGAAACTTAGCCTCAGAACTAGGATAGAGATTAGCTAAAATTGGAAAAATAAACTTGTGGCGAAGGTTAGAATAGAAAGGTCAACAGAGCAATACATGACACACCGACTCCACCTCCTCAGCACCACAGGGGCAGGTTCATTCAGAATGTGGGACACCCTTATATCTGCCCTCCAATAGCGCTGAAGGAAGAACATTGAATCGTGCCAGGGTAAATGCTCTCCTAAATTTTGGGGTAGATACATTCGAAATATAGGAGGTGGGGACAAAGGGTTTCATATTAATGTGGCTTAAGGAGTAGACAGCAGCCAAGCACTGGTTGTTCTGGAGTTCAATGTCTGTAAGGCGTTGATTGATTGTTGTTTTGGCCCTCATATACCCTAGGGCCCCTATCGCTGGTAGCAAGAAGCCAAGAGATTCTAATTTGTTGGACAGCGTCTGCTTCCATTGAGACTGGAAGGGATCTTCCAGAGTTAAAGGGGCCAATCCTGTGGGTATGAATAGTAACTTCAGCCAATAGCTGAATCTGAGCATCCAAACTCGGGTCTCGATTAAAAGGGCACCCAGTTCCAAATGTAGTGCCACACTAGGGACACAGCACGGGACACCCATTACCGACCTCAGAAAGTTGGATTGAACCACCTCCAGCAATGTATAATTGCCCCCACTACAAATTTGGGTCCCGTAAAGTAGTTGCGCAAGAGCCTTGGCATTAAACACCTGGACAGCCGCAGGAACATATGAGCTGCCCCTTGTATAGAAAAAGGCAAGCAAAGCCTTTACCGTTTTCTGGGCGGTCTCAACCGACCTTACGAGATGTACCTTCCAGGATCTCGAGGACTGGTATACTATACCAAGGTAGCTAAAGGCATTAACTTGGACAATAGAATGATTTGTCAATTTGCCATCTGTACTTATGCCTCTTCCTGGAGAAAACTAAGACCTTGCATTCTGCATAGTTGATTTTTAAAAGTTCATCAGTACAGAAGGCTGCAAGTTTTCTTAATGAGCGGCGCAATCTAATCGGCGTTTGAGAAAGTAAAACAATATCATCAGCGTACAATAAGCATGAGCTATGTCTCCTCATAAGTGCAGGGGGATGAGAATTTACTGTCTCTAGGCGTTTAACCAATGGATTAATATAAAAATTAAATAAAGAGGGGGCCAAGACACATCCTTGTTTTACACCCTTAAAAGATGCAATCGGTGCAGACAGATGTCCAGCCCGATTGCATCTTACCCTTAGCTGGGTCCTTTCGTGCAAACATCAAATTAAGCAAAGTAAACATCTATCGATGTTTGTGTCCCTTAGTTTCACCCACAGCCTCTCACGAGATATTACATCGAAAGCTGATTTGAGATCTATAAAAGCAGTAAAAAGAGCCCCTCCCTTGCGTAAAGAGCATTTTTCGGCCAAATGCTGAAGGACAAGGCCCTGGTCCATGGTGGAGCGCCCAAGTCTGAATCCGGCCTGTTCGTTGGCCAAGATGTTTTCATCATCCATCCAAGATGTTAGCTTCTCTAGAAGATGGCTTGCGTAAAGTTTACTAATGATACTAAGAAGGCTTATGGGTCTATAATTTGAAGGATCCATCCTCTTGCCCTTCTTATAGATGGGTATCACAATGGCCATTCTCAGATGTGCTGATCCAACCCATAATATGGCCCTCCTCCGGAATATCTTTAATGTGTGTATTCAGTCAGAAGATATTTTGGTCACTACGGATGTTAAATCTTTGTATACAAGCATTCCATAAGACCAGGCATTGGAAATAATTTTTGACATTTTACAGAAATGAGAAGTACGGAATCCACCAACTCATTTTTTGATCTCCTTGACCGACATAGCTTTACAGAGAAATTGTTTTTCATTTAATAAAAAGTTCTTTTGGCAGACCAAGGGGGTGGCCATGGGATGCCCTATGGCTCCAGAGGTGGCTAATTTATATTTGCAACATTTTGAACAACAGTTTATTTTTGCCAACAAACCACATGGTAGAAATATGCTCTCATGGCTAAGATTTATAGATAACATATTTATGATTTGGCAAGGTACAAATGACGAGTTGAGGGATATTTTTCACTGGGTTAACTTTCAAGATTCCAGTCTCAGTTTTGAGACAACTTCTAGTAATGAACAGGTTAATTTTTTGGACATTATAGTCAAAAAAATCTACAAAGAGTTTAATAACCACCATTTATAACAAACCCACTGATAGAAACACTTTCCTGAACTTTGACAGTTACCATCCTGCTCATCTCAAGATACATACAGCCAGTTCTTAAGAATAAAGCATAATTGTTCAAGAAACCTAAATTACATCCAGGAATTCCAATCTTTAGCACAATGTTTCTACGATAGAAGATATCCTGTTAAGGTGGTGAGAACAGCTATGAACAGAGCTAATGTCTGCAAACATGATACTCTGTTGGAAAATGGAAATGGACTGCCTTCAAGTTGATGCCGACTTATGGCGACCCTATGAATAGGGTTTTCATGGTATGCAGTATTCAGAGGGGGTTTACCATTGCCTTCCTCTGAGGCTAGTCCTCCCCAGCTGGCTAGGGCCTGCTCAGCTTGCCACAGCTGCACAAGAAACCCCTTCCTTGTCCGCAACTGCCGGGGGGGGCAATTGTGCTTCTTGGGACCAGTGGCGTCACTAGGGTTGGTGTCACCCGGTGTGGTAACTCCTTGGCGAGCCCCCAAATGTCCTGCTGAGTGTGCGAGCGTGTGCTCGCACACACACACACAAGGCCAGCCATCCATGCTCTTGGGAGGGCATGCGCCGGAGGGGCACCCAGCCAGAGAAGCAGGCCTGGGAATGCCAGTGCACCTCCCCGCACCCCGCTAGTGACGCCACTGCTTGGGACTATGCAGCTTGCCTACAGCTGCACAGATGGCAGGGCACATAACCCCTGAGCCACTCACTGTGGGGGTGATCTTTAGCTAGCCCTTGACACCCAGGAGACACGAGCGGGAATTTGAACTCACAGACTCTGGACTCCCAGCCAATAGTGCAGAACCGTATGCTTGCATTCTTCCATTCAATCCAATCACAAAGGGACACAAAACATATATTCGCTCCAATTGGCATTTGGTCCAAGACTTGCCAGGCCTAACAACACGACCCATGGTAGCATTTAAAAGAACAAAAACCTTAAAGATTGGTTAATCGATACAGAATATGCCACAAGAGTGGCTGTATACTATAGCCAGCATGGTTTTTTTCACATTCCACAATGTTAAATGGAAAATACCTCCATGCCATTCTGATGATTCCCATAAGCTCATTTCAAAACAAAACCTTACAAAACATAGTCCTGAACTCAGAAATGCTTGCTTAACAACTTTCTCAATTTTCATGACGATAAACAAAACAGTCAGAACGAATCGAGAGTTCAAAATCTAAAAAGAGAGACAGAAAACCCAGAGCCGTTTTGGACTTTTTTCTCTGAGTTCTCATAATCTGTTGAAATTCATTAAAAATCAGCCATATTCACAGAGTACCTGTAATCCTATTACTGACCTTGCCCCATACTCTGACGTTCATCTTCTGTAGTTTAAAAGTTAAAAAAAATGCCTGGCTGATTTTTAATTAATTTAAGAAATTTTGCATTGAACTGAGTGATCTCGGGCATGCTCAGTAAGAACCAACTGTCAGTGTTCTAAAAGCCAGACTCACAGCTGCTTCGCTTGGCTGATCGGGGCCACACCCACACCAGGCTTTAATTTCACATGAGACAGTCATGGCTTCCCCCAGCGAATCCTGGGAAGTGTAGTTTGTGAAGGGTGCCCCTGAGAGAGCTCCAGTGGCCAGAGTGGTTGAACAGTCAGCTGCTCTGATTGAAGCTCTGTGAGGGGAACAGGGCATCTCCTAGCAACTCTCAGCACCCTTCACTAACTACACTTCCCAGGATTCTTTGAGAGAAGCCATGACTGTCCAAAGTGAAATAAAGGTCTGGTGTGGTTGTGGCCAGGGACAGCTTTGGTTTAATTTGGGTGGGAGGCTACATGTGCCTGCTGTAGAATAAAAAGGTGGGGGAAACCCTGAAAAACAATGGTACTGTTCACAGTGTTTTCCTTTTGGAAAGGGACTTCCCCTCTGCCCAGTGCCCACCCACCCAATCACCTCCCCTCCCCCTCCTCCTACCTGTGTTGGACTACGACCTGGGAGACCAGGGTTCAAATCTCCACACAGCCATGAAGCTCACTGGGTGACCTTGGGCCAGTTAATGCCTCTCAGCCTCAGAGGAAGGCAATGGTAAAAGCACCTCTGAATACCATTCACCATGAAACCCTATTCTTAGGGTCACCATAAGTCAGGAAGTCCATTTCCATTTTCAAACGTGATTGCACAGAAATTAATCCCATTGAACTCAAAAAGTATGCAACTGACCAAACCCACCTTCCCTTCTCCTCCCTCCTATACCCTCCCTCTTGCCCCTTCCCTCCCCTCCCCTTCCAATCCCCTCCTTTCCCCTCCCCGTCCCCCTCCTTCTCCTCATGGTCAGTTTTACCTATCTTAAGCATGATTGCACAGGAGTAAATACCATTGAATTAAGAACATAAGAACATAAGAAGAGCCTGCTGGATCAGGCCAGTGGCCCATCTAGTCCAGCATCCTGTTCTCACAGTGGCCAACCAGGTGCCTGGGGGAAGCCCGCAAGCAGGACCCGAGTGCAAGAACACTCTCCCCTCCTGAGGCTTCGGGCAACTGGTTTTCAGAAGCATGCTGCCTCTGACTAGGGTGGCACAGCACAGCCATCATGGCTAGTAGCCATTGATAGCCCTGTCCTCCATGAATTTGTCTAATCTTCTTTTAAAGCCATCCAAGCTGGTGGCCATTACTGCATCTTGTGGGAGCAAATTCCATAGTTTAACTATGCACTGAGTAAAGAAGTACTTCCTTTTGTCTGTCCTGAATCTTCCAACATTCAGCTTCTTTGAATGTCCACGAGTTCTAGTATTATGAGAGAGGGAGAAGAACTTTTCTCTATCCACTTTCTCAATGCCATGCATAATTTTATACACTTCTATCATGTCTCCTCTGACCCGCCTTTTCTCTAAACTAAAAAGCCCCAAATGCTGCAACCTTTCCTCGTAAGGGAGTCGCTCCATCCCCTTGATCATTCTGGTTGCCCTCTTCTGAACCTTTTCCAACTCTATAATATCCTTTTTGAGATGAGGCGACCAGAACTGTACACAGTATTCCAAATGGGGCCGCACCATAGATTTATACAACGGCATTATGATATCGGCTGTTTTATTTTCAATACCTTTCCTAATTATCGCTAGCATGGAATTTGCCTTTTTCACAGCTGCCGCACACTGGGTCAACATTTTCATTGTGCTGTCCACTACAACCCCGAGGTCTCTCTCCTGGTCGGTCACCGCCAGTTCAGACCCCATGAGCGTATATGTGAAATTAAGATTTTTTGCTCCAATATGCATAATTTTACACTTGTTTATATTGAATTGCATTTGCCATTTTTCCGCCCATTCACTCAGTTTGGAGAGGTCTTTTTGGAGCTCTTCGCAATCCCTTTTTGTTTTAACAACCCTGAATAATTTAGTGTCATCAGCAAACTTGGCCACTTCACTGCTCACTCCTAATTCTAGGTCATTAATGAACAAGTTGAAAAGTACAGGTCCCAATACCGATCCTTGAGGGACTCCACTTTCTACAGCCCTCCATTGGGAGAACTGTCCGTTGATTCCTACTCTCTGCTTTCTGCTTCTTAACCAATTCCTTATCCACAAGAGGACCTCTCCTCTTATTCCATGACTGCTAAGCTTCCTCAGAAGCCTTTGGTGAGGTACCTTGTCAAACGCTTTTTGAAAGTCTAAGTACACTATGTCCACTGGATCACCTCTATCTATATGCTTGTTGACACTCTCAAAGAATTCTAATAGGTTACTGAGACAGGACTTTCCCTTGCAGAAGCCATGCTGGCTCTGCTTCAGCAAGGCTTGTTCTTCTATGTGCTTAGTTAATCTAGCTTGAATAATACTTTCTACCAGTTTTCCAGGGACAGAAGTTAAGCTAACTGGCCTGTAATTTCCGGGATCCCCTCTGGATCCCTTTTTGAAGATTGGCGTTACATTTGCCACTTTCCAGTCCTCAGGCACGGAGGAGGACCCGAGGGACAAGCTACATATTTTAGTTACCAGATCAGCAATTTCACATTTGAGTTCTTTGAGAACTCTTGGGTGGATGCCATCCGGGCCCGGTGATTTGTCAGTTTTTATATTGTCCATTAAGCTTAGAACTTCCTCTCTCGTTACCACTATTTGTCTCAGTTCCTCAGAATCCCTTCCTGCAAATGTTAGTTCAGGTTCAGGGATCTGCCCTATATCTTCCACTGTGAAGACAGATGCAAAGAATTCATTTAGCTTCTCTGCAATCTCCTTATCGTTCTTTAGTACACCTTTGACTCCCTTATCATCCAAGGGTCAAGCATGTAAATGATCAAACCTGCCCTTCCCTCCCACTTCCTTTGTCCCTCCCCCTCCAATCCCCTCCTTCCCCCTTCCCTCTCCTTCCGCTGCCCTCTCCCCTCCCTTTCTCTTTCCCTCTTTTCTCCCTTCCCCCTGCACCTCCCCCAAGGTCAGTTTTACCTATCCTTACCATGATTACATAGGAGTAAATCCCACTGAACTCAATAAGCATGCAAATAATCAGACCTGGCTTTCCCCTCCTTCTCCTCTCCCTTCCTCCTCCCCTCCCCTCTTCCTTCTTCCTCTTTCCCTGCCCACTCCAGCCATCCCTCCCTCCCCACCCAGTCAGTTTACCTATCCTAAGCATGATTGCACGGGAGTATATGGTGAGTGGTGGCAATACCTGCAATCAGCCCAAATAATAGCAACAACACATGTGCTGTGCTGATCTTGTTTTAGCAGGGAGGAAGCAACATTATTAAGACAGTTGACATAGTTCAGATAATCACTTTAAATATGTTTGATTTAGTTTGCAATTTTAGTAATGTTTAGTTATGCTTCTATTTCTGTGAATATGTGAAGTACAGCAACACTTTGCAAAATTTACACTAAAAAAACTCCAAAAATAATTGTGGAATAATGGCACTGACTATTCTGCAGAATAGTCTGCAGTGGATATCAGGAGTGTCTCAGTTTGCACAAGATAAAATAGCGGGAGGTGAAATATATTGTACCAAAATTCTAGGTGTACTCTATGTTTTTAATTGACCGTGTCCACCTTGCCTTAATTGAAGTGGTTTAAACATAGCAGGCTAAAAACATGCATCTTGGGCAGGCTAGGTTTGTTTCCCCAACAGCTAGAGTTATTGCTGAAGTAGCAACATATTGTAATCAATCTGATTTTACATCAAACTACAATTTCAGATTCAACAGTTAATGCACCCAAAATAGAAATAGAACATGACCTCTAATTTGAAATGCAAAAGGCTGTCTTCACCATCATATGACACTGACCAATAAAAAGTCTTTGATATTAATAAAAATAAATTTGACACAGATTTCTAGGATGAATAATGAGAGAAATAAAATTTTCTAGTCTAGATTAGATTGTCTGTAGAAACAATGAAGCAAAGTAAGAAGAACACCAACAAACATACAAAAATGTAATTCTCCATCTTTGGAGATGGCAGGTATTGCCACCACTCACCATATGCTCAGAGGCACATGTTAACAAATTATTCCAAGCTACTCAGGAAGTGGATTGGACTGTGAAAGACCAACCCAAATGGTGTTTGCATTTTGACCAATTTGTAGGGCAGTCCAATATCTCAGAGAGGAGGTCAGGTCTCCTGCTGCCCTGGTGCATTCACTATAGCTGTCCAATTTCCCTGCTTTTAAAAGTTTGATAGAAATATCTGTGGGCTGTAGGTACATTCTTAAACCGCAAGGTTTTTTGCCTATTAATGAATCTATATACTGAGTATGAACACTAGCAGCCTTTGAGTTTGATTTATATTCAGTGTGGGGCTTCGGTAAAGAATTTTCATTGCTTTTACAGAGCCAAGGAAATATAGCTCCACGGGTCAGTACAGGGCAATGTTTGTTTGTTTTTCTGGGGGGAGGAGTTTTTCCAGCTGCTTTGTTATGGCGATCAAAAGGTTCTGTTTTATTTTAGCCATATATTGTGGTTTTATAACATGTTAGTTCAATGTTAGTGAATGGATATGTGTCGTGAATCACTGGGAAAATTTTAAATGTTTTTTTAAATGATTTATATTGCGTGCGGTCTTTAAAAAAAATTTTTTTTTAATGTTATGCCTATGTTTATGACCAATGTGTTGTCTCCACGACACTAATTTGAGTTTGGTTGAATGTTTTTAGCTCCTGAGGAAGGAATATATTCTGCAACACGTTGAGCAACATAATAAATCTATAACTAGCACCAGAGCTTGTCTCCTCTTTTTGACCTTCATTTGATGCTTTCCCCCCTTTTTGTTCCTGCTATGGAAAAGCAGCAACAGAGTTAAGTAGCAGCTGTTCAGTTTGCTTTTTACATATCAGAGCATGACGCTGGCTGGGGCTGATGGGAGTTGTAGTTCAAAAAAGTAACTTTTCCAAGCTCTAGATAACACTATGATTCTGAACCAAACTGTGAGTGACTAGCTTCACTTTTATCTGGTCATTATTTGTTTAATGCATCTGCCATAAATCAAAACTGAAAATCTGAGGTGAGAGGTTGGCACAATACGGCCTGTTTTAAATGCACTCAGATTTATTTCTTTATAACTTTATTTATAACTTCTCATTGTAAATGCCAGCCCCATCCTAGTCAAGCCCCTTCCTCATAGTTCTCTCCAAACCAAATCCAAAGTCCTAAAAACTTTTCCCTTTGGGTAGGTGCCCCACAATTTGGGAGAAACACCACTACAGCTTGTGACAAATATAAATTCGCCAATGAAAACTGGATAACACCAAGACTCCAGTTTTCAGAACATCTGCCATAGGATCACTTCTCATTTACAAGCCAGAGACCAATGATTAGTCCAGGATGTACAGATGGATTTTTACAAGACACTAGCATTAAGTTTGGGATCATCTTGTCAAAGCAATTAGTGGGACTGGACAGGAGGAAACTTCTTTTCATATGCAACCCACAGAGCAAGAAAATAACTAGCCTTATGTTGTGACAGTTCCATTATCTTGCTTTTACACGGATGATTTATGGCTTTGTATTAAGCACATGAGTCACTGTGATGTTAAAATATACCTGTCTCTTACTTAAAATCACATCTGCTTGATACCTTTTATATAAATAATGTTTAAAAATAATGTGCATGGAATTCATCAATATGATTGAGAACAAGGCAAATAGGAAACCTAAGAGTAGGGCTGCCATAATAATCCACCAGGTTTGATTTCCAATGTGGATATTGTTGTTCCACAGTTGCAGACTACTGTCCCTAACTTTACTTATGCTATCTAATTTACTTTCTGTGTCAGAAAATAATAAGGAGCTAGATGTGCAAACTCTTGTTTAAGCTAGACAAAGAAGAGGGGGACGCAGATACTGAGAGAGCATTGGAATGCACATCTAAGCATGGGTGTCTGTTAACATTGCACTCCTCTCAATGGAATGCACATTCCAACCAGCACTCCAATGCACATTCTCATCCACAACTAGTACATGTACCTAGAGATGGACTGTGGCATATATGGGCAAAGCCTAAGGTGCAATATAAACAAGCAAAGCCTGGAGCTGGCACTTTCCAAAGTAGCATACAGGCAACTGCTTGCAAATGCAGCATTGCTCTTTGCTCCTTTTCAAACGACAGTGTGCCTGCACATCATTGCAAAGCAGCGAAATAGAATTGAAACCATGGCTTAACCAACAACATCTTATGTGTATTTGTATATTTTTTATTTATAAAAGCAAGCATATCAGAGACATTCTGTGGACTTTCTATGGATACACAAAGCTGAAAACTCAGTGGCAATAAAATGACAAGCTTCAGACACCCTTATTTAAGAGTTTATTATTTGCTAAGGCAATAATGTCTATATCCAGCACCTAGTAAAGGAGCTGAGCTAGTGAGTTCTGAAACAGTAAGTGAGCTGGAGCTGGACACTGAGGATATCAATAGGGAGCTGTTAACCCAGCAAATTCTAGAGGAAACAGAGAGGCTTATAACCTCACTGCCAATTCCTTCTCTTTTGATTATCTAGGAGTCACTGTTCACACCTAAGTCTTCTCCCAAGTAGGTGCTGGTAACAGTGATTTTTGTATCCAAACAGTCACTCCTATGCTCGCTCGGGACCTCCTACTGTGTCCACTGCCACTTTTGCTTTACGGGCCTGGTTGACAAAGGGGGAGAATTGGGGATCAAGGCAGGGCTTATGCAGTGGTTGGATGGGTAATTGTGGGGGGCAGCTCAGGTAAGAACCCCATGAGCTGAGGCACTCCAGACTGCTTTGGGACTTTTTGGGTTCTTCCAGGTCTTCAGTTGTATTGGGGTTCTCCATGGATTCCCATGCCTCTTCCTCAGAGGAGGCCTCTCCAGGATCTGGGTCTGGATCTCTCATTAGAGACATAGATAGCTGGACTTGGGATGGGCATGCAGACTGTGTGGTGACTTGTTTGCCTGGCACAAAAAGTTGCAGATGTCACTCGTCATCTAGATGGCTGGTAGAGAAGACTGGGGCAGAATCAGTGGCTGTGGAAGTAAAATTTTGGTTGCTAGGTAGGAAGTTGAAAGCCAGGACTGTCTGAAATGCTGCCTGTTCCATACACAAGGCCAGCTAGACAGGCAAAACTGAGGAGTCTTAATGTATGGGTGAGATGGTGGTGTTGGAAGGAGGCATTTGGATTTGTCAGGTGCTGGGGAACATTTTGCGATAAGCTGGGTCTGTACTAAAGGGACAGGCTGCACTGAACCAGAATAAAACCAGACTGTTGACAGTTAAAAATGGTGTCAGAGCAGCTTTTCAACTGATTCCTAGGAAAGACAGCAGGATTTGAGATGTGCATGATTCAGGATAACTCATCCCTAAGAATGAGGGTAAAAATGTTTCTGAATGTCAAAATGGGAGGGGGTAAAACCGGACAATGGAATCAATGGGACTTGACAGTAATTCAAAAAGGCCAGAACACTGTAGGGTAAAACACACATGCCAGAGATGTTTGGAAAGAGGCATTGTGTATAGATGTCTCCTTCTCCTTCTCCTTCTTCTCCTTCTCCTTCTCCTTCTCCTTCTCCTTCTTATTCTTATTCTTATTATTATTATTATACTCTGAGCCTCCAAGCCAAGATGGGCACACTGGAGTACTTGATTTTAAAAGAAAGCATAGGTATAGTGGGCATAATGGAAACACAGTGAAACTCTATAGGAAGGACAAGGAAAGCAATACTGGTCTCACTCTGTACACAAAAGAAGACATGAGTACAACCAGCTAGAAATACAAAAACGTCTTCACAGACTTTCTGTGGGGGCAATACCAGGCCCCACGAGTAATTTAGTACTGGGGGTGTATTATCACACACCAAACCAAAATGCCCAGGGTGATCTTGAGTCAGAGAATGAATTCAAAGAGGTATCCAATGGAGGATGTGCTGTAGTAATGGGGTACTTCAGTTACTTGGACCTTTGGACAACCAGGAAGTCAAAGGTGTGCTACAGGAAGAAAGGGGGATTATTTGTGTCAGTCTTCATGGTGGAAGATGCAGCACAGATCCCTTTGCCAGTACTAATTTTCTCAGGAAGGGGATCTGAGGAACTGAGGCAAATACTGGTAACAAGAGTTCTAAGCCTTACTGAGAAATTAAAAACAAACAAAGATGGTATCCACTGATGAATTCCTACATTATTCACATGTGAAATTGCTGGTCTTTTTAATATACATATACACATAATTTTCTTTATAATTGTATCTAACAATGAAAAGAAGACCATTTTTTAAATAAAAATTAATTCCTTTCAGGTCCCCCATGCCATTCTGCTGCTTCCCATAAGCTCATTTCAAAATAAAATCTTACAAAACTTATAGTCCTGAACTCAAAAATGCTTGCTTAACAACTGTCTAAATTTTCATAGTGATACACAAGACACTCAGAGAGAATTGGGAGTTCAAAGTGTAAAACAAGAGAAAAAACATCCAGACCCCTGTTGGACTTTTTTCTGTCAGTGGTCGCATAATTTGTTGAAATTCATTAAAAATCAGCCATATTCACGGAGTACCTGTAATCCTACTACTGACCTTGCCCCTACTTTAATCTTCATCTTCTGCAATTTAAAAGTTTAAAAAATGCCTGGCTGATTTTTAATTAATTTAAGAAATTTAGCACTGGAGTCAATGATAAGGCCATGCATGCTCAGTAAGACCCAACTGTCAGTGTTCTAAAGCCAGACTTACAACTGCTGGGCTTGGCTACTCAGGGGGCCACACCAAACCTTTATTTCACTTTAGACAATCATGACTTCCTCCCAAAGAATCCTGAGAAGTGTAGTTTGTGAAGGGTGCTGAGAGGAGACTCTTATTCCCCTGAGAGAGCTCCAGTGGCCAGAATGGTTTAACAGTCAGCCACTCTGATTGAAGCTCTGTGAGGGAACAGGGCATCTCCTAGCAACTCAGTACCCTTCACTAACTATACTTCCCAGGATTCTTTGAGGGAAGCCATGACTGTTTAAAGTGGAATAAATGTCTGGTGTGGTTGTGGTCAAGAACAGCTTTGGTTTAAATTTGGGTGGGAGACTACACATGTCTGCTGTAGAATAAAAAGGTGGGGCAAACCCTGAAAAATGATGATACTGTTGTTGTAAAAATCCAATCACACCGCAATCCAATCACACCGCAATCCAATCACACCGCAATCCAATCACACCGCAATCCAATCACACCGTCATGTAGCAGGAAATTGAGGTTGAAACAAAAGAAACCAAAATTAATCTCAAATGACTGGTATGCAAAAGGAATGTGGGCGGTTTAGCCAGTGGGCGGTTCACGGCTAGAGGCGTTTTTTTAATATACTCTTGTAGTTTTGCATTTTAAACTGTATAAAAAGCCTTTGTTCTTTCTCCCCAGGGCCAACTGAACTCAGCCCTTTGTTGCTGATGTATCTGATCGTGCCACTATTGCAATAGCTTAGATAAATAAAATCTTTTGAACTTGTTACTGTATCAGGTCATTCTTTCTTGCATTCATTCCCGCCTGGAAAGAACCCTCTTGGTTCAAAGTATTTTTGTAACACTGTGAACAATGTTTTGCTTTTGGAAAGGAAAGGGGCTTTCCCTCTGCACAGTACCCACCCACCATATGATCAGAGGCACATGATACCAAATTCTTCCAAGCTACACAGAAAGTAGATTGGACTGTGAAAGACCAACCCAAATTGTGTTTGCATTTTGACAAATTTGTAGGGTAGTTCAATATTTCAGGGAGGAGGTCAGGTCTTCTGCTCCCCTAATGCATTCACTGTAGCCGCCCGATTTTCCTGCTTTTTAAAGTTTGATAGAAATATTTGTTGGCTAGTTAAATAAATATAAATAAATTTAATTTTTGAGTCGCCTATCTGGCCGAAACCACTCTAGGCGACGTACAACATTAAATTCAACAATACATAATAATACAATACATAATAAAATACAGCGCAGTCAACAATAACCATTTTTAAAAGGGGCAGTACAGGGCCATCAATAGACAATTTTAAAACAATATAAAGAAATTAGCCCACCCCGGGGACCCCAAAGGCCTGTCCAAAGAGCCATGTTTTTAAGGCTCGGCGAAATGTATCTAGGGAAGGGGCATGGCGAAGATTGAACGGGAGGGAGTTCCAGAGAGTGGGGGCCGCCACTGAGAATGCCCTCTCTCTAGTCCCCACCAACCTAGCTGTTTTCGTTGGTGGGATGGAGAGAAGGCCCTGTGTGGCTGATCTGGTCGGGCGGCTTAGTTGGTGGTACTGGAGGTGCTCCTTCAGGTAAACTGGGCCAAGACCGTATAGGGATTTAAAGGTTAAGACCAACACCTTGAATTGGGCCTGGAAAACAACTGGAAGCCAATGTAGATGAAATAACACCGGCGTGATGTGATCACGGCGGCAGCTGTTTGTAAGCAGGCGTGCCGCCGCATTCTGCACCAGTTGTAGTTTCCAGACCGTTTTCAAGGGTAACCCCATGTAGAGCGCATTGCAGTAGTCTAAACGAGAGGTAACCAGGGCATGTACCACCAGTGGGAGCTGATGAATAGGAAGGTAGGGTTTCAACCTCCGTATGAGGTGTAGTTGATACCAAGTTTGTTGTTATGTGCCTTCAAGTCGATTACGACTGATGGCGACCCTATGAAACCACGAGGACTTTTTGCCTATTAGTGAATATGTAACTTGTCCCTAAGGTCAGGCTTCATACTCTACAGCTCTACTTCTCCTTTACATCTTCTTCAGGTGAGGCAGTCGACGTGCTGAACCGTTGCCTGGCTGCGACAATGGACTGGATGAGAACTAACAAACTGAGACTCAATCCTGACAAGACTGAGATGCTGTTGGTGGATGGTTTCTCTGATCGGATGGTGGATATATACCCTGTCCTGGATGGGGTTACACTCCCCCTAAAGGAACAGGTGCGTAGTCTGGGAGTCATCTTAGACTCTTCCCTCACACTTGAGGCTCATGTAGCCTCGGTGGCCCGGAATGCGTTCTACCAACTTCGGTTGGTAGCCCAGCTACGTCCCTATCTGAGTAAGGAGGACCTCACATCAGTGGTACATGCTATGGTAACCTCGCATCTGGACTACTGCAATGCGCTTTACGTAGGGCTACCTTTGAAGACGATTCAGAAGCTACAGCTAGTGCAAAATGCGGCGGCCAGACTGCTAACAAGAACTAAGCGGTCTGAGCATATAACACCTCTGCTAGCCCATTTGCACTGGCTTCCAATATGCTTCCGGGCCAGATTCAAAGTGTTGGTACTTACCTATAAAGCCTTATACGGCGCGGGACCACGATATCTGTCGGAACGCCTCTCCCGATATGAACCGGCCCGTACACTACGGTCTACTATGAAGGCCCTCCTCCGGGTTCCAACTCATAGGGAAGCCCGGAGAGTGGTGACAAGATCTAGGGCCTTCTCAGTGGTGGCCCCCGAACTATGGAATGGTCTGCCCGAGGAGGTGCGCCTGGCGCCGACACTATCATCTTTTCGGCGCCAGGTTAAAACCTTTCTCTTCTCTGAGGCATTTTAATTCCTGTTAATTCTAAATTATTATATTTTGATTTTAGACTGTACAGTTTTTTGTACAGTTTTGTATTGTGATATACTGTATTGTGTTATTTTTATTGTATTTTTAATGTTCACCGCCCAGAGAGCTGTTGCTAGTCGGGCGGTATATAAGCTTAATTAAATAAATAAATAAATAAATACCTGAAAGCTGGAAAGTGGTCAATGTAACACCACTTTTCAAAAAAGTGGATCCAGAGGGATCTGTGAAACTACAGACTTAATAGGTAATCTGATGGAAAGCATTGTTAAATATACCATTACAAAGCATACAGAAGAACAAGTCTTGCTGAAGAAGAATAGGCATGGTTTCTGCAAGGGCAAATCTCCTATGAGGACAGTTTACAATGATGGGGCTTTTCAGTTAAGAAGAAAAAGTGTTTGTAAATGACAACATAATGATTGGCTATCAACTTGCATGGCTTTAAAAGGGAGCAGATTCTTGGAGGATAAGGTTATTAATGGCTACTAGCCATTGTGGATGTGGACTACCTCCAGTATCAGAAATAGTATGCCTCTAAATACCAGTTGTTGTGAAACACAAGTTGGGAGAATGCTGTTGCATTAATGTTCTGCTTATGTGCTTCCCATAGGTATCTGGCTGGCCACTGTGAGAACAAGATGCTGGACTGGAAGGGCCTTTGGTCTGATCCAGCAAGGCTCTTCTTATCTTCTTCTTCTTCTTCATTATTATTATTATTATTATTATTATTATTATTATTATTATTAAATATATATCCCACCCTTCCTCCCAAAAGGAACTAAGGACAGCAAAAAGATAACAAAGCACTGAAAACATCTTAAAAGCAGAACATTTTAAAATATAGTATGCATCTGTATTGGAACTATTTTAAAAATGTTTTTAAAGATATTTAAAAAAAATTCCAACACAGATGCAGACTGGGATAAGGTTTCTAGATAAAAGGCTTGAATAGGAGGGAATATAGGGGGTGAAATGATCCGTCAATTATCCAAGAAATAGCCACAGCTGTATTACCAGCCAGAGCTTGTGTTATGCAAGGTAAGGGTGACACTTAAAAAAAAAAATCTAGATGGGTACTCCTAGTACCTCTTGGCTTCAAGGAATGCCAAATTTTTAATCAGTGGTATCAAAAACTATGCTGCAATTTAATAATCTTGTGCGAAATATGAAGGCTTTGAAGATAAAAGGTATTAATCTTTTACATGTCCTGTAGAATTTCTGCATATAGCATTATCAAGAATCGGTAGAATTCACAACAGATTTAGGCATAGAGTGCTCTTTAAATGGGTGTTATGCATAGGAGGGAGTTATGTTGTTATGTTATGTTACATTAGAGTTAATTTCTAGGCCGCCTTTTGGCCAAAAAGGTCCCCAAGGCGGCTCACAGACAAACTGAAAAACATAAATACAAATCTAAACAACACAATCTACATGAATTCAAACCAACAAAATTATAACATTTTTTAAAAGCAACAAAAACAAAAAGCAGACATGCCATTTGATTCAATTAATTTGTATTTTTTTAAAAAAACTTTGATATATCTCTAGAGCTGGATGAATATTTTATAAACAAAATACAATAAAATTTAATTCAAAATTAATCATCTTCTCCAAGTAGTTAAATGGGCTGTAATCTACCTGGACTGGGTGCCTCCTTGTGCTTTTTATCACCCATTTGAGGCTTGTTTCCAAAAGGGTTGTACATTTGATTCACCAGTGCACAGGTTCTGTAAACATTTGGGACCACTCTTCACATATATGTATGCATCACAGTTGAAGACAGTGTGGATTTGCCCAAACTGAATCCTACTTGCTCCCCTATGCCTGAAATTAGGGGCTTTCAAACTGTTGAGGGATGGGGAAAGGGTTTAGCAATGGTTTCTTACCATATTAGTGGAAGTCATTCCCTCCATAAATTTCATATAAATTGTATGTGTAAAATGGCCTTTGACTTCACTCTTTGAAAAAATGCCGCATTTCTTTCCAAAGGGCACTAGGAGAATGGTCAGAATGACAGGCGAGTCAGATCACACCCTCAGGAAAAGCCTCAAAGAAATGGGCTGAATCACCAAAAAAGTATCCCAGCATTTTGTAAAATGGAAGGTACTTAGACATAGCATGTGTATTTGCTTCAGAACAAATGAAGAATTGAACCAAATAGAGTCCATCCAGTTTGAGTTTTGCTCTTCCTGAAACAAGTGCATTGAAGAATGGCTGGGTACCAATGGATATGTTTTGTGGCATCCCATTCATATCTATTCACTATTCAGGGTGGGAGAGGCTTATCTTACTCTGGTGGTGACAGGTGAGTTGATTTCAATGCCCACCCCAGCAGCTGCCATTTTTACTCAGATGTCCAGGATGTTACTTCATTCCATGTAGCTGCCACCATTGCCCCCCTGCCAAATGCCCAAGAAAAATGCACCATCCAGGAGATTGGAGGTGGGGAGGTAGCAGTAACTGGGAAGGGATGCAAAACTTAGGGGGAATGGAAAAAAATTCAAAAGCAAATAAATGAAATAAATGTATATCTAATTAAACAATAATGAAACAATTGCAATTGTAACTAATATACAACTTTTTTTTCGTAACTAAAACAAATGCAATATTGAATTTTGAAAAAGTCTTGTACACCTGTAGATTAAACCAACAGCAGCTCTTGGCTCCCAACATTGCAACCACATGAAGAGGCCAGGACAGGCAGTTGTGCCCTTTCAGATCACATTTAAGAATTTATCAGGAACACTGGATCTCTGGCTATTTCATTAATCTGCATAACAAGACTATTGCTTTAAGCAAATATGTGGATATATATATATATATGCTAAGTATGTATGGTAAAGGCACAAAACCCACTCTTGTTGTTTTAAAGAGCGGCTGTTGAGCGAACCTATACTGACATCAGCACTACAGTTATTATGAAGTCTAAATTTTAGGGTTTTTAGGGTTTGTCTTTATGATGTTTTAAAGTTTTTAGTGCTTTTGCTGCTGCCCTGGGCTCCTGCCGGGAGGAAGGGCGGGATATAAATAAAATAATAACATAAATAAATAAATAAATAGGCACAAACACTTAGCAAATGCTCTTAAACTAAACAGAATTTGTGTATTTGTAATTTAATCTGGATTATATCTAATAACAGGTTTTGAACCTTCCTCTGACTGTTGCTCCCCTACTGCAATCACTTCACCGCTAGCCCTAGGCAGGACAGAAAGCAAAGCAAAACACACAGATCACTTATCAGCCTTAAACAGTAGCTAGTACGGGATAGTCCACACAGCTATCTCAGTCATGGTAAATGCTCTGTCTGGGAGGGTGCTGCATTTTCTCAAGGAGAAAATATTGCACTTTAAATGCTCATATCATGTAATATCACCCCAACAGAAGTGCAACCCTGAGGAAAAAATGGCAGATTGAACACAACAAATTAAAACCATGTTTATTGCAGGAAAAAAAATGTGCAGAGAGAACTCTTGGAGAAAGATTTTGGGAAGCAAAAAGTACATTGCTCTGAAGCATAATTAGACATAATCTGTGCAACAGCCTGAATTATACTGATTGGAAATGAGAGATGAAGGGTTAACAAGGATTCCATCTTCTCAGCCAATTAAGAGCTAAGTAGGAAGGGAGTTTATGGTCTGCTCAACATTTCATCATCATTATGGTCTACTCATTTGTAAAACTGCCCTCAGTTTCCTCAAGATGACCACCCTCATTTTGGACATAAAAGTTGTTCAGAATTCTCTCCTGTTAAAACTGCCCAGGCTACATTGTACTGAAATTAAATCAGAAACTGAGATAATAGGGATACTAATGAAAACAAGGATACAAAACTGCCAAATTTCTGATTGACTCCCCACCCCCATGGGCAAACATTGCTGAAAGATGATGCTGAGTAGTTTCAAGTTTCATTCCTTAGCAAAATTCTTGTCATATAGCTTACTCACATAGCTATGATCAGCATGTCTCTGAAGAGAAAGTATTTAATCTCCTGATCATTACATTGAATGCTGGCTCAGGTTACCTTCCTCCTGTGTTATATCAGCTGGACACAACGTAGCTGGGGAAGGACTTGAAGTTAATCCTGGAATTTGCTGTGCTCTTCTAGCTACCCATCAGAAGTTATAAGTAAATTATAACAACGTTGTTATAACACTGACTAGCTTTCTGGAAGTTGCTGCATATTATAATTCTCCCCATGCCAGGAATCTTGAGTGGAGCATCAATGAACAGCAGCCACACCTTACATTATGCTTGATCCCTGTGACTAGCTTAGGCAGAGTTGTTGTCCGTTGCTGTAGGCAACTACATTTGATTTATTGTCACCATGAACTTTCCATCCAAGAAGTGTGGCCACTCCTGTTCTGTTTCCAGCAGAGGCAGCTGTATGAAGTGGGAAAACGAAAACAGTACCAAGTATTGTGAAATTGTGGCCAGACTATTGTGAAAGCCATAAGCCTGTAAGCATTTTGATTTCGACAGGACTTTTTTTGCTTTATTTTTGGGGGCACACACGTTGGGTAGAAACACACTCGCTCTTCTGCCAGTTCCAGTGTGTCTCCACCTCTCTCTTCTGAAAACAGGGGCACACGACGCTAGTCAAACCTTGCCCCTTTTTACTGTAAACCTGGTGGGAGCTCCTTGTCTGTTTTTTTTTTAAATTCAGCTTCAAAGAGATTTCACAACTGATCAGCAGATCAACCCATTGCGCCTCCAGGTGTGCCTAATAGAAACATTTTGCTTTAGCAACTTGTGTGTTCACAATGTTTGCGTAGCTCTTATTTAGAGATCGGTTGAAAGTTTGGTTTTGTACAATTTCTACATATTATGCTATTTAAAAAATTATTTTGAATTATTCTTTAATTCATGGTATGGAAGTTTGAATGCAAAAAGCTCCAATAGATCACAGGATACCAATTGTCAGCAAATGCATAAACAACTTTACTGTATGTAAAAAAAGAAATTAAATTAGTAGATCTCCAGCTTATCCTAAATCTCTTAATAGCAGCAAGGATATATATTGCTCAACTCTGGAAATCAGCAGAAATTCCTAACAGTGTAGAATGATTCTAAGAAGAAAAAAAGATATAGCCCTACTTATGAAACTGATCTACCATTCAAGAGGCTTACACAACTCATAAAGTGATAAATTTATAGAAAAAAATGTCCTTGTTTGTTAGTTTCTAGAATGAGAAATTTCAAAACATGCAACTCTATGTTTTCTTTTCCATGTTGTAACTACAGTAGGACATTATAGAAGTAGTATGGCTTAATGACACTTATAAGCCCATAACCCTGTGTGTTATTCAGTGTATTTATTCATGTCCTTTATTTCCTGTAAATATTGGTTTCCGTCAATTTGTATATTAGGGTGATGGGCTGTCAGGCTCATCAATCCTTTGCTGGCACCTAACCATTTAAGCAGGCCCCATTCCAAGCCATTAGGCACTAAGTAGGCAATGGCTGCTGAGGAAACCAGATTCCTTCAGCAGGCCTCTTCTTCCAGGGTGGCTGTTTCAATGTAATTCTTTCTCCAGAGTGTCCAAGTCTTCCTTTTCCACTTCAGTTTCCTAGGAAATAAATCCCAAAGTACAGGGGCAGTCAGATCTTCCCAGAGGCACCTCAGGGTTCCAGGTAGAGTTACCAGGTCTCCGGTTTTTGGGGGGCCCCTCCGGCTCTCTGGCTAGCACCCCTTAATCTCCGGACTCTCAGCTCCAATTTAAAAAAAAAAAAAGTTTCTAGGTGGTCTGGTTCCCGAGATACACACCAAAACATCAGCCGCCCCCTGCGGCTGTTTAATCTATTTAACTGATACGACGCTGAAGTTGGTTCCTAGTTCCCAGTTCCTTATTTGCTTGAAAGTTCAAAACACTAAAAGAGAAGAAGAGTTGACAACTACAGCAACTTCAAACCAAACTTAACATGTCTCTGAACCCCAAAATATATGTTGGGGTACCCTGTATGATATATCACTGTGATTGGGGGACTCTCCCCGTCAAGAATAACAATACATTTATGCAATCAAAATCATCAGGCTTCTGATATTATCATAAATACATAATGATGTCATAAAATCATAAAAAATAAGTAACTGGGGGTGCCCACCCCAAAATCTGCTCTGGGACAGGACAAATCATATACCCCGGGAAAGGGGAGGGTGTCCTCTATGAGATGCCACTGCGTCCCACCTGGACCAGAGCTTCTGCTGGGCGCAGGGCACGGTGGAGGGCATCTATGCAAAATTAAAATGGATAAAAACACGTAGAAAAAAATAAGTAACTAGGGGTGCCCACCCCAAACTCTGCTCTGGGCCAGGACAAATCATACACCCCAGGAAAGGGGAGGGTGTCCTCTACGAGATGCCACTGCGTTCCACCTGGACCAGAGCTTCTGCTAGGCGCAGGGCACAGAAGAAAGCATCTATACAAAATCAAAGCAGAAAAAGACATACAGGAAAAATAAGTAATTGAGGGTGCCCACCCCAAAATCTGCTCTGGGCCAGGACAAATCATACACCCCATGAAAGGGGAGAGTGTCCTCACTGGCCCAGAGCTTCTGCTGGGCACACGGGAAGGATGAGGGCATCTATGCAGACAGAAAGGGTAGAGAATCTTCTTACTCTTACTCATTTCTCAAACCTCTTTCTGAAGTGAAGGGTCAAATCTGTAAAAAAGTTTGGAGCAGCCACATTAAAAGATAAGGGCAGGGCATTCCAGGCAGGGGGTCGCCAACCCTGCTTGGAGATGGATGTCTTTGCAGAGGATCCCTAGTCAAGCTTTACCAACAGCACAATCCAAACTATATCTACTCAGAAGTAAATCCCGTTGAGTTCTATGGGGGCTTAGTCCCTTAGTACATGTGTTTAGAATTGCATCCTTCAGGGGCATCCATCTTTACTCCCGAATGCTCCCATCTAACATCTCCACAACACTAGGCTCCTTTCTTCCTACAGTGACCTTCTGGTGACTGGCCTGGCCTGAAGGCACTTAAACCCTTCTTGCCGAAAGCAAGTAGGCTAGATTAAATGTTCCCTACCCAGGCTCCATCTTTTAGCTAAGATGTCTAGCTTAATTTCCAGTCAGATTCTTTTTAAAATGTACGCTCCAAGCAACTGTGATTGATGCTTAATGTATCATGCTTAATGACATCACTTGGGCCCGCCCCGTGACATCACTTGGGCCCACCCCTAAAATCTCAGGTTTTGGGATGCTTCTGACTTGGCAACCCTAGTTCCAGGGGAGGCTCTTACCAAAGAGGTCAGGGATATCCAGCCTCATTGTCTTTGGTCTAGGCAGACATAAGTCCAGAACTCCTGTACCTCTCCATGGAGTAGGCAGGCTAGGCAAACATATGCTGCTGGTATTCCCTCTCTGCCCATGCCCAATGGGGTTTGGGACAGCCTGAATAAAGAAGGCCTCGAACGGGAGAGGAGGGGAGCCCTTCTGTCTCTTTCTTTGTGAAGGAACCTTATTTAGACATCCCAGTTGCCTAGACTGTTCCCCATGTCTCCACTGGGCTTCTCCCCCTTCTTCCAGCTCTCTGTGGCTTTTTATATCCTCCTTGTCTCCCCACCCTTGAGGCACAACAACTGGGCTCCTTTCCTTCCACCAGGCAGATGACTGACAGTGACTTGCCATTCTTCTCCCACAGGCAGAGCTTCAGACAATGTCCAAATGTGGGGCATAGACAAAAGTGGTTAATGTGAAGCAATGTTTCTCAACATACACCAAACCAGATGTGAGTTGGTGTCTTCCAGGGACAGATTTAAACTTGTTGTGGCCCTAAGCTATAACATGAGCCCTAAGCTATATATGCCACCCTGGGCTCCTGCGTGGAGGAAGGGCGGGATATAATAATAATAATAATAATAATAATAATAAAAGTGAGGCCCTTCCCTCTTCAACAAATAATAAAAAATTTAAATGCAATATACGGGCTGTACAATTAAACAGAATTTGATAGTCGTGTAATATAGGTATTAAAAATGCAAGTTATATGTGTGCATGTTCTTTATTTAGGTGTTTGTCAAACACAACACAATTAATATAATTATAAATTATATATAATTTATATATACGTGTAGGCTGTTTTCTGCAAGAATCCAAAAGGCCGCATGTGTATGACATTCTACAGAATTGTTTACTGTTTACTGTTGTCGGCAAGTGAGCCGCAACAATGATATTCAATACCTACCAAAAATTATCTTCATCTTGTGTGATGTTGTAAACGTTTTTCTTTCTTTCTTTCTAATGCGAGGCCCCTCTTAATGTGAGGCTCTAAGCGGTAGCTTTTTTAACTTGTATGTATATCCGGCCCTGGTGCCTTCTTTCATCCCTTTCTCAGGTGTGGCCCATGGAAGGTGTGGAACATGCCTCTTTGATGGGCCTCTTCCCCAGGAGTAGAGCACAACGATATATGGAGATAGACAGATTTATTTATTTCAGTTATTGACCAGCTCATGTGAAATACAATATGATATATGTAAGATACTTTTTTTAAGGATAATGCATCCACCATTATGAAAAATACAGAAACAAACAAAGATATGTGTATTTGTGATAATCTCATCAGCCTTTTCCTCTGTTGCCCTACCTCTCTATTTCCCCCCCTCCTTCCCTCTCTTTAGTTGTTTCCCCTTTGTCCCCTGCTCCATGATCTAGATTGTAAACTCCTTGGATCAGTGCCTTGCCTTTGTTGCTTATGCTTATCTTTAAAAGGCCTTGTATAGAGTGATGGCACTATATTAATGTTTTTTAAGTTTGAAATGTTAACTGATGAGGAAGACAATCCTATGGCAACAAAAATGTGGGATGGAAAAGGGGTGGTCCTATAGTCCAGCACTTAACTGAGCACCACTCATAGAAGAACATAGGAAGCTGCCTTATACCAAGTTGACCCATTGGTCCATCTAGCTCAGTATTTACACCAGGAGTAGAGAACCTATTCTGCTGGCCAATGGGCTAGATCCTTATCCCTACCCTGGAGGGTCAGCTACTCATCTGCCAATCAATTGATGTCACTGTGTCATCAGGTGATGCTGTGCTTTAAAACCCCAACTGTCAAGACTTCAAAGTGCTACACAGAGTTGGTCGAAAGCCCTTTTGCAAACAGCCTCCCAGAGGGGCAAGCAGTTTCTATTGAAAATGCTAAGATTCCACTATCTCACCTCCATTTTAAGAGTGATTTCAATAGAAACAGCTTCCCTCTCCTGGAGCAAGGTACACTCCCATCGCCCATCAAGGCAGTGGGAGTGTGCCTTGCTCCAGCAAAAGAACAATTGGGAGCTCACTTTAAGCTCTTGATTGTTCTTTTGATGCTGTGTCAGTAGCCATCCCACACAATAACACATATGACATCAGGCAGGCCTGGCACCAGCGGCTGCCAGGTCAGGCACTGCCTGAGGGCCCCTACTGCTAGCCAAGGGCTCCTGCTGCTACCAGGGTGGAGCTCCAGCTCCGTGACCCCCACCAGCATCAGGTCATGAGCCATGACTGGATAGTGGCATGGGTTGTGAAGCAGGAGCTCTGCTCTCTCAGCTGACATCACCCCTGCCTGTGCATGCAGCTGGTGGGCACTTAAATACGCCCAGTGTGACAACATGCCCCTGCTGCCATCTTGGGTGATGGCAGGCATGTGTGCTAATACATGAGGTGGTGCAACCATGCCTATTTAAGTGCGTGCAGGCCCATACACACAGAGGAGAGGCAGGGGCCTGCGGCAGGCTGGGGTCCAAGGGCCCATGACAGGCTGGTGCCAGCACCGATATCAGGTGTGGGGTAGGGGGTGCAATTTGGGAAAACTGGCCTTATGGGCCAAATTGGGGGCCCTGCTGGGCCAAGTTTGGCCCATAGGCTAGAGGTTTGCCACCCTTGTCTACACTGACTAGCAGTGGCTCTCCAGCATTTCAGGCTGAGGTCTTTCCCAGCCCTACCTGGAGATGCTGGGGACTGAACTTGGGACCTTCGGCATGCAAAGCATGTGCTATACCACTGAGGGTACATTTAGTCCAGTGACAAAGGCACCCATGATCTCAGAAGAAACACACAGGGCTAGCACGCAAGAGATCCCCGATTCAAACCCTTGCTACAGTATGTTTTCCCTGGCTGTGTTCTCCATGGAGAAGGGCTTTCTTGCTAAACTGCTAGTACCATGGTGGCACTGATATGGGCAACATATAGATCCTCAGCCCTGGTGGGTTGTCTCTCCAGTGTTCTTGCCCATCAGAGAGATATTTGAGAAGTGCAACAAAGGAAGCGGCAGCAGTTCCCTAGCTCTGCCAACTACCACATGAACAAAGAAACACAGCTGAAACACTCACTGTTGTAATTGAATGAGGTCAGTTGCAGAATGAGTTAAGAGTATTGAATAGTGTCACAGGAAAATGGCTTGCCAAACTTTATGACTTTTTTTTTGTAGGGACCCTGTGTCCCAAATGTAAAACAAAGGAGCAACAAGTGCAGCTTTCTCCATCACTGCATGTTGATGTTGGGTACAGTTGCACAGTTATCTTACTGTCAAACACTGGAGAGGCACAGGAATCCTGGCAGAACAAAAATGGCTGCTCAACAGAGGGACAGCTGGCTTCTCAGTGGTCACTGCTGCGGTAGGCTTCCCTGGTTGTCTGCATATGGTTTTGCATATATTGAATAGCGGCCTTTGGGAAAACAAGAGAAACATGGAGGTGAAAATAGGTAGCAGCTACAACAGATAGGTTAGGTGACTAGGTGCTTACAAGAGGTTAAGTGAGTAAAAGTAAGAAAGAGTTCCATTCCGCATGCCTCATTCTACCACCCAATTTCCCATTTGCAGTCCCCCCCACCCCCAGTGTCGACATTAGAACTTTACCTGTTGGGAAAGACAATTTAGTAAGCAACAAAGTTCCTCATCCATTATAAGTAGTCACATTGGAATTCTGTCCGCAATTTCTGTTTGTTCTGGGCATTATGAATTGTTTCATATCCTTCAGTGAAAATGAATCATTTATATTTAGCCAGCAGCAGCAATTGTTTCAGGGGACCCTCTTCGTTGTGAGAGATTTCAGAGTGACTTGTGAGCTTGTTTGGGCCTAGGTGAGAGCCAGTTAGTTCAGTGGAACTAACCCCTCCATAGTGTGTTTAAGATTGTAGCCTCATTAATCAGCTAAAACATTTATTGGCCTACCACTTAAATTGTACAAAGTATGGAGCCCTAGTAGCGATTTTTTAAAAAATGAACATGATCTTGCCAAAGTTAAGCATGTTTAAATCCCGTGGATTTTATTTGGCTAAATGGAAACATTTCAGTCATATACAGCAATAAACAGAAGTCAGATTGTGTCCATTTTTCCATCCCCATCCTCAGCCTGCATTAAAAATTTAATAAAAACAAGCTGTTCTTTAAATATTTATCTATTTGGCACACAAGGAATTTCCTTGAAGCTTGTTTATCAGTTTGAAGAGAGGACTTTATCAGCTCTTCTCTGACTCACAGTGCAGCACACCGAATGGTATGAGAGGATTCTGTTTTTCTGTTCAAGTGGTTTTCTCCAGAGGTTTACCATGGAAACAATTCACTTTAACATGGTGGCGTATATCTTTTAAAAAGAGTTGTGTAGTTTTACAGTTTGTTTCTATGTGAATGACTAGATTGTCCTCATATTATTTATTTATTTGTTTCATTTATGAATTACTTCCCATAAAACGTCCCAAAGCAATAAAAACATATGTAAATCCAATAAACACATATATAAAACATTTTTTTGTAAACAAGTTTTTATTCCTTTTCTTAAGGATACAACACAAACAATATATATATAAATACAATTTCAAGTCCATTACAGACACAGATTAGGATAAAAAGCTCCACATAAAATGCTTGTTGGAAAGTCTTCATTAGGTGCTGCAAAGATAATTATGACAATGCCTGTCTGATATGTAATGGGAGGGAGTTCTAAACAGTAGGTGCTGCCATACTAAATACTTGATTCCTAAATTGTACGGAATGGACCTCCTGATGAGATGCTGAAGAGTGCAGTGATCCATTGGATATATAAGTGGTGAAATGACATTTTAGGTATCCTGGTCCCAAGCTGTAAAGGACTTTGTACACATGTACCACCACCACAGCGTTGTAACTAATTGGCATCCAGTGCAATTCTTTCAGCAGCAGCATAATATGATGGCAGTATTTTCTGCCCCAGTGAGCAGTCAAGCCATGCATTTTACACTAATTGCAGATTCCACAGCAATCTTGAAAGTAATTCCACATAGAACACATTATTTCATTAGATCATCAGAATCCTTTTCGTACCTGCTCAAGGGTGGCTTTTTTTGGTAAGAATATTTTTGGTAGTACAAAGTTTCTAGTGCTGAAGCTCTGAAAGAAGCGTCAAAACAAATTAATCAAAAGGCTGAAGTGCCAGCAGATTAACAAAAGAGGGATCCCAAATAATTATTTATTAATAATTTTATTTCAAAAAAGTCTAGATAACTGCCTTCATATATTTATTTATCACAGCAATTTCTATACCATCCTTCGACAGAAATTCCCAATGCGATTTACATTATTTATTTAAAAGTATTTATATACTGCTTCATATTTTAAAAATCTCTAAGTGATGTACAGTCTAAAACAAACAATATAACATTAAAAAGCCCACACAACCTAAAACCAGTAAAACAACAATATAAAAATATATAAAAGTGGATAAAACATAAATTCAGAAGATTCAAACACATAAAATGGGTTTCAGACTTTGTGTCTGGTAAAGCGTAGGCAAAAATACAAGCCTTCACAACAGGCCCATAGCCACATAAAAGGTTTTTTTGCGGGGGTGTACCCAAAAAGTAGGGAGTAGGGTTTTTTTCTGTAATAAATTTGTTTAATTTTTGTAAATAAAAATAATGGGGGCAGAAATTTTGGGGGGGGGGAGCCCCTTAGCCCCCTCCTGGGTGCAGGCCTGCTTCACAAGACATCTGCAGCAACTGATGGTTGCTGCTTCACATGGCACATGGAATGGCATTTCACAGTGCAGACGTAACAGTGGAAAATGCCCGTTTTCAGTTCGCTGCCCTATAATGTTCTGCAGGGTGCAATCATGCCATGAGTAGAATTTCCCCATATGATCTTGCAGGTCTATACAGTATAGGGTTGCCAGGTCAGATTCATCCCATACCTTGAGATTTGGGGGATGAGCCCTAGTGATGTCATAAGGCCTGAGTGATGTCATGGGGGCAGACCCGAGTGATATTAAGCATGATACATTAAGCATCAACCACAGTTGCTTGGTGCATAAAATTCATACAAAAACATTTCTCTGATTGGAAATTAAGATAGAAATCTTAGCTAAAAGATGGAACCTGGGTAGGGAACATTTAATCTAGCAAACTCACTTCTCGCAAAAAGGGTTTAAGTGCCCTCAGACCAGGCCAGTCACCAGAAGGAAGGAAGGAAGGAGCCTAGTGTGGTGGAGATGTTAGATGGGAGCACTCAAGAGTAAAGATGGATGCCCCTGATGGTTGCAATTCTAAACACACTTACTAAGGGACTAACTCAACTTACTAAGGGACCAAACAAATAACTCAATAGGACTTACTTTTGAGTAGATATGGTTTGGATAGTGTGGTTGATAAAGCTTGACTAGGAATCCTCTGCAAAGATATCCATATCCAAGCAGGGTTTGCAACCCCCTGCCTGGAATGCCCTGCCCCAACATGGCTGCTCCAAATTTCTTTACAGATTTGACCCTTCACTTCAGAAAGAGGTCTGAGAAATGAGTAACAGTAAGAAGATTCTCTGCTCTTTTCTGTCTACCCTGTGGGTTGCTATAAACTCACTTTGACAGCCAACCTAAGTCCCGTGAATAACAGAGAGAAAAATGAAGGCTTGGTCTACCTTCATACGCAGTACCTTGGGAACAACAACAATTGCAACCATGCTGCCCAGTATGTGAATTCTCTTTTACCACTATTGGGAAAGAAACAAATGTCATGCAAACAACAAGGTGCATCATCAGTGGGTTTAAGGGGGTTGAGTGGAGCGCATGGAACCACTGTTGTTGCTTCTATGGATGAAAGGGAGTGAGGCTAAAGGTAAATGAAATGCAAATAGAAAAAGAAAAACAAGACAGTGATGATTTCCTAAATGCAATACCATACCAATCACAACAAGATTCCTATGAGCAAGGCAGAAAACTCAGCATGCCACAACCAGTCAGGATTGCTAACCAAAAACCAAAACTAAAAACTTCTGGCAGCCAGTCAGCCAAGGTCACAGAAATCCCCATTCAGCACAACCTGACCCGGGGGCTGTGGTTAGTGCAGAATGCTGTGGCATAATTGCTGACATGAGTGAGACCCTATCAGCACAGCTCTGAAATCTGCACTGGTTGCTGATTTGCTACCAGGCCAAGCTCAAGGTGTGCTTTCCATGTTACAGGTGCCACATAATACTTGTTCTGCTCTTGTAAGAAATCAGTCCTTTAGTGTGGCAGCACCTGTGCTTTGGAACTCCCTGCCTATTGACATTAGGCAGACACCTTCATTGTACTCTTTTCAGCACCTGCTAAAAACATGTTTGTTTAGCCCACTCAGGCATGTAGAAGCTATTGTGTTTTTATTTGTTTTTAACTCACTGTTGGTTTTACTATTTTGAATTTTTAAAAAATACTTGTCTGTTTTTGCCAATAATTTTATTTTTTAATTCTTTCTGTAAACCACTTTGAGATTTTTTATAATAAAGCAGTATATAAATGTTGTAAATAAAATACATAAATAAATTTTAGAGTCACTGTGGCCTTTGGTTCTCTTTCAATATTTATGAACAAAGGAATCTGCCTTATACCGACTCAGGCCTAGTGCCATTTAGCTGAGTACTATTATATGGACTAGCATTGGCTCTCCAGGATTCTAGGCAACAGTCTTTTCCAGAAATTGGATTTTGGACTTTTGCATGCAAAGCATTGAGCTACAACACTTCCCCTGTTTAAAAAATATCTTTTAAAATTATTCTTTTCAATTCACTAATGAATGCACATCATACCTAGAGCAGATCCACACCATTCATTTAAAGCTCATTCAACACATATTTGATGCATATGAATCACACTACAGAATCCTGGGAACTGTAGTTTGTTAAGGGTGGGGGAACTATAACTGTGAGGGGGAAACTACACTTCCCAGGATTCTTTAGGGGAAGTCATGTACTTTAAATGCAAGTTGGATGTGCTTTAAACTTATTGTGTGGATCTACTTAATAAAATTTGCCTGCATGTAAAGTGTTTTAATTAATTTTTTAAAATGGAAATGAGCTATAAAGTTTACTGGATGACCATGGGCTACTCACCATCTCTCAGCCTAATCTGCCCCTCAGGATGAAAACAACAGAGCGGAACCATGATCACCCCAAACAAGAAGGGCACACTTAAAATGTAGAGGAAATAGTTATGTAGAACCATAGTGTTGTTACACCAGAATTAAGGTTCATGCCGCTGGATGAGAAAACCCAATCACTCAAACAACAGAGACTCAGAATTGGCAACCAAGGCCTTTTATTCGCTATACATTTTGCAAAGTGGAGAGCTCACAGTGGCTTGTGTCAATCTGTGAGGTCTAAAGCATTCATAATTTACAGGCAGTTATACACTTTGGGTATCAAGCATTTGGCAATACATGAACATTCCAACGGTGGGAGGGAGCTCTACTCGTTCTGCTGTGCTTCACAGATAAGGAACACTCCCTTCCTGAATCATCCTGTGTTCTTCTCACTGACCGCTTTTTGCTTCATACAAGGTCGTTTTTAAACAATGAACAACACTGAGAACCAAGCATTTCTTCTTAAAGCAGGCAGGAAACTAAAATCCATTCTTTCTATTAATCAATATTCTATATTTTTATATAACAGTGTGAAATCAGATACTTATCAGGACTTAGGATGAAGAAATATTTATATAAGCATGACTGTCAAATGTTTATTATTTACATAACTTGTACAGATATTTATAGTGCAATCCTACGTTTGTTTACTCAAAAGCAAGTCCCCATGTATTCAGTGGGGCTTACTCAAACAGGGAAGCATGCACAGAACTGCAACCTCAAGTGATAAGGAACGTCATTCACCCAACCCAAAATTCAGAATCATGCCACTTTAAGCTGTTTTGCAACTGTTTATACTTGTTTTTATGGTTACTGGATTTTAAAGGCATTTATTTCTTATTGTGAGCTGCCTTGGTTTCCAGTCTGCAACCCTACCTCAAAGGCTTTTTGGAAATATTCCATATACAAACACACTGAAGATGTAAAAATACACACACCCCATATAATAGTTTATTGTCAAAACCAGTTGGCTATTGCAGAACATCTTTTAAAAATAAAATCAGTATTAGTTTCCAACATAATAAAAGCAGTGATACCTAAGTAAGCCCTGCCTAATTGCTTCAAAAATTGGATTGGAGGGGTAGAGAAAGCCTTACAACACAAACGCAATTCTTTGCTATGTTCACTCAAAAGTCCCATCAATTTACAGCATAATCTTAACCATGTCTACTCAAAAGTAAGTAGCAAGTATTGGATTAAAGCTTCATACTGGGAGGGTTTTGAAAACATTGCCCTCTTCAACAGCCCAGGAAAATTTAACCTTGTTTGACTCCTGCACACAAGAGAAAAAAAGACTGAAAGCTATATACTTACTCAAGTTATGAGATTTTCGGATAAGCAGGAAAAAACTAGTTTTCTGACTTGCAAAGACGTCTAGCTACTGCCTTGTCAACCACAACCCACACTTCACTTACTGGCTACAAACCTGAAAGGGCAGGATTAGAGCAGTCAGCTAAAAGCTCATTTAACCTAAATTGTAAGGGGGGACTGATGTTTTGGTGTATATCTCATGAACCAGACCACCTAGAAACGTAATCTTTTTAAAACATGAAAGGTGAGAGTCCGGTGATTAAGGTGACTCACCCATAGACCCAGAGAGCACCCCAAAAATCTGGAGTCTCCAGGTGAAAACCGGATACCTGGCAATCCTAATACAGGGGCAGACAGTCTTTTAGGTCGCCTAGTCCCAAGTTGTTCAGGGCTTTATATGTTAACAAGACCTTGAATATAGTCCAGTAGCTGTTCAGCAGCCAGGACAGTTCCATCAACACAGGTGTAATATGTGTGTGTGAAATTCCCAGGCAGACCATAAAAGCATGAAATCAATCTTGCCCTTGAAGGACTGCTATATGTTGCTGTGTTTAGCTTGGTAGTTCTCCCCTTAACTTTGCCTTCTAGCAATCCAATTTTAAAACCACTGTCATATATGATTTGAGCTTCCTGTGTGGTCACACACCTTGCAAAGTGCCCTGGATTTTGCCTTCTTCTGACTACCATTCAGGAATATTCACTCTTCTGAAAGCCCTCATGGTTCACTATCCCTTTCCAGCAATGAATTTATTTCATTTATAATTCTTTAAGTTCATCTTATCCTGCTATAAAACTGTAACTAAGAAGTGCAGTAAATTAATTTCCTAAGGGATTCCTCTTATTGTTATGCTTCATCATATCTGTCACCTTACATCCCCCCCATTTTTCTTTATGACTCAGCTGTACAGATGATTTATTTTGCAACCTTATTAACCATTGATTGCTGTCACATACTATTTGCTAGAAGAGAACCCTCACTTCATAAAAGCTGGAATGTTAACTTCTCTGCAGTGTCTACTTCAATAGCAGGCCTGGCCCTGCACATTATGACCCACAAAGCTGAATGGTGACCTTAAATCTGATTTTCTTGCCCACCTAGACTACACGGCTGGTGGAGTCCCAGCCAGTTTTCAAATTATAGGAGAAGAAGTAGAGGGACCCTTTATAAAACCCACAAGGGGTGCCCCAACACACCCAACATTTAACTATATCATGATCCTCACAGATTCCTAAAAATATAAGCTAAGGAACCAAGCAAACACAAAAGGTAAGGTGTGCAGGTCCCTCTGTTCCCTACTGTAATTCAAGCGGTGTGAACTGCCTTTAGCTAGGCGTGCCACATTTACTTTATTTTATTTTATTAGATTTTTAAACCGCCCTATAGCTTTCTAGCTCTCAGGGCGGTGTACAAAAAGGTAAAAACAGATTAAAATACAATAAACATGATAACAATACACTGTAAAATATAGAAACAAAATCAAGTCAAAGACAAATTAAAATAAAATTAAATTAAAATGCCTGGGCAAAGAGGTAGGTCTTTACCTGGCGCTGAAAAGATAACAAAGAAGGCGCCAGGCGTATCTCATCAGGGAGGGCGTTCCATAACTCGGGGGCCACCACTGAGAAGGCCCTAGCTCTTGTTATTACTCTCCGGGCCTCCATATGTGTTGGAACCCGGAGAAGGGCCTTCGATGTCAAACGTAGTGAACAGGCAGGTATATAGCGGGAGAGGCGTTCCACCAGGTATTGCGGTCCAATGCCGTTAAGGGCTTTATAGGTAAGAAACAACACTTTGAATCTGTATAGGCTGGTTTTAGTCTACATTGTGGGTTCCAGGGGATGAGAGCAGTGTTAGTCTTCCCCCAGGGTTCACTAGACCCTGGGTTCTCAAAATGGGAGGTAGTCCTCTTAATGGACACTAGAACAATTACTAAGGGAAGTGCAAGACTTTGACATATATACCTGCCACATTTATGTAAAGTAGGTGTGCACAACATACGATTCCCCAAGGTGAACAAAGTCCATACCAACTATCGTTACCTTCCAAATGTTTAAATCCTCTGTGTTATGCAGAAGGTATTACCATCTGCAGTCTTTGAGATATGCCCTGCACTTATTCACCATTCACATTGGTCTGAACAGCCTGTTGACTTGTATTGGTCTGCAAACCTTTCAAAAACTTTGCCAGTCTTTGGTTTATTCGCTAATAGATCACTGTGTAGCTAAAATATTCTGAATGGCATTTCCCTGCATAATTTCAAAACTGGACACATTTTTCTTTCTAAAAGGCATATCTCCTGGGAACTATTCTCAATGGCTGGCTGATTAGCAAGTCAAGGCGTTCAATATAAGACTGACAGCATACCATAGGAAATTGCTTCTGGATATTTTTCTTTCGAGCACAGAGAGTAGTACATAAACGTTTTTAAAAAAACAATGTTTTTTAACCTTTTTAAAAAAAACGTCTTCAAAGCTTTTAAAAAATGTTTTTAAAGTTGCTTTGTTTAATGTATTTTAATGTCTGCTTTTATGATGTTTTAAAGTGTTTTAGTGCTTTCGTTTGCCGCCCTGGGCTCCTGCTGGGAGGAAGGGTGGGATATAAATAAAACAATAAATAAATAAATAAAGCCTGTGCTTGATGGTTCTTTTCTGAATCATATT
Organism: Rhineura floridana; assembly: GCF_030035675.1. Lineage (NCBI taxonomy): Eukaryota > Metazoa > Chordata > Lepidosauria > Squamata > Rhineuridae > Rhineura > Rhineura floridana. The sequence continues at coordinate 117,732,394 of NC_084487.1, read as the reverse complement.
TTCTCTCTTGTTCCATCAGGTTGCCGTTTTTTTAAATGAGAAAGGATGAGTCAAACATACCTCCAGCCAAAAGAACCAAAATTTACACCTGAATCTCTATTTTGCACAATTATACAGTATGGGAGCAAGACTTTATATGCCAGATAATTTTCAAAGGCCTAGGAAATATATATATTTCCCCCTGTCAAAAGGACAACAAAGTAGGTGAACCTCTGGTAGCCTGTTATAACTGTGAATTTTGAGTGTACTACACTGTCTAGCGTGTATATTACAATTTAAGCACATCTGTTATATTGTTAGCAGGATTTGTGCTTGCTGTACTGGACATCCTCCCACCTTCTACCCAAGGAATAAATAAAATAATGCTTCAGCCTCAGTGACTGACAGACTGACTGACTGACTCACTCAAAGTACCACAATTGTTACCGTATTTTCACTCTATCAAGAAAACTGAAATTTGGCAGATGTAAACTCCAAGGCAACCTGAGTACTAGAAAATTGGACATTTGTACATATTTTCCTCAAAACGAGGGGGGGGATAAGATGACATTTACACTTAATTGGCTAAGATTTATTCACACCATTCAGAAAGCAGACATTTGGTTTTTATGTAGGCTGGCCAGAACATACTGGTCACTAGACAGGTTTTGAAAGGAGGATATTTTACAACTGTCCAAATGTGGAACCAAAACAGAAGCAATGCAGGAGATCCATGACCAAATGTACAAACCTTTACATGTTTGTTTCGGAGTAAGTCCTTGAGTTCAAGACAGTGCACACGAGATGAAACTTCCAAGGAAAAGTATATTGAATTGAAGCATCAATCTCCAAACATCTTATCTTTTTAATTTTAAAGCAGCTGTGGGAGGGAGAGGAGGGGTTGCTGGGAAGAAGCTATTTAACCTTTCACTGACTGTCATTAATTTCCAGTTTAATTTTGCAGCCGTTTAAATTTTGAGCACTAAAATTTTGTTCAGCTTTGCTTTGGAGAATTGGCATTTAAAGCACGTGGCTTCCCCAAAAGAATAATGGGAACTGTAGTTTACCCATCACAGAGCTACAATTCCCAGCACCCTTAACAAACTACTATCCCCAGGATTCTTCAGGGGAGGTCATGTGCTTTAAATGTATGGTGTGGATGCAATCATGATTCAAGAAAAGTTTGTATGGATTTTACTACAAAGTTTCTGTCTTTGCATACATTTCTTTTATAGCAGCCTGCTACAGCAATCTATGCTACTGGATAATGTATGTGTGTATGTACTGCCTTCAAGTCAGTTCTGAGTTATGGCGACACTACGAATAGGGTTTTCATGAGGCTGAGAGGCAGTGACTGGCCCAAGGTCACCCAGTGAGTTTCATGGCTATGTGGGGATTCAAACCCTGGTCTCCCAGGTCATAGTCCAACACCTTAACCACTACACCACACTGGCTCTACTTGGATAATGTATAGGTAATAACAATTAACAGAAGGTACAATTTCCTTCTTTAGCGCGTTGATATTAAATTTAAAACATGTGTGTCGGTTCTCAGAATATACCTGAGTTAGGAAAATCACTGAGAAAGAACCTGATCCCCTGTGTTATGTATCTTGTACCTCTAGCATATTTTATTTATTTATTTATTTATTATTAGATGCATTTTTATTTATTTTCTAGTGTTGAAGGTTGGTGGTGTCACATACTGGTGCTCTCCAAATAGACATGAGCAAGCTTCCAGTTGCTTCTTCAAGGCTTCAGACTTATTGTCCCTGGGTGCTGCTCTGAGGTACAAGCTAACTCCTCTAGCCCTCTACTAGCCTGGCCTTACTCCTTGGGAAGCAATAGCAAGGCCTGCCTCAAAACCAGAGCACTTCAGAAGAATTAGTTTAGGAAAGCTACTTCTGTAGAGAGCAGGCCTGCTAAAGTTCATCAGCTCACCTCAGTTCTTCAAATCCCAATCAGCAATACTTCAAGCCACAGCACAGAAAATACATGACACTTTATTAAGAATTTAAAAATATGGGATAGAGACACAAAGTAACTTTTGGACATACTCATCTATACGGGATTCTTTGCCCATTCTCAATTACTGCCAACTATTGGAGTGTCAGGATTAAAGGTTTCAGTTTCCTGAAAAAGATTTTTTTTCCCTCAAGCCTCATGCTTTTGTATCCGCTCACAACAAGTTGTTGCATGCATTTTTTCTTTTTCTTTTTTGATTATCTGCTAGAGGAAATTTCCACTGGCCTGGTTTGACCAGTTTTCTTTCTTTGATGGTCAACATTCTGGCTTTCTCACCTGGTGTGGAAAGGCAATAGTGGCATTCCTTTCTTTTCATGTGATGATTCCTCACACAGCTTGGGGAAGGAGACAAGTTAACTTAGGAATTTTGATAAGACTAGGAAAGCTCGATGCATAGACTCCTGGTTCTGAAAAACATGCCAAATTCAAATTCTTTATTGTCTTGAACATGCATACATGCAAGTTATACCAAGACATTTCAGTTTCAGAGTTAATGGAGATAACTGGAAATGAAAATAAAATTCATTTCATATGCTGCTGCACAAGATGTAAACGTTGCCTTTCTTTCATTTCATTAAATGCCTGCAGAATGAACATTTGAATCAGTTTGGGACTCATAGTACAAAACTATGATACAACCATAAATCAATTCTTTTTATATCTTGGTTTATATATTTTATACATACATACATACATACATATACATATACATTCTCCCCAGAACATATTCAACCTTCTGTTGTTTCCACTTCAAGACAAACTTCTATAGAAATACCCAAATTAAGAAAGTTAATAATATTTAAATTAAAAATATATAGGGGGCAATCCAACAGCTGACCAACGTGCACAGTAGGTACAGTGTGCTGTAGTAGAACTAAGCAGACACATTTGAATCTCTACTTCACCCCAAAGTTCATTGGGTGATTCCTGCCCTCTCTCAGCCTCATCAGTTTTTTGTGATACCAAACAGTATGTTGAAGAGGGAACAGCCATGTATGCCACCCTGAGTTCTCTGGAGAAGAACAGGACTACAATTAAATTAAGAAAAATAATAATTATAAATATGGTAATCAAAAGGCTTTGTACATACACACTGAATCGTGCTGGGAGCATGTGTACACAACTGCCTCAATCCAACCACTGGATATAGTGCATATGAGGATTTCCCCATCCCTCTGCCATAACCAATGTTTACATCTTTTCAGCATTACATAAAAGAATTTTCTCTTCTCCCAGCCACTGGAATGTTTGTTTGTTTATTTATTATTTGATTTCTATCCCACCCTTCCTCCCAGCAGGAGCCCAAGGCGGCAAACAAAAGCACTAAAAACACTAAAACATCATAAAAACAAACTTTAAAATACATTAAAACAAAACATCTTTAAAAACATTTTTCCCCAAAACATTTTTTTTTAAAAAAAGGTTTAAAACATTAAAAAAAAAAGTTTAAAAATACATTAAAAAGCAATTCCAACACAGATGCAGACTGGGACTTAAAAGGCTTGTTGAAAGAGGAAGGTCTTTAATAGGCACTGAAAAGATAACAGAGATGACGCCTGCCTAATATTTAATGGTAATCTTTTCTTTGTAGCAGTTGATAGTATTTCCCCCGCCTTTGGGGGCTTTCTGTGATGGTTAGACCCAGTGCTTTATTTTGGTAAAAAATGAGGTGCTGGTATTCATATATCGATTAAAACTGCCATGTGGGCCAACATAAAATGACTGCTATGGGCAGCAAAAAAAGAGGTGCCAGTACTCTGTACTGGTGAGTACTGTCACAAAAAAAGCCCTGGTTAGACCTATGTTAGGGGATGGAGAGGTTGTTTTTATGGTTTGCTTGCCTCACATTGTGCTTTCCTTCTAATTGTTTAGTTTTTCATATGTTGTATTGTGTATTTTAGTATTATTGGTAAGTTGATTTGAAAGAGTTGTGTAAATCAACTAATAAACTTACTTAATATTATTAACAGCCACCACACCATGATCTGGTAGGGCAAGAATCCCCCTCTCCCAATAAAATAAAAATGTGGGCATCCAACGGCCTGGGTCCTCACACACAGGCTGTTTCTCCCTAAAATCAGAAATGGAAGGTAGGCCCATAAGCTGCAGTCTGGTAGTCCTAAATGTCAAGCTGCAATCTATGTGGGAGGTGAATACTTCCAGGTCTTGAACTGAGATAGCCAGTATGGCATAGTGGTTAGAATGATGGAGTGGGACCTGGGAGACCAGGATTCAAATCCCTGCTCAGCCATGAAGCTCACTGGGTGATCTTGGGCCAGTTATTGCCTTTCGGCTTAACCTACCTCACAGGATAAAATTGGGAAGGAGAGAGAAACACCTTTGTCCACCACCTTGAGTTCCTTGGAGGAAAGGTGGGATAGAAATGTAATAGTAAATAAAAAATAAAACAAACTGCAGATACAGGAGGGGGGAGGAGGGATGGCCTTGTTCACTTATTGGGCTGAGTTGGTTGCTGGGGTCTCTGTTAACCGCTCTAACCGACTTTCGTATGTTACTCTGTGACCTCTGGTAAGTGAACAAGCACCTCACCTCAGCCCCAATGCAGGAATTAATTAGTAGGGCCTACCCCTCTCCTGTCGTGTCCAGGGCTGGACTCAGGAATCAGACCAGTTGATGAAAGCAATTCAGTTTTTATTAACGTGATATCCAGACAGAGACTACGTCTCCTCATGAAGCAACACAATACACGTGTCCTGCGACATGCAAGAGAGTTGACAGAACAAGGAATTCACATTCATCCGGTCCCTTAAGGAGGGGATTTTTTGGTGCGAATTCTCTCACTCCGCCTCAACATACTTTTATCCACGCCCCTTCTCTCTCTCCCCCTTGCGCATTTCTGCTGTCTCCTAGTCCGGGGTGAAGGGGGAAGCTCTGCCCCCTCCTCTTCTGAGAGTTCAGACTCGAGGATGGGTCTTGGCTTAAACTGTCGAGCGGGCTTTTCTCTGGCTGAGGAGGGAGTTGCATTCCCCCTCCTTTTGCCTCTAACTGTTCTGGTCTGGTAAGGGGGGTGCGCGTGGGAAGTTCCTGGGAATCATCTGTGCCTGGAGCTTCAAGGTCTTTACTGCTAAACAGTCCTGTCTCTGGGAATTCTCCCCCCTCCTCTTCCTCTAATGCACACAGCTCTTTGAAAGTGATCTGCTCCTCCTCCTCATCCTTTGAAGTGCTAGGGCCCCAATCCTGCATCCTGACATCTCCCAGCAACAGTTTCTTTAAAAGGGTGAGTATACCTAGCAGTTTAATGTCAGTTCAGTCCTTCTTGTGTTTTTTTTGTGTTGTCCACATGACATCAGCCTCATCCAAAAGCTAGCCCAAACTTCCCCCATTTAATACATTTTTTCCTAATTCATGGATAATTCAATAAAAATAAACGCAGTATCAATTTGCATGCAGCACAAGTGTGTACACACTAGCGTAATATGATAGGTTTTTTGTGGGCAGTTATTTACATGTGTGGTGACTTTCTTGGTGGGTGCTCTTTTTCACCCCCTCACTTCCATTTTGTCCTTATCTGAGAAGACCTCAACCATTTTTCCCCTGGGGACCTCAGTTACCTGATGTGTTTTCAGTTTCCTTCCTTTGAAAAGATGGCAGATAATGGTACTGCAGTCAATGGGTGCAATGGCTCCACTGGATCTTGGGGATGTTTGGGGAGGGAAGAACTGCATACAATAGGTTTTTGTTTATTTTAAATAGAGAAGTCTTGTGCAAGAGCTGTCTTCTGAAGGACATTCCCCAACTTTTTTTTTTAGAGTTTTAAACCAAATGGAAATGGATATTGCTCCCACCTTAAAAACAGCATGAGCCTTTGAATGAGAAAACATTATCACAGAGCATTGGTGCTACATGCTGGGGTAGACAGTAGGGATGGTATTGCAGCTGCCCTGGAATAGGGAGAGGTGAGTGACATTCTCATCACAGCATATCAGAAAGAACAAAATATATATATTAAGGTGAAGGAATTAGAACAGAGGAGAAGGGGGAGAGCAAGTTCCTTAGTTACCAGAAAACTTCCTACAGTGAAGGTAAAAATGCAGGACGAGAGATCTTTGGCCATTGGGGGAAGTGCCTTTATGGCTCTATGTGCCAGAGGACTCGAGATTTCTATGTGCATTTTGAAACTATACAGCGCCTGAGGGGTAGATGTGGGCAGAGGCTCTGAAGGGTAGCAGTGTTGATTACAGTGGGAGATACTGTGGATATTGGAACGGCATATACAGAATCACTGAGAATTTGGGGTTTTTTATTTTTAATATATCAGTTTTGCACAAATTGCAAAACAGCTGTACAGTATTTAAAAAAGTGTGTTCATTAGAATATAATCCAGCAGGCCAGCCCAAGGAAACCAAAGGAACTGGTGGATTCCACACCTCCTCATGGTTTCTGCTATGTGTGCATGTGTCCACGCGTGCACATGCATGTTGAAGAGAAGTGATGCACAAATTGGAAAGAGAGGTGAAGGGCAAACTTTTTATTAGTAGTAGTTAGTACTATCATCATCATCCTTTTTTTCTTTCCTACTTCCTCCCCAAGACACACAACCCTCCATTTTGCCCATGGTGAAACATGTCAGAAATGTTTGCTCTTGGATACTTCCTGGGTGTGTGTAGAGCTTGGAAGATTACTTTTAAAAAGTAATACATTTCAGTTACAGTTAAATGGCCCAAAAAGTAGTAATTGGTGTTACAGTTGCTCTGATAGTAACTGATTACTTTACTTTTATGCAAAAGTAATCATTACAATTACATTTTAGTTACTTTAAAAAAATGCCTATAAGGTGCTGGCCTTGGGTTCTGCACATCTAAGTAACCTAAAACAACGTTAAAAATAAGCACGCACACACAGAGGGTAGTAGAATAAAAAAATTATCTGTAAGATTAACAGAATGGCATAACAGAATCTCACATCCCCCCACCCCACCCCCAGCAATGATGATACCCCAACACACATATAATTCACTTGAAATCCAATTTTACACTTGAAATGCTGCTTTTACAATACATTTCTGTTATGTCTCTAAAGAACAGGATGCTCAAAAGAGCACGTCAGACAAGGAATGTCTTTTTACAGATTATGTTGCCACCAGTACTGAACAGGCATTCTACTGCAGCACTTGAAGGCATGCCTTGCAAAAAACAACGCAGCACCCCTTTCAACTAAAACACATTTTGATCAATACGGCAATCCCCTTATCATCAAAGAAAAATGCAAACGCTAGTACTTTACTAGTTGCCTTTGTAATTTTTTTTGTCAACAGTATAATTTAGAGGTAACTTAATTCTGTACATACTTGCCAGGAAGTAAGCCCCATTGAACTCATTGGGTAGACATGTATGCACAATTGAACTGTCAGAAGCAGCACTTAAGAGACATAACATAGGTAAACAGAAAATGCACGTATCAAAAGTAATCCACCAGCATAAACGTTATCCCTTCTCCTGCAATTAAAAATGTGGTCTTGCCCAGCATGTAGTGAAACTATGGAATTTGCTCCCACAAGAAGTAGTGATGGGCACCAACTTGGATGGCTTTAAAAGAGGATTAGAAAAATTCATGGAGGATAAAGCTATCAGCGGCACCTAGCCATGATGGCTATGTTCTACTTCCACTGTCAGAGACAGCATGCTTCTGAATCAGTTGCTGGAAATATAAGTGAGGAGAGTGCTGTTCGTACACTCAGGTCTTGCTTATGCGCTTCCCTTTAGGGCATCTGATTGGCCACTGTGAGAACAGGATGCTAGGCTAGATCGGCCACTGGTTGGATCCAGCAGGTTCTTCTTATGTTCTTATATGTATTGCAACAAACAACAAAAGTTACTTGCGGGGCCTTACAGATCAGGTATAGCCAACATGGTGCTCTCCAGATGCTGTAGGACTACAATCTCCATCATCCCTGATAATTTGTTATGTTGTCACGATGCTGAAGTTGGTTCCTAATTCCCAGTTCCTTATTTGCTTGAAAGTTCAAAACAGTAAAAAACAATAAAAGTTCACAGCTACAACTCCATAGGAAAGTTAACATGTCTCTGAACCCCAACATATATGTTGGGGTACCCCATATCATATATATCACTCTGATCTGGGGACTCTCCCTGTCAAGAATAACAAATTTATTCAATCAAAATGATCAGGCTTCTGAAATGCTCATAAATGAATAATGATGTCATAAAATCATAAAAAATAAGTAACTGAGGGGGTCTACCCCAAAATCTGCTCTGGGCTGGGACAAATCATACACCCCAGGAAAGAGGAGGGTGTCCTCTATGAGATGCCAGTACGTCCTGTCTGGCCCACAACTTTTGCTGGGTGCAGGGCAGGGATAAGGGCATCTATGCACAACCAAAATGGACAAAAAGATGCAGAAAAAAAAAAGAAATGGAGGGTGCCCACCCCACAGTCTGCTCTGGGCCAGGACAAATCATACACTCAAGGAAAGGGAAGGATATCTTCTACAAGATGCCAATGCTTCGCACCTGACCCAGAGTTTCTGTTGGATTCAGGACATGCATAAGGGCATCTATGCACAACCAAAGAGACAAAAAGCAAAGCAAAGAATAAATATCCGGGTGTTCACCACAAAATCTTCTCTGGGCCAAGACAAATCAGACACCCCAGAAAATGATAGGGTGTCCTCTATGCTATGCCAGTGCTTACGGCCAGTGCTTATGATCTATGTGGATTTTTTAAAAAATCGTATTGGTCTTCCCTGTTATTTTGTTATAGCTCAGTTATTATTTGATGTTGGTGACTGAAGGATTTCTGATTTCTTGAAGATGTAATTTCATAGATGACACTCTAAAGTATGCATGGATGGCATCTCATAGAACACACTCTCCCAGATGCATGGAAGTATGATATGTGGTGCCCCAAATCATCTTTTAGGATGGGCACTCCAATTTCTTATTTTCTTTCCTCTGCATATTCACTATTTTTCTAATACATATATGCCCTTATCTGTATCATACATACAAAAGAAGCTCTGAACTGGGTGGGAACCCTCTCCTGCATGCATGGATGTATGACTTGTAGTGCCCAAAGCATGTTTTGGGGTGGGAACATGCAGTTCCTTATATTCCAGGCAGGATGCAGTGGCATCTCATTGAGGACACTCTCCCCTTTGCTCAGGTGAATGATGTTTCATGGCCCACAGCAGATTTTGGAGTGGTCACCCCAAATTACATATTTTCTTGTACTTACTCTTCATTTTAGTTCTGCACAGATGACCTTATGAGTGCCCTGCGTCCAGCAGAAACTATAGGCCAGGTGGGAAGTACTGGCAGCTTGTAGAGGCCACCCTCCCCCTTCCTGGGATGTATGATTTGTCCTGACAGCAGGGGTGTAGTGGCCAGGGACTCAGAGAGTCCTAGACCCCTTACTTTTGGGGGAGCTAATATGTTTCCTTGTCCTTTCCTGCTGATTTGAGCGAATCAGAGTGAAAGGAGGTGAGTCACCCACTGAGAAGACTCTTTTCAGTAGCTAATACTCTCCCCTTTTATACTGATCGTCTCCTAGGGACATCAGTTGTTGTGGGAGAAGGCATTAACAAGGACCTCATTCTCAACCCAGGAGCAAAATAAGGGGGGAGGGCAGTCTGGCTGTGGCTGAGACTATCATGAAGGGGCCGTGCACTTCTGAATTGGCCACTATACTACCGCCTGGCACAGTGCAGATTTTTGGGTGGGCACCCCCAGTTTCTTATTGTTTTCTGATATTTTTGTTGCTTTTATCCCTGCCCTGCCCTTATCCCGCCCTGCACCCAGCAAAATCTCTGGGTCACGCAGGACACACTGGCATCTCATAGGGGACACCCTCCCCTTTCCTGGGGAGTATGAGTTGTCGTGGCCCAGAACAGACTGTGGGGTAAGCACATCCAGTTACTTATTTTTTATGATTTTATGACATCATTATGCATTTATGAGCATTTCAGAAGCCTGATAATTTTGATTGAATAAATTTGTTGTTATTCTTGATGGGGAGAGGCCCCAGATCACCACGATATATGGTATGGGGCACCGCAACATATATTTCAGGGTTCAGAGACATGTTAACTTTGGCTTGGAGTTACTGTAGCTGTAATTTTTTAGTGTTTTTAACTTTCAAGCAAATAAGGAACTGGGAACTAGGAACCAACTTCAGTGTCATTTAGGGTTGCCAGGTTCTTGGCCTGAGACTGATCCTGTATCTTTAGGAGAAGAGAAAGTCAGCCAAGTGCAGGTGTTCTTGCAACCCTGTAATGGGAAAAACCACAAGGTGGAATTCTCCCTCCTCCCTCCACAACTTTTAAAGATACAGAAGACCTCTTGGTTGCCAGGCCCGTCCTCCAAGAGATCTTCTGTATCTTTAAAAGTCGGGGAGGGGGGAGGGAGAATTCCACCTTGTGTTTTTCCCATTACAGAGTTGCAAGAACACCTGCACTTGGCTGACCTTCTCTTCTCCTAAAGATACAGGATCAGTCTCAGGCCATGGACCTGGCAACCCTAGTGTCATTATGTTATCTGAGACTGATGGGAGTTGTAGTCCAACAACATCCGGAGGGCACTATGTTGAAGACCCAATTAGATTAAACTTCCCACCTACCCATCTGTTTCAAACACATCCAGAAAAGTAAGTCTCTTAAATTCTATGTCTGACAGAGTGTTCTTTTCAGAGGTAAACATTAATCTGCAATCCTATATATTTATCCATTTAACTCAATGAGGCTTAATTTGGAGTAGACATACATAGGACTGGACTCCACCAGAATACATTTCAGCATTTCAGGGGCTATACTTTATTAATGCTGTACCAACTACAACTACCAACTGCCAGTTATGTACATATATTGTCTCAGCCTAAGCTACCTCACAGGGTTGTTGCAAAGATAAACTGGGGGACAGAATGGCAATGGTCATGGCATTCACAAATCAAAAGTAAATCTGGGGAGGAAGGCACACACAAGTAATAAGATGTCTGACAGAGAGAATGTTAACAGGTGAAGCTTTCCCCATAATTGTATTTTCATACAAAAAAGGCTTACTCCATTTAATTTCTACCTGCCCCACAGCTGTCCATAAGAGCCTGGTCTCCTGCAGTGCCATCCCTAAACTATGCAAAGAACTCAAGTAAAAAAATACAACCACCACAGAATTTGGGCAATTTTCTTTTTAAAAGAACATCTGTAACAGTATGAAATACGACATTCTCAGGCAAACGGAAGTTTTGAGATAGAAGACATAAAAACCCACACGTAAAACCTTGACAAAGAGTGACATTTTCAATTTTTACTCATCATTGTTTTTGCTTATTTATTGCCTTGGGCCAGTCCCTAACTCTCAGCCTAACCTACCTCACAGGGCTGTTGTGAAGATACAGAAGGCAGAATTAAAATGGGGAAAAAGGAAACTAAGGCTGCAATGCAATACATGTCTACTCAGAAGTAAGCTTCATTGGGTTTAATGGGACTTGTAAGTGTGTACACAATACACACTTGCCTGGGAGTAAGTCCCATTAAACCCAATGGGACTTACTTCTGAGTAGACAAGTACTGGATTGCAGGTTAGTTATTATATGCATCAAATATTACTTGCCTTAACCAGATTGATGCATCTTTGTACTATAAAGGGTCATATTTTTTCTCTCTCCCGCACCCCACAAATTGGCACAGCTTCAACCAGTCTTTATCTTGCCTAATTATATCCTATACCCAATTTGATTTACCTGGGAGTAAGTTCCATTAAACATAAAGAGACTTCTGAGTAGACTTGTATATATTGTACTGTAAGTCAGCTATACAATAATTTTTAACAAGTGCCTGTTTGAAACTCCTTGCATTTGCCATGGGGAGGAGGATTTGCACAAAAAAAACTGGAAACAGCAGCTCTTTAAGACCACCTGACTGCTTGCTGTTGCAACTTCTGGCTGCTCCTCGATCACCCTGAAGCCGTGGCTCTCTTGCTGGTAACAGAGGAGAGGTGGGGAGGCAGAAGCCACCTTGAGCTTTGCAGGACACGCACACATCCTCGTCTCTCACCTCCGCAGCCAGTTCTTCCTGTCCATTTTTCTGCTGCCTCCTTGCCCTCCGGCTCTTTTCTCCCTCCACTCCTAACCATTTTTATACAATTGTTTTCTCTACCCCGTCTTGCTCTCCCCTTCCTCCCTTGTCGCCTCCTAAACACCCATAGAGCACGAGGGAAGAGCGACACTGCACAGAAGCCCAATTTGAAGCACATGATTTTTATCCACAAATCAGAGGAGCAGAAGACTTTCCCTGCTCCCCCCCCCCCAAGTAACGCCCAAAGTAACTCTGGAAATGTTACAGTCACAGCTCAAAAGTAATGAAGTTACTACTTGTTCTATATATATGAATGAGTACACACACACATATGGTACATGCATAGAAGTACCTCATTCTCAGTTGGGAAAAAGCTGGTGGAAGTAACAGAGAGAAAGTAGTAATTGAGGAGAGAGGTCAACACACCACACTGTGCAAACATTCCATCAAGCACTTCTCATTACTGTAGACAGGAATCACTGATATAGGTATAAGAGGCAACCAGTGTATCATTTTTATATATGGTAAATGCACACCCAGAAAAATGGACAAAAAAAAATAGTAAAATGATAAAATAGACAATTTAAAAGATAATAATCTAAAACAGGGAGCAGAAGAACATAAAATACCATAAGACCAGCTAAAATCAATTAGGTGCCACTGCCAGATCTGTCTGGAGCCTTAAATTTAACAAGCTAGGTATAAGGTGAGCAGCCCTGCACAGAGCATTCCATAATTGGTTGGTAGTGGCGGCTCACCACCTGAAAGGCTCTTTTCCCTGTTGCCCCCTATTTAATGTAGGAGTACTTGGAGCAGAGCTACTAATACAGGACTTAATGCATGGGCAGCTTCAAAATGCCCATGGCAATTAGTGGACTAATTGTACCTGACTTGTGTGCCTGTGACTTCTAGGATTCCTTGGTTGAGGCTGTAGGCATTTTCTCAAAGTAGGGCATTGTTCATATAATTCTTTGCAGAAAGAGCTAAGGACTTGCCGCAGCAGACACTACCAGTGAGAGCAGATCAGGTTGTTTTAATATATATTGCCTGTCTCCTGCTCAGAGTTGTGCTCTTTCATAATAGGGATGGCCAACATTTGTATTTGGGGCAAAGGGCATGGAAAGGAATACTGTATTTCCTTGCAGCCCAACCTTGGAAAGATTTTTCTTTTGCTTAGAAGAAAATGAGGACAAAATGCTTACAAAATGACACCTTGATTCAAATTTGGTAAGGTCACTGAGAGCCAGGTTGAATGATTTCAGACTATGGTCTATCTCATGTAGCCAGTTCTGCCTTAAAATGTTTGTATGCGTACAATAACAGAAGCTAGACATCGCCCCATGTCCCTCTTGCAAAAGTTAGGATGATTACACACGGCAGGTTCTTTCCTCTGGTGGATCCATGTTTGTGAGAGACATAGTATTTTTTATCATCATCATCATCCATCATATTTAATTTTAGGAATCTTGCCAACATTTTTTGTTCACTAGGCTATTAGCTGATATTGATATAGTTTTGAGCGTCCTCACAGTTGATTGTGAGGAACACTCAGTTGAATGTAAACTTAGTAAGGTTCAATTTTTTATGTATTAAAAAAAAAGATGTACTGTAGAGGCAGGATAGATTAGATAGAGATCCACATTTTGGCACTGAAAAGCTGTAAAAATGTCCTTATTTCCACCCCAGGGCCCGGAAATAGAGCCTTTGACTCAAGAAAAGACAAAATACGTGTTAAAGTTTTACAAGTTGCAAGAAAATCCTGTGTTTCGTTCCTCAAGAAAAGAAGTCATAAAATCTCTAGGTAGAGTTCTTTGCATGGGGGAAAAGACTGTGCATTTCTTAGATCAGTTTAGCTTTGCATGAGTCTGCTAAGGAGTTTAATTTTTCATACCCTTCATTAAAAAGGACCACAGGGAGGAGCAAGTATGAGCCAGCAAAGCTTTAAATATGTTGCAGATGTGCTCACAGTGTGGTTTGGGGACCAGAGTCAGAAATCATTTGGCTAGAGAGCTGACTGACTCTTGCATTAGTTTCCTGTGAAAATCTCTTCCTAACATGAGCTAGTTCCTCTCTGTTACATGTAGGAAAGGGTCACATGGGATCCATTTTTTGTATGATGTACTTTGAAGGAACCATGATTGCAGGAGCAGACATTGTGTTTCATAAACTAATTGAAAATGTACAGTGACTCCAAGGAGCTTTGAAAGTGAGTCACAATCTCAACAATGGCCTTCAACTTTACCAGTCCTGGGAGGCACCTTTTCCCCAACCAGCAAGACAGGATTTTAATTTTTCAATATTACTGCTACTAATCTTGCCATTTCTCCATGGAGATAAGCACTCTGTACATGGTTCTGTTCCCCCCACCCCCAACATTATGAGACAGGCTGTGCTGGGAGATATTGATTGGCTCAAGGTCACTCAGACAGTTTTATGGTTGACACTAATAAATTGTTTTTTCTTTATATAATCTAGCTAGCTATTAACCTTTTCTGTTTTTCTCTCTCCTTTCACACTTCCTCTCTTTCCCCCTCCCCTCTTTCTCAAACCTAATTTGTAGGCTTACCAGGTACACATCCAATTCCTATGGTGGAAAATCAACCTAGCATGCACCCTCCTTCACCAAGTTTTAGATGTAACATCTGAGGTGAGTACAGAGGATTCTTCATACATAAGGGCATTTCATGCCACTTCCCACCCACCCCCTTTTTTTTGTAAGGGAGAGAATTGTGTGAAAACTGAGTGATGACTGTGCAAACAGGCCTCCACATGAAGCATCTATGTCATAATTCCATGGGAGTGCAGTGGTGATGTGAACTTGTTCCTACAGTATGGGAACTGGGCCCTAATCTGTTTTCTTATAAAAACTGTATTATTACCAATTTAACAAAATAGCCTTGACTCCAGATTCTAAAATACCCTCAGCTGGAATTCTGCCCTTCTAATGGCGGGAAAATCCACTGAGAGTAAATTTTCCTTGCATAGGAGGTTTGCCTTAATTGTAAAATGCCACCGTATGTAAACTACTCACCTAGGAGGCTTGATGTTTTGCTGCCCTTAACGGTACCTGCAAACAAAACTTGGGTCTTTGGCTCCAGAGTTGATTAAGAAGGAGCATGTAAATGTGAACTTTATTAAGCTATATTTATAGCAATGTCTGAGGCAGGGCCTCTTGGAAAAAACTCTTCCAGTGCTAAAGCAGGGGTTCCTAAATTGTGGTCCATGAACTTCTTTTAGGTAGTCTGCAACATGTCCATATGAAATATTCATATTAAATTTTAATTGTATTTTTATTTCTGCTTTTATTTCTTAGATTTTTTTATTGTACTACCATTCGAATGGTACCACTAACAGTAATACCATTTGAATTCTATGGAATGCAAACTGTAATACTATTGTCAATTCCGTATCGTCAGGGGTCTGTTGACATCAACTCCAGGAAATGGAGTTTTAGACCCTTCGGAGGCCCACTGTGAATTGTTTGCAAGGCACTTTGAGGGTAAAGTTGCTCGCCTCCATAGCAGTCGTGATGCCCCCTCTACATCTACTGTAGTCCCCAATGAGGTGTCCAGTGCGACATCTGCTGCAACTTCTTGGGAACGGTGTCAGTTGATGCGGCCTGATGACGTGGACAAGGTGCTTGTGATGATACAGCCAGCAATGTGTCCTCTCGATCCTTGCCCTTCTTGGCTTATTAAAGCTTGCCGAGCGGGTCTGACCGAATGGATCCAGGGTGTGGTCAATGCATCACTGCGAGAGGGAGTGGTTCCAACTGCCTTGAAAGAGGTGGTGATCCGACCACTCCTGAAAAAGCCCACCCTGGACCCATAGGTCTGTGACGACTACCGACCGGTTGCAAACACCCCCTTCTTAGGGAAGGTGATTGAGAGGGTTGTGGCTCAGCAACTGCAAGTACTCTTGGATGAAACAGATTATCTTGATCCATCCCAGTCTGGGTTCAGGCCTGGTTATGGGACTGAATCGGCCTTGGTCGCTGTCAGGCCCAGGATGTGACTCAGGAACCAGACCAACGGCTGTAGTTAATTCGTGTTTTATTAGGGTAATGTCCAAACAAAGACTGCGTTTTCTCATGAAGCAATACAGGGATACAGGTCCTGCGGCATTGGGAGAAAGTTGACAGAGCAAGGGACTTCTTCCCGCCTGTTCTTTAAGAAGGGGCCAAACGGGCGCGCAATCTTTCACTCCTCCTTAACTGCCCCTCAGGTACTGCCTGCCTTCCCCCCCTTCTCTCCTGTCTTTTCAGCTGTCTGCGTGTGCGCGGTGAGGGGGGAAGCATCACCCCCTCCTCTTCTGAAGTTTCCGATTCCAGGATGGGGGATAGGGGAGGGGCTGATGGTAAACTGCCTCCCCGCTTTTCGGCTGTGAGCAGCCCTCCCTCTTCCCCCTCTTGCTCTGAGCCTGAAAGAGGGGGAGGCGTGAGAATGTCCAGGGAGGGCTCAGGCTCCCCGTTGCTAAGCGACCTTATCACTGGCAGTTCCTCTGTTTCGTCTTCGCTCCAAAGGGGGGAAGTTCCTCCCCCTTCCCTCTGCCATCCATCCGAATACTCTTCTCCCAACTGTCCGGGATCCAGCTCCCCGGGATTGGGATCCCAGCTCTGCCTTCCGACAGTCGCCCTGATGGATGACCTTTATCGGGAGAAGGACAGGGGGAGTGCAACCCTGTTGTTCTTGCTTGATCTCTCAGCTGCTTTTGATACCGTTAACCGTGGTATCCTTCTGGGCCAACTTGGTGAGCTGGGTATTGGAGGCACTGTTTTACAGTGGTTCCGATCCTATCCCCAGGATCGCTCTCAGAGAATAGCATTGGGTGACTGTCTTTCAGCCCCCTGGCAGTTGTGCTATGGGGTGCCGCAGGGTACCATCTTGTCCCCAATGCTGTTTAACATCTATATGAAGCCCTTGGGAGCAGTCATCAGGAGCTTTGGGGCAAGGTGTCAGCAGTATGCTGATGATACCCAGCTCTATTTCTCTGTAACATCTGAATCAGGAGAGGCCGTGCAAGCCCTTGACCGGTGCCTAGACTAAGAGGTGGGCTGGATGAGGACCAATAAACTGAGTCTGAATCCTAGCAAGATGGAGGCGCTGTGGGTTGGTGGTTCCCGAGTTTGGATATTTGGTCAGTTGCCTGCTTTGGATGGGGTCGTACTCCCTCTGAAAGAGCAGGTCCGTAGCCTGGGGGTGCTCCTGGATCGATCTTTGTCGCTAGAGGCCCAGGTGACCTCAGTGGCTAGGAGTGCCTTTCACCAGCTTCAGCTGGTGAGACAGCTGCAGCCGTTTCTGGACCAGGATAGCCTGACCACTGTTGTCTACGCACTGGTAACCTCTAGGCTTGATTACTGTAATGCGCTCTATGTGGGGCTGCCCTTGAGGTTAGTCCGGAAGCTGCAGCTGGTGCAAAATGCAGCGGCGAGACTGCTCCCTGGAGCAGGGTATCACCAACATGTCACACCGCTGCTGAAAGAATTGCACTGGCTGCCCATTTGCTACCGGGCCAAGTTCAGGGTTCTAGTTTTAGCATACAAAGCCCTATATAGCTCGGGACCAGGATATGTGAAAGACCATCTTACCCCTTACATACCCAGTCGATCACTGCGCTCTGCAGGTGAGGGCCTGCTGCAGATACCATCTTATCAGGAGGTTCGTTCTGCACAATATAGGAAACGGACCTTTAGTGTGGCGGCACCTACCCTGTGGAATTCCCTCCCTTTGAATATTAGGCAGGCGCCATCTCTGCTATCTTTTCGGTGCCTTTTGAAGACTTTCCACTTTCAACAAGCCTTTTCAGTTGGGACCTATCCCAGTCTGCATCTGTGTCAGAATTGTTTAATATGTTTTTTAATAATGTTTTTACAACTTTTCAAAAGTTGTTGTTTTTTTAAAAATGTTTTTAATGCTGTTTTGCTTTAATGTATTTTAAGATCTGTTTTTATGATGTTTTAAAGTGTTTTAGTGCTTTGTTTGCCGCCCTGGGCTCCTGCTGGGAGGAAGGGTGGGATACAAATTAAATGAATGAATAAATAAATAAA
The DNA here is from genome assembly GCF_030035675.1 of Rhineura floridana. NCBI lineage: Eukaryota > Metazoa > Chordata > Lepidosauria > Squamata > Rhineuridae > Rhineura > Rhineura floridana. The sequence goes on along the minus strand of NC_084487.1, from coordinate 117,714,297 downwards.
TAATACTATAAAATACAATATAAGAAATAAAAGAAGCAACAAAAATACAATTAAAAACCATACAGCGTCTAGTACAATGCATGACAATTGCTACAACAGGCAGAAAAAATCATTGTGGTCCACGAAGACCATCAGTAATTTTCAAGTGGTGTGTGTGTGTGTGTGTGTGTGTGTGTTTGGGAACCACTGTTCTTAAGCACTGTTCTTCAACCTTGGGTCCCCAGATGTTGGATTACAACTCCCAACAATCCCACCCAGGTTAGCCAAAGGCCAAGGATGATGGGAGTTGTAGTTGAACAACATCTGGGGACCCAAGTTTGAAGAACAGTGTTCTAGAGCACAATCCTCAGCTTACAGATAACCATTATACCACACATCTCCACCTGATGTGTTGTAACATTCCCCTTTGCCATTTACAGGATGATAGCAACCTTGGGGTGAGAGAGCAAACCCCCAGATAATTTGGTCATCTAGGCTTTCAAGAAGTTTTGAAGCAGAATTCTTTTCTCAGTCTATCCCATTCTGCTGTTTCATGGCTCCCTGAAGCCTGATTAGTTTGAAGATACCTCAAGGCAGCTAGGAAATACAGTAAAAATAACAATAAAACAACAAGAAAGCAGATTAAAAAAACAATCAGTAATGACAAAGAGTCTTCTCATACCTTAAAGTCTAACAAATTTAGTACTGCATAAGCTTTTCTGGACTCAACTCACTTTGACAGATGCGTGAAGTGAAATCTTAACTGGCAGCTATAAAAAAGAGAAAATTGTAAGGTGGGCAGACAATGGCAATGAGATGCAAAAGTTACAATCAGTGATAATTAGAACTTAAATGTATGCTGAATAGACACACTTTTTACTCTAGCAGACTGGTGATAATTTACTCACTACATTCACAAGTAACAGTAATAGGTAACACATGTTGTGCGATAAAAATCATTTGTCTCAATTTCAAAGCTGGTGCCAGGCATGACTGGGCCATTGGGCACCAGCCTGCCCTGGGCCAGCAGCACCATACAACCCACAGCTGCTCCTGATACAGGCAGCATGCAGCTTAAATAGGCCCACTTGCCCCATCTATCTGTCTGTATGCATGCCATGCATGCTGTGCACACACCCCTGCCATCAACCAAGATGGCAAGTGGGGCATCAACCTCTTTGGAATGCCCCCACTGTCATCTTGGGTGATGGCAGGCATGGACGCACAGTGCAAGTGGTGTACACACTGATGCACTAACGTGACAGGTAGGTGGGGTGGGTGGTCATATAGAAGCCCGCACTGCCGGTATCAGTGTGCGTGCACTTGGGAACTCTGTTCTGCATTCCACAGCAGCTTTGGGTGACATGAGTGACAGCACCCCTCTGGGCTGCAACCTGGATGCTCACTGGCACCGGGCCTGCTCAGTTTAACCCACAAGTGATGACATTAAACTTCTTGATAAACTTCAGTTTCACACTGTATTCCTCCTTTGTTCCAGAACTCCCACCTTAAGGATAGTTGCAGAGTTTCCTTAGAGATTGAGCTGTTCTTCTACTGATTTATGGATCTTGCCATTTCTGATGTCAGATTTGTGTCTCTTTATTCTTTTGCATAAAGATTGGCCTGTCTGGCCTATATAGAATGCAGAAAGGCATTGTTGGCAGATGATTGCAAAAATCACATTGGAAGATGAGGTTGTAAATTAAACCCTGATGTTGTGGATTGCATTATTTGGTCCTGTTATGTTGACAAAGTAGAAATGGGGGCAGAGTTGGCTCAGAGTCTGCCACAGGGTCTGGTCCCTGTGTCTGAATCTCTGTTGTGTGATTTGTGGTTGGTGAGTATGTAGACAAGGACCAGTCTGCCTTTCAAGGCCTGTGAGAGCAAAGTGTCATCGTCCATGATGGGCTATAGATTATTGATAATTTGTTTGAGTAGTTACAGCTGAGAATTATAAGTGGCAACAAGTAGCGATCTGTCATTTTCTCTTTTAGGTTGTCCTGTAATAGATTATTCCTAGTCACCAATCTGACCATGTTGATCTGTTCCCCTGCCCCCTACATTGGTGGGTTTTGTAGTCCGAGGAATACCTGATATAAATTCTTAAATTGCTCCTGTCAGATGTGTCTGAACAGATGAGATTGTATCATAGGGCTTGGCTGTAGACAATGGATTTTGTGGTGTGTTCTGGGTGAAAGCATGTGGGTGGAAGCAAGTATGTGAAGTGGTCAGTGAGTTTCCTATATAAGGTGGTGCTAATCTGTCCATTGTACATTAGTGTCCAAAAAGTGAATATCTGATGTGGACTGGTCTAGGCTCAGATTTATGGTGGGGGTGAAAGTTATCAAGTTCTGCTGAAATTGCTCAAGTGCCTCCTGTCCATGAGTTCAGATTACAAAGACATCATCAATACATCTCAGGTAGAGGAAAGGCTTTTGAGAGCAAGAGCTGAGAAATAATTACAATGAGCCAGCAATTAAAAGCTTTAAGAATTAATCAACTAAGAATGAAAGGGATGTCATAAAACCAATCAAATGCCATTGTTTCTATGCTTTAGGAGCAGGTGAAATCTGTCCTGTTCTTTTGAATCAGCCCTGCAGACCCTTTAAAACTATTCTAACCATATACAGAGGCTTTTAATGTTTCACACTCCTTTATCTGTAATTCTCCTATGTTCTGTATGTGTGTCAGGTTTGTCATTAAATATTAAACATTTAATTAGCAGTGCAGGAAACGAGGCTCTGTCACTTTGAAAACATCTTCCTTCACTGCAGTTCTTAAAGCAGCTCAGTATGTAATATGCTATTCTGGCAATTTGACATACAACTAGTTGGTAAACGGCTTGAACTGCCAAGTGGCAAGGAGAATTTTACTTGCTCCTTAGATTTCTGATCAAAGGCAGAAGTATGGTAAGTTTTTCCTTTGGCAGATCAACACAGATGACCAGTTTACCAGGTGGTTACATCTGCACCATTTTAAGTTATTATTATTATTATCATTATCATCATCATTATCATTATTATAAATTTATATATACCCCGCCTTTCGGGGTGTAATTTACCATTTGGCAAATTATCATCTGTATTCACTTCATGCTGTGACACTTCATAGAAAAAAATATCCACATGTTCTGAGCTGACAGGATTATTAATAACAGTATAAGAGTCAAGCCAAGTTTTATTTGTTAAAAACATTAGGGGGGTGGTTGTGAGAGGCAGTGTGGTGTAGTGGTTAAGGTCCTAGACTACAACCTGGGAGACCAGTGTTCGAATCCCCACACAGCCATGAAGCTCACTGGGTGACCTTGGGCCAGTCACTGCCTCTCAGCCTCAGAGGAAGGCAATGGTAAACCCCCTCTGAATACCACTTACCATGAAAACACTATTCATAGGGTTGCCATAAGTCGGGATCGACTTGAAGGCAGTACATCATCATCATCATGTTTTATTGTTTTGTTTTTATACTATGGTATATTAACTTTTGTTTTGAACAATGTCGTAAGTCACTTGGAGACCTTTGGGTAACAAAGCAACTAATAAATCTAATTAATAATAATAGTAGTAGTAATACAAATATGGGTGGTAGGGAGAAGTAATTTTATTTACACTTCAGCTAATAGGCTCTAATATGAAACAAACATGAGATGAGACAGCCTGTATCTGCAACCTGGCGATGGTGTAATTGTGAATATAGCATTGCTCTGCCTAATTATAAACTTGTATACTTCTGTAAATTTAGGGAGTCTGTTTAATTCTGGGAGAACCACAACAAACAAAGTGCAACAAAAATGAGATTAATAAATAAATAAAAAGGAACTGGAAACAGACACAAAAGTCAGAAGTGTAGATAAGAAATAGGTTTATTGACCCAACATGTTTCAGACACTACTGGTCCTTCTTCAGGGATATCTAAAATATTTAAAAAATAATAATTGCAAACTGCAAATTGCAAACTTTATAATATATTGCATAAAAATAAAAAGGAGAGTAATTTGTACCCATTTAGTACAAAAGGTAAAACATGCATATTTCAACTATGAACTCTGTAATAAAAGCTTTCTGTTAGACCAGTGGTTCTCAACCTTTTTTGCTCCATTCCCCCCTTTCACCATTGTTCAGAATATCATTCCCCCCTTCCCAAGATAGTCTCTCATAGCGTGTTGACATTTCGCGAGTGACGGTGGTGTTTCTCGTGAGAGAAAAATTTCTTAGTTTATAACAGAATTTCTTGGAGCACTTTCTGGTCTTTAAATAATAATTTAATTTTGCAAATGAAAATAATGCTGCATGTTCAAGAATCGATTTTAATCTGCGACATTCAATAAACTTTATTGAATGTCGCAGATTAAATTTAAAAAAACTACAATTTTTCAGATTGTACATAATCTACAGGACATCACAGTTTGCTGAATAGTGGTCCCAATTCCCCCCCTGGAACCCTAAAATTCCCCCCCCGGGGGGGAATTCCCCCCTTGTTGAGAACCCATGTGTTAGACCAAGGCTTCCCAAACTGTACTCCATGGACCATCACAGTCCACGAACAACATTCAAGTGGTGCATGGTGTGTCAGTACTTCAAGATGGGAGACTCACGTCCATCACACTGAATATTCATATAGATTTGTAATTGTATTTTTATTGCTTCTTTTATTTGTATTTTATTATACAGCCACAAGAGTTTTTTGCAATCCACAATGTTAAATTGAGAATACCTCCCATGCCATTCTGAGGCTTTCCATAAGCTCATTTCAAAACAAAACCTTACAAAATTTATAGTCCTGAACTCAGAAATGTTTGCTTAACAACCCTCTAAATTTCCATAGTGACACACAAAACTGTCAAAGAGAATCAAGGGTTCAAAGTGTAAAAAGAGAGGGGGGAAAACCAGACCCCTTTTGGACTTTTTACTGTCAGAGTTCTCATAATTTGTTGAAATTAATTAAAAATCAGCCATGTTCACAGAGTACCTATAATCCTATCACTGACCACCCCATACTCTGACCGTCATCTTCTGCAGTTTAAAAGTTTAAAAAATGCCTGGGTGATTTTTAATTAATTTAAGAAATTTAACATTAAACTCAATGATAAGGCCTGCCATGCTCAGTAAGAACCAACTGTCAGTGTTCTAAAAGCCAGACTCACAGCTACTGGGTTTACCTAATCAGGGGGCCACACCCACACCAAACTTTTATTTTACTTGAGATAGTCATGGCTTCCCCCAAAGAATCCTGGGAAATGTAGTCTGTGAAGGGTGCTGAGAAGAGATTCTTATTCCCCTGACAGAGCTCCAGTGGCCAGTAGTTTAACAGTCTGCCGCTCTGACTGGAGCTCTGTGAGGGGAACAGGGCGTCTCCTAGCAACTCTCAGCACCCTTCACTAACTACACTTCCCAGGATTCTTTGGGAGAAGCCATGACTGTCTAAAGTAAAATAAAGGTCTGGTGTGGATGTGGCCAGGGACTGCTTTGGATTAAATTTTGGTGGGACGCTACATGTTCCTGCTGTAGAATAAAATGGTGGAGGAAGCCCTGAAAAAGAATGATACTGTTCACAATGTTTTCCTTTTAGAAAGGAAAGGGGCTTCCCCTCTGCCCAGTGCCCACACATCCAATCTCCTCCCCTCCCCCCCAGGTCAGTTTCACCTATCCTAAGCATGATTGCACAGGAGTAACTGAACTCAAAATGCATGCATATGATCAAACCTGACCTCTCCTCCTCCTCCATGCTATCCCCTCCCTCTTGTCCTTTCCCTTTCCTTCACCCCTCCCTTCCCCTCCCCTTCCAATCCCCCCTTCCCCTCGGTCAGTTTTACCTATCATAAGCAGGATTGCATGGGAGTAAATCCCACTGAACTCAATAAACATGCAAATGATCAAACCTGCCCTCCCTCCTCCTCTCTCCCATTCCCTCCCTTTTGCCCCTTCCCTCCCCCTTTCCTCACCCCTTCCCATCCCCTCCTTCCTTCTCCTCCTCCTTCTGCTCTCCTCTCCCCCCTTCCTCCTTCCCTCCTCTCTTCCTTTTTCCTCCTTCCCTGCCCACTCCAGGGCTCCCTCTCCATGGTAAGTTTTCCTTATCCTAAGCATGATTGCATGGGAGTAAATCCCACAGAACTCAATAAATTTCCAAATGATCCAACCCGTCCTCCTCCTCCCCCTCCTCCCCTCCCCATCCCCTGTGGTCAGTTTCACGTATCCTAAGTATGATTGCAGGGGACTAAATCCCACTGAAATCAATAAGCATGCAAATGATCAATCTATTCTCAGCGAACTTGCACAGGATTCCATTTCTTACCTCCTGGATTAAAAAGCAGAGAAATTCACTAACCTTCCAGTTTAAGAACATACCTATAGCCCACAGGTATTTCTATCAAACTTTTAAAAGCAGAGAAATTGGGCACCTATAGTGAATGCACCAGGGGAGCAGGAGACCTGATATCCTCTCTGAGATATTGTACTGCCCTACAAATTTGTAAAAATGCAAACACAATTTGGGTTGGTCTTTCACAGTCCAATCCACTTCCTGTGTAGCTTGAAGAATTTGGTAACATATGCCTTTGAGCATATGGTGAGTGGTGGCAACACCTATAATCAGCCTAAATAACAGAAACAAGATGTGCTGTGCTGATCTTGTTTTAGAAGGGAGGAAGCAACAATATTATAACAGTTGATATAGTTCAGATAGTGACTTTAGATATGTTTGATTTCCTTTGCAATTTTAGTGACGTTTCCTATAGGAAATCATTTTCTTTTGCTTCTGTTTCTGTGGCTATGTGAAGTACAGCAACACTTTGCAAAATTTACACTAAAAAACCTCCAAAAACAATTGTGGAATAATGGCACTGATTGTTATGCAGAATAGTCTCCAATGGACATGAGGAGTATATCCATAAATCAGTGGGAAATGAAATATATTCTAACAAATTTCTAGGTGTGCTCTATGTTTTTAATTGACCATGCCAATCTTTCCTTAAGTGGAGTGGTTTAAGCATAGCAGGGTGAAAATATGCATCTTGGACAGGCCAAGATTCATTGGGCAGGCCAACAGTTAGATTCATTGCTTAAGTAGCAACAGATTGTAATCAGTCTGATTTTACATCAGACTGCAGTTTCAGATTCGACTGTTAATGCACCCAAAATAGAAATAGAACATAACCTCCAGTTTGAAACACAAAAGGCTATCTTCATCATCATATGACATTGACCAATAAAAAGGCTTTGAAATTAATAAAAATAAATTTGACACAGATTTCTAGGATGAATAATGAGAGAAATATAATTTTCTAGGTAAGATTCTCTATAGAAACAGTAGTAACACACGAAAGAAGCAAAGTAAGAAGAATACCAACGAGCGTACAAAAATGTAATTCTCCATCTTTGGAGATGGCAGGTATTGCCACCATTCACCATATGCTCAGAGGCATGTGTTACCAAATTTTTCCAAGTTACACAGGAAGTGGATTGGACTGTGACAGACCAACCCAAATTGTGTTTGCATTTTTACCAATTTGTTTTGTTGTTATGTGCCTTCAAGTTGATTACGACTTATGGCAACCCTATGAATCAGTGACGTCCAAGAGCATCTGTCATGGACCACCCTGTTCAGATCGTGTAAGTTCGGGTCTGTGGCTTTCTTTATGGAATCAATCCATCTCTTGTTTGGTCTTCCTCTTTTTCTGTTTTTCCCAGTCTTTTCTAGGGAATCATGTCTTCTCATTATGTGTCCAAAGTATGATAAACTCAGTTTCATCATTTTAGCTTCTAGTGACAGTTCTGGTTTAATTTGTTCTAACACCCAAGTATTTGTCTTTTTCGCAGTCCATGGTATGCGCAAAGCTCTCCTCCAATTGATTTTTCTCTTACCCGCTTTTTTCACTGTCCAACTTTCACATCCATACATAGCGATCGGGAATACCGTGATCTGAATGATCCTAACTTTAGTGTTCAGTAATACATCTTTGCATTTGAGGACCTTTTCTAGTTCTCTCATAGCTGCCCTCCCCAGTCCTAGCCGCGTTCTGATTTCTTGACTATTGTCTCCATTTTGGTTAATGACTGTGCCGAGGTATCGATAATCCTTGACAAGTTCAAGGATTTAAAGTTACATAAATCTTCTGTTGTCATTACTTTAGTCTTTTTGATGTTCAGCTGTGGTCCTGCTTTTGTGCTTTCCTCTTTAACTTTCATCAGCATTTATTTCAAATCATTACTGGTTTCTGCTAGTAGTATGGTATCATCTGCATATCTTAAATTATTGATATTGCTCCCTCCAATTTTCACACCTCCTTCATCTTGGTCCAATCCCGCTTTCCGTATGATATGTTCTCTGTATAGATTAAACAAATAGGGTGATAAAATACACCACTCTCACACCCTTTCCGATGGGGAACCAATCGGTTTCTCCATATTCTGTCCTTACAGTAGCCTCTTGTGCAAAGTATAGGTTGCGCATCAGGACAGTCAGATGCTGTGGCACCCCCATTTCTTTTAAAGCAGTCCATAGTTTTTCATGATCTACACAATCTATAAAGCACAGGCTGATTTTCTTCTGAAATTCCTCGGTCCGTTCCATTATCCAACGTATGTTTGCGATGTGCTCTCTGGTGCCTCTTCCCTTTCTAAATCCAGCTTGGACATCTGGCATTTCTCGCTCCATATATGGTAAGAGCCTTTGTTGTAGAATCTTGAGCATTGCTTTACTTGCATGGGATATTAAGGCAATAGTTTGATGATTACTGCATTCCCTGGGATCCCCTTTCTTTGGAATTGGGATGTATATTGAACGCTTACAATATCGGCCATTATTTAGTTTTCCATATTCCAAATGTGTAGGGCAGTACAATATCTCAAAGAGGAGGTCAGGTCTCTTGCTGCCCTGGTGCATTCACTATAGCTGCCCAATTTCCCTGCTTTTTAAAGTTTGATAGAAATATCTGTTGGCTGTTAGTACGTTCTTAAACTGCAAGGTTGTTTGCCTATTGTATTACGCTTTGAATCCTAGGGAATTAGAATTGATGCAACAGTCTGAGAAAACATTAAGTGGACTTTTTACCATTACTGTTCTGAATTAGGATGTGGTCAATATATTTGGCCTCAGTTGCTTCATAGAATAGTAGAGTTGGAAGGGGCCTATAAGGCCATCTAGTCCAACCCTCTGCTCAATGCAGGAATCCAAATCAAAGCATTCCTGACAGATGGCTGTCCAGCTACCTCTTGAATGCCTCCAGTGTCAGAGAGCCCACTACCTCTCTAGGTAATTGGTTCCATTGTCATATGGCTCTAACAGGACGTTTTTCCTGATGTCTAGTTAAAATCTGTCTTCCTGCAACTTATCGTATTGCTGAGCCAAGTATCCCCCATCTTATAACTGTGCATTTGGTTTCTTTTTCCTAAGTGTAGAATTTTGCATTTATCCCTGTTAAATTTCATTATGTTGTTTGCAGCCCAATGCTCCAACCTATCAAGGTCCCTTTGAATTTTGTTTCTGTCTTCCACAGTATTAGCTGTGCCCCCCAATTTTGTATCATCTGCAGATTTGATAAGCATGCTCTCTACCTTCTCAACAAGTCATTAATAAAAATGTTGAAGAGCACTGGGCCCAGGACTGAGCCCTGAGGTACCCCACTCATTACTTCCACCCAGTTTGAGAAGGAACCATTGATAAACACTCTTTGAGTACGATTCTGGAACCAACTGTGGATCCACCTAATAGTTGTTACATCCAGCCCACATTGAGCTAGCTTGCTAATCAGAATATTATGGGGCACTTTGTCAAAAGTTCTGCTGAAGTCGAGATATATTATGTCCACAGCATTCCCACAGTCTACAAGGGAGGTTACCTGATCAAAAAATGAGATAAGATTAGTTTGGCAAGATTTGTTCTTCATAAATCCATGTTGGCTCCTAGTAATCACTGCATTGTTTTCAAGGTGCTTACGGACTGACTGCTTTATAATCTGCTCCAGAGTTTTTCTAGAGATTGATGTTAGGCTGACTGGTCTGTTGTTCCCGAGTTCCTCCTTTTTGCCCTTTTTGAAGAGAGGGACAACATTAGCTTTCCTCCAGTCATCCGGCACTTCACCGGTCCTCCATGATTTTGCAAAGATAATAGACAGCGGTTCTAAGAGTTCTTCAGCCAATTCCTTCAATACTCTAGGATGCAATTTATCGGGCCCTGCCAATTTGAACTCATTCAAAGTGATTAGGTATTCCTTGACCATTTGTCTATCAATCTCAAGCTCCAATCCTGCCCCTTCTACTTCATGTTTCCTGGGAGGGTCATAGACCCTGTTTTGGGAGAAGACTGAGCCAAAGTAGGAATTGAGCACTTCTGCCTTTTCTTTGTCATCTGTTATCATTTTTCCATCCTCATTAAGTAGCTGTGCCACCATTTCTTTTCTCTGTCTTTTACTCTGGACATACCTGAAGAAAGCTTTTTTTTGCTTTTAACATCCCTCACTAATCTCAGCTCATTCTTAGCTTTAGCCTTCCTGACGCCATCCCTGCAATTCCGTGATACCCGCCTGTACTCTTCCTTTGTGCCCTGGCCTTCTTTCCACTTCCTGTATGTGTCCTTTTTGTTTTCAGGTCATCTCTCAGCTTTTTGTGAAGCCACATTGGCTTTTTCTGCTGTTTCCCCCCTTTTTTCCTTGTTGGAATTGCATGCCATTGTGCTTTTAGAATTTCCTTTTTTAGAAACTCCAACACATCTTGGACTCCTTTTCTCATTAGGGTGGCTTGCCATGGAACCGTACTTACAATTGTTCTGAATTTATTAAAATCAGCTTTCCTGAAGTCCAGGGTGCGCGTATGGCTACTCTCAGCTTTTGCTTCCGTTAAAATCAAGAATTCAAGGATGGTGTGGTCACTTTCCCCCAGAGTTCCCGTAACTGCCACTTCACCCACCAAAGCATTTCTATTGGTTAGAATCAAGTCCAGGATAGCTGATCCTCTGGTTGCTTCCTCCACTTCCTGTAGGAGAAAATTATCTCTAACACAAGTCAGAAATTTATTGGAGGGGCCGTGTTTGGCAGAATTTGTCTCCCAACAGGTATCGGGATAATTGAAGTCCCCCATTACTACTACATCATGCCTCCTCGAAACATTGGCAATTTGCTTTTCAAAAGTTACACTCTCATCTTCTCCTTGATTGGGTGGTCGGTAGTAGACACCAAGCACCACATTCCTTTTATTACTTGCCCCATTAATTTTAATCCAGATACTCTCGGTGGAGGTACCAAGCTCATCTTCCTGTATTTCTGGGGATATATATTTTTAACATATAGCATGACTCCATCTCCCTTTTTATTCCTTCTGTTCTTTTTGAACAAGTTATATCCTTCAATTGCTGTCTTCCAGTCATGGGAGTCATCCCAACAAGTTTCAGTTATACCTATCAAGTCGTAATTACCCTCCTGTGTTAAGAGTTCAAGTTCGTCCTGCATGTTTCCCATGCTCTGTGCATTTGTATACAAACATCGAAGACCATGTGATTTATGGCTTGGCTTCCTTACTACATTTTTCTGAGGACTGTTACTAGGTCCTATTAGAGCCAACCTCTCTGTTCCTGTATTCTGATTTAGTATAGTATATGAAACAGAAGAGGCAGCACCTGTGAAGTTTGAACCACTGGTCTCTGAGGAAGCAGTTCATTTCTGATTTTTATATACATCTATGTATACTGTTTTCATGAAATTTGGTAGAAATATATTAAGAATGGTAACTTTCATTGTTCTATTAGGAAGCTTTTATTACAGAGTTCATGTTTGAAAGATGTATATTATACTTCTTATAATGCATTTTGAATGTGGGATACAAATTGTTCTTTTAAAGTCTGTAATGACTTTTATATTCTGTGGCATGCACCCCAGTCTCCACGTGGTGACAGACTTCAAGGGCTCTAGAACTTACTCAGGGTTTGAGTTCCTTGGAATGAAGGTCACTGGAGACTGTGGTGTCTTTAGGATATATGGTTTTATTTAGACATTATTGTTATTGTTGTTATTATTACCCATCCTTCACCCAACGGTCCCAGGGCAGGTTACAACAATTTTAAAATACAGCATTAAAACCAATTAAAAACAAAAACAAAAATTACAAAACAGAGTGAGTCCTAAAAATATACAGGTGTCAAAGGCCAGGGTAAAGAGGTAAAAAGGCCCCCAAGGCGGCTTCCACACAAATAGAAAAACACAAATACAAAATACATATAAAAACAATACAATTTACAAAGATTTCAAGCCAACAAAATCCTAGCATTTCTAAAAAAAAAACAACAGCTAAAAGCCAAAAGCATTCATTTTCCTGTTAAAGGACAGTCCCCAGAAAAATGTCACTAAGACCAGTGGTGAGGGGGCAAAGCAGGTGGACAAGCTTGTCCCTTGATGGTCCCAGCAGTCTCACCCCTGCAGCAGTACCTCTCAGTCTGCAGCTCCTCCTTATACAGATCCAGGCAGAGGGGTGGGACAAGGCAGGTGGGAAAAGCTTGGTGGAAAAGCTTGCCCCTTGATGGTCCCAGCACAGTTGTCATGGAGGCCATGAAGTCCCAAGCTTGCCCATTTGAGGCAGCCTCAGCATGGATATTGAAGTCTCCCAGCACTATAGTGAAAAGGTTCTCCAACACCATATCTGAGATTTATTTCAGCCAGTTTGATTAGGAAGGTTGTAGCAGAGCGGTACACTAACAACATCTCTGTTCTGTCTCTCTGGCCTCAAACAATCCTTCAGAACAAGACACCATGTGGACTGGTGTCCTGGTGAGGGAGATGGAATGTGTATGGATGATTGCAACTCCCCCTCCCAATCCCTCTGACCTGAAATAGTGCTGCAACCTGAGCACAAGATGGAAAGGTTCTCAGCATTAACTCTCCAACAGATCCTGCTTCCCCATTAGGTTCCCAGGGAGGCCTCCCGAAACCATCACTTTGGATTTAGCACAGAGAGCATTCTTTTCCAGCTCCAGACAAGAGTAGTCTAGACAAGACTAGCTTCTGGGCTATTGTTCCGTCTACAAGATTACCTCCAGCCAGATGAATGGGGGAGGAAGCCTACTCCCCTCCTGAAAGATCATCACCAACCAGTTGTTCCTATGGCAACATGGTCAATTATTTTGGCCAAGTATGTGTCATGCATATAGGTTGTTCGACAGACTTAGTCAGACCAGTTTAGTGGTCCCTTCTGCTACAAATTCCATCCTTACAATTACAGAATCATAGGCATAGAGGGGGGGAAAAGACATCATCCAGACCAACCCCTCAATCCTGTAACAATACATTGTTTGAGATTGTTCTATACAATATACCACTGGGTTTTGTAACTATATAAGTATATATTAAATTTATCTGAAGTAGGAAGCATAGGGTCTGAAACATGTTGAATCAATACTCTTTCTTTTCTATCTCATTGCTTCTGCTTTCTGTTTCTGGGAGGTCCATTTCACTACCAAACTGAAGGGACTAGCTAAATTCACTTTTAAAGGGAATGATATTGATTACTAGTTCAGGGTACTTCTTCTAAAGTAAACTGGGAGGGGGAGTGGAGGTAGTGGAAATGTTATGCAGATAAAATCTATTCAGCTTAGACTCACCTCCCCCCCCCCGGTTGCTTTTGTCATTATCTTTGCTTCTGTGCTTTTGATTCTTAGGGCACCGAATTCACAACCTGCAGAGGGAGGGGGTATACCCTCCATAAAGCAAATGAGATTTCTCTTGCATGGATAAGACAGGAAGAGTGAGAAGTACACTGAGCTGTTTTCATAGCTCCAATTTTTCCAGGCATCAAACAACCCAATTATCCTAAAATAGTAATCCAGTTTGTTTCACTGCAGGAAGGCATAACAAGCTTCAGTCAAAAGGACCAGAAAATTAGTTCTTTGTTAAATATGTGAATCTTGCCCTCTTGTATTTCCACCTGGCAAGCTACAAATGTCAGCGTAGAAATCTCAGGAAAAAGACATCAAAACACCACAGGACAAATGTTTAGAATACAGAAACCAAGTCTCTCTATCCGAGTTTAAGTGCAATGCTTTGGAAAAATGACTAATTGATGCTTTCTTAGGATTTGCACAGCAAGATTTCAAATCTCTATGGGGTTCATACAGATCAGGGCATGGTGTCAATTTATGTTAACTATCAGTGGTGTAATAATTCTTAGCTGAGCATAAAATCATGCTCCCATGAAGTTGGACACTCACTTGCTGATTCACAATATTTACATATATAGCTGCATCTATATGTTCTACTTAAATGCATTGTCTGCATTCAACAGTATGTAAGGCTTTGAATTTCTCCAGTTCTCCTTTTTTTGCCTCTGAATTCTCTCAAAGAGAGGTTAGCTTCCTCCAGAGAAGATTCCAGAGAATACCTTTTTATCAGCAGATACAGAATAACCAACTACCAGAGAAGCATGTTTCTCATCGCAAGTTCTAAAATGACTTAAAATTCCTATTTGTTTTTCTATTTGATCTCATCTTTGTCATGCATTTACATTATGTTTCACATATACATGTGATGAACATGACTTGATTATGAACAGCTGAATGTTTTAACTCTGTTGAAAAGCAACTTGTCCTCTCAACCCTTGCGCTTCTTGGCTTATTAAAACTTAACAAGGTGGTATGACCGAGTAGATCTAGGGTGTGGTCAACACATCTTTGTAGGAGGGAGTGTTTCCAGCCACCCTGAAAGAGGTGGTGATCCTCCGCTCCTAAAAAAGCCCACCCTGAACCCATTGGTTTGTGACAACTACTTCCTGCTCGCAAATACCCTTTTTAGGGAAGGTGATTGAGAGGGTTGTTGTACAGCAATTGCAAATCCTCTTGGATGAAACAAATTATCTTGACGAATACCAATCTGGGTTCAGGCCTGGTTATGGGACTGAATTGGCCTTGGTTGCCCTGATGAATGACCTTTATTGACAGAAAGACAGGGGAGTGCGACCTTTTAGTCTTACTTGATCTCTCAGCTGTTTTTGATATCATTAATCATTGTATCCTTCTGAACCAACTTGGTGTGATGGGTATTGGAGGCACTGTTTTTTCATTCATTCATTGGCGATCACTCGTGGCCGAGTAAGATTGTCTTCCAGGGTAAGGTCTTTAACAGTGGGTCCATAAGTGACTGTGGAGCCCAATTCTGGATCCACACAGCCTCCCACAGTGAGGACATAGGTTTCCAGATGGAAGATGGTCACGATGAGGATTTGCTTGACGTGCCTTCCGCTTAGCTCGTTTGTCCCTTTCGCCCTGTACTCGTGCTTCTTTGAAGTCCATAGCACCTTTGATAATAGCTGACCTCCAATTGGGACGCTCATGGGCCAAGGCTTCCCAGTTCTCGATGTTCATGTTACATTTTTTTAGATTAGCTTTGAGAACATCTTTAAACCTCTTTTGCCGTCCACCGATATTCCGTTTTCCATCCTTAAGTTGGGAGTAAAGTAGCTGCTTTGGAAGACAGTGATCAGGCATTCAAACAACATGGCCGGTCCAGCGAAGTCAATGTTGGTGGATCATTGTTTCAACACTGGTGGTCTTTGCTTCTTCCAATACGCTAACATTAGTCCGCCTATCTTCCCAAGTAATTTGCAGAATTTTCCGGAGGCGCCATTGGTGGAATCTTTCAAGAAGTTGGGAGTGGCCTTTATAGATGGTCCATGTTTTGCAGGCGTACAGTAAGGTCGGTAGTACAATGGCTTTGTAAATAAGCATTTTGGTCTCCCTGCAAATATCCCGATCCTTGAACACTCTATGTTTCATTCAGGAGAATGTGGCACTCGCAGAACTCAGACAATGCTGAATTTCAGTGTCGATGTCACCTTTTACAGAGAGATGGCTGCCAAGATAAGAAAGGTGATCGACATTCTCCAGCGTTGCACCATTAAGCTGGATTGCTGGTGCTACAGAGGGATTGGTTCGCACTTGCTGATGAAGCACTTTGGTATTTTTGATGTTAAGCGAGAGGCCAATCTTTTCATATGCACTGTTTTATAGTGGTTCCGATCCTACCTCTAGGGTCATTTTCAGATAACAGCATTGGGTGATTATCTTTTGGCCCCCTGGAAGTTGTGCTGTTTAACATCTATATGAAGCCCTTGGGAGCAGTAGAGTAATGGCAAATCAAAAGTGAAGGGTTTCTTCATGATAATCATGGCCACGCCCCCTCTCCTCTCCCTCCCCCTCCTTTTTTGCTGAGAATAAGATCCTTGTCAATGCCTTTGCCTACCACAACAGATGTTCCTAGGAGCCAATGAGCATGAAAGAAGTGTTTTAGTTACTGAGAAGAGTCTTCTCAGTGGCTGACTCACCTCCTTTCACTTTGATTGGCTCCAATCAGCAAGAAAGGACAAGGACGCATGTTAGGAGATTCTTCTCAGTGGCTAACACTCTCCCCTTTCGTGCTGATTGGCTCACAGGATGCCAGAGACATAGGGACCCTGCTCCTAAAAATGTAAGGGGTCTAAGACCCCCTGAGACCTTGGACAACTACACCCCTGCTTGGGAGTAGTCATCAGAAGATTTGGGGTGATGTATCAGCAGTACACTGATGATAACCAGCTCTATTTCTCTGTAACATCTGAATCAGGAGAGGCCATGCAAGCCCTGGACAAGTGGTGCCTGGACTCAGTGGTGGTCTGGATGAGGGCCAATCTGAGTCTGAATCCTACCAAGATGGAGGCGCTGTGGGTTGGTGGTTCCCGAGTTCAGATAATTGGTCAATTGCCTGCTTTAGATGGGATCGTATTCCCTTTGACAGAGCAGTTTCATAATCTGGGGGTGCTCCTGGACCCAACTTTGTAGCTAAAGGGGAAGGTGACCTCAGTGCCTAGGAGTGCCTTTGACCAGCTTCAGCTGGAAAGAGAGATGTGGCCTTTTCTGGACCAAGATAGCCTGACCACTGTTGTCCATGTACTAGTAATCTCCAGGCTGGATTATTGTAATGTGCTCTATGTGGGGCTGCCCTTCAGGTTGGTCCAGAAGCTGCAGCTGGTGCAAAATGCTGTGGTGCAACTGCTCACTGGAGCAGGGTATCTCCAACATGTCACCCCGCTGCTGAAAGAATTGCACTAGCTGCCCTATACAACTTGGGATCAGGATACCTGAAAAATTCGATTGCCCCTTATATACCCAGTCAATCAATGCACTCTGCAGGTGAGGGCCTCCTGCAGATACCATCTTATCTAGGACGATACCATCTTAACATAGGAAGCGGACCTTTAGTATTTTGGCACCTACCCTTTGGAATTCTCTTAAATATTAGATAGGCATAATCTCTGTTGTCTTTTTTATGCCTACAGAAGACCTTCCTCTTTCAACAAACCTTTTAAGTAGAGACATTAACCCAGTCTGCATCTATGTTGAAATTACTTTTTTAAATGTTTTGTTTTAATAAGTTTTTAAAGGTGTTTTGTTTTAATAAGTTTTTAAAGGTGTTTTGTTTTAATAAGTTTTTAAAGATGTTTTGTTTTTAAGATGTTTTAGAATGTTTTTAATGTTTTTGTTTGCTGCCCTGGGCTCCTTCAAGAAGGAGGCGCTGGGCATAATAATAATAATAATGAGAAGAACTCTATTTGTGGGGATTTAATCAGACTGCTCATGCATGCTGATAATTAACAGATGTTCCTCTTAATGAGTGATTAACATGCATGTGTGGACTGGCCCAATGGCATTAAACATTTGTGCTGAGATTTCAGTTTCTTTTTTCTTCAAATCTTTAAATTCTGTGGCAATGAGTAACCTTGTCCAACAGGAAAAAGTGAGAAAGGATCTTTTTGTATATATCAAGCCTCTTAAAAATGTTTTTAAACAAGTTACTTTGTATTTATTATTGCCCATGACAGCAATATATGATGAGATGCCAAAGTGAAAACTGATGGTTAAAATGTGTGAAATATATAACCTAAAATAGATTTAGACAGCAGTCCAGTTCCCTGGTTTACAGCAGTGAGGCTCGATGGAGCAATGTACTCATCACTACATCCATATCCACACCATTTGTGTTGACCAAGGTGGAGGGGGGAGGAGGAAGGAAAAAATGTTTCTTTGCTGTCCCAGCTCCCAGGATGGCACAGTGAAGAGGCTCAGAGTGAGTGTATTGCTGTCACGTGCCAGCAGCAGGGCCAAATCAGGATCCAGTAGATCCTGTGCTGGCCCCGCCCGCCCCGCCCCAGCAATCTCCCACTGGAATACTGCCAGCAGTAATTTCTGCCTCCTGTTTGGGTGGGTGGTACATTAGGGTGCTCTGTGCTGACAGAGCTCCCTCAACAGCAAAGGTCAGCAGAGAGACAGCTCTGCTAATCCAAACCCCCAGCATGGCAGATTGGGCTGCTGGATTGCTCTGCCCATTATTTCAGAGGTTGCTGATTAAAGGCTGTTATGCTGAAATAATGCATTCTGCTTGCCTAGGCAGGGAATTCTACAGGGGCTGTTTCAGCAGCTCCAGTCTGTATGCAGGATTCCCATGGATGCATGACTCCATGTTCACAGGAGGGCACCATCTTCTTTGATACTGGGGAACAGTCGACAGAGACATATGCTTGGAAACCTGTACATGTGGGGCCCTGTAGACCTTTGGATGACAGCAAGAGTATATTAACCATCTTACTTATTAGCTTGAGTCATTGTCCACTTGCTGTGCTTGCAGTAAATTCTGTACTCATCCCATAACACAGATAAGGGGCAATTTCTTTTTACAGCTCCCATCCAGAATGGATACCCAAGCTAAGTGTGAATGCACATTCTCCACCCAAATGTGTTCAATGAATGTGCAGAGGGGAAAGCAGTACTATGCCTGCTAAATCTGTTCCAATGTCTGTGCGTAGGCCCCTTTCACACTAACACTGAATACACAAAAATCTGAACTGGGGTGGGTGGGCCTGATCTTGCTCCCCATCTATGTATTCAGTACATGTCAGACTCCTGGGACTCTGAAGCTCTAGGTCTCTGTGTTGGTGCCCCTAATAGTGAACTATTAAAGACTGCAGAGTAGAGAAAGAAGCCGCAGCATTACTCTGTTAAGTCCCAGCATGGCTTCACCTTTAATTCTACCTGATCTGACATGGTAGTAAACACTTCCAGGTTATGCCTGAGGCCTTTCAGTGTCTTCATTGACTCCTTCATTGCCTATTTGCTCCCTTTTAGCTTTTAAGACCAATGATTTAGACCCTGCCATGTAACAGAGAAGATCAGTTCAACCAGCAATCTGCACATGTTCTGGAACTAAACTGACTCCTGCTTTGTTCTGCATACAATGCATATGAGACTATTGCCAACCTAACATAGGAGCAAACACTGGCTCAGGTTGATTACCTTCCTTAGCACAGTATGCATGGGACCAAGTGGAGTACAGACTCTGGCCCAATTATGCACCTGCACTACTTGCCACAGGCCACAGCAAGCATATGCCTCTGTTTGGTCATTAATTAGTCTAGGTGAGTGCAAAGCCTTTTCACCCCAACCAGCAAGACCCACCAGTAATTTAATCAGTGTACCATTTGCATTCTGTGGGAATAAGCCACTTCTAGTTCCCAAGAGGCATCCTGGTTACCTAGCAGTTTGGTTTGATTGGCTTAAGAAACCCTTAAGATCACCAATCAGTCTGAGGCAGAAAACCTGTATTGTTGTACCTGCCTATGATTCAGTACTTGTGCTATTGTCATTCAATGCCCCTTCCACCCAGTTTTGTCTTCAATGTAATCTTGTTTTGTTTCAGATGCCCCCTCCCCTCAGAAAGCCTTCTGGTTCAGTCATTCTTTCCTCACTTCAGTCTTTATGGGATCTTGCCTCATTGAGACTATTCCAAGAGAGTTTATCTACATGTGCTCCAACTTCAGCTAGCCTCCCTTCCCTGTCCCTTGGCCTCCCTCTGTGTTTTCTTCTGTTTAGTCAGGAACTTTGAGGAGATACAAAGCCAAGTGTTCTCCTTAAAGAAACTCTTCTACTTCTGAAACCATATCATTAGGCTCCTAAGAAGCCCTGGTCACTTGCTTGGAACATCAGGAGAGCCACCCTTTCCCTGGGATAGGTAATTATTGGCGTTTCATTCCTTTTTCTCTCCTCAATTTCCTAAATCTTGCCATTTTTCTGCTCTAGGCCTTCATTTCACTCTGCCATTTTCCTAATTCCATTCTCCTCTCCCTCAGCTCCTTGTACAGTAATTCTCCCTTAAGTGAAAGCTGTAGATACAGGCAATGTGAGTGTTGGCAGCCTGTGTATAACATTGCAATAACTAACCATTGTGTTATTCTGTAACATTGCATTGGCTCTTCTAGCTGCAAAGGCCTTTTACTCAACAACACCTATTTTGGTTCTGTAAATAAATAAATATTAGCCTGCTTAAACTCAGTGTGGGAATAAATTGTTTTTTGCACATTTTTCCACATAATGAAGTGAGTACAGATAAAGTACAATAATCTCTGTGGTGTGCAACATCTCTGAATTAAAGAACCCAAAATATCACAAGTCTATGTCATGAGTGGGAATACATGAGTCGCATGTAATGTGATTGGGAACACATGTAGGTTTGGTAACACCCTAGCTCAGCCTTTCCCAACCAGTGTGCCTCCAGATGTTGTTGGACCACAACTCCCATCAGCCTCAGCCAGCATTGCCAATGGTCAGGAAAGATGGGAATTGTGGTCCAACAACCTCTGGAGGCACACTGGTTGGGAAAGGCTATGGGGCTGGTACCATTTCCTTACTGACCCTCTTGTTAATCTGCCCTGGCGCTTGTTGCAGCTCTGGTCCTGCCAGACCTCAGGACTTGGCTGTTGTGTACTCAGTGGTCTATGGTGAGGGGTTTGGCATTGTAACTGCTTAAAAATAAATGTCTATCACTGTACTCATCCTACTTCCACCCTGAGTGCCCCTTTAAATAACTCTTCTGCAAAAAGCCCAAACATATTTTTAGACTTGGGAGTTTAAAATGCAATTTATGAGTTCCTTGGAGGAAGCTGTTAAATGGCAAATTCCAAAAAATGAGATGTATGCCGTCTGGATTGCAGCCCAAATCTTTTAAATGCTGTCTATGAAAAGAAAACCAACAAAAATTCTTGTGGCACCTTAAGAACTGTTGTAATGACTCCTTTTGTAACAGAACTAATGGATTTATTATGGCATAACCTGGTGTGGACTAAAGTCCACTTCATGAAGTGACCACTGAGCACGACTTGAGGTTCTAGCTCAAGAACCTGGCCTCAGGAGCTTGAGTTGGAAGCCTTCCAGATTTAAGGTAAGGACACACACGCAGTTTTGCCGGTTCCAGTGTCTCCATCTCTCTTTTCTGTAAACAGGGGCACATGATGCTAGTCAAACCCCACCCCTTTTTACTCTAAAACCCAGGTCAGATCAGCTCCAGTGTGATTTTATTTTTAATTAAGCTTCAAACAGATTT
This sequence comes from Rhineura floridana, assembly GCF_030035675.1. Lineage (NCBI taxonomy): Eukaryota > Metazoa > Chordata > Lepidosauria > Squamata > Rhineuridae > Rhineura > Rhineura floridana. The sequence goes on along the minus strand of NC_084487.1, from coordinate 117,692,942 downwards.
TGCAGCTGATTGGCAGATCTACCCCTTGCCCCTCCAGGTGTAGCCATAGGAATTGCTTTGCTGTATGTGTCTAGTGTGCTCTCAGCCTTAGATTCAAGTATGGCCACTCATAGATCTGTCTTGGTCCTGACATTCACATTTAATTTTAACAGTATCTCTCTCTTTCTTCCTCTTCTTTGTCTTCCTCCTGCAGTCCAGTTGTGGAGCAAAACTCACCAGTTGAAGACCTATGGATTAAGAGGATAGGAATCAAATTTTCAGATGAGTTTTGAAAGTAGGCCCTGTTCATATAACCATTATTCTGTTTGTAGACCATGTTGAGATTTTTCAGGCAATACAAGTTGAATTTGCCCACATTCAGAAAGTAATTTAAAAAGTTTCAGCATGTATCCAAATTGAGGATCACTTCACATTTGGAACTTGAAAGATAGAACCATTATTTCACACTTACAAATGTACTCGTAAGGATTGTGCAGGAAATCATTAAATGTTAATGTTTGCAAAGTTGAATAGTTTATAAGTGAAAATGTCTGCTTGCAGTAGGTACTGTCAAAGAAGCTAACAGCATGTTTAACAAATGTTCAAAAGAAAAAATAGCATATTATATTAAAAAGGGGAATTTAATTTTTAATTCATTTATTTTGGCAACAATTTGTGGGTTATGTGATATTACTATGGAACTTTAAACAAGGAAGACTCACACGTGGTAAACATCTGTAATGCCAAGTCACATGGTACACACACACACAGCTCCATCTGGGGGCAATTTTTGGAAGGGCGAAGAATCATGCACATTGTGCAAATCGCGTGTATGTTGTATGCACAATTTACCTGGCTCTCATAAAATTTGCATAGCGCCAGGCACACTCAGTCTGAAAAGCCTGGGTCCAGCTCCTCAGCCCATGTCCGAATTGGACTGCCGTGATGAGAACTCAAATGGCTATGTGTGAAGCTGCCTTAAGGAGTCACGTGACAGTTTACACAACCAAGGGCATTTCTTGATGCCTCTGCAGTGGATTTAACGAGTGGCCGCTAAATTAGCCGATTGTTGAAGGGCACTGCATCGCGTTTTAAAAGACAGGAGGATGTACAAAAGTTCTACTAGGAGTGATTATATCTGTGGTTTTAGTTTGCACGTTTTCGTATGCTCAAATAATCACTCGAAGCTGAAGGCTCTGAGAACCTACGTTTGTAAGCTAGCTCTGAGTAACATACATGCACGTGCGAAGCTGCCGTTAAGCAATCAAATCAAGAGATGTTGCAAGCATGTGTGAACCAGACCTTCTCGGCGGCTGCTTTAAGAGCTCCCACAATGCCGTGCTCGTGTCCCAGTTCCGTTACACGGTACTCCTGGAGCAGAAGTGTGTATATGTATGAGTGAGCGAGGCGGGCAGGCAGAAAAGGAGAGCAGCAGCGGTAGTTACTGTAATCAGAGAGCTGAAGCGCAGCAGGATAGTCGAGGAAAGCTGGAAAGACGCAGAGAGTGGAAGAAGGGGGAGGAGCTGCCTGTCCGCGCCCCGCCACAAACCAGAGAGAGTGTCAAGGTGGAGAGGGGGAGCCCGCCCGTCAGCCCGCCCCAAACTCTCGTGCCCTCGGCCAAACCCGCCCCTCAGTTCTGCAGCCAATTCGGCGTCTCCGCAACGAGAGCCCGAGGACAGAAAAGGGAGACACGAACTTCTATGTAGCGCGGCGAAATAGATGGGGGCTCCCTCAGCGTCGTCTCTCCACGTTCCCCATCAGCCTCTCTCGTTTGGCAAAGGGGGGGAGCAGAGCTGCGCTGTGCTTGGAGCTGCTGTCCAGAGTGGGGAAGGAAGTCTAGTGCCGGGCTTCGTTTTTTCCGACCGAGCGCAGAGGAGGCAACTGCAGTATCCCAGAAGTAGCAACAGCCGCCGCCTCCTTCATCGGCCTCGCTAGATTCCGCTGTAGAAAGGGTGTAAGTAGAAAGTTCGGACTTCGACCACTTTCCTCATCTCCCCCTCCCCCGTATTTCTTCACCCGCTGTCCTTCCTTCCTTCCATTCCTTTTTATGTGTCCCTCCTTTTACGCTCTCAGGGCTTTGCTTTACCTCCCTCTGTTTGTCGTTCTTACTCTCCCTTTTCTCTGTTCATTTTCCATTTACACCCTGCTTCCTGCAGTGTTTTGTCTGCCCAATTCCTGGTGCCTTTCCCTTTTGGATTCCCCTCTTCCGTTTTGCGTACTTTGCTTCTTTTTTCCATTTTCTCATTTCCCCCTTTTAATGCCTCTTTTACATCTGACTCTTCTCCGGTTTCCCTTTAAATAAATAAATCTACAGCCTGTTTCTGTTCAAGTTAAGTGCCACGGAGTTAAATGGGACGCACTCTCAAATACGTATGTATAGGATGGTGGGTCACGAAGTATTAAAAAGTCTGACTAATTTTTCAGTCCTGTTGAGTAAGAAGGCCCCTTGTACTCTGTAGGGTAATAATAAGTCCTTTACTTTTTTTTACTTTTTTCTTACCTGTAAGAAAATTGCACACACATAACCCATCTCTGCAAAGTGGACAGTTTGTTAATCTCCTCCTTCTTAATCCTTGTTAATCTCTTATGCACGCTTACCTGGAAGACCCATTGAACATGGTGGGAATTTATTCTGAGTAAAAGCATGCATTGGATCCAGCCAATCAACTTTGCCACTGAGGGGTGGCTCTTTTTCTTCGAACAGCAGCAGTTTTATCTTGCTGTAGAAAAGGTTGAACTTTAAGGTTTCATTTGATGGATTTCAATTTGTTGGTCGATGCAACAATACGTTTGTAAAAGTCTGTGATAACTCTTTTTATGAGTAATTGATAATGGTACAAAGTTCTGTATGTGTGCATGTGTGTGTTTCAAAACTCCTAATCCTGTGCTGTGCGGTAAAGCTTTTGTCATTTTGACATCAGTGAAGCCACTTGCTAAACTGCAAGTTGATATATTGCTTGTAGGTTTGAGCTATGTTTATAAGTAAAAATGCAATAGAAGGAAATGCACTTTTGAAAATTCCCTGTAGAATTACACCTGTCACATCCTACACTGGATGGCAGAAGAGATATGCCTGTGCGGAAATGGGAGTGTAGAGAGAAGGAATGTTGCTGGAAAATAATTGCATCGCTGACAAAAAAACATGCTGTCTGTTTGAGTTGTGGAGTTATGAAATCTGCTTTGTGTTTTGCTCAGTTCTGCATCATGCTTAGGCAGCATCACTACTAGTTAAAATTAAAAGCTCACAGGAGTGTGAAGAGATAGTAAGTAAATTACTGTCCACTGATTTTTATAAAGGCATCAGAGTTTCTGGCCAATTGTATTTTGCTTTTACTCTTCTATCAAGGATTGAAGCTTTCTAATCTGATCAATTTATACTTTATTCTTGGTAAGGAAAATGTGCATGTTTGTGAACTTTAACTGGGCTAGCCCTGGAATAGCTTGCACTCCTTCACCGTATAATTTTTCAAGAAGAGTTTTTGATTTTTTTTGTTTCAGTACAGTTGCTGTCTTAATATTACAGATTAATATGAGGTTGCCATCTTTGCTGTTTGCATGCACGTTTGTAGAGCAAACTGATGTTTTCATGAGTACCACCTCTTGTTCATTTAGATGAGATTGTGAAACTGAAAGCTATTCTGGCCCCTATCTGGATCTAGATAACAGTTGTGGCCAAAAATATCCTCATTGACTAAAATGGCATATTCCCATTCTCAGTGCAATGAAGATAAGACTGCATGCCCTCATCCATACCATGGAAGTGCAAATGGGATGTACATTGGATCTGATTGTGCCTCACAATGTGAATGCTCATTTAATCTCTAAGTATGGTGCCCGAGTAGTCATGGAAATCTGTGCATAAAAAGAGGTTCTCTATACAGTTCACTCTCATTGGATTGGGGCACATAACTACAGTTTTTCTGTGTAAGAGATGCAGATTCAGCATCCATGCACCAAGTGTGAATACACCACTTTTTCCCCTCAGTACTTGTTCTGCAGTTGTGGAACTTTTTGAAGCTTGCAATCAAAAAAACTCATCATTTAGAAACAAATGTGTGCCCCCATAAAAGGATAAAGACCCAAACATTCAGGAAAAAGAGCAAATGTATTTACTAAAAACTAATAGGAATATATTTTAATTGAGCTCTCCACAGACGTTTATAGCTGTAAGAGCTGCATAATGGAAATTACAGAGGAAAGAGAAATGTATCTCTTAGCTGTCAAAAAGAGCATAATTTTTATTTATATTAGTCACTTTTCTTGCAAGTCAACCCAAAGTGACTTACAACAATAAACATTAAAACCAATTATAACAGACAAAAACAACACAACAACCTAAAGACACATCAGTACAGTACAGATAAAGACAGGTCTTAAGAGATCTGCCACATTAAGAGGCTGCTGATACCTACAGCCCTTCAATTAAGAGCCAAAAGCCTGGGTAAAAAGGTGCCAGGCATACCTCCCTGGAGAGAGCATTCCATAAGTAGGGAGCCACCACTTAAAATGCCTGTTCTCATGTTGCCACCCTTCCATCCTCCCTCTGAGGGGACATAGAGAAGGGCCCCAGGTGAAGAATGCAGGGACAGCCTAACTTCAGTTGTCTATAATCTGGTAACCTCTAGGTTGGATTACTGCAGTGTGTTATACGTGGAGCTGCCTTTGAAAATAGTTTGGAAGCTGCAGCTGGTGCAGAATTTGGCAGTCATATTGCTGACCAGGGCAGGATGATCAGAACATATAACACCTATTCTGGCATGAGTGGACTGGCTACCGGTTAGTTTCTGAGCTCAATTCAAAGTGCTAGTTTTGCCCTATAAGCCTTATGTGGTAGAGTTAGGCAGCTTTGCAAGTTAGTCCGCAGAAGTTGCTAGCCCACTTGCCTAGGCATATCTATTTTTAAGTCATTTGTGGAATACTGACATGGAAGAAAGTGGGGATGGGGAAGAGAACAGCCCAATTAAAAAAATCTTGCCTGGGGTGGTGTTTAACTTACAGCAGGTAACTGGGCAAGTTGCTCTATACCTGAAATAGGGACTTTTTTAAAATTAGGAACTCTGATAAAGCTAGAGATCTGCATTGTGATCTTAAGCATGTTTACTTGGAAGAAAGCCCCGCTAAGTTCAAGGGACTTGTTCCCAAGTAAGTGTGCATACGACAAGATCCTTGGGCTAAAAGGACCATTGGCAATGCTGGCTGAGGCTGATGGGAGTTGTGGTCCAACAACATCTGGAGGCTCACTGGTTGGGAATGGCTGAGCTAGTATGTCTGCAGCCTAAGAGTACAACTTGTGATCTGAGGAGAAATTCCTTTTAAATCTCACTTCAGCCATGAACTTGTTAGGTGGTCTTAGGAAGTCCACTATTCTTTCAGCCTCATTCTCCCCCCCACCCTCTAATTACAATATGAGGGTACCTTAAACAGACCTTCATTATTATGACAATCACAATAGACTGCATTTAAGTCGATCCCGACGTGGCGACCCTATGAATAAGGTTTTCATGGTAAGTAGTATTCAGAGGTGGTTTACCATTGCCTTCCTCTGAGGCTAAGAGGCAGTGACTGGCCCAAGGTCACCCAGTGAGCTTCATGGCTGTGTGGGGATTCAAACCCTGGTCTCCCAGGTCATAGTCCAACACTCTAACCACTATGCAACACTTGTATATGGCCTTGTAAAGACTCCTGAAATGAAGCACTCTGTATACTTGGAATGCTCTAAAAATGTTAGTGTTTTGTAAACTTTGAGAGTTAGAGTGTAGAGAGCAAAGTGGAACGGATTAGTGCATTAAATAAGATACTTAGTTAATCTAATCAAGTTACACAGTTTAAAAAATTTGTTTGTCCTGTTTACCCCAGTAATGTACTGAAAAACAGCATTGTCTTCAACAAAAGAAATTGTAATGCTTTCTGTAATCCAGGATTACTGAACAAAGCATCATGCTGTGCAGTATTGTCCTTGTATTCAGTGTTGTATGATAACACATGTTACTCAGCTGTTGAGTTTTCAGTGGCATAGACTTCAAAGGAAGGCTGTGAAAGAGAGCTGTGGAAAGATAAAAAAGAGGTTTTAACTTCACGGATCTGTGCCATCCATCTGTTAAGTACTTTGCTTGAACAGCATTTGACAGTTCAAGCATCCAGATAAGGCTAAGAAGCCTCTGGAAATGGATCATTGGTCTGAGAACAACCTAGACTAGTCTTACTTTCCAGAGAGAGCTATTGCAAAGTAAAGGAGGTGGTTATATTCTGTTAAAAGTACATTTTGGATCCCACTTCCTGGGATGTAATGATTCATCTAACTCTTCTTGCATATGTCGGCCTATAACTTTTTAAAAACTCTGTGTGTGTAACTGCCATCTTACTTGGGAAAGTACTTGACTTCCCCTCCCTTTGTTTACCAGTGCTGTAGAACTTTTGGCAATTGACATTTGTACTCTATAACAGTACAAAGTGTTAGGAACACAGACGTTTGTTGAAACTACTCGCATATTTTTGCTTGTGTAAGTCTATTAAAATTATTGGGGGATAAATGAAATCAATGAGATGTTTTACACATATCTTGCACACTCCAGATCTATTACAATTGTTTAGATTTTTGCCACTTGAAATGAAATGGACTGCCTTCAAGTCGATCCCGACTTATGGCGACCCTGTGAATAGGGCTGTCATGGTAAGCAGTATTCGGACGGGGTTTACCATTGCCTCCCTCTGAGGCTTAGAGGCAGTGACTGGCCCAAGGTCACCTAGTCAGTTTTATGGCTAGGTGGGGATTTGAACCCTGGTCTCCCAGGTCATAGTCCAACTCCTTAACCACTACACCACACTTAGGCATACATTATTGGTACCCATGTAATAAAATGCAGGGTCAAAGTTTTTTTATTCCTTTTTGGGGTGTTTCTAACTGGAGTTATTCCTTTCATCTGTATTGTGTTTTTAAGTATTTTGATAGATGTGCTCATTATATTTTTGTAAAACACTTTTGGTTGCCCACACATGGAAGTGCCACATGTGGCAGGGTGGTAGGAGTTTGTGGTATACCTTGCCCAGGGCTTGGAGGATCTGTGGTCCTGGTTATGTCTGAAAAGCAGACCTTCCATGCCTGTTCTGCTCTGCACCCCAGTACTTCCACCTGATCCACGGTTGAGAGAACACATGATGATAGCAGATCTGTTTGTTCAAATGTGGATTGGCCCCATTCCCAGATAAGGCAGGGAGGGTGACTTGCATCCTTTAGAGCAGTGTTCTCCAGTCTTGGGTCCCCAGATGGGCTCCTGCAGGGAGGAGGGGCGGGATAATAAATAAAATAAAATGTTGTCGGACTACAAATCCCATCAACCCCAGCCAGCTTAGCCAATAGCCAAGGATGGTGAGAGTTGTAATCCAACAATATCTGGAGATCCATGGTTGAAGAACAGTGCTTTAGAGAAGATCCCCAAGAGTTGAATAACTTTCGCCCAGTCTCTAATTTACCATTCTTGGGCAAGGTGATTGAGCGAGTGGTGGCCAAACAGTTACAGGCACACTTGGATGAAGCAGATTATCTAGATCTATTCCAGTCGGGCTTCAGGACTGGACATGGAACTGAAACAGCCTTGGTCGCCCTGGTGGATGATATGAGGAGGGCGTTGGGTAGGGGAGAATATACCCTCCTCGTCCTCCTGGATCTCTCAGCGGCTTTCGATACCATCGACCACGGTATCCTTTTAGGTCGCCTGGAGGGATTAGGAATAGGGGGCACTGTTTTACAGTGGCTCCGTTCCTATCTCTCAGACAGGCGTCAACGAGTGGCATTGGGGGATGAGGTTTCAGGCCCTTGGCCTCTCACTTGTGGAGTGCCACAGGGTTTTGTCCTGTCCCCCATGCTATTCAACATCTATGTAAAGCCGCTGGGGGCCATCATCAGGAGATTTGGGCTGCAGTGCCACCAATATGCGGATGACACTCAGCTCTATCTCTCTTTTAAATCCTCACCAGAGTTGGCTGTGGATACCATGTCCAAGTGCCTGGACTCCATAAGTGAATGGATGGGAAGGAATAGGCTGAAACTAAACCCCGACAAGACCGAAGTGTTGCTAGTGGGCGACAAGGGAAGATTGGGAGATATAGACCTGGTGTTCAATGGGGTAAGTTTGCCCCTGAAAGACCAGGTCCGTAGCCTTGGGGTCATTCTTGACTCCCAGCTGTCTATGGAGGCTCAGATTTTGGCTGTGAGCCGGGCAGCCTGGTATCAATTACATCTGATACAAAGGCTACAACCCTACCTTCCAGCCCATCTGCTCCCACGGGTGATACATGCTCTGGTCTCCTCTTGCTTAGACTACTGCAATGCGCTCTACGTGGGGCTACCCTTGAAAACGGTCCGGGAATTACAACTGATACAGAATGCGGCGGCTCGGTTGCTCATGAATAGCCGTCGCCGTGATCATATTACTCCGGTGTTAGTAGATCTACACTGGCTACCAGTTATTTACCGGGCCCAATTCAAGGTGCTGGTGTTGACCTTTAAAGCCCTATACGGATTCGGCCCAGTTTATCTGAAGGAGCACCTCCAGCATCACCAATTATGCCGCCTGACGAGATCAGCCACACAAGATCTTCTCTCGTTTCCACCAGTTAAAACAGCGAGACTGGTGCGGACCAGAGAGAGGTCATTTTTGATTGTGGCCCCCCCCTCTGGAACTCCCTTCCTTTCGATCTTCACCATGCCCCCTCCCTAATAGGTTTCCGCCAGGCCTTGAAAACCTGGCTATTCAGGCAGGCCTATGGGATCTCTGGGGCGGGTTAGTTATTAATGTTGTTATTAATTGGTAGAGTGGTGCTTAGACGATTGATGGTCTTATTGATTGTATATTGTATTTTATTGTATTAATGTACGTCACCTAGATTGGCCGTTAATTCGGCCAGATAGGCGACTCATAAATAAAATTTTATTATTATTTTATTATTATTAAGATGCAGCCTGTGGAGCCTCCCCATTCCAGTGCAAGTATTAGGAGGATTTTCCCCCCAAGCCTATTTGAGCCAATGGGAAACTTTATTTTAAAGCCTAATTGTGATGTGCATGTGTTAGGGGAGGGGGAGTTTTCTAAAGGGTAGGTGCAGCTGGGGAGGTAAGGGTTAATTCTCTCTTTTCTGTGTGCTGTGACACCCCCTGGCAGAAAACTTCTCCCCGCACCACAATTAGACTTGAAAACAGCTTTCTATTGGTGTCATTGAAAGGTTGTTTCAAGCCTAACTGCAGTGTGTGACTGAGAATGAGTGAGAGTCTTGCATGAGCAGGGTATTGCTTGCATGAATGAGGGTGGCACCCATGTCCTATCTTGTTTTGGTTTGCGCACTGCTGGCATGGTGCCCCTGGAGTGTTGGCCAAGAGGAAATGTGGCCCACAAGCCAAAAACATTCTCCACCTGTACTGTAGAGAAAAGGGACACTTTGGAATGAAACCTTCCACCTGTCTGTAGCCTCCCTTCTCATAGGTTCTCTCTCCTCCATTAGTGACCTCTTGCTTATGTGTGTGAATGCAGGCTAGGTCTGGCTTACGTATTGTGAACTGTACAAATCTTACTTTTGTAGGAGACTTCTTTACTCATTTTTGCTTATGGTAGTTGAGGTTGGGTGCAATCTGATACAGAAGAATGAAGTACTTTGAGAAAAGTTCCAGGACTAGGTTATTTAAATACTTGAAAATGAAGTGCAAAAATTAACATGTGGCAATTTTTGATGGAGTGTATGAGTGAAAAGGGCTGTCATTAATCACTTCAAAAGAGTATGGAACCTAGGTAAATACTTTAAACCGGTGGTTTTTAATCTTTTTGGGATCACATGCCTTTGAGAATCTGATGAAAGCTATGGATCCACATAAATAATACAATTTTTTCTGCCTGGTTCACACACCCTCTGAAGCCTGTCCATGGACCCACAGATTAAGATCCCCTGCTTTAAACCTAGGTGTATTTTTTTTTTAAAAAAGGTATTGCTGCGTCCATGAAGTCACAGCTTTGATTCTAGTATTCACATAAATAATTGGCATTTGTATATTGCTCTAGAATGTCCAAAACATCTCATTTACCTTATCATGGAAATCCAACAGCCCTTCAAGGATAGCTAGTGCTAGACTCATTTTGCAGTTCAGTGAGGAATGGAACTGAGGGATGGGGGGAGTTGTCTAAAGCCCTAGTGCGGTCATCAAAAGTATAACATTTTAAACTGGTGACTTTGTGGTTAATAACTTAACCAGAGTTAGCCCCTTGAGAAATAATGTAAAAATACTGTGTTTAAAGTCGGAACGTTTCTTCTGTGTCTTGGATGTGTTTACGGTATTTTGAACTTAACCTGACTCTTACTGAAGCCAGTCAATTTTTTTTTACTAGAAATTTTGCCTGGCTTTTAATGAACTGACTTTTTTTATGGAACTCTAGGATTGCCATCTTGGTCTTGGCATGAATTCCAGGTGGTATGAACAAACAGACTAAGCCATGGTTTGTTCTTGGTTTATGCTGGTGCATGCTGGCTTTACTGCACTGAACATGAGAAGGTTTAATTCCACTCAGGTAAACACATTTAGAAGCCTTCCCATGATCAGAACCCTGACTGCAGGAAGGAATCTAAGACCATTCAGTTGAACACTGTTAGAATCTTTTGTTAGACTTTTATGCTCAACATGTGAAGATCAAAGCGAAGCCAGTGTGCTCAGGGGCATTGGTGACGGGGCTTCTGTGTATGCTCCTGCCTCCTTCCCTGTATGCCTTACATGCTTAACTGAATAGGCAGTGGAAGATCTGCTCTGACTCCCAGTTTGTTCTGTTGATATTAAAACCCTAAATAGCATGGGGTCAGGGATCTGAAGAACCACCTTGTCTCATATTATTATTTAAAATTAAATATTATGTAAAATATTTCTATCTCACCCTTCTAACCTAACCTCGGCAGCTCACAATAAAATTATACACAATAAAAACACACAGAAACATTAAAATAGATTAATAATACAAAAAATACAGTTAAGAAATCTAGAGGAGTAATATTAAAGAGGACTAAAGAGGTAAAACTAAAAAAGGGGGAACGTAAAATCAATCTCAGGCCCAGTCCCTCCCAAAAGTTGTACAGAAAAGGATGGCTTTCAAAAGTCTCTGGAACACCATCAGAGAGATCTACCTGTTGGGCTAGGTCTTCATTGGAGGCCCTGCTCAGGATGTTTCCACTATAGGAAGTTACAGGGGTGATCTCTGTTCTGCCCAGGAATTAGAACTCCCTCCCAAGATATGTTTGCACGGTACCTTCCTTTTTTAGCAGTGGTCTTGTGTGGTTGAGCAGACTGCAGAGGGAGGCACTTAATTCTGCTGCTATTCAGTCTCTAGGTTTTTTTTAACTTTTTGGTTGCATCTTTTATTCTGTTTTATTTTTATTTTAAAATTCATCTTTGTCTGTCAACTTGGTCAAAAGGCGAGAGGTAAATATGTTAAATAAAATAAAGGAAAAATGTCAGCATGTTACCTAGGCTTCAGGGTAAATTGCCACTATTTCTCAAAGGACTAAATATCTTATTAAGGAGAAGCTGAATCATAGTCCTTAGGATTCATGTGTGAGAGTTCAGGCAGTGGAAGTGATTATAGCAGTGAGAAGAAATTTAGTATTAATATTGGAATGGAGCCTCTTTAGATATAACAGTCAGAGAAGGTTCTTTCTGTTTTGACAACTCGTGTAGATATAAGATGCTAAGTTGCCCAAATTCATATATAACATGCTAGTATTGAGCAGAATCTTGGAACTATTGTTCAGACTATTGTGCTTTTGTCTTCCTCCTCTACTTGCCTCTCCCTTGCCTGCATCTATTTTAAATAACTTCTTTCTTCCAATACGTTATTTACTTGTACATGCCTGTTTTTGAAGCGGTCACGGAGCCCCCTCTTCAACTGGTTAACCTTTAGACTTGCTATGACATTATCCTTGTGTTAGCATTTTCAGTTAGTAGGTTGCGTGGATGTGTACATGCACATACCACTGCAGCATTCATAGTGCTTGCTAGTTGGGGAAAGGGGTTTGGCTACTTTCTCTTTTGGGGATAAGCATATATGATAGTTGGTCCATTCAGATGTACAAATATTATCCTATGTATTCAGTACCTCAACTATTACAGTCTAGAGTTAAATACATATTGTGCATTAAGAATTACAGTAGGGCCCCACTCATACGGCGGGTTACATTGCAGACCCCCGCTGAAAAGCGAAACCTGCAGAAAAGCGAAACTCCGTCAATAAAATGGTGCCCGATGCCCCAAAAACACTCTAAAAGCGGAACAAGTGCCGTATGAGTGGGGCCTTACTCTAATTGAAGCAGCTGTATTAGCGGAACGCCAAAAAGCAGGCCACCAAAAAGCAGGGCCCTACTGTACTCCATCTTCATCCAAGATGACGAAAAGAACCTGGGGTATTCATGCAGGGTTTTGGAGGGGGGCATGGGCCCCTTACTTTTTTTGGAGCAGGGTCCTGAAGCATGTTAATCACCAAGAAGAGTCCTTGTCCTTTTGTGCTGTTTGGAGCCAATCAGAGTGAAAGGAGATGAGTCAGCCACTGAGAAGACTCTTCTCAGTAGATAACACGTACCTTCCCTTGCTGATTGCCTCCTAGGGTCGTCTGTTGTAGTAGAGTGTAAACTTGGAGATGACACAGAGCTAGGGAGATGAGGGAAAGTGACAAAGAGGGTGTGACTGTGTGGGAGTGTGTTGTGACTATCATGAAGTGATCCTGCACTTCTGAATTTGCCACTACGCTACTGAAGAGAACTATTATAGAAAAGAAATTCTCAAAGCACAGTTGTAACTAGCTAAGTGTTTCTCATTGGGACAAGCTGGAGTGGGGAGGGGAACACCAGAGGAAAGTGATACTTTGCATCTAACATTTGCACAGGTGCACACTGTGTCTCCTTTTTCCTTGCAGAATCCTAAACAGTAATAATTTCTCTTCTCTCCCCTACCCCCTTCAGTTTTTTTAGTTTGTCCCATAGAACTCAGTAGAACCAGACCTATTTCCATAGTCACTACCTGAATTATGTTTCTTAGTCATACTGGAGTGTGATAAAGTAACAAAACGCAGGAGCTGGCTTTAATAACATGCAATAATGAAACTTGTCCCAATTATACTCTTCCATATTCCTTTTTTCTCAATAAAAAGTTGCTTGCCTTTCAAACAGTTTTTTGTTTTAAGCCAATGTTCCTTCTATGTTTTTAAGTATGAATAGGAATAATTTGTGAGCAGAATGGCTTGGATGGTTCTTAGATAGCAGGCTTGTACATCCAAACCACATAGCTGACATGAAGGCAAGTCCCTTTAAATGCCACTGGAATGTCCTTAAGACTCCAGGATGTTTGTTCTAGGGGATTTTAATATTACATGCACAAAGAAGAGGGGCTTCTTTGTGGTGATGCCTTGATTCTGGAGTGCCATTCCTCAAGGGAGCATGAGTTAAAATAAAGAGCAAAAATGTTATGGTGGGCAGAAGGTTAGACTGGGCTGGGGAGACCTGGTTTCAAATGTATGCTTAGCCATTAATTTTGCGTAGCTTGAGCCAATTTTCTTTCTGTTGACATAACCTACCATACAGTGGTGGCTGTGGATAAAATGAGATAACTGCCATACAGTCTGCCTGAAGTTGATTGGAGGAAGCGTGGAGTACAAATGTAGTTAATAAAATAAAGGTATGGTGAAGTTTACAGATGTGTAGGTCTAGATCAGGTGTGGGAAACCTCTGGTTTGTGGGTAAAACTTGGGCCCGCTTTGGGTTCAAATTCAGCTTGTGAGGCTCTAGGTAAATTAAGACAGCCTACAAAATTCAAACTTAAGGACTGTCAGTGGTGTTGAGAAGCCCTGAACTGAGAATGTAATTTTTTTATTAGGGGAAAAAGCACTACAATGGCATATCCTATGTATCTGGGAAGGAAATAATGAAGTTCTGAATAGAACATGGGTAGGGGAATTTACTTTATCCTTACTGAAAAACTGAGTGTTACATTTGATTCACAGAGAACTAAGTAGTAGATATCCTTCATTTGATAATCCCCACATTATTCTCCCAGGTTCTTGAAATTTTCTTGCACAGTGTTAATGCTTTTACTCTCTACTCTTGCTGACCAGAACAAACCTTTCCTTTCCCACACCCTTCTCATAGCTCTGGGACAAGCACAAAATAGCTCTTCTTTCTGCCCCCCACCCATTTAAAAACATTTTAAAAATCATTAAGTGAAGGATTGAGGAGATTTCATTAAGTGGCTAAATGAAAATACAATAAACTCCAGTGGTTAGTGTAAAAGCTTTGAAATTCAAAGTAAAAGTTTGGAATATTTGAGCCACTCTTCCCTGTGTGAGTGACCTATAGGTGTTCTAAAAGCTTGCAGGATCAGAGTTGGTTTCAGTGGTTTGGAAATGCAGTATGCTGTCTATGTCATCTACAGCTGCTCTTGTATTGTTCTGACCCCATTTCCCCCAGTGTTTGTACAGCCATAAAGTATTTACCATAGAAGTGCATAAGGGCGTGATGATGATGATGGGATTTTGTTTTTGGTACCCATGTTATGAATACTTAAGTATGTGTGATGAGAAAGTACTCTTAGCTGGTGTGGGAGATGCTTTTTAAATTTTCAAAAAGGGATTTCTCAAACCACGGCAGATTTAAAGTACATTCCTCAGGCCACTTATTCAGTATAGTCCTCTTGAACTAGGGCTGATAAAAATCAACTATTTTTTAAAAGTAAAAAAATTGGATTTTTAAAACTTAAATCAGATTTTTTTATTTAAATTGGGTTTCAACATTTTCTTAAAACAATTAGTAAAAAAAGCCTGCATTAAACGTATCATCATGAATACTGATTATACAGCTTCTAATCATATTCTATGAATATGTTAACAGTAGTTTATGGAGATGGAAGATAATCTGATTAGTCCTATTCTGCAGGTAGTGTACATTTAATGCATGCACTCTCTCTTTTTAGTTCTTTCTCTCAAGGAGTTGCCTCTTTGTAAGTGTAAACATTGTTGTTGTTGTTATGTGCCTTTAAGTCAATTACGACTTATGGCGACCCTATAAATCAGTGACCTCCAACAGCATCTGTCATGAACCACCCTGTTCAGATCTTGTAAGTTCAGGTCTGTGGCTTCCTTTATGGAATTAATCCATCTCTTGTTTGGTTTTCCTCTTTTTCCACTTCCTTCTGTTTTTCCCAGCATTATTGTATTTTCTAGTGAATCATGTCTTCTCATGATGTGTTGAAAGTATGATAACCTCAGTTTCATCATTTTAGCTTCTAGTGACAGTTCTGGTTTAATTTGTTCTAACACCTAAGTATTTGTCTTTTTCACAGTCCGTGGTATGCGCAAAGCTCTCCTCCAGCACCACATTTCAAATGAGTTGATTTTTCTCCTATCCGCTTTTTTCACTGTCCAACTATCACATCCATACATAGAGATCGGGAATACCATGATCTGAATGATCCTGACTTTAGTGTTCAGTGATACATCTTGGCATTTGAGGACCTTTTCTAGTTCTCTCATAGCTGCCCTCCCCAGTCCTAGCCTTCTTCTGATTTCTTGACTATTGTCTCCATTTTGGTTAATGACTGTGCCGAGGTATTGATAATCCTTGACAAGTTCAGTGTCCTCATTGTCAACTGTAAAGTTACATAAATCTTGTGTTGTCATTACTTTACTCTTCTTGGCATTCAGCTGTGGTCCTGCTTTTGTGCTTTCCTCTTTAACTTTCATCAGCATTCGTTTCAAATCATTACTGGTTTCTGCTAAGAGTATGGTATCGTCTGCATATCTTAAATTATTGATGTTTTTCCCTCCAATTTTCACACCTCCTTCATCTTGGTCCAATCCTGCTTTCCGTATGATATGTTCTGCATACAGATTAAACAAATAGGGTGATAAAATACACCCCTGTCTCACACCCTTTCCGATGGGGAACCAATCGGTTTCTCCGTATTCTGTCCTTACAGTAGCCTCTTGTGCAGAGTGTAGGTTGCGCATCAGGACAATCAGATGCTGTGGCACCCCCATTTCTTTTAAGTAAAAATAGAGAAGGTCAATGAATAGAGAATTTGGGGAGATAATGAACAAGGAGGAAATCACTGAAGTGGTAATCCAGCTCTTAACAGCAGTAGCCTCTTCTGCGAGTGTAGAGAGAATTTTTTTCTTCCTTTAGACTAATTCATTCTAAATTGAGAAATAAATTGGGAACTGAAAAAGCAGGAAAGGTTATATTTCTTTTCCAGACAATGAACAAGGAAGCCAAAGGCGAAGAAGTCTGAGTTAATTGTACCACCTAGTATTTTACGTTTCTCATGTTGACTTGGTTGAAACTGCCTAAATTTTTTTTTTTAAAAAAACTTTAGTTATTGAAAAAACTGAAATAGTTAACCCTTTAAAAATCCATGTGTGTGTTTTGTTAATGGTCCCAGGCTATGGTCTGAAGGCACATGAGGCCAGCACTCTGATGAAGCTAAGCAGGGTCATGTCTGGTCAGTGCCTGGATGGGAGACTGCCTTGGAACCTTATGTAAGCTGCCTTGGGTTTCTATCATGAAAATAAAGGTAAGGTATAAATATAATATATAATAGTGTTTGTTTATTCTTCTGGTTAGTTTCCTTCAATAATCTTATTAGTACAGTTTAAAAGCCTGTTTTGTGGTGGTGAGTCTGATACATCATGACAATTATATCATTATTAATTGAACAATTGGAGCTGGTTCATCTGAATGATTTCACAAGTTCATTCTGCTTTAGTACTAAAATGACCAAATTATCATCCTATTTTTTATGAAATTAATCTGAAATCAATTCAGAATAATTGCTTAATGTGTACCTACCTTCTAATGAAACCTACATCTCTGAATATGCATTAAGGTTATATTAAACAATAATGTACTTCTAGTAAAAAATGATGATTAAATAGAATCTTCCTCACTCATGATTTAAACTGAGATTTATATCATTAAAATTGAGACCTTCAGAGGAGCTATTTAAATCATGATTTAAATCAAATCAAGCCTATCTTGAACTAAATGAAGATTAATAGCGCCAAGTAGTTTTGTGTTTTATTTATTTTGTTATGTGGAAATCTTACTAACCTGACTGGTCATACCTCCATATGTTTTTATATATAAATAATATATATATAAATATGTGTGGTGTAGTGGTTAAGGTGCTGGACTACAACCTGGGAGACCAGGGTTCGAATCCCCACACAGCCATGAAGCTCACTGGGTGACCTTGGGCCAGTCACTGCCTCTCAGCCTCATGAAAACCCTGTTCATAGGGTCACCATAAGTTGGAATCGACTTGAAGGCAGTACATTTACATTTATACCCTCAATGACTAAACCGGGGTGGGGAACTGGATATGGCCAATAGGCCAGATAGCTATATCCTCATCCTCGTGGATCAAATTTGACTGTGGGCAAGGCCACCCACCTGGTAAAATCCTGACATCCCAATGCACAACCTATAAAGTGTGGACAATCAGCTGATCGTTCAGTCTTGTGAGGCCCTTCTCACAGGACTTTGCAGGTGTCACCAGTAAGCTGATTGGTAGTGCTAGCTAAACCATTTCAGCAGAGTTAGGCCTTTACTTGCCTCACACCTGATGTCAGGTGCAGGGCAGGTGGGTGTTGCTTGACCAAAATGGTCTCATGAGCCAACAGGCTGGAGGTTCCCCACTCCTGGGCTAAATCTTTGAAGGCCAAGAAAAGGCTGTGATAGTGAATGAGTTCACATACATGTGTTCATGTATCTCTGTTTCATTATAAGTCAGTATAGATGTAGTGCTGGGTGTTTGCTTAACCTTGGTGAAGATTGGGTTCATGCATTTCTGCCTGCCTGCCTGCCTGCCTGCCTGCCTGCCTGCCTGCCTGCCTGCCTGCCTGCCTGCCTGCCTGCCTGCCTGCCTGCCTGCCTCCCTCCCTCCCTCCCTTTCCTCCCTCCCTCCCTTTCCTCCCTCCCTCCCTTTCCTCCCTCCCTCCCTCCCTCCCTCCCTTTCCTCCCTCCCTCCCTCCCTCCCTTTCCTCCCTCCCTCCCTCCCTCCCTTTCCTCCCTCCCTCCCTCCCTCCCTTTCCTCCCTCCCTCCCTCCCTCCCTTTCCTCCCTCCCTCCCTCCCTCCCTTTCCTCCCTCCCTCCCTCCCTCCCTTTCCTCCCTCCCTCCCTCCCTCCCTTTCCTCCCTCCCTCCCTCCCTTTCCTCCCTCCCTCCCTTTCCTCCCTCCCTCCCTTTCCTTCCTCCCTCCCTCCCTCCAAACTGCTGCTGGCATGAATCTCCCTGTCCTACTTTAAAGGTAAAGGTGTCCCCGCACGTACAGTACAAGTCGTTTCCGACTCTTAGGGTGATGTCTTGCGATGTTTACTAGGCAGACCGTATATATGGGGTGGTTTTGCTAGTTCCTTCCCCGGTCTTTCTTTACCCCCCAGTGTATGGTACTCATTTTACCGACCACAGATGGATGGAAGGCTGAGTGGACCTCGACCCCTTTTACCAGAGATTCAACTTCCTCCTTCCGTTGGAATCGAACTCCGGCCGTGAGCAGCGCTTCGGCTGCGTTACCGCCGCTTACCACTCTGCGCCACGGAGGATCTTACGTCCTACTTTAAACAAGATTAAATTGGTGTATCATTTGTTGTCGTTAAAGCTAACATAATTTTCACCAGGACTAGCAAATCCTGCCAAAGAGGAAGCTGTTTGCATTAACCACTGTTAAAGACTTTGTTGATGTAACACCTAAGAAGTTAAAGTAGGAGTGGGGGATTTGTACTGGAGAAGAGATATGAGAAACTGTGTTGTCCAAGAGCAAATTCTCGATCTTCTAACCCTGGTTAAGGGATTGCCCAGCATTATGTTTTCTCTGGCACTGGGTGGGCTGTAAGATCATCTTTTCTGACCCTGGTGACCTCCAGCTGTTTTGGACTATAACTCCCATCATCCCTTACCACTGACCATGCTGACTGAGGCTGATGGGAGCTGGAATTAAATGACATCTGGAGGACACCAGCTTGGAGAAAGCTGGCCATAAAGGAAGGGTAGAAATTTCTCACCCATAGGGAAGTTTTCTTTTTTCTTTTAAGATGATCCTGATTTACCTGATTCTATATTAGTTTGGCAAATTTCTCAAGTTTTCTTGCTTTTAATGAACAAATGTCTGTCGTACAGCCTGGTTGAATGAATAGGGCTAGCATAAAACAGATGTAATTTTTAAAGTGTTTTGTTGAGATGTGCTCTACCAAGTGTTCACTTGATCACTGTGTATGTGGAACATTCATGTGCTGCTTCTGAAACAACCGTTTGTGTAGTTACAGCATTAGGAATATTAAATCTTCCCTTAAAAGCATCTTATGACTATGCTAGCTAGAAAAAATGCAAAAGCCATTATTGTTGTGTGTCCAAAGCTTTAGGGTATATCTGTGTGCTCCACCATCTGTGGTATTTTAGAATGACTTGACATAACAGGAGTGAAAAAGAAACAATATTTACAGGTGCAAGAAGTTCACTATCTGGCTAGTGGTGATCAGTTTTGAGTAATCACTTGTCTCTGGCTTCCTAGCATGGGGAATGAGTTGCTCCTTCTGATTGTTGCTGAAACTCAGCATGAAGTGCAGTATTATCTGTGTTTGCCAGAGGACTGGGAATGAGGGGAGATAGTGGCCATCACTAATTCTGTCTGGTTAACAAGTCTCACCATAATGGCTCTGGTGGTATAGGTTTGAGTGTGTGCATGTGCATGGACAGAAATAGTTAAAAGTACTAAATTAAAAAGTGGAGTTTGTTGTACAACTGATAATAGAACTACATCCTCTATAGGCTTGGTGACACGCCTAATGTAGGTTTTATACTAGAAAAGACATATGATACTGTTAATCCCCATACCAGTACTCTTTCCCGTAAGCTGATTGTATATTCTTCATGCAGTATCATATATGGGTTCTGTGCCTGCACAGCAAAGTTTGGGAACCTTTCTATAGCTAGGCTTTGGTGAGACCCACTACTGCATTGCCATCACACTGTGTGGTCACGGGGGGTGGCTTCCACCATTCTGTTTCCTTTTTGACCGAAGGTGCCCACCGGTGCAGTAGTGATTGACATTTTAAAAATGCAAATAAAGAGAAACTTTATCCTGGACAAAAAAGGTAGGTGAAGAGAAAAAAAGAGGCACAGCTCATACTTTCCTTAAAAACTGCAGAAAGTAAACATTCCTATTGATATCGTCCAGTTTCTTCAATGGTAATAATATGGAAGTCATTTATTTATTTATTATTTGATTTATATCCCGCCCTTCCTCCCAGCAGGAGCCCAGGGCGGCAAAGTCATGCTCCAAAGCATGCATTATCAAGTGTGTAAGCAGGATTTGTATTGCTTATCTCAAGAAGGTTCTGACTTTTGCTCTGGGCTGGTGCGGAGCCCATACATATGACTACACATACCAATGACCAATTGAAGAACCACAGTTAAAGGTTCCTTGTCAATAATTGTTAAATTCAGTGATGAATGTAGGTGTTTTGTAGATCTCTATAATGATCCTTGCCTTGTTTCACCACTTGGTAGTATAATGAAGCTTCAAATTCATGTTGCTGTATGCCTCCATAAGTTTGAGGAAAATTTTTCTGATGAAATATTTATGGGCAGGCTGATAAAGTCTCCAAATCACTGATTGCATAGATTATTGTGTAATGCTTTGTAACAGTTACAAACAAATTTACAAAACTGTGCCTGTTGATTAAGTTTTCTTTTGACCCAGTGGGCTTGGCTTTGTTCATTTATTAATGTGTATAAACTGAATTGTACTAATTAGCAGTGGGTGTTGTAGCCATTAAGCTGAATTAATGAGGCTCTTCAGTATGCTTTTGCATTGTTTGCTTACAGTTTTGTTTCTAGCCTTTGGGATATGTTTGTAAGCTGTTCAGTTAAAGTTCTTTACATGGTTTTAAATTGGGCATCAGTTCATGTGAGATTATATATATATATATATATATATATATATATAAACGTAATTGTGATTAACCAAACAGAGGTTTTTATTATATTAACAAAACGTTTCAGCTTCCGCCTTCATCAGCTGCCAACATACAAATGCTGTTACCAAGGTGGCAGTTATATAGCTTTGAGGATGGAATGCTCAGAGGGGCTTCATTTGCAGAAGCTAAGTACTGGTGGTACTGTCCTCCAGGTTCAGGCCATGTGGTGCCAATGTGTCCAGAGAGTAAATCCAAAAGTTTTCCCTTTTGGTCAGTGCTGCTGGATCTGCTGGCATCTCTATCGCTGTAATGGAAAAGTCCAACAGGCTGTGACCCTCGATGTTAAAATGCTTTGCAACTGGTTGCTCCACTTTTTTGGTCAAAATTGCTGACTTGTGGTTCTAGAAGTGTGTGCGTAGGTCAGTTGTGGTCTTTCCTACGTGTTGGATATGACATCCTGGTCTTTTGCACTTGATGATGTAAACTATATTGCAGGACCTGCAGGTGATGTTCTGTTTGATGTAATATGTCCTGCTTGTAACAGTGGCTGTCTCCCTGAGGTACACACAGGTGATACAGCATTTGGAGTGACAAGGATGGGACCCTGGATTGGTGATAGGTGGCTTAAGCACAGCTCTCACCAACAGTCTGCGCAAATTAGGAGGTTGGCGAAATGCTAGAACAGGAGGCCTGCTGATGGCTCTGGTAAGATGTTCAAAGTTTGCCAACAATGGGTAGCTCTCCTTGATTGCTCGGTGATAGTTAGGAGATGCTGGATGGAAATCTACCACAAATGGAATCCGTTGCTCTCTGCTCTTTGACACCTCAGTATGATGGAGGAGGTTTTCTCTGGACAGAATGGAGGCTCGGTGGATGTTGCAATTCATAATATTTATTTATTTATTTATTTATTTCATTTATAAACCGCCCATAGCTAATAGCTCTCTGGGCAGTGTATGTGGAGAATATCCTCTTAGAAGGTGTTCTTTAAGTTCACTTATCCTTCTCTGGTATTTATCTTCAGTGTTGCAAATAAGTTTGATTCTCAGAGCTAAGCTATACACAATGTTCTTCTTTATATGCCTAGGATGGCAGGATTTCCAGTTTAAATAGGTGTGGGCATCAGTGGGTTTGCTGTAGAGATCAGTGGCTATTTTGTTGTTTTCAGTGGTGAGAAGGACATCCAGAAAAAGGATGTGCGGATTGTCATTTGTACTATTAAATGTAAACTTAATAGAGGGATGGATATATATATATAGCCTTACACGGTGCGGGACCACAATACCTAGCGGAACGCCTCTCCCAATATGAACCTACCCGCTCACTACGTTCAACATCTAAGGCCCTCCTCCGGGCTCCGACTCACAGGGAAGCTCGGAGGGTAGTAACAAGATCTAGGGCCTTTTCAGTGGTGTCTTCCCGATAAGGTGCGCCTGGCGCCTACACTTTTATCTTTTAGGCGCCAGGTTAAAACCTTTTTATTCTCCCAGGCATTTTAACTTATTTGTGTTTTTAATCTATCTTAGGTTGTTTACTTGTTTAATATTGTATACTTTACTGTTTTTGTGATTTTATTGTATTTTATCCATGTTGTGCACCACCCTGAGAGCCCTTGGGCTGTGGGCGGTATATAAATTGAACAAAATAAATAAATAAAATAATATATATATATATATATATTCCCCTAGTAAAATTCAACTAAATTAAGTCTGCATAACACCATTAATATTAGGCAAGTATCTTTGCTCTATTGTTTTTGGCTTCTGCTAAAATCTTTTGGCAAGCCGACCCAAGCATGTAATTTTAACACTTAATTTAACTATGTATGATTGTCTTAAAATTGATGATTTTATTTAAATTTTGATAAAAATATTTTGTCAGTTTTTAATGCTTGCTTTTATTGGTATTTTTTCATATTTGTAAATCGTTTGATGTTTTCTGTTGTGAGCAATATATATATATATTGATAAATAAAATAATACCACCTACACTTCATGTTAACACTATAACAAACTGTAGGCTTGGATTTTTGCTTTTTTCTCTCCTGAGCCCTTACCCTTTATTCACTGCATGTCTTGTAATGGTCCCCTAATTGTTAAGCACATCTTGTTGGCATTTCCACAAATTTCATGTGCCTTTCCATATATCAGTTGCCCTGTTATGCAGTGGAGGCTGATCCATTAGAATGTCAGGGGAATGGCACTCCCAAGCTCAGTCTGTTCTCAGTCTGCCAGTGTTGTTTTTGTAGAATTCAGCAAGGATGGGGACAAAAGAACCAGTTGGCTCTGTCTGCCATTGGCTCTGGGTTCTATTGTTTGTTTGTTTATATAGCTCCATTAGATGCACATGGCGATGGACATAAAACAGTAAAAACAAGTCCCTGGCCAATAAGGCATACAATCTAAAATAAAATAAAATGAGGACAACAAAGGAGAGGAGGGGAAACAAATAGAGGACAAAGCAAGGACTTCAAATACATATACTCTAGGTATACGAAACTCCAAAAGCTTGGGGGGAAAGGAAGGTTTTAAAATAAGACTTAAAAACCGAAATTTGAGGGAGCAGTCTGCAAGTGCTCTAGGAGACAATCCCAGGAATATGGAGCAGCAAGAGAAAATGGGCAAAGTTGAGCTAAAGAGCAAACAACCCTGGGATGGGTAAGAAGCACAGAGTTTAAAGAGCAGAGATCCCGAGCAGGGCTATAATGAGAAATCAGAACTGAGAGATGAGGAGCCAGGTGGTATAAAGCTTTAACAGTTAAAACAAGAAGCTTGTACTGAAATAAATAGGGAGCCAGTGAAGGGACTTCAAAAGTGGAGTAACATGGTCAAAATGATGGGCTAAATAAATGACCTTGGCAGTGAAGTGTTGAATAGAAACCAGGGGACTGATACGAGCTTGTGGAAGACCAGTCAAAAGAAGATTGCAATAGTCAAGGTGAGAAATAACTAAAGCACAAACTAACCTCTTTGCAGAGGAGACAGACAAAAAAGGTCTGATTCTAGCAATATTATGGTGGGGAAAATTGACAGGACTTGCTACAGCCTTAATGTGGGAACAAAAGAAGGAGAAGAGTCAAAGGTAAAACCAAGACTAGGTGCTTCCTCCACAGGATAGAGAGGGACGTTGTTAACAGTGAAGGAAAATGTATATTTTGAAGAGGGCTTAGGAGGAAAAGGGGACAATTCTGTCTTCACCATATTCAGTTTCAGGTACTGATGAAGCATCCAGGTTGAAATGTCTGAAAGGCATGGCGTAATATGATGTTGGACATTAGAAGAGGTTCTGGGGTTGAAAAATACAGCTGTGTCATCAGCATACAAATGGTACTGAAGGCCATGAGATCTTACAAGGTTGCCCAGGGGTAGCACATAAGGTAGATAGATAGATAGCGTTTATTGCGGTCACAGACCAAACATATCAATTAGACATTCCAACATAGAAATGGTTAAAAACAATTATTTTACAGCAATTTAATACAAGTTAAAATATTAACATATACAGGGTATCAATTTTTTCCCTACTCAGATTTACTTGGAAAAAAGAGCTTTAACCAAGCAGAGATAGATGGCCATCAAACATGTGTACAGAGTAAGTATGAATCTCCTTGTGCATAAGCTCTAAGGCCTTTGCAATATTAACAAATCGGATATTAAAAGAATAAAATAAAATAAGTCATGGCAAATCTCTAAAGAGTCTAATTTCCCTAATTAAAGCGAAACCATTAGGGTTATAATGAAATCTTAGACAGCCAGCTAAAATTATCAACAAACATAAATACAGAAGTGGCACATAGGTAAACTGTTAAATACAAGTTAAAACATTATCACCATCAGGATATCAAATTTTTCCTACACTGAATAGCTGAGGCACAGAATTTAGCAATTTTTTCCGTGATTTTAGGAAAGCGATCAGATAATAAAAGTTCCACATAATAGCTGTCACTTTTTCCGGGAAACGAATCCAAGATAGGGGTGATTATTTTGATTCTAAGAGTACTATAAAACGGACAATGTAGCAGAACATGTGCAACTGTTTCTATTTCATCAGTGCCACATGGGCATTTTCTTTTGGCTAAAGGGATTTTTTTATACTTGCCCTGTAAGACTGCAGATGGTAGTATATTGAATCTAGCTAAAGTGAAGGCTCTACGCCATTTAGGTATCGTCAGGTTTGATAGATAAGACATCGGTATTAGGGGTTTTATATTGTATCTGTGATGTCTTATCAGCATCAAGTGATGTTGATAATCTATATCTTTGATCCGTTGGATGATAATTGTTTTGGCCTTTTCATAACCCAAATCTAGAATTATTTGAGTTGAAAAACCTAATGACGATATTTTATTTAACATCATCTGAGTCCAAGTAGATTGGAAATTATCACTTAATGTGTGTGGTGCCAGACCTACCGGGTTGAACAGAAGTTTCAGCCAAAAAATAATTCTATAACTCCAGATACGGGATTCTACTGAAGGTAGTCCTACTTCTAGTCTTATAATGAAATTTGGAATACACCGGGAAACTGACAAAATCGATCTTAAGAAAGAATTTTGAACTGATTCAAGTGAAGCAAAGTTTTGACAAGTATTAGCTTGCATACCATATGTCAGCTGTGGAATTACTTTTGCCACAAATATTTTAATGGCAGCAGATATAATTTGACCCCCTTTGTTATAAAAAAAGGATAGCAGAGCCTTCGATGTTCTCATCGCATTTAGGATAATCATTTTTATATGTAATTTCCAAGATCTGGATGATTGTAAAGTTATACCTAAATATTTAAATGCAGATACTTGTTCTATTAATCGACCATTTAGCCGCCAAAGGTGTATGGATGGTCTATTATTTTTCGAAAAGATCATGACTTTTGTTTTGTCATGATTGATTGTAAGATGTTCCTTATCACAGAAATGTGCTACATTAGATAGTAATCATTTTAAACCAATAGGGGTTTGGGATATTAGAACTAGATCATCTGCATATAATAGAATAAATCTGGGTGCTTCCGCTAATATCGGAGGATGAGAAGGAATTACTGCTAAAGAATTAACTATTGTATTTATATAAATGTTAAACAAAAGTGGAGCCAGTATGCATCCTTGCTTTACACCCTTATGGGTACGTATAGGATTCGTTAAATGACCTTTATTATTGCACCTAACTCGAAGGTAAGTGTTTTCATAAAGGCCTCTCATCAATGATAGTAAACGCAAATCAATATTAGTACCTTCTAGTTTTTCCCATAATTTGGCTCTAGATATCGAATCAAAAGCCGTCTTAAGATCGATAAATGCGGCATAAAGAGAGCCCTTTGTTCTTTTGGTGTATTTCTCTATTAGATGTTGTAAAACCAGGACATTAGAAGAGGTTCTGGGGTTGAAAAATACAGCTGTGTCATCAGCATACAAATGGTACTGAAGGCCATGAGATCTTACAAGGTTGCCCAGGGGTAGCACATAAGGGAAAACAACATGGACCCTAAAACTGAGTCCTGTGGTGCCCCAGCCAAGAGGGGGTAAAGAGGACAATGCACAACCTCCAGCCAACTCGTTAAATGAATGGCCTGACAAATAAGAAACAAACCAACCAAGAACATAATCAGAAAACTCCAGATCACAAAGATCCTACTGTTGAACTACCTGCCTTCCAGGTACCAGTCTCTGCTGCTGTTAGAAACTTAGTCTCAATTCTGGATGACAGCATTGCTCTATATTAGGGTTCCTGAACTCTTTTGGATGGCTATTCTCTTTTTAAGACTCTTTAAATTATTGGGAACAAGTTACTGGTGAAATAATTCTGTTGCATTTGTGACAGTAGTCTAGGATACAATGTGACCTAGCTGCAACTGTGCCATTAACTTCAATATCCTTATCCACCCCACTCCCCTTGTGTGTGTTTGCCTAACATCCAGCCTGAAGAGCACTTTTGCTTAATTTGAAAGCTTACTCAATACTTTTACTTCTTAGCTGGTCCCTACAGAGGTATTATGCTAATAGTGCTGTTTGAATTATACTGGTGTTGTGCATAGGGGGAGATTCTTGCCTATGACTTAATAGTCCTGGGTGTTAGTTTACTTCAATCTATGAAGTTCCAAGATCTGCATTATCTGAAATGTGGACATACACCCTTTTAAGACACTTTACAAACTCTGTAATCTTTATCTGAATTGAATCTGCCTAGATAATCCGCACACATCAGATCCCTGAAAAGAGGAGAAAATGTAAATGGCAACTTGGTATGTCTCTGTTAAGATGTTATCTTTTGTAGATGTGGATGGATTAGGAAACCTACTCTTTTTCTTTCCTTTAATGCACCAGGTATAATTTAAAACTCTTTATTGCTGTCTGGCTTTTGTGTGAATACTGCTGGTCATTATAGCTGGAGATTGCTTCAGCCTAAACTAGCAAAAAAAAAAAAAAGTTCTGTAACCAAGGTCAAAGCAGCAGTCATTTGAATGGAAAAATGGTAAAGGATCATATGTTTCTGTGTAATTTCTTTTAAAAATGCAGGTTACACTTTGTGTAACCATCTTAGCAGTATTTATTAATATTTATTAACAGCTGGAAGTCTGTGGTTCCTGGCTTGCTGCAGCAGGAGTGGTGACTGAAGTTGTGGGAGAATGATAACTCTCAATTTTCCAGGCATTGTTGTTATGTGCCTTCAAGTTGATTACCTGGAAACTACTAAATGTTAAATTTCACTTATATGTTCTTGATCAAGTGCAAGCAATATATTATTGAATACAGTGTGGTGTAGTGGTTAAGGTGTTGGACTACAACCTGGGAGACTAGGGTTCAAATCCCCACCTAGCCATGAAGCTCACTGGGTGACCTTGGGCCAGTCACTGCCTCTTAGCCTCATGAACACCCTATTCATAGGGTCACCATAAGTCGGAATTGTCTTGAACGCAGTACATTTACATTTTACTTCATAATAATGGGAGGAAATCTATGCAAGGAGATATCAAAATGAAGCACAATTACCAGTTCCTAGTGCTAGGTCAGCTATCCTTATGACCTTTTGTCCTACTTTTCAGGCAAGTATCTCAAATGGCTCACATCAGAATATGGACAAGCCTTGCCCTCAGGCTTGCAAGCTAAAAAGAACAAGATGCACAAGGGAAGGCGAATAGAGGGAAAAGGTAGACAAGAGAGATCCAGTTTTACAACACCTGAATAAAGTGGTGAGTTGTAACAGGTATTCCTTTCCAGTCGGAGCCAGGCTCATTTCACTTGCTGGTGATCTTTCTTGGATAAAGGTGCTGTAATGACCCAGCAGCCCATGTGCCTCTGGCTGGTGGCAGAGATCAGAATGTGTTTCCCCTCAGTTCTGTAGTCTTAGAACAACTGGCAGTTGTAGCTCAGTGTCTCTCTGGCAAGGAAGGTGTACCATAGTTCCTGTAGCTGCTCCTTCTCTGGTCCTGGGAGTTATTTGCTGTTACCTTACACCAGTGTGGTGTAGTGGTTAAGGTGTTGGACTACGACCTGGGAAACCAGGGTTCAAATCCCCACAGAGCAATGAAGCTCACTGGGTGACCTTGGGCCAGTCACTGCCTCTCAGCCTCAGAGGAAGGCAATGGTAAACTACCTCTGAACACAGCTTACCATGAAAACCCTATTCATAGGGTCACCATAAGTCAGAATTGACTTGAAGGCAGTACAGCAGCAATATTTTTAAGAGCATAAAAAGAGCCTGCTGAATCAGATCAATGATCCATATAGTCCATTCTCCTGTTCTCACAGTGGCCAACCAGTTGCCTACAGGAAGCACAAGAGCACTCTCCCCTCCTGCAAGTGGTATCAGAAATATGCTGCCTCTGATCATGAAATTAGAGCGTAGCCATTGATAGTTTATCCTCCATGAATTTGCCTAATCCTCTTTTAAAGTCATACAAGTTGGTTGGCATCACAGCCTCCTGTGGGAGCAAATTCCATAGTTTAACTATGTGCTGGGTGCATGAAGAAGTACTTTTCATTGTCTGTCTTGAATCTTCCAACATTTAGCTTCATTGAATATCTACAGGTTCTAGTGTTACATGAGATGGAGAAAAACATTTCTCTATCCACGTTCTTCATGCCATGCATAATTTTATAATTCTGTCATGATACCTCTTACTCATCTTTTCTCTAAAGTAAAAAGCCCCAAATTCTACAACCTTTCCTCAAAGGGAAATTACTTCATCACCTTGATCATTTTGGTTGCATTGTTCTGAACCTTTTCCACTATCCTTTCTGAGATGAGGCAACCAGAACTGGACACAGTATTCCAAATGCAGTTGCACCATAGATTTGCATAATGGCATTATGATGATGGCAGTTTTATTTTCAATATCTTTGCTAATGATCCCTAGCATGGAGTTGGCCTTTTTCACAGCTGCCACACACTGGATTGACATCTTCATTGAGCTATCAGCTACAACCCAAAAGTCTTGTTCCTGGACAGTTACCACCAGTTCAGACCACATGAGTGCATATGTGAAATTAAGGGTTTTTTTGTCAAACATGCATCGCTTTACATTTGTTTACAGTGAATTACATTTACCATTTTACTGCCCATTCACTCACCTTGAAGAGATCCTTTTGAAGCTCTTCACAATCCCTTTTTGTTTTAACGATCCTGAACAATGTAGTATCACTGGCAAACTTGGCTGCCTCACTACTCACCCCTAACTCCAGTTCATTTATGAAACAACTTTTGAAGCTCTTCACAATCCCTTTTTGTTTTAACGATCCTGAACAATGTAGTATCACTGGCAAACTTGGCTGCCTCACTACTCACCCCTAACTCCAGTTCATTTATGAAACAAGCTCGAAAGCACAGGTTCCAGTACTGATTCTTGGAGGACTACACTTTCTTTATCTCTCCACTGGCACAACTGTCCATTTATTTCTAGCATGCCTTTAACTCCCTTGCCTTCCAAGGGTCCAGTTGCCTCCCTAGAGGGTGTCCTACTACAAATGTATTGAAAGATTTCTTTTGTTGATCTTTGTTTTTAGCAATCTGCTCCTCAAATTCTTTTGTATTCTTATGGTCTGCTTGCATATCTTTTGCCAAAGTTTGGATTCCTTTTTGTTCTTCTCATTTGGACAAGGCATCCTTTTTTTTTTTTGCAGGAAGCTTTCTTGTTGCTAATAGTGTCGTTGACTGTGCTCGGTAACTACCCTTGTATTCTTTTGACACTGGTGATACCTTTCCTGATTTGTGGTATACGCTCCAGTTGCGTTTCTAATCTTGTGTTTTTAAACAACTTCCAAGCTTTTTGGAGTGATTTGACCTCTTGACATTGCCTTTCAACTTACTTTTTCCCAATCTAATTTTTTGACAGTTTTCTCTTTTCAAGTCAAATGGGACCATGTTGGATTTTTTCTTAAATGTATTTTTTATTTAATAGCAATATGGTCACTGATCCCAATCGGTTCGACAGTGCTTACAACTCACACCAGGTTCTGGGCACCACTTAAGATTAAGTCTAGGGTCAGTGCCCCACTGGCTAGTTCAATGACCAACTGTTCTAGGGCACAGTATCTAGAAATTTTACTTTTTTGTGATTAGAACACACACGTAGGCAGTATATCTGAGGGTAGTGAAGTCACTCGTTACTACAACATTTCCTCTTTTGGATGCTTCCTTGATTTCTTCTTCATTTCAAGATCTCCCTGAGCATTTAGATCAGGGGGATGATAGAATGTCCCCAGTACTAAATTACTCTTGGAGCCTGGTATCACCACCCACAATGATTCTGTGGAAGAGTCTGCCCCTTTTCAGATTGCTGGCTTGCTGGACTCAATGCCCTCTTTGATGTACTGAGCAACACCACCTCCAGTACTTCTGTCCTTATCTTATCTGTCCTTCCTATAAAGTTTATATCCAAAGATAACTGTACAAAGATAAATGGTTCTTTCCATTCCATCAGGTTTCTGTTATAACTACTATATTAATGCTGTTCTCTAAGATCAAGCACTCCAGTTCTCCAGTCTTGTCTCCGAGGCTTCTGGTGTTAGCATATAAACACTTGTATACAGTATCTCCCTTCAAGTGTCTTTGGCACTTGTCTTTTGGCCTGTGGTGCTTTAGCCTCTCTGAACTAGCTATCCTGTACCCCTGTACTCACAGTGCCTAGATCTATGCCTCTCCCATTTAAATCTTTATTTCCAAATAAATCTTTTTCTCTTTCTACGCCCATCCTCTAGGCCAGGGTGGGGAACCTTTGGCCCTGTGGATTAAATCTCCCATAATCTCTGACCCAAAGCTGCTTTGGTTTTCCAGATAAAAGTATCTCCACATACATACAGAGATAAAAAACACCTCAGGGTACAGCAGAGATTGGTTTAGTTCCGTTATCCCCCAGCACCCTCCCAGCCCAAATTCAGCACATAATTGCATCAGGCTACATTGACTTGCATCTCACTCTCTCACGCACTGCACTTTAGTCCAGGCAAAGCCTCACATGATCATACCAAATTAACCCTTAAGTTGGACAGTGTGTCAGTTTACTCTTTTTTCAGTAACAGTAACTTGCTTTATTTGTGTCATGCAGGATTAGAGATGCAACAAGTTAAATTGCAGAAATTGCATTTTATCTGTAAATCTTTCCTGGGGCAAAAAAGTGTGTAATGCTTATGATTTTTTGTGGTTATTTACATGGATTATTTTTCTGCCCTGAATAGTTAGGACAGAGCAGCTCTGAATGTCCTCTGTCAAATATCCTATAACTATGCTTCATGCTAGTCTTTTGGTAAAGGGTTTTAAGTTAGATATAGAAGCTAGACTTCCCTTCTAGAATCCATGCTGCAAGGAGGGCTGTTAGAGACCCTTCTTGTATGGTTAGTGCATTCTGGTTCCTCATTTCTAATCCTAGACAATCTATGTTCTAAAGGGACTAGAGAAAGTTTGCATAAAGTTTAGTAGCTTAATTTTTCTTCAGTACTGTCAGAGTTGGAGACAAAAATACCGACTAAAATTGTTAAGAGTGACAAATACACGTATGATTGGGAAATATAGTAAGGAATTTCCATACATAAGAAAAAAAGGACAGATTATGCATGTGAGGTGTATGTTGAAGCATATACATGTAAACTGAGTTACTTAGAATAACAGCACAATCCTAGGTCCATTTATTCAAGTTCTGTATTCAGTAGGACTTACTCCTAAGAAAGGGCACTTAGTGCATCCTTTGCCTGCTTCTAATATATAATGGTCTTTATTTAAATAGAGCCTTTAAAGGTTAACTAATACTTTTCCATGTAACATGTAATCTGTTTCTTTTCTGTTAGGCAACTTTGGAAGTGGAAATCTGGGGTGGAAAGTAGCAGCGGGCATTTTTCAACCCACAACTTGATTTGCACAATTAGCAAACAATTTGGATAATGTGCTAATAGGCTGCCTTGGTTTTTTGGCGGGCAGGGACTGGAGTATGCCAGCGCCTACCTGTGTGAACTCCACAAGCAGGCTCCCCCATTTTCCATGCCTGTGGCATTTCCAAAAGGTGCAATAGTGTGCTGATGCATAACATACTTTTCTGTGTAATCCCTGTACCTAAGGGGAATAGGCAGAAGGAATTTCATGAGAGTCCCTCACTTACGTAAATCAACCCTGATTTTCCTAAACACTTTAAAACATTGAGGCTAGTCAGATGTACAATAATGAAATAAATTCTCAATGCTGGGAATGAGTTTTGAGTTTTTAAAAAGTAAAAATAAATGGGTGAATACTGTGAATTAGGCACTCTGTCAGCTAAAATACTGGCTGCCTGCTCTGTCATTGCCACCTCTTCCTGTTAGAGTACAAAATGCCTCTCAACTGAGTGAAGTGCTCCAACTAAGAGACCCAGTTGGAGGTGGGAGCACTGGCAAGGGGAATGGGCAATTGAGTTTCTTGTTTGTGAAGGAAGGAGCTCCCTCACCTGCTCCTTCACTGCTACTGTTTCCATTCATGGAAGCTCCTTGTCTGGAGGCAGGGGGAACCCACTAAGCCCTTTCTTGATAAACATTTCTTGTCCCGTATTCTTTTCTTCAGATTTTTGATCACTCTGCATTAATTAACATCAGAATTTAATGGCATGCAGTGCTATCTTCAAAAACAAATTTCTCAAAGTAGTTGTTCAGAATGTTAACTTAGTTAAAGCAATAAGATTGACTCTGAGTTTAAAAGAGTCGATTTGTGCCTAGATTAGAAACAAGATCATTGATTTTTAAAGAGAAGGCTGGCCAAAAAGCAGTCTTCAGTGTTGGGATTTCAGATTTCCTTCTTAAAGTTCTATAAAAAGAAATTGGGCTTTACAGTGAAAATTACAGTAAATGTACAAGATAATTATCACACTAGGGCTGTAACCCTATACACACCTGAGAGTAACCTTTGTTGAACACAGTGGGACTTCGTTCTGAGCAGACTTCTTGGGATTGCATTCTAAGTATCAGGTAGGGTTTAACAATTGTGTCTGATAGTAGTGGGTTTGGGTTTTTTAACTTGCATATTGATTTTTATTTAAAAAATGTATATGCTGTGTTTGAGGGTGCAAACCCTTCCAAGGAAGATTACAAACATAATTAAAAAATATAAACCCATTTTAAAAACACAGAAAACCCATAAAAACCCTGAACACCACATCAAAAGACCTTTTATAAGAATTCACTCTAGAATAATGACACCTAAGCAAACTTATAGAAATATGTTTGTTGGTTCTGTGTCATCCAGCCTCATCTGTGAATTGAATTTGATTAAGCAACTATTCCTGACTAATCTTTATTATAAGAAGTAATTATCCACTACTCTAAAAGAATTTTTCATGTGATCCTTGGTGACACTTTTTATATTGATAGTCAACACCTTTTGTTTGCACAGAGCTTAAGTTGGCTCCAAAATGAATTTAGGGTGGAGTGGCAGCTGAGAGGAAAAGTTTGAACAGGGGTTTTCATCTTTCTATGTTTGTAGAGAGATAATTAAGACATTGTCTACACTGAGGAAAAACAGATGCACTTTTATCTTGAAACTGCTAGGTTGAAGATCATTTGTGTAGTAAAGCATAGCGATTTTTCTCTAGAGTTGGCAAATCCACATAAGCTGTAGGTAAATGTTCACGTACTGCAACTGCTTAACTTGCAGCTTATATTCAAACCAGTTCTAGCTGTGCTAGACAAAATGCCTGGGGAAAATAAGTGTGGAAGAGGGATTTAGTTTGTGTGACTGAAATACCTGCAAATCTGAGAGATGAATGAACTAACCATTTTGCACAAGTGTCAGATTGTGAATAATGGGGTCATATGGCAATGAAATTTTAAAAAAGGACAATCATTCCTCTGTCTTTATCTGCCAACTGAGGTTAACACTATTGCACATCTGATGAAGTAGATTCTAGTTGACAACTTTCCATAAAAGTGGTTAGTCTAAGGTACCTCAGGACTAACTTGTGTGCTTTCAAGTGTGAAAACTGTATGTTTTGCTGCAATTACATGAGTTGTTACATTATATGCAGGTTTTTCTGCACATAGGGGAAAATACTGTGCGAGATTGCCTTAATATGTAATCTGTAGAAAGAATACATTGGAAAACAAAAGTATTAGGCTTAAACAAGATGGTGAAATTGGGTTAGTTAAGTTTGGTTTAAATGATTTCATATGCCCTTTTCCCAAGCAAGTCTGGTTTGATTGTTAATACTTAAATTGTTTGGGTCTGGCAGACTGCTATCAGTAAATGTGCATTGTGACCTAATGGCATGTTTCACTGAAGCAGATTTAATAAAAGTATTTATTAAAACAGACTATATAATTACTGTTGCTATAAATACAGGCTGATCTTTGATTACATCTTCCTCTTCACACTTGGAGCCCATACATTTCTAAACTCGATGTATTTTGAGGCTTTTACTACATTCCTGGTACTTTGTGCTATCTCCTCTTGATGTGTAATGTCTCCCTTTACAGTGACAGTTGCATTAAAAGAGTTGTACAGGTTGTATTATTTTTGGAAATCTTCTTAAACTGGAGCTAGATTAAGATCTTTAAATCTTTCCCACATCTGTTCCATTGGGATTTTTATAGGAGAAGAAAAAGCCTTCATTGAATGTCTGTGTCTTCTTGAGCTTTATAGATTATATCTTGTTTTGCTAGCTAGTTTCCATTCCCGTCAATTTACTTTTTTTAATAAGCAATGGGCCGGGAAGTCATTCTCTTATGATCATAGTGCTAATTAGATAAAATTAAGCTACAGAAAAATATCAATTTGCATAAAGCTTGCTGTTAAAGTCCTACATTTCTTTCCTATACTCATTGGGAATGTTTCATATTAAAGAAACTGCTTTGTAGAGGGAGAGTTCTGATTTGTCTTCATCTGGCTTTTTCATGTTGTTGAACAGATGGTTAATTCATAAAGAAAGGTATTAAAGCACTGTAACAAAATCTGATCATCTGAAGATGGAGTAATAACAGCCTACTGCATTGGAAAATCCTGCTGAGTTTGTTATCATCTTGCATTGTAGCCAAGCTTAGTATAATATATAACTTGCATGGAGTTCAGCATTCTTCATGCTTAATGATGATCCCTGCATTTATTTTCCTTGATATCATAATTTGTTGCCCTAATTAACTTCACCGGAGCTGTCCTTAGTAGTGTAGTCCTTGCATTTCCTCCATGGGAATCTTGCATTAGGCTGTCTAATACTAGGTCACCTGCTGTTCCTTGTTCGCTTCCTACTTTGCTTTAGCAGCATAGACTGCAGCTGAAACTGTTGCTACTTCTGTCTTCTTGGGCACAGATTGAACATCATTTCTCCAGGGGTCAAAAGTTTTGATCAGAGGCAAGTAGTAGTCATGTCAAACCTAATAGCATGCATTTTAAGTGCATTGGCCAATAACAGATGCAGGTGATGAAACAGAATTAGCTTGCCTCAAGCAAGGAATGTAAGTAGAAATTGACGGTAAGTGTAGATATAATCTTGAGCTGTGCTTCTCAACAAGAGAAGAGTATCAGAAATAGGCTAGAGGCATGGATTTTCATGGGTTCAGCATGGTGTGTGGCCCTCCATCTCTTCTGCAGAAGAATGATGCTGGGGTTGATGAGGCAATCATGTCAGGATGGTGTCTGTGATGCTTTTTTTGTGTATTCCTAATATTGCAGCAGTTTCATGCAACAGCTGTTGGTTATGCATTTGTTTTTTGTCTGACTTGCTCATGTGAAGCTGTTGGAAATCTTGACTATCATATAGGCACAAGGTGGCTGATCTTCTTGCCAGTTTTCCACAGTAACATTCAGCCCATGCTGGGGATGGAAGGGAAGGGAGTCTCATCTACTACTCAGTTTGAAATCAGTTTAATTTAGTTGTGTAAAAGTCACACGTTTTGCCCCTTGAGACGCCTTTTCTTATATTGTTTTAATTTTTAAATTTCGTTGGAGACTTTTGTAATTTGGGGATTGGTAGAATCCTTGCCTTTGGCCACCTGATGTGCCTTTGAAGTTGTGTTGGGGAAAATATTTGTAAAGAATAGAATTGCATGCTAATAGAGAGTGTGATGTAGTGGGTAGTCAACCTGGTTTTGATTTCTCCTTAGCCACAAGTTCATTGTGGCTGGATCAGTCAGCATATAATCTCTTGGTTGTATCTACTTTCTGGGTTGTTTACAAAGATAAAATGGGATCAGCCTATATGTCTGTCACCCTGCGTTCTTTGGAGACAGCGGTGCAGCTGTAAATGTGATGAATAGAATATGTGGTTAATCAATAAAGCAAAATCTGTCTTCATTTATGCTTTTGTAAATGGACAAATCTGAAGAAATAAAAATGAGATGCAAAATATCCCCTTAAGCTTCATTGGCATTCTAAAGATTTACTCTGAACACCACATGCTGATTTCTAGGGACTCCCCTATTTTGAATAAGCTATTTAAGCTACGGATGAAAAGGACAAATCTTAAATTACAGGGAGAGAAATATTAGCTTTGCCAGCAGATGACGCAAAGGTAGCTAGGTTTTTTTTTGTCTCTGGACATGCAGTGCTTCTCTTCATCATAATGAAAATCTTACAGCACTTTGCTGAGTTATAGACGCAGAACATCAGTAGGTGATACTTTTGCTTTAAAGTATTAATCAAGGTAGTTAGTGAGAGTGTGTATTCATCACTTCTGACTACGTTCCAAAGGCTTGAAGGATGTTATTTTTCTGCACATTTTGTGTAGGGTAATCCTCAGATGGATGGTACTTCCCCCAGTGAAAATCTATCCTTTCTATGCTCAATGGTGTGTGTGTGTGTGTGTGTGTGTGTGTGTTATATGCCTTGAAGTCAATAATGACTTATGGTGACCCTATGAATCAGTGACCTTCAATAGCATCTGTCATGAACCATCCTGTTCAAGATCTTGTAAGTTCAGGTCTGTGGCTTCCTTTATGGAATCAATCCATCTCTTGTTTGGCCTCCGTCTTTTTCTACTCCCTTCTGTTTTCCTCAGCATTATCATTATTTCTAGTGAATCTTGGCTTCTTGTGATGTGTCCAAAGTATGATAACCTCAGTTTCATCATTCTAGCTTCAAGTGATAGTTCTGGTTTAGTTTGATCTAACACCCAATTATTAGTCTTTTTCATGCTCCATGGTATCCGCAAAGCTCTCTTCCAACATCATATTTCCAATGAATTGATTTTTCTCTTATCCACTTTTTTCACTGTCCAACTTTCCCATCCATACATAGAGATTGGGAATACCATGGCCTGAACGATCCTGACTTTGATGTTCAGTGATACATCTTTGCATTTGTTGAGGACCTTTTCTAGTTCTCTCATAGCTACCCTTCCCAGTCCTAGCCGCCTTCTGATTTCTTGGCTATTGTCTCCATTTTGGTTGATGACTGTGCCAAGGTATTGATAATCCTTGACAAGTTCAATATCCTCATTGTCAATTTAAAAGTTACATAAGTCTTCTGTTATTACTTTAGTCTTTTTGACATTCTACTGTAATCCTGCTTTTGTGCTTTCAAATCCAGTTTTCAGTCTCTCCTCATAGGGCTTTGTTTCCAGCCTTGATCATCCTTGTTGCCCTCCTGTGAACCTATTCCAGTTTGTCTGCATCCTTCTTGAAGTGCAGAGACAAGAACTGGATGCAGTACTCAAGATGAGGCCTAACCAGTGCTGAATAGAGGGGAACTAATACTTCAAGTAATTTGGAAACTATACTCCTGTTAATGCAGCCTAAAATAGCATTTGCCTTTTTTTGCAGCCACATCATACTGTTGGCTCATATTCAGCTTGTGATCAGCAACAATTCCAAGATCCTTCTCATATGTAGTATTGCTGAGCCAAGTATCCCCCATCTTATAACTGTGCATTTGGCTTCTTTTTCCTAAGTGTAGAACTTTGCACTTATTACTGTTAAATTTCATTCTGTTATTAGCCCAGTGCTCCAGCCTGTCAAGATCACTTTGCATTTTGTTTCTGTCTTCCACGATATTAGCTGTGTCCTCCAATTTTGTATCATCTGCAGATTTGATAAGCATGCTCTGTACCTCCTCGTCCAAGTCATTAATAAAAATGTTGTAGAGCACTGCGCCAAGGATTGAGCCCTGTGGTACCCCACTTGTTACTTCTGCCCAGTTTGAGAAGGTACCATTGATAAGTGTTCTTTGAGTACGATTCTGGAGCCAACTATGGATGCACCTGATAGTTGTTCCATTCAGCCCACCTTTAGTTAGCTTGCTAATCAGAATCTCATGGGGCACTTTGTCAAAAGCCTGAAGTCGAGATATATTATGTCAACAGCATTCCTATAGTCTACCAGGGAGGTTACCTGATCAAAAAACGAGATAAGATTAGTTTGGCAGGATTTTTTCTTGGCAAATCTACTGCATTGTTTTCAAGGTGCTTACAGACTGACTGCTTTATAATCTGCTCTAGAATTTTCTCAGGGATTGATGTTAGGCTGACATCTGTAGTTCCCAGGTTCTTCATTTTTGCCCTTTTTGAAGATAGGGACAACATTAGCCCTCTTCCAGTCATCCAGCACTTCACCCATCCTCCATGATTTCACAAAGATAATAGACAGTGGTTCTGAGAGTTCTTCAGCACAGTTCCTTCAGTACTCTAGGATGCAGTTTATTGGGCCCTGCCAATTCGAACTTGTTCAAAGTGATTAGGTATTCCTTGACCATTTATCAATCTCAAACTCCAATCCTGCCCCTTCAACTTCACATTTGCTAGGAGGGTGATAGACCCTCTTTTGGGAGAAGACTGAGCCAAAGTAGGAATTGAGCACTTCTGCCTTTTCTTTGTTGTCTGTTATCATTTTGCCATCCTCATTAAATAGCTGTACCACTGTTTCTTTTCTCTGTCTTTTACTATGGATGTACCTGAAGAAAGCTTTTTTGTTGTTTTTAACATCTCTTGTTAACCTTAGTTCATTCTCAGCTTTAGCTTTCCTGATGCCATCCCCACAATTCCATGCTTCCTGTCTGTACTCTTCCTTTGTGGCCTGGCCTTCCTTCTACTTCCTGTATGTGTTCTTTTTTTCAGGTAATCTCTAAGCTTTTTGTGAAGCCACATTGGCTTCTTCTGCTGTCTTCCCCCTCTTTGCCTTGTTGGAGTTGATTGTCATTGTGCCTTTAGAATTTCCTTTTGCTGTGAGAGAATGGGAAATAATGACAAGGACATTGGGACTTGGGAATCCTTGTGACACCGCCCAGAGAGCCTCCGGGCTTAGGGCGGTATATAAATTAAATTAAATAAATTAAATAAATAAATGACAGGTAATATGCATAGTTTAACTCGTATTTTTTCTTCTAGTGGAAATGTGCTGGATCCACAAAAGTTGACTGACTACCACTTATTGTTACTAGTAGTCAATACAATTTGTCTCTCTCATTTCTTGCTCCATAGAGGCACAGAAGGTGCACCCTTTTTGTATCTGTTGCCCAGCAAATGGTTTTACAGAGGAGGAGCAGTGCCAATGAAATTGTAGAAAGTGCTTCCCTTCAACCCATGACACTGCAACTGCATCTTGGAACAACACACTTCAAGCGCCATTTTGGAGAAGACCATCTCTGCCTCCCTGTATTGCCTAATGGCTTGTTATTCCTATAATGGAGCATACTAGAGGCATTTCCTGTTGGCTGCTAGAATTAAATTGATGGTTGCTACTAGTGACCATACTTGACGCGTGGCTAGATCTATTAATACATGGTGTTTTTATTGGTTTTTTTTAAAGTAGTATTTACTTTCAAAGTCCATTTCCATGGACATTTCTTTAGACGTTTTTGCTTTTAGGCTTCAGCTGCCAGAACTTTTGAGGACTCTAATGTATTTGGGTGGGGAATGGTCATTGCATAGAATATTATGTTTAGCACATAATATTTATAATTTCGGGGCATGATCTACAAATGACCACGTTATAAGTGAAGCATCACCTCCCAGCATAAAAAGCCATGTCCCTAGGCTCACACTGAAGAGCCTGGAGGCTGAGAAAACAGGATACCTGGATTTGTACCTTTGGCCACAAACTATTACATTGCAACTTCCTTCTCTCAGTTAACATAAGTATTTGGATGCTGTTGGTAGTAACTATCTCACAATAAATATATTAAGGACTGAGGCTGTTAACTGTGCTTCAGAATGCAGTAATATTTGACAGCAGAAATAAAACTTCTAGTGATTCTGTAAAGAACAATGAAAAGGGGCCATAATGTATCTTCTGAAGGAAGGCACCACATGGAGTGACCGTGTAGATGACTAGGCAAAGGTGATTGTTAACATACCAAGGGAGTACATAACGGGGGATGTTGTTGTGACCTTAACTTTTAATGGTAAAACCTTGCTGTGCACAAGGGGCATTAGATGTAGAAACTTGGCAGGCGTTGATTTATGGATGAATGACTGTTGTGAGGCAGCTATTATAATCTCTCTTTAAAGGCTCAGGCTTGTCATATGACAGGTTGCAACGGTTCAACAGAGGAGAGTTCTTGTTCTGCCCTGTTACAGAATAATTACTTCGAAAAGCTCTCCAAGGTAAACAAGTAAACACAAGAATATATGCACGTGGGTAAATACATATGTATTTTATTATTTTTTAAATTTCTTAGACACCTACTACTAAAAATAGTCTATATATAGCACTGCACATGCTGTCTCTCTGAGCTCTGCTATCACTTGTGATAGGCTCAACTTCTAAATAATTGTGGTAGATTCTATTTAAAACTAATAAATGCTTTTGTGTATTTCTTGCTAGGATATATTACTGGTCAGAATGATAGAGGTCACTATGTAATAAGTAACGGTGAGGAGATTTTGATACTTGAAGATACAGAGGGGGAGGCAAAGATGGCCTTAATCTTACACAAAGTTGGCTTTCATGTATCAGATTTGGACGTTGCTGAGAGTACCAGATAGGAAGCAGACAGATTTGATTCTTTGGGTATAGTCTGCAGGGAAGTTCTATACAAGCTCCATTGGAATGAATGGGAACTGTATCAGTTATTGGGTGGGTGGGAGCAGGGAAAGACAAATCATAGATGCTAAGTACTGATACCCCTAAAGGATTTATTTCTCTTGGAGAAAACATTTAGTGCTTTTTGGTAGGATTAAGTAACTTGACTCAGGTATGTGTCAAAAAGATTTGGGATTGGAATACTGCCTATCTGCTGTGACTTGCACCGTTATTGGAAATGCATGCTTTAAAAAACCCCATTGATATACTTGTGTGCTTAAGTTGGAAAACAATGAATTTAAAGTTTGTTTCTGTATTGTCCCTTAAGTTTTTGTTGTTCCTTTGCTTTCATGTTGTAACTCTGTATACATAAGCACCGGGAACTGAAACAGACACTACTTAAGATAAGCTGTTGTGGATTGCATGTTGGTCTCCTCTCTCCAGAATCCATGGTGCTGTAATGCAGCCTTTCAAAACCTTAAAGTTACAGCAATTGGAAGTACTAATGGTGCAGTTAGAGTGAGCTGTCCTAAACTATCTTTCTGTGATATACATGATAGTCCACAAGAGCAAAGTTAAGAATTTGAATAACGTGTTGGCAGCAGGGCTATGGAGTCGGTACACCAAACCTTCGACTCCGACTCCTCCGTTTTTCTACTGTCCGACTCCACCCAAAATTGCTTCCGACTCCACGACTCCGACTCCACAGCCCTGGAAAGCGCTGTAAATGTCTTTTTAAATTGGAAGCTCTTGTAGGAGCATTTTTATCACTGCCTGAATATGCGCTGATCTTGGCATCACAGCATTTGTCTTCATCTGGGTCCTGTGTCATACACTGACACACAAAATGTTTTCCATCTGGAGTTATGGTGAAATGCTCAACTACAGCTGACTTCATGGGACGCTTCTTTGACATTGACAAATTTTTAAAAATATAAATTCAGAATCAAAATTTATTTTGAAGCCGGAGTCGGTACATTTCTACCGACTCCGACTCCACCCAAAATTGCTTCTGACTCTGACTCCACAGCCCTGGTTGACAGCATGGCTAGAAGAATGTGCATTGTGATCAGCTTGCAAGGATCTTTCCTGGGCAGTTTAGCATTTGGGTCTCCTTGTTCTACTAATGCAGTATTATCTACATGTGTGTGCTTTATACAGTAATCTTGTAACTGTAAATCTTCACTGAAATTGGGAAGAGCTGGTTTCATTTTATTTTCTCCCACTGACCTCATAGCTTTCTAACTTTTGGCCAAAACTATTTCCAAGAAAAATAAATATGGATAAAACAGTCTTCATTTT
Source organism: Rhineura floridana (assembly GCF_030035675.1). Taxonomy (NCBI): domain Eukaryota; kingdom Metazoa; phylum Chordata; class Lepidosauria; order Squamata; family Rhineuridae; genus Rhineura; species Rhineura floridana. Next base: position 117,650,283 of record NC_084487.1, on the reverse strand, counting down.
GCAATACAACTTTCAGGTTTTATGACCTTATAGAGACAAATAAAGCAGAATGCTTCTTTTCATGATAAACTGGCTCTCAAGTAACCCTACTAGTTTGTGTAATAGTGCAGCTTTTCTTGGGAGAGGGGATATGACAAATATGTAGATTGACTGAAAATACCAATATTCATAAATCATAACAAAATAAGCTTAGGCTGCAACTCTACACATCTAGATGGGAATAAAGTCCAGTAGAATACAATGGTTTGGAACTGAAGTTGTTCATGTAAAAGAGGAGGACTTCCACAATCACCACTTTCCTCACCTTCCCCTCCATCTGCACTGTATCTGGCATGATTTCCCAGAGTCCTCTAGCTTCAAGGAGTAGACTTTTAGGGGGCAGAAGAAGCTGCAAAAGAAATGGGAAAAGAAAGGACCCTGTTCTGTGAGAGTGAACAATGCTCATGGAAGGAAATTGGAATCCAGGCCAGTGGAACTTGCATCCTTGAATAGGACTATTCAACTGAACTGAATTCTCATTGAATAATCTGTTTAGTAAATCCTCTTGTAAATTGAAAGTTCTGATGAATTTGTAGTTTCATTTTTTTCATAGACATTGCTGATACTGGGCATGGGCATACCTTTAAAGCCCATGTTAATTTACGCATCTACTTCCCTATCTCTCTTACCCCCCCTTGTGTGTGGGCATGCCTTCAGACCCCTCCCTCTTGCTTTCTCCATCTTGCATGAATGCACTCTTGCCTTTTATACGAGAATACAAGTGTTCAATATGATCTTTGTCTCCTCCTTGTTCCTCCAGAATCTGCATGAAAGCTACTCCATTTTGGTCTTGTTTTTTTAACCTTATTTACATTTAGTACATCCACTGTTTTATATTACATCTTTGTGTGAGTGTGCATGAGGGAGATTTTGAGGAAGATATTTCAGAATAAAAGCCGTTTTAAAAAATTTATTTATTTATTGCACTTGTATACCGCCCCATAGCCGAAGCTCTCTGGGCGGTTTACAGCAATCAAAAAAAGTAGTGTATGTTGTCTCAGGAAATTCAACTGAACATTTTTGATGGAACTTACCTAGTGCTTTCCAAGGAAGGTTTTGGTGAGGCAGAAATAAATTTCTGTTCTGTTAGTAGGTAGGGTAACTTGCTTCGAGATGCCTACTTAAGATATTGGAGATAAAACATTTATTTAATAATAAACATGCCAGTCACATAACATTCATATACCCTCTTTTATTGCATGGCAGAGACAACATGATCTAATATTAGGTTGACTTGGAACATTTTCAAGATAATTCTCTGGGTTTCCCTGTAAGAGTAGTCATTTCTCAGTGTGCCAAATTCAGCTGTGCATATAACTTGATGGAGCTGTCTTTTGGTTGCAGCTTTTGAAGAGAACTACTTTAAAACAAAATCTACATTTGTAGCTACATAAACATTTCCTAAATATCATAGTACTGGCTTGATTGTGGTTTTGGTGTAGAAAGGTTTTTTCCTCTAAGGAAGCTTGTAAGTAACCCATCTAAATTGTAAAACTAATACATTAATTATACTTGCTACAGAAAGCATCATGTTTTTCAGATGTGGCTAGTATGTTACGGTTATATGCATGACTTGTACCTACTTTTGCCCATGGTCTCTGTAGAGTTTCAGTCTGGCAAGTTTTTGTTTTTACTGTGATATGGATAGGCAGTTGTCTATTTTAAATGTGTGCACATTTTCTTATGGATTGAATACTAGTTGAACAGGAAGCAATGGGTGGAATAAAATGGACAGTTTTCATAATGGAAGGAAGGAAGTCGTGGGGGCTACAGATCTCTGAATTGGTGCTGGTGCTTTTTAACTTATTCAGAAGTGAGCTGGAGTGTGTTATGAGCAGTAAAATAATCAAATTTGCAGATGTGGTCAAATAATTTAGGATGGTGAAATTCAAAGCATACTGTGAAGAGTGCCAAAAGGACCTTAACAAACTGAGTGAGTGGGCAACAGCTTGGCAAATTAGAGTCAATGTTAATGCAGGGTGGAGCACATTGGGGTAAAAATCCTTAACATCAGATTGAACCAGTGTATGTGTTTTTTCTGGATATTCATCTAGTTCAGAGATCTGAGGTTGTGGTAGATAATGCTATTAAAACATCAGTTCAATCTGCAGCATTTGAAATACTCTGGAGTTTGGTGACCCTACCTTAAAAGGATATAATTAAAGTTGGTAGAAAGGTACACACAACTTCAATCAAAATTATCTAAGGTTTAAAGCACCTGCCTTGTAAAGAAAGGCAAGAGTGTTTGGAGTTGCTATATTGAAAAGACTAAAGGTGGTGGTGGGAGATAGATGAAATGTAAGTATGGTATAGATCATTACACTTGCACACCGTAGATCTAGGCTCTCTTGGATGAAACCAATTTCTGGGTCCATTTCAGTAAGGACTCAGGCCTGACTTTGACACAGAAGCTGCCTTGGTTGCCCTGTATGATGACCTGTGTCAGAAGAGACAGGGGAATGTGACTCTGTTAATCCTCCTTGATCTTTTCATATTATCACCTGTGGAATTCTTATGGAGTGGCTGTCCCGGTGAGCTTTGCAGTGGTTCCAATTCTATTTGGATGACCATCTCCTGAGGGTGGTGCTTAGAATCTTATTTGGCCCCATGGAGCCTTCCGTCTGGGGTGCTGCAGGGTTCAGTTTTATGCCCCATGCTCTTTCACATCTACGTGAAGCCACTGAGTTTGGGAATGCATTGTGAGTAGTATGCTGAATGATACACTGCTCTATTTCTCCGTTTCATCTCCAGATGTTTCAGTGAATGAGCTAGACTGATATCTGGCCTTGGTAATGGACTGGATGAGAGCCAGTACACTGAAGCTTAGTCCAGGTAAGACTGAGGTGCTGTTAGTGGCTGGTTCCCTAGACTGGATTGGTGGGACATGGCCTGCTATGGATGGGATGACACTCCCTTTGCTGAACAGGGCAAGATGGTCTGAACATATAACAACAATCCTAGCATGACTGCATTGGTTACCAACTGGCTTCTAGACGCAGATCAGAGTGCTGATCTTTAAATCCTTTTGTGGTTCAGGACCCCAGTACCTCAAGGACCACCTCTCCCCACATGAACCAACCTGGATCCTGTGTTAAATCATCTGAGGCCCTTCTCCATATGCCCCTTCAAGGGTGGTGTTGAAGGTGGTGACAGAAGAACAGGTCTTCTCAGTGGTGGCTCCCCATTTGTGTAATGCTCTTTTCAGGGAAGCATGCCTGTTGCCCTCACTGTCTCTGTTTAGGTGCCGGGCAAAAGCTTTCTTATTCGCGTGTGCCATTTGAACTTAATGTTTTGCTTATCTTTTGGAGGGGTGATGTTAAGTTGGATCTGCTCTTTTATATGTATTAACTTTCATTATGGATTATAGAATTTTAGATTGTTTTTACTTTTGCTTTTATACCTGCGTTTCATGTTTGTTTCTGGAAGTTGCTTTGAGTTCATCTTCCTGGAAAAAAGTGATAATAATACCAGCACCCAGGGTCTCATAATTAAATAAATGAGCGTTTGGTTCAATACACAGAAAAAGGATGCACAATTTCGACTTCCGGGAAGGGTGACTTAGCCTGTGCCTGCTTTTGAGACGGGCTCCTGCCTCAAAAGAAGCTTATTCAGATATATCAGTCAGTTTTTTCTTTTTTTTTGACTGATTAAACTTCTCCCGGGTAGGGAGAAACGAAGAGATTAACCTCAAAGCCTATTTTTGTTGGGACGACCAGATCTCATTAATTTATGGGACGAGGTCCAGCCGACGAAGGTGGGACGGATTTTCAACAGCAAGCTCTATCTGATAAAGCGAACGTTCACCTTATCTTCTAAGAGAGAACGCACTAACAGGCAAGCACCCTTCTTTCTATATTTTTCTTTTACTTGACTTAAATTGTTGCTGTTTAAAAGAGATTTGCCAGATTGATCGGTTTTTGACATCTCACTGGGGAGCCATAACTTCTCTCTGCTACGCACTAATTAATAGCTTATCTCTGTTTTTGTTGCAAAAAGCTGTCCTGGATTTGCATTCTAAAGATATACACAGAAGAGGGATTTCTATTCCAGATTTTTATTTTGAAGAATATTATATTGTCTGAGACTACTCTCTTTTTGGTCTATTTTATTTTGACGAATCTGTTTTCTGACGACTGCCATTAATTGTTTCGATCCTGGGAACTGCATTTTGTTTACTTAACTATGGAGAGATAAGGCTGTCTGCTCTGTTTATACTGTGATGTCACCAAGTTTGGAGTATTAACCCAATTGTTGCTGAAATAAGAAGTGGTTTTCCTATATTTTTCTTTTAAAATGGCTATTAAGAAAGTGGCTGAGAATCTGGAAATAACTATGTTTCAGAAAATAATGGATGAGATTGAGATAACGAAACAAAACCTGCGACAGGGTTGTAAGGAGTTGAAAATTGAATTGAGTAAAATGACGCAGGAGATTAAAGATATAGGGGTCCCTGTGAGAGAGGCGACCCTGGAAGGGGTCCCTGTGAGAGAGGAGACCCCGGAGATTGGAACAAACGTGGAACAGGAAAAAGATTTGGAGTCTATGGACTTTAGAAATAAAATCTATTGTTTGGAGACACAGGAGATTAAAGACATAGGGGTCCTTGTGAGAGAGGAGACCCTGGAGACTGGAACAGGGGTCCCTGTGAGAGAGGAGACCCTGGAGACTGGAACAGGGGTCCCTGTGAGAGAGGAGACCCCGGAGATTGGAACAAACGTGGAACAGGAAAAAGATTTGGAGTCTATGGACTTTAGAAATAAAATTTATTGTTTGGAACTCAATGTTATCTCTGAAGAAATTAATGAAGATTCTAGAGATAAAGTTATCAATGGCATGGATAATCTTCTGGACTGGAATGACGTGATGGAGCCCAATATAGAGAAAATCTATGGAATTAACTGCAGCCATGTGACAATGGAAAAACTTTCAAGAGATGACCCAGTGTATTTTGAAAAAAAGAACAGAGATATGATTTTACAGCAGTATTTCAGCAACCTATTCAGAATGGATGGCAAGAAAATATTTGGGATAGAGGTAATTCCCATCAGACTCTTACTATATGACTATGGCTTTGACAGCAAGATTATTATGGAATACTGATAATGGAAGATTGGATACTGAAATTACTGGACTTAACAAGACTACTGAAGATGGAAGATGGAAAATGGAACTAATAGGGATAATAGAACAATGGCTACTGAAATTACTGAACCTAACAGATTCTGATGTGATGGATTAATTGAAATGTTTATTTTGACTATGGTTATGACAATAAGATTATCATAATTAGTAATGAGATGGATTAATCGATATGCTTATCTGGAAAAAAAAAATTGATAGATATATTTCTTAAAGAATTGAAACCTCTCTTTGACTTTTTGTGGAAAGAATAAAGTAATGTTTATGAGATTTGATGATTAAGTAAGATAACTATTGGAGGAAAGTGATTTTATAATATGACTTAAGAGACAGGATTGTTATATATTATAGACTTATAACTGATCTGATCTTTGACAAATGGGAAGTCAATATTTTACTCTTTATTTTTTATTTTTATTTTTATTTTTATTTTATTTTTATTTTTTTGTTTAACTATTTTTGATTTTGTTTTTTGTCTTTGAATGTTTTATGATTTCGTCTTGTATGTTTTATGAAAATTTGAATAAAAATTATTGAAAAAAAAAAAAAAAAGGATGCACAATTTCACACAGAGCATAGTTGACATAGAATTCACTGGGACAGGATGTGGAAGTAGCCACTGTCTTAGATTATCTTAAAAAGGGCTAGACAAATTAATGGAGGATGTCCATGTGAACTAGATCTTTTGATTCCTGTGACTTTAAAATTGCTGTGTTAAATTTAAGCTGCTAATTTTCAGTTTATATTTGAATAGCATGTTGGCTTTCTATTATGAGCAGTTTCTCATTTGTGACTCTGTAAAACGTTTAGGTCATGGGACCGGTGATATGAGTCTCCTGTTTGTGTGAGGGATTTTTTCTGCTTGTCTGGGACTGTAAGCACCTAGAAGACCATAATATAGGTTTGGAGAAACTTTGTCCCTCCAGATGTTGCTGAACTAAAAACCCCATCATCTCTGGCCAATGGCCATGTTTGCTGGTGCTGATGGGAGTTGTAGTTCAGCAACATCTAGAGAATAAAAGGTTCCCCACACCTACCATGAAACATGGCCAATGGGCTGGCTTACTTGAGATTAGCAGGGCGGCTTTATTTGTCGTATTTTTTACATGTGACTAAAAAAAAAAAAGCCCTTGCCATTTCAACGTTGTGTAAGGAGGGGGTATGGATTCTGATTAACAACCTTGGTATTTCTGATAACAAGCAGGCTGTATATTACACTTACACCACAGCTTGCATTACTGATCCTGCTCGATTTACGATGGTGACCTTTTAACTAAGATGAATAATGTTCATTTTAAACACAAAAAGGTGCTTAGGTCACCTTGTTCCTGCTAGTGAGCTTTCCAGATAGACTGTGGCAGGGTAAAGAGAGGACTGATGGAATAGAAAGTGGCCTTGTACTCTTTTTTTTTTCCCAGGGTGTGGCAGAAAGGGCTTCCTGCTGGCTGCTCAAGGAGACAGAATTACTGTTCTGTTGGGGCCCCTGGCTGCTCTAGTCTGGATTTTGGACACTGTGATCTTTTGGTTTATTCAGAGGCACATGATGTTTGTGATATATGAAACATTTCCCTTCCATGTAAACATAGGCAGCCTCCAGGGTGATTGAGCAATCTGAATCCCTTTGTTAGCAATGTCTGATTGAAATTGGGACAAGGCATCTGGCTTATGCCCAGACTTTGATCTGGGGAAGTATATTCCCCCTCCTTTCCCCACCCTTCTTTGTCTTCATGTTGTCTGGCATCTTAAGGACCTTATATAGTGTTTAACCTCTGCCTTGTGGGTCACCAAAGGATAAAATGTTTTCTCTCTCTACTACTTCTCTTGCTAATAACTTCTTATTCAATAGGATTCTGAATGCTCTGTGTTTATAGTTCCTTTTCAAATCTTCCTTGAAATCCTCCTTTTATGCGCACCTCACTGGTCTTTTTTTTTTTTTAATCCCTCTATCATTTGCAGGAAGAGGGGGAAATTGCCTGTTGTTCATGCTGTCCATAGAAGCAAGTCTGACTATATCTTACTCTATATCTATGTGAGTTCTACATCTTGAAATGTTTCTAGAAAGATGAAAAAAGAGGGAGACAAGCTTCACGTCTCATATTTTTCCTTTCCTGGTAATGTGTGGCCATTTCATTTCCTTTAGCAGCACACTCTGGTTTGTGGTATACACTGTGTTTATGAACTTGCATAAGTTGATCATTGTGAGTTTGTTAAATAGAAAAGGCTGGTCTTTGCTCCTTTCATTCCTGTTTCTATAAAAACTCTTCTTCCATAATACCACTTACTATATTGTCAATGTAGTTTTACTGAATTCAGTTGGTGTCACCCTACTTTTTGCATTTTCTCTTTCTTTAGAAAAAATTATAAACTCATCATAAAAGCATCTCTAGTAGGATGAAAGCATAATATAAAATCAATAAAACACAGATTAAAATCAGCAAAATTGAAAAAGCAAGCACACAACTAAATTTATATGTCTAGGTAGGCTTGCTGAAGTAAAAAAATCAGCAGGTATCTAAAACAATATAGTGAGGGTACCTGCCTATTATCAATACACAGGGAGTTTCAGAGCATTAGTGCTGCCATGCTAAAAGGATGACTTCTCAACATTATATGGCACTTGTAAAAGTGCAAGATTGCAGTTCGAAGCAGTTGAGTAGGAATGTATGGGGCAGGGTTAATACTTATTATTTTGTTGTTATTATTATTATTATACCCCGCCCTTTTTCCAAACTGGAACTCAAGGCGGCTTCCAGATAAAAAGTACACATAATTAAGAACATACAAAAATCTGCATTAAAATATAAACTATTGAAATATTAAAACCATTTAACAACATTTAAAATACTGCAAACTCAGTTTAAATAGCCATGCAGATAAAACAATGACAGTACAGCACCCACTTCAAGCCCTGTCCTCAAGACCTTCAGGTCCCAAAGCCTGTAATAATACTTCCAAGCAAATTTTTTCTAGTGTTTCTTTAGTAGTGTGATGACCACCAGACGGTGGGATTTCTCAGTGTGCCATGTCAGCTTGGAATTTTCAAGGACAGTGGATGAGGATTGTCTACTAGTTGCTGACAGTAATATTGCATTGGTCCTTCATTAACCTTGCATTCTTTTCCATACTGCTGCTTTTTCTAAGGTGGCATGGGAGGTTGTCATTCTGAGGTGAAAGATGCCAGTGTTTTGGAAACCTGTTAACTTTCTCTCACCCTCAGCTTTCTGATGGCACTTCTCTTGATTAATACCTTTGAAGTGGTTCTAAAGTGGTAGATGGATTTGCTTACTCAGACATCTGGAACATTATTACAAGGACGCTGAAATCCAACAAATTTGTCTTCTTAATTAGACTGTACTTTTAACCCCAAGACTCTTAATCTTTCAAATCTTAATCTTTCTGTACGGACTCCCAAGTGTTAACATGTTTTCTGATAGAACATCTTAGGAATTCATTTTTATATTAAGGGAACTCTGATGGTTACTGTCTCAACTGCTCATATTCAGAGTCTGAGGTGGATGTTCTGAAGGTGGTATTTAGGGAGCACTCCTAGACAGGAGCACCTCGAGGTAGTGCTGGTTTTCTAAGCTACTCCTGAGAGAATCCAGATTCATCTTGAAGATTTCATCTGACTCTTGCATATTGCAAAGTAGACCCTACACTTCACTGGACTTTGAAGTCCTTGTCCCTACTCCCCACCACCACCACCAAATCAAGCTGGCCCTCAACACAACCAATAGGGGAAGCAACCCCAAGAAGAGCAGAGCTTGTTCGTTGCTGTCCAGAACTCTGCAGCTTCAGCTACAAACAGTTGTAAATGGTATCTAGAATTCTCATGTATCTACATAAATGTTCAGTCTGGCTTTAGCTATTAAGTAGCTACCAAATAACCATATTTATCCATAAGAGGTATGATTTAGGTAGTGCCAGAGCACAATACATATTCAAATAGTGTTATCTTATATTGGAAGGATTTTTCCTGAAAGAGATTTGCAGATGGGCTTGCCCTTGGAGAAATTCTATAATGCAGAAAAGTAATAGTCTTGAGTGAATGTCTTATCAAAAGAGCCCTGTATTGAGCAAGAGAGACAATGTAACATACTTACCCTTTCTCTTTTGTTTTTACTTATTTGTATTTTATATTAAGGTGTATGTTTCAGAAAATCTTGTTAAGAACCTGGTGCATAAATGTCAAGGTACCACTTGAGGAGAATTGCAAATTATCTTCTATTTTTATTTTTGTCATCTTCTGTGGAATGAATACTCTAGCACTGCAACTGAATTTCTTATTGTATTTTTGACTTGCAGCTAATACAGTAGGGCCCCGCTTTGCAGCGTTCCACTGATAAAGCAGTTGTCAATTGCAGAAAGGCCCCGCTCCTACGGCGCTTGTTCCACTTTTACAGCATTTTTTGGGTGTCGGGCACCATTTTAGACAATGCTAGTCAATGTGTTCTGCTGTACAGCGGATTTCGCTTTGTGGCGGTGGTTTGGAACAGAACCTGCTGTATGAGCGGGGCCCTACTGTATGCTGTTAAAAAGCTATTGGCTGATGCTTTTATTACTTAGTGGGGTTGAATAAAATCTTCATTGCTGTTGAGGTATACCAACTTTATTTGTTTCTATAAAGGATTGTAGCCGAAAGGATTAGTAAAATAGCTGCGGCTAGTAAACACTTCTATGTCTGTTGCAAATAACTCTTAATAGGAACAGACAATGGTTAAATCTCAGTCACATTTAGTAAAAGAAAAAGTGAATCTGACTTGTGTAACTTCAGGCCATCTTGGTGAACTTGCTGGTGAGAGAGAGGACTTACCTGTAATCATTACAGTAGGGCCTCGCTTTTCAGCATTTTGCTAATATGGCAGCACCAGCGGGGTGATCAGCTGGAGCCCGGGGAGCTCTGGCCGCCGTGCTCTAGCTGACAGCAATCAGCTGGAGCGCAGGGAGCTCGTGCTAGTATAGTTTTACTTAACTGCAGTACAGAGTGAATTTAAACAACTTAATGTTTACTTCGCACTTTCTACTTTGGCAGATCCAGAACTGACCCCACTTGCTTTATTTTTTATAATTTGATGCTGTTGCATTAATTTTGTTAAATTATGGGGAAATGTTTTTATTTTTTACAAAATATAAATATCTAACTTGTGTTAAGCTTACATATGAACTTGAAAAGGACTCTTAAGTTGTTGCATTTTTGTAAGGGTTTTATCTAACTAAGGAAAAATGTTTAGATAAAGATGCTGTTAGAATGAAGTTGGATTGTAAATAAGTTAAAATAGGCTGGTTCATTCATGACATCCATTTGAAATGGGTACTTATTCTGCTATAGATAGATTTGCAAAAAAGGAAAAGATGCAAATTTTGATTTCTTTATGTTATAGAAATATGGTTTGCCTGATACGGTATACTCAGAAACTTTGATTAATATCTGAGGTCTGTGAAAGGTCAGTTTTTGCAAGTTAATGTTAATGGCAAAACAAAAATATATACACTCTTGTCAAATGAAAGTACAGGCTTACTAAATTAGATGTTCTTAATGTTTACTTTCAACCTGGGACTAGCTCAATCACACATAATTGGGAAGTCCTTGATAAAGGAAATGTAGCCCTCTTTGACAACTGCATCCTTTGTCAAAAACCATACATGTCAAAAGTGTGCTTCTGTTCCAGAATGAAAGTTTGCTGGTTACCATTCTGGCCCTGCGTACAGAGCTGTGTGTACTCCATAGTCTGAAGTTCTCTGTCCAGACAATTCAAATTCTGAATACTGCAACCATATCAATCATGCAATTTGGCACCATTTTCCACATCATTTTATTCTGGTTATGCTATCCCTGGGTAGAGGCCAGGAGTTGTGGAGGACCAGGGGTCTGTGATTTTTGACTGGCCTTGCCCAAATACTGTAGTAGTCATTCCCACCTCTCTCCTTGGCAAGCACCCCCTCTTTGGTGGTCTTTTCCTTTGGAAAGCCCAGTGGAGAGGGGATTGAGCCAATTTTAACACTGTTGCTTATATATGTACCAAGTGTCTTTAAGCCGCAGTACCCAGGCAAGCTACTTCTCCCTAGCCTTTCCTGCTCCGGAGTTGGAAAAGATAGTGGGCCTTTCTCCTGGGTTAGCCCAATCCCGCCCTTCCTCACACCATTGGAGCTTGGGAAGGAGCGGAGATCGCTGTTCAACTATCACTACAATTCCTGCTTATTTCTGCAGCTTCAAAGTTGGAAGTAAGACTAGTTGCTTACCGCACTTGCCAGAGGGTAGTGCCACACTTGCCATGGCAAACAAAATTGTTGAAGCCTGTGGAATACACAGGAGCCCTGTGACCTGGCCAGTGGAAACCTTACTTTGCCACCGCTCTGGTTTCTGAAGTTTCAGCAGTCCTTGCTCATGCACTTGCAATCATGGATCCATGGCAACAATTCCTGGAAACTTCTTGAAATAAAATGGATTGTCTTGGAAAGTCTGCTCTGTGTTTCCATGGAACCATAGCATTCATATCCTCTTTGTATTATAACCTCAGGCTACTGGCCTGAAGGGTGAAACTCCTCCCTTCAGCTCTTAATGCTACTCTAGAAGGCTTTCCTGCCTGTTGACTAACCTTATCCTCCCCATTAATATGACTGTATGTAAATAATGTTCTTCTTGGGGTTTTGTCCCTAAAAGTACAGTAATGAATATTACTGATTAGAGAATTTTAACCATGAATAAGATGATGGTGCCAACACCCAATCTGGCCTGGTATTTATGTGATCTTATTGGTGGCTTCCCATAGATGTCACCTATCTGGTTGTCAACAGTCCAGACACCTTTAAATTTATTTGGCTGAAAATAGAAGAATATGTGTGCATTTAATGAATGCAGTCAAGGGTTGTTTGTCTGCTCAAGGAAAGGTTTATATAATCTGATTTTCAAAACTTGCTGGCCTTTTTCTCTTTTCAGTGAGCAAAATATTTCTCCTATATTAAATATCCGTTAGCTTCAGTGGGATCAAAGTTGAGTGGAAGACCAAACAGGAGCCAATAGAAGGCAGGAGGGTTCAGTTTTTGCCATATGAAGCAGATGGGAACTGAGCAAGGGGATTGTTTATGGGGACATTAATGATGGCAATAATGACTAAAAATGCCTCTCAGCATATTGGAGCAGGAAACAGATTATCATTAAATGGCAGTACCTGGGGAACTGCACAGTGTTTCTCCATATATTTTTTGCTTTGTCTTTATTCACTGCTGTTTTGAAAATATAGTCATTTACAATAAGCTTGAAATCTGCTTTTTCCTGGGAAAGATGGATTCCAATAGGTTTTGATACCCTGAAATTTCCCTGGGGCAAGTTGTAATTGGCTCTCATAGTTTTGTTGTTGAGGATTGAAGGCAGGGCTATCTTTTTGGGGCTTTTGTAAGAGCTGATCCCCAGGCTTTAGAGGTTTTCCAGCCTTACTTGGAGATGCCAGGGATTGAACCTGGGATTTCTTATATGCAAATCATGTACTCTTATCACTGAGCTATGGTCCTTCTATGTTTTAAATGTTCCCACATTAGAAAAACATCACTGAGCTTAGGGAACTAGTATGTCAGGGTAAAGGGTTCCAGGCAGTCCTTCTTCCCGACATAGTTGTTTGCTGTATGAAAGGAGGATTTTTTTTTTCATTCAGAAGAATGGGGAGCATTCAAACATAAAATCACCTACCTGCCATCTGATGACCAATCCATGGAAATCTCTGTGTGATTTTGTACAACTAAGTAGGTGCTTTCCACTTGGAAGCAACATAGTGATTCCAGATGCATTGAAAGGAGAGAAAGTAAGTCTAATAGAGTGGAGAAAGTATATATAGATCCCACCCACCCCTGCAAACAAACACATAATACTAGGACTCACCTAGTGAAATTGACAATGGATTCATGGTTGGCAGAAGGTGGTTTACTACTCACAAGCAACACTTAAAAAAAAAAATCTAACGTAGCAGTTAATTCCAAAACTTTACAATGGTTTCATTATTAGTCAGTAACTGTTTTCAGTTGAGCTTTCATCACACAGATCTTTAAGATTTCAAATGCTTTTTGCGTTTCAGAAGTGTGTTGTACTAGAGTTCAGCAGTTTTCCTTGCAAAGATTTACTTTTTTAAATATATATGATACTAACTTCAACAGTGTGTATACAGAGTATGCAGCTTAAGCTACAGAAATATGATTAACAACCTTCATAAGTGGGCTGATTCTTCCAGTGTTCAACTTTTCACTTACAATGTTATTTTGGGGGATTCCATGAATTACATACATTAGAGATGACAAACACTGCTTAGTAAAGTTTGGGTTCTCTGTTAACAGCAATGCAACAGGATGTGCTGCCACTTTCCTGTAAGCTTGCTGATTTGGGTTCTTCTACAAGAGTGTTTTAACTGCAAAAGCCCCATTTCATTATTTGAGTAGAAGGGGGCACATAATCTGCCTCCCCCCCAAAAAAAGAAGGTTAGAATGAGCCCTTTGAATTCAAAAGTGGAAGACAGGAGTTGTTTTTCTGTAAATGACTGACTACATTGTGCTGCAAGAACAGAAAGTACTTGAGTCTAAATTGAATCTTTCAACTTCTGCCTGGCAGCAAGTGAATCTGAAAGTGTGTGTTTTAATTAGGAGGCTATTAGATATTCTGAATTATGGAAGGAAAGGAACAGAGAATTCAGAAACCAAGATACATTGCTTTTTCTTGTTTCTAGTTGCTGCTATTATATGAAAAGGATACAGAAGGAGCTAACTCTAAATATGTAAATTAGAGTAAAATCTGATCTTAAGCCAAATAAAAACTGATGCAGTTTTCTGCTGCCATTGCTAAAGTGCTAGGGTTCTTTGAAACATTTCCCAGTGCTCCCAGTTTTCAAATCTGTGGTCTGTGGCTTAGAACATTTTGTTTGGAGATGAGTGAGGTTGTGATTACTAGGCCTTCTTCTGTCTGAACTTCCTTTATGTAGTTTTAGCATTGTCTTTCAATAGACAAGAAGTAACCTTTGTAAAAAGAAGTATCATTTTAAAGAGAAGTATTCTCATAAAAACAGGTTGGACAGTGAAAGATCTGCAAGCCTAAAAGATCTCATATCAAAATTTCACATATGAGAGCAATAATATCACTTTTTGCAGGGTTCCTGACTGCATAGAGAGCAACCTAAAGTGTATGCACATCACTGACATGTGGGTTGGAATCTGCCCCACCTGAGGTGTTTTACAAACATTAGTTGGATGTGTGGAAGGACTATAATTAAGATGGCTGTTTAGGTATACCACTTGTTATACCACTTTTGGTGTTGGTAACAATGGAAAGGCAGTATGAAATGGAAATGGACTGCCTTCAAGTCGATCCCAACTTGTGGTGGCCCTACGAATGGGGTTTTCATGGTAAGCGGTATTCAGAGGTGGTGTCCCATTGCCTTCCTCTGAGGCAGTATAGGAAACTATTCTCCCAACTATTCTGTCATGTCCAGCCAGTACTTGCCCTTCACACCCTTCATAATTTTCTGTTGTGTTTTTGTTTTTTCCCCATTTCTCTTCAGCATTGGTGTGTCCTGCTGCCCCTTCTACTCTCTCCTGACAACTGCTTAGATGTATGCTACTCTTTTCCCTACTCCAACCTGCCTTGGCCATTTTCACAGTCCTTATTTCTCACTTCCTTTGGTAAAAAGCCTGCTGATCCTTTTTGTTCCTCCAACATAGCCTGCAGCCCCAAGGGACTCATCCATTCCAGTAGGTGTGGAGTGAAGGGTACAGTAGTGGTGGATCTATAATACCAGAGGAGCCAATGTGTTGCCTTCCATATGTTGTACTCCAACACCCATCAATCCCAGCCAGTATGGCCAGTGGTCAGGGCTGATGGGTGTTGTCCAACAATATCTGGAGGGTACCATATTGGCTGTCTCTGCTCTAGTAATAGAGAAACAATGGGAGCACTTGGTCAGGTCTCCTTCTGCTGGTCGGGGTCTAATCCCCACAGTTTCGTGAGATAGCAGGTAGGCTACAGGCGTGCTGGGTTGGTCTAGGCCTCTTTTGTGCTGAATTGCCCTGACTGATAGACAGAATCAGACTTCAGAGCTGGATAGCAACCATTGGCACAAGTTAGCATTACTGAATTGCCAGAGTGCTACTCCTGTATTACATTGCCTACTGTTCTTATCTCCAGCTATTGGCTCCTTGCATTACTCAAAGCTTTAGAATCCAGGGGTGAAGATGGTGCTCCTTTAAAGCAGGTGTGGGGAACCTTTTGCCCCCCCCAGATGTTGCTGAACTACTACTCCCATCATCTCTTGGCGTTGGTCATGCTTGCTTAGGGCTGATGGGAGTTGTAGTTCAGCAACATCTGGAGGGCCAAAGGTTCCCCACATCTGCTTTTAAAAGCTGCCATTGCTAACAGTTATTGGCACATGAGCCTTCCCTGCTTTCTTGCAGCTGTGTTTCTGTATGGGTCAGAATTCTACCCACTGGGACTGCTTTGACCAGTCGTCATTCCAATGTTGTACTTGGGCAGACAAGGCCTGAGTTTTGATGTTATAGAACCTGGAAATTAACATTTTGAGGCTTCAGTCACATTCCAGTTAAAACCAGTGAATGCTATTTTAGCTTACAGTACATAGGCTACTGGATTTTTTATTTTTTAATTGTAAACCGAATGGAATGTTGAGAGTGAAAGTGCTGCGTTCTTATTGGACGCTGATGGCCATTAAGTGCTGGAATAAGAACACTGTAGCTGTAGCACTGTGTCCATGGCAACATAGTCAGACTTTTGAGCACATAAAATGTAAATAATTTGACCTTTCTAAACAAATGTCAAAGATTTATAATAGCAATAATCATCTACATGTTGGGCCCTTTCTGGCAATTGATGTTGAGTTGGATCTCAGCTTTACTAGGTAGTCATTTTATTGCTAGGAAAAGTTAAATTGGAGGTCATTATTACTTACATATCCAGCAAGTACTGAGCAAGCCTAACTCCTTACAGGCCTCTTGTTGTGAAATCCACCTTGTGAACAACATTTCTTTTGATATTTGTGAGTTGCTTGTGTGTGATACAGATAAAATTAGACTATTTCAGCAGCTTTTTAAACGTTATTTTACTTTCTCTGAAAATGCTTTGTTCTTGTATAAATATAACTGCAGCAGACATTTACACTGTATCTACATAAAATAACTAAGGCTTCCACCTATTATGCATTTGTATACAACAGTTAACAAAGAGTCAACTACCGGAAAGTGTAGGGTCAAGGAGGAGGAAGAGAAGAACAAAAAGGGAGAAGAGTTTATGCGGTAATACAGTCTAAAAAGCATTGCAGGTCCCCCCCCCCCAAATATTGCTACTTTGCTTTTAAAGGGAAACTGCTGACCTGGCTTGTGAGGAGTCATCATCAACTGTCTCCAGCACTTTCAAAAACCAGCAGCTGGCCTTGTTTCTCCGAGTTTCTTTCTATTCTTCCATTTCTCCATTGTCTATATAATTTGATGCATTGTTCAAAGGCAGGGACTCATCTTCGTATATACAATTGTCATTGCTGGTTTCAATCCCATTAAAGGTGAGCTGTAAATCCAAGTAGATAGTTACAATATAGAAGCTGCGTTTAATTGAAATTACTCTATTCTATATCTAATGCTATACCAATCTTAAAAAGAACAGTAGCTAGCCTATTCTTGAACAATTCAGTAATCGTGCATCGGGTAAGTTTCTTTGCTAGCTAAATGTGTCACATTTGAATCACTCTTCTGTCAACCAATTAAGTGGCGTGTTAACAAAAAGCTTCTGCGAGGTAGGAGAAGCTTGAGAGAAAGTGACTAGCCTAAGGCCCCGTCTGGTAAGCTTCATAGTTGAGGAGGGATTTAAATTGGAGTTTTTCATGTTATGTTGAAGCCTAACATTCCAGCTGTACCACTATACTAGATCAGTTCTTTAAAAATCAGAATTATGAACAATGTTAATTGACAAAACCTGTTGTTATTGGAATTCGTTTATTGAAGCAGCTATTGCAGGGCTTGTAATGTCATCTTTGGATGCAAGGCTTGACATTACTCTGCACTGGAGAGCCCTAGAGTTCCCATAATGCTGCTATATGTGAAGGAAAGGAAAGAACATACAGAAAGTCTGCTGGATCAGCCCAGTTGGTCTATCTAGTCCAGTGTCCTGTTCTCACAGTGGTCAATCTATAGGAAGCCCAAAATCAGGATCTGAGTGTAATAGCATTTGTCCCACTTCGATTCCAAGCAACTGATGTTTAGAGGCACACAGCCTCTGACAGTGGAGGTAGACTAAAACCACCTTTACCAGTAGCCATGGATAGCCTTATCCTCCATGAATTTGGTGGCCATCGCTACATCTTTAAGTGAATTCCACAGTTTAACAAATTAATGTCCTGAATCTTCCAACAGCCAGCTTTATTGGTTGGCCCCATGGGGAGGAGAGCCTGACTGGGAGTCCAGAGTCTGTGAGCTCAAATCTCTGCTCATGTCTCCTGGGTGTCAAGGGCCAGCTAAAGATCACCCCCACAGTGAGTGGCTCGGGTTACATTTTCTGCCACCTGAGCAGCTGTGAGCAAGCTGCATAGTCCCAAGGAGCCCAGTTGCCCCCCAGCTGGCAGTTGCAGACAAGGAAGGACTGGCTTGTGCAGCTGTGGCAAGCTGAGCAGGCCCTAACCAGCTGGGGAGGACTAGCCTCAGAGGGAGGCAATGGTAAACCCCCTCTGAATACCACTTACCATGAAAACCCTATTCATAGGGTCGCCATAAGTCGGGATCTACTTGAAGGCAGTCCATTTCCATTTTCCAACCTCTAGTATTGTGAGAAAAACTCTCTATCCACTTCTCCACACAATACATAATTTAATAAACCTCTATCATGTTCTCAGAGCTTGGAAATAATTCGTTAGGAAAATCAAATTACTTGCAATTGAATACTTTTTTGATGAATGAGTGGGTAATTCCTTTACATTTTGATTGTAATAGAACGAGCAATAATTTCATTACTTTTGAGCTGTAATTGTAATGAATACTGTGTTTCCACTTGCTGTGAGGGAGTAGTCCTCCCTGCCTACTTTGCTCCATTTGCAGCATTTTAACTTTATTGCACCCCAAGGGAAAATGTTTGCTTTGTGGCAGGGCAGCGTCTGGAAGGTGGTTGAGTGAGAGAGACTATGCTTGCTGGCTCAGAAAGAGTGTGGGGGTGTGTGCACGTGGTTTGATGGGCAAAGCTGTGAGTGGTGGCCTCTGCCTCCCTCTCTATCTCCCCTCTCTTACCATCAGAGAGATGAGTGATCACCACTGCTAGCTAGCCGCAGAACCAAAGGAGCAGAACCAAAAGCCCCCTCACAGCTGCAGCTTTGGGGCGAGCAAGGGGCAGGCAGAAGTTGTAGCAGCAAGCAGCCAGGATCCTAAAGAGCTGCTGCTTCCAGTTTTCTTTCCTGCCCTTCCTTTCTCCCTAACAAACAAGATGTGTTGGCGTGTGTGCGTTGTTGCGTGAAACAGCATACATTACGTTGGAGTTAAGTTGAGCAAGAAACTTCTTCAGAGCATTAGAGCATGTTAAGAGTCTTTATTAAGACATTATGGCCAAAGGCTTAAGAGTAAATATATGTAGAGTTTCTTCAGTCACCCCCCTTCTGGTACATCTCTCTTCAAAAGTAAACACAGAAGAGAACCTCTCAGTTCAGAGGCAATACACAGAAGACTCAGCTTAACACAGATAGCTGCTAGAACTTTTCCCAGTTTATCGCGATGGCTACCATAGCAACGGCCTTGGCAGTCCGTTCCCAGACTGGGCAAAGACATAACTCCCCCTAGTTACAGTTTTTCAGACTTGATGGAAAACAAACTCAGTGACAGTGCGGTTCAATGGTCAACAAGATGCATCTTCATCTTCTGAGGATGGTATTCCCAGGAAGTTCTTTCATGCAAATTTAAAAAATCCACCTCCCCATGGCAAATGCAAAGAGTTCCAAACAGGCACTTGTCTAGGCACTTGTTAAAAGTCATTGTATAGTTTAACTTGCAGTACAATATGTACAAGTAAGTCACTTTATGTTTAATGGAGCTTACTCCCAGATAAATCAAATTGGGTATAGGATTGCACTAATTAGGCAAGATAAGTACTGGTTGAAGCCTTGAAGCTATACTAATTTGCAGGGGTGGGGAGGAGAAAAAAATATGACACTTTATGGTACAAAGATACATCAAACAGATTAAGGGAAGTAAAATTTGATGCCTGATAATGCAAGGACTAACCTGCAATCCAGTACATGTCTATGCAGAAGTAAGTTCCATTGGGTTTTATGGTGTACATTGGAGGACACACTTACCTGGGAGTAAGCCCCATTGAACCCAATTTATGTCTGAGTAGTCTCCTTTTGCAGTCATTTTAATTCTGCCTTCTGTATCTTCACAACAGCCATGTGAGGTAGGTTAGGCTGAGAGGGACTGGCCCACGGAAGTAAATAAGCAAAAACAGTGTTGAGTAAAAATTTAAAATTTGCCACCCTGGGCTCCTACTGAGAAAGGACGGGATATAAATCTAATAAATAGATGATAAAATGTGAAAATGCTCATGCTATTTTGGTTGCTGTTAGTGTTTTTTATGTCTACTGTCTCATAACTTTTTTTGCTAGAGAATGTTTCATACAGATGTTCAGAGGTTACTTTTTTAAAAAAATAGTGCAAATTCTAGAGGTTTTGTTTAACTTGAGTTCTTTGCATGGTTTAGGGTTGCCATTATCAGGCTCTTGTGCATCTAACAGCTGTGGGGCAGGTAGAAATTAAATGGAGTAAGGCTTTTCTACTATGGAAACCAAAGACCCTCCGTGGCGCAGAGTGGTAAGCGGCGGTAAAGTAGCTGAAGCTCTGCTCACGGCCGGAGTTCGATTCCAATGGAAGGAGGAAGTCGCATCTCTGGTAAAAGGAGTCGAGGTCCACTCAGCCTTCCATCCATCCGTGGTCGGTAAAATGAGTACCCGGCATACGCTGGGGGATAAAGAAAGGCCAGGGAAGGAACTGGCAAACCCACCTCATATATATGGTCTGCCTAGTAAATGTCGTAAGACGTCACCCTAAGAGTCAGAAATGACTTGCACTTTAAGTGCGGGGACACCTTTACCTTTTTTTTAAATATAGTAAAGTGGGTGCCATGCGAACCTCTCTGGGGAGAGTGCTCCACAATAAGACAGAATAGCAGGGTCAAGATTTTGGGTGTGCAGAACTCTATCCAAAAAAGTCAGGTAACATACAGTATCTTATGTTGGCGTGTGCGTGTATAGATCATACAAGGATGGAATCCAAGAGTCGCATAGAACAGGAATAAGCCAGGCCAGGCAAGTTTCTTGTAAGAGTCTTTACTAGGCAAAGACATTAGACACAGTTCTCTTCACAGACAGCTTTTCCCCCACACTGAGCTTTTCCAAGCATCCCACCTTATCAGGCTTCCCAGCCAGCTGCTGACCTTGGCAAACTGGCGCTCTGTTCTCACAGCTTAACCCTTCTGCTTCAGGTTTCACTCTCTTTGCTAAAAAACCCTGTCTGTGAGTCTCACAGCCTGCTTCACTGACCAACAGCCCCCACCTGAGACTCACAGATTACAAAACTTCATTGTTCATTATTACATTTCTACAATATTAACTTTTCATTACAATACATATCAGTACATGGTTTGTTTTCTTACAGTTTCTATTTACATTTTCAGTTCAGTTCTTGTCTCTTTATTTCTTTATTCACACAGGTTTTACAGAGTCATTTTTGTTCACTTTTATTTGATAATACATTTATATTTCATTCCTCAACACAAAACTTCCACATGAGATCCATTGTTTCTTTATCTATTGGTCCTTCTTTTTCCCATTCTACTGGATATTTATCTGTTTCATTATTCTGTTGTGTAACATTAAATGTGAATCTCTGAGGTGGTTGACCTTTCGTTTTTCTTTCTGATCTCCTAACATTATCTATTTCCATTTCTTCCTCACTTTCAATTTTACTTGGACCTGCACCTGTGTCTGCACTTGTACTTGGCATTTCTTGCATTGCCATGTCTTCACCTCTCAGCCTTTTTACAGTACGTTTGCCACCGTGTATTAGATCAGTCAATGCCGTTCTTAATGGAATTTGCTGCCCAAAAGGAACATCTGCTGCTTCCTGCTTGCTTGCACTATCTAGGATAACTGTTTGACTGTCTCTCCAAGGTTTATCTATCACCTTTATGCTTCTGCTTAACACTACTTGTTGTTTCTCAGGCAACCAAACTCTATAATATGAATTCTGAAATCCCAAAATGCGTCCTGCCTGAGCTCTTGAGCCTAATTTACCATGCCTTTTCTGTTTTGCAACATGTACCCAGCATTTTGCCCCAAAACGTTCTATGTGTTTCACCCTGGGCTTTCTTCCAGTCAGTTTCTCATAGGGAGACATGCCTATTGTTCTGTGCATAAGGCGGTTCTGAATATAAACAGTGTACAGAATACATTCACCCCAATAAGTGTTATTCATATCAGCATCTGCTAGCATGGCTCTCATTGAATCCTGCAATGACCGGTTCCTCCTCTCTGCAGTTCCGTTGGAGGATGGGCTGAAGGGAGCAGTGAGACTCTGTATTATTCCCTTCTTTTCCAAATATGTTTTAAATGAATTACTGGTAAATTCCCCACCTTGATCTGATTTGATATTTTTGATAACAACCCCATATTGTGTCTCTGTCCTCTGTATAAATGCCTTCAATTTCTCTTCTGCTTCACTTTTCTTTTTCAATAAGAACACATGTGTAAATCTGGAGAAATCATCCACAATCACTAAATAAAACCTTGCTCCACCTTTTGAGCACTGGAAAGGTCCAGCCAAATCCACATGTATGAGCTGATAGGGTTCAGTGGTCGTGCTTTCACAGCTCTTATTTACCGGAGTCACAGTCATTTTTGTTTTATAGCATACCTCACATTCATCCACATGCTCACAATGTGTTAATTTCAAATCTTGACTATGCTTTGGGGTGTTTTGTACCTTTTCGAAATGTGTGTGTGCTAATTTTCTGTGCCATTCATGTAAACAATTATCATGTTTATTTTTATTAACTCCTATCCAAGCACACGTGGGTTTATCAAGATTGCACTCAACCATAAACATCTGGTTCTGTAATTTCCCTTGCATGCATATTTCACCATCTTTTCTCACAAAACATCTATCCCCTTCAAATGTAACTTTGCAACCTATTTGAGCCAATTTTCTTACTGATAGAATATTATATTTTAAACCAGAAACCAATAACACATCTGTTAATATAGTTCCCAAATTACTCAACCTGTAATTTTTGCCTTTTGCAATCGCGTCCTGAGTCGATCCGTCAGCCAGATAAATCTTCTCCTGCGCCGGCTTTGAAGTGTAAAATAAACTAGAGTCTGTGATTAGGCAATTAGACGCTCCACTGTCGAGAAGCCACTTAAGAGTTAATGAGTTTATTGTCCTCCTTAGTAACAAAGTTCACGCTTGTTCTCTGACTTTCAAAGTCCCTGTTATTCCTCTTCTTTAAACAATGTCTCTGTATATGTCCACGGGACCCATAAAAATAACATATTTTATTCTCTTGCCTGCTTCTTTGATTTTGTTGTTGTTGTACAGCCACAGTCTCTTTTAACTCTGTTTTCTTATCCTCTTGTCTTCTATTCCACTCTTGTTGAAGTTTCTGTTCTACAAAGTCCAAATTCAGATGTCCGTCGGGTAAAGTTTCCAGACTAGAGACCAGGACACCCCATTTTTGATCAAATGAAGATAACAGTATATAGACCATCTGAATGTCACTATGATGCACTCCTCTATCTTGCAGCTCAGCATTTAATCTACGAAATTCAGCCAGATGCTCTGTCATAGTCACTTCATCTGTAAAATGCATCTGATAAAGTTTCCGTGCTAAACACAGCCTGCTCCCAGCAGTTTGCTGCACATGAGCGGCTCTTAGCTTCTCCCACATCTGATTAGCTGTCGGCTCATTACTCACCAGCAACAGTTGAGAATCAGACAGCCCCAGAGTAATAAAAGCCTTCGCTTTCTCATCTTTCTTCAACCACGCTGCTGAAGGAGCTGCCGGAGGGGGGTTTTCTACGACATCATTCAAATCTTCTTTAATCAGAACTGCTCTCATTCTCCATTTCCAGCTGGAGTAGTTCACAGCATTCAGCCTCTCCATCGGCATCCCGGATAACAGGTTTACAGCCATGTTGCCCACTCTTACTTGCCTCTTTCTTGCACTTTGTTTCTTCTCAGCACCAACGTCACGTCAACACTCTCGAACCCGCTACCTTGTATGATATGCTGGGCCCATAACCCCTGTTGGCGTGTGCGTGTATAGATCATACAAGGATGGAATCCAAGAGTCGCATAGAACAGGAATAAGCCAGGCCAGGGCAAGTTTCTTGTAAGAGTCTTTACTAGGCAAAGACATTAGACACAGTTCTCTTCACAGACAGCTTTTCCCCCACACTGAGCTTTTCCAAGCATCCCACCTTATCAGGCTTCCCAGCCAGCTGCTGACCTTGGCAAACTGGCGCTCTGTTCTCACAGCTTAACCCTTCTGCTTCAGGTTTCACTCTCTTTGCTAAAAAACCCTGTCTGTGAGTCTCACAGCCTGCTTCACTGACCAACATCTTACAGTAACTGAAGATGATGAATCAAACACCTGAACATTTCCTGTCTGTAAAAAGAGTGCTGGGATAGCAATGCTGAATCGTTAACCTCTGCAATGTACTGAAAACTATGAAAATCCAGTATCCAACTTGTTTATACAATAAGTCCCAAGTGTACATGAAGAGCAGAGATACCCTAAGTCAAATGATGTAGCTTAGGGAATTTTGATGGCCTTTGCTGACTTAAATATTTGTTTTCTGCAGTATAACTGCAGTTTTACCAAGGACAGAATAAATGTTTTAAGGTGTGTTTCGCTTTCAGGGCTTTATCTGGATGTTAAACACAGAGATGCATAAGTCTGTATGGAATTTTTGGAAGACATCCCCCCCTTGAGGATTACAGATGGTTGCACAAATGTGATGTTAGCTACCTGCTCCCAAACACTCCATGTGGAGGGGGCCCAGAATCATTCTGGCTAGCCTTGTGCTACCCCTTCCCCATGTCCTTGTGTCATCAGCTTTTCTTCCCAACTTCCACCTGTTGGGATGAAAGTGAGAATTGGGTCTGTGTGGGTGTAAACACTGACTGACCAAAGTTCCCCGTTGTATTTATTTCTTTTGAAAAATTATATATCAATTGTAATAGTCTAAGCAGTGTACAAGTGACTCAATTAAATGAAGATAGAAACCAGTTAAAACTGTAGAATCATATTTCAGTTAAAATGCCTGCTGAAAGTTTCCCCCCACAAAAATCTTCCAAGTGCTCTCCGTGTAGAATCCTAATTATCACCTTGTTCATCAGATGGAGGTTGGGTCTGGAGCTAGAGGGCACAAGTTTGCTCCTCCCCCTTCACAAGACTTAAGGCAAGATAAAAATAACTTGGAAGTGGCCATATCTGTATAGATGGTAATCTTTCTATGCAGAATAACCAAAGTGCTTAGACTTCATCACAAACCTCACAGGGGTGTTGTATGACTGCATTCCATAGTTTTACTCATAGTTCACAGGTGTCCCAAGAAATAAGGATTTGCTTAAAGCTATTAGTGCATGATAGAGCAGGGTTCTTAATCTTTCCCATAGTCCATACCTAGCATTCCCTCCTGGATTACACTGGCTCTCCTGTTGTCTAGAGAAGATGACTGGAGAAAGGTGCCTTATGCAAGTATCTACTGGCCCAAATCTGCTAATTCCTCCATCCTCTTTTTTAAAATGTTCATATGGTTGACCTGCACGTCTGTGTATGCCATTACATGACTTAGTTGTAGGATACATGAACATCCTCCATAGTCAAGTACTGCTTTTGAAGTAATACTGTACTGAGTGATGTCAAAGCTTTATCTGTGGCATTTTAAACTCTGATAGCAAGGGTAGCCTGTCCATATAGGCGAACTAGACAGTTGCCTGGGGTGCCAAGTTAAGGGCCCCCCACCAAATTCAAGGGAAAAAAGCTAACGAAACAACAACTGTCATTTCTTTGTAGCACTAATGAGATCACTGACCTTACAGAGCAATCTCCCGTCAACTCCCCCCATGCACTGTGGGGCCAATTTTGGGGAGATGTCGGAGGAGGGGGTGAAGCCATGTTCCTCTAGCAAGAATCCTTGCAATGGCTCCTGCTAATTGGACAGTTAGTTGAATCTGTCATTATTTCAATTCCTATGTGCACAGAGAATATGAATTAGAATAAATAAGGTGGTCCATAAAAGAAAAGTAACAGCATTAATCAGAGCATTTTTAAGGCGGGGCACATAGGGCAATTGCTGCAGGCCTCACACACTGAGGGGGCCACATGAATGTTGGCATTGCTGCATTGTTGCCAATTCTTTCAGAATCCGACTGACTTGAGCACCATAAACCTAATGGGGGGAAATCACACTATTGGTGTTAGTTTCCTTTTGTCATGATAGCATGAGCAAGATGGTTGAAGCCATATGCAGAGCTAATAGTAGCAACCCAGCCCAACTATAGTCAGACATTTTAAAACATATTATATTTATATCTTGCAAGGATATAAATTCTTCCAAGGAACCTGAGGCAGCTTATACAATCCTCCTCCTCCTCCTCCATTTTATCCTCACAACAACCTGTGAGGTAGGTTAGGCTGAAAGTCAGTGACTGGCCCAAAGTAGCCCACCGAGCATCATGGTGAAGCAGGGACTAGAACCTGGATTTCCCCAGTCCAACACTGGTGACCCATGGGAGGATGGGGGAGGGCTCGTGACCTGTGGAGGGTGCTGCTGGAGGACTGCCAACCTGTGAGGGAGGTGCTGGCAACAGTAGGCAGGGTTGGTGAGCAAAGTGAGCAGAGATGGAACCCCTAATATAGTAATAAAATCTTAACATTCTGAGTGACTGGGAGAGGTTTATATTTGAGCATGTGGCAGATTGACAATTAGGGATTGTTGCGAGAGTTGGTGTTGGATTGCTTGGGTTTATTTAGTGGTAGAGAGTGTAGAGTTAATGTTGGTTTATTATTTTGGATTTAGATGGTGAAAGGGTGGAGTCAGAGTAGGTATATTTTATGTGGGTAGGTCAGGCAAGATCTTAAAAGTTATAAAATACACAGTAACTTAAGTGAGGGAACAGAAGAGTTTTGAAACCATATGCTTATGAACACAAAGTAATCTTGCTCATTTTAAATACATCTGTTCTTAAATACTGTTTTATTTCGTACATGTGCCTTACTATTTGGCTACACTAATGGTTGGTTCAGAAACATGGTATCGGTGGTGGCAATATATACCTGAAGGGGTGTTATAGTAATAGGTTACAAGGGCTCAACTCATAGCTGTGAGCTTTAAGAAGACAGAGTGTCACAGAGGAGTTGAGGCTAGCCTATTTACCTGAGCCATTATAGCAGTAGAACTAGGGGAATATACAGAGGAATCCCTGACAGCATTGCTATATTGGGTGGTATAGAAGTAGTACTAAAACCATTCCCCCCTCTGCTAACAAGTATAAAGTGGGTTGGTGAGGGGTGGGGGTGCAACAGGTTTCACTCTACATTCTGGGTGTGGTGTACAAATCTGTTCTGAAAATTCTGTGTCTCTATTTTATCTGATCTTGCAAAACATTGGTTGGGCAGACAGATGGATGGACAAAGTGAATAATTATGTCTCTCTTTAAATAAATGTGTTTATTAAATATGCTTGGATCTGTAAGGGTTTTCTAACTCTCAGTTGTTTAACAGTAGCAATATAAAAAGACTGTAGTCCTATACATACCAAGCTGCTTAACCTATCATGTGCCTTTGCATTCCCCACCTGTGAAATGGAACGTAATGCTTAAGAGTGCAGACACAAGTTGCTGTTCCTGTTTAAGTTGTTCCACCTTTAAAATATGAGAGTTGCAGTTGGTTAGGTCATTGTGCAGCTCTGACGGCTGCTAAGTTTTGAGTTAGAATTGCTGATCTGTAGCAATTCAAATGTAGATTTGTACTTGTATATGCAGGTTTAGACTATTGCAGGTTGACAAAAATAATTTTTGTTTTAATAATTTTAAAAATTGAATTTTTTTATTAATCGGATTTCAAGATTTTCTTAAAACAATTAGTAAAAAAGAGCCTAGGTCAAATATATTTCCATGAATACTAATTATATAACTTCTAATTGTCTTCTGTGAATATGTTAACATTAGTCTATAGAGATGGGAGATAACCTGATCAGTCCTATTCTGCAGGTGGTGTACAGGAAGTGCACTCTCTCTTTCTCTCTCGGCCTTGCCTCTCTCTTTGGGGAGATGGAGTAGATCTGAACAAGGAGGAGACAACTGAAGTGGTAATCCAGCTCTTAACAGCAGTGGCCTCTTCTGCAAGTGTAGAGAGAATTTTTTCTTCCTTTGGACTAATTCATTCTAAATTGAGAAATAAGTTGGGAACTGAAAAAGCAGGAAAGCTTGTATTTCTTTTCCAGCCAGTGAACAAGGAAGACAAAGGTAAAGGAGAATAAGACTGACTGAAGTCTGTACCGCCCAATATTTTAAGTTTTTTACGTTGACTTGGTTGAAATTGCCTACATTTTATTTTTTAAAAAAACTTTATCTAAAAACTGAAATAGTTAACCCTTGAAAAATCCATGTGCATGTTTTGTTAATGTTGTTTATTCTTCTGGTTAGTTTTCTTCCTAAACAATCTTATTAGTATAATTTAAAAGCCTATTTTGTGGTGGTGATTCTAGCACATCATGACAAAAATATCACAATGAATTGAACTGTTTGGAGCTAGTTCATCTCCTGAACGACTTCACAAGTTTATTCTGCTTCAGTACGAAAATGACCAAATTATCATCCCATTTTTTGATGAAAATTAATCTGAAAAAATCAGAATAATTGCTTAATGTGTACCTACCTTTTAATGAAACTTATATCTCTGAATATATAAAGGTTATATTAAACAATCTACTTCCACTGAAAACATGATGATTAAATAGAATCTTCCTCACTAGTAATTAAAACTGTGATTTAAATCATTAAAATTGAACCCTTCAGATAAATAATTTAAATAAAGATTTAAATCAAATAATCCCTGAACTATTGCAGTGTTCTGTACATAGGACTGCCTTTAAAAACAGTTCAGAAACTGCTGTTGCTCCAGAACAGGGACACGAGATTATTAACTGAGACTGTGTGGCTTATTTGCAGTTTGTTTGCTTGCATAAATATCTATACTACCAACATTAGGAAATAATACTATGGCAGTGAACAGCATAAGATCATCAATAAAATTACATTCATAAATCAAATACAATATACATTACACATCAGTAGATCAAATTACCAACTTAGGCGGATCATCCTTCTAGGTAAAGCCTGGATAAATTATATTGTTTGGCCATAATTCATCTGTGGTTTGTCAGCTGCACTGGCTCAGATCTGTTCCTGGACACAATTTAAAGTATTGAGTTTAACTTTAATGTCTTGTGACCAGGCTATCTGAAAGACCACCCTCTTCCATATATATGTGCCTACCCAAACCTTAAGATCCTCTTTTGAACATCCTGCTCTGGATGCCCCTGCCAAATGAAGGCAGGCAACTACCAGGGAGAGGGCCTTTTCAATAGTGGCACCCCAGTAATGGAATACACTCCAGGAGGTTTGGCTGCTGCTGCTGATTAGATGCTTTTCTCACCAAAAAGACTCAAAACAACTTGCATGTTAAAAAGGATAAAAACAGCACTTAGTCAAAAATATCAAAAACTCATCAATATGTTAAAAGCCAAAAAAATAGATAATAGTCAATAATACCATCCTGAACTCAACTGTAAGCTTAAAACCTGTCAAATACAGAAAGAGTAGCTGGGATATCACACATCATGCCAAAGGCCTGGGTGAAGAGGAAAGTCTTTGCCTGTCTGCTAAAGATGGATAAAGATGGTGCCAGGCATGCTTTCCTGGGAAGAGCATTCCACAAGTGGGAGGCAACCACTGAAAACTCCCATTCTTGTGTTGCCACCCTCTGACCCTGCTATGGAGGGGGCACGTGAAGATGCCATTGTTGTGGTCTTTTCAGTGTCAGGTGAAGACCTTTCTGTTCGCCAAGGCCTTTTAAATAAGTTAGGTGGATTTGGTCCTGTGTTCTTTTTTTTCTTTTGGGAGTGTGTCAAATTTGGTTTCATTGTATTTATCTAGTTTCTCCCCCTTTAATTGTTGTATGTAATTTTTGCATATTGCTTTACTTACTAATTTTAAGCTACTTGGAGAACTTTGTTATGGGGTAGTATGCATATGCTATATAAAACAAAATCCAGTGTATGGCTTGTTCGGACAATAGGTAATAGGCTCTGACCTAACTACTTTGCACCTGCTCCAGTTGGTAGACTTGAGGTTTTAGTAAAAACAAACAAACAAAACCATTGGAGTAGATCCCATAGACCTGAAATCTGCCCACATAGTTCATATTGGACTCTGGTGAGGTCTCGGGGGCTTCATCCTTTAAGGCAGCCTTTCCCAACTGGTGTGCCTCCAGATGTTGTTGGACCACAACTCCCATCAGCCTTAGCCATTGGCAATGCTGGCTGAGGCTGATGGGAGTTGTGGTCCAACAACATCTGGAGGCACACTGGTTGGGAAAGGCTACTTTAAGATCTCACTAACTGAAAGTGTAAGCTGGAACATAGGTAGTACCGTTGTCTCTTGCAACTGTACATAATACAGGGAAATACTGGCAGTGGTGGACAAGCTGTCATTCGGAGAACTGGTTAACCGTAACTGATCTTCTCCAATGAGAAAAATGTCTCTAACACAGTTTTCTCCAGGAACAGCTAGTCCGTAACTTAATATACAGACACTAAAGCAGTGTACTACTTAGTGGCAAGAAGCATGATTTTGATACTGATTCAGCATTATGGCAGATTGAGTGACCGCTTTCTACTTCCTGCAGCTCCCTCATCAGTGTTGTATTTGGATGGAACAACAACTATTAACCAGGTCCTGCCCTACTTAAGTTGTTGGAAAGCTGACAAGATCACAGTCCAGGAATTTGGACATTAAGTTACCTCAGGGGCCAAAGAAAGAATGGGAAATTAGGATTATGGGATTAATGACATGTTTTGTGCGCTCAGTTTTGGCATCAGCAGTTAGATTTTGCCCTTCGCTATCAGTAAGCAATAGAATGTGTTTTTTCTCAGGCCTAGTAACAAGGTGCTGCAACAAATTTCAAGTGTGGTCTTTCTTATGGTAAGTTGTCTCCTTTTTAAAAAATTGTACTGTGAAAGCTTTCTTGGTCTTTCAATAGGTTCAAAAAGAAATATGTAGGATAACCAGTTACTTTCAGTCTCGTTTGTCTTGGAGCTAAGCTGCAAACTAAGCAAAATCAGATTGTACAAATGTTTCCTGGCATGTACTTATTTCAGCAAATGTTGAGGGCATGTGAAAGCTCCTTTATATTAAAAAACAACAACCCCAAGTCTGCCTAGCATATGGTTTTAAAAAATCAATGAAAGCACATGTATAAAAATCATACAACTTTCACTTGTATTTTGTTTTCCTTCTAAATCTCATAATCTAGAAGGAAAATGGATGATGTTATATTGGGAAACAAACTCTTGACTACATTTTTCAAGAATGCAAGCTTCTCATCTCTTTGCTTGCTTTCCTCTTCCCCCTTCTCAAAAAGATTATTATGAAACAATATGATGCTTGTTCCTGCACAGACTGTGCTGTGGCTTTTATAATGACCTTGTATTTATTGAGCCCAGTGAGACAGAGCATAGCTTGTAGATTTAATGTGATTATGATTAAAGCTTCTGAATTAAAACTCTGTTTTCTAAGCTATTAGCCTTGTTGACACCTAAATTGGTGGTTGATTATTGCATACTTGTGTAATGTATTCGCTTTTCTCTGCTGTCCTTTTAATAGTACAACTTCTGAATAGTGACTTCTCAAATACAGCTGAGAAGCAGAGTCTACAGAAAGCTCAAAATCCATAGAGGGTCATTTAACCACTTTTCCAGTGATCCCAGGGAATATTTTGTACAGTGAGACCTTTGCATAACTCTTTTGTCTTCACCTCCAGATAAATACACCTTGTGAGTCTCATAATTTTATTTTATTTATTACATTTATATCCCACTCTTCCAAGGAGCTAAGGTGGCGTACAAATATGGTTCTCCCCCTCCCGATCTCACAACATATGAAAGAAGCCTCTAAGTGATAGTCAGAGATTACCTGTAGTAATGATTTTAACTGTAGAGAAATGCTAAATAACAATAAATACTAAAGATCACAGCAAAACATCCATTTCAACAAATAACCTTTTGCAAATTCCTACAGATGAATGCTAACATCCAAATCTTTGGGCAGCTGAGGGGGAGGAGTTTCTTATCAGATTCCAGCTCAGATGATGAAGTCTTCGTTGTGTTGCATTAAAGTGGAAAAATTACATCTACCTTCTATTTTTTTGGGAAAGAATTCCTCCTACAAAATATGCATAATTCTGTCTTATCACATACCATATGATATTAAAATATCAAAACAAAATTACACCAACCTAGTAGTTAATTCCACTGGCCTAAGGAAAAAATAAATTCGCCCAAGATCTCTATATCAGCTCTGGCAACACTGAGTGCCTCTCATGCATATGGAGTAGGACATATGATCATATGAATAACATTTGTGGCATGATATGTAGTGAGATCCATTAAAGCAAAAACATTACTGTCTTTAGGATTAATAAATAGCTTTGTTTATGAAGATTGTGGAACATTTTACCACATCTATAGAGACAAACAGATGCTGGTTATAATTGTGCATTAAAAACAACTTTTTGAAGAACTATTAAATAACTCCTAATTTTATGATTAAATCAGTCTGTGGTTGGTAAGAACTGCTTCCAGTAGAGCAGATGTAGAAGCTTTACCAAAGTCTGTCTTTTTTAAAATCTTTTGTGACTTACGGGCCTGCATGAAAAGTAAAATGTGTTAACTATGTGTACATTCCCCCCTGTGCTATTGGTTGGGAAATAGAGTAGGTGGCAGTACCCACCCTGAGGAATTCCTTACTTGGGGCGGTCACCCATTATTTATATATATATATATATATATATATATGGGGGGGTGGGTGTGGGTGTACACACACACACACATACATACATACACACACACACCAGGGGTGGCCAAACCGCTGCTTGTGAGCCACATGCGGCTGTTTGACATATATGTGTGGCTCTTTGATATATATGTGTTGTTGCAGCGTTAGATCCAAATAATACAAAACTTCAGCGACTAATAGCACAAACACCAGCTTCACGCCACACCACAGAGAGGCGTATCTCCCAGATCAGTGCTGATGTTGCAGGCAAAATGCAAAATGATTTAAAGAATTCCCTTGCATTCAGCTTTGCTCTTGACGAATCTACAAACATACAAGACAACCCACAACTGGCGGTATTCGTTATGTTTCCTCTGATGTAACTGTGAAAGAAGAGATGTTGGATCTAGTGGCACTAAAAGATACATACATTCCCTGATATTGAAATAAAACACCACAAACTGGAAGAATACAAAGATAAATTACAAGGACTGCTTGATAATTTCCTAGACAGGTTTGAGGACTTGCAGAAGCTGAAGCGCTGCTTCACCTTCCTTGTAAATCCATTCATGGTTGATGTGATCAGTGATGGTTGTGCAATTCTCGAACCTCTGGTTACAGAATCATCTGCTGTGGAAATGGAACTAATAGAATTGCAGGAGGACCTGGGTCTAAAGATGATCCATAAATCCCAGTCTACAATTGAGTTCTGGAAGCAAGTTCCAGAAATAAAATAAGCTGAACTGAAGAAAACCAGTGTGCGATTCATCTCAATTTTCAGCACAACATACTGCTGTGAATCACTGTACTCTGTAATGAAGTTTGTGAAGTTGAAGCATCGTGCTATCGTTACAAATCAACACCTTTACTAAGACACATAAATATCATTAAAATATCTGTTTTACCCCTTTGATTTGCATATTTTTCTTAGATGTTTCCATAGTTCATTACCGTATTAAATATGCTCAATATAGTTAAAACAATAATCATTCAGGATTTTCAAAACATTTGATATAGACATGTGTACTTTGTGATTATTGAAACTAATACGAATTAACAGTTTAAAAACTACATACATGAATAAATATTATTACGTACATATATTTCTTAATATTTATATAACAATTTTGTAACAAAACGTGCATGTAACAATAAAAACGTGTGTGTAATATTTGTTCATGTCTTGTGGCTGTCTAACATCTGAAGTTTATCGTATGTGGCTCTTACGTTAAGCAAGTTTGGCCACCCCTGATATATACAGTGTTTTTCCTGTACTGAGAAATGTTATGATGTATACTTGCCCCTAGTGGGTCTTTACATACTGGCATCTTTCATGATCAAGGGTAAGGTGATGTATTTGCTACTGTACTCTATATTCAACTTGAATCTGATATAGGAAAGAAATTTTCTGATGAAAACTGCCATAGCAAGCCAAATCAGCATCTAGTAGTGGTTTTATCAATAAATGGAAATGAGACTATTTTACATAACCACTATATTATATAGTGGCTGTATACTATAGCAAGTATGGATTTTTCACATTCTGCCATGTTAAATTGAAAATACCCCCCACACCATTCTATTGCTTCCCGTAAGTTCATTTCAAAATAAAATCTTACAAAACTTATTGTCCTCAATTCAGAAACAGTTGCTTGACAACCCTCTAAGTTTTCGTGGCAATAGATACAACACTCAGAGAGAATCCAGACTTTAAAGTCTGAAACAGGAGTGTATGTGTATATGTGTGTGTATATTGGACTTTTTTTCTGTCAGTCTCGTAACTTGTTGAAATTAATTAAAAATCAGCCATGTTCACAGAGTACCTGTAATACTGTTGCTGACGTTGCCCCATACTCTGACCTTCATCTTCTGCAGTTTAAAAGTTAAAAATGGATGGCTGACTTTTAATTCATTTAAGAAAATTAATATTGGAGTCTAAGATAGTGCAGGCATGCTCAGTAACAACCAACAGTGCTCTAAAAGACAGATTAACAGCTGTTTGGCTTAGCTAATCAGGGTCAGCTTTCATTTACATTTAGATGTCTGCTGTAGAATAAAAAGGTGGGGGAATCCCTGAAAAAAATGAATACTGTTATCAAAGTTTTCCTTTTGGAAAGGAAAGGAAAGGGGCTTTCCCCATCCAATCTTCTCCCCTTCCTCTCCCTTCCCCTTCCCATCCCTCCCCCCTTCTCCCCCCCATCCCTCCCCCCTTCTCCCCCCCATCCCTCCCCCCTTCTCCCCCCCATCCCTCCCCCCTTCTCCCCCCCATCCCTCCCCCCTTCTCCCCCCCATCCCTCCCCCCTTCTCCCCCCCATCCCTCCCCCCTTCTCCCCCCCATCCCTCCCCCCTTCTCCCCCAGGTCAGTTTCACCTATCCTAAGCATGATTGCACTGGAGTAAATCTCACTGAATTCAATAAGCATGCAAATAATCAAACCTGCCCTCCTGTTCCTTCTTCCTACTGTTTTCCCTTCCTCTCCTTTCTCCTCTCTCATCTCCCCTTCCCCTTCCTTCCTCCTCCTACCTTGCTGCTCCAGCCCCCCTCTCTCCTCCTCCTCCCCAGTGATCAGTTTCACCTATCCTAAGCATGATTTCACAGAAGTAAATCCCATTGAACTCAACAAGCATGCAAATGATCAATCTATTCTCAGCAACCTTGCACAGGTTCCCATTTCTTATCTCCCAGATTAAAAAGCAGAGAAATTCATTAATCGGCAAAAAAAAACCTTGCAATTTAAGAACATACCTATAGCCAACTGATATTTTTATCAGGTGTTGCTACAACTCACTGTATGCTCAGAGGCACATGTAACCAAATTCTTCCAAGCTACACAGGAAGTGGATTGGACTGTGAAAGACTGACCCAAATGGTGTTTGCATTCTGACGAATTTGTAGGGCAGTACAATATGTCAGAGAGGAGGTCAAGTCTCCTGCTCCCCTGGTGTATTCACTATAGTTGCCTAATTTCCCTGCTTTTTAAAGTTTGATAGAGATATCTGTGGGCTATAGGTATGTTCTTAAACCTCAAGAGGGTTGTTTGCCTATTAGTGAATTAAATCAAATTATTTGTATCCAAAGAGAAAATACAGGGAA
The DNA here is from genome assembly GCF_030035675.1 of Rhineura floridana. Lineage (NCBI taxonomy): Eukaryota > Metazoa > Chordata > Lepidosauria > Squamata > Rhineuridae > Rhineura > Rhineura floridana. The sequence goes on along the minus strand of NC_084487.1, from coordinate 117,614,880 downwards.
CTAGAATCTTGTGAGAGTGGTATATGTGATGTGTGTGTTAAATGATTCCCTCCAAATAAGCATTCTGTTCTTAGCTCTTTATTTTCCATTCAGCTTTTGTTGCTACAGTCAGTGGTGGTCCCAAAGTACAACTTTTACATTGTTTGAAAGCAATTAAAAAAAGAATAAAGATTAATCAGCATTAAACCAAACAGATACTGATTAAAAAATTAAAAACCAAAAGCAGTTCCCAAAGCAGTTCTTAACATCAGAATTTTTAACCTCACTAATACATGTTTTTTGCATTAGCTAAAATCTAACAAAGCCATAAATTCTTAAACTGAAGGATCCTTTTATATCATACAGCAAAATTCTTTAGCCAACAGATCATATAATGGCATGCATCTAACTTCAGAATACAGAGAACCATTCAAAACTTAATGATGTAACTCTCAATCTATTGTGAGGGTGGCATTGATAAGCTACTGAAATTCTGTGTACACTTGGAAGTCACACAGAATTCTAGGTAAAAATCCATAGGATAGCTCAGTTGCTTAACTGTTCTCAATAAAAGCATTGGCTGCAAAAAATGTTCTCCTTACAGAAGGGACAATCTGCAGCTAAAATGATTCCTTGAATAAACCTCCTCTATAGCAAACTTCTGGAGAGCCATGGTCAGCAACTAGTTTTACTGAAAGACCACTTTAAGAAAAGCTGAGAAGGTGAAAGGTCAGACACCAATGTTGCTGGCGCAGGAGGACTGTTAATAAATCCCACAGTTGCAGCTGCTTAATCCTGCTGTGAGCTGCTTTTGCACCTTGGCAAGTGAAGAAAAAGGGAAATAGGACCTCTCTCGGGACCAGATTCCATTTGGGGACTATTGAATGATCTCTGTTCCAGAGGTAGTTGATGCAACCAGATCCTATTATGTTTTCTACAGTTGGTAATCGCTTCAGAGAGTTTTTACAGCCTCAAATGTTCTGTATGGATTTTAATACACCAAATATTGATTCTGGGGCATCATTTTAATCTATATTATAGTAAAGTATGAATACTTTTTTTTTAAAAGTCATAATTAAATATATGTTAGATATTAAGGTCTGCTATGGAAAAGGTATGTTTTTTCCTTTTTAAAAAATAATCCTATCATTCCCTCTGGCCCATAATGGCAATGGGGGGGGGAAGGAAGGGGGAGAATTTCATTTAGCTGTTCATGACAAAGACTAGTTTTACAGTGCAACCTTTTGCATGTCTACTCAGAAGTAAGTCCCCCTGAATTCATGGAGGGCACTGAATTCAGTAGGACTTGCACCAAATTGGGTGTATAAAATGGTAACTTTAGGCAAGCGTTAACTGCCTATTTAGAAATAATCCTGAAAAGCCAGAAGCCATTCTTCCTAGCATTTGTTCTTCAGTGCCTTTAGGGAGGTCCTTGAAATGACCTTCCTGGAACCAAAAGTGTTAAACAAGTATCACCCAGTGGCAAATATCCCCTTTTGGGGGCAAGGTGCTCAAGAGGGTGGTGACAGTCCAGCCTCAAGCATGCTTGGAAGAAGCTGATTACTTGGATCCATTCCAGTCTGGCTTCAGGCCTAGCCATAGCACTGAAACTGCTTTGGTCACCCTGGTGGATGACATGGGGGGAGTGTAAGCCTGCTTGGTCTCCTTGATCTCTCTGTAGCCTTTGATACTGTTGACCACAGTATCTTTTCTGGAGGTGGGTGTTGGGGGCTCTGTGCTTCATTGGTTCCTCTTATACTTCTGGGGCTGCTTCCAAAAGCAGTTATGGGAGGCTATTGTGGCACCATGGAAGCTGTCCTGTGGTGTTCTGCAGGGTTCTGTCTTGTTCCCCATGATATATTTAACATCTATATGAAACTGCTGGGAGCTGTCATCAGGTTATTTGGAGTGTCATCAATATGCAGATGACACCCAATTCCATCTATCTGTTCCGTCTGAATCGGGAGACTAGAGGAACTAGACAAGTCCTTGGAGGTGGTGATGGGCTTGATGTGGGCCAATAAATTTGAGGCTAAATCCTGAAAAGACAGAGGTGTTGTGTGTCCAGAGTTCTTATGTCTGGGAGATGGGAAGACAGCCTGTTCTGGATAGAGTTGCATTCCCCTTGAAGAAGCAGGTCTGCAACTTGGGGGTACTCCTGGATCCAATATTGTCACCAGAGGCTCAGGTGGGTAGAAGTGCTTTTACCAGCTCCAGATGGTTCCACAGCTTTGGCCCCTTTTGGATAGAGATGACCTGGCCACAGCACTCAATGGTTTTGTAACTTCCAGATTGGATTATTGCAGTATGCTTTATGTGGGGCTGCCCTTCTGAAGACAGCTTGGAAACTTAAATGGTCCAAAATTCAGCAGCCAGATTACTGGCTGGGGTTCCCTTTAGATCTCATATAATCCTGTTTTAAAACAGCTGCATTGGTTGCCAGTTGTTTCCAGGCCCAATTTAAGGTGCTCACGTTAGGGTTTAAATCCCTAAATGACTTAGGCCCCAGAAATCTGAAAGATCTCTCCTTCCCTACAGACCATCTCAGGTGTTGAGATAAGTAGAGGGGGCCCTTTTGGTAGTTCCACCATCCTCAGAAGCTTGGAGGGTGGTGGCCTGGGAGAGGGCATTCTCTGCCAGCCCCTAAATGGAACTTTCTCTCTACTGAGGTGCATCTGAGTCCAGATAATTGGTCAGTTGCCTGCTTTGGATGTGGTCATATACTCCGTCTGTGAATGAGCAGGTTTGTAGTCTGGGGATCCTCATGGATCCATCTTTGTCGCTAGAGGCCCAAGTGACTTCAGTGGCCAGGAGTGCCTTTTACCAGCTTAGGCTGGTAAGATGCCTGTGGCCGTTTCTGAACCGGGATAGCTGACTGCTGTTGTCCATGCACTGGTAATCTCCAGGCTGGATTATTGTAATGTGCTCTATGTGGGGCTGTCCTTGAGGTGGTCCAGAAGCTGCAGCTGGTGCAAAATGCAGTGGCACAACTACTAACTGGGCAGGTTATCGCATTGAATTGCATTGGCTACCTATTAACTACTGGGCTAAGTTGAAGGTACTGGTTTTGGTGTACAAAGCCCTGTACAGCTTGGAACCAGGATACTTGAAAGATCATCTTACCCATTATATACCCAGTCAATAACTGCGCTCTGCAGATGAGGGCCTCCTGCAGATACCATCTTATCAGGAGGTCCATTCCACACAACATAGGAAACAGACCTTTAGGCACCTACCCTTTGGAATTCCCTCCCCTTAAATATTAGACACCTTTCTGGTGCCTACTGAAGACCTTCCTCTTTCAACAAGCCTTTTAAGTAAAGGCCTTATCCCAGTCTGCATCTGTGTTGGAACTGCTTTCTAATATGTTTTTAAAGCTTTTTTAAAAAGATGTTTTTAAAGATGTTTCGTTTTAATAATGCTTTTAAGGAGGTTTTGTTTTAAAATATTTTAATGTCTGTTTATATGATGTTTTAGAGTGTTTTTGTTTGCCGCCCTGGGCTCCTACTGAGAGGAAGAGCGCAATATAAATCTAATAATAAATAAATAAATAAATCTGGCAACTTCACTGTTCAGTTTTGGGGCGATTGCTGAAGATGCACCTGTTAATCTAGCCTTTGTCAACTAAGACATACATTTTTAGGGCCCACCCTATTTTGAGAGTTTAGGTTGTTTTGTTTTTAATGTTGTATTTTAAAATTATCATAACTCACCTTGGAACCTTTGGGTGAAGGCCAGGTGATATTTATTTATATTTTATGTATTAGATTTATACCCCACCCTTCCTCCCCATGGGAGGAATAATTGATAACAATAGTGATGTAGCAGCAACTGCTCTGGCTGTAGCTGACCATTTTTAGTATTCTCTATGTATAAATTGAGTTTAACAATAGTAGAGAGAAAAAATCAATTCCCCTTTGATTATGAACATAGGAAGCTGCTTTTTATTGGATCTGTCTTTGTCCAACTAGTCCAATACTTCTACTAGGCACACTGTAATATGTTCTCAGCCTAAAACAAGTTTTGGGTAGAAGCTTGGGTGGCACGCTAACCCTGTGAAGGAGTAAAGTGCTGCTCACATCTCCAAAGTTCAGGTAGTACTGCTCCCGCTCTGCTTGCAAGCCTCTAGGCTAGCGGATTGCAACTCTTCTTCTGGGAATTGGGGAAACTCCCAGCAGACTCTTCAGTGGCTGCTAGAAGGAAAAGCCTACCTATTTCCTGCATGCCCAAGCAGTTCCTTTAATGATCATCTGGGCTGGAAAAAGTTGAGGGGGGGCAAAGGAAGCTGATCTCTCAGCAGAGGTGATGGAATAGCCCTGCTTCTTCTCTCAGTAAGGTTTAATGTCTTCATTGTTAGTGATGTGGTGTCTTCCAAGTAGCCACCCTAAGATAATGCATTTTAAATTTGTTCATAACTGATGTCTAGGTCAGAAAAGGAAGAATGTGTTCAGCACCCACACACTTGGGGAAGCTGTTTCTCTGCTGAACTTCTAACTTCTCAGGAGAGTTTTAAGTATTTGTGATGTTTACTTTTTTCAGTCCCTGTGTTTGGCTTTCATTATGCTGGTCTCATTTCATTAAAGGATTTGTACGGCTGTAAGAACTGCATCCCCCTCTTGGCCTTAACTGCTTATATATCATTTACCCTTGTTTGATTAATATTCTCTCATTAGGTGAGGGGAAGGTTATGCTTGCTTGACAGGTTTCAGAGAATGAAAAAATAGTACACTGGCAGTAAATTATTCATACTGACAGGGTTTGTTTAGTTTTCCACATAATTATTTCACCAATCCAGTGTGTTTAATCCTAAAGTTTTCATTTTTGGTGACTGGCTATCTTGTGTCAAAATACCAATTAAATTGTGATTTTCTTTTGGGATTTTACTTTCAACACTAGGCTGCCTGTATGGTTAAGGGCAGTCTTTGTGAGAGCTATAGAGGCTCAAAGTAATGTCCTTTGAATTTTAAGGCAGTGTTCCTTGGACTTGGGCTTCCCTTCTAAACTTGCTGTATCTTCTGAGACTTCCTCACTTCCAATCCCAGTGCTGGTGATCTATTGCATACATGCTGCTTCCCTCTCCGAGAACTGAGATGCTACTGATTGCAGCATTCCAACTTACAAGCACATTCCCCCAACTAGGAGGGAGACTTTCTGGCCACTGCTTGTCCTCTGTCAGCAGTAGGGATGGGATCCATTTGGTGGTGCTGGTTCGGATCTGATTCTGCCAACTTAGCAGGTGGTTATGGTCTGTTTTCATGATTTTCTGCTATCCTTTGCTTTTACATATTTGTTTTTTCCTCCTGGAAAATGCCATTGTCATTGTTTGTCCTCTGTCAGCAGTAGTTGAGACTGTTATTTCTTTCCTGTTGGAAAGGAAAGTAACTTTCTCTCTGCTCCATGCCCACCCACCAATTCCCCCCGTCTCTGCCACCTCATCCTACCCTGCTCAGCTGTGAGAGAAAGCCAGAGATCATCTAGTCAGTTACTGTGAGAGAGATTGCCTGGTTAGTTTCATGTTAACAAAGCAAAGATGCATGTGATCCCTTTAACCTTAGCACCAGGGCTGTGGAGTCGGTGTCATGGAGTCGGAGTCGGGAGCAATTTTGGGTGGAGTCGGAGTCGGTAGAAATGTTCCGACTCCGATTCCTGCATAAATGCCAAATGTATATTAACTAGTAATAACAAATTTACTGTAGTAAAATGGTAGCGCAAGGCATTTCATCACCATTCATGTGACCGCTGCCGAGACGGGGCCCACGCGGCCCGGCAGCCTCAGCAGGAGCTGTGGAGGGCAGGCCGGGCCGGCTCCTTCTTAGCCCCGGAGCCGGTTCCCCTGCTCAGGAAAGGACGGCCGGCGGCTTCACCCCTCCTGCTGTGGGTGCCACTGGGCGGCAGCGGCCGCGATGGGCCCCCCCAGCCAGAGATTGCTGAGCCCCATCGCGGCCGCTGCCGCCCAGCGGCACCCACAGCAGGAGGGGTGAAGCCGCCGGCCGTCCTTTCCCCCAGCCAGAGACTGCTGAGCGCCTGAGCCTCAGGGGAACTGGCTCTGGACCGGGGCTAAGAAGGAGCCGGCCCAGCCTGGCCTCCACTGCCACCGCTCGCCTCCACCCATCACCCTCACCTGTACTTCTGTGGGTGGCAGGAGCAGGCAGGGGCTGCTGCTGGAGGGGTCCCTGCAGGGGCAGTGGCTGCTCAAGTCCTCGTCTCTAGTCCCTGCCTGCGGCTGCCTGACTGAGAAAGGACGGGAAGGCAGCCTGCCACAGCCCAACGTATGCGTGTCAATCACGCATGCGTGGCTAAGGGGGCCGCTGAAAAGCCGGAGATCCACCAGTTAAATTGAAGTATTGCCGGAGGCCGGAGACGGCCCCCTTTTGCCGGAGACTCCGGCAGAAAACCGGAGACCTGGCAACCCTAGGTAGTACTGAGCAAGATTGTCCAACAATCTGACTTGGCTTCCTTCTGTTTCCTCAATAAGCTATTAGCAAGGCTTCCCTGTAGACAGGTGTTCCTCACACACACATTCTATGAGCCTTATGAATTAGGAACTTTACACACGGGCAGTAGCGCATCTTGGCAGATTTTCCCAGTAACTTACACTCACACAGGTCTTAAAAATGGCGATATTAAGCACACACACAATCAGAATACACACATTTAACACTTCAATGGGGAGTAGCTCAGTAACAATGTGCATTTCTTTAATGTGAAGGAATTAGCTAAATAAACCTACCCATTATACTAACACATTCTCTCAACATACGCACGCATAAAGGAGCAAGCACACAAGGCATAAGAGGAGATGGAGGGGGTGGGGTTGAGTTCAGTACAACTGAGGAAGGCACACTAGCCTGCCCTTTCTTTCACTCAGGGCTCACTTTGCAAACCAGGCCTCAGTCATGCATGGCTAGGCAGAGAAGGTGTGGCCTCTGAAACACTTCCACACCCACAGTTAAAGATAGGCAGGAGGAGTAGATGTGGAGGCTACAATGTGTAAGGAAAGGACCTCTAGAAGACAGGGAGGAGAGCACGATATACCTTTCCCAGTCCTGGTGGGCAGTCCTGAAGAGGTAGAACTGGAGCATGTTGAAACTCCTGGGTCAGGCAGGGAAAACAGCAAAGGTGGCAGGCCCAGAAATGGCAGCTTGGATCTTTGTTTCACCTAGCAAAGATCTAGGGGGAAAGTAAGAAAAGTAGTGGAGCCCTGAAAAGGGCTTCTGAAGCAGCTGCAGCACATGGGGACCTCTGCTTTTTGCAGTCAGGGATACAGAGATAGTGGAGGGAAAGCAGGGGAGTCAGACCTCTGGGTCCTGGCTGGCTAGTGATTGTCAGTCAGTGATTTTGGGCAGAGTGATGTTCAGTAGAATGGAGCTGGGCAACCAGAACCCAGAAGTGATTCACCAAGTGATTTCATAGTGGAACTGGGCAACCAGAACCTAGAACCAAAAAATTGCTCTAGGAGTCCAGTTCTTATATCTTTCTAGAGAAAATCCTCAAAGCAAGATCCAACATTGATTAGATCAGGGAGGTGTAATTCCTCAATTTCCTTACCTAGTATGTGTTGTGTGGTCAGGTTGGTGGGAATTTGTTTTGTGGAGACAGGTATTCTCTCTTCAGCTAGTTTGATTAAATCTAGATTTGAGCAATGGGCTCCTCTTCTGAGGGACAAACTATTGCAATTATTTTTGGATCACATTGATTGAATTGCAAGAGGTCATGTCCTGTGCGTATGGCTACCGACATCCTCTCAGTTGAGATGACAAATTTAACTCTTTCAGCTACTTTCTCTGTCAGGTCTCAAGTAGCCTCTTGCAGAGTGAAGCAAACTGTAGCCATTTTAAAAATTATATAGTCAAGGTTGGGATGGAGTGTCTCCCAGGTTTATAAGCTAGTAGGTAGCCTGCCAACAATGCATGATTTTTAAAAAAATAATAGTTTTGGTCATTGTATCTAAATTATGGATTGTTCTATTACAAGGTGGAGAACCTCTGGCTCGCAGGACAAATCTGCTGCTTTGTGAGATGTGCTTGTTTTCCAAAGAAATTGAGCTCACCCAACTGAGCATAGCTACTTGCATATAACTCTTCGAGTGACCTGCTATGCAACCAGTTTTAGAAGCTATGCATGTAGTTTGGCTTGACACCATGGTGCTAGCTTGGGCCATGGATTTCTGACATGGCTATGCTGCATGCCCGGTATTGTGGCCTAATGCCAAGTGATGTAGAACACTATATAGCTATGCTTTTTTACAGTACTAGCTTTTTTTAAATTGGGCCTTACACCTGCATTGAACTGTGGGTTAGTAAAATGTGTCACTACTCCCTTCTCATGTTCTGCTGTATTAAATGACAGAAAAAATGGTCTGGAAAGTATAATGTACCAATTATTGTAAACATAAACATACAAGAGTAGAAAATCTGTGGCAGTTTGAGAAATAAAAATCAATTCCCTTCCTCCAGCTTAGGAGTTAAGGATTTGGCATTTTTAAAAAAATGTTTTTTTTAAATTGCTCATCTAAATTATACAGGCTTCCCATTTGAAAGAAGGGTATCATATGTGTGCAATTTCCTCTTTATTGTGTAAAAAATGATTTCAACGCTTGAGATAACAAAAATCTTTCTGAATAGAAAGTACTACACTAAGGCTAATCTGTGACGTATGATTACAATTTAAAAGCCTTATTACCATGTCTGCTTCATCAGATGTAGCTTTATGAGCTTGACATAAACCATAATAAATGCTCCAAGATAATCATAAGTATCAATCAAATTCCTGTATTCTAAAACTCACAAAATGAAAATTAATTATATTTTCTTTTTGTTTCCCTCAGTGGAAGCTGCATAGAATCACTTTCACTGTTTGCCTTGCATGTATTTTTCAGGCACAGAATAATCAAAGACGACTAAATCTCTAAATGCATAGGTTTTAATCTGTTTGGGGTTTTTTAGATGTTCTTTAAATCTCAAGAGCATTTTTGGAAACCGTGTAAAGGTTTTGTATAATCAAGTGGTGTGTGCGTTATGTGTCTTCTAATCGATTACAATTTATGGCGGCCCTATGAATCAGCGGCCTCCAATAGCATCTGTTGTAAACTACCTTGTTCAGATCATGTAAGTTCAGGTCTGTGGCTTCCTTTATGGAATCAATCCATCTCTTGTTTGGCCTTCCTCTTTTTCTACTCCTGTTTTTCCCAGCATTATGGTCTTTTCTATTGTTTATTTATACAGACACACACACACACACACACACACACTCCCTTCCTTTCGGCGAAAGGCCCTTTTCTAATGAATCATGTCTTCTCATTCTGTGTCCAAAGTATGATAACCTCAGTTTCAGTTTCATCATGTTAGCTTCTAGTGACAGTTCTGGTTTAATTTGTTCTAACACCCAGTTATTTGTCTTTTTCACAGTCCATGGTATCTGCACACCTGTCCTCCAATACCACATTTCAAATGAGTTGATTTTTCTCTTATCTGCTTTTTTCACTGGCTAACTTTCCCATCCATACATAGAGATTGGGAATACCATGGTCTGAATGATCCTGACTTTGGTGTTCAATGATGCATCTTTGCACTTGAGGACCTTTTCTAGTTCTCTCATAACTGTTCTCCCCAGTCCTAGCCTTCTTCTGATTTCTTGACTGTTGTCTCCATTTTGGTTAATGATTGTGCCAAGGTATTGATAGTCCTTGACAAGTTCAATGTCCTGATTATCAACTTTGAAGTTACATAAATCTTCTGTCTCTACTTTAGTCTTCTTGACGTTCAGCTGTAGTCCGGCTTTTGTGCTTTCCTCTTTAACTTTCATCAGCATTCAGATCATTACTGGTTTCTGCTAGTAGTATGGTATCATCTGCATAGTTTAAATTATTGATATTCCTCCCTCCAATTTTCACACCTCCTTCATCTTGGTCCAATCCTGCTTTCCATATGATATGTTCTGCATATAGATTAAACAAATAGGGTGATAAAATACACCCGTCTCACTCCCTTTCCAATAGGGAACCAATTAAAAATTGTGTACATCAGGCTTTAAAGTAGTTAAATTGGTTTGTGACACAGGAGCATACTATCAAGTTCCACAGAGCTTTTCATCATGCAATATCTATTCTGGGCTTTGCACTGTAATTTTTGAATCAGAGGGTTGGTGGAGGAGGCTGTTCCAGCCAAGGACAAGATGGAGAAGCATCTCTTGAGCATCACTTCTGCCTTAATAAATATCTCCTTATTTAAGTTACAGATCAGAATGTTGCTTGCTACCTCACCTTTTAAAAAAAATGCTGAGTTGAGAGTTTCTGGTCTGTAAACTACATTTGTTTCTTTGTTGCATATCGGATATTTTCCCACTAAAGGCCACATGTGCAAAGCTTGTAAACCACCATGTTAAATTGGCTATTAAATTTCCAAGTTGCCTCCTTACTTTTAAAAAATGCATTGATTTTATGACCTTGTCCTGTATTGCTTAATCTGAAATGTCATGGCTTAAGTTAGGTTATACGTCATTCATTCTATATCCACCAGCCCCCCCCCCCAAGTTTTAGATGTATTTTGGATGTATTTGTGTAGTCTTTGTTGAGAATTGGGGAGGGTGGAATATCCCTTGTTTAAAATCTTTGTTTTTTAAAAGTATTATCGAACCATTTTCATGCAGAATGAAACAATATTTTTAAGCTTGCATGTTTTTTGTGGGGGCATCCTTTTCCTTTTAGTATTTGGACTCAAAACTGTAACACAGCTAAAAACTTTTGGCAGGTTTCCTGAATGAAAAAGCAAAGATAAATTTTGGCTTCAGAGAAAAAAGAGTTAAATTACTTGTTGTTGAAGCAAAGCAGATCCTTTCGTTAGGGCTTTGGAGAAAAAGCAGTCCAAACTCTGAACAAATGGCTTCAATCAAGTTCCTGCCTAAAGTCTTAAGCATTTTTACATTGTGTGAGTATGTAAGGGTTATGACACACTATGACTAAAAAAATTGTCTGACATTCTACATAATTTGTAAACCCAACTAATAAAAATAACTTGTTTTCATATAGTTCTTGGTCAGAAACAACCGTTTTTATATCTTGATGAATATTGGCAGGGAGCAGATGTTGATCATAATGTGAGTTTTTAATGTACAGATCTATCCTTGTGTTTTGGAAAATCTTAACTTGTTTTTTTGTGTGTGTGTGTTAACCTTTACTCTTCCACATATAATTTACATATTGGGGATGTACAAAAAGTATGTGGATCAGTTTGTGGCTTTCCACTATTTTGGCGAGGTAAAGAGAAAAAGAGGTTGCCCCCATACCTTTTTGTATAAGTAGGATAGTATGTCAACATTGCGAGGGCCAAGTGATGAGGGAAGAGGTGAGTCAGCTCAGCATATGTCAGCAGATAACGGCTAATGGGCACAGTTCTTTCTTGGCCACATCCACTGCACATTTACTCTTACTCAGTGAACATGTTACTTTTCACCAGAAACCAGTCCTCTTCTTCTTCCTCTTAGTTGCCATACCCTTTTATCCTTCCAGCTGCCCATCCCCTATCCATAGAGTACTATTAAGTAGAGCTAGCTCTCCTCACCCATAATAGAGGGACAATCTCTGACTTGTATTAAAAATATTTCATTGGTCACTTGTTCCACGGGGCCAACCATGTTTACTAAAATATATTGTTGATCTGTAAGCTTCCAGTGAAGTCAGTCTGTCAATCCAGACATCACAGCAATCTGTAGATAGCTTGCAAACAATGGATTACAGACCAATCTCAAATTCATTGCTTGTTGATTCAGATTCACCCCCAAACCATTTATTTATTAAACTTTTATACCGTCCCATAGCCAAAGCTCTCTGGGCGGTTTACAATAACTAAAAACAAATACAATTTAAAATACATCTTCTAGCCAGGAAATATTTGGTTGCTATCCTATTTAATGTATTGCTGCACGTATTTCAAACTGGCTTGTATTTCCATTTAATCTTCTGTTTAATGTCACAAATTTCTTTTAGTTTAGTAGTAGTTCAAGATGAAAAGTTAGTTAGCTTGCATCAGCTGCTGCCAGTGGAGAATTCTGCAGTGCATGTTGCTCCAATTCTAACTCACCTGGACTAGTTTTCTTGCATTCCAGACCAAATTCTAGTTGATGGTTATTGCTTTTAGAAATTTACCTTAGGACTATACATATATATTGCCTTCAAGTCGATTCCGACTTATGGCCACCCCACAAATAGGGTTTTCATGAGGCTGAGAGGCAGTGACTGGCCCAAGGTCACCCAGTGAGCTTCATGGCTAGGTGGGGATTCGAATCCTGGTCTCCCAGGTCGTAGTCCAACACCTACTCCCCTCATATTTCTCACTGATTCTTCCTTGCTCTGTGTTTCCTCCATTTGCAGGGGTTTGAGGCAGGGCTCTTTTAACATAGAAGTGCCTATCTTGTGGAATTTCCTCCCTAGACAGGTCTTCTTGGCCTCCTTCCTAACTGTGCTGCCAGGTTAAAACCTTTGTATTTCTGAACGCTTTTCCAGCTAGCTCATGAGTTTAAACTTTTTTTTAACTTTGCTAGGTTTTATATAGCTTTTACTGCTGCTTTTTATTACTGTATTTGATTTTATTATAGCTCAGTACATAAAATAACAAGTGCTTTACCCTGAATTTTAAAGACATGGCCCTGCCTGAAGGGTTGCAATCTTAAGGGAATTCCAAAACGGGAAATAGGGGTGGTGGTGGTAGCAGTTGTCATTTTGGTAATGAACTTTAAAACTGAAGGTAGACTTGTGAGCTAATTGATACACATGCCAACCTACAGGAGCAGCCTATTCTATTAATCAGAAGAACTTATTGCCCTGGTTTGTATGGTTCAGTAAGTCAAAGTGTGACTTAGCAAGACCGCTTGGGCTTTTGGAGAAGAGTTTGCAGCCGCTTTTCTCTTGGGTCCTTTGGTTATAGCTCATGGTTAGTGAGGACACTAACCTGTTTTGGACAACACCCTTATCCAAACCTTAACTCCATGAAACATGAGAGGTAAAAAGGATCAGGAAGAAGGAACAAGCTCCTCTCTGGAACTCTGTATGTTTGAGTAGTCTTCCTAAGCCATAGTTTGGCTTCCTGTGTTGTACAAATGAGCTGGGTGTTTTTAAAAAAAATAATTCTGGCACACTTTTTGTTTTAAGCTGCTCTGAATATATGAACTACATCTAATGTTGCACATAACATTACAGTGAAGGTTTGAGTTTTTCCTTTTTTGTTTTTCTTACAAACCTTCACTTTTTGAGAGAAAACATTAAACTGGGGACAATTTTCTAGGTGTTTCTATATCAAGCTGAAAATAGTATGTTGCACATTTTAACTGTGGCTTGTTTCACCATGTCAACTGTTTGCAAACTTGATACTGTAAATTATATGGTAGCTTCACATCAGAGGTTTTCAGAGAAGAAAATGAAATAAATAGGATGATATTTCAGCTCAAGCACAGGGATAATAGAAATGATTTAACAAGTCAATACCCTCCTGTCTTCTGACCTGGGTAACAATGCACATAGCATCCTATTGGCTAGCATCCAGCCTATCAGGTGCCATATTGCCATTCACTAGCAACAGCATAAAAAGGCTCTGGAAAACTCAGTGCACAAGATTTGTTTTTGTGGCAGCCTTTCAAATGATAGCTTAACCTGTAAGGCCACGAAGAAATCCAATAAAGGGCAGGGTAGAAAAACTGAAGCAAGGGGTAGAACAGCTAAAAAAAACACCAAAGCAGCAAAAACCCAGTGAGGGTAAGAATTGCCGGAGCAAAAGGAGCAACTTAAAGAGTCAGACCAAACCAACAAGTGTCAGCTGAGTGGCAAGCTGGACTGTGACCATGACTGGCAGTCTGTGTGATACAGAAAGCTCTGAAGAGCCTGAGCCATCCTGCCGGATAAGGAGGCCAAAAACGACACGCTCTTGCCGGGCCGGACTGATATTCCCAGTAAGCCGCATTGATAGATTCCTCCGGAAGGGAGACTATGCAGAGCGGATTGGGTCAGGAGCATCAGTATACATGGCTGCAGTGCTTCAGTACCTGACATATGACATTGTGGATACTGCTGGGAACATTGCTGAAAATGACAACAAACGTCGAATTGCCCCGCGGCATCTACAGCGAGCCATCAGCAATGATTCTGAACTCCACTGTCTGCTTGGAGGTATCACCTTCCCCCAGGGGAACACCCTGCCCAAGAATCGGCCTGCCACATCAACCAAGAAGGGGAAGGGCAAGAAATCTGGCAAGAGCGTAAGAGCTAAAGATATTGTTGCTGCTTAAACAGTGGTGATGCTGTTTATCTGGACTTTGGATGGAGTCTCTAATATCCAGCAGAGTGGTCTAATAAAAGCTGCTCTGATTATTTCTTTTGTTGCGTGAATGTATTTTGTCCTCATGAGTTAACTGGGCAATTATGTTGAGTTAGCTATCTTTTTAATAGTATGGCATTGATAGGGTAATTGAAGGACTTCATGTTTTATACAGCAAAGCATGTTATGACATACTCACATTTTCATGTATCAGGTGTACTCTTTTGTGAAGCAAGAGTCCAGTATCTGGTTGCTTTCCAATGCTGACAACCTATTTGTTTGTTGTGGGGATAAAACATTTTCATTCCTTTTTGTATTTCCATTTAAGGACAGTAGATTAAAGGCATAGAAGCCTGTTCAGACATCAGATCGAAGGTTTTCCCAAACAAAAATTAGAATCTACCCACCGTTACACTCCACAGAAAGAAAGTAATATCTGTTTGTGTGAATGTCCAATTCCTACATGGTTAATCCAGGAAGAATGCAAGGTTTAGGGTTAAATAATGTTCACTCTCTGAAGCCTAAATGCAACCTCAGAAGCCTAACTGATGTACCACATTCTGTAGAACTCTGGTACAAAGGAAAGAATGTTCTGGGCATAACTGATCTCGCCTATAGGTAAGCAATAAATGCCTGTGGGACTTCAGGTTCAACATGTATCATAGTTCTATTCTGAGATTACTACTGGAGAGAAATCTGACTGTCTCATGCTCCTGAACACGTACCCTGATACCTTACTATAGAAATAGGTGAGAGTAACACATGGTCTTAACTACCCTATGAATTTGAAAGCAATATCTGCCCAACTCTCATTAACTGTCTGTTGAAAAAAATGAGTGTTTGAAGGAATGAGTGTTTTCTGTTGTAGCTTCAGGAAACCACCACATTCTGTACTAAGACTTTATGCCTAAGATTGGCATTTTTAAAAATTGAATTAAATGGCCCATCTGTTCCATTAGTTCTTCATCTGTATTTTGTTTCTTCTGAACTGTGATAATGCGAGGGTGTGCTGAGGTCCTGGCCAGTGTGGTGAGCCAAACAACTTTTGAAATGCTCCAGGATGGGTTGAAAGGAATAGATGTTCTGGAAGTAGCAAAGATGCCAGGATGCTTGTTGAATGTCCTATCTGCCTCTTTATTAATACTTTGTAGGATGGGAAAGAGTGGTATACTTTGAATTGGTGCCAAATGAAGTCCTGCTTTATTAAGTGCTCTAGCCGGTATGGATTGATCAGCATATCTCTTTTCTGAATCAGTTTCACATGCACCTAATCATAAGTCCATTTTGTCCCATTTTTGCAACTTCTTTAAAAAAAAACAAGTTGCATTTAAATTGTATGTGTATGCATTCTTCCCTAAAATACACATTTTCATATGGTTTCCAATCCATTTCTCCTGAAATATGAATTTGTGTGCATTTTTAAAACCGAAACTGCATCACAAAATTCAGAGAAGTGTGTAATCTAATTGATAGCTGTGTCCCAATTTTCATATATGTCTGGATCTGTTCACTTCCAAATGCGGACCTGCTAGATTTCTCCTTCACCCCTCTAGCCAGCTGTTCATAAGAGATGAAATCAATGGATCGACTGTCTCTGGTGTTAGAAGGAAAATGAAACAAGACACATTGTTTGGGCCTTTAGCTTGGAGGTAAATATGAGAAAAGTACAGGGGTCCATCGAACCTTGGCTGTATGTAGCAAACATAACAGGTCATGGGAGAAAGAAGGAAGAAGTGGCCTTGACTTTTAAAATCCAGTTCAGATACAAATTGTATTTGTTGGACTTAAGTTGGAAAGTTTCACCTCTCAAAGTTGCTGTGCCATTGGGAGTAGAGTAGTATGTGCTGAGCATGTGCCAGATGGAGCAGGAGAAAACCATGGGACTTGAGAATGCAGTTGTAGTAAGATGATATGGGGTGGTGGTTAAAGTATCACTTCTTTTCAGTTTGTTTTCTACATAAGATTACTTAAAGATTCTACTTACAGATTACTTAGTTAGTCCTTAATACTCTTGAGTTCTAACTGATGTGGAAGATGGTAGATTGTACTTTTCACTCTACATTAGGAGTGAGCAAAATGGCTATTCTGAAGTCGTGCTTAGTTATGAAAGGCATAGAACTGGGGTTAGCAATTCTGAATTAAATGGTTGTGGGCTGATTAACACAATGTGGCCACCCACATGCAGAACATGGGGCTACTGTTAGGTTTTGCCTAGGCCAGCCTCAACTGGAGGTGCTGTCTGCTTGAACTGGTAGTGCCTCCATGTGAAGTTTGTGTACATGACTGCATTTGACACCAATTTTGGTAATTACCATAATTAGCTAGTGTCTCATCTTGGAACTGTTCCATACCACAAATTTTTCCCCTTTTTTGTATTATAGGGTCACCTGACTGTTTCCCTTTTTAACATTGAGTATATCTTCAATGTAAAGAATGCATGCTTGCTTTTGTGCCCACTGCAAGGATAAATGGGCCCCTAAAGCAGTTTAGTATTAATACTCTGTATCTTTCATGCAGGGTCAAGTAAACAAATGTTTTTTCATTCAGGCCTTAGCATATGATAGCTTGTGTAAGCAATGTGATAATAATAGCGAATTGTGACATTTCAGTGCTTGCCACTTGTAGACTTTTTTCCACTGCTGCCAACAACCAGGTGGGGATCATTGTGTGTATGTGCAACATTTCCTTAATCTCCTTTTGCAGCTCACTCTTTTGGTAAATATCATCTGGTTTTAATTTTTGTTAGCAATTAATATATTTCCATAGTCACTGGAGTATCACACCCTTATGGCTTGTGCTTGCTTGTCATTGGCCAAA
Source organism: Rhineura floridana (assembly GCF_030035675.1). Lineage (NCBI taxonomy): Eukaryota > Metazoa > Chordata > Lepidosauria > Squamata > Rhineuridae > Rhineura > Rhineura floridana. Next base: position 117,597,781 of record NC_084487.1, on the reverse strand, counting down.
GGGAATTTATCAGTTATAATATAACCTAAACATTTATCGCACAAGGCTGAATGTCCTTGGGCTGGATTCTGAGGCTATGCAATATCACCTATAGGTAGTTCTTCACATACCCGCTTGATGCCATCTAGCGCTTTTGAATTTTGACATCAACAGAACATAACGGCAAATTCCTGGAATGATTTTTTCTCCATTTTCTTACAGGCCAGTTAAAACAAATGTATGAAAACTGTTCCGTCAAACAGTTGCATCCCAGTTGTTCTGATTTTAAAAACAAACATTTGTTTTTTATATCGTCTGGAAATCTCCATACATAAACTGAATCTCTGATGCTAACAGGAGTTCTCAGAAATATAGTTTATGGCTGAAATCCAAAGAGTTGCTTAAGATATTTCCAAGAGATTGGCAATTATGCCTTGAAAAATTGACTTTCAAGCTGTAGATGCTTCTGGCACAACACAAAATTGCTATAGACCCGTTTCAAAAAAAAGTTTTCCATCTGCATCACCTAGAGAACTGCTGTTAGTTGAGTAGCTTGGTTTTTCTTGAATTCCAGCCTATATGTTCAGAAAGTAAGGCTCTTCTTAACTGTGTTTATGTTTCTATGGGCATCCCAGACAAATTTGGGGTGGGGTGGGGAAAACAGGATAAAAATGTCATAAAAGGGTAGAGTATATTCCAGCCAGTGATATATAGATGGGTTGATCTGGGCCAGTTCTGTATTACCACAAGTGTGTCTTATTTTTATAAACATGGAGGAACCTGAAGTAGCATGACTGCTTAATTGGCTGTTAGTCCCAGATTGGCCTTTTTTCCCCAGTGAGAAGATGTTTCCAGTGAACATTTATTCATTGTGCTTTAAAGTTCTACAAAACCCACCTAAAATACACTATCTTAAGAATGGATCTGAGACATGTACAAAGCAGCCACTGTCTGTCCATACTGATACGAGCCCTAATTAAATAATTGAACAAGTACTGACATTGTCTTCTTGGTATGTCGTACAAATAATGGAACTAATTTCTAGTCATTTTTTTGTTGAGATAACAAAATTAACTTTAGCTTTTTAAAAAACAAATTGCAAATGGAGGCTAATTAAAAAAAATTATGTATAATTAGAGAAAGCTTGCTTTTAAATGATTATGTAAAAGCATGTCCTACTTCTAAAACTTATTTCTCTGCTTTCAATAGTAAGAATGTGTACTCAGCCAAATAATAAAATGACCTGACTACCTTATCCTCATGGGGGAGGATGGAAAGTGCTGCCTTCAAAAAATGAGTTTTGTTGAAAAATGAAAGTTGTATTTTTGTACTACTTAAGATTACTTTTTAAATTGTAGGCATAAAATGTTACACATAGGGAAGAAATCCTTTTGTCTCTCTAGTCCATCATGAACCATACGAGGTTTTTTTTTTCTTTTCCAGATAATTCCCACCAGTATGTTGGCACTGTCTGGCATAGCTGTAAACGTGACTTGATATCTTGATGACTGCATCCATGGCTGTTGGGTGATCTGGTAAATCATGGAGCTGAAAGTATGGGTGGATGGAGTCCAGAGGATTGTTTGTGGTGTCACAGAAGTTACGACTTGCCAGGAAGTTGTTATAGCACTCGCTCAAGCTATAGGTAAGTGAAATACTGTCCTTGTGCTTAAGGTGCAGGGAATGTTATACTTTTTCTGATGGTGTAGGCAACACTTTTACTTATTTTAAGAACCTCAGTGTATGAAATCCTACTAGGCTACATATGATGCTCTAGAGTACGATCTGATGTCTTCAGATGAATGCAAAGTTTTCAGTCAATTCTGTTGTGCACCATTCTGATTTGGGTTGAGGATCTGTGGGTTGAAAGGTGCCCCTTCAGTTTCAGGTTGATCAGATTGGGTGTGTTTGGGGATGTCCACTGAGACTAAGAGAGAAATAGGTTGATTAAATAATGAGTTGCAATCCTTTGCCACATTGGCTGTGGTACAGCTGAATGTATGTACTGGGGATTTTCAGAAACACTTTCAAGATCTTGCACCACTTCATACACTTAGAAATCCAGTTTGGTGGGTAATCTGCTGAAAAGAAAACTCACAGAAAATCTCCAGGATAGCATGGGTAGAAAATGCCTCATAATACTTGTGGGTATCATATTCCCACAAACTATTTTCTGGGTCCTAGCAATGGCCACTGTTACGTGTTCTCTGTGGGCTTAGCAGTGTAGAATTCAGAACTATGAGGACCCTTTCCTCTTTCTAAGTTTCTATATAGTATTTGAATGGCAGTTTACCTTAAGAGCTATGCTAAATGGACCAAAGGCCCTAGTGGCCTGCCTAGAAAGACACAATGAGCCTCTGATGGGTGTTAAGTCGTGATAAGGGAAACATTGTTTTTTGGAGCTACTTGGCTTTTTAACACTTTGAATTTCCAAGGATTGACTACGATTCACATGTATTACAGCTAGACCATGGTTTAACATTAAATGGACAAGCCTAATAGAGTTCAAGCAAAGTGTTAGGCTTGCACACTCCCACCCTTTCCTTTCCTCTGCCCTTCTGAGCATGAGGAGGACTTGAATTGACTTAGTTTGGATGAAGACGGCCTGGAGGCCATAGCTACTGCAGAATGCAGCTGCTAGCCTGGTAAGTAGGGCAGCCCAATTGGGACCCTGTGTCACAGATCCTAAAAGCCCTGCACTGGCTTCCGGTGAGTGCCCAGGTCTAATTCAAGGTGTTAGCACTAGCGTATGAAGCCCTAAATTGTTTGGGACCCAAGTATCTAAAAGAATGCCTTACCCAGTGTCAGCCATCTTGAATCCTACAATTGGCAGGTGAGGCCTTGTTGGTGGTACCACCATCAAGTGCTGCCTGGTTGGTGCTGACCCGTGACAGGGCCTTTTCAGTGGTAGCTTCCTGCTTGTGGAATGCCCTCCCCAGTGAGGTGTTTGTCTCCATCACTATTGACTTTCAGGAGGAATTTGAAAACATTCTTGTTTACCCAGGCATTTGATGGCTGAAGGAGACTGCTCTTGGCAACCCAAAGATCACCAATAAATGAATGTTTTTAACTGTGTTCTATAACATTTTAAATTGTAATTGTGTTTTGGAATGTTTTAACTGTTTTTAGTATGCTTTTCTTTTTCTAGTTAAATGGTTTTGTTGATGTTGCCTCCCTGGCCTCCTTCAGGACAAAGGGTGGAGTATAAATTCAATAAATAATAAAATAATATTTTTACTTTAAAAGAATCCCAGTTTAGCCTTTTGTTCAAACAAGGGATCATGGTTTAAGATAAAACTAACTTTTCTTTTCAGCCCAGCGCTCCAGCATATTAAGAGCACTTTGAATTTTGTTTCTATCTTCCAGGATATTAGCTACCCCTCTCAATTTTGTATCATCTGCAGATTTGATATGAGTTCCCTGCACCTCCTCATTGAAGTAATTTAGAAAAACGTTGAAGAGTACTGGGTCCAGGACCAAGCCCTTTGGTACCATGCTCATTACCTCCCCCAAGCTTGAGAAGGAATGATCTCATCATTCTCAGCAAACTTGCAAAGGAACGCTAAACGTGCAAGGGAACCCCACCTCCATTATAAAAAGCATGGAAATTCACTAACAGTTAAAAATCCTTGCGGTTCAAGAATATAGCTATAGCTACAGATATTTCTATCAAACTATAAAAAGTAGGAAAATTGGGCGGCTATACTGAATGCACCACGGGATCAGGAGACGTGATCTCCTCTCTGAGATATTGTACTGCCCTACAAAGGTGTCAAAATGCAAACATAATTTGAGTTGGTCTTTCACAGTCCAATGCACTTCCTGTGTAGCTTGGAAGAATTTCGTAACATGTGCCTCTGAGCATATGATGAGTGCTGGCAACACCTCCAATCTGCCCAAATAACAGAAACAAGATCTGAGCTGTGCTGTGCTGTACTGGTCTCATTTGAGCAGGGAAGAAGCAAGAATATAAAGACAGTTGATGTAGTTCACATATTCACTTTAAATATGTTTGATTTACTTTGCAATTTTAGTGAAGTTTCCTATGGTATATTATTTTCTTTTGCTTTTGTGTCTTTGAATATGGAAGTTGTTTAAAAACACTATATTAGAAGCTCAACTGGAGTGCATACCGCAGATCAGAAAAGGTACCGCCAGGGCCAAGAAGATGCCAGCATGGTTAACGAGCAGAGTCAAGGAAGCTCTTAGAGGCAAAAAGTCTTCCTTCAGAAAATGGAAGTCTTGTCCGAATGAAGAAAATAAAAAAGAACACAAACTCTGGCAGAAGAAATGCAAGAAGACAATAAGGGATGCTAAAAAAGAATTTGAGGAGCACATTGCTAAGAACATAAAAACCAACAACAAAAAATTCTATAAATACATTCAAAGCAGGAGACCATCTAGGGAGGCGATTGGACCCTTGGATGATAAGGGAGTCAAAGGTGTACTAAAGAATGATAAGGAGATTGCAGAGAAGGTGTAAATGAATTCTTTGCATCTGTCTTCACAGTGGAAGATATAGGGCAGATCCCTGAACCTGAACTAACATTTGCAGGTAGGGATTCTGAGGAACTGAGACAAATAGTAGTAACGAGAGAGGAAGTTCTAGGCTTAATGGACAATATAAAAACTGACAAATCACCGGGCCCGGATGGCATCCACCCGAGAGTTCTCAAAGAACTCAAATGTGAAATTGCTGATCTGCTAACTAAAATATGTAACTTGTCCCTCGGGTCCTCCTCCGTGCCTGAGGACTGGAAAGTGGCAAATGTAACGCCAATCTTCAAAAAGGGATCCAGAGGGGATCCCGGAAATTACAGGCCAGTTAGCTTAACTTCTGTCCCTGGAAAACTGGTAGAAAGTATTATTAAAGCTAGATTAACTAAGCACATAGAAGAACAAGCCTTGCTGAAGCAGAGCCAGCATGGCTTCTGCAAGGGAAAGTCCTGTCTCAGTAACCTATTAGAATTCTTTGAGAGTGTCAACAAGCATGTAGATAGAGGTGATCCAGTGGACATAGTGTACTTAGACTTTCAAAAAGCGTTTGACAAGGTACCTCACCAAAGGCTTCTGAGGAAGCTTAGCAGTCATGGAATAAGAGGAGAGGTCCTCTTGTGGATAAGGAATTGGTTAAGAAGCAGAAAGCAGAGAGTAGGAATAAACGGACAGTTCTCCCAATGGAGGGCTGTAGAAAGTGGAGTCCCTCAAGGATCGGTATTGGGACCTGTACTTTTCAACTTGTTCATTAATGACCTAGAATTAGGAGTGAGCAGTGAAGTGGCCAAGTTTGCTGACGACACTAAATTGATCAGGGTTGTTAAAACAAAAAGGGATTGTGAAGAGCTCCAAAAAGATCTCTCCAAACTGAGTGAATGGGCGGAAAAATGGCAAATGCAATTCAATATAAGCAAGTGTAAAATTATGCATATTGGAGCAAAAAATCTTAATTTCACATATACGCTCATGGGGTCTGAACTGGCGGTGACCGACCAGGAGAGAGACCTCGGGGTTGTAGTGGACAGCACGATGAAAATGTCGACCCAGTGTGCGGCAGCTGTGAAAAAGGCAAATTCCATGCTAGCGATAATTAGGAAAGGTATTGAAAATAAAACAGCCGATATCATCATGCCGTTGTATAAATCTATGGTGCGGCCGCATTTGGAATACTGTGTACAGTTCTGGTCGCCTCATCTCAAAAAGGATATGATAGAGTTGGAAAAGGTTCAAAAGAGGGCAACCAGAATGATCAAGGGGATGGAGCGACTCCCTTACGAGGAAAGGTTGCAGCATTTGGGGCTTTATAGTTTAGAGAAAAGGCGGGTCAGAGGAGACATGATAGAAGTGTATAAAATTATGCATGGCATTGAGAAAGTGGATAGAGAAAAGTTCTTCTCCCTCTCTCATAATACTAGAACTCGTGGACATTCAAAGAAGCTGAATGTTGGAAGATTCAGGACAGACAAAAGGAAGTACTTCTTTACTCAGCGCATAGTTAAACTATGGAATTTGCTCCCACAAGATGCAGTAATGGCCACCAGCTTGGACGGCTTTAAAAGAAGATTAGACAAATTCATGGAGGACAGGGCTATCAATGGCTACTAGCCGTGATGGCTGTGCTGTGCCACCCTAGTCAGAGGCAGCATGCTTCTGAAAACCAGTTGCCGGAAGCCTCAGGAGGGGAGAGTGTTCTTGCACTCGGGTCCTGCTTGCGGGTTTCCCCCAGGCACCTGGTTGGCCACTGTGAAAACAGGATGCTAAACTAGATGGGCCACTGGCCTGATCCAGCAGGCTCTTCTTATGTTCTTAATACTGTATGTGATGTACAGCAACACTTTCCAACACTAAAAAAAAGCTGGAAAAACAGTTGTGGAATAATGGTACTGCCAGTTGTGCAGAATAATGTCCAATGGACATGAGGAGTGTCTCAGGCTGCACAACATAAAACACTAGGAGGTGAACTAAATATAAATATGCAAATTTTAAGTGTGCTTTCTGTTTTTAATGGACCATGCCCACCCTTCATTAACTAGAGTAGCTTAAGCATAGCAGGCTGAAGGCATACATTTTTAAATTTTGTAAATTTTTAAATATTTTAAATTTAACATTCTAAACTTAATATGATCTTAATTTATAAATCTCAATGGCAATTTTATTAATGTTTTATAATTGTACTATATATATATATGTTTTCCACACTTGCTCATATTTTAATTGTGATTTTATTTGTTGTACACAGCCCTGAGAGCTTTCTGCTATAGGGCGGTCTAGAAATGTAATTAATTAAATAAATAAATACATCTTTGCAAACCAAAGTTTATTTTTTCCAACAGCTAGATTCATTGCTTAAGTAGCAGCATATTGTAAGTCTGATTTTATATCAAAGCGGCAGGCTTAGATGCAAATGTTAATGCACCCAAAATAGAAATATAATAAGAAGAGTCTGGCTGGGAGGGGGCCCCTAGCTCAGAGGCAGGACCCACACAGTTTGTATGCAGAAGGTCCCATACTCAATACCTGGCATTTCTACTTTACAAAGGGATCTGATGTAGAAGCACTGTGCACTTTATCTGAGACCTTGTACACTTGCTAATCAAGAGTATATAAATCTTGGCCTCTTGGGCCTATGTTGCGGATCAGGATAAAATAGCTTCATGGATTTTGCTCACTAATCGAAATCAGTGTGACCTACAAAATGCAAGGTACTGTAAGCTAGGTCCAAACACCAGCCCAAGGAAATGCAAATGCCATCCAGAAACTAATTATATAGAATAGAATGTTATTTTAATACAACAGAAAAAGTCACTTTAATATGTATATGTATCGTATTGTATACTATAATATATAGTGTGATTTATTTTGATCTGAAGATTCAAGGTTTTAAAGAAATAGATGTTGTTGTTGTTGTTGTTGTTGTTGTTGTTATTATTATTATTATTATTATTATTATTATTTTTCCCCAAGGCTTGGAGTGGAAGAATGAAGACGTACAGGAAACTTGGCCTGGCTAAGATGCATGTGTTTAACCTGCTATATGGGCATGGTCTATACAAAACATAAAGCCCACCTAGAAATTTGCATATTATCCAACAATTGTTTTTGGAGGTTTTTAATGTAAATTGTACAAAGTGTTGCTGTACTTCACATATTCACAGACTCTTTTCAGATTTAAGAATGTCAGAACTCACAGTTGCTTCTTAAGTGTATAATCTGTCATAGCGAGCCCTATGACTGCCATTCAGAGATTAAAGCAGAAGAGGTAGTAACTGCTGATACTTTGCAAAGTAATATAGATTGCAAGATGTACAATGTTTAAAGAAAGGGTGTCAAGCATATTTCTTTGTGTATCCCCTGTAGAGTATAGGAAACATAGGAAGCTGCTTTATACCAAGTCAGACCATTGGTCAATCTGCCTCAGTACTGACTGACAAGGTTTCAGATAAGGATCTCTCCCAGTCCTAATTGGAGATACTGGGTATTGAATGTCGGGACTTTTGCATGCAAAGCATGTTCTCTGCCACTAAGCCATGACCCTCTTGTAAAAGTAAAGGCATTCTTGATGGTAATATAACATTTAAAATACCCTGCTGAACTATTTCTGTTACTGCTGGTGCTAACTTGCACAGGATCCCATCTCTTACCTCCCGGATTAAAAAGCAGGGAAATTCACTAATAGGCAAAAAACCTTGCGGTTTAAGAATGTACCTATAGCCCACAACTATTTCTATCAAACTTTAAAAAGCAGGGAAATTGGGCAGGTATAGTGAATGCACCAGGGGAGCAGGAGACCTGACCTCCTCTCTGAGATATTGTACTGCCCTACAAATTGGTCAAAATGCAAACACCATTTGGGTTGGTCTTTCACAGTCCAATCCACTTCCTGTGTAGCTTGGAAGAATTTGGTAACACGTGCCTCTGAGCATATGGTGAGTGGTGGCAACACTTGCCATCTCCAAAGATAGAGAATTATATTTTTGTATGTTTGCTGGTGTTCTTCTTACTTTGCTTCTTTCCTGTGTTATTAATGTTTCTACAGAGAATCTATACTAGAAATTTTTATTTCCCTCATTATTCATCCCAGAAATCTGTGTCAAATTTATTTTTATTAATTTCAAAGCCTTTTTATTGGTCAGTGTCATATTTTGTGACCATCTGAACTATATATGAGCATATGGTGAGTGGTGGCAACACCTGCAATCAGCCCAAAGAATAGAAAGAAGACGGGCTGTGCTGATCTTGTTTTAGCAGGGAGGAAGCAACATTATTAAGACAGTTTATATAGTTCAGATGGTCACTTTAAATATGTCTGATTTCCTTTGCAATTTTAATGACGTTTCCTATAGGAAATCATTTTGTTTCTATTTTTGTGAATATGTGAAGTACAGCAACACTTTGCAAAATGTATACTAAAAAAACTCCAAACATAATAATGGCACTGACTTCTGCAGAATAGTCTCCAGTGGACCTCAGGAGTGTCTCAGTTTGCACAAGATAAAACAGTGGTAGGTGAAATATATTCTAGCAAAATGCTAGGTGTGCTCTATGTTTTTAATTGACTGCCCACCTTGTCTTAAATGAAGTGGTTTAAACATAGCAGGCTGAAAATATGCATCATCTTTTTTCCAACAGCTAGAGTCATTGCTGAAGTAGCAACATAATGGAATCAGTCTGATTTTTCATCAAACTACAGGTCCAAATTCCACTGTTAATGCACCCAAAATAGAACATAACCTCCAATTTGAAACACAAAAGGCTGTCTTCACCATCATATGACACTGACCAATAAAAAGGCTTTGAAATTAATAAAAATAAATTTGACACAGATTTCTGGGATGAATAATGAGGGAAATAAAAATTTCTAGTATAGATTCTCTGTAGAAACATTAATAACACAGGAAAGAAGCAAAGTAAGAAGAACACCAGCAAACATACAAAAATATAATTCTCTATCTTTGGAGATGGCAAGTGTTGCCACCACTCACCATATGCTCAGAGGCACGTGTTTCCAAATTCTTCCAAGCTACACAGGAAGTGGATTGGACTGTGAAAGATCAACCCAAGCTGTGTTTGCATTCTGACAAATTTGTAGGGCAGTCCAATATCTCAGAGAGGAGGTCAGGTCTCCTGCTCCCCTGGTGCATTCACTATAGCTGCCCAATTTCCCTGCTTTTTAAAGTTTGATAGAAATAGTTGTGGGCTATAGGTACATTCTTAAACCGCAAGGTTTTTTGCCTATTAGTGAATATTAACTAAGAGTGTCAGACCATAGCCTTTGCCCTGAACATCAACACTTGTTTGCTGTTTCCCATCTTAGATTTTTAAGAGGTGCTTCAATTGCCAAGATATGCTATATTTAGTTTGATTTTGCCACAGGTACATTATACGTTACTACCCACAAAGAGATGTTTTGCCTTCCCAAACTATATGTTGATGCCTATCTGCATGTTGCTATGTGTATAACTCAATAATTTCAGTCAGGTTTATTGTCAAGATTATTAGTTGTAACACAATATATAGGTTGAAGTCATGTTCATTTAAAAACAAAGAAAGACTGACACCATACATCATAGTAACAGGTAATAACACTACATGTTGTAATTCCAGTAAATATTAAAACAGAATTCAGTATGAGCCTCATAAACTGGTATAGTGAGCATATCTATACTCCAGACTAAAGCTGATTTAACAACCTTTCGCTCTTTCCAAGGAACTGTGGTTTGTGGGGTGGTGAGCACTAGTCAGTCCCTCAAAAAAAAAATATTGCTCCTGCTGTCAACAGCAGTTCCCAGGGTTGTTTGGGGAAAACACATCACCATGGTAGTTTACTATTGTAAAACAAAATAAGGTTTGTGGCATAGTTATACCCTTAGACTGTAACTAGTGTGGCATGGTGGTTCATAGAATGAGTTTGGAGCCAGGAAGGCCCCATATTCAAATTTCATCTCAATCATGAACTCACTGGAGGGTCACAGTTTCTCAGTCGGAATTCCTTATATATTATATGAGGGTGGTAAAATCTACTTTGGTTGTTTGTAGAGATTTCTCAGGTGGTAACTGAAGTGCTTTGAGTACTTGGGAGAAGTGCTATGTTGAGTAAATAGTATTAGAACTACTAATTCAAAGCACTACAGTAGGGCCCCACTCATACGGCAGGTTCCGTTCCAGGCCCCTGCCAAAAAATGAAAACCACCGGAAAGTGGGGCCCTACTCAGCTATAGCGCTGGAACTTCCCATCCTACAGCTGATTGCATGTGAGCTCACCATGCTACAGCTGATCAGCTGGAGCGCAGGGAACTCCAGCCGCCGCGCTCCAGCTGACAGGGATCCGTTGGAGTGCGCAAGCTCCCCACATTCTAGCTGACAGGGATCAGCTGGAGCGCACGAGCTCCCCATGCTACAGCTGAGCAGCTGGAGCACATGAGCAGCTGGAGCGCTGTGGCTGGAGCTCCCTGCGCTACAGCTGATCGTCCCACAGGCACCACCGTATTAGCAGAATGCCTAAAAGCGGGGTGCCGACAAGCGGGGCCCTACTGTGTTACACATTGAGATGTGCATTGCAATCTTTGAGTGTTTACAGCTTGATCTCTTTCTAATTTTGTCATAGATTTAAGAGCCAAAAAGAAAAGCCAGATCAGTCCAAATCAATTCCACTATCGATTCAAATCAAAGCCATGTTGATGTTCTCAACATTGTTCTGTTCCATTACTAAATAGTTTTTCCCCACTGCAGGTATTTGATTTCAGTCGACCTATATTTTACATGATGTTCTTGGATCTGCTTTTCAAAATTCGAACAGATCAATATAAGCAGGGAAAAGACACAAAAGTGAAGCAAATGTTGATCTTAATTTTCCTAACCTGAAATTAAATAACACTATTGTTAAAAGGGTCTCTGATATATATAACAAGCAGAGTTTGTAAGTTTAATGGTATAAATATTAGACAGGAATTTTAACAGCATTGGGTTCTGCCATCTGAACCTCTCTGACTTGTGTCAGGAGAGCTCCTCCTGGTCTCCATTACGACAGCTCTTATACATCATTGGATAAGACTTTTTCATTAAAGGCTAGCTCCAGGTCCTTACAAAGTTTTTGAAATGTGCTACCACTGTTGGTTTTTTGGTGTGTTTACTGAGTTCTCATGCCATGTTACATAAATATTGTTTGATATTTTGAAGTAAATTACTTCTTATAAAGACCTCTCAAGTAACTTGTTCGTATTTTATTGTCAGTACAACACCTGCCAAGACCCATAGGAAATACAGGCGTATGTTCTTTATGGATTATCTTACACATTCTGATTAACACGGCAGCCCAGAGTTTGCTTAGCTACTGAGATACGAGAATTTATCAGTGAGAAGCATGCCATGAGCCCGAGCCTCTTGCATGTAATGCTACACCATAAAACCAGGCCGATGAGAGCTCATAACGATGAAATATTTAATACATAATAGGATATTTTCCAAATAGCAACCTTTTTTGAAAATTGAAGCATGGTAAAAGTCGTTACCACCACATTTGTTGGCCTTCTACATACCTTTTTTTTTTGCATGTGTGAGCATACAGTGCGATACATTTTAGCACTGCCATGAACAGAATCTATATTCTATTGTGCCCACAAATGCACACACTACCTCTTTTTCTTCAGTATTATGCTAATGAAAGTGGTATTATGTATTTTTACTACATTTCATAAATATTCCAGCTTCTTGTAAATCAGGTTGAAAGGAGTTCAAGCCTAAATGGGAGATGTGACTGGAATACAGTGAGGTGAACTGCTGCACTACAAATAACTCGTGTATATTTTTGTATCCAACAGAAACACTTGTTTTGAATTCAGACCTCTATTCATTCCTAATTTTTAGCTTGCATTCTCACTAAGAAGAAAAAAGAATTTTCTCTACCTCCCCCCAAGTTTTTGAAGATTGCCTTAGCTTCTTAGTTTTAAAAAAAAGTTTTTGTTTTAAAAGCCGTAATGGAATAATCTATTAAAAGCTCACAGCACTTGTGACCCATGAAGCCAATGCACCAGTTACATAGGGTGACTCCATAAGCCACATGTGTTTGCTGCTTGCTGGGGGTTGCAAAAATGGAGAGATTGTTCAAACACTTGATATGCTACAGATATGTGTTTTTAAAGATACATTTTTTAAGCAGTGTGGTATATTATTAGTACATACGCTTTCTTAGCTTGCATAAACTGATTGCTCTGTGAATCCAACCTATATTAATATGTAGCTTGACTGACTGCCCAGTCTGTCTTGTTAGTCCTCTCATTGTGCAACTGTTCCCTCTGCTGGGCTGTTCTGGATATTGCACACAACATTTAAACCATGTTTTCTCCTTAGGTCGTACAGGAAGGTATACCTTGATAGAAAAATGGAGAGATACAGAGAGACACCTGGCACCTCATGAAAATCCTATAATTTCCTTGAACAAATGGGGACAATATGCAAGTGATGTACAGTTAGTATTACGGCGTACAGGGCCATCTCTCAGTGAGAGGCCAACCTCAGACAGTGTTGCTCGGATACCAGAAAGAACTTTATATCGTCAAAGCTTACCTCCCCTGGCTAAGCTAAGGCCTCAGAATGACAAACTGATAAAAAGGAGGGAGCCAAAAAGAAAATCGTTGACTTTCACAGGAGGGGCAAAAGGATTAATGGACATTTTTGGCAAAGGCAAAGAGTCTGAGTTCAAGCAGAAAGTTCTCAACTGCAAGGCAACAGTTGATGAGCTGAAGAAGCTGATCCACCTCCAGACTGAGAAGCTGCAGTCCGTTGAGAAACAGCTGGATTCAAATGATGCTGAAATCAAGTACTGGGAGCACAGGTTCAATTACAGCCTGGAAGATGAAATTGTCAAACTGGAGCAAAAGATCAAAAGGAATGAGGTAGAGATTGAGGAAGAGGAATTCTGGGAAAATGAGCTCCAAATTGAACAAGAAAATGAGAAGCAACTAAAGGAGCAGGTTCAGGAGATGAGGCACAGGATTTTGGACTGTGAAAGCAAGCTGAAGGAATACCTGGCCCAAATCCATGGCATGGAAAGTAGCCTTGAGGCAGAAAAGTTGCACCGGGAGGTGCAGGAGTTAAAAGTTAACGAAGAAGAAGTCAAAGAGAAGATTGAAAAAGTAAAGGGCGAAATTGATATTCAGGGACAGCAAAGTCTCAGGCTGGAAAATGGCATTAAAGCTGTTGAAAGATCTCTGGGCCAAGCCACCAAACGGTTACAGGTAAGAGTATCCATCTTGTATGGGACGGTTTTAATTCTTGAGATGTCATCTAAATGATTCAATGGACTGCATTTCAACCATGTCATATAAGCACTCTAGACTGTGTCTACTCTTTGAGTAAAGATGAGCAGTACACTATGTACTCTATAGGTCAGCAATAGGGGAACCTGTGGCCCTCCAGGCCTACAACACCTATCGTCCTCGACAACTGGTCATCCTGGTTGGGGCTGGTGGGAGATGGGAGTCCAATATCAGGAGGCTCTCGGGTTTCTCATCCCTGGTTCTTCTGAAGCAGGCACAGTATTCTTCTCCTTTTCTTTGCACACCTCAACAAAGAAGATTGCAAACTCAAAGTGCTTCCTGTAATTCCTCCCCCCATGTAGGAACAGAATAGCATGGGAGTGGCAAGAGATTTTTGAGCTTTGCTAATTGCCTATTGTAATGTAAACTTGTCCATTCTCAAGAATTCTTGCATATAATTTTGAAGTTGCACAGAAGAATTCATGGAGAGAGGAGAAGCAGGCCATCAGTATTGAATGTTACATAGCTACTGAATTTTTTTTGGGGGGGTGGTCAAAAAGTGCTATCCAAGAGTTTATAGTTAGAACAACTGCCTCTTATATAACATTAAATATCTATATTCCCAAGCCTTTGTGCATGTGCTAGGCTTTGTTCAAATCCTTAGAATCCTAACTTGCATTTATTTTATTTATTTTAAGTTTCACAATCTCACAGTTCCAGAGAAATTGTGAAAAACTACACTCTGAATTAAGACCTGAATAAGAATTTTGCAGATATTCTGTTTGCTTGGTGTAGCATTTGGGATTACATCTCACACATGATGCAACAGGGAACTCAGTATACTGGAGTGCCTGTCATATATGCCCACCCAGTTCACACAGTTGTTCTCCACCACCACCACCAGTGGGGTAAATACTTTATATAGAGATCACATGTTAATGTCATATTTCTAGCCAATGATGGTGTGAGTTGATCCTTGGTTGCCTTCTAAAGAGAATGACATGATTTCATAAATCCAGGTTGGCTAACCCCCAGTTCAGGGGCCTTATCCAACTTCCACCAGCAAATTTTTCTGGCCCGGTCTTTGGCAACAATCGCAAAGAGAGGGAAAAATCAAGCAGACCCAGAGCTTGGGTAGGCAGAGCCCAGCACCCTAATGGGGATGCAAATGATCGCTTCCCTGGTCACCAGACTGATCATTTGAGTGCAGGTCTGTACCTGGGGGAAGGGGCTGTATGCCTGTGTGTGCTGAGTGTGGGGTAACCACACCCACCAGTGGCATGAGCCTCCCCAAGGTTTGGCTAAGGGTGGATGCAACCCTCAGGACTAAAAAGTTAACCACCCGTGTCACAAAGGGCACCTGTCAAAGTGCTTCTGCTAACACAAGGACTTTGGGCTGCACAATGGAACTCCTCTGTTCTCTCCTTTCCCCTCACCCCCCGCAAAATGTTCTGGGGTTTCCCTCAAACCTCCAGAGCCAATTTGGGGAAGGTAAGTGGAGTGGGAGAAGGAAAAGTTCCATCATACAAGTGGAAATCCTTGCGCTAGTGGAAACACTTCATTGGATATTGCCCAAAGGATAGCTCTATCAAGGGCTGCAACCATGGTGACTAAAAGCTGAAGCTGTATTCATCAGCAATATACCTCTGCATATCAGATGCTAGAAATCAGAACAGACAGAAGGAAGTACTTCTTTACTCAGCACATAGTTAAACTATGGAATTTGCTCCCACAAGACGCAGTAACGGCCACCAGCTTGGATGGCTTTAAAGGAAGATTAGACAAATTCATGGAGGACAGGGCTATCAATTGCTACTAGCCATGATGGCTGTGCTCTGCCACCCTAGTCAGAGACAGTATGCTTTTGAAAACCAGTTGCTGGAAGCCTCAGGAGGGGGGAGAGTGTTCTTGCACTTGGGTCCTGCTTGCGGGCTTCCCCCAGGCACCTGGTTGGCCACTGTGAGAAGGGGATGCTGGACTAGATGGGTCACTGGCCTGATCCAGCAGGCTCTTGTTATGTTCTTAAATCAATAGAGTTTTGCTATGTCTGTCATACTGTGCTTGGGGGATTCTGAGCTGGCTGACTATTATTTGGGACACAGTGCTAAATTAGGACCTTAGGTGTCTAGCAAGGCAAATCTAACATTTGTAGTGCTTTAGGTGGCATTCTTAGGGGACAAAAAAAGGGTCTGCCCCTATTATAATGCAGAAACCATAATATTCTTACAAGTATTTAGCACACCAGCTTTGAGACCATTTACACTACATGCAGATTGAAATTTTTCTCCTCCATTAAGTTTTTCATAATCTCTTCAAGTGTTGGAATGTGACTGGGGATAAATCTGAAGGCATATGATATGAACCAAATTTTGCCTCACCTCTTCATGCATAATGTGCTCCATTCTCCTAATGAGCTACACATCCCACTCAGTCCCTCTCCATATGCGCCAGTTGATGCGTCCATAACTGGCACCTAGAATTTAAAAGACATTCTATGTGTGGTTCTAGAATGAGGAAGGGGCAGAATATCAGTTCAGTCTGAAGTCAGCATTTGCTTAGTACATATGAAGTCCCCCCCCCAAAAAAAAAGTTTTTACCATCGGTAAAGAATATTTGAGACCTTTGAATGGTGGTGGTAGAGGGTATCTTGTTCAGTGGTGGTGGTGAGGAGGTGTATGTTTGGGTATAGCGTGAGAGTACGGTGAAGCATAATGCAGTTGTTATGGAAGAAAATGACAAACTCAGAATAATATTCTCGGATATAGATCGGATATAGTATTTTCTTGAATACCACTCATGTTTGTATCTGTTTTAAAATGAAACCATATCTTCCTGATTTCTTTAAGTTCTGTGCATGTGTGAATAAGCTTATTTACATTTTTCTTCTCAGGACAGAGAGCAAGAACTAGAGCAGCTGACAAAAGAGCTACGGCAAGTCAATCTCCAGCAATTTATCCAGCAAACGGGGACAAAGGTCACTGTGCTACCAGCAGAACCTACTGAACTGGAGGCTTCGCACACAGAGCTTGAGAGAGGTATGTTGTAAGAACTGCAAAAGCCTGCCTCTTCCTCTGGAACTTTTTTCAATTTCTAGTTAGGAATTGGTGACAGCCCACCCAGCTCACCTTGAAAACAGCCATTTATGTTTGAATGTTCTGTCAAATGCACAGTACCTTTGGTTTTTCATGCATTTAATGGGAATGCTCAAAAACACAAAAAAGTGAAGCGTGCACACTTTCTTCTGCCAGTCCCCCCTTTCTCTTCCCAACCAAAAACTAAATCCCCCAAATCCTTGCATTTGGGGGGGGGGGAAGCATCTTGCAGCAGGAACAGGAGAAGCCCTGTGTGGCCCACTTTTTTTTTTATCAGGAATTATGAAGCTAGTGAGCGTAATTCAGGAGTCAGAGAAACCTATAAACCCCATGACAGCAGGACAGGTGCCACACTGGCTGTGTCTGTTCAGTTCCCCAGCCACCTACGTAACCAAGAGCCCTGTGGCATCTTTAAAAGATTTTCAAAAATTACAGAAAAAATTGAGTACAGGGGGGTGGGGGTGCCAAAAAGCTATGAAATGCAAAGAACAGCGGTAGTCCTGTGTATCATTTCTGTGTAGAGCTTTGTTATATACTGCTACTCTCTGCATTTCATGCATTTGTGCCCAAGTATTTACAGTTTTTTCTGTGCACACATGTGTATACATTTGTGCATGTTTAGCTATTGAAAACAGAGTTGTTTGTCTGTAGCTTATATCCATTGAAGATTAGATTGGTTTTCAGTTTTAATATGGTTATTACGTGTGCTCAATACTGTAGTGCTTACATTCAACAGTTCACCACCTTAGTCCAGAAATCTCTACTAGATTATCGCGAGCCAGCTAAAGAGAGGGAG
Organism: Rhineura floridana; assembly: GCF_030035675.1. NCBI lineage: Eukaryota > Metazoa > Chordata > Lepidosauria > Squamata > Rhineuridae > Rhineura > Rhineura floridana. The sequence goes on along the minus strand of NC_084487.1, from coordinate 117,580,163 downwards.
TTAGAAGCAAATGAGCAGTGAATGGACCACGAGATTCCAGAATTGGACCAAGAGATTCCTGCAGCCTGTGCTGGTGTTGCACTGAGTATCCAGGTGGGCAAAGCTGGGTCAGATCAACTCTTCCCAGCTCACCCACCCAAGTTTCAGTAATGGACACAAAATCAGCATCCTCATCCATGATCAAATCATGGATGAGTGTGATCTTATTGTGTAGTGATCTGGCGTTAAACGGCGTACGCAGGCTATAGATGTATATCATCTTTAAAGTAGTTAAAATCCCGCTTTTCAACAGTGGGGGAAAAAGCAGTAAATGTCACCTCTTAGTTACATGGAAGTAAAAACAGAACAGCAGCATATAACTTCCAATGCCCTCTAAAGGTTTGGGTACAGCACTGTTGGAATAACGTTGAGGAACGTCTTCCAAAAAGCTGGGGAGCAGTTGACTATCCTGACCTTTTTTACTTCAGGAGATAATCTCTAGTGAAGCTTACCCAGCAAACCACTATGGATGGGCGAAAGCAGCTGGTTATGTAGCTGTTTTCCCCCAGGAAACTTCCAATTTTAATTTAGATATATGGGCATGTGGTTGGGCCACTGTAAGAATGGGATGCTGGACTAGATTGGCCACTGGCCTGATCCAGCAGGCTCTTCTTATATTCTTATGAGGAAATGTTTAAGGTAACAATACACACACCTATCCTCTATATAAGAACATAAGAAGAGTCTGCTGGATCAGGCCAGTGGCCCATCTAGTTTAGCATCCTGTTCTCACAGTGGCCAACCAGGTGCCTGGGGGAAGCCCGCGAGCAGGACCCGAGTGCAAGAACACTCTCCCCTCCTGAGGCTTCCGGCAACTGGTTTTCAGAAGCATGCTGCCTCTGACTAGGGTGGCACAGCACAGCCATCACGGCTAGTAGCCATTGATAGCCCTGTCCTCCATGAATTTGTCTAATCTTCTTTTAAAGCCGTCCAAGCTGGTGGCCATTACTGCATCTTGTGGGAGCAAATTCCATAGTTTCACTATGCGCTGAGTAAAGAAGTACTTCCTTTTGTCTGTCCTGAATCTTCCAACATTCAGCTTCTTTGAATGTCCACCAGTTCTAGTATTATGAGAGAGGGAGAAGAACTTTTCTCTATCCACTTTCTCAATGCCATGCATAATTTTATACACTTCTATCATGTCTCCTCTGACCCGCCTTCTCTAAACTAAAAAGCCCCAAATGCTGCAACCTTTCCTCATAAGGGAGTCGCTCCATCCCCTTGATCATTCTGGTTGCCCTCTTCTGAACCTTTTCCAACTCTATAATATCCTTTTTGAGATGAGGCGACCAGAACTGTACACAGTATTCCGAATGCGGCCGCACCATAGATTTATACAACGGCATTATGATATCGGCTGTTTTATTTTCAATACCTTTCCTAATTATCGCTAGCATGGAATTTGCCTTTTTCACAGCTGCCGCACACTGGGTCGACATTTTCATCGTGCTGTCCACTACAACCCCGAGGTCTCTCTCCTGGTCAGTCACCGCCAGTTCAGACCCCATGAGCGTATATGTGAAATTAAGATTTTTTGCTCCAATATGCATAATTTTACACTTGTTTATATTGAATTGCATTTGCCATTTTTCCGCCCATTCTTTTGTGCTAATAGATACCTTCTTCTCTCACAGAAGCAACATTTCAGACTGGATCCCTGAAACGCCCTGGTTCATCAAGACAGCTTCCTAGCAATCTTCGGATCCTGCAGAATCCACTGTCCTCTGGTTTTAACCCAGAGGGCATTTATGTATAACATATATCCCTTCTGGAGAGGACCTGTGAAGGTACTGTGGACCATATACACTTCTCCTATTGCATCTGTTCACCCAGTGATGTGTGGAAAGAGAGAAAACAAACTTCCTTTCACAAGCCACCAGGCATTCTTATGTGTGTTTTTTAATCAGATCTACAACAGACTTGGAATCCTGCCCCATGCACTGATGACAATGAAGAACAAAAAGGACTGTGGAGGCACACTTCAGCAATGTTGCAGTCACTCCCAAACAGTTATAGTGCAAATATCTATCTTTTTTTTATTGCTATTTTTGAAGCATTTAAAGAAGTATTATTCCTTAGTAGGCATAAATGGGTGACCAGAGTACAAGAAACTGTCTACAACTGCCTTTAGGGTTTAATTTATTCCATTTAATCAGTGGATGTGTGAACGTTGCTATAACATGTAAATCCCTCCCCCAACACACACACTTCTTGCCTAAGAGCAGGACTACAAGCCCAACCCTGGACTGCTTCCTTAAACAGCACCCCATACTAAGTTCTCCCCATCTCCATTCATTCAACTTGTTTTAATGACATGATGTCACCATGTTGTGCCATCTACACGTTATTGTGTACTTTCCTGCTCCTGCCAATGTGAGTCCACAACCTGAAATAAATAATCCTGCACATTCAAGGTTAGAGGGGAGACATCAACATGGGTATGCTATTTTTAGTGACAGCTGCGTGCTGGGCATAATTTGTAATTCCGCACTAATATTTCATATTAACAGTCTTGAAAGGGTGTGTGTGTATAAGAGTATGTGAGAGAGAATTTGCACGTGCATGAATTTAAAGTGAGAACAGACAACTTCGTGGTTTATCACTACAGTGATTCACAATTTCTTGCTCTGTTGCAGATTATGTTATGTTGAAACCATTGCAGGGTTTTTACAGTGGCTTATCCAGTTAAAGGTCCACAGGACTTAATAAGTATTTGAGGATCTTCTAGTTAGATTTTATTATTCAATTTATATTAGAGATATTTTGCCGCAATAAATATGCTAATCAAGGAACAAAACACTACGAGATATCCTCAGTCTTGCCAAAGGAGTTTATCACTTTTTTGTGTAGCATTTCCCCCCACTATAGCATTCTTGTTTTGTAGTAGGCTTTGCTCTTCCACTTAAAGACACAGTAACTCAGTACAATGCTGATCTGTGCTGCTTTTGACTCACTGAGCCAAACACAACCAATCAGCCATGTATGGCAGCCTGCCAGAGGCTTAAAAACCCTCCTGTTTCTGCAGTACCAGACAGGGAGCAAAACCAGGAGCTTTATCAAGCCATGTGATGGTCTCTGCCTATACACAGCTGGTGAATGTGTTCAGCTTTGGAGGCAATCAAATAGTCTAAAGGCTTGCTTACAGAATGAAACAGTATTCCATTTTTTTTTAACTTCAGTAAAAGTGTGCAAAATTTATTTCTGATCTATGTGTTACAATGCAAAGGTCTCTAAAGAAATTGTCCCTTTTGAAAATGAGACCTCATTCATTTAGAAAATACTTTGTCACGAAATACAACCTAAAACAATAGAGTAGGTCAGGAGAAGAAAATTGCATGCTGAAGAGAAATAGGAATAAGTGCATAAAAATCTTTGTCCATGACAAGTTTTGTTTGGGTAATTGGATCTCTGACTATTTGAATAATGTGTAGAACTGCAAGATCACAATGATTTATATGTATTTTAAGATACTACAAGCTATATGCTAGAATCCAGGCCTCATATTTTTAGCTTGCCTGAACAACAGTTAAACATCAGATTCATGGAGGGCTCTTTGACTTCAGTGGACTAATATATGTGCATTTGCTGGCAAAATTCTAAGGTCCGCTCCTGCGAACAGTTTAGCGTTCATCCCCTGTAAGTTCAGGAATCATTTTTAAGACAAAGGTCACTTGCTCCAACTACCCACAATATACTTTTTAGTGATTAGTGTCCTGTAAGTCACTTGCTGGCTATGGAATAAGTTTGTTGTCTTCACAACTATTCTAGTACAGTACACAAATACAGCATATCCAAATCCACTGAATTTAGGAAAATAGATGAACATCCTGATATATTCCATTAAGTGAGGGACTCTTGCCTCTTAATTTGGTCTGTTTATCTTTTTCAATCTTGTGGCTGATGAACTGTGCATTCCTTACCTTAGTCATAGAGGGGGGTTTTTAAAGAAAGGACTGGGGGAAGAATCCTTCTTTCTGACTAGGGCCACATTCAAACCATACATTTCCCACTATTCTCCACTTTAAACAATCATGGCTTCCTCCATAGAATCCTGGGGACTGTAGTTTGTGAAAGAAGCTGAGAGTTGTTTCCCTCACAAAGCTACAGTTTCCAGAGTTCTCTGAGAGGAGGGACTGACTGCTAAACCACTTGGGGAATTGTAGCTGTATGAGGAGAATAGGAATCTCCTAACAGCTCTCAGTACCTTTCACAAGCTACCCATCCCAGGATTATTTGGGGGAAGCCATGATGGTTTCAAGTGAAATAAGTGTACGGTCTGGGCTCATGGTAACCTAAAAGTATCCAGACAATAGAATCTGTCTCACTGAAATGAGGCTTTAGCATACAAGTAAATGCTTAAATTTCATTGGGATTTAAAGAAACTAGTTTTTATGGATCATGTCCATAGGTAAGGGCCAACACATACTACTCAGATCTATCAGTGCAGGATTGAGTTCTTAGATCAAGGAGTTTCCAAAAGTATATAGTACACAAATACCTATTTATTCACCAAGTAGAATACTGAGGGGTATCTCTCTAAACTCCTTTAAAAATAAAAAGAACATATAGAATTCCTAACTGTTAATTTTATATGCAGACAAACATTTAAATCACATTTCCATTAAAATTTTAAGAATGCTCCCCATTCATAGCTATACTCTACAGATGAACAGACAGGATGCAGTTCAAACTGAAACAAAATCTGCAAACCTCATGGAAGCATATTACATTTTCATAGTTATCACTAGAAACGTTATTTTAAATCCTTGAAAATATAAAAAGATCTTTTCTAAAAAAAAGTCTATGAAAAAGATACTATTCTTTTTCCCTGTCCACAAATGAGACAGAAGGCGGCATTAATTCCCTACCGTTTTACTACTCAGAACGGCTAACTTGTGGTTCATATTTGGAGTGCTCAAGACATTAACTTGGAAGGAGAAAAATAGCCAAGCATGAGACACACGATCAGCTGAGAGGGCTGTGGCAGCCAAATTTACTTGAGCATGTATGCCTTCGTGCAAAGTTCAATACAAAGGCACACTTCATTTTTGTAAATTTGTCAATATTGTCATATGATGTCTGCATTATGTAACATTGCAGAGGCAGCACTACTTGATGGGGGACTCCTTTGAAAAGGGAGTGAGTGCCAAGCCCTTAACCTGCATGTGGGAAGCTTCTGTGTACCTCCGATTGCACACCTGAGTTGTGCCAGCCAGTCCCTTTGCCACAACTGCACCCTCCTTTTGCCACTAGGTTGACAGTTGTGGGGCCAGGAGAACACTCCTCAGGAGCCCAGGGGTTCATTACAAGGTGTTAAACTCAGTCCAACCGCCCCACCACCACCAAACCCATTTTAAAAAAATAGTACTGGTGCTTTTTAAATTAAGCAAGGGGTTAGGAACTTAATTTAACAGTTGATGTATCTGATCTAAATGTCAACGTAAGGGGCCTCCAGGCAGAATTATATGACCGTAGTCACTATTATATATTTCCTTTAAAAAATGTGCCCTCAAATAGACATTTGCTTATGTGAACAGCAAGTTTTCAGAGAAGGCAAAAATTGTAGTGGGGCTGTTGATACTGTCAATATTATGTAAGCCACCCACTTAGCAGGCTTGAAGGCTCCATCAACTACTATAGAACTGCAACAAAAATACAAGAATTGGTTGTTGCATTCTCTGGGTTGTCTGTTACACATTGAGGAGCACAAGTGAGCCTGAGGATTATACACCCTTCCCCACCTTGCATATAATTTTTTAAAATAAGAATGGGTAGTTTTGTCAGTGTTGTCCATCCACTTGTTTTCTTTTTTGCACTGGACAGATTGTATAAGCACTGGCAGGAACATGCCTAGGCTCATTCTCATTAAAGATAATAGAAGCCAGCTATGGGGTCAGATGTGGTTGGACTCCAACTCCCATCAGCCCCAGCCATAGCCAGCATGGCCAGCAGTCAGAAATGGAGATGTAGTCCAGCAGCATCTGGATGGCCACAGGTTCCTTACTCATGATATAAGCAGTGGGAGAAGGAGTGCCAGCTGAGGCCTATGTAAATAAGCCCAGAGTTAAAGCTCCTTTTCAGCTTTATATTTTCAAAGCGATGGTGACACTGCTACAAGGCACTCATGTGTCTAAATAATATATGCAAATATGATGCGAGAGATTATGGGTGATATCTAATGTTAGTTATACTTGGACCCATTAAAATGAAATCAATAGACTGAAGTTACTTAAGTCCAGTGATTTCAATGGATCTGCTATGAGTATGACTAATATTGGGTACCACCCTACGTATGTAGGAGACTTGTGTAAGGCAAATGATCACTGTTCATAGATCCACTGATTGAGGTAGTTTGATACCTTGTCCTTTGTATTTGCATGAATTTTAAGAATGGCAACTTTCAAAAGGACACTTGTGTCTCTAATATATAATATGAGGTTTAGTTTGGTAAAATTGTTGTAGCTTGCAACCACAATATTGCACATTTATGGGATGGTTGAAAGAATAATCCTTTCTCATTTTTTCCTCCAAACTCTCAAAATTATATGAATTCCCAATGTGCTTTACTTTATGTGAACTGGGCCTTAATTATCCATGTAAATAGCAAAACTGTATTCAGATTTATTTTCCATTATTGAATAGTTCTGTGCTGTATTTTTTATGTCAAAAGTGTTACTTTTTATATCCTAGCTTTTTTTTTAGACCATTGATTCATGCACGTTTATTCTATTTGTTACAATATTTTAACGTTTTGTATGAAGGCCGTCAACAATATGGAGATGACAAAACAAACTATTCTGTCAATTTATTTATTCAGTATTTTTGCTGCTTTACTTTCTGAAATAAAGTTTTCATTGCCAATACACTTAACAGATTGAAAAACATTACTCCATTTAATTGTGTCAAAGTATTTATTCAGATATCAAAATCTGGTATTTTAAATATTAAAACAAGCACTAATACTACACAATAATATAACTGCACAATTTTGTTTTGAACTTCAAAGTAAAATTATCCCTTCTTCAGCACAGTTTCTTAAGGGCATGTTTAAGCATTTTGCTGAGCAGGCTCTATCCTGTAAGGTTGCAATACTCGACAGTTATGGTCAAATCACATGGCTGTAAGGCATATAGCAGCTGCCATTTCCTTCAGCCTGTAGCAGTTCCCTGTGTTGTGGTAAGTGGGTCATGTGCAATCAAGCATACTTGGGGCTTTGTTGGGAATGAAGCCTAGAGGGCTAAGAAAGGGAGATAGAAGAGGACAGTTTTTCCTTTCAAGGGAACATCATGTGGAACGTGTATGGGAGTCAAAAGAACTTGTGCCTAAGGTTCCCTCTGTCCTTTCCAAGATATAACATAGCTGAAGGAAAGTGACTGAACTTAAGTGGGAAAGAAAGGGATGTAGGTGACTGAAGAACCAGAGGGGGACAAAACAGGAGGAAAACTGCTGAGAGTGCAAACTGGGGTGGGGTCACCATGCAACCCTGGCACCTCTCAAATCAGGAAGCTGTGTATGACTGGTTGGCCTTTCCTAAGGGAGTGCAATCGTCTTTTGAAGCGGAAGGTATAAAACATTTTCTCTTTCAAAAGTATCATACAAGCCTGAGTTTAGAAACAGATAATAGGTGGTATCAAATTGTAAAAACAAAATGTATAAACCTGGCAATTTCCTACACAACTTTTAGCATCACAAGTGTGCACACAAGACAGGGACTAACCACTCTAGCCTTTTTTATCCATTACTATAATGTCTTGCTTGTTATAAATCCATACAACACAACAGGAAACCTGTTGCATTTCTATGATTTCCACATCTTTTATTTAGATATTTTTCCGACCCTATTTCACTTTGTTCTGTCTCTTGCGGTGTTGCTGGGTGTTTACAGTGTGGAACAAAAATATGGGTATTTGACACAAAATGACGCTGGGTCACAGGGTGTGTACTGCATACAACATCCAAAAAATGTTCTGCAGAGGTAGCCAGCCATAGAGTGAGGTGGCAATAAAGCAACTTGAGAGAATACAGGAGCAAGGTTGTCTGAGAACAGCCCACATGCTGCCACCTAACATGCTGTGCTACCCACTTCAGTGTTATGGTGTGGGTGATATAGCATAATGTACAGCATAACACATGTGGAAAGAGACATAACCCCACCTTTAAGAAGCAGCAAGAGAATTTTGCCTTAGCAGTGCAAGGGGCCCATATGGGTGGAGGGAGAGGGAGGAGACCCATAGAGAAGTGGATGTGAATCTTTTCCAGCAAAGAAAAGGTCCTCTGAAATTCTCAGAACCGTCTTTGCTGACCATCCCCTTGTCCTGAATGATGACGGCACACACTATAAGATGTATTTTTTCTTTTCAAATTTAACATTTGAATTCTCAAGGTCTGCATACATAAAGAAATCTTGCACCAAAACAGGATCATGCTCAAATGTTGACAGCACACACCTGGGAGTAAAAGAATTTCAGATCTGAGCAGAGGCTGTTGAATAGTTTCTTCGGTATTTGCACTTGTCCCACAAAGGCAACAAACAAGGTTCTGATGGAATGAACTTTCTGGTACATTGCACTATAACAAACATAATTATCTTGATCTGTCAACTAGCCAGGGAGGGAATAAAAGTGCCATAGCAGTTGTTGCAGCTGTAGAACAATGTGGCTCAGATATTGCAAAGCTAAGTGCTCCGTAGTTTACACAAGAGGGCAGCAATAATCTTCAGTATTCTGGGAGGCATGGCTGCCATACAACTTATAGGTATATCCATATGATCTTGAACCAAAATGATTAAATGCTCTAATATGCAAGAAACACTTCTTTTAGCAGCTGGCTGAGACAGGGAGTCTCCTGTTCCATCCTTGCCTATTTAAAGACATCAATTTATTATGTTTAGAGCTGGCCTTTCTTCCAAGAAGCTCAAAGCAACATACCTGTTTCTTCCCGCCCTGATTTATCTTTGCAACAACCCTCTGAGGTAGGTGAGGCTAGAAGATCAACTAGCTCAAGGTCACCTAGTGTGCTTTATAGAAGAGTGGGAATTTGAAGCTGGACCTCTCTAAGCTGAAGGGCTAATTACTACACTAGCTCTCGGTGGGTTTAGGAGCATCCAACACTGCGTAGGATTGTAGATTGTAACCATGTGTATCAGTGATGAATGAACTGCGAGAGACAGGGATGGGAGATCAGTGAGAATAAGGTATGAGGGAAGGAGACTGCTTAGGGCTGTATCCCATAGCCTGGCTTTTCTTCCTCACCCATGGAAACCATGCTGTTTGCTATCGTTCTGTCAATTTAAGAGATAATCCAATGTGCTTTGTATAGGCTGGGGATGGTCATCTTCTCTAATCTTGGAAGAAGCGGGTCTCTATTCTCCTGGCCTGTTGAGAGCTGGGGAGAATCAGCAAGCACATTTACATTTTCTTCTGAAAGGCTGCAACTACTGCTCTGATGCCTGAGCAAACAAGCAGATGTTAGCTCACAAAGAGTTACCTGCATTCTAGGAAATAATGATAAAAGGAAATAGTTTCAACACAGTGTTGTATATTATGGCCACGTCCCCACTATACATTCAAAGCACTAAACTACCACTTCCCCTAAAGTATCCTAGGAACTGTAGTTTGGTCTCCTCACATAACTACAATTCCCAGAATCCCTGGGAAAAGGGACTGATTGCTAAACTCTGCAAATTGTAGCTCTGTGAAGGGAATAGGAATTTCCTAACAATAGGAGTCTCAGCATTGGGAAACTACAATTCTCAGGATTCTTTGGAGGAAGCTATGACAGTTAAAGTGATGTAATAGTGCTTTAAATGTATGGTGCAGTTGTGGCCTAAATTTATTCAGATTATGTCCCACTGCATCTAATAGGACTTACTCCTTAGTAAGTATTTTAGGGTTGGAGTCGTAATTTGCTTATGGCTCACTTAGGCCAGGGCTGGAGAATTTGTGGCCTTCCAGATGTTGGTGGACTTGCATCGGCCCATTAACAAAGCCATTGGTCAGAGGTGATCGAGCTGTAACATCTGGAATACTACAAGTTTCCCATCCCTGCTGCAGTCAGTAAATCAGAAATTTCCACCAGGAGCATATGCTGAGGGCTTGTTCCATATGGCTAAAGACTGTGAATGAGGAAAAAGTGATTTTATTCTGCTGCTGATCTCACCCCCCCCCAAAAAAAACCCCACTTAGTTTCCAGCATGCAAACATAACAGCATAAGAAGATGAGGAAACTGGGGAAGAAAATAGAATTCAGCATCTCGTGAATCTCCAATAATCCTACAAATAGAGATGAGATTAATTTGGCATTGGGGCGAGTCTGGAAAGCCTTGAGCCCATTGTGAAGGTTGCTCAGACACTCTGGTGTTGAGTGTAACTCATAATTGGGTTAATACCTGCCTTTGGGAGCCAGTCCTCCATGCCAATCCTTCCTCCTTTCCACGGAAAAAAAGTTCCTCTTAAGGAAGGGGATTTGGTATCTGACAATGGGAATGTTTTTAAGTTCTCTCTGAAAGTTAATAATAAGGGCAACAGACACTCCTCACCAGATATGGCATCCCACAAATGGGGAATCACCACTGAGGAAGCCCTGTCATGAGTCAATGCCAACTAGGCAGCATCCAGCAGCGGCACCACCAACAGGTTATTCTGCTGCTGCTGCCAGTTATAGGGCTCAAGATAGTTGTTAAGCACTTTGGTCCCAGGCCATTTAGGGCTCTGTATGCTAGTGCTAACATCTGAATTGGGCCCAGTAGCTCACCCAGTACAGCTCTTTTAGGATATATGATCTCATTGGGCTGCCCCACTTACCAATCTAGAAGCCACATTCTGCACTAACTCCAGTTTGTGGACTGTCTTCAGTGGCAACCCCATGTAGAGCATGTTGCAGTATTCCAGGTGGGAGGTCACCACAGCATGGACAACTGAGGCTACGCCATCCGAGTCCAGAAAAGGCCATAGCTGGTGAACCAGCCTAAGCTGGGCATAAGCACTCCTAGCCACAGAAACCACTTGAGACTACAATGACTGGTTGGAATCCAGTAGTACTCTCACACTACGACCCCATTCCAGAGCTTGGAAGATTACTTTTACCAAGTAATAAATTACAGTTACAATTACATAGCCCAAAAAAGTAATAATTACCATTGCAATTGCTCTAAAAGTAACTGATTGCTTTTTCTCAAAAGTAATCGCTACAATTACATTTGTTACTTTTTTAAAAAAATGCCTACAAGGTGCTGGCCTTGCCTGCGGTACATCTAAGCAGCCTAAAACAACATTAAAAATACACACACAGAGGGTAGTAGAATAAAAAAAATTATCCAAGATTTACAGAATCTCACATCCCGCCTCCCAGCAATGATGATCCCCCAACACTTGAAATCAAATTTTACACTTGAAATGCTGTTATTACATTTCTGTTATGTCACAAAAGAACAAGATGCTCAAAGAGCATGTCAGACAAGGAATGTCTTTTTACAGTCATTACGTTGCCACCAGTACTGAATAGGTGTTCCACTGTGGTGTTTGAAGGCACACCCGTGTTGTGCTGCAAAAAACACCGCAGCACAAGTGGAAAGCCATGAAGTGATGACACTTCCCTGCTAGGAGACCTCAGGTACCTCAACAATTCCTCATCAGCAGTGTCCACTGCTGACTTCTTGCCCTGGGGCTGAATGTTAAACAAGTCATTTTCCAAATCATCTCCTGTCTGGCTTTGTCTGAAGATCAGTCACTGTCCTCATTAAGTGCACCCATCCTTTATTCCAGCTTTCAACACGGCTTCCATGTATATCTAAGAAAGAGAGAGGATATGTTAACACATATATGTTAGGAAACCATCATCTGCTCTTGATTTCCTGATGCTTGTCATGTCCCCTGGTTCAGGGTCCAACTGTCAGCCTGAGCCTGTGGATGATGACATGGAAGGCAGGAAGGTGACCAAGTCACCACACTCATGGGGCAGCACAGCAAGCCCTTAAGGATTACCTGCAGCACCCAAGGTTGTGATGGGGAGCTCCAGGAAGAAAAGGCCCAGCCCCTGCCTACCACCTTAAACCCTCTGATGCCTCCCTTGAGACAACATTTCCCTTGGAGTAATCCACCCAAAGAGCTTCGCTAATGTTCTTACTTGTTGGTGTGGGTGGTTGCCTGGCACAATTCCAGCCACTCTAGTTTGAAGCAAGGGTGTAGGCAGGCTGCCAGAAGAAGCCTCTTGTCCTCCCAGATAGCTGCAAACTGCTTTCTTAGAGCTTCGCACACACCTCTCAGCAGCTGAAAATAGTATGCGTACCTCACAGGTTTGTTTTCCAGCCCTTCTAACTTGCGGTCCAGATTGTAGAGCATTGGTAGCAAATACCCCATGAACATGCCATTCTCCCATTGCAGGATGTCTAGGGACTGGGCTAGTGGCCCCATGATCTCTGTATATTCCTGCACCACTACAGTCTCAGCAGCTGTGGTCCTGTGCAAGGAGCACTGGTCTATTACGGGATTCATTTTTAGTGGCACAGTTGACAGGAGCTCATGTAGTTGCTTCAATGCATCAAAGGTGGAATTCCACCTGGTCTTGTTTGGTACCTTCAGATACACAGCACATTGTGCATGGATGTACTCAGCAATCTGTGCTGACTGGTTCTGCTTGGACCACAACTTGTTGCACTTTTCCATCAACTGTTTCTTGAAAGAACCAAGAAGACTACTTTTGGAGGAGTCAGAAAGCATGGCCTCTATGTCTTGTGTTGCCACCAAGTTAAGGGTGTGGCTAGCACATCTCTGGTGTGGTGGTAAAACAAAATCTCCTGAGTCTGCAGCTTCTTCCTCTGCCTCAGGTCCTGTGTCCAGGATCTCAGAGATGGGCACAAACTCCACCTCAGCCTCCTCCTCCTGGTTATCACCATCATCGTCACTGGTGTCTGCAGCTTCTACTGGTTCTTTGGCCATGAAAACTTTGAACGCTTTCACAAAGTTGGAGCCATTGTCTGTAGTAGTGCACATAACTTTGTTGTGAATCTTGTACTGCACATGCACATCATGCAGTGCTTTTGCAAGGACATCATATGTATGGCGCCCCTTCAGTTGCTTGCAAGCCAAGGCCCCGACCTTACATTTCAGGGTAGTTGGGTTGATCCAGTGGGCTGTTACCCCAAAGTAACTCTTCTTGCTATTGGTTCAACAATCTGTAGTGGTTGCTATATATGCCACAGCACCCATTTGGTTTGCAAGAGTTTCTCTCATGTGGTATGCTCTCTTCTCAATTCTGTCTCTCTTGGCACATACAATGGTGAGATCTTTCGGGAGTCCAATGCAAACCAGACTAATGAATGAAGGTTTGTCCACAGTCTGAAGTGGTAATGTCTCCTCTACAATGAAATCAATGATTTTCCTATCGAGATTGCTCTGGGTGACAGCCTCCCTGCCAGATCCCCACCTCTCAAGGGTTGTCTGCTGCTGCTTCAGCATTTTGGAAGGAGAGGTGTCATGCATTGGCTCAGGATGGCCACGTCTCCCTGCCTTTATTGCGTCCTCAATTGCTCTCAGCTTCTCAGGGTGTACCCTCTGAGGAAGAAGATGAACAAAGCATGAATCCAAGAAAAAATGGAAGAAGCACTTCACAATTTAAACATAGACAATGGACACTCTTTGAGGACCAGTATGACAAAGGCTCACCTCTAAATGTTTCTTCACATTGGATGAGGAGGAAATAGCTGATCTTAAGAGTTTTGATCCTTGGAAGGCAGTAACTGCATCTTACAATGACATTTCTCCTACTCTGGCTCACAAATGTACAAGCTTTCTCAAAGCCAAACCATGCTACCTGCTGTTCTGCAGATGTGGCTGTTGGCAACTGGCACTGCTTCATGTTGTCCTCCTCCTCATCTACAGGGCCTCCTTTATGAACGTCACTTTCCAGTTTCAACTCCTCAGGATCAATGAGCTGTGACTCAAGTGGCTGCACCAACTGGCTGTTGCTCTCAGCAGCAACAACTGCAACAGGCTTGTCTGTAATAAATAAGAGAGATTTAGATAATGCTCCTAGATGGGTGAACTTCAGCTATGATGCCATGTGAAGTGTGCCCCCATCTTTTCCCCATCCTGCAAGATCCCCCGAGACAGAGTGGCAGTAAGCAGGCTGATAGCACAATTAAAAGAGATCCTCTTTGCATAATTTTTGCTCACCAAATAACCCTGCCTGAGCCAGTCGCTCAGCCTAACCTACTACCTCACAGGGTTGCTGTGAGAATAAAATGAAGAGGGGGGAGAGCAAAGTACAATGAATTGAGGTAGGATTTGAAGATGATTATTATGATGATAATAAATATGCACCATTTCAAATTGTATGAGAAGCAAACTGTATGAGAAGCATTCCATCCAAGCTTGGAACACCAAGGAGGAGGTAGAAAACGTAGGCAAAACTACTTGTGACAAAATGCCAAATGATATCCTTTCTATCTATCTAATTAGTAATAAAGTGAAATGATGTATGTAAAGAGTTCTTTCTCTTTCCCTTTTCTTTTTTATTATTTTAGTACTACTTTGTTGTTTTCTTTTCCTTAATAAACATTATTTTAAAAAATATTAATAATAATGATAATTAATTCTGCACAAGCCTCTATGCACTATTACAAAATTGCCTATAGTGGGGGGGGGGTGACGTCCTTTCCTGGCACCACCTGTGACGCTCTCACTTGTGGCTACCAGCAGACAGGATCGTCAGGTTTATTTTTACCTTTCACCGCACTAGCACAGATCTCAGAAGATCCCCCTGCTAGGCCTTACTACCCAACACTCTGCATCTCTTATAACCTTTAGTCTGTGCCTTAGTCTCTGCCAGGCTATCTCGATACCTTGTGTCTATGGGTATAGGTAATTCCCAACCCCCCTGCAGCCTCTTGCACTGAAGCTTACAGCCCTGGGTTTCTCTGTGGTACTGGATACAATATCTTTTCCTCCGCCACTGCCACCATTCGATACAAACTGTTCAGCCTTGGTTACTTTGTTATTCCCCCTGGTATGTGTATCCCAGCTGAAGGAATCAGGCTTTTATTTAACCAAGAAATATTTATTAAGAATTAGAAATAACAAGATTACTTAAGGAATGTTTCACAAGCGTACGGTTTCATCTATATTCTGTTATGTACTTGACTTCTTACTAATTGCCTCAGAACTCCGACTCACTCTCAACAACAACAACCTCCACACACCACCTCACAGCCACCACCTCAATTCACCACCAAACTTCCACCCAGATTCAACTGTCATTCTTCCATTTATACTCCCAGCTATTCAAACACTCAGCCAATCATTCATCATTCTACTGCTCATGTACTCCCCCTCCTCTTTCACTCCACTTACCATATATCTTCTATATAACCAGCACTTACCATATTTACAATATAAGCAGGAACATCACAGGGTGCATGGATGGTTTGAAATGGGTTTGCTTTGGAACTTTGGAATGAAGGAACTATATGGAACAAACTTCCCCTGCCAGCAACTAAGGCACTTGTGGGGCTTGCCTGCCCAACAGAGGAGGGGAGGGAGACAGAGGCCACCACTCAAACCTTTGTGCGCCAAACCAAATGCAGCCCCCTCTCACTCTCTCTTCCAGCCAGCAAGTATTGACACATGCCCAGGCCAACATTTATTTATTTATTTATTATTTTATATATATCCCGCCCTTCCTCCCAGGAACATTTCCCCCTATGATGCAAAAAAGGGCAGCTTCCCTCACAGCCTCGCTCAGTGCAAGCACACACACTCTCTTCCAGCCAGCTAGCATTGTGGCTCACACACACCCAAGCACCTGCATGCAAAAAAGTTTAAGCATTTCAGATGGAGCAAAGTAGCCACGAAGGGTGGCGGACAAGAAAGTATTCACACACACACCCAATCATCACTCACCTCCACAGTTCTTCATCTCCATTCTGCTGCTGCTTCCTTTGCCTCCTTCATCCACGTCCTTGCCCTCCGGCTTTCTCCCTCCACTCCTTTCTTCACCACTGTCCATTTTTGAAGCAATTTCTCTCTCTCTCTCTCCGCTCCACGGCCATCTCGTTCTCCACCTCCTCCCTTGTAGCCTCCTAACACCCACAGAGCACAAGGGAAGAGCGACGCTGCACAGAAGTACATTATGGGGCACATGACTTTCATCCACCAATCAGAGGAGCAGACTTCCTCTGCTTTCCCCCCCAAGTAACGCCCAAAAGTAACGCTGGAAAACTTAGTTACAGCTCAAAAGTAATGCAATTACTCCTCTTTCTATTACCAGCAAAATGTAATGAAGTTACCCACTCGTTACTGGAAAAAAGTAATAAATTACAAGTAATTTGTTATTTGTAACAAATTACTTCCAAGCTTTGCCCCATTCCTTTTGGGGCTGGGCTCACCAGCTTGAGTTATGCTTTTTTAGTTCTTGCTTTTAAAAAAATTGTGCATTTTAGATGAAGATAATGTTTTGAGTGAGTTATGCCCTTTTATAATTTTACACTGCCCCTTGACTCTGCTCGTTCCAGCACTGAGGCCCCACCTGAATACTGGAATATTGTCTTTCAGAGGCTGGCAACTATAGATCTGAAGTGGTGGTTTTCCTGTCGAGAGGCAGAAACCAGGACACTAACTGAATTCCTCTCAGAACTGCAGGGTTGAGCTGTTCTAAAAACTGGACTTCCTGAACATCTCAGAAAGTGAATACTTCTGCTGGGTCCAAAACTTTTATTGGTATAGGCCTTGTGAGGCATATCATGCCACACTAAAGCAGGAAGTTTCTATACAGGCCTAGTGCAGCCCACAACATCAGCAGGACCAAGGTGTTAAAGAGGATGGAGCTATGTGTGCCACATGGTCTGCCCTGAGTCCCCTCATCAGTTGTGATGGAGGATGCTGTCCCATTACCGTTATTGAATCATGAATCAACTGCCAATCCAGTCAGCTTCTGTACATTGAATTGGGGGGGGGAGGGGCACTATCTGCACATATCTGGTGCTGTGGATTATGCTACAACACTGGGATGCCTGCAGAGATGCCGGAAGCACTGTAGTGTCCTTTCTCTAGTCTAAAGGTTTGACACTTCCAAAGGCTGAGAAATGTATAATATTCTTTTCAGTCAAGCATTTAGTGGTTTGGCATATGACAGGAGGCTTTTTCCTCAAAGGCAGATTTCTTAGGATATGTTTCATGTGCTTGGTTTTAATTGCTTATTTTGAAATGGTATTGCCTGCCCTGAATCTTCCAGGACAGGATGGAATTAAAATTTATTAATAAAAGAAATCAATAGGCTAAAAGGGAGCGACGTATGGGTCAAGGATCATAGAATCTAAAATATTATTTAAAGCCAGGGGAGATGTCTTGTCCTTGGTAGTTGCAGCTAAAGTCCCCGTCTTTGAGGTGGAATGTACAAAACACATACAGTTTTGCTGTAGGGATAAGACTGTGCTGAAACCATCCAGGGCCAAGCTTTTCCACTTGCCTTGCCCTTTTTGACGTCTTTCTGAGGACTGCCGTTTGACAGAAGATGAATGTATTTGGCTTTTAGGTGGCGTGTGTGTTTTAATGTTTTCATTGCTTAAATTTTTGTAACTTTTTTCCCTTGTATTTTGTGTTCATGCATATTTTTTTGTGAGCCACCTTAGGGGCCTTTGGGCCAAAAGACAGTATAGAATTTATTTTTTTTTAATGAGGATTTGGCACAGAACCTCTGTGTGCTTGTAGCAGTTTCATGACAGGCAGGTAGTCAACTGGTAATGCTATTCCTAGTGTAGAGATGATAAATGGATGCAGTTGCCCCTGTTGAATTTCTTCCTGTCTTGTGGCTGGAAGGGCACAGAGATACTGCTGTGAAATTACATACAAATTAACAACTCAGGGGTGGGGATGGGGAGTGAGCATCACTGTTCCAGGCCAACCCTTCCTAAAAGGTTCCTCTCCTTACCAAACATGCCCAGTGGCCTTGCTTTTTAACAGCTACAACAAGTGGCAGAAATTCAGCAGGGGCAACTTCCTCATTGCTGCATTTCCATGCTTCGGGGGGGGGGGGAAAGTCTACCTGTTGATTTCTTCTTACAAGGCAGCTCTTAAAGACACAGAGCCTGAGTCGATAAACAAGACAGGGGCCCTAGAAAGGATTTCATTTTTCTCTTGTTCTCGTTCGCTTTCTTCTTCAAGCAGGAACCATTGTTCTTCTCAGTCCTCCTCTCCCCCCCCCCCCATTCCTAGCAGCCGAGGACGCCTGTCAGAGTCTGCCAGCACTGAGCCGCCAAGCAGTCGGTCACATGCGAACCCGTGTGACAGGCCGAGCACCGAGGTTCCCTCTTGCCTCTGCTACCAGCACTGTACTTTGAACGAGGCTGGGAGGAGGGAGAAAAAGAGAACGGAATGATGTCAAGGCAGATTTATTGCTAGGCAGCAAAATAACGGCTGCCTCTTTCAAATCTTGGAGCTTCAGCAAGATCCAGTGGCTTTATTCCATCTCCACCCAAGCTTTTTTCTTTCTTCGTGATATCCTGTTCAGAACCACACCTCATCCAGCCCTCCTGCTTTTCAGTGACGTGGACCCTGGACAAGATTAATCTAATCTGATCTATCTGCATGTGCCGGTACATGCTGGCTGGATCCATGTGCAGAACTTTAAGATTACACAAACACACAAGCACTCAGGGTGCTGACAAATCAGTTTCCTAATCCAGTGTCGTTGTCTATATTGTGGGAAATAATTCCTGACTATGTGTGAGACAGAGAAAAAGAGTCACTTCAGATACACACACCACCTTTCCCCTCAGATTTAAATAAGAGTAACAACTAGGTTTGCCAACTTTTTTTTTTTCTGGCAAGAGGGAGACATTTCGTGTGCAGACATGAGGAATATCAACAGGGCCTTTCTGTAAACTGGGATTGCTTCTGACAAAGTTGATTGTTACTGTATTACCATTATCTTAGAAAAGTAAAACAGCTATGGGGGGGGGGTTATAAGAAACTGTATTTGTGGAGCCTTTGTCCTTAATGGCTATGTATTATATTTACCAAGGAATTTGGCTTGGGGGGGGGACTGGGGAAATCACCACCATCACATAATTATGACATCAAGTGTCAATCACTGTCTGGTTAAAAGCTATCATTTGATAAGTTTCCGTGACCCACCCCTCCATGCCATCAGCAGGATTGTTCAGTGTATGATCCCCCTGAATCGTTGCTACTGCTGAGTGAAGAACATAGCCTGTGACAAACATAACACGCAGTCCATGCCTCATTATACTGAATGAGGTGCCAGGCTGAATTTTTTTCTTGCTGTACTTTTCTGGCCATTTAACAGAGGTCTAAAGCAAGATTCACCAGTGTGCCCCAGAAGTCCACACATCTTTCCCCAGCGCTCTACTTAGTTAAAAGGTAGTAGCCTCAGACTACTCATTCCTAGGCCTTGAGGCAGCTGAAGAGTTAGATTTCTGGTATGTATTTCTCATACATAATGTGTGTTCCAATTTGTTCTAAACGAAATGGTCTGGTCATCATTCCTTGTGTAAAGAATACTCACCACAATATTATATTTCTGCTGCACTCAATCTTCCCACACCAAACTAACAACCGCAATCAGTAGACTCGCGCTATAGGTAATCCCAGGTAAATCAAGCTGCAAACACCATTTCCATCATCAACTGTATCAAGTTGCCAGACTCATAGGGTTCAAGAAGAAATATATATCCCATCATGCCTCTGAATAAAACCATTCCCCCTTCTCTCTCAGCATAATTAATTACAGTAGGGCCCCACTCTTATGGCAGGTTACATTCCAGACCCCCGCTGTAAAGGGAAAACTGCTGTAAAGCGGAACTCATTGAATAGAATGGCACGTGATGCCCAAAAACCGCCGTAAAAGCAGAACAAGCGCCATATGAGTGGGGCTTTAGTCTAATTGCGTCTGATTGAGACCGCTATATTCGTGAATCACTGTAAATCGAAGCGCTATAAAGCGGGGCCCTACTGTATTCTATTTATTCCATCAGCTTTTAATGAGGGTGAACTGCAGCAGAATTACAAAACACATTTTAAACAATAATTTTAACCCCCTCTTCCCATCCAATTAACAAAAATAGCATACGTTTTAAAAAAGGGAATTGTAAAAAGTACATTTATTGTACCCCACACTATGTCCAGTGGTGCTCACTCAGCCAAGTAGGCAGTTCAGTACAATAAAATACAGCAATTAAGATAAAAATAAGCCAACGTATAACCAGGGAAGACAAAGACAGTCCCGGGGCCTAGCTAAGGTTGTGTGGGTGGGGCCTTCAAGGAAACAGCTCTGAGTATGCTGGGATTGGATTTAACTGCTGTACAGCCCTCATAACAACAGATGGAGTGGGAGCTCTCCTGACAGGGTCTGGAACACAGGCAGTCTGTCCCAGCCCAGCACATGGCTTTTCTGCTTAAGAGACACATGGGAGAGACCTCTTTGCCACAGGTGCGGCACAGAGACCTGACTGGCTAGAGAATAGGAGATTGAGAAATGCCACCTCAAGCGTCTGGAAGTTCATAGAAGTATATGAATGTCTGTGAGTCTGGAAAAGTGTGTGGCTTAGAGATTTGGGGGGGGGGAGATGTTTAAAAATGCTCGACATTCTTCTTGGGAGGGCCATGGTCCCATAGCCCTATTGGATCAGCCTCCATTGCCTACCCTCAACTCACACCATCCAGATTACAGTATGCCACAAGCAAAGAGCAAATGCATGAACCTCTAGAGGCATTTACAATGAAATCACTCCAGATATTTCATGCAAACAATCCAAGACAAAAATTAAAACTGGGAAGTATCAATCCTTCAGGATTGCCAGGGTATCTGAATGGAATAAGTAGGAGTAGGTGCTGCTGGACCTCTTGGCAGCCTTCAATACCATCGACCATGGTTAGGGTTGCCATATTGCCCAGTTAGCCAGGTTTTACCTGGATTCTATCCATGCCACCCGGTGCCCACTTAGTCCATTAGGTGGCCTGGATTCCCAGCTTCCATTTTTTTAAAACTAGTCTCTAGCCCTTGTGGATCCAGAGATAGAAGGCAAAACGTGGAGGCAGTTTTCTGCCCATTTTGCCCAGACTTCCAATGCAAAGTGAAGTTTTCACCAGAGATGAGCAGGGCTTTAGAGCGACAGCAGTCTCCATCCATAAAGTCCATAATTCTATGTCACTTCCTTGCTTTTTCTTTTAGAGCTTTGGCGGGTGCACATGCTGCCCGCAAGTAATTTTTTATTGTTACCGCAGCCTCCCTTTGCTTGGTCAGGTTGCTATGATGAGTACAGGGGATGGTGTTTCTCGCGCATGAGCTGAGTGGTTCCATAGGCCCTTGAGTATGGGGGGGGGGGAAGACTGGCGGCTCCTGAGTCCCAGGCAATGTTCATCCCAAAGGGATTAATGTAAGAGCATATTTTAGTCATAGAGAAGGTCCTGCTAATCTCTTGTCTAGTTTACAAAATCAAGTCTAAAATCCTTTCACAATTTCTGTAAAAGATTTGAAACCTTTTATCTTGGGTAAGTCTAATATCACACCAATGTTCTACATAGACTTTGATTCGTAGTTTATAATAACATTCTCCTGCGTAGTGCACTGCTACAAACTGCATTGATCACATATTATAGCCATTCTGCCCCTGTGTTATCCTATAGGTTTTTTTCCAGCGGAGCTAAAAAGAGGAGTAAATATTAAATGTAGAGGGACAAAATGTATCTTTTTAGAGAAACAGAATAAATGTGTTGATTACTGTAGTAGAATATATGAACAGATTGTTTCTTTAGATGTACTTTTAAATGTACTTTAGATGTGCTTTTTGAGACTAGTAAACCTGTATCATTTACAGTGCAATACATGTCTACTCAAGTAAGCTCCATTGGGTTCACTGAGATTTACTCCCAGGTAAGTGTGTGTTGGATCGCAGCCTTAATTATTTTTTTATGTTTGTTAGATTTTCTGTGTATTTAAAAAAAGAGAGAGATGTGGAGTAATTCCAATAGATTTTGTTCATTTTCTTTCACTACCTCATACTGAGGATATGATCAGAATTTCCCATAGCCCTGGAATATATTGTTATTGTTCCTAGTTAAGGCTATTCTGCCTGCCTCATTTAGCATAGATGTTCAGTGTAAAGTTTCACAAGTCAGTGAGATATATTTCATATATTTTACAGTCTTCTGTACAGACCAACATCACGGTGTTGCAATACAGAATTAGTAAGCTACAACAGATGTTAAAGAACTATAAGGAACAAAATCAGCAGGGAAATAATATTTACAGAGTTAGACCAGTAGCACAATGGATTTAGATCTAGAACTTATAGTATTTCTAAAATTATTATCTGAATTTTGTCTTGTTTTTAACAGTGGAAGGGCAGGATATAAATCCTCTTAGTAAATAAATATTCCATAGTATTGGAAACTAAAGTCTAGGCATTTAAGGCTGAAAATGTAAGGTTTTTCTTTTTTTAAAAAAGATTCCTCATATCGTCCCCCAGTTTTTGGTGGTAATTACTAGGCACAAAAACAAAACAACTGGACAATGCAACTATTATGTAATTTACATAATTGCATAATACGCAAATTAGCCTGCCCGGATTTGTGGAACTGGAATATGGCAACCCTAACTGGTATCCTTCTGGGCCGTCTAGCTGGGATGGGATTGGGAGGAACTGTTTTATGGTGGCTCCGGTCCTACCTGATGGACAGGACCCAGAAAGTGGAGCTGGGAGACTACGGCTCAACCCCCTGGCTGTTGGCCTACGGGGTCCCGCAGGATTCCATTCTGTCTCCCATGCTCTTTAACATTTATATGAAACCGCTGGGAGAGGGCATCTGGAGATTTAGAGTACAATGTCATCAATATGCCGATGACACTCAACTCTATCTCTCCCTACTATCTGATTGCAGGGAGGGAGTGCTCATTCTAAACCAGTGTGTGGAGGCTGTGAAGGGCTGGATGTGGGCTAACAAACTGAAACTTAATCCAGACAAGATGGAAGTGTTGCTGGTTAAGGGGGAAACTGTGCCAGGGATAGGGTTGCAACCTATTCTAGATGGGATTTCACCCCCCTTGAAGGAGCAGGTTGGCAGTTTGGAAGTCCTCTTGGATCCTGCCCTGCTGCTTGAATATCACGTGGCTGCAGTAGCCAGGAATGCTTTTGGCCAACTCAAACTGGTCTACCAGTTGCATCCATTCCTGGAAGCAGTTGACTTGGCCACAGTGACACATGCATTGGTGACACTGAGGCTTGACTACTGTAACACATTCTATTTGGGGCTGCCTTTGAAAATGGTTCGGAAATTAGTTGGTTCAAAATGCAGCAGCCAGAATGTTAACTGGAACACGGCACAGGGAGCATATCACCCCTGTATTTTATCAACTTCACTGGCTCCCAATTTGTTTCCAGGCCCAATTCAAAATGCTGGTTTTGACCTTTAAAGCCCTAAACGCCCTTGGACCAATGTACCTGAGGGACCACTTACGCCCCTATGTACCTGCCTGGGATTTAAGATCATCTGCCTCTGGTCTCCTCTGCGTGCCTCGAATGAAAGATGTTAGATTGACAGGCATGCGAGACAGCCTTTTCAGCTGTGGCCCCCAAGCTTTGGAATACTCTACCCCAAGAAGACTGCTCTGCTCCCTCCCTGATGGTTTTATGGAGACTTCTGAAAACCATCTTGTTCCGGAGAGCCTTTGGGAGGGACTGATGGAAGAGCCTGAGACTGTTTTTATGCTTTTTTAAAACTTTTTTAGTCCCTTTAGTACCACTCCCTTATATATGTGTGTGTGTTGTATTTTATGCATTTTAATTGTATTTTATGTATTTTAATTTACTCTGGTTTTGTGTTGTTTTTTATTGTGTACAATTTTATTATGTATGTGTGTGTGCGATTTTATTGTAAGCCACCCTGAGTGCTCTATTATATGGTAGAAGGGTGGGATAGAAATATTTTAAATATTGAAAATAGGAGGGAATTCCTTTCGTAAACCAAACACTGTGATCAGTAAAACCCATACCATAAGCAACTAAGCTATCCCAAAGAAAATGCAGTTGGCACATATATTCATCATGCCATTCATCATCCCATCTCTCATTGTGGCATTTTAGTAGATCAACACTACGGCCTAATTTAAATTAGGTTTAATAAAATCACAAGCGAAGCACTTACTTGTGTAATAGTAAGCTCCATGCAGCTGATACCGTTTAAAAGGTGTGTATCGCTTATCTGACCATGAGCCTTCAGTTCACATTCAGTCGTCGTGACCCCAGCGTATGCTATGTGGCATGGTGCAAATGCTGCACATATGTGGCCCAGTGCTTAAGGTAAGCCCTGTGGAACCCGAGACCACTTGGTACATCTATACAAGGGCATTGCACTACACTGAGAGTGGGCATCAGAATCACACTCATTTTTCTTGTATTGTATATTTTGTCCTTATAATTGTGCCATTATGAAATTAGGAAAATGAAACCAATGAGCCAGCAGAGGGAGCCCAGAACTGTATTTTTTAAATGTCTCCTTATGTAAGCTGCAGCCTACGGAACCTAAGTGTGCGTCTGACACAGGATTATTTATTTGCAATTTACCTCAACTCCAGAAAGTTAGGTGCTGAGGGGAACTGTTTTCCAACATAAAAAATTACTACAAGTTTCTCCTTGTGCTTTATTTTATTTTTGCTGAACATAGCTGATGTTTGCATTAACCAAGTTATTTATTTATTTCATTTCATTTTTAAACCGCCCATAGCGAATAGCTCTCTGGGCGGTGTACAAACAGAGTTAAAATACAATGTTACAATAAAAAACCAAGTTGTTACTTGGTTGCTTTGGTCCGGAATTGTTAATGGCCCACTAACTAGGTTTTGGGTCCAGTTGGATCAGAAGCAATATGCCTAAGCCCCTCACAAGTTGAAATCCATTTGACAGCCCCTCTAACATGCAGACAAATCTGGAGCAAACTTGAAGTCCCCCAAACCATAGTTTTATCCATTATCAGTTTTATATCCATGGCAGAGGGTAACAGCTGTTGCTGTGCAATTTCCAGCCATATCATGTACCAACATGATCAATCCAACGTACAAACCAACCTTTAAGACAGTTGTGTGATAGCCATGTTTGGTGAGTTCGGTTCCTGATGAGCTTTCCTAACATTTGTTGACAATGTGTGCTAAACACTCAAGGTGTATGGGCCAAATACAATTTAAAAGGAAACATCAGTGCTCAAATTACTGAGGCTGGGGTGGGTAGGTGGGTGCCTGAATCTCTTGCCTTTTGTGACAGCCCCCTGAAGTATTGTTTTTAGAAGGCCACAGAGGTGCATGATTTGACTAAAATTGGGTCAAGGGTCAGGAAATGGGGCTTGTAGATTTCATTAAGAGCCAACCTACCTTTCCCCCCATTTGTGAAATTCAGTTGTATATCTATAAACCAAACTACACGGTGCAATTCTGCATTAAAATTTGGATTAAAACTTGGAGATACTCTAGCAGTGCATGCTCAGGGTATTGAGAGCTGTTCTAAAGTAAGTAACAAAGTCTGCCCGAGCAAATAAAAGTATCTGATGTAAATAGGAAAGTGTGATGGTGCAAATAAGGGTGTCACATTTTTACAGAAGCCCCTTGGGGGGGGGATGACTAGACTCCACTAACATAGAGCTGTTATTTGTGAGAACATGTTTTGTAAAGCAGTGGTTTTGTGTAATTGCAGAAGCCCCCACCCTAAGGGCTGTTGTGACCACACAGACTTCTGTGGCTTCAGGAGTCTCTGAATGAAAATTAATTCAAAAATCAGAAAGAAACAACCCTGTCTATGCTAAAGGCCTTCGAAGATGTCATTGTTCACATGACTCTTTGAAGGATGGCCATCTCTGAGGTTTTTAACAGTTTTAATTACTAGACAACCCATATTGCATATTAAAGTTTTTTTATATTTTTTAGTAAGAATTTGTGTTTAAATCACAAAATATTGTGGAAATATTTTTATAGCAGAATTCATGGAGTGCTGGAAAATAATGAGTATAAAGATCGATTCCTAATATCTCTCATACTTAAACTGTTCTTAAAACAGCTGGTTTCTTGCAAACAGTATTTTATTTAATTTAATAATTTAAGACAGCATAAGCTTGTACCAAGCATTAAGCATTGTAACAAAAGTGCAACTTTTTTTCAGCAGTTCCTCCTCAAAAGAAATATTTTAACTGAATTATCATTAACACATATCTTCTTCCTAAAAAAATAGCATGTTGGACATCATTAATTGAATGTATTAACAACTATTTACATACCGCCACTCTGTAGGCTAGTAAGATTTTTTTTAAAAAGGACCAACGTTGTTGAAACACAGCGTTTGAGGCAAACAGCAGCAACAGCAGCAGCAAATGCACCCAAAATGACTAACAGACTCAGGCATATTCACTCATAGTCAGACTGTTGTGTCTCACCTCTTACATAACATTCAAGTGAGATTTCTCACAGTGCTACCTTGGCAACAAACTAAAAATATCTAGGGAAGGTTCTTGGCTTAAGCCTTATTAACAAAGCTTTAGCTGTGTGATTATCTGGTGTCTGGCAACAGTCCACAGAAAGGGAAACTGGGATATTTGGAGACAGAAAGACCTTGCTAAGAATCCTTATCCCACCTTTTCCCAATTACCAACACACTATTTTTAATTACAATTTGTTATCTCTTTCAGCTTATTTAGCAACTCTGCCTTTTAACTGTGGCCTGATGCGCAGATATTAAAGCCAGCAAAGCTTTTCCCTTCGTTTTAACCTCCATGCCAGGAAAAACTGCACTTTCTTTTGCCCCAAACCACCAAAGGAGAACCACACACTGAACTGATGCAGATTCAGGCTTCCTGTTCTTAGTCACAACATGATGTTCTTCTGGGACTACTGAATGGGTGGATGTGTCTTTTACTGCTGATGGGAAGGCATACTCCCATCTGGGGCCATTAGCTTGTGCACAACTATAGCTAGATCTGGCCTTGTGGGTTTAGACCACTGTTTAAAGGCACAAGAGCAGGACAAGAAAAAATTTAGCAACCCTATCTATTCCTTTGGGATACAATTCAAGGTTAGATTAGGTGGCAATCCTATGCATGCTTACCTGGGAGTAGCCCCACTGACAATAGTGGGCCTTATTTCTGAGCAAATATGCATAGGATTGTGCTGTTAGTAGTATGGGATGTCTCTTTATTATTTTTAGTCCAGTGCAGTGCTGTTCCTTCACATACAAGGTAATTTAAAATCAGGAACACTGCAAAACTAAACAATAAGACATGGACAAATGCACTTGCTTTAGCAAAAAATAAATTGCATCATGGGACAGTTCTTGCATTCTCTGACCCCTTGACCTTATGTCAGGAGCAGCTCTATAAATGCAAGCTTGACAACAAAGAGATATAAACAAGGTCAATTCATTCATGGTCTGTTTCTCAATAAAGTGCTTGCTTATAAAGTAAAAGCTCTTCTTACCTCCTTTTCCTCTCCCCCCCTCCCATTTCTCCACAATGGACTAATCAAAATCTTCCAGACATTCCATGTGACAAAGGCAACATATAGTCCATTGAAAGAAATGGTTCCTAAGCTCTGAATAAACACAGACAGGATCTAATGCCAGCCCCAGTGATTTCAATGAAGTTGAGATGCACTTAAGTTTTACTGGCTTGTACCCAATTATTCCTGTATGGAGCCACCAATTAAGAAGTCAGTAATGGTGCAGCAAATTCTCTGGAATTTTTAGGCTGCCATTCCCAAAATGACTTACTCCTATCCAGAGTAATGACACAGGCTTCAGTGGAACTATTCCAAAGGAAGCAATTTGCCCATTGACTTGGGAGCTGCTCCTTTGGATTTCAATGGAACTGACTTCAAAGCAATTGTTATTAAAATTGCAAACTTCTAACATAACCCTAGGTATGCTTACTCAAGCAAATCTCACTAAATTCAGTGGGGCTTACTCACAGGTAAGCAAGCACAAGACTGCAGCCTCACAGAGCTATCCTACATAAATCTACTCAGAAGAACATCCCCGGTAAGTTCAATGGGGCTTACTCCAGGAAACTGGATTTCCGCCTGAATTAATATAGCTCTGGACCACTTTATGCTTAAGCTTGCCCTGCTATGAGCACAATCCTTCCTGACAAACCCCGGGGAAATTAACACAAGTGCACTTCAGCACTCTAAAATAGCTTCCATTTAGTCAATAGAACTTGCGCAGGAGAATATCCTGCTGCGTTATTCCCCTTTGAGTCAGTTCCATTACAATCTATACAATACATAAGCATTAATAAAGTGCCTGTAATTATGGTATTGGTATGATATATATCCCACATCTTGACTTTCCAGTTCAAGATGCTGCAGCCCCCTCCCCTTTTCCTTGGACCTTCTGAAATGTTAAGCATCCTTCTCTTATGAAGGAAGTTCCACTCCCTCCTCCCACTCTCTAAGGGAGCCTTTCCATTTGCTTTTGTTTCAGCTGAAATGGGGGTGGGGGTGGAATTGGGATTCTGCAGCATTACAAAATTTGTGAATAAGTTTTTTAAAGAAATATAAAAAGCATGAAAAACTGTGGTTGAATAAAGATGAACCAAAAGATATGTGGGTGGGGAAAGACCAGTTTTTTTAAATAAGAGAGAATAAATGATCAGCCTTGTAAGCTTTCCCTTAAACCCATTAAGAAAGGGGGAGAGGGCTTGCTTCTCATTCTTGTGAGCGATGGATCCTTCCTGTTAAGTAGGAAGCATGAACTGTGTGGTTTCCTTTAGAAAAGCTGTAATGTTCGCTCAAGGATTTTCCTCTGCAGACTGCAAAGGCTGTTCTTGGGAAGGGAGATCCGTGTCCACATTGAGCCCAGCTGAGTTGCAGGTAAACAAATGGGGAAGGTGCTGTGTAGGAGAAGCCACATCGGGTGAGAGGAGGACTGAGGAGGTTGCTGAAGCCAGACTGGCTTTCTCTGCCGGCGCCAACACAGAGGAGAGATAGGGAAAGGCGGCAGCGGCTGCTGCTGCACTTGCAGCAGCCTGAGCTGGAATTCCTGGGTAGATCAAGGGGATGGGAGCAGCAGCAGTGGCTGCAGCTGGGTAAAGATATTTCTCCAGATTGTTTTTGTCCAAGAACGGCTGCATGTAGGCAGCTGCTGCTGAAGGAGAGATGAAGTAGAAAGGCAGGCAGAAGGGAGCAGCAGATTGCTGGGCAAAGGGAGATCCTCCTCCCCCCAGACCTCCAAACCCCATCAAGGAGCTGATCAGGGCTGGATCAGGGCTCACGAGGGCAGCTGCTGCTTGATCTGGGCTCAGCACCGCAGAAGGGCTGCTGCTGCAATCCAGCTTCAGCCTTTTCGCTGCAGAAGGTGCCTCATCCCCAGAAGGCTCCTGCTTGATCATCAGGTTGCCTTGGCTCTTCTCGCCATCCAGCCTCCCTTCACACTCCCCACCGTAGCCACTATCAGTGTCTGTATCATTCTCTCCACCAAGCTCCACACTACTGTTAGGGTGATGGGCATTATTATTATTATTACTATTCTGAGTCCTCTGGATGACTGGCACACAGTTTGGCTGGCTCTCTAGCTTTGGAGCAGCATGACTTTGCTGCACACATGAAGAAGCAGAGGAGGTGGAGCACAGTCCTTTGCTCCCACAAACCTTTGGAGTCAAGAGCTGGGGGCTGGGGAGGAACCGAGTGCAAACCAAGTGCAGATGGTTGATGAGTTGGGAGCAGCGCTGCTCTCTGGGAGTCCAACTTTCATATCTGGAAAGGTATTGCAAGACTTCTTTAGTGCATGTCTGGAATCCCGAATGAAAAGCATCCAGGTCAGACTGCAAAGGAGACTTCAAAGACCTCTCTCCTGCAATAAGGGGAGCAGGGGAGGGGAGGGAGTGGGGCAAAATAACAGGCAGGAAAAACAGATCAGTATTAATACTGCTGGCTTGGGATCTAGCATTACACAGAGTGTGCCTGCTGTATTAATAAAATCCCTCTATAATTGTGTTATGTTAAAGTACTAATTTTCTGCTTCAAAGTTATCAGTAGTGAATCTAGAACTGTAATTTATGAGATGTCAGTTGGTGTCTGTTTTTCAACAGATAACATGTTAAAGACTGCAACACTGGACTTGCTTATTTGGGAGTAAACCTCCAACACGATTGGACTTACTTCCAATTAAGTACATAGAGGATCAGATTGCACAGCAGCAATCCTTCACACACATACTTGGGAGTTAAGCCTTACTGAATTTAGGAGGACTAACTTAAGTGAAGATGTAATACTAACAGGTTACATGACTGTACAGGGCACTTACTTTGAAGTAGTCCTACAGACTTAAGTGTGGCAACTTAACTATGAAATTAGGCCAATAGTTCACAAACTACTAAGACTCTTTATTATTATAACTCTCTTCTTACTATCAAAGCGTAATCTTCCAAGTTATTTTTTCTTTCTGTGTTTTTAATGTTTTTGTTTAAATGACCGTATCTCCTATGTTGTTTCTGTGCTGGGCATCTACTTACCATTCTGTAAAGCAATTATCTTCTGATGCTGCTGCTCTGTTAAGGCTGTTAAAGCTTTTAAGTGTTTCAAAGTTAATTCCAAAACTACAGCTTTCTCCAGATGCCCTAGTGTCTGCAATGGCAAAAAAAGCAGGGGCATTTGATTAGTCAAAATCAAATAGAATTTTATTCCTTTCAAAGTGAGTTCAGTAAAGTTTTTAAAAACAGAGTATATTATTATTGCCCTTGCTTAAATGGACGATATTGCTGTACTAAGGAACTGTGGTGCTTTTCTAGCAGAAGTGCTGTCAGATCAGTATTTTCCTTTGTATGTGTATATGATGCTCTAAAGAATAAAAATACTGGATACCTTGGAACCCCCTAAAAAATTCACTTCCAATTCAGCAGAATTTTAAATGATGTACTCCATGCAGTTTTATATAAGCTTGACTAAACTCAGTGAGACTTACTTCTGAGTAAACAAACTGAATTGAGCTTTGGGGGTCTCATTTCCCCCCCAAAAAATGTACAACATCTTTTACAGTGTAGCCATATCCATGTTTACTCAGGAGTAAGCCCCACTGGGTTCAATGGGCTTATGGCAAAATAAGTGTGCATAGGATTACAGCTTGAATAGTAAAAGCTTCACTAAGAACCCTTACCAATGTGTGATGCTGCAAAAAATAAGAGATAGATGAGCACATACATACGTGGGCACACCCACCGATCAAACTTACTGTCAGTTTTAGATGCTCCGGCAATAAATCTTTCAACTGAGCAATGCACTCATTAATCCTGTCTCGTCTTTTCTTCTCTATTAATCGATGTGGCAGTTTGTATGTTTCCTAGTCAGAAAAATCAGGGAGGAAAAGGCCAAATATTAATTTTACTATAATGCTTACCAGAACCGCAGCAACTGTCCTGCCAGGCACTTCTTCCCCATTGCAAGCCACAGCACATACTAGTGCAAGTATTCCCCCCCACACACACTTTCCTCCACAACTGTTATTCAGCGAAATAAAACCAAACCACCCACTATTGATAACAGAAAGGAAGTTAAGGAGAACACAAAGAGCTGTATAGCATAAAGCTGCGTTCTCATTCATCAGAAGCCCACCTGCCCATTCCCTGTTAAGTACTGTGCAGGTGCTGAAGAGCCTTAAAAAAAACTTATTATCTCACCTTGCTCTCATCCCTCTTCATGCCTCTCTTGGGCTTGCACATGTACAAGGATGGATAATCCAGCCTACAAGAGGAGGAAAAGGGGAGACCCATCTCAGGTAAGATACACAGCAGTCCCTTTATCTATTACTTTACATGAAACCACACAAGTGTCTTCCTTTAAAAGGGATGTAGAGGGACACGTGCATGTTTAAAGTGTGCCCAGCCAAAACTCCCCCCCCGTTTTTAGAGAAAGGAAAAAGCAAAGATATTTGTTGAAGAATAACATGTCTTTTCACTGCTGGGTATCCCTTTAAATTAAAATAATAACAATGTAGAAACACCGCCTTGTAGGCACTGCCACCTCACCCGATGAAGTCCCTCTGCTCCAGTAACTGTCTTTCTGGCAAACGAGAGATCCCTTCGTCCATGTTTGGCAACAGCCTTTTGGTGGTGGTGCTGGTGGTGGTTGCCGCTTTTGATGGACGCTGCGGGATGATGCTGTCTTGGAAGATCTTTGGGCTAAACGGTGGCACATGCAGCCTGGTCTTTTCTTGTGCCGTTGTCGGCGGTGGCGGGGAGTGCCGAAGCCGGTTTTTCTTCTCTCCGCTCTCCGTTTCTCTGTCTCTCCCTACCCAAATGCGACTCACTCCCGTCTTTCTCTCCCTCCCTCTCACGGTGCTGGTAGTTTGCACTCACCGATCAGTTGTTTGGCCACAGGGCACGCGCGTCGCCAGCCAGCCCAGCACCCGGCTCACGTGCGGAACGTACCATGCAACCTCCAGACTCGGGGAGTGGGGAGCATGGGAGGGCACGGAAGGAGGGACGCCGGGAGGGGCGGAGACAACTCGCGGTAGGCGTCCGGAAAAAGAAAAAGGGTGGGGAACACCCAACTTTGCCTAACTAAGCGTTGTCCTGCAAGCGGTATCACAGGCAGGCCGGGAGGGTCTCGGGGCGCCAAGAGGCCCTTCCTCCCCCCATCATAAGAGCCCGCTTGGCGGCGAGGTAGCTTCTGGTGAGGAGGTCATTTGGTCCATTGCTATACCTCAAGGAGGGGGGGATTGTCTTCAGGCGGGTCAAGGAACAGCAAGTGCTTTGGGCTTAGAGGAACCTCCCAGGATGAAGAGGAGGAACCTCCCAGGATGAAGAGGGGAAACCCTAAGGCGAAATCTGTTTTACACAGGAAGCGACTTGTATGACAAACACACACACCCTCCAGTCCAGGGATTAGCAGCGCACCACGTCGAGCCCTTCCCTCCTACTAGACCTCGGCTGGTTGAGGCCAAGGGGCTTTAACCATACCTAAAGTCCACTCCTAGCGGGGTTTGGTTAGGAGTCGACGTTCGTAGTAAAGTCGGGCTGGATGTGGCGCAGACTTCCCTGGGTCACTTCTCACTAACTCTTGCAAGCCCGCAGCCTGTGAACGCTGACTTCCAAGGAAGCCCGTTGAAATCTATGGGCCATATCTTAGCAAGGCTGCAATCTAGCGCACGAATACTTTGAAGGAAGTTTCACTGAACCAAGCGGGGCTTTCTTCCCAGTAAACGCTCGTAAGATCGGGCTACTAAAGCGAACAGTTTATTGAACGTTTCATCTTATGAGGCAATTTATTATCCGCTCCCCACAGTCCCCCCCCCCCCCGTGCCTCTGATTCCAGAGTGACTGAGGGGGCAACTCTCCGCACCCTTTCTTGGGAACTGCTCACATTGAACTCAATGGGGCTTACTACCGAGTAGACATGCTTAGAATTACGGTGTCAAGACCGATACACATGTTGTCCTTCTTGCACGGAGACGTTTATGGGCTTTTCTCAGGACCACGGGCCAAACCAAACTTTTTTTTCTCCTTAAAGCCTTGAAATTATTGCAGATGGTTAAACCCTCTAGGCGAGGGTCGTGACCCACCTGTGTTCCGCCCAGTAATACATGTTTAAATGGACATGTATTGTGTGTAATTTTGGATTTCGTTGAAAAAGTCAGCCAGAAAGATCCTCCCAGCAAGTTGTTCATCGCATGTGGCTCTGACAGTCTCTCTTGCGCAGCTGCAGAAACAGAGCGAAAGCGGACGAGGTTGGCGAGAGGCTTTTTTGGGAAAGCGGGGGAGGGGGACAGAGAGAACCATCCCAGGAGGGTAATGATGACTAACCAAGCCTTGTGAAAGTGAACTGCAGCAATCTGTTCTGTCTGGCAGCGGTACGTGACGGTGCATCCGATCACTCTACCCCCTGCTCCTTCCGCTGGCTAGTGTGCGTGCAAACCCACGTTTACTACCGTTGCTGGCCCCTTAAAAAAAAAGAAAGCTAAAGAAAGCCCTCCTCTTTTAATCCTATCTCAAACTGGTACGAGCACAAGGCTAGCAACGTGATCCGACCTCCTCCCGCCGCCGCATCCTGCAAAGGGAGGTCCGTTGGTGCTGCAACGGCAGTTGCTGGTCTGCTGGAGAGGAAGCCCGGCTGGGTGGCTGTTTGGGATTTGTTAGGGCGCATCCTCCTTGCTGCCGCTGGGAAGCGTTAATACTGTTCGACGCAACCCTGGATCAAAATACTTTCACGGTCTGAGCCTTACTAGCATATGAAAAGGGGAAAGGGTGCTGGAGACGTCAAGTTCTTAACATCAACTCATCCCAAAATAAATACCAGATGTGTCAAAGGAGTGGCGTTTATTCGGCAGTGAATGCCTTGGAAAGCATTCTGCACGTCCTCAGAGACACTTTTTCTTATGCTTAACATGTTCCAGAGCTGAAACCAGCCTTGCTGGACTTACAGGTTTAAATGTGTCTGTACGCTAGAAGTAGCTCGAAATGTGCAGGGCAGGAACGGATCTCCTTCGGTAACTGATCCTCCTTTGCCGCTCCCCTGCTAATACCCTTTTCACTCCCCACCATGAGTTCTGTATAGCCCATTAGACAGGCAAGTAGCGCCCAGATCCTAGCCCCGGTTTGCTCGAGCCTAAATCCCACGTACAAATGCGCGTGGGACGTTCACAAGCCCGTTACCGCCTCCCCTCAAACTCAGGTGAAGTCACGCTGGGCTTGCTCCAGGACCCGAGCCGGCTCGGAAAGGGAGCGCCGACGGTTTTCCTTTGGAGGAATCATCTGCTAGCTCTGTTTGCTTGCTTGCTTTTAGCGTCACGCCAACGTGTTGGCCGCGCTGCAGAGTCCAAACGAAAACACGTTGCACCGAAGAGCTCATCGTCGCTCCAACTAGGAGAGGCGCAACGTGGGCACGTGCGGCCCTCTGGGCAGGCGGCGGCACTGAGCTGCCACAGCGGTGTAATTGCATAGCTTCCCGCTCGATCTATAACCCAGCGAAGCGAAAGTATTAGGATTTAGACCGCTGCTCAGGATCCACGTGCGTCTTTGGGCGTGTAAGTCCCATTGACTTCAGTACATCCGAGTAAACGTGCGTAGGATCGACTTACTCATCTTTCCGTCTCCCGCCTGCCTAATGGCATTGAGCTTAGCACACCGAAAGGAAAGAAGAAAGGGAAAGCAATTGGTTGTGCAACCTTACTTTTGTTTTCTAACTGCATACAGCAAGTGGGGAAGGACACTTTAGAGCGTTTTTTAAAGTAACAACAAATATTCTATGCTTCTGGAGAGTATTATTTTTGAAAAAGGAAAATAAATCCTGGAGAAAGATAAAGAAATGGATAACCAAAGTAATCTGGTTTAGAGCACCTTCCATACGAGGAAAGGCTAACTCTAGTATGACCAGATGCAAAATAGACAAGGGCTTGTGCACCTTTAATAGTTGTGTAGAAGAGGGGATTTCAGCCGGTGTATAGTTTGGAAAGAGAGCCAGTGTGGTGTAGTGGTTAAGGTGTTGGACTACGGCCTGGGAGACCAGGGTTCGAATCCCCACGTAGCCAGGAAACTCACTGGGTGACCTCGGGCCAGTCACTACCTCTCAGCCTTATGAAAACCCTAGTCATAGGGTCGCCATAAGTCGGAATCGACGTGAAGGCAGTACATTGCAGCATAGTTTGGAAACGCAACTAAAAGTGCACGAGCCCTGGACTCGCTTGTAACTGGCCGTCGCTGCTCACGCGTGTGTGACTTTTTAGCTGGGTGTGTGTGTGACTTTTAACAGTGCAATCCTAACCGTCTGTGCCTGCTCAGAAGTAAGTACCATTGAGTTCAGTGGAGCAAACTTGCTGCTAGTAAGTGGGTAAGGCTGCAATCCGATACACACCCAACGGGTCTTACGTTTGACTACACACGTGTAGGATTGCATTGTAATTAGGAGCGTAGGGATGTAAAAGAGCTGGAATCACCAGCGTGACATGGGTGCAGTGATGTCCCTGAGGATTTCACCTGGCAGTGGCAAAGTCTCTGGCTCCCCCCCCCCAATGTGGTGGTGAGTTGGGTTACTTTTCTACTCTTGAAAAGCTCATAGAGCTGAAGAAGGAAGTTAGAAGAGCAACACTGTTTTGAAAGCTCAGACTGGCATCCAAGTTGCCGACAAGCACACAGAGGAAGCGGGAAGAATTGTGGTCTTTTGCACTTCCACTTTCAGCACTATGCACTTTTCAAGGCTCAGAGAAGCTGAACAGAAAGAGGAGTGACTCAGAGAGTAGGATAGAAAGGGGGACAGTAAGGTAGGAGGAAAATGGAGGGACTGGAGAAGAGGCAGAGGAGAGAAAATGAGGTTCTGCAGATGACAGGACAGTGAAGTTGCACTCACCTCAGATCCAGTAACTGGATCATTTTTTCATGGATTCCCACCACCAAAGCACTACCTGAACCACAGTAATTACTGTACAGATTAGGTCATTCTAGCAGAGCCATGGTGCAAAGGGGGGGGGAACCACAGGTCTGAGACATGGCTCCTTATGTTTTCTTTTACAAGGGATTCTCTCAAAATACCACTACCAAATTATAGGCCATGTTTGAGCCCATAGATGAGTTCTGTGATACATTGGTGGTTTTATCGATGCCCTATGTAAAACTCGTGAGAATCCAGTGCCTGGGATCAATGTTTTTGTGTTGCTGGAAAGCATTCTGTGATTTTTACTGTGCAATCCACCAATGTAAGTTGGTGGCAGAGAGAAGCAAGCACAGGAGATGATGCTCACAGCATTTTTCAAACTTTAAAATATGTCCATGGGCCCAAAAAGATTAGTGACCCCACTGTAATAGATGCTTATGAATATTGTGGATAAAGGGGGAAAATACTGTCTTCTATAATATTAAATTTAGTTATGTAGTTGGCAGTAACTGCATGCCAGACCAAGAAAATACTTCTTCACGGACCTTATAATTGACATGTGGAGTTTGTTGCTACAGAATGTTGCGATGATGACCACCAGCTTAGAAATATGGTTGGATCAATCATTGGCTATTACCAATGCTAGTTCAATGGACCCTCAAAGCAGAGTCAGCATCTCTTTGAGTATCTGTTTGCAGACTGCGTCTAGTTTGCACATGGAATTCAAGCACATAATGACAAACTGTGGGGAGGTTAGATGGCACTGTAGAGAGCCAGTGTGACATAGTGGTTAAGGTGTTGGACTGTGACCTGGGAGACCAGGGTTTGAATCCCCACACAGTCATGAAGCTCACTGGGTGACCTTGGGCCAGTCACTGCCTTTCAGCCTCAGAGGAAGGTAAACCCCCTCCGAATAACAGTATTCATAGGGTCGCCATAAGTCGGAATCGACTTGGAAGGCAGTCAATTTCCATTTTTTTTTTGATGGTGCTGCATCAAAGCAAGTGTTATCCCACACTTTCCAGTGCATTTGTCCATCACTTTTCTTGTTGAGGTTTAAGAATGTACTTATAGGCAACAGATATTTCTATCAAACTTGAAAAAGTGGGGAAATTGGGCAGCTATAGTGAATGCACCAGAGGAGTAGGAGACCTGACCTTTCTGAGATATTGTACTGCCCTACACATTTGTCAAAATGCAAACACAATTTGGGTTGGTCTTTCACAGTCCAATCCACTTCCTGTGTAGCTTGGAAGAATTTGGTAACGGGTTTGTAGGGGAGGGGTGAAGGAAGGGGGAGGGAAGGGGCAAGAGGGAGGGGACAGTAGGTTTGATAATTTACATGCTTTTTGAGTTCAGTGGGATTTAATCCTGTGCAATCATGCTTAGGATAGGTGAAACTGACCTGGGGGAGGGGTGGGGAGGGGGAGGAAGGAAGGGCGAGAGGAGGAGATTGGATGGATGGGCACTGGGCAGAGGGGAAGCCCCTTTCCAAAAGGAACACATTATGAACAGTATCATTCTTTTTCAGGGTTTCCCCCACCTTTTTATTCTATACCATGCACATGTAGCCTCCCACCCAAATTTAAACCAAAGCTGTCCCTGGCCACATCCACATCAGACCTTTATTTCACTGTAGACAGTCATGGCTTCTCTCAAAGAATCCTGGGAAGTGTAGTTAGTGAAGGGTGCTGAGTGTTGCTAGGAGATGCCCTGTTCCCCTCACAGGGCTTTAATCAGAGTGGCTGACTGTTAAACCACTCTGGCCACTGGAGCTCTGTCGGGGGAATAGGAGTCTCCTCTCAGGACCCTTCATAAACTACACTTCCCAGGATTCTCTGAGGGAAGTCATGACTGTCTCATGTGAAATAAAGGTCTGGTGTGGGTGTGCCCCCTGATTAGGCAAGCCCAGCAGCAGGGAGTCTGGTTTTAGAACACAGACAGTTGGTTCTTACTGTAGTTCAATGCTCAATTTCTTGAATTAATTAAAAGTCAGCCATGCATTTTTTAAACTGCAGAAGATGAAGGTCAGAGTATGGGGCAAGGTCAGTAATAGGATTACAGGTACTCTGTGAACATGGCTGATTTTCAATTAATTCCAACAAATTATGAGAACTCTGTCAAAAAAAAGTCCAAAAGGTGTCTGGTTTTTCTCTTTCTCTTTTTACACTTTGAACTCTCAATTCTCCCTGACTGTTTTGTGTATCGCCATGAAAATTTAGAGGGTTGTAAGCAAGAGTTTCTGAGTTCGCATCTATGTGCTTGGTTCGTGAACTTACCTCTTCTGGCTCGTGAGTCTGATGCATCATTGGTTGCCTTCATGCATCATGATAGGCCCAGGTATAAAGATGTCTAATTCTTTGAACAGTTCAAGTAGCCATGTCATCTGTGTCAACTCTCTGCTTGCTTCAGAAGCTGACACATACTCTGCTTCTGTGGAAGAGAATGCTACAGTCTCTTGTTTCTTACTTGTCCAACTGGCCACTGAATCTTCATAGTAGAAGATGTTTCCACTGGTGGATTTTTGATCTGTAGTGTCTTCAGTCCAATCTGCATATCCCAGTAGTTTGGGATTTTGGGTAGCCGCTAACTTCAGTTTCATGGTTGCAGTACCCTTCAGGTATCTTGCCACTCTCTTGATTGCTTCCCAGTTGGTTGGTGAGCTGGTTTTTCTGCACAAGTATCCCACGTCTCCCGCCATATCGGGCCTGGTAACAGTGCTGATATACAGAAGTTCCTCTTCTATTTCTCCATGCAAGAATGCTGTTTTTATATCCATGTGTTCTACCTGCATTTTCTTGTTAGCAGCAACACTCAGAAGAGTTCTGATGGATCCTGTTTGACTACAGGAGTAAATGTTTGATCGTAGTCTTGTCTATACTTTTGAGAGCATCCTTTGGCTACTAGTCTCACCTTGTATCTCTCAACATTTCCTTCAACATCCAGCTTTTTCTTGAATATCCACTTGCAGCCTACAGCTTTTTTTCCTTGAGGAAGCTTGGTCAGTGTCCAAGTTTTATTCTTGTGTAGAGCTTCCAGCTCTTCCTTGGCTGCCTGCCTCCATCTCTCAGCTTCATCTTTGGGTAAGGCTTCAATCTCTTTCCAGGTATCTGGCTCTAGAAGTTCATCTCTCATGAGGTAAGCAAGTCTTTCTGGTGGTACACCTTTGTTGGTACGTTCAGAGCGTCTGGGCGCTGGTGCTTTGGCTTCCTCTTCTGGCTCTGGTGCCTCTTCTGACTCAGACTCCTCGTCTTCCTTTGCTGGTGTATTACTGTGTTCCCTTCTGTTGTGAAAGAATAGCTCAGGGTCTTCTTTTTGCTGTCATCTGTTTGCTGTGGTGCCTCTTTTGATTGGTGTGCACACTTTCCTTCATCAACATGGACAGCTCTGTATACTTCTGTATGCAACTTCACCGGTTTCGGGATCTGTGACTCGGTATCCCTTCTGCGTTGAAGAATATCCGACGAATATTCCTTCCTTGGCAGTGTTGTCAAATTTTGACCTCTTTTGTTTCAGAATGTGCACAAAGGCCTTGCACCCGAACACACAAAGATGAGACACACTTGTGTGCCCATGCCATAACTCAAAAGGTGTCTTGTTGGTTGCAGTTGCTTGAAGTCAATTCTGCAGATAGGTGGCAGTAACCACTGCTTCCTCCCAGTACTTCTGTGGTAACTCTGCATCTTCCAACAAGGAATGAATCATCTGTCCAAGAGTCTGGTTCATGCATTCCATGACCCCATTTTGTTCTGGAGTAGAAACAACAGTAGTCTGGTTCTCTATGCCTTCCTTATGTAGAATGTCTTGCATAGCCCTGGACACA
Organism: Rhineura floridana; assembly: GCF_030035675.1. Lineage (NCBI taxonomy): Eukaryota > Metazoa > Chordata > Lepidosauria > Squamata > Rhineuridae > Rhineura > Rhineura floridana. The sequence continues at coordinate 117,539,959 of NC_084487.1, read as the reverse complement.
AATTCTTCTGCATTGTTGGATCTTATAATTTGTGGCTTTCTGCCAAATTTGTTGGATACAATGCTGATAAAGTCCTTCAATTTTTGAAGTACTTGACTTTTCTCTCTCAGTAGGTACATTGTAGTATATCTCGAGTAATCATCTATGAAAGTAAGCATGTAAAAATTTCTGCCCTGTGATGGCGTTCTAATGAGTCCACAAAAGTCTGTGTGAATTAATTCTAGAGGTTTTGTAGTTTTCCATTCACTTTTCTTAGGAAATTTTGGTTTCACACTTTTTGTCTTTATACAACATTTACATTGTCCAATTTTAATGCCTCTAGCCAAATTTTCCTTCTCCAGTGTGTGTATTTAGCTAAGGAGCAGACTTTTACCCTGCATTTAAATCACTGAGACTTCAGACTTAGTAAAATAAGAAAAAGCTACTTTATTTATAGAAATACATAGTAGAAAGGAAAGGCATACTTACTTCTAACTAAGTTGGAGGTGCAATGCCCAGACTTGGGTATTGCCCTCATGGTTCGGGAGAGGGAACAAAGACAGAGATGTTTCCTCTCCTCAGACAATCGAAGAAGAAAAAATGAAGGAGGGGCAGATAAACTTCCCTGAGCATATCAGTGTATAACGGAACAAAGGTAGAGCAGAGCACAGGTAAACGTAGGCAAACAAAGCCAGCTGGAGGACCCTAACTCTGTCTTCCTTCTGGAATACAAACAAAAGTGCCCAAGCTGCTCTTGCCCCACTTCCAACAGTTTTCTCCTGAGGCAGCTGCTTCCCGGAACTAATTGTTCTGGTCTCCTTTGCCATGCCAGGAAAGCAATTAAGAGAAGTTTCACTTTAAAAATTAAATTAATACCTATAAACATCACTTTTCATAAGGAAATGCTTGATAGCATGTTACACAGGAACTATACATCTCTCTGAACTAGGGTTGCCAGGTCAGAAGCATCCCAAAATCTGAGATTTTAGGGGCGGGCCTGAGTGATGTCATGGGGCGGGCCCAAGTGATGTCATGGGGCGGGCCCAAATGGTGTCATTAAGCATGATACATTAAGCATCAATCACAGTTGCTTGGAGCGTACAATTAAAAAAAAAATCTGACTGGAAATTAAGCTAGACATCTTAGCTAAAAGATGGAGCCTGGGTAGGGAACATTTAATCTAGCCTACTTGGTTTCGGCAAGAAGGGTTTAAGTGCCTTCAGGCCAGGCCAGTCACCAGAAGGTCACTGTAGGAAGAAAGGAGCCTAGTGTTGTGGAGATGTTAGATGGGAGCATTCGGGAGTAAAGATGGATGCCCCTGAAGGATGCAATTCTAAACACACGTACTAAGGGACTAAGCCCCCATAGAACTCAACAGGACTTACTTCTGAGTAGATATAGTTTGGATTGTGCTGTTGGTCAAGCTTGACTAGGGATCCTCTGCAAAGACATCCATCTCCAAGCAGGGTTGGCAACCCCCTGCCTGGAATGCCCTGCCCTTATCTTTTAATGAGGCTGCTCCAAACTTCTTTACAGATTTGACCCTTCACTTCAGAAAGAGGTCGGAGAAATGAGTAAGAGTAAGAAGATTCTCTACCCTTTCTGTCTGCATAGATGCCCTCATCCTTCCCCTGCGCCCAGCAGAAGCTCTGGGCCAGGCGGGATGCAGTGGCATCTCATAGAGGACACCCTCCCCTTTCATGGGGTGTATGATTTGTGCTGTCCCAGAGCAGATTTTGGGGTGGGCACCCCCAATTACTTATTTTTCCTGCATGTCTTTTTCTGCTTTGATTTTTTATAGATGCCCTCTTCTGTGCCTTGTGCCCAGCAGAAGCTCTGGGCCAGGCGGGACGCAGTGGCATCTCATAGAGGACATCCTTCCCTTTCATGGGGTGTATGATTTGTGCTGTCCCAGAGCAGATTTTGGGGTGGGCACCCCCAATTACTTATTTTTCCTGCATGTCTTTTTCTGCTTTGATTTTGTATAGATGCCCTCTTCTGTGCCTTGTGCCCAGCAGAAGCTCTGGGCCAGGCGGGACGCAGTGGCATCTCATAGAGGACACCCTCCCCTTTCATGGGGTGTATGATTTGTCCTGTCCCAGAGCAGATTTTGGAGTGGGCACCCCCAATTACTTATTTTTCCTGTATGTCTTTTTCTGCTTTGATTTTGTATAGATTTCCTCTTCTGTGCCCTGTGCCCAGCAGAAGCTCTGGGCCAGGCGGGACACAGTGGCATCTCGTAGAGGACACCCTCCCCTTTCCTGGGGTATATGATTTGTCCTGTCCCAGAGCAGAGTTTGGGGTGGGCACCCCCAGTTACTTATTTTTTTATTTTATGACATCATTATGTATTTATGATAATATCAGAAGCCTGGTGATTTGGATTGCATAAATGTATTGTTATTCTTGACGGGGAGAGTCCCCCGATCACAGTGATATATCATACAGGGTACCCCAACATATATTTTGGGGTTCAGAGACATGTTAAATTTGGTTTGAAGTTGCTGTAGTTGTCAATTCTTTTTTAGTGTTTTGAACTTTCAAGCAAATAAGGAACTGGGAACTAGGAACCAACTTCAACGTCGTATCAGTTAAATAGATTAAAGAGTCGCAGGGGGCGGCTGACGTTTTGGTGTATATCTCGGGAACCAGACCACCTAGAAACTTAATTTTTTTAAAATTGAAGCTGAGAGTCCAGAGATTAAGGGGTGCTAGCCGGAGAGCCAGAGGGGCCCCCCAAAAACCGGAGACTCCAGCCGACAACTGGAGACCTGGTAACTCTCTGAACTATAGGTGCTAGAATTAACTGTACAAGCACACAATCTCTGTTCTCCAGAAAGACCCCGGGCCAGCCAACTAACACAGCTTCTGATGGCTCCAGCAGCAAATCTCACACCCCCTATTTTGCATGAGAAAAATTAAATAAGGTGAATTATTTATAATGATCATTTGCACAGTTGGATGGAGGTCTAAAACGGTTGCAACTAAGGTTCTAGCCACATTATACTTTTCAAAACCATTTTGAAATGGAACCAGCTTGAAAGGATTGAAATGATATATTTTTCAACTTTTTTAATAAACTAGGGAAGAAGTGCCCCCCAGACATGTGCACACACATACACAGAATATTCCAGCTCCCTATTCGCTGGGCTAAGTTACTAAGGTCTCATTAGGCTTACTGGGTCTTGGAGAGCCACCTCACTCATCTCTCTGCTTCTTCTAAGGTCCTGCCCTGGACTAAGCTAGGTTGCTGCGCAGTGTGGGCCCAAAAGCCTAGGAACACCCACCAGATGCGCTAATAATACCCACCACCTACAGAGGCTGGGTGAGCATTACAAGGGAGGGGGAGTGCTCTGCAGTGCGTAAGAATACTGTCCTTCCTGCCTTTCCTTCCTCCATTTGCAAACCCTCAGGTTTGCCAACTCCCTCCACCATCCATCAAGATTTGTGTTCGCTTCATTCACACCTTGAGCTACATTCGCACTCCCTTGGTAACTTTGCCCTGCCCCTCCCTTTGAAAGCCTAAACTGTAGTTCTAAAAGCTGAAGTGAAGTTTTTAAGTTATTGCAGAGCTAGAAAATTAAGGGACTGAAGAAAATTTTCATTTGGGGGGCAAAATTATAATTTGGGGGCAATGCCCTCATTTCCCCCCATTGTTACACCCCTGGGGATTGGTAGGGGGTGGAGTCAGTGGCCTCATTCCTGCTCCCTCCCTCACACAATGGCAATCATTTGTGGGTGGGTGCAGGGCCGGCTCCAGGCATGCCAGAGCCCTTAGGCATCAGCTTGCCCTGGGCCCCAGCGTGCGTGCATGCACGCAAGCAGCCCCCCCACACCCCTCACCTACCTGTCTGCTGTCTTACCATTGCCCTTAACGAAGATGGCGGCCGCAGTTTCCCTAAGGGGATGACACCTCCGCCGCCGTCTCTGTTGATGGCACGCATACATGCTACGTGTGCGCATCTCTGCCATCAGCTAAGATGGCGGCAGGGGCTTCAGTACCTTAGGGAAACCGCAGCCGCCATCATAGTTAAGGGCAATGGTAAAAGACAGCAGACAGGTAGGTGGGGGGGCGCTGATCATGGAAGGGGAGCGGAGGGGCGGCTGAGGGGCCCTCTGTAGCTCCAGGGGCCATCGGGCCAGTGCCCCACCTGGCCGCCCTTTAGAACTGGCCCTGGGTGGGTGTCTGGGGAGATCGAGTTAATGGGGCTCACAGAACCCCTGGAAACATCCAGGGCAAAGTCTATAATTAATGCAAAGTTGTCTGAATGTGACTGCTGAAACTCTCTCGTGTGTGTGTGGTTTTTAAAAAACTATTCTCAATTAATTAGAAGAGAATTTGCATTCAAAATTATCGTGGGGGACAAATAAGTGAAATGGTCAGTACAGGGTTTTTGTTGTGTCCTCTTTACTTTTGAAGTGGCCAAAGAGTATTGTGAGCGTCCTTTCTTTCATTCTGCAAACCATGCTCTGTGGTGGTCTGCACTCTGCTGCCTTCTTGGGTTCCTGTATTTCCTCATAACCCCTTGATCTTTTTGGTTGGGCTTTACTGTGAACTTGGAGAACTGGGGAGCATGCCTCCTGTGCACTTGACAGCTGTTCTTTTCTGATTTTTTCTTTTCATTTTTAAAGAAATCCATGTGGAAGTATTTCTTTTCAAGCTAAAAGGCAGGAGTTCTCTTAAAAACAAAATCAACTCCAGTCTCAGGCACTCAGTGGCCAGCCTCACTGATCCACACATCGATTAAAGTCCAGGGAAGGGGTAAGGTAACTCCTCTCATGCGGCATTTTCAGATCAGGAAGCATAGGTGGCCAGGGAGGTGGCAGAACGCTGGAGAAAATTTTGATAAAATTAAAAATATATTCACCACTCTCAACCACCTAAGAACAATAAGGTAAGCTCAACCCAGTACCCACCAGAATAATGAAGACATTTTTGGGGGGGGGGATCCTAAAGCACTCAGAGTGAAGAGGGAAAACAGAACCTTCTTTCAAGAAAAAGAAAACTTTAGATAAAAATGTAATGCTGAGCCAAAATACCTGTACTCCAGTTTCTCAGTCAAGTGCTGTGTACTTTAGGCTAGGTCATCATGTCCCAGAATGCCTGCTGTTGCCTAGACAGCTTTTGCATGGAAGCAGGAAGTTTCAAAGGTAACCCTAACCCTACCTGTGCCAAGGGGATTCCTGAAGTTGGAACAGGGCAACTGTGACTCAGCTCTGAGTGCACAGTGATAGGGTCCAGGACTCCCAAGGAATGATAAGGATGGCTAAAATTCACCTGTTTTGTTATTGGTTCCCTGGAAATAGAGAGTGACGATAAACATTCATAACAGCAGTTGAGCCATTTTCAAACAGAAATGCATTCATCCAAATGTACTTTTTCCTTTCTATAACCAGCCTGAAAACTGATCAGAGCTGTGCATCTGCAGAAAAGAGCCAGTGTTGTGTAGAGGTTAGAGTGTTGGACTAAGTCTAGAAGACTCAGGTTCAAATTCTTACTGGGTCATGAAGCTCACTGAGTAACTTTGGGCCAGTCACTATCTCACACACCTAACCTACCTCACAGGATTGTTGTGAGGATAAAATGGGGGGTGTACACCATCTTAAGTTCCTTGGAGGAAAAGTTGGAATATAAATAAAAGCTGTCTGGAAATGGTGCTAGCTAATACCTGCTAGGTCAAAAATGCCTATCTCTGTCCTTAGAGTAGCTTTTTTAAAAAAGTCCTTAAAAAACAACATAGGGAATGAATGCATAAGAAATAAGTAGGAGGCTTTTAAAAATTAAAGGAGGGCTGATGGCCAATCCACCATTTGACTGCAGTTATGTCTTCAGAGTGCACAATATGCTTGTATCCTTAACGTCCATTGGGAAAGGACAGTGCGTGGCACAGGACTTCACCTTTGCCAGCAACATTCTCCTCTAGGAGCAGCAATCAAAATAAATTGAAAACCAAGTTTGACCTCTTCTGTGCTGCTCTTTTAAGACACAAAGTCTTTTTTTTTTTTAAACTAACCAAATAATAGCAGGAAAAGGAAAGAAGGGAAAATGCATTTTTGGCAGCACCAGATAATAACTGTAATCTATACACACAAATACAATCAGTAGGTGAGTTTGCAAGCAAAATTACTCCGCAATTCAACAACAAACTCCTCTTCAAATCAACCTCCTGTCAGCTGCGCTTGGAAAAACTGTAACATTCAAAATAAGCATTATCTCAACATGCTAGTTACTGGGAAGTTTTTAAATCCATGAGAGAGGTCTAGCCTTTCCCTCTTTTTTCTTTTTTGCGTACATGCAAGCACACAAATCAATAGCAATACATAGTCTTAATTCATAGTCTTCATCCCTTTATTTATTACCCATTTGAATTCATTATCTACATTAGTAGCCTCATCATCTAGGCATTTCACAGCTGGCTAAATTAGATTTTTGTGTTTGCTTGGCTTCTTGTGTCTTGAGCACTTTACACTTTGTTTTCTGGTCACCTGCCTGCAGATTGACAATGTCATTAGCATACACAACTGGCATTGCATATATTCTTTATCAATATCAATGTGGACATCTACAAGATAGATATCGCTATGCTTTCTCAACATCGTTAATAGAAATAACTGTATTCTTTGCCTTATACATTTTCCAGTGTAGGACAGAAACAATGAGACCAGTTTACAAAAATGTAAAAAATAGCAATTTTTCATTTGAATGATAAGACCTTGATATGTAGCCAGCTGAATATTAGTCATTTTGCATGCCCCGACAGTGTAAATATATGCAGAATGACTACTGCCTAACAAAGATATCAGTCTTTTTAAAATATAGGGAAGGAAACAAATGAAATTTAAAAGGTAAGGTTGACTTAAAACTTACCAGGTTGCATACCGTTACTGTTGTTTTCAATCTGCACCTCTCTGGAAGGGAAGGATTCCAAATACTGCCCCAACCAGATTTTAGGTCAGTTTACCAGTTTCCACTGGATGTGGACTGATTTCCAGCCAGAGCTGAAACCTTGATGTTTTGTGATAAGTTTCTGTTCTGGAAATAGTGTTTGCGTGAAGGACATGCCTCACAGACACCAAAATAAATTAATTTCAGCACATTAAACAATCCATTTTGAACTTCATTGTAGAGCTTGGACCAGGTCTTCCTGCATGACATGGGGAGTCAGTGATGTCAGCCCCAACAGTGATGTTGGAGCAGGAATGGCTGGGCCCCCCTGGGACTGGTAGCATGAAAGGCAGGGAGGCCAACAGTAGGTGGAGCCAGAGCCAATGGCAGGTGAAGCCAACTAATTCTAGTTTTCTCCCTATCCTCCTCCTTGTTGAGTTGTCCAACACTGAGATTAAGAAGAGGAAGATGGTAGCTAGTGCCATCCCCTGGACTGGATGTAAGAAAGAAGGCAAACAGGTGGGGACTAGTTGAGGGCAAACTGATATTGGTGGGGCAGTGCCCCATTCATCCTCATGAACCACTGTGTTGGAGTGCGTATGGAGAGGCCTGGTGCAGACAGCCCAGGCATTGCTAGACCACACTATGCATGCCTTGAGAACTTTAGGGGATTTAGAATAGGGGCAAGGGTTGAGGACACCATTTTGTGGCCACACTAGCTTCCTCAGAGAATGCTGACTGGTCCTAGCTTGGCTCAGTGGTCCCAAGGGAAGCTGGGTTGAAGCAATAGCACTTATTGGTAGAGGAGGGCCATATCTAGAAGAGCAGAGGAGTCAAAATTTCGAGGAAGTCTGATAGTCAAGAACAAAGGCCAGGCCATCAGGCCAGGTACCAACTCAACTCACCCAAGGAGAGCTGTTTTCTGGGCAGAATTCTGAGTATGGCTAGTCTTGATCTGTTGTTAACTCTGCCTGATTTGAGGAGCAGTCTGTTTGTTCAAGGGGCATTGTCTGATTCCACAGGCACTGACTCCTATGGCATTGGACTGGTGAGGACTGCATTGGGGGGTGCCACTCTGAGTCTGAAGAGGCAGGTAAAGCCACATCCTTTTGCCTGGACAGTCCTATAGCAGGAAATGATGGCTTCCCAAGTGATGCCTCCTCCTCTTCTGAGCCTTCCTCTCAGCTACACGGAGGAGTGAAGCCTGGAAACATGACAAATGCAAGATGAATCTAGGATAGGGATGGGTGAGAATTTCAATTCAGTTCACATTTCAGGCTGAATCTATCAAACCTTTCCAAAACATATGAGAACCAAAACACAGCCATCCTTTGAAATTCGTCCTTGTCCGAATTTTGCAAAGCAGTTCACCAACCGTGCAATGTTTTTAAAAATGCATATGTTAGGGGAAAGTGGCATAAAAATGAACACATGAGTGAAAATAACATACAAAATGCATTATATGATGAGAAATCGCTTGCAGAAATGAGGGTATTAGTCAAAACTGTCTATAAAAATGTAGAAATCCCTCCTCCACATTTCTGCAGCAATTTGTGTTTTTTTAAAGAAAAACATGAAAATTCTTCAGTATTTGAGCATAAATTTCTCCTTATAGACACATCCTTCTATGCAGTTTTGAGTAATATATACATTTTTGCAAGCAATTTATCTTAATATACTGCATTCTTGTATATTATTTTCATTCATATGTTCATTTAATGCACACTTACCCTCAATAGATGGATTTTTGTAAACATTGGTCGGTTGGACAATTGCATTGCAAAATTCAGATAAGTGTGAATTTTGAAGGATGGCTGGGTTTCAGTTCTCACATTGTTTCGGAAGCAGTGAATTGAATAGTTTCGACTTCAGCTGAATTGAATCTTACCCCCATCCCTCTCTGGAGATGAGTAAACATCAGCCTACCCTGGTTTGGTTTAGCTCACTATTTAAACCACTCGCCCATGCTACAAGCTTTCAAGGAGGGGTGGGAGGAAACATATGGATGAGGCCCTTGCCTGAGCACACCAGAGGGTTTGGGGTTTGCATAAAATCCTTGTATGCAAGAATTTCAGGGGTTATTGTAGCTTTGAACTATAGTAACCTTATTCCAAGCTGGCTGCTATAAGGCTGATCCTGAGGCATAAGAGTGGGTTGCCACAGGAGGCCGTCTGCTTCTGAGACGTGGTGGGAATGCTGCAACAAGAGGGTGCAGCAACAGGCAGAGTTTGTGACATTCACTTCTCGACTGGTAAAGTGCTAGGGGTGCTCCTGGATCCATCTTTGTCGCTAGAGGCCCAGGTGACCTCTGCGGCTAGGAGTGCCTTTTACCAGCATCGGCTGATAAGACAGCTGCGGCTGTTTCTGGACTAGGATAGCCTGACCACTGTTGTCCGTGCACTGGCAACCTCCAGGCTGGATTACTATAATGCATTCTATATGGGGCTGCCCTTGAGGTTAGTCTGGAAGCTGCAGCTGGTGCAAAATGCAGTGTTGAGACTGCTCACTGGGGCAGGGTATTGACAACATGCCACCCCGCTGCTGAAAGAATTGCACTGGCTGCCCATTTGCTACCGGGCCAAGTTCAAGGTTTTAGTTTTGGTGTACAAAGACCTATACAGCTTGGGACTGGGATACCTGAAAGACTGTCTTATCCCTTACATACCCAGTCGATCACTGCGCTCTGCAGGTGTGGGCCTCCTGCAGATACCATCTTATCAGGAGGTCTGTTCCGCACAACATAGGAAACGGACCTTTAGTGTGGCGGCACCTACCCTGTGGAATTCCCTCCCCATCCAGAGCTTGGAAAAGTTACTTTTTTAAACTACAACTCCCATCAGCCCCAGCCAGCATGGCTATTGGATTGGGCTGATGGGAGTTGTAGTTCAAAAAAGTAACTTTTCCAAGCTCTGTTAGGCAGGCGCCATCTCTGTTATCTTTTCAGCGCCTATTGAAGACTTTCCTCTTTCAACAAGCCTTTTAAGACCTATCCCAGTCTGTGTCTGTGTTGGAATTGCTTTTAATATGTTTTTTTCAAAACATTTTTTTCCTAAACAATATGCTTTTTTGAAACCCTTTTTATTTAAGATGTTTTTAAAGCTTTTTTAAAGAATGTTTTTAAAGTTGTTTTGTTTTAATGTATTTTAAGGTCTGTTTTTATGATGTTTTAAAGTGTTTTGACCGCTTTTGTTTGCCGCCCTGGGCTCTTGCTGGGAGGAAGAGCGGGATATAAATTAAATAATAAATAAATAAAAATGTGTGTCATAATAGCTATTCGGATCAAAGGGGACTGGGGAGAATTAAATAATACATGTAAAGTGCTTTGAAAGATGAAAGGTGCTATATAAGTACAAAGCTGTAACTTAAATATATCTTTCTGCCATTACATATTATTTGTTTTACTTGGTAAGAAATGCATAAAGTTAAAACTAATAGGAAATAAAAGACTAGATTGTGAGAAGAGAAACTTTGGGGCACAAAGGAAGTAAGAATTTGGCCCAGCATGTCCGAATGAATTGAATTAGCACTTTATCTTTGATGGCAGCAAATGGACAAAGTAAATGGACATACTCAAGCATTTCAAAAGTAACCTGAAATGGACCCAATTAATATGTATGCATTTTGGTGATTTTTTCTTTCCTTCATATTATCGAAATGGAGGAAATGTGGACTGCAGTTTATCTGGAATGCCTGAAAATGATTTTCAATAGCCAATTACTACATTTTGTTCTTTTTCTTACTTTTTTCTTTCTGTTATTGGGATGAAGAAAATGTGAATGATTAAAAAATTTTTCTAGTTAAATAAATAAATAAGTAACCTAGAAGGTCAGCTGTGCAAGTTCAGAGTTAACATTTGTCTAGTGTCAAACCAGATTACTGCCCTGTCCTTTCTCAGAGACTGTACACACAGGGTAACCCACGTTTGTCACTGAGCAGGCAGTTATCAAAGAAATGGGGGCAGGGGAAAACCACCTCAGCTCCCCAGCTCCCCTTCCTGCGGGGCCTTGCTACTACCAACTACCCTGTGAGAACGTTTCTGATGACATAATATATTGCTTATTGTGTAGGTTTCTTAAAAAATGTAGTTTAATGCTTTTTGTAAGCTGCCTTGGAAGGTTTTGTATGCTGAATGGCAAGAAATAAATAATTATAAACAAACAAAGAAATAGCCAAGGCCAACCCCAGCTCTCTGGCAGAGACCTTTACAAGCTTGTGTTTGCTGTGCCCATACTATTATAGCTATTATACCTATGTGCAAATTCATTTTATGTATGGTGACAGAGAAAGGAAGGAAGACATGAAAGCATGGGCTGTGTGGATTCGCAGAAAAACCGCAGTTTTGTAAGTTACCTCCTCCCTCACCGTCTCAGTCTGTTACATTTGGCACAAGTGGACTGGTCATTATTTTTGAAACCTACATAGCTATTGGCCATAAGAGCTCTGGCTTCAGTATGTTGAAATGAGGAAAGGCTCCAGGTTTGAGAGGACCCTAGGCAAGCCTCCTTTATTGGGCCCCTTCCTCTATTAGCGGGACCTGGTGGCAGCACCCCAAGGCACAATGGGTGGCTGGCTGCTAGGTCTAGGCACACTTTTAATTTCCCATAATGTTGCAGAACATTGCTAGGTTGAAGACATTGTGAGAAATAAAAAAGTGGCTACATCCAGCCACCTGGCACTGCTTGGAGTTCTGGGCTAAAGGTGAGGGAGGGAAGGGAAGGAACCAAGGGCTGGCATGAGCAGTGACCTTCCCAGGGTTCTGGGGTCCTAGTAGCAGCCCAATGATGCCATTTGCTGATTCTTGCCCTGAGCTCCTCACTATCACTTGGCTCAGCTGTTGAAACAGAACCTAGGTACCTGCTACATCCCTGGAGTTCTCATCACCAGAGAATTGGGGTGAGCATAATAATATACTGGGGTGAGCATTACAATATATATCTGGTGTGGGAAACCTATAGCCCTCTAGATGTTGTTATACTTCAGCTCTCATCAGCTCCAGCCAGCATGACCAATGGTCAGAGAGGGTGGGAGCTGGAGTTCAACAACAGCTGGAGGGCCACAGGTTCCTCATCCATGTCCTACGTAATAATTTATCCAAGTTGTCTAAAGCAATGTACAAACAGCAAATAATAAAACCAAAGACTATCACGATACATGTACACATAGAACATTTTACAGTACTAATTAAAAATGAAATGTGTGAAGCAGCCAGTGTGCAGATCCAGCCAGATTTTTTTGAAGATAACGGATGTGCCAGTTGAGACAACCCATGATCTATCAAACTAAACATTCAGGCTCAGGTAAGATTTTTGGCCTCCGTGTTATTGCCTTTGGAATAATTGGCACTGGCTCTGCAGCTCAGTCAGAATTATGTGAAGGTGTGATTTGTGTGAACTGGCATTTGTCAGTCAGTGGTGAGTGATGGTAATGCATCTACTCTACTTGGGACCAGTCCCTAGCTCTATAGTAGAGCTCCTGCTTTGCACATGTAAGGCCAGATGTTCAATTGTTGGCATCATCAACTTTAAAAAAAAAAATGAAAAGAAGACCTTAAAACCTTAGAAAGCTAATGCCAGGTAGAATAAATAAATGGGCAATAGTCTGCCTTGGGATGAGGCAGCTTTGTATGATTTGCACAATGGGATCTGCATTTTTTTCAATCTGCTGTGGCTGACATTGTTACAGCTATGTGGCCACATCCTATCTGGAGTCACCTTGGCTCATAAACCTCTGCGTCATCCCATACCAGTCTCAAGCCCACTTGCAGCTTTTTTATGCTGCCGTAAATAATCATGTGAAGGCTGAAAAACATCTGAGATGGGCTTCTGTTTTGAAAGTGGCCTACTGACCAGCTTCTGTGGACGATATTGGTGACCTTTGAGCAAAAGGCCTATGACAGATGATCCCACTGCCTCAGGAAGTAACTAAAGGTTACTTTAACATTAGTCTTAATGCTGGGCCTTAGATATGACCGAGAATGGGTCACAGTCAGTCTGCTTCAGCATTTCATCTGAGACTGAAACCACATGTTGCCCTAGCAAAAACAGATTCCCAAGCTCACATTTGCTGAAGTAATGTTAATGTAGGGTGGGAATTTACAGGGGAGAACTGGGGACAGAGTACTTAAATCTTTCCTGGCTATTGTTTCTCCCCTGAAACTCTTCCTACAGAGCTTACATCTGGTGTTGGAGCCCACCTTGGGGGGAAATGGATGAGGAATAAATTATGCAGTTAAAGAGCTTATATCTTGCCTTTTAATCTGTTAACATTCTCAGCAGCTTACAAATAGATATATGTAAACAAAATAAAATTAATTAACAAAACTATTATTATTATTATTATTGTCAAAGTAGTAATAGTAATTTATATCTCTTTTCTCCATCCAGATGGACCCTAAGCGGGTCACAAGAATAAAATCAGATAAATGCTTCAAATCACAATGCTAATAAATGTGATAAAATACAAAAAATACACCCACAAAACTCATAAGTAGTGAAGAATAAAAGCAATCCCTTTTCCATTTCGAACAATAGCAGAAGACAGCATAAAACCAAAACAAACTTCAAAAACAGAGTAAAAACCAATCATAGTTCAGTTGAAAAAATGGGAAATAAACTTGTATCTTCATGCCTAAAGTTTAATAGAGTACATGCCAAGCAAATACCTTGGGGAGGGGGATTCATAACTGGGGTGCAACCACACTGACCCTGTAGGTCAGTGGTATAGCTCATGGTTAGCATGCGGAAAGTCCTTAGTTCAATCCCTGCTTGAAGGCCTGGAAAGCCACTGCCAGGCAATGTAGACTATACTGAACTAGATGGACCAATGGTCTGACTCGTATAAGGTATGACGCTATGTTCCTGCGTATCTCCAATAGCCTTCTGAGGGCAGGGGTACCCAAAGAAGGTGATCTCAACATCCTGCAGGTTTATATGGGAACAGGTAGCCCTCACAGATATCCTTCTTCCAAGCAGTAAATGTCCAGAACAACACTTTGAAACACATGGGCAACCAGAGGAGATCTTCTGAAACTGTTGACAGATATTCCATGTAGCTTGACCTATCAATGTAGCTGCCGTATATGTACCAATTGAAGCCTCTGAGAAGTCTTCAAATGTAGTTCCATCTACAATGTATTGTGGGATTCTGCTCTGAATGTTGCCAGGGCATGGACAACTGTGGCCAGGCTATCTCAGTCCAGGAGGGAACACAGGTGGTGCATCGGTTTAAACTGATAAAAGATGCCTCAGATGCCACCTGAGCATCAAAGGCAAGGGCTGGATCTATGATCATGACCAAGCTGTGAACTTGCTTGTTCAGGAGGAGTGTGATCCCATCAAAAAGAAATGCCACTTCCATGGTCAAATGAAAAGGAGATGTAGAGGCATGTGTCATCAGCGTATTGATGATACCTCACTCCAAATCTCTAAATGATCTCCCCTAGCAGTTTCATGTAGATGTTAAATCACATGGGAAACAAAATATATTTCTGCACAATACTGTGAAACAGAGCAAAATTCTCCCAGCACCACCGTCTGGACTGAGTTGACTGGATAGGCATGGAACCAATGAAATATGATGCATCAACTTCCAATTGCTGATAGATGGTCCAGAGAGATACCACGGCCATTTGCACTGAAAGGCACTGAGAGATCCAGGGAATTAGCAGGGTTGCACACACCTCCTCCTGGCAAAGCTCATCCATCAAGCTGACCAAGACAGTTTCAGTTCCAAACCCTGAATGGAAGGCTGCACGCACACATTTTATTATAGAGTTAATGGATACAGAGTTACTGTTTTTTCTACCTAGTCCACACATAATCTAGACCTATTGCATATTTTTTGCCCCTGAAAAGCACTTGGCAAACTGGTTTGATTCTGAAAATAAAAAGCTAATTGCAGATTAATTCTGCATTACTCTTCAGTGTGCCCATTTGAAAACAGATGTAAGTAATCCAGCAGTGGGGGGCGGGTGTATCCTCACCTGCTCAATGATGTTGTGGGTAGGTATATACCAAGATTGCAAGGGGAGAATTTTCAAGCACATAATCTAATCAAGGGGAGGATTTTCAAACGCATATCATGTAATCACACGCACCTGTCTGAACAGCAGGATCTATAATAATTCTAGATTGAAATCAGCATGCTGAGTATGAGCATGAATTATTCTGTATTGAGAAAGACTACATTTTTGTGCTACAAACAGGTAAAAAATGTGTAAGCAGATGAAAACAGATTAGAATGGATCTAGATAATCAGCATCACCCCAGAATGTCTAGAACTGAACAGGCACCACCCACTTGGGCATTTTACCCCAAAAGGGGAGATTAGAGACCAGCCTATAGTTAGCACAGTCCTAGGTCTAAAGACGATTTTACACAACTGCTCCTTCAAGACAACTGGGCCTGCCTCTTCTCTCAAGGAGGAATTACCTATCTCCTGGACCCAGTCAATCAGCTCTTGCCTGCAAGATATCATAAGTTGTGATGGGCAAAGGTTGAGCAATCAGCTGATAAGTCTGATCTCTCCAAGCACCTTGCCTATATCCTCCAGAATTGCTTCAGAATTGTCTAATTAGAAACCATCCATACAGACATGACCATTTGGGACTGTTGAGGTAGATGGGAGTGGTTTTATCGTCAGACTGGGGGGAAAACGCTGCCAATAAATTTCAGTGGACCTATGAAAGTTTCCGAAGATCACCTTGGCGGCCTGTTTGAAGAATAGCTCAGTCCCCAGTATCAACTAAAAATAACTCCATTGGATGGTATTGTGTTGTGTTGATGCAACGGTGATGGAAAAGTACTCTACCAACATCACCATCATGGAGTGAGTTTGGTAGAACTTAGCAAGTATTTTCTTCCACTTGCCCTGCAGTTGTCCTTCTGTTGGCTTCATCACCCCCAGCCGGTGGACCTGATGAAGGTGCTGCCCTGGCTTTTTTTTATTTTCAAAATTATTTTTTTAACTGAACATAGAGAAAAGGTCCATCAAACAAAGACATTATAGAAAGGAACCAAAAAAAGCATATACATGAAGAGAAAAATGCAAAATTATGAAGAGCACCTTTTCACAGGTGTGCAAAGAACGATCTACTCAAAGTCCTATTAAAAAAAATCCAGCATATGCAAAGAAGAAATTGACCATCCTATTGGTCTGACCTAACATTTGAGCATTACCAGGACACTCCCCAAAGTGCAGATAAAGCAAAAGTAGTGGAAACTTTGTACATTACAACTCAGGAAAAGCATCTGTGGAATTGCAAGGGAGACCAAAAGAGAATCGTAAAGATTAGCAAAGTTCCTTGGAGTATTATGTATGCATGCATGCATGTTTGTATTTATTTTGAAAATCTTTAGGCTCTTACCAAATTCTACCTACAACAAATTTTGAGGTGAATTTGGGGATTGAGGTGAATTTTGAGATTGTCAGTTTGGAGGTGAACTTGGAGATTTGGGATGACTGGCAACATTTCTCAGGGGTATTCTATGCATCTCTCAATACACTTTGTGTGGGGTGCATTTCTATTAAGTCTTATATGTGTCAGAGACTCTTCATATATGATGAGGTTTGTGTTGAGTCCTTGGGATTTCTCTGTTTTTGTTCATTTATTTATTTCATCACACCTTGTGGCCTGTATGTACTCAAATTGAAAGGTTCTAGATCAAGGAAAATAAATTCTGTAGCAACTGGTATGTTAATTGGAAAAAATGTGGGAATTTGTTTCCACCCACACTGCAGAGATTCTGAGATTTCTTGCCAGTAGAGCTTCCCTCCCCATATCCTCTCAACGAGCTACGCTAGAAAGTCTGAATGTCCTCTGGGTTGACACAACCTTTGGCACAATTTGAGAAGCTAGTCAGAAAAAAACAACAGAGGAGCTGGGGCATCTGTATGACTGGGTGGATACTGGCCAGAATACACAGATAGCCATCCCACTTCCATATGAGGGTGCTGTTGCCCTGTTGAAAGCTACACTTTTATGGAATCGCTGGGGGGAAATATCCAAGTTTGATTGCAGATACCAGATCATTTTCATATTCCTCCTTGTCTCATATTTCTGGACTGTTGTTGGATGCTGCTGGACTGTAGTTTCCATCATTGCTGACCATTGGTCATGCTGGCTGGGGCTGATGGGAGCTGAAGTCCAACATGTGGAGGGCCACATGTTCCCAACCCCTTGTTGGAAGTGGGGCAAGAGCAACTCTTGTTTTGTTCTTTTGTTTATGTTCCAGAAGGGAGATAGAGTTAGGGTCCTCCAGATGGATAGGCTTGATTACCTTTACCTGTGATGCTCTAACTGACTTCCTTTAGACTGATATGCTTAGGGAAGCTTATCTGCCCCTCCTCCTTCTGCCCTTTCCTTCCTCTCTTCTTCGACTGTCCAAGAGAGAGGAGACACCTTTGTCTCTGCTCTCTCTCTCCTGAGCCATGAGGGCAACTCCCAAACCTGGGTGTTGCACCTCCAACTTAGTTAGAACTAGGTATGCCTTTCTATCTACTATGTATTTCTATAAATAAAGTAGCTTTTCTTATTTTACTAAATCTTAAGTCTCATTGTTCTCAATGCAGGGTAAAAGCCTGCTTTCTTAGTTAAACGCACACACGGGCACACGCATTTCAGTCCGTTGCCGTTCTCTGCTAACAAATATACAAATTTGCACAACCCCCCCCCCCGACTCAGTGTGATGTAGTCATTGACTGACAAGTTACATTGTTTTAATCCTCAAAATCTGGCCTTGTCGATGGGGGGGGGGTAATTTTAAAGATGTTATGCAATATTCCTTTATGCTGCCTGCCGGTTTTGTGTTCGTGTGTGTGCTTTGTGTTGTTATTTTTGTCCCTTTGGTGCACTAAGGAAGCTCAAATATGTATCCTTGGGCTCTTTGGACACATCCAGGACAGAAAGGCTGGTCCCCAAGGAATATGAGCGAGTGAGAGAGAGAGTGAGAGAGAGAGAGAGAGAGAGTTAATATCTAACAAAAAAAGTGGAAACAATCTTGTGGCCATGGCTTCATTAGAAAAGGTATGCATAAAAATAAACTTCAGAGATCAAGGACTAGACTTGGGAGACAAACAAAGGTGTCACGTAGCTGCCACTTTTGATTTAGGGGTGCAGTCAGTGAGGGGTGGTATTTTACAGAGCGCTGAATGCACCAAAAGATCCCCTCAGGACATAGAGTGATATGATCCGAACTCCTGTTGGCCCTCTTTCCATGTACATGGCACGTGGAGAATGATAGTGGAATCAGTCTGTGTTGCAGCATCTGCAGGGCCCAAGGTGTGATGAAATCCAGGCAGGGTTTTCCCCTGCCCCAGTGTGCCTCCTTTTTCAATGTTTTCTTCCACCCTTTTGGTTTCATTTTAAAGCACTGACTGAAGAGACATGTCCATGGGCTAAGCTCCCAGGCTGTTTTGTCCATGGGACAAAATCACTTTTTGTCTTGGAGACACAAGTTGACCTTTATTTACATGGACTGAAACATTTATACCCTGCCATATCTATTATGCTCAGAGCCACTCACAAAACAATTGCAGCAAAATCTCAGCATATCTAAAACATCCAGTAAAACTCGAACCAACCGTAAAGCAGTTGTAGTACAATCACAGTCTACAAGAGTGCCATCAGAATAAGTAGGTCTTCTTTCTTTCTACAATGCAGGAGCTTATTCCCTTACCCAGGCCAGGAGCCCCTGACAAGAATGGAGGCCCTGGGCTTGTAAACACAGGTAGTTGTTATCGTTTTACCATATGTTAATGTTCTCCTTTTTCCAGTCAGGTTCAAAGATCTCTGAGGATGCTGAGTCACTGGTTCATCACTCAATGAGTTGGGTTGAATGGGAATTTGTAAACCACATTTCCCCAGACTAAGACCAACGATCTTCAACTTGTACACCTGTCAGAGTCCAGCCCTCAGAGGAGGAGCAAGTGGAGCAGGACGCTCCTGCCCCAGGACTAGAGGTGCCCACACCAGATGACTGCGTTCCTGGCTGGCACTGAACCTCCCCATCTCCATTTCCTCCAGGGCAGAGCAGGTGGCAAGCCAGCCAGAAGCTTCAAAGCCCAGCTAGCTGTGTGTGAGACTATTCTAAAGGAGGGGAAAGGGTCTGGCTGATATGCAGGAAAAGATGGAACCTCCCATCCCCATTTCCCTAAGTTCGCAGCCTGAGCTGGTTTGTTGCTGAAGCAAAAACTCTTCGAAGGTCCAGCCTTCCTGACCCAGGGAAAAGGACATCATATTTGTTCTGGTTCAGTTGCAGGACAGCAAGAGTTCAGTCAGCGATTTCTGAGGCTTGCCCAACTTGCCTTGACTAGTGAGAAAATCTGGATGTTGCTGTGCCATTCACCAAGATCTATCTGGATCTCCACCGTGAACTGATTGAAGAAAGATGCAAAGGGGATAAAATGGTTCTATCTATCCATCATCCTTAGATCAATGGCAATTTAAAGTATGGATGATCCACTCAGATTTACACATCTCTCTTGCACACTCATGCCTCATGACTGGCCGACACACACAGCCCTACACAGGTATTGCTTCATCAGCTTCCATGCATACCTCCAATAGATTTGTCCAAAAAGTATGCATTAAAACTGCATTCACCATTTTCAGGGCATATGTTTCTACACAAACCAGTTTATAGTTGCATTTTTCCATGTGTGATCTCTCAGTTCCTTGAAATAAAAGAACTTATTTAACAACATTTAGAGTGCCTTGCAAAAGTAATCAGACCCCTGACCAATGCTCTCATATTACTGAATTACAGATGGTACATTGTAATTTCATTCTGTATGATATTTTATTTTGAAACACTGAAACTGAAAATCAATTGTGGTAAGGTGACATTGGTTTTATGTTGGGAAATATTTGTAAGAAACAAAAAACATGAAACATGTTGCTTACGTAAGTGTTCAACCATTGTGCTATGGAAGTTCCCAGTTTTTGTTGTTGTTGTTTGTTGCTGTTGTTATGTGCCTTCAAGTCAGTTATGACTTATGTCAACCCTATGAATCAGTGACCTCCAAGAGCATCTGTCATGAACCACCAGAACTTGTGAGTTCAGGCCTGTGGCTTCCTTTATGGAATCAATCCATCTCTTGTTTGGCCTTCCTCTTTTTCTACTCCCTTCTGTTTTTTCCAGCATTATTGTCTTTTCTAATGAATCATGTCTTCTCATTATGTGTCCAAAGTATGATAACATCAGTTTCTTCATTTTAGCTTCTAGTGATAGTTCTGCTTTAATTTGTTCTAACACCCAAATATTTGTCTTTTTCGCAGTCCATGGTATCCGCAAAGCTCTCCTCCAACACCACATTTCAAATGAGTGGATTTTTCTCTTATCCGCTTTTTTCACTGTCCAACCTTCACATCCATACATAGAGATTGGAAATACCATGGTCTGAATGATCCTGACTTTAGTGTTCAGTGATACATCTTTGCATTTGAGGACCTTTTCTAGTTCTCTCATAGCTGCCCTCCCCAGTCCTAGCCTTCTTCTAATTTCTTGTCTCCATTTTGGTTAATGACTGTGCCAAGGTATTGACAATCCTCGACAAGTTCAATGTCCTCACTGTCAACTTTAAAGTTACATAAATCTTTTGTTGTCATTACTTTAGTCTTCTTGACATTCAGCTGTAGTCCTGCTTTTGTGCTTTCCTCTTTAACTTGCATCAGCATTCATTTCAAATCATTACTGGTTTCTTCTGGTAGTATGGTATTGTCTGCATATCTCAAATTACTGATATTTCTTCCTCCAGTTTTCACACCTCCTTCATCTTGGTCCAGTCCCGCTTTCCGTATGATATGTTCTGCATATAAACAAATAGGGTGATAAAATACACCCATCTCACACCCTTTCCGACTGGGAACCAGGTGGTTTTTCCATATTCTGTCCTTACAGTAGCCTCGTGTCCAGAATATAGGTTGCGCATCAGGACAATCAGATGCTGTGGCACCCCCATTTTTTAAAAAGCATTCCATAGTTTTCATGATCTACACAATCAAAGGCTTTGCTGTAATCTATATAGCACAGGGTGATTTTCTTCTGAAATTCCTTAGTCTGTTCCATTATCCAATGTATGTTTGCGATATGATCTCTGGTACAGTAATGCTCCGCTTGTCAGTGCCCCGTTTTTTGGTGTTCCGCTAATACAGTGGCGCCAGCAGGGCAATCAGCTGTAGCGCGGGGACAGCTATCAGCTGGAGTGCGCAAGCTCCCCACGCTCCAGCTGATTGCGTGCTCCAGCTGATTAGCTGTAGCATGCAATCAGCTGTAGGGCAGGGAGCTCACGGGCTACAGCTGAGTAGCACCCCACTTTCTGGTGGTTTTCGCTTTTCGGTGGGGGCCTGGAACGGAACCTGCTGTATGAGTGGGGCCCTACTGTACCTCTTCCCTTTCTAAATCCAGTTTAGACATCTGACATTTCTCGCTCCATATATGGTGAGAGCCTTTATAGAATCTTGAGCATTACTTTACTTGCATGGGATATTAAGGCAATAGTTTGATAATTACTGCATTCCCTGGGATCCCCTTTCTTTGGAATTGGGATGTATATTAAACGCTTCCAGTCTGTGGGCCATTGTTTAGTTTTCCATATTTGTTGACAATCATTTGTTAAAATTTGGACAGATTCAGTCTCAGTAACTTGTAGCAACTCTATTGGTATGCCATCTGTTCCTGGTGATTTGTTTCTTCCAAGTATTTTAAGGGAAGCTTTCACCTCACATTCTAAAATTTCTGGTTCTTCATCATATGGTTCCTCTGTGAATGAATCTGTCATCCTTGCAACTCTTTTATATAGTTCTTCAGTGTATTGCTTCCATCTTCCTTTTATTTTATCTCGGTCAGTCAGTGTGTTCCCCTGTTGATTATTGAACATCCCTACTCTTGGTTTAAATTTCCCTTTAATTTCTCTAATATTTTGGAATAGGGCTCTTGTTCTACCTTTTTTTGTTGTCCTATTTCTATACAATATCTTGTAATAGTTCTCTTTGTCCCTACGTACTAGTTGCTATATAGTTGCATTTAGGGGTCTGACCGTGTTTTTATCTCCTTTTGCTTTTGCTTTCCTTCTCTCTTGAACCATTTT
Source organism: Rhineura floridana (assembly GCF_030035675.1). Classification (NCBI taxonomy): domain Eukaryota; kingdom Metazoa; phylum Chordata; class Lepidosauria; order Squamata; family Rhineuridae; genus Rhineura; species Rhineura floridana. The sequence continues at coordinate 117,518,007 of NC_084487.1, read as the reverse complement.
AAGAGTTTCTTCAGTGATCCATTGAGGTCTTTCTCTCTTTTTAACTAGAGGTATTGTCTTTTTGCGTTCTTCCCTGATAATGTCTCTGACTTCAATCCATAGTTCTTCTGGTTCTCTGTCAACTAAGTTTAAAGCCTCAAATCTGTTCCTTATTTGATCTTTATATTCTTCTGGGATGTTATTTAAATTGTGTTTTGGCATGATGATTGCTTTGTTGTTGTTCTTTAGCTTTACTCCGATTTTCGATATTACCAGTTTATGATCTGTACAACAGTCTGCTCCTGGTCTTGTTTTCACAGAAAGTATAGAACTTCTCCATCTTCTGCTACCAATTATATAATCAATTGATTCCTATATTGACCATTTGGTGAAGAAACAAATTATTGGCTTCACATAATTCAATAAGTCTTTCTCCTGCTTCATTTCTATCTCCTAAGTCCCATTTTTGCACAATTTCTAGTTATTCTCTGTTTCCTGCTGTTGCATTCCAGTCCCCCATGATTATCAGAACATCTTGTTTTGGTGTGTGATCAATTTCTTCCTGTACTTCTGCATAAAATCTTTCCAATTCCTCTTCTTCTGTGTTTACTGTTGGAGCATAGACTTGGATGATGGTTATATTAATAGGTTTCCTGTTAAAGCTCATTGATATCACTCAGACCTTGCATTATAGCTCTTAATTGCTCTTGCTACATCACTTCCCACTGTTAAAGCAACCCCGTTTCTTCTTAATTTCTCATTTCCTGCATAAAATATTTTGTAGTTGCCTGATTGAAAGTGTCCCATTCCTGTCCATTAGAATTCACCCACTTTAATTGTAATGTTGATGCGTTCCATTTCTTGCTTGACAATTTCTAACTTTCCCTGGTTCATGCTTCTCACATTCCATGTTCCTATTGTGTGCGTCGTAGAACTCTGGACTCTCCTTTTACATCTGTGCATATTAGCCTCTGGGCTTCCTTTCGGCTTTGACCCAGCTGCGTCATTAGTCACAGTGCTACTTGTACTTGTCCGTTGTTCTTCCCCAGTAGCTGAGTGCCATCTGACCTGGGGGTCTCATCTTCCAGCACTATCTTGTGTTGTATTTTGGATACTCTGTTCATGTAGTGTTCATGGTAAGAGGTATTCAGAGGAGGTTTACCATTGCCTTCCTCTGAGTCTGGATGCATCTTAGTCTGGTGTCTCAGCTTTGACCATTCTGCCTTGAGTGCCCCTGCTAGGAGTCTAGCCTCTTGGTCTAGACTCCTGACGGCATTGCTCTCAGCTTCTTTGACACTCTCAAACCCCTTCACCACATTAAGGTGTGCATCCTAGAGGAGGCTCCAGGATTACAGAGATGAAAGAAATTGCCCTATCAAGGACACCGTTACCTTACCATTGGCCTCCACCTGTGAACCATTAATGTTGCTGTCACACTGTCAGGATAAAAACGCCACTGTTGAAGGATCATTTCAGGCTGTGGATCTGAAGGAAAATGAAGACCAAAGAGCATTCTACAGAAGTGAGAGATAATGTAATACAAATGCATAGATTAGGAAAAGGGTACAAAATAATATCCAAGTGTTTGGTTATCCCAGTGAGCACAGTTGGATCAATAATCAGGAAGTGGAAGCTGCATCACACCAGCCAGGCGCTGCCAAGAAAAGGCTGTCCCTCAAAACTCAGCACTCGAACAAGAAGGAGACTTGTGAAGTAAGTCACAGAGAGGCCAACAATCACTTTGAAGGAGCTAAAGAGTTCAGTAGCTGGGAGTGGAGTAATGGTGCACCAGTCAACCATATCAAGAGCTCTGCATAACACTGGCTTATATGGGAGGGGGGCAAAAGCCGTTACTCAAAAAGTACCATCTGAAAGCACGTCTGGAGTTTGCCAGAAAGCATGAGAGTGCCCCAGCTGCAATGTGGGGAAAGGTTTTGTGGTCAGATAAGATCAAGATAGAGCTTTTTGGCCAAAACTCAAAGCACTATGTGTGGCACAAACCTAACACTGCCCATGCCTCAAGACACACCATCCCTACAGTGAAGTATGGTGGTGGCAGCATCATGCCATTGGGATGCTTCTCATCAGCAGGGACTGGGCATCTTGTTAAAATGGAAGGAAGAATGGATAGAGCAAAACACAGGGAAATACTGCAAGAGAACCTCCTTCAGTCCACTAAAAAACTGACGCTGGGGAGGAAATTCACTTTTCAGCAGGACAATAATCCCAAGCACAAGGCCAAAGCAACACTGCAGTGGCTCAAGAACAAAAAGGTGAATGTCCTGCAGTGGCCCAGTCAAAGTCCTGATCTCAATCCCATTGAGAATCTGTGGCACTCTTTGAAAATTGTGGTCCACAAACGACATCCAACCAAGCTGAACGACCTGGAGCGAATCTGCCAAGAAGAATGGGCCAAAATCCCTCCGACACTGTGTGCAAAGCTGGTACATACCTACCCCAAAAGACTTAAAGCCGTTATTGCAGCGAAAGGAGGCTCTACCAAATGTTAATGTGTGGGGGTTGAATACTTATGCAAGCAACACGTTTCAGTTTCTTATGTTTCTTCCAAACATTTCCCAACATAAAACCCATGTCACCTTACAATAATTGATTTTGTGTTTCAGTGTTTCAAAATAAAATATAATACAGAATGAATTTACAATGTACCATTTGTAATTCAGTAATATGAGAGCATTGGTCAGGGGTCTGATTACTTTTGCAAGGCACTGTACAATTTATGCTTGATTGTAAAAAACCTCTACACTGGTATACATAAGATCCTGTATTAGGAAGTTAATAGTGATGATTCTGTGTGTCCCCCCTCCCAATTTCTTGCTTATAGAAGTCTTTGTACAGAAGTTCTCTTTTTTCCCAGTCTTCTGCACACCCAAAGACATTTTATAGAGAATGTTTGGACACTGCCCTCAGTGCCCAATATCCAAAAGGGATGAATTAGACTCTTTCGGTCCATTCATTACAAATCAAATGCCAAAGGCGCAAACAACTCTCACATAAGATACTACACATTTGGCACAATTTTTTTTCAGTTTGACGTTCCCAGCCAGCAGCTAGTTCCAATGGACAGTGAAGAGAGAGCTGGGGGGAAACGGACTGGAGAGCCACAGTGCTGATTTTCAGCTCAGAGGCTCAGACACATTCTGTCCTGAACCATCTACCCAACAATCTCTCCTGTTATATCTACTTTCCGTCCAGTTGTAATTAATCATAATGTCACAATGAAGACAGAATCAATTCTGCAATGTGATCAAAACACATTCCAGAATATAGTGGTCATCACTGTGCTGGTCCTCTCACTAGTTACTGCAGGAAGAACTGAGTTAGGCAACAGTGTGTAAACAATTCTTTATTGGGAGGCTAGACTAGAAATGTGGAGACCTGTCTTCAAATCCCCACTCAGCCATGAAACCCATTGGGTGACCTTGGGCCAGCACTCTCTCTCAGCCTAACCTACCTCACAGAGTTGTTGGAAGGGTAAGCTTGAGGAGAGGGGACTGTGTATGCAATCTTGAGCTCCTTAGAGGAGAGATGGAATATAAATACAAATAAATAAAATGAGCTACATGGCTTAGTGTATGTGGAAGGCACATCTGAAATACAATACCCAGGATACCAGAATGCCTTAGTTTTTCATAGAATTACAGTTTAAAAAACATCTGAAGCCTGCCCCGTGCAGTTTAGTTTGAAAGTGGGGAAAGCATGCATGGGGAGGAGAGATGGGAGAAACCATGGCAACAAGTATGGTAAGCCAAAGGTTTCACCACACATATGGATTATGAGGGGGATTTGAATGGAAAAAGGAAAGAGAGAGAGAGAGAGATGGCACCACTAGGATATCCTGGGAAGGAATTTCAGGTTAAAGGGCAGCAAGGGAAAATTAATTATGAAACAGTGTGAAACAATCCACATCCCTAATGGTGATGGTGGATTGTTTTCTCATATTTTACACTCTTGTTTTTTTCAACGCACCATTTTAAAAAAAAAGCTTTTTATTTTTTTGGAAAATATGGACATCAAATGTAAGTTATGTGAATGGAAAGCATGTGAGATCACCTCATTTCCAGTTTTCTTGTTTCTGTGTGAAATATAAATGTCTGAAGAGGATATTGCTTAAACCATAAAGCAAATTGACACCATAATTTATTAACAGTAAAGGCACACTTCATTGCAGTTAAGCACCATAAAGAGCTGGAAATAGCATAGTTTCTCAGAAAATACTGCCAATATGTCAAGGGAAACACTTCCTTGTTGCAATTCTCAGCATGTGTGAAGATCCTCTTTGCAGATGCCAAGACAAGGACCACAACTTTGGCCTTTCACATAGGCTGCTTGATTATTATGAAACCTCAGAGAATTGTGTTTATTGAAAAGATTTTTAACCTGTCCTTCAGGGTACACTGTACTCACAAGGCAGAACTCTAAAATACAAAACATGGATGGCCAGTCTCTTGCACCAAGTGCTAGGTTTCTACAGAAGAAGGCCTATGGGCCTACTTGTGCAGAGAGTCAGGCCCTAGCAGCATTCCTGAGTATTCGGCATTATGCAGCTTTTCTGGTCCCCTGCACAGCAGATCAAGGCACAGAGGAGTTGCAGGCATAACTGTAATACACACTGCAAAGGCTTTTCTCTCAATTGCGCTTGACTTGTTCATACTTGCCCAAAAGGTTGGTCACCCTACTATTCTAATGTATTTTATTATGCCCACCTTCTAAACATTTGTAAACTGCCCTGGCTGGAACTGAATCTGATCAAAGCATGGACATCTACGGACGTATTTCACATGCATACATAAATGCTTCTGTTTCTTTAAACAGTGGCCCGACATACAGAGTGTTCCTGGACTGCTCTCTCTCTCTCTCTCTCTCTCTGTATATAAGTTGCAAACAGGTCACAACATAACACCCACATAACACATAACATTGATGGGTGAAGCTTTCCCTGACACTGAGGTAAACTGGGGAAAAAGCTCTCTCGTCTATATTTTCGTATTAGACTAATGTTAAAGCCATGGGGGAGGGGTACACAGAGCCAGGCAACAGGATAACCCAAATCTCTTTGCTTTAATTCTTTTTTAAAAAATACTGACGGATGTACATTGATAATATTGCTATATTTACAATGAGATCTTAAAAAGTAATTGCAACAAATTCTCTTAAAACTCTTCCTTTCTGCAATGTGTTTCAGAAAGCCCTTTGACCCTTGCCTTCGCTATTTAAATATTCCCCCTTCGCTATTTAAATATTCCCCCTCGATTTTTCTGTTCATGCTCTACACACACACACACACGCACCCCCCCATATTTGCTTCTGATTGCTACTATCCCTTAACATGAGAATTCTTTTGTCTTTTCTCAGACGAGACAGGCAGAGAGTCCTCATTCGACGGCATTTCTGAACCGAGTGCGGAATTATTGCACGCTAATTGCGCGGCGACCACCAAATCCACCCACGCCCAAGCCGCATTCGTTCTCACGTGCAAGCCTCCCTCAAGCAACCACACCATCCAAAGAGCCTGCGATCCGCTTGTGCATGTCGGCAGTTCGTAACCCCCCTCGATTCCCCCTCTTCTCGGGGCTATATGTGGCGTTTGGAAGCTCTGACAATCTGTTCTAAATGTTTTCCATATTTGTTCAGCCTCTTCGATTCAAATACCAGAAACGAGTCAGCCAGCACAAAGGGAAGCTTCGAGTGGGGGCAATTTAGGGGGGGGAACAACCCCCCAAAACACGCCCATCGGCCAATTAAAAAAAAGTAGCTTATCAACATGGGAAAAGAAGAGAAGAACGGTCAGACCAACACGTCCCCTAATAACCTGAACCAGGCAGGGAAAGCCGAAAAAGAGAAAAGCAACGAGCCCGCCAAGGAGCAAGAAGCAGCAATGAAAAAGAAGAAAGCCAACGGGGATCCCAAAGCGGGCCAGGAAGAGGAAGCTCACACGTGCTGTGGCTGCCGATTCCCGCTGCTGGTTGCTTTGTTGCAGCTGGCTTTAGGCGCCTCTGTAACAGTGCTGGGCTTCATTATGGCAGGCATCAGCTCTTCTTTGCTAGTCAGAGACACTCCATATTGGGCTGGCATAATTGTAAGCATACAAGTCTGTTTCTACCATTCGAAGCGCCTTTGCCAACATGAATGCCAACTTGCATGAAATGGTGCTCCACTTACGACTAACCAGTTGCATGCCCTACTTTACCCTTCTAAGTCTTCTTGACCTAAGCTAACTCTTAAAAAAAAAAGTGCCCCGCAGTGATTTTTATGTCTTTTCTTTACATGGTAAAAAAAGCCCACTACTTTTGAAATGGATATATGCTAATTATTGTATAGCAAGTACCATAGAACACTTGGGAGGCGGGGAAATAACACGCGATGTTTACTAGTAGGCACCTGGTGTATAATTTAGCATACCTCTTTGCCGGTTGCAAAGCAGGGATGATGTTCCCTGGGTGAAAAGAGGTGTGTGGTTATACCCTGCCAAATGAAGGTGAATAAGACAAAAGAACAAAAGTAAAATTTTGATCTGATATATTTCTAATTGAGCGGGAAAATGTATACAACATCTTGTTGCTTCCACGCTGCGATTAGTGTTTTTTTTTTAAGCGGCTGTGATTTAACCTGTTTTGTGCTTCTTCCCTCGCTCCCTCCTCAAGCCTTTGCCACAGCCGATGGCACTTTTGGCACTTGCAGCAGATCTGAAGAGTTAAATTTGAAATTAACGTAAGCAAGTTTATTTTATTTTAAATGAAGATGTGCCCCACCAGGCAGAGCCAGAAAATTCTAAGTCGCCAGTGACCCGCTGCCTTGGTGCCTCATACCGTGAATAGTAAAGAGGACGGGAGCGACTGATAAGGCTATTTGTGATCATGCATAAGCACGTGATCCGTCGGGGACAGTATGATCTGGGCGACTGCATGCACGCTCAGCCCAGGCGCGGGTGTGTCCCTCGGAAGCGATTTGTGTTGATGCAATAGAGAGCTGGAGGGAGAGGCACGAGGCTCCGCCTGGCTGTGTGTGTGTGTGGTTCTCTCTTGAGCTACTTTTCTGCACCATACGCATTTTTCAAAATATGTTTTCTTCAACAGGAGTGCATCTTTCAAGTGAGTGACAGAATCTGGGGGTTCATTCTGGGTATTATAATCAGGTCATCAGATCACCCCCAACCCGCCATACTTACTTTATTTTAAAATTAAAAGCATGTTCCATATGGCATATATTGCTGTTTTTATCATTTATAATTAGCTAAAGGCCCACCAAATTTGACGGGGAAGGGGGAGGAAAACTGACAGTCTCCTCCAGCCTGCCACCTTTCCCCATTCCCTTCCATCCAACACTGACAATTGTCTGCAGATATATGGGGGGGGCAAGTTCTATTAATTGTTACTACAGGTCATTGGCAACCCACTCCACACACCATTTCATTTAGAATTCGGAGGGGGCAAGAGCCCCCCTCCCCACAGACACCCTTGATCACTGAGGGAGTTTCCTCAGACAGAACAAGAGAGGGCACCTAGCTTGTTTTCCCAAGACTGTCTCTGCCCCTAACTTCCCCCATAACCATGGAAGACTATCTATACCTTGCTCCTCCCTCACACTCCTCCCATGGGTGGGCTCGTTCCTGATTGCTCATCTACTGTGTGTAACACCAGATATGTTCACAATAAAACTACACTCATCCATGATTTGATCATGGATGAGGGTCCGCTGTGATGTGTATTACTGGGACCTGGGTAAGTGAGCTGGGAGGAGTTGATCTGACCCAGATTTGCCCACCTGGACACTCAGTGCAACATCTGCACAGGCTGCAGGGACGAGTGAGGTGGGGAGGAGTTGCTGTGGCCCTGAACCTGGTGTCAGGCCAAGGAGATGGTAAACTGGGGTTGCTGCTGCTGTACCGTCCACCCTGCTGCCAGCTGAGCTGGCGGAGCCCATCTTGGCTGTGGTGTTGGAGGAGCTCAGAACGATTGCCTGAGTGATTTCAATAACCATGTTGAGGCTGCCTCTAGTGTTCCAGCTTGGGACCTCATGGCCTTCATGACGACCATGGGTCTCAAGTTGTTGTCACCAGTCTGACACATAGGGCAGAGCACACACTCTATTTGGTTTTTGCTCCAGAGGGAGGGGGGGTAGTCTGGAGATAAGGGAGATGGATGTTACCCCATTGTCATTGTGAGATCCCTTACTGGTGAAGGATGGATTTATGGCTCCAATCTTCCCCTGCAGGGGTGGTGAGTAGATTAAGATGGTCCACCCCCAGAGACTAATGGAATTAACTGGATTTCTGGATGCCAGGGGTGTGTGTCTCCAGTTGATAGAGCAGGTGAACCAGTTGAAGCCCTTGTCACTCTGTGGAACGAGACACATCAGGCTCTTGACACGGTGGCCCTCTCTGGAATTGTGGAGCCCATTTTGCACCCTGGTACACCAATCAACTAGGGGCAGTTAAACAGGCTGGAAGACGGCTAGAGCACAAGTGGTGAAAGACAAGCTGTGAGGCTGACTGGGCACAAATGAAACAACATAACCATGCCTACTGTGTGGCAGTGAGTGTGGTGAAGAATGCCCACTTCTCAGCCTCCATTGCATCCTTAAGTATCTGACCAGTGGAGGTTTTTGTATTATCCGTGGTCTCTTAATGTGTCTTCTCAGCCCTTGACCTTCTTGGCTTATTAGAGCTTGCTGAGGGGGTATGACCAAGTGGATCCAGGGTGTGGTCAATGTGTCTTTGCGGGAGAGAGTGGTCCAAGCTGCCCTGAAAGAGATGGTGATCCGGCTGCTTCTGAAAAAGCCTGCCGTAGACCCGTTGGTTTGTGACAACTACTGCCCAGTCGCAAATACTCCCTTTTTAGAGAAGGTGATCTACAGGGTTGTGGCATAGCAATTGTACTCTTGGATGAAACAGATTATCTTGACCCATTCTGTTTTGGGTTCAGGCCTGTTTATGGAACTGAGGGTAGAAACACACTCATTGTTCTGCTAGTTCCAGTGCGTCTCCACCTCTCCTGAAAATGGGGGCACACGACGCTAGTCAAATGCTGTCCCCTTTTCCTGTAAAACCTGGTGGGAGCAGCTTGAATGTTCAAAGAGATCAACCCGTTCCCCCTCTGGGTGTGGCTAATGGAAATGCTTTTCTCTGGCGACTAGTGTGTTCACAGCCTGAATCAGCCTTGGTTTCCCTGATGGATGACCTTTATCGGGAGAAGGACGGGGAGTGTGACCCGGTTAATCTTACTTGATCTCTCAGTGGCTTTTAATGCAATTGACCATGGTATCCTTCTGAGCCGCAGGGTACCATCTTGTCTCCAAAGCTGGTAACATCTATATGAAACTATTGGGAGTGGTCATTAGGAGATTTGGGGTGAGGTTTTTGAGCCAACTTGGTGAGATGGGTATTGGCAGCACTGTTTTACAGTGGTTCTGATCCTACCTCCAGGGTCATTTTCAGAGAATAGCATTGGGTGATTGTCTTTTGGCCGCCTGACAGTTGTGCTGTGGGGTCAGCGGTAAGCTGATAATACCCAACTCTATTTTTTGGTAACATCTGAATTGGGAGAGGCTGTGCAAGCCCTGGACCAGTGATGGTGGACTTGATGGTGGGCTGGATGAGGGCCAATAAACAAAACTGAATCCTGGCAAAACAGAGGCACTGTACGTGGTTTCCAGGTTCTGATAATTGGTCAATTGCCTGCTTTGGATGGGGTCGTACTCCCTCTGAAATAGCAGGTTTGTAGTCTGGGGGTGCTCCTAGATCCATCTTTGTCGCTAGAGGCCCAGGTGACCTCAGTGGATAGGAGTGCCTTTTACTACCTTTGGCTGGTAAGATAGCTGCGGCTGTTTCTGGGGTGGGATAGCCTGACCACTGTTGTCCATGCACTGGTAGCCTCTAAGCTGGATTACTGTAATGTGCTCTATGTGGGGCTCCCCATGAGGTTGATTTGGAAGCTGTATCTGGTGCAAAATGCGGCAACACAACTGAAGGATATCACTAACATGTTACCCTGCTGCTGAAAGAATTGCACTGGTTGCCTATTAGGTGCTGGGCCAAGTTCAAGGTGCTGGTTTTAGTGTATAAAGTCCTACACAGTTTGGGACCAGGATACCTGAAAGATCATCTTACCCCTTATATACTCACTTGATCACTGCACTCTGCAAGTGATGTACTGCCTTCAAGTCGATTCCGACTTATGGAACCCTATGAATAGGGTTTTCATGCTAAGCGGTATTCATTGCCTTCCTCTGAGGCTGAGAGGCAGTGACTGGCCCAAGGTCACCCAGTGAGCTTCATGGCTGTGTGCGGAATCGAACCCTGGTCTCCCAGGTCATAGTCCAGCACCTTAACCACTACACCACACTGTGAAGGCCTCCTGTAGATACCATCTCATTAGGAGGTCCGTTCCACACAGTATAGGAATCAGGCCTATAGTGCGGTGGCACCTATCCTTTGGAATTCCCTCCCCTTAAATATTAAACAAGTGTTGTCTTTTTGGCATCTGCTGAAGACCTTCCTCTTTTTAAGAGGAGACCTTATCCCAGCTGCATCTGTGTTGGAATTGTTTTAAAGGATGTTTTTTTAAAAAAATTTTTAAATTAAGATGTTTTGTATTTAAGATGTTTTGTTTTTATTATGTTTTATATATGTTTTTAGTGTTTTTTCATTTGTTTGTCACCCTGGACTCCTTCTGGAAGGGCGGCATATACATTTAATAAATGATGATGATAACCAAATATGGCCTCCAGTTCCTCAGGAATGACAAGCATGAATGAGAAAATAAAGTCATAAACGCAGGGACACAGATTGGGGCCTAAATGTGACCCTGTTGATCACAGTACTCCTTCCTGAGTGTGGGATGTTACAGGTTGTGTATTATCCCATAGAATTGGTGGGAGAAATAGATATCTAAGCCATCTTCCGTTTGCATAATAGCAATGCCCATGTGCCTCACTCTTGGTCATGCTAAAGGGTGGCATTATATGTGCTTTTTATCCCACCCTTCTTCCAAGGAGCTCAAGGTGCCACATGTAGTCTCCCTTTCCCTCCCTCCCCCTGCCTCATTTCAGTGGAACCATGCAAAGCAGATTAGGATGAAGAAAAGTGGCTCACCCATTTTAGCCCCACAACAGCTCTGTGAGGTAGATTAAGCTGAGGAATAGTGACTGGCCCAAGATCACAGTGAGCTCCCTGACTGAGGATTTGGATCCAGGACTTCCTAGTCCACATTCAGCACTCTGTCCACCACATCAAACTCATGGTGTGGTTGACTTCGCTGAGACTGTGAGTAAAAAGGCAATGAATCTGTGTCATCTCTGTGACCAGGCCACAGCTCAGTGGTAGAGGACACATGTTGTAACTGAAGGTCCCAGGTTCAGTCCCTGGTATCTCCTGGCACTGCTGGGAAAAACTCCTGTCCAAACCCCCTGAAAGCTTCTACTGAGCTAGATTTATCAGAACTTCGTATAAGACATGGGGAGAGTGCTAGTGTGCTCATGTCTTGCTTGTCTCCTGAGCTACCAGGTATCTGGTTGGCCACTGTGAAGACAGGATGCTAGACTAGATGGGCCTCTGGCCTGACCCAGCAGGGCTCTGCTTACATTCTTAATGCTGCTTGCTACACATGATACTGAAAACACCTAAGCCCCTCTCCTGCCCATTTGTGCCAAGGGTGAATGTTGCTCATGTAAGGTAGCCATTTAGAATCAATTCTACATCTTAGCCAATTTAGGTTTTACAGAATATTAAAGTGCAGTAAGTGCTTTTGTTAAAATATTCTTATGTTTCCTATTTTCAGCCAAGAACTCTTGATCCAGTGGGACTAGGGAGTGAATTAGTTTATCACCCAAATTCAAGGCTATTAAGGCTGGTTCACACTTGCGTGTACGTCACTGGATTACTTGCAATGTGATGAATCACAGCTAAGTGCAAACTACCTGGGAGGCTGTGTGGTTTGATTTGATTGTCATTTATAGCCTAACTTTCCTCCAAGGAGCTCAAGGTGGTATGCATGGTTCTCCTCCTTTTGGTTATTCTCACAAGAACTCTGTGAGGTAGATGAGGCTGAGAAATAGTGACTGGCCCAAAGTCACACAGTCCACACTAGATTATAATGATGCAATTGTCTGCAAGGATGCCCAGAATCTGAGCTTTCCTTTTTTTTTTTTAAAGTCTCTAGCCCTCTTAGAAGGAAAGTTATAAAGCAAAAGTATTCAGTGAAGTCCGACTCAGACTAAACCCACTGAAATTAATTAATGAACCTAAGTTAGCCATGTCTATTAACTTCAACGCATCTGCTCTGAGTAGACTAGCATTAAATACCACCCAAATTGTGTTTCTCAAATTGTGGACCAGGACTCACCAGTGGGCCTTGGAACATTTTCAGGCAAGCCTCAGTGCCACAGTCTGCTCACGGTCTCCATGCTTGCCTGCCAGCACCAGCAGCTCCATGCATGCTGAGTAAAGTTGGCCAGGAGACAGAGACGTTCAGGGGGAAGAAGGGAAGGAAGGTCTCCCTCCTCTGAGAGTAAAGGCCCAGAAAAAAGTAGAAAGTGAGGCAAAAGGTTAATATTTAATAATATGTAAACACCCTGGGAATAGCAAAGAGAGGACAGCTGTTCTGGGGAAAATAATGTAAAAGATCAGAAAGGAGGAATTAAAGAAACTGGCAGATTGGGGAGGCATTAGGATACAAGTTATGTGAAAGTTGAATGAAAGAAGAAATTATAGTATGTGGGAGTGGGAAGGGAAACAGATAAAAGAAAAAGCCTTCTCCCCTTAAGGCCTCTGGATCAGCAAATTTTGCCTAAAATGGGGAGGCTGAGTCACATCTCCAGAACCAATATCTGTACTTAGTATGAAGGAAACTGAGCTATGGAACTCCTTTCCACAGAGAAAATGCGGAGGCAAAGAATGTAACAATTTCCAAAGTTGGATTCGCTATCCATAGGAAACAATGGGACAAGATAGAATTTCAAAGCTGCTGGCTCTGTTTGCCCACGTTATCAAAGCTCCACCTCAGCTCATGTTTATTACTTTTATGCATCATAAAATTAGCCCAAAGAGATTTCATGTCAGTCCAATCCAGATCTGATTTCATCTTTTATTTGGGTGTTCCCATAGTGGAACCTCTTGCATTCCCAAAGAGTGCTTTTGCACCAATTAGAGAACCCACAAAACCATAAGTATATTTTTCCATAGGACATCTCAGAATTTGTGGCATAGATTGTACTGACTGCTGGCATGTACTCATCAGCCACATGGGCCAGCATTGGCCAAAGTAACCTACATACTGGGACTGCAGGGATTGGAAGTGATCTCTGTGCAACTAACCATCTTTGGACAGGCACTTTCCAAGGCTTAACTTTTTTTTTAATCCATGCATTGTGTAAAAAACTGCTTTAAAGCAATAAAATGAAAGAAAAGGCTTTTAAAAACATATTATAAACATTAACGTACAGTTTGATGTGATGCATAGAAAGGCCTGTCTGAAATGCATGTGTTTAGAAACACTACAGTTCAAAGCAGAGTCTTTTCACTTGGGGCACTTCCTGACAACCTTGCTTATTGAGCATTCATCCTGATTTGTTTGGGGGAAGATGAGAGATGACATTGGCTGTTTAATGTACATTCATTCTGATTTGTTTGTGGGGATATTAGATGACACTGCATTTTCAGTGCATTTCCTCCTCACTTATCACAAAAAGTCCAGTCTTTTGGGGAAGTGGGTTTGTTGTGCATGACCTCCCAATTAACATGAACTTTCTGGTATGTAATTGAATCTCACCCCAAAATAGCGACAGTCTAGAAGTCTCTCTATTACAATTCCACAGTATCACTGTTTACTATAAAAGCATCACAGGTCCCACCAAACTACAGGATACAAGAACTCAGACAACTCTGTACTGCTCAGAGTTACCATTTAGGGAAAAGTGGGGAGAGGGAATGGAGTTGCCCCACTTTCATGTTTCGTGAGTTACTAATCAAATATGCTTTTGGAGTCTAGTGGGAGGAAAAGTCATGGTGGGGGCAAGATCTGAGTGGAGAAACAGGCTCCCTTCCTCTCCTACCGCATCTCCACCCCAATTCCTCCCTCTCGCCAAAAATACTGTGCAGGCATAGCAGAACACAAATTTGCATGTAGTGTGTAGTTAGCTGCGCAGACCAAATCGCTGTGGACAGGGATGACTCCAAGGAGCAAGGGGCCCTCCCTACAAATAGGTCCTGTTCTCAGTCACAGTAACAGTTGCCTTTGCTTCTCCCCAAACTAGTTTTTCTGGCGTTTTCCCTGGCTCGGCTATCTCTGGTGAGCTTGCTAGTTTTGCACAACAGGGTGAAGTGGAGGCAGGGGTTATCGTGATAAATCAGCCTTTTAAATAAGCCCACAAAAATTACTAGCCTGCAACATATTTTACTAGTCTGCTGGGGAAGAAGGGAGATCTCTGTGCCTCCTCCAGCAGCCCCCTGCATGTCTGCGGTGGGCATGGAGGAGAGGGATCCTCCCACGTTTTCTCTGCTGGGCACAGCAGAGGGATGGAGCCCCCAATCTCTATTTATTCTGACAACCTGCTTGCTTACCTGCGTGGAATTCCTTGTGGCCGATGGCTACCAGGCAAGTGCTTAAATACAAGGCTGCTATAAACAGTTGGGTCTGTGTACCAAATGTGCACACCAAAGGTGCCAATCTCTGTGTGTGCTTTTCTTTTAAAATGGTTTCTGTCTGGTCTATCTTGCTGTGTAGGCATTATGAAGCATCAACAAAATAAAAAAGACAAGGTTAACGTTTTTTAAATGTGCTGCCGTTTAGCAATTTAATTGTGAATAGATCCAACACTGTGACTTTGAACCTCTCTGACAATCTTGCTCTCTTCTCTCTTCAATCTCTTGCATGCCTCCTTCCCCTTTTAAACTCTGACATATGTCCCAGCTCTTCATGTTTTCTAATACCTGGCCCTGGTAAATCCTGATCCTGTGTGGTTTTTCTTTTCCCTTGGGGACGTTTGGGGGGATTTTTTAAAATTTTAAATAAAAATAAAATGTTAGTGTGCACACAATGCACTAGAATTGCTTTTAGGCCCATCCCCCAAGCATCTAGAAGTTAAACGTGTGTATGTTGCGGTGGCAGCATTCTAGACTCCAGCCATATCTGTAATCGCCCTCCTCACGCAGGTGTGCACCCTGGAACAGTCAGGACAGCACAAGGGAACAACATGCTGAAGGTACTTGGTGTGCTTATCTGAAAGTGCCACACTTCGTTTTGCTAACCTGCTCTGAAAGTGATAAGATCAGTGCACCAAATGAGCCACATTATAAAAGGGGCAATGGGGTATCATATGTCTGTCTCCCAAAACAAAATGTTTGTATTCTAGAGCAGACTGTGCTTTTTTCTTCTGGAGCAGACTGTGCTCCTTCTTGGCGTTAGCTTATTAAGGCAGAAATGAGCAATGGTTCCTTTCTTGGCAGTGAAGCAGAACACAGAGACGATATGGTGTAAAAAAAACCAGCGTGCTTGTTTTAGCAACATCCCACTCAAGTGCGCTCTCTCCCCCCTCTCCCCACTAGTGTTTTATTAACATTCCACTTAGCTATAAGAACTTTGAAACCAAGACTTTTTTCCCAGGGTAGTTAGCTAGAGATAATAGACTATGCTCATCCCTGTGAATCCCTGTTGGGATTACCTCAGGGGTGACTTTGTCCTCATGACTGCTGCTAACATACTATGACAGAAGAGTGAAGGGAGAGTGCTAATGTGCTAAATAGAGCCTGATTTATTGAAGGAATCTTTGCTTTATTAGTGGCAAAACTGTCACAGTGTTCCGTGCTGAAAATCAAGTGCTTTAGTCCATTAGCATGAATGAAGGGGAATTTAGCCGGTGAAGCAACAAGAGCAAAATGTTCCCAGCACGCAAAACTGGAATTCATTACCCTTTTTTTTAAAAAAAACAACCCTTGACTTACTGTAATAAGATTCAAAAAATTGAGAATAAATCTATGAGCTAATTTATGGTTTAACCATCTCTTGTCTTCAAGGTCATAAGTAGGACAGTTCTATAGCGGGAACATAGGAATCAAGAGTGTTGCCATTAAAAATTTTTTAAAACCCACCATCTTCCAAAAACTGATGTCAGAATAAATGAGGCAATTTGAATACATTTCTTCAGTTTTCTTCCATTACACTTCTGGCATTTCTAGAATTTTGGGTTTTTGACATGGGACTGAACATTGAATAGGAAAGGGCAGACATGAAAGTTTGTGGCATTCTGGTGGTAAACCTGAGACTGAGCAGTGCCATTTCAAATTGCAGCGGAGGGTTTGCATGAATGAAAGCTCCTCCATTCTGTCCCTCCACCTCAGTCCATCAATGGAAGTGAGGGGGGAGGGAATTTTCAGCAATCCCTTTAAAGCCCTGCCCCTCCAACTGGCTCTGAAGGGTCTCCTCCTGAGTAGATTTTGAAGGGGCATGGGGGGGCACAAGGAATCAGTGAAAATTGCCTCTCTCCCCCTTCCCACCATCAGTACACAGCCACTCTTACCTACCACCACTTACATTTTGCTGTGGTGATTCGGATTATATTATAATTGAACTTTTTTGTTCCAAGATTGTACGCCACTGTGGAAACTGCACAATGCAAGACTGATTTTAAATATTTCTGTCAGTCAAATCAATCAGTAGTTGGCTATGATTTCTGCAAGGATGGATGATTATGTAGATGGGCCTGTGCACATGCGGGCTCCATACCAGGCAAACTGTGTGTTTGGGGGGATAGGTGGACATGCTCATGGCTCGCTCCCTTGTTTCTCTGTATACAGAACGGTTGGTGCCAGCTCTTCCCCCCCCCCGTAAACCAGCTGAAAGTGGGCCCAGCCTGATGTATAGCTGTTGTTCAGCTCTTCAGCTGCTTCTGCAACTGAGGTTTATTTACCATTTGACTGTAGCTATATATGAGTTTGTAAGAGTTCAGCATTATGTAGATGTTAATTGGATTAAAAGCTTCATATAGATGGTAAATAAACAGAGGATTAAACCTGAAAAATAGTTGCTCTGTAAGGCTCTGAGGACCACCCCTACAGGGATCGTCAGTTTCAATAGTATTGCTTCCCCTGATAGCTCTGTCAGTGACAGATATAGATTAAGGGTTGTAATTTAGGGTAGAGACACACTTGCTGTTGTGCGTCTCCACCTCTGTTTTCTGAAAACTGGGGCACACACCATAGTCAAACCCTGCCCCTTTTTACTCTAAAACCAGGTGGGATCAGCTCGAGTGTTGTTGTTGTTTTTTTTTGTTTAAATTAGCTTCAGTCAGATTTCGCAACTGACTGGCAGACCAACCCATTGCCCTTCCAGGTGTGACCAATGGAAATGCTTTGCTGTAGGCACACTAGTTGCTTCTGAAGCAGTGAGAATGTTCTTTCTGGCTGTGTTTTGAAATGACTCTGCCCTCAGCTGGACACATCTCCCTTCCTCACAGCTGACTTCAGACCTTTCAGGACCACCCATAGCAAAGTGTTAGGCCGGTCACTGTCTCTGCCTGAACCTACAGCAAAGTGTTTCCATTGGCCACACCTGGAGGGGCAACAGGTTGATGATGTGAAACCTGTCTGAAGCTGAATTATTAAAAAAGCACTTGAGCTGATCTGACCAAGGTTTAGAGTAAAAAGGGGCAGAGTTTGACTGGTTTCATGTGCCTGTTTTCAGAAAACAGAGGTGGAGACGCACTGGAACCAGCAGAACAGTAAATCTGTCTCTGCCCTATGTCATGCTCAGAGTAGAATCAATGGACATGTGTAACTAAGGTACAGTGGGTTCGTTTCTGTGGGTCTACTCTGCGTATCTTAGTGGGATACACAGAGGAAGGCCTAGCTGCTTTGACTCTGCTCATTAACCATGCTGGCATCTTCTTGGACCTGATGGCACCTTTCCTGACCCGCGGTATATATGCTTGCTAAGTTTCTATTATTGTGGCTTCGAGCAATCCCCAAACATTTTGGGGAGATATTACCCTCTTGACTTGTCTTTTAACTTCTTGTTTACAAATCCCCTAATTTTGGGGAAGTTAATTTTTTCCAAGTCAAATGTTTTGGATTGTCCGCTTACGTATTTGTTGAATTTGATAGCACTGTGGTTACTCTTCTTGTTCAACATCTTGCACCACGTCTAAGGTTGCCATAACCAACTGTTCTGGAGTATCTAAGAATTTACTCCTTTGTAATGACTGGAGCATGTACCCAGTCTATGTGAGGCTAATTGAAGTCACCTACTTCTACAGCATTTCCCCTTTTGATGCCTCCTTGATTTTACTCTCTATCTCACGATCACTCTGGGCATTTTGGTCAGGGGGATGATAGTACAATAATTCAAGTCTAATTTAAGTGCCCTTACCCCACCCCCAGTTCTTAAAATTTAATTGCAGTCTAACTTTACCTTTTGTAGGTCTGCATCGTAGCCATACTGGGATTAGTGATGCTTTGTGTTTCTTACCAACCGGATGAGAAGACCTGCACCCAGTTTGCCATCAAGGTACATTGCCTCATTTTCTTTCTTCATCCATGTTAGCCTTAAATATCTCAGAAGCCAGAGGGGAGTGGGTTTCCAGAGATGAGAGTGTGCCCTTCCTTGACTCTTCCCATGATTAGCAAAAGCAGAATAAATGTTGTAAATAGGCAAATGGGTGCAGATGTGATATACCAGCTTTCCTCAACCTGGTGCCCTTCAGATGGTTTGGACTACAACTCCCGTCAGCCCTAGCCAGCACGGCTACAATATACAGATCAAAGAATTCCACTTCTTGCAGGAGTTCAACACGTTCTGACTGAGCTTGATAGCCAACCATGGTTTCATGTAGCCCATGTGGCTCTGTTTCCGTACAGTTCATCTCCATGGAACAGAAAGTATGTTCCTTTTGTACCTGCTGCCCAATAAGGGAATTTTTCAGGGCAAGACAGGAGCTTAGGAAGCTGCCTGATACCACGTCGGACCACTGGTTCACCTGGTGCAGCATCATCCACAATGGCTGGCAATGGCTCTCCAGGGTTTCAGACGGAGGACATTCTCACACCCAACATGGAGAACTTGGGACTTTATGCATGCAAAGCAGATGCTCTACTGCTGTGCTGTGACCCTTCCCCTAACCATGCATGTGACTTGGTAGTGACACCTCTCCTTCAACGTGCGACACTGAGGCTGCATCCCACAAAACCTGGTACCGTTTTGAAAGAGGCACCCTCTGCATCCCTGTGTTTCTAGTGGCTTTTTAAAAAAAACGGTTACTCCTGTGAAACAATATATCAAAGTTTTCCCTGCTAGTTGCCAGAATCAAATTTCTGTGTGCCACTGGCAACCTGATTACTATATTTGTGGATCACTGGGGGAGGGGTTGGCTCAGAATGTCAGTTACTTTGACACCACCTTATTTAGTATTTTGTTTAAAGTCTTGATTTTTTTTCTTTTGCTAGTGCAACTGAAAAAGAAACGTGTGGGATGCCATTCACAGTCCAACACATCCCCTTCCTCCCTTCTCCTCTCCTCTCTGTTTATATAGCAATCACCAGCCTGTGTTTATCTCAAGCTGTGAAAAACAGCAAATCCAAGCTCCCTTGCTAGCTCCCTGCTTTGACGTGGGCGCAGTTCTGGAATTGCTTCTGGGTCTGTCATGTGACGGATCTGCTGATGGGATCTCAGGGTAACCTCGTGCTCCTTCCTAAACAAGCTTTGATCCCCCAATGCTCTGTTCCTCCAGTCCTTGAAACCATGCACTAAACATTAACAGGGGTAATAGCTATTTCCCCAAACTCACACGATTCTCTGTTTCTCTGAGGATTGCCTTAAAGGGTGCCATGTATGTTTTACAGTTGTAGATGACCTAAACTGTGCATCCAAGAAGCATGATTTTTTATATATACCTGTCCCAATGTTTCATAATATGAAAAGAGCTCTGCTGGATCAGGTCAAAGGCCTGTCTAGTTGAGCACTCCCTCAGCACCTCCCTTTTCCCACAAAGGCCAACCTGATGCCTCTGGGAAGCCTACAAGCAGGGCTTGAATGGCAATAGCCCTCTGTGACATGCTCCATTTCTGAGGGCCACTTTGACAAGTAGCTATTTATATATTTATTCAAATTAATTCTAGGACGCCTCTATGAGTAAAACTTACTTAGACGGCTTACACAATAACCGATACAAATACAATTCCAGCTATAATAAAATAGGATACAATACCAAAATTTCCATAAAAACTTAACAGCATGAATAAAGCCGGCAATAATAAATCCACATCCTGCCCAAAGATGAAACACAGATTTTTTCAAACAGCCATAACCAAAGGACCTTAATAGTAGTACAGAGAGTCACTCGTGGATAAGCCAATGGAAAGAAGTTGGTCTTCGAGGCCTTTCTGAAGAGCTTAGTAGTTTTACAGAGGTCACCTGACAGTGAATTCCAATGTCATGGGACCACCATGGAGAAAGACCTCTCCCTTGTGCCCTCAGACTTCACTGAACATAGTGCGGGGAAAATCAGAAAAGCCCCCATCATTGAACTTAACACACACACACACAGGTTGGGTATGGGTGCAGGTGATCCATCAAATAACTCAGTCAACCTGCCCTCCATAATAAGAAATGGAGGCATCAGCTGGCAAAATTCAAACACGATGTTGGGCATTAACAATGTAAAGTTACCCCTTTATGGTCCCACACAGCTGGCACCTCATTTATAGGGGTTGGCAGCACTTATGCATGTGGTGCCATGTACAAATTAAAAGGGGCTAGGAGGGCAGGCTCCTTAGCTTTTGTAGTGGCCCCCTTAGTGACTGTTTGAAAAGGCTATGTAGACAACATAAGTTGGCTAAAATTGAAGGGAATAAAGGCATTAAGGGGTTCCTGCTCCCCCCCCCCGGCAATTTGAGTATTGATGCAGTATTAGCACACTGTGGGTGTGTGGTGGCAACCTGATGCTATACCAAGAGATAACAGCAACCTGGTTTGAACATCATGGCCACGTGGAACCCTGTAGAGGCCCCTCTTTTATGTGCCCATTGTCATATTTAAAGCAGTCAAGAACAGTACAACCCAGAAGAATCTAGAACATTTTCTCAGGGGCTAGTCTTCTATTTTGGGGGTCGTCTAGTATGTGAGCTTGAATGTGGGCACCAAAACATTTTGTATTTATTTATGCTTATTTAAGAGCATTTAGATGTACCCTGCCATTATAAAAAAATTATTCAGAGCGGCTCATAACATATTTTAAAATAACCAATCAGAAATTATGATGTTCATTTGGTATCCTTTGCTTCCACAGAATGCATAACATTTGCTTCTGCACCCTGAGTTAATCCATTGGCCATAGGCAGAGGTAATAATAGATACATAAAAACAAATGAGTTTCAGTAATAAATATGAGTAGAAAGTAATAAAGCAGCAGTCTCACAAAAAAGTATGAAGAAGTAATTTTGGACTGTTTCTTACTCTTACACCTAGGACTGGCCATAGGCAGAGTCAGATGACCACCTCAAGTAGTGGACACTGAGAGGTAGGGAGTGACAGAGAAGAGTTGGAGGACAGAGCTATGTAGGCCAAGAAGCCTGCCCTCTCCCGCCCCCAACCTGTCCTTGGAAAATGCTGTCAGTCACCAGTACTGAAATAAGATTCAGCTGCCAGTCCAGTCGGCTTCTGTTCATGCAATGGTGGACTTTAGCTCAGGCAACAAAATGTCTTAGGATGGCCCTGCTTAAACACTGTCAAAGGAAACCTTTTCAGATACGAGACTGAAAGTGTGCCTCCAGCTTAATACAGAACAAAATTGTGCCTCTGCTATCAGAATAATGGGAAACACTGCCCTAATGTGAACCCAGAGCTGCTTGAAACTTCAAAATAAGCATGGTTTATGCCTGCACAAGGTAAGAGATCAGGGCTTTTAGGAACCATATTAACACTGCTGCACTTATAGCTATGGTTAGCAAGCTTGTTTTAAGGATTTGTCGGATATATTTCTTTCTGACTACTCCTTCAGATGCAACTAAACAACATGAAGTTAGCCCTCTGTCATCATACACTGTTTCCATGGTTGAAATGGCCTCCCTGAAGCTGCTATTGGCCCTCCAAACCTTAGGGTCATAGAATCATAGAACAGTAGAGTCGGAAGGGGCCTCTAATGCCATTGAGTCGAACCCCCTGCTCAATGCAGGAATCCAAATTCAAGCATACCAGACAGGTGGCTGTCCACCTGCCTCTTGAATACCTCCAGTGTTGGAGAGCTCCTTAGGTCATTGGTTCTGTCATACTGCTCTAACTGTTAGGAAATTTTTCCTGATGTTCAGTCGAAATCTGCTTCCTGTATCTTGAGCCCATTATTCCATGAGATCCTGACCTTCCTCTGTGTGACAACCTTTCAAGTACTTGAAGAGTGCTATCATATTATCATACTCCTCTCTTCTCAAGGCTGAACATACCCAGTTCTTTCAGTCTCTCCTCATAGGGCTTTGTTTCCAGTCCCCTGATCATCCTTGTTGCCATCCTCTGAAGGATGAGACCTAAACAGTGCTGAAGAGAGGAGAAGTAGTAATTCTTATGATTTGGAAACTATACTTCTGTTAATGCAGCCTAAAACAGCATTTGGGTTTTTTGCAGGCACATTGCACTGTTGGCTTATATTCAGCTTGTGTTCAACAACAATTTCGGGATATTTCTTGTATGTAGTATTGCTGAGCCAAGTATTGGGTGATAGCCATTGTTGCTCATACTCAGAGTAGACCCATTGAAATAATTGGATTTAAGTTCATTGTTTCATTGTGTCTGCTCAGAGTACAACTTAGTTGGATGTATCATTTACACCACAGGGAAAATGACGGGAGGGTTTTCAGCTAGGAAAATCATGTGGGGAGAAAAGGTTAACCCCTTCTCCCAGTTCTGAGTCTCAATCCAAATATTTCTGCCTCCCCCCCTCCTCACCTTTTTGGCTTCAGTTGCCATTTATACAATTTGCAGGGGATCCTGTCACAGATCTTCTGCTGTATTGTCTAGTTTGGTATTTAGTTCTAAGTGCTCCCTTTCCTATGCATGCTTTTACTTTTTCTTCTTAAAAAAGAAAAGAATCTATCTTTTTTCCAACCTTAGCCTTATTACCAAAAGCACAGGGTTCAGTTAAAATTGCTCTCAGTTTAAAAAAAACACACCAGATTTTCACAGTATAGTCATTTGATTTCAACAGACACTGCAAAATAAAATTCTGCGCATTTTAAGTTAGTTTGGGGGCAGAACATATATAACTACTTCAAATAAACCTGGCTCCCCCCTCCCCCCAACGGAGTCACAAACAGGAAGATTGATTCATACAGTAGATGGAAGACAAATATACCTGGACTATGGATTTTATCAAGGTGTACATACTTGGAACATCAAGGTCACAAAACTGCTTTTGTATTGATGGTTTGTTCATGCTGCAACCACAAAAAAGAGGACTCTTTATTTAAAGAAATAAGTTCTCTTCCATGTCATGTTGCTGATGGATACATAAGAAGCTGAAAAAGAAATGAGGGTGATATTGATTAGAGAGAGATTTTTCACCTCTCATAATATTAAAACTTGGGGTTATCCATTGAAATTTCTTGGGAGTAGATTCAGGGCAAACAAAAGAATGTTGTTCTTTGTACTATGCATGATTCACTTATGGCAGGGTTGGGGAACCTGTGACCCTCCAGATGTTGTTAGACTCCAACTCCCATTAGCCCCAGCATTGCCCATGATCAGGAATGATGGGAGCTGTAGTCCAGCAACATCTGGAGAGCCATAGGTTTCCCAACTCTGACTTGTGGGATTCTCTGCTATTGACTTGAATGGCTTTTTAACAGATTTAGACAATTTCATCAGCTTTAGCCATCAAAAGTGGGGCCAGCAACATGGAAGGATCTGTCAGTTTCGTTTCTTTCAGTTTTTCATTTTTCTAGTCTTAAATCAGTTCTCCATATTTCTGCAGCAATTAGTGATTTTTAAAAAAATACTCATGTAAGTTCACCAGCATTTTAGTGAGAATTTCTACTAATATACACATTTTTGTATCCGGTTTTGAATAATGTACAGTTTTGTAAGCAATTTCCCCTCATATAGTGCATTTTGTAGGTCATTTTCACTGCTTTATTCATTTTTGTGTACACATTCCCCTAATATATACATTTTTGTAAGCGTTGGTTGTCTGTAGAACGGCATCGCAAACTTTGTATACGTGTGAATTTCGAAGGATGGCTGTTGTTCAGTTCTCATATTGTTTCGGAAAGGGCAAATTTGATAGATTCACTTTTAAATGCAAACTGAATCCATTGTCTCCCCCATCCTTGCTTACAACAAAATGCTACAGTGTGGAATGCTCCTGTTCACTGTTCTAGGCTGCCCTCTTCCATGGTACTCCATTCCATTCCCCTTCCCACACAATTCCACCTCCCCAACAGTCAGTCAACATTATGTGGCCGCTGAGCATGCTCCATCAGGCCTCATTGGGCAGCTTAGGTTCCTTCATGTTAGGACTTTTTCCTAAAGTTTCTGTATACTTCAGCAAATCTTGGTGTTTCTCCATGCCAGCTTAAACCTCCTCGTGTGTGGATGGTGCCTTTTTGGCCCTGTAAGCAGTAGCACTCGGCTCTAAACACTGGAAATCAAGAAAACGATGGCACTCTTCAAGTTCTTGAAAGGTTGTCACACAGAGAAGGGCCAGGATTTCTTCTCGATCATCCCAGAGTGCAGGACACATAGTAATGGGCTCAAGTTACTGAACATCAGGAAAACTTCGTAACTATTGGAGCGGTACAACAGTGGAAGCAATTACCTAGGGAAGTGGTGGGCTCTCCAGCACTGGAGGCATTCAAGAGGCAGCTGGACAGCCACCTGTTGGGTATGCTTTAATTTGGATTCTTGCATTGAGCAGGTGGATGGACTTGATGGCCTTATAGGCTCCTTCCAACTCTACAATTCTATGATTCAATGATAGGTCAATGAATCCTTCATATATTCAGAGACTACATGCCTGTGAATGCTAGATGGTAGGGTTAAGAATGGAGAATATTATTGCCTGTATGCCTTGCTTGCATTAATCCTGATAGAATCCAAAGGATGCTGAACTGTATGGACTCTTGGACTTACCTAACAGGGCACTAATTAAATTCTTAAATGTGTAAAGACTGTTCAAAAATAACAACAGAAAATATAGACACCAAGAGTAATGTCAGTGCAATTCAGAATAGCAAAATCCATCTTACGAATACATAAAAATCTCATGAGGTGTTATCAGGCTTGTGAAACAAACAGGAAAACAAGTTTGATATTTTAAGTTGCACAGAGAGTGGCCAGATGCAAATGGGTTTCCAGGAGCAAAGAGATTTTAGTGTGACTATGCGCAGGGGAAGCAAGATTCAGCAAAGTCAAAAGGCGCACTCGTGGATGCGTTAGATTCTCCAAGTCCAGCATTCTGTGATGGAGGAACATAGCATCTTATAAATAGCTCCCTTATCACTCACTGATTATGCCACAGTGCATTTCTGGTTACATCATCAACCCCTCACTGCTGTATTGAAACAGCTTTGGGTCATCTGTGTTTGGCCATGTGCATATATAAGGCAACACATTATGTTTGTGTTATTTTAGGAATCTGTGTTTCATCAATAAACTGATAGCGTTTTTGATGATTTCACAAACTAATTAAAGCGATTCAAAACAAAGTTCCAAGATTGGGGTGTATTGGTACTTAACATTTAAATACCACATTTAATTACCTGCTCATAGCTCACTAAAGCACCTGACTAGCCTGCACTAGAAACAGGCTGCTGGCCTAGATGGATTCTTGGTCTGATCCAACAGGAATCTTCTCACATTCTTTATGGTCGTATTTCCTACATGATCACAGTATTTTATTTATTTATTTATTTGGTTGCATTTATATACCGCCCTTAGCAAATAGCTCTCAGGGCGGTAAACAGCATAGGATAAAATACATATATGGCAATAATAAAATCACAAAAACATATATGACATAAAAACAAATACAGTTAAACAGAAAATAAAAATAAAGACTTAGTATACAAGATTAAAAAGCTAAAAAGATTAGAGTGATTAAAATGCCTGGGAGCATAAAAAGGTCTTTACCTGGCACCGAAAAGATAATAGTGTAGGCGCCAGGCGTACCTCTTCGGGGAGGCTATTCCACAACTCGGGGGCCACCACAGAAAAGGCCCTTGATCTAGTAACCACACTCCGGGCTTCACAATGAGTTGGTACCCGGAGGAGGGCCTTCGATGACGAACGAAGCAAACGGGTAGGTTCATAGTGGGAGAGGTGTTCCACCAGGTATTGCGGTCCCACACCATGTAAGGCTTTATAGGTCATAACCAACACCTTGAATCTCGCCCGGAAGCAAATAGGTAGCCAGTGCAGGCGAGCCAGAACAGGAGTTATATGCGAAGACCGACTGGTCCTCGTCAATAATCTAGCTGCCGCATTCTGCACTAGCTGAAGCTTCCGAACTGTTTTCAAGGACAGCCCAATGTAGAGTGCATTACAGTAATCCAATCTCGAAGTTACCAGAGCATGAACAACTGAGGCGAGGTCGTCGCCGTCCAGATAGGGGCGTAGTTGGGCTACCAAACGGAGATGGTAAAACGCATTCCGTGCCGAGGCCACTTGAGCCTCAAGAGACAAGGAAGGGTCAAAAAGAACCCCCAGACTACGGACCTGTTCTTTCAGGGGGGTGTAACCCCATCCAGAACAGGATGCACATCCACCATCTGAGCGGGGAAGGCGTTCACCAACAGTGTCTCAGTCTTGTCTGGATTGAGTCTCAGTTTATTAGCTCTCATCCAGTCCATTATCGCGGTCAGGCAACGGTTCAGCACATCAACAGACTCACCTGAAGAAGATGAAAAGGAGAAATAGAGTTGCGTGTCATCAGCATACTGATGACAACGCACTCCAAACCTCCTGATGACCGCACCCAGAGGCTGCATGTAAATGTTAAAAAGCATGGGGGACAAAACCGACCCCTGAGGGACTCCACAATGGAGAGTCCAGGGTGTCGAGTAATGTTCCCCAAGCACTACCTTCTGGCGACGATCCGCGAAGTAGGAGTGGAACCACTGCCAAGCAGTACCCCCAACTCCCAACTCCGCGAGTCTCCCCAGAAGAATACCATGGTCGATGGTATCAAACGCTGCTGAGAGATCAAGGAGAATCAACGAAGTCACACTCCCCCTGTCCCTCTCCCGACAAAGGTCATCATACAGGGCGACCAAGGCTGTTTCAGTGCCAAAACCGGGCCTAAAACCGGATTGAAACGGATCCAGATAATCGGTTTCATCCAAGAGCACCTGGAGTTGGCTAGCAACCACCCGCTCCAAAACCTTGCCCAAAAAGGGGACATTCGCCACCGGTCTGTAGTTGTTCAAATTATCCGGGTCCAGGGAAGGTTTCTTTAATAGAGGTCTCACTATTGCCTTCTTGAGGCTACTTGGGACTACTCCCTCTCTCAAGGAGGCATTAACCACTTCCCTGGCCCAGCCGGTGGTTCCAGCCCTGCTAGCTTTCACTAGCCAAGATGGGCAAGGGTCCAGAACAGACGTGGTTGCCCGGACCATTCCAAGCACCTTGTCCACTTCCTCGAGCTGCACCAACTGAAACTCATCCAATAATAAAGAACAAGGCCGTGTTCCGGTCAATTCACTGGATTCACCTGTCACAACATCAGTGTCTAAGTCCCTACGAATGCAAGCAATCTTGCTTTGAAAGTGCCCAGCAATTTCGTTGCAGCGGGCTTCAGATGTTTCTATCGCATCGGGTGGGCCAGAATGTAAAAGCCCCTGCACAACTTTAAAAAGCTCCGCTGGGCGGCATAAAGATGACCTAATAGAGGCAGCGAAGTAAAGTTTTTTCGCTGTCCTTACCGCTTTCATGTACAACTTATTGGTGGCACTTACCAAAGCATGGTTACAATCGTTGGGAGTTTGCCTCCATCTGCACTCCAGCCTCCTCCTCTCTTGCTTTATCACTCTCAGCTCCGGGGTATACCACGGAGCTGTATGAGCTCTACATCGGAGGGGGCGCGCAGGAGCGATCGTGTCAACAGCCCGAGTCATCTCCGTATTCCACAGTGCGACCAGGGCCTCGACAGGAGCACCAGTCTTATCAGCCGGAAAATCTCGCAGAGCCCTCTGAAAACCAAGAGGATCCATCAGACTGCGGGAGCGGACCAACCTAATAGGTCCTCCACCTTTGCAGAGGGGAAGAGCTACTGTAAGCCTAAATCTCAACAAGCGGTGATCTGT
The DNA here is from genome assembly GCF_030035675.1 of Rhineura floridana. Classification (NCBI taxonomy): domain Eukaryota; kingdom Metazoa; phylum Chordata; class Lepidosauria; order Squamata; family Rhineuridae; genus Rhineura; species Rhineura floridana. The sequence continues at coordinate 117,489,737 of NC_084487.1, read as the reverse complement.
CCATGACAATGGGGTAGATGAAAAACATCCCACCTCCAGATCACCATCTCCGTGACCAGTGGCGAAGATCAAATCAAGAGTATGTCCCGACACATGCTTTGGGCCAGTAGAAAATTGAGACAGCCCCATTGTTGTCATGGAGGCAATGAAGTCCTGAGCTGCACCAGATAAGACAGCCTCGGCATGGACATTGAAATCCCCCAGTACCAAAAGTCTAGGGGATCTCAATAGTACCTCCGAGACTATCTCCGTCAGCTCAGCTAAGGAAGCTGTTGGGCAGCAAGGTGGATGGTACACCAACAGTATTCCTAGTCTGTCTCCCTGGCCCAATACAAGGTGGAGACACTCTAGACCAGTCGCCACCTGGACAGGATGCTTAGTGAGAGGAAAAGTACTCCTATAGACCACAGCAACTCCCCCTCCCCGGCCCTCAGATCTACCACAGTGCTGAACCGCATACCCAGGTGGGCAAAGCTGGGAAAGAGCAACTCCTCCCTGATCACCCACCCAGGTCTCGGTTATACACGCCAGGTCGGCACCCTCGTCCAGAATTAAATCATGGACGAGGGAGGTTTTATTATATACCGACCTGGCATTCAAGAGCAGCACTTGGAGATCCGAGAGCTGGCTGATAGGACAACCGGCAATCCTGTGGGTAAGAGGAGAACCGGAACAAGGCACAGACACAACTTGTCTGGGACGAGTTCCCCTTACCTGGCCAGTTCTCCTCCTAACACCATACCTCCCATTACCCGTCACTACGTTAATTGGGGCCCCCAAAATTCCCCCCATGAAGGATGTAATCCTTGCTCCCAGGCACATAGTAAAAATACACGAATACACATACACAAAACAATCAAACAAAACATTCACACCACACTAATCCACACACACAATACACACAGAACGACAGCCAACATTAAAATTAATCCTCTTCAACCAACAAGCAGCATAGCAAAACACTTCAATAGCAGCAGCAAACGGCACCACGACCACACAAGCAGCACCGCGCCCGGGCACCCCAACAATGGCAGGACCAGCATACAAGCAGGCAAGCAGCAGCACCGTGGCGATGACAAGGCCACAAACGACGGCACCCAGGCAGCCGCACAGTCCGCAGCGGCGGCCACAGCAACGGCCACACCCACACGCAAGTGGGGAAGCGACAGCGTTGGCGATGCAAGGCCAAAGAACGGTCCTCCAGTCGGCAACGGCAGCCGCAGCGAGGTGGCACCTGCACGTAAACAGGCAGAAGGCAATGAACGGCGGCACAAGGCCACGAAATGGAACCCCAAGGCAACGGCGGCGCTCTCACTACCGCCGGGCCAGAGCTCCACGCCCGGCTGCTCTCCACGGCAATCTTCCTTCGGTTGCTGGGCCGAACCCAGAGCCTGGCTGCCCTCCGCGGCACTCCCACCGCCGCCGGGCCGATGTCCTCCACGGCTCTTCTACGCTGCCACCCCGACCGTTCTCCTGGCGCCTCACACCGAGTCCAGGGCCCGGCTGTTTTCTGCGGCGCTCTCACCACCGCCAGGCCGTTACTCTCTACAGCCCTCCACACCACAGGCAGGGGGAGCATTAAAATATATTACCTCTATAATCCTATTAAGTAGTCTGTTATTATCAGCAGCAGCTTACAGATTGAAAGGTCAGGCCAAAGCTAACAGTAACAAAATGAGAATACTAAAAAAGAAAAGCATTCTCTTAAAGACAAATATCTCATATTGGCTTCAATGAAGAGTTAGACTGGCAAACATTGTGTGCATGAGCCTGCTCTTCTCTTCTCTGGTGCAGCTTTGTTTTCAGCTAATTGCAGTATGTCATTATGTCAGAACTGGAGACTGTGGTTAGTTTTAACTGTCTGGACAAGCCAGGATTATATATCATGGTTTGAAGTTAGCGTGTTTGGACAACCATAGTTGAAACAAACCAGTTTGTCCCAACTTGAATTTAACAACCAACAGCAGTTTACTAGAAAAGAGAAGCAAATTCTTCCTATTTCCTCCTTGTGGTCACACGATAGTGGAGGATAGAGAGGCGAGGGGGGGGGAGTGCATGAGCCTAAGGCTTCTTCACTTAACACAAAACCATAGTTTAGTGTTATGTTCCAGTGCAGCCTTAGACTTGAAATGCACCAGCCATAGCAAATTATCTCGAGTGCTTCTATTATAAATAAATGCGTTGTAGTACCATTTGAGATGTGTCTCTCCTTTTGTTGGATTTTGGCATCTAATTCTGCCCTCTTTCTTTATCGTATGCCTTATCGGCTTGCCTAAAGCCACTTAGCTTATAGCTCATATTCTTAGCCAATACACTACACTAGTTCTATGAACTCTCCAGAATTATTGCACTTTGGAAATTTAGCCCCTTGAAACTCAGGTCAATAGTGTGCATATTTCTCTGCCTCCCCACCCCCATTCCTCAACTGAAGGCTGATTCCTTTATTATTTTTTTATTTAACAGAATTTGTATACCACTTACCTGTTAAAAAACTCTATGCGGTTTCTTGTTTATTGATTGCTGCATCAAGTGAATGAGCTAGAAAAAATTGGTGAATGTCCAGAGATGGACAGTGAATTTAGTCAGGCAGCATTTGCTGGTGTTTGCCCAAAAGTAAAAAAAAACCCACCACCAATTTTTGGACATCACAAAAGCCATCAGGGACTGTCAGAATTCATATATAAATGCCAATCTTCACCAAATTGTGACCGTTCACTGTAATCCATATACTGCTGTTTGTACTAAAAAGCTATTCCTTGTGTTTCCTTTCTAGGTTGCATACTTCCTGCTGAGTGCTCTGAGTCTGATTGTCTGTGTTTTGGCAGTGGCTTTTGCTGCCTACTGTTATTCCCAGATCACACAGTTTACTTGTGAAACCTCCGTTGAGACCTGCCAGTGTAAACTGGATACAGTGGATCCCCTCAGCAGAACCTTCACGTACGAGAATGTATCTGACTGTACCTCCATCACCGGTACTTTCAACCTTTACTTGCTGATCCAGATAGTGCTCAACCTCCTTGCAGCCATTGTGAGCTTCGCAGCATGTTTTGTGATGTGGAAAGACAGATACCAGGTCTTTTATGTGGGCATCCGGTTACAGTCATTAACTACTACTGGAGTCCAACGACAGAAAGTATAGGGATTTGGGGTGTGTTGAGAAGAGCAGTAGATGGTCATTATATCACCACCAAATGAATGGAGGTTTATGAAACTGGAGGTGGGGGAGAGACAAGGAAGACAGACTTCATGAATAATTAGTTTAGAGAAATTAAGAGAAATGTATTATCTGAAGTTTCTATGAAAACAATTGCCAGGCACTCTGCCACATCCTCTGGATGCACCATAGAGTTAAGGAGATCCAAATAACACAAGGCATTATTTGAATGCCATCTATCTGTGATGCACTGCTTTCATTGCACATTCCCATCTACATTCTGGTGCAACTAATCATGGGTAATACCTTTTTAAAAGTGCATCTCTAGCTGGATTGACGTGGTAATGTGTTACCTTGTGGTTGCTGGTCCAAGAGGTAATGAGTGCATTTACCTCTAGGTAGCAGTAGCTCAAGAGGGTAAGTGTGGCCTACTTCTAGTGTAATATGAGGACCAAGGACAGCTACTCCAGGATTAAATGCCCCAAAGGTAAAGCCCCATGTTTGTACAGACCCTTTCCCCCTAAAATATATTTTACACAGGTAGGTTTTCAATTCATAGAATTGCACAGAATGCTGCCCCATTTATATTATCCTCAGCAGTAGCTTAGTTGCCCTGTCCGCCATGGTTCCTCAAAATAATATGCATATCTTTTGCTGAGATAGTTAGGTCAAACTGCATGGTTATGCTCAATGGTGGAATACTGTATACCATTACCAGCATGGGAATAGCCATGAAATGTGTCCTAAGCACCAGGATATGCAGTGCCACTGAAAGTAAAGTGTAAACCAGCCCTATCATAAAAGGAAGCTTCTACGGAGTGGTCTCCTAATGGTTTTAGATCCTCATATGTCTTTTGTTCCTCATATTTGTTTCCATATAGCACTAGCATAAATAGGCCAAATACCTGATAAATTCACTTCTATAAAGTAACAGTTGACTTCCATAAAGGCTGCTGGGATTCATCCCAACATTGCTATTGCCCCAGTAGCAGTGACACATCTGGAACTTGGACTTAGCTGAATCCACCACATATACTGTTGACTTCCTGATGCTCCCTGCATACACAGACGGCTTTCCCCAAAAAGGTAGTAGCGTTCTTGCAAGAAGGAAAGATTTTAAGTTAGACAAGAGGCACCCAGAAAATAGACAGAAGGACCAGGAAGTAGAATAGCACTTTGGTGGAAATATCTGGGTAGATCCAACCTGGTGCTTGGTGATAGTCATTCAGAAGCTTAGCAAGTGGTACCTCTAAATGTGGTATGTGGGTGTGAGAGTCATCTGTGACCTCTAACATCACTATAAAGACAGTGTTTCCTAGGCTGTAACTCTAGGTTTAATTTCATGGTCAGAGATTACAAATGCTCATTTGTCCATATGAGGAAATGCACCACATGGCAAATCTTTGAGAATCAGATTTTTTTAAAATACAAAATAATCTTGTACTGAAGTTAATGGTGAAAATTCCATTGACTTCACCAGATCTGGTAACTCCCACTGAAAACAATGACTAGTTTTCAAGCTTTTTAAAAGTTGCCAGTAGGAGTTAAGCACATTTACATCATCTCTGGATTATACCTTTCATCTCTTTCATAGTTAAATTACTATAAGTCTGTAGTTTACATATACCCCCAACCCATAGTATTATCTGAAAATATACTAATGGAGAATATTATACAGCTGAAAAAATGTGTAACTTAAACAAAGTGAGGAGAACAACAGTTTATTTGCTGGAAATGTGATCTTTGTAGAAGTACAGAAGGCAATAATGACAGCGCAATCCTGTGCATGCCTGCTTAGAAGTCACTCCCATTAAGTTCAACCAGATATACTTCCACGTAAATGTGTATAGGACTGCAGCCAATCTCAAGAAGAATCTATTGAAACCAGAGCAGGGGTAGCCAATGTGGTGCCCTCCAGATGTTGCATTACAGTTATAACTCCCAACAGCCTCAGACATCATGGTCAGTGGTCAGGGATGATGGGAGTTGTAGTCCAATAAATCTGGAGGATACCACATTGACGGTTTCTGAGCTAGAGGATACCATTGTCCTGCTACATTAGATCAAAGGTGTAAGTAGTCTAGGACCTTATTTTCCACTGTTGCCAACCAGACGCCTTTGAGAAGTCCACATGCAGCATATGAGGGCACAGTAGCCCATGCCCACTATTGTTCCTAAACGTGCCCGTATTCTGAAATAAGCATATAGAAGGTAGCATTTGACTAAGAGCTAAATCCAAAATTTAGCTGTTGTGGCAAAACACTTTGTATTTAATTTCTTTACTTTGCATTCCCTCTCCTCTTTACCATCTCCATCACTGCAACACAGCTAGAATAGAGTGCAGAAACCTCAATCAACCCATTTTGCAGAACAGAATGTAAGGCCACAGGTGCAAGGTCACTTCTTGAACTTAGTTGGATAGAAACTACACTAGAAAGCCTGACTTACTGCCCTTTAATAGTGTTCAAAACCTGCCACCTGAAGCAACTGCCTCACTCATCTAGAGACGGTCACATATAAACACTGCTACAATGGAACATAAGGTCATGCTTTTGAGATGTTACATTACAAGAGCCGTAAGGATACCCTGTTCTCCTAAATACATAAATCTACTTAATTCCAAGTTGCAGGCAATGAGACTTATACTGTGATCTTAAACCCATTCACCTGGAAATAAACCCCACTCGTAAAAGAGCTTACATCTTGTGCAAGAATGTTGAGGATGGCAGATTACATTAAAAAGCAATTCTCCTTAACTGTGTTGTGGATTAAGTTGTTAGACTGCATCAGAGCTTGGAAAAGTTACTTTTTTTGAACTACAACTCCCATCAACCCAATCCAGTGGCCATGCTGGCTGGGGCTGATGGGAGGTGTAGTTCAAAAAAGTATCTTTTCCAAGCTCTGGATTGCATTGTAGACTTCTGTAGCTGGCAGGATACAGGGGCTATTCCAACATGATTTATAGGTGTACGTCTTAAAGCCTACCTGCTAAGATGCTATGAAAGCTTAGGTAAAAGTCTGCTTTCACTGCTGTGATACAGAATCAGCACTGAGTACTAAGATATGACAAAATACTTTCGTTGGCAACTTCAGGAGAACCTTTCCAGCTGAAAGGGCTTGATTCAGTTGCATGCAGCATTGCTCTCCAACACGCGCAAACAGGTACATGAGGAACATGAAGAGAGTTACTCCTTAGTCAGAGGTCTTCTGGTGCTGATGGCCTGCAAATGTCCGTTTTTATCATCATGGCAACAGAACAACCATCTCATCATCTGATGGCAAGCCCAGATGGTGCCTGCCTTATATAAGCCATAAAATACAGAGTTTTGCACAAACCACAGCCGCCAACAAAAGCACTAAACTGTGACATGAAGTGGAAGTCCTGGGAGAGGCCTCTCTCTATGTGATAGCCGAGGAAGACAGCAAACAGTGTTTGCCGGCGATGCCCACTCCTCCAGACTGTGCCTTCACATGATAGCCATCTGCGCCTTGCCAACTCTGTCCAGCTCTGCGTGGGAAGCTCCTTGGAGCTCTGCCTGAACAGAGCTACAGCAGAACTCTGGAAAATGTACACAACACGACTAACAACTCTCTCTTCTCCCTCCCCCATACAAGCACACACACACTCCTACCATTGTCTGCCAAATGGTGTGATATTTTTCTCGGAGCTTCTTAATGTTACGTTTGCAAGTTGGCTCAAAAAAGCTACTGTGCTCTTTATTCTATATTTAAAGCCCAGTCTATCAGGATCCCTCCCCTCCCCTCTTTGAAATGTCTCCAATCTCCGTCCTGCCTCCATGCTTATGTTTGGAATGTGTTTTTAAATATTAGTACAGGGTGTGGATGGGGGGTATTCAGGGGGAGTCACTGAGGAACAACGGTTAAAGACTGCTGAAGCATGAAGATTACGAACCTTCTTTGGGAGTTTGTTAATGCGATGCTTTTTTCTTCTAATAATAATAATGTTCACACTTTGTATGTGTTCAGTAGATCAAATGCTCAAGTGGAGAAAATATATATTCTGCAAAAGCAATACTATCTGTCCCAGCCTTTGGCCCTGAAGGCCACAGTCTTCAAAACTGTGTTTCAGGGGACACTGGCATTTTTTGGAAGGGTTCTGAAGGGCAAAGGCTGGTAATGGCAATAGTTTGGCCATCGCTACCTATCTACAGTGTGAAGCCAGAGGGGAGTGGAACATGCCCCAGGAGCCTCTGTAACAAATAGGAGTGATATGCAGGGGTTCCTTAGCAGATTATTAAATGGGGAAAGGGTTGTGTGAAGGTCAAAAGTCTGCTAGTTACTGTTCTAAAGTACTGGTCTTCAACTGGGCAGTTGTGAACCATCATGGGGTTGATAGGACCTAAAGTAGGCTGCAATGGTAGCGCTGTCACCATCTTTAAAAAGGTTGTGTTGTCCGGTCCGCTTGACCCACCCTCGGTTTTATTTCACCTTCTCCTTAGCCTTCCTCTCTCCCTCTGACACCTTATATATATATATATATTTCCTCTTAGAGCTAATTTGGATCATATCTATCTAAATACTCATCAATTATGTAGTGGTTAACCAAAATGCATTTACAACTAACCCTATGCATAACTACTCAGAAGTTTAAATCCCAAGTTCATTGTGACCTATTTTTATGTAAATGTGCACAGAAGTGACTCTCTAGAATAGTGGCGGCTAGTGGCTCCATGTCAGTGGGACAGTGTTATCTGTTTTGGGTTGTAGACAGTTCCTTGAGAGTTTGGACTAAAACTCGGAGTAAATTCCATTGCCCCACTGACATGGAGTTACCTGCCACTACTGCTGCAGAATATGTATACAGGGTGTGTTAGTAGCAACCTACTAGCTGCAGCACATTTTCTCACTTGAGCATTACTAGACACTGCAGTTATGGGGATGTTAGAGATAGCTTAGTTATTATGGTATATAAAGCAAAGCCCCAGTTACATTTAGAGTCCTATAATCTAAGGTCTGCCTGCCTCCTTCAGCATGTCCAACAGAACTTTGCACAAGCATGTATATCACGTCCTTTCAAATCCCTTGAGGCAGGGGTAGCCAACAGGGTGCTCTCCATCTGTTTTGGACTGGAAGTATCATCAGCCCCAGCCATCATGATCAGGTCTGATGGAAGATAGAGTTGCCTACATTGAAGGCTTCACAGCTGTGGGTAAGAACTGGCTGGTGAAAAACATTTTGTCTGAGGTGTAAGGTAATGTGTCTCTCCCTGTGGTGCCAAATCAGTGATGGCTTATTCACACAGGTAAGTCAGAGTAGGGTAGACTGCTAGACAGCACAGTTGTTGAGCAAGGAAATGCACAAGTGAACCGGGGTCCTATCTGCACTGTACATTTAAAGCAGTATCATAGCACTTTAAACAATCATGGCTTCCCCCAAAGAATCCTATGAAGTGTACTTCGTTAAGGGTGCTGAGAGGAGACCCCCTATTCCCCTCACAGATCTACCATTTTCAGAGTTTCCAGGGAAGAGGGATTGATTGTTAAACCACTCTGAGAACCAAGGGTGTAATCGTCCAAGGTCTCAGGGGGTCTTAGACTCTTCACTTTTTGGGAAGCAGAGTCCCAGCAAGGTCCCTATGCTTCCAGCATCCCATGACCCAAGCAGCATGAAAGGGAAGTGTGTTAGCCACTGAGAAGAGTCTTCTAACATGCTTCCTTCTTTCCTGCTGATTGGAGCCAATCAGAGTGCAAGGAGGTACGTCAGCCACTGAGAAGACTCTCTTCAGTAGCTAACACTCCTTTCATGTTGATTGGCTCCTAGGGATGTCTGTTGTTGTAGGAGAAGGCATGCACAAGAATCTCATTCTGAACCCAGCAGCAAAAAAAAAAAAGTGGTGGCTGTGAAGGGACCCTGCACTTCTGAATTTACCACTACGCTAGTGCTGAGAACTGTAGCTCTGTGAAGGGATAGGGGTCTTCTAACAACTTTCAGCACCCTTAACAAACAACAGCTCCCAGGATTCTTTGGGGGCAGCCATGACTGTTTAAGGTGGTATGATACTGCTTTAAATGAATAGTGCAAATTGGGACAGGGTCGGAGAAAGCAGTGGTGTTCATGTTCTTCAATCTAATTGCCATCGAGGTGGTAAACCTTGTCTGGGCTGTACCACTTCAGACTGAAGGTAGAAACTTACATGTCTGAATACTCCATACAAAACATGTATATGCATAGAAAATAGAGTTAAAACAGCCATACATTGAAGCTAAAACCCTTCTCTGCTATTTTCTATGTGCTGGAGTTTTTCTTGTTTTGGTGTGCAGAAGGGTTCCATCACTACAGCCTATCGTGCAATATGAAGTTGTATAGGCCCAGAAACAGGTTTGTCACCTCAATGAGAACTAGGCTTCAGTTGCAAATAAATTTAGAATGCTGGCCACCAGCAACATGGCAGAGTTCAGATGTGAGACGGGCACAACTGGTAGAGAAAGAGGGTTTGCAACTGACAGGGGTGCCAGGCCAGGTTTCAAGTGAAGAAAGAGAACTAGAGAGAACCCTGGTTTCTGGTCAACTAATTAATGAAACAAATCAACAAACAGGGTTTATAACTGGCAGTAGTTCCGAGTCATGTTTCCAGCAGAGGTGGGAACAAGATTCCAAGAAAGATTCAAATACCCTCCCTTGGATACATTCAAGATTGAATAACAAAGGGCAGGACAGTTTAAGAACAGTTATTGTGATTACTCCCAATGTGCCTCATAATAACAACCAAAGCAAAGTTATCAACACAAAGTTATAACCTTTTTTTTTAAGCAACCAGACGTATGCCTTTAGAACAAGTAGTTACTACATAGGCCCATTTAATAGTTTGTAAACAATCACTCAGGGTCTAGCACCAGTTTGCCAGAAATGTAGATGGTCCCAAGGAATAATCCCACAGTCAATCAATCAATCAATCAATCAATCCCACAGTCTGAAACACAAGGGCACCCCCTGCTGGCCTTTCAATAGACTTCCTTCCACCATGTACGCATCTACTAGTAGAGACACTTACTGTTCTGCCGGTTCCAGTGCATCTCCACCTCTCTCTTCTGAAAATGGGTGCACAAAACGCTGGTCAAACCCCACCCCTTTTACTGTAAAATCTGGTGAGATCAGCTTGAGTGCATTTTTTAAACTATTTGCTTCAAAGAGAATTCACAACTGATAGGCAGATCAACCCGTTCCCCCTCCAGGTGTGGCCAACGGAAATGCTTTGCCATAGGTGACTAGTGTGTTCACAGCCTACATTTTCCATGTACATCTTCCACAACTCCATGATTTCCACACATCTACTTCCCAAGCTGATTGCTTTTGCATTAACCCAACAGCACACTCATACAAACCTCAATCTTCCCAACAGACTCCTCTCCCGGACCTTTCACCAGCCCCTTTCCCTTCTGTTCCACCCTCCTCCAACTCTGACATAGCCAAGGGGATCTTTACAGCAACAGTGAGAGAATTCAATGTTTCTGTTGTCATTTGGTTACTAATGACCTTTCCTTCTGCTCAGGTTTCACTGCTTTCCTTTCAGTTTCCACTAATCTGGACTTTCCACCAGCTGCAGAGATCTCTATATCATCAGGCTTGCTTTGACTAGCAAAGAAGAATTGTGAGGGACCAATTGTTGTCAGGAAGAACTTGCAAAATAGTTTTCAAACATCCTATGCATAGCTTCTGGATCCCTTGTCGTTATAAACAACAGATGAGGTGGTAAACCAGCTTTTGGACATGCAGACTTGTCCTACAGTGAGATTAAATTGTATTTTTTCACAGCTAAGTGGTAGTCTCTAAAAGAGTGAGAACTAACTGGAAGCATGCATGCACCAACTAAGTTCCCATTTTGGGTCTTTGACCGCAAATAAACTTGATTGATTGATTGAACTAAGTTCCCAGATGTTGCAGTCCAAATACCTAGTGGGAGTGCTCCAGGTGCATGAGCTTCTAAGCATTCAAAGCTTCTTGCTATGCAAGGCATGTTCTGCTAGTCCTGAACTCCTGCCAAAGTTCATAAGGCAGCAACATGTCAGGTAATTATGTCAGAGGGAGTTCAAAAAGAGGGAGAAACCATCCAGAACCTACATCCTCCCACTGTTGCCAAGTCTTATGATCATACTGGTGACAAATCATTGTGGCAGCAACTTCTGCAAGACCTCATGACTTCTACATTCATCCCCCACAAGCCGTCCATGGATACTTCCTTTGCTCCCAGGTTGACATTCATCAGCTGGCTGCCAAGGTGTCAGTCACACAAGATGAAAAGATGGTTTTCTCACTGAAATCTTCCTAACGGTGACACACAGTGATGGGGATAATGAGCATTTTCCATCAGCAATGAGGAAAAAAAATCCTAGCATAATTAGGTTTCTGTGACATATATTTTCACCCCCTGCCTCTCCAAATTTTGCAGGTCATTTTTCAATTGACATTGCTAGAGTCACAAACACCAAAAAAAAAGCAGCTCCGTTTGGGAATTAGAAAGCAGCAGCAAGACTTAAGAGGTCTTACCCTTAACCTCAGTAAAATGCAGTCTTGTACTTTTTATTTACGAATACAATCAGATACCAAGAAATAGATCGGCCAAACAATACAAACATAAAACTCACAGCAGTAGAATAAAAACAGTTTCGAGCAAGGGTTAAAAGGGCCTAGGAAAATAAAAGTGTCTTCACCTGGCAGCACCAAAAGGTATGAAAGGTAAGTCTATCCAGGGAGGGCATTATAACCAAAGACACTGTAAAAAATATAGAAATGAGAGAGGTCCCTGCTCCAAAGTGCGTACAATCCATGTTGGCTGGAAAAGAAAAAGATTGGAGAAGAGGTTTCGGACTGACACCAAGCAATGGGAAAGAGGTAGTGAGAGAATCTGGTGGTACTAGAGGGAAAGAGATGGTGCGGCCTAGGTGGGTCAGCAAAGACTTTGCTGAAGAAGAGAGAGAGAGAGAGGGGCATGTGGCACCTTAAAGACTAGCAATTTTTATGACATGAGCTTTCATGGACTATGCCATTAATATTATGCCACAATAAACTTTGTTAGTCTATTGCAGCAAAATCTACAAAGAGTCTAGTGGTACCTTAAAGACTAACACCACTACCCCTCTGGAATATGCATAGGGACATAGAAAGCTGCTTTACACAGTGGGTCCAGCTAGCTCAGTAGGATCTACACTGACTGGCAGTAGCTGTCCAGGATTCCAGACAGGGAGTCTCTCTCCCTACCTGGAGATACCGGGGATTGAGCCTGGGACCTTCTGCATGCAAGGCAGACACTCTACCACGCAACTCCCCCCTTCCCTAATTTACTGACAACGTGAGTCCTAAAGCAGGGGAGGATGATCCACTAGGACAAAGGAGCCACTGCCCCACCAAACTCAGTCAGCCTCCACCTGCTCACCTGCTTCTTTACTAGCAGCCCAGGGGTCCGCACTGCATGTCAGCTTTTTAGTCTCAAGAGTTTCGCTGTTAAAACTGATCAGATGGCGGACGGAGGCAAGACTAGAATGAGCTGGCTCCACCTGGCTCTGGCTCCATCTAGGGCTGGCCTCCCGGCCTCCCAGTCCCAGTGGACAGCAGCCGCCTGACCACAGGCAGAAAGAAGGAAAAAGGAAGGATGGTAACAGAGAAAGAGGAAGCCGAGAAAGACATTTTGGCAGCAGGAGCCATGGGGAATGAGGAATGTCACCGGATTCAGCTAAAAATGGGGTTTAGTGGCACGATTCCCGTGTGTCTGTGGATTCCTGGATGAATTGTGAGGAGTGGAATGAAAGGAATCACTCAAAGCTCTGTGCGAGAGAGCACACAGACGCAAACACACACTTGGTATACAGAAGGTCCCTGCTTCGTTCCGTGGCGCCTCCAGTTAAAAGGATTGAGCAGCAGGCGGTGGGCTTCTGCACGAAACCCAAGAGAGCGGCTGCCAGTCAGAGTAGACAATGCTGGACTAGATTACCGCCCCCTCTCACCATTTTGAATTAAGTCCCCAGCTGAAGGGGAAAGGTTATATTCAGTGGCGAATCAGCAGGCAAGGGGATATGCATGCGTTAAGCGTCCTCCTCTCCCACCCACAGATTCTTCCCTGCAAATGTTCCCCATCCTGCCCCACGTTCATATTACCTCATGGGTTTGGGAGCACAGATGTGACAAGGAAATGTTCAGTTCTGTCCAGAGAACCATTTCTTCTGCTAATGGGGGATTTGTTTTAGGAAGTGTTGAGTCTCCTTTCCGAGAAACAGCTGCAGGTCATATGCAAGACAGAGGTTTGCGTTTCAAGCATGGATGTGTCCTCCAGGAGAGCTGGATGTTCAACTTGGCCCTCAGAACATACAGTCTACAAACAACTTGATCCCAAACAATTTGTATGTAGAGTGTAGACAGGCTTTGTCCTCTCTGTGACTGTAGATTACCCTTGCAAACTGAATAGCTCAAAATGGGGCTGCCAGGCCCTTATCGGAAGACATAGGAACGTAGGAAACTGCCTTATACAAAGTCAGACCATTGGCCCCTTTTGCTCAATATTGTCCACACGTACTGGCAGCAGCTCCCCAGGGTTTCAGATAGGATTCTTCCCAGACAATCTGGGGCCTTTTGCATGGAAAGCAGGTTCTCTACCCCGATTGTCCATCCCTGACTGATATCTATATCTTGAAAGGCATCAAACATTTGGTATTGACTGAAAACTTCACTTTTAGAAGAGATTGGCTTCACTTAGGGGCTCTGAACAGGAACTCCTGAGTGGAATCAGTTCAAGTGGGGCTTACATTTGTCACCTCCGGCTGAGTGCAGGCTTGCCAAGGAAAACGTGGGAGTGCACTTTAAGGCTCCAATGGTTTGTTTGCAGCCACGTCTTGACCTGCCCCTTTACATCCATGTCTTTATCTTTGGGGCAGATGGGCATGGCGTGAGGAAAACAGCCTTGCAGGACAAATTATGACTGCTGCCAGGCTTAATTTGGCCCATGGTCTGCAGGTTCTCCATGCCTAATCGATAACTTTAAACCGGCGAGAGAGCTTCTGCTATGGGGCGGTATATAAATGTAATAAATAAATAAATAAACTTTGATTCTCTCTAGGAAAAAAAAAACATACAGATAGCTCTATCTCGATCAGGATGTTTTCCTAAGAAGTAGGTCAAGTGGGAAAATGTAAAGAAAAGCTAAAAGCTTTGTTGTTTTGTTGCTGCTAAGAGCCTGGCAATTTAGGAGCTGGAACTGATGTTAAAAGTTCTCAAGTTCCAGGTAGTTGTATTGGCCCAAGAGGAGTCTGTGGGTCTGAGTGTTCTTGTCTGGAGGACAAACCCTATTTTCTGTCTTGCTGAATCATTGGTTATTGAATCCTTCCTGGATAAAATCCTGCCTTGCGCTTATTTTCAAAACTGAGTGGAAGAGACAGAGGCTTCCTTCGTACCCACAGTTCTCTGAAGGAAAGGCAGCTGGCCAGCCTGCTCTTAGGTGAACATTACGGAGTCATCCCATTGACTTAGGGCCAGCTTTTTGGTTTGACAGCTGAGGCATTCACTTGCCAGATCTCATGGCAGGGAAGACTGCCAGACTTAAGTGTAGTAGGTCTGCACTGCCCCACCTCCCTCCTCTCAACCTAACAGTGCAATCCTATACATGCCCACCCCAAAGCCCCACTGAGGTCCATGGGATTTATGCAGAGGTATGTCTGTACAGAATTACAGCCTTAATGAATCACTTTTGCTAACTTCATCCTGCCTCTCTCTTCCTTCTGTAGCATACATTGTCTAAAACAGCAACTTACATTCACAGTGTCAAACAATTGCTTTTAGGAGAGTATTATAAGCTCAGCTCTTAGGAACATAGGAAATCGTCTTATACCAGGTCATATAATTAGTCCACCTGGCCCAGTTTTTTTTAAATTTCCTCTGACTTGCAGTGGCTCTCCAAAAACTCAGGCATAGGTCTTTTTGAGCGACACAAACAACAGGAGCTCCTGTTTAATGCTTCTAGTGCTTCTCATTAAAGATGCTGTGATGTTTGCAGGTTTTAAGCTGTGGGTTAACTGAGTGACCAAGCAGGAAGAATGATCTAATCACCTAGAAAAAGGGACAGGCAAGCAGCCTGGTGCTTGCCCTGAAAAATCACTTAAGACTTTTTGAATGCTATTGTTGATTGTTGGGAAATCTTTGAGGGTTCCCCCCCTCTTCTCATTTGAATAGAATGTTACAATGACCTGTTTGATGCCAGCTCTCCTGCAATGCCGTCCCTGTTCCATAAAGAAAAAAGTCCCTTTTGGAGATGCAGTTGGAGTTGCAGATAAAGACGAGAGAAATGATACTGACAGTGTCGTTTTCAGCCAGCGATCACAAGGATGAATGGCAAGGCTCAAGAATCATTTACAAACAATGAGAGGTCCATCAGTGACAGCATCCACTGAGGTTTTTCCATCTTCATCAGAGCCCTCTGCTGCGTGCTGCTTTGCCCCCTTCCCCAGGGAAGTTTTCTCCCCTTGGGGGAGGATTATGGGGTAGCAAACAGTGGACAACCCAGAGTGCAAGCACAATTGAGTTGGGGAGGGCATTCAAGTGGGCTGTGTCCGCTTCAGTTCTGCTTGCATTGTCAGGCACTTCTGCTTTGAATTCTTCCTCCACCACTACTAAGAAATGACCATCTCTGTCCAGCAAGGGAGATTCATGTGCAGGAGCAGGTTTATGTAGGCACAGTCAGTGTGGATGCAAGGGTGCATCTGGAGATACCTTTGCATTGCAGGGGTTCTCTAGTACTCCTTGATGCTGATTGGAATGCTTATTCAGAAGGCCACTACATATTCTGTGAGGATAGTTGCACCTGATTCAAACTGGATCAGGACTCTAATTTTTTTAAAAAAAATAAGGCATGCAAAAGAACGAAGAAGCTTTCCCCCCAAAGGAACAACAAAAAAGTGCATTTATGTGAAATATTTGTAGTACTGACTGACACAAGTCTTTTTTCACACACACCCCCTTAAACTACAGCTCCGTACATTTTCCATTTCCTATTTGTCTGCATGTCATCATGGGGCAGACTGCCTGTGTATTACAATGCCAACAAATACACAGAGACTCAAAACATTTTGCTGGAGATGGGCCAGCTCTTTCCAAGTTAAAAAGAGGATGTTTTCAGTAATTGCAGATGTATATTCAGTTTTGAATTGCTGTCAGTAAGAACCTGTAGCAAGGATTGCTGCACATGTACTAATTGTCTTCTGCTGCTTTGGAAACTTGCCCTCGAGTAAATTTCATAGCCTACACATTCTGGCTGAAAATCTCTGCCTGTGATTAGGCAGCTGGTGCATTGACACGGCTACTTATTAAGCTAATCAGGATCCCTTCACTTGTCCTCCTGCTCCCCATCCCCTCTCCTCCTCTTTTTCACTGCCCTCTTATGCTCTTTCTCCATCTGCGGAGGGCCTAACTATGCATTACAAGACATGCATGCCTGCTGCCACCGATCCATGTCCCTGCTGTCCCCCCCCCCATATAAAGTTTGGAGAAAGAAACACATGAAGTGAAGTCGCTGCATTCAGAGTTTCCCCACCCCACCAGAGATGCCTTTGGGGGGGTGTGCATTTGGAATAACCTCCAATTTAAGATGTTCTTCCCCCTTGAAATTTGAAGCAAATAAGCAATGTGCCATATGGTAATGTACTAAGGAATTTTCTGGTTGTGAAACCTGTGGAAGTGACTGGCCAAGGCATCCTCTAATGTCACACAGGGTCTCTGGCTGCCATTGTAATCAGTTCCTTGGATTTCAGAGACAACCAGGACAGGAAAAACAAGCTTAGGGAAAGATGCATAGAAGGGGCAAGGAAAAGAGCAGCCAGAAACATAAGCAGGCACTCAGGCCAGAAAAGCTGAGGGAAGGGCCAGCTCCCAGTTTGTGGGGTCCTCTGGTGGTCCCTCACATATCTTGGTGGTCCCTGATGGTTGGAAGCAGCAATTCTCTGAATCAGTGCTGGCAGTTGGAAGCCACCATTTTAATTTCCCACAATGCTCTGAAGTGATGTGATGCTTCAAGACCTGGCTGCTTTGTAAAAGAGGGGCCCTGGGGAAGGCGTCAGTGGTGGGTCTCACCTGAGCTCTGGGACCCCAGTAGCTGCCACAGGATGCTCCAAGATGACATGAGGCCTCACATGAGGGCCTAGAAAAGAGGGCTGTAAAGGAGGAATGATGGGGAAGAGGAGAAGCCAGGGGCACTGGGAGGCAGACTGAGGCAGTGAGGAAAGGGGCATATGGCCAGAAGCTGGTGAGGAGAGGAAGGCTGAGGTTCAATAGTGATTTGAAACAACCAGCCACATCTTGGGCTTCAGGTCTCTGACTTCCTTTTAAAAGTGATATGTGGTTGTTCTGGACTTTGGGTTCTTGGTTAAAATAAATACATACAGGGGACAGAAAGACTAAAAATAGTGTAGGGCAGGGACTTCCAGTTATAAAGAATCCAGAGTTCTTGCCATACAAACACACAACTGAAGTTCTCATTCAGCCATCTAACAGATTCCATTTGGTTCTGAAGGTGTCATAATTTACTGAGGTGTCAAATCACAGGATTCTTTATATACATGGGTATGCACATATGTATAGTGGCTTTTTTTAAAAAAAGTAACACCTACTAGTCCAACTGGATATTGCCAGATGGTACAAGCACTTTACCAGATTTTTTTTTTAAAGTAAACCACAAGTTTGGATGGAGCTAATGTTGTTTGACATGTTTTTAAAAGCCACAAAATAGGACAAAGTGAAGCTGTTTCAAGCAGGGAAGATGTCAGGAGGGAGAAATAGAAAAGTATTGTTTCTCTTCATAGCTGAAGTGCATGGTTACTCACCTGCAAAAACACAGCACACAGCCCTACAGAGTGGCTCTGCACAAGGCTGAATGGGTTCTGTACCAAGACACCAAAACCACTTCCTGCCCCAACCATCAAATATTCTGTTTAGGAAAACAAAAATCCCTGATCAGAATAAATTAGGGACATGATCAGAGACATTTTGGAGCCTAAGTCAAAAAAGAACCCAAATAGTACCCCAGGTGTAAGTGTGAGTCAGTTAGATATAATCCATAATAATAAACTCAAGCATTGACAACTTCTTGTCCTTTGAAGGTGACCCCACAACTTGCCACTTAAGTCAGGCCACCTTATTCTCCCTAACGGTAGGGCCGGCTCTACCAGTACTGAAGTGGTGATGAGAAATGAACAAAATGGAAGTTGAAATCCTATACACACTTATAGGAGAAATCCCTCTGAACTCACTAGCTCTTGTTTCTTAGTAAACATGCTTAGAACTCAACTGTACATACTACAATTCTGGAAAACAGCTTACCCTTAAAAGTAAATAAAAATAAAGCACACTTACTGTTGCTCTTTGCTGCCCCCAGAAGTCCTTTTTCCTCACAAAGACATATTTTTAAAAACCTAAGGCAGTATTGATTGACGTTTGGTCAGATATATAATTCTGCTTTCACAAGAAACAGCAACAAATTTGGATTATCTAATATTCATCATCATCATCTACTGCCTAAATGCAGACACTGAATAGGTATTAGTAGATATCACTACAATTGTATTAATACAATTGTAAACCACATCTCTGAATCACCTGCCCATCTACTATACATTCTGGAACGTTTGTTTGCTATGCATTTGGACCCCAAATTTTGCATGATGGTTCCTGAGATCAAGGAGCAGGTTTTTGTTGATGTTTGGATATAGTTGGATGCCATTTTGAATCAAGATGGTGGACTGAACCTTTCAAAACTGCACTGATGTCTTAGAATTCCCAAGCAATGCTCGGTACAAGGCTGCTAGTTATTTATAAAGAGGACTTAATTGTTATCTTAGTATCACCTCACCACCAATATCTTCTCTTCACCAACACAAAGGTGGTGCCACCTGAAGACTTTCCTTGTTTGGTTGTCTGTGCCAATAGCCACAGAGTGAAAGCAAGGGGATCTTATGTCCATGAAGGGATAGCCAAGAGCTTTTACTTATTTGTGCTCACTGAATCTTTTGAAAATGGGGAAAGGACAAGTATGCAGTGAGCTACATCAGTTTGATGGGCCTGTATAGCAAAGAAAAACTACTGCTATTAGTATTACTGTTGAGCCTGTTGCCATTAGGTAATGAGACATAGCTTTATTCCTATATGCTTGTTCTAGTTAGAATTGGCAGCGGTTCTAAGAGCAGCAATTGTCTTTCCCTGCACTCATTATTCAGTTTTCCTCTACATGCGCCGTTCACTTTAATCCCACAACACAAACACTAAGATACAGATAAAATACAAAAATGCCACCTACAGTGCTTTTGTTCACAAAAGGAGCTTCCAGACACCCAGGGCAAAACTAACCCAATCAGGCTATATCCCTTTGTGTGTATGAGACTGAAGGCATTCCCAAAAAAGCAAGGAACAAAAGAAAAAAACATATGCTTCCTTATTTAATGATTAAGAATGAAATCAGTATCTTGCAATTTCTAGCACAGTCCTTTGGGACTGTGTTGCTTGCTCATTAGATGGCCCCGTGGCTTGAGTAAAGGTATAGGAACAGGGGAAATCACGGGCAAATCACTTGTTCTCAGTATGACCCTGAGCAAATCATTTGACCTCCTTGTGCCTCAGTCCAGCTGGATGAAATGAGCTGGGATCTGCCTCAAACTGAGACGATAGCAGTTCTCACCGTACCTCGCTTGGGTCGATATTACATTGAGAGCTCACAAAGCTGCAGTTGCTTCCATGAAGGAAACATAAATTGGCATCTCTATAGCATTTTAACAGCATGGATAGAAATTTCAGTCCCTAAACAATTCACTTTCCGTGGGTTAGATCTGAAGCCAGCTGAAGTCTAGAGAAAGGAGCAGTGTTGGGAATTTGAAGAGTGTGTATTACTCCTCAAAATGTCAAACACTGCTAGTTCAAAAAGCCTATCCATTCTAATTTCCAACCCAGTTAATCTGAATACTTAGACGTAGTGCACCTTTCTTCCTTTGATCTCTTAGGCTGCCACAGTATACAGCATTTCCTATCAGGAGCAAAATGAAGCCCTGAGCTCGAATAGGACCTGAACACAGAATTATAAGTATTTAGGAAACAAGAACTGAGGACCACTGATCAGCACCCTGGACAGCATTCACCCTAAAGCAGCCTCCAGCAACCTGGTGACCTCCAAATGTTTTGGATTACAACTCCCATGGGACTCAGCTAGCACTAAAAATTAGAGAGGACACCAGGCTGGTGAAAGCCGCCCCAAAGAATCAGCCATGGACCTTTTGCTGGAGTTGGGAGAAAATGCCATTTTGGAACTATTCATTTTCAGAGATAAGTCCATGAAGTTCACTTTCCAGTGGCCAGCAAATTTATATACAGTAGGGCCCCGCTTTTCAGCAGCCCGCTTTTCGGCGTTCCGCTAATACAGCGGTTTTCAATTAGAGTAAGGCCCCACTCATACGGCACTTGTTCCACTTTTATGGCATGCTTTGGGTGTTGGGCGCCATTCTATTGACGGAGTTTCACTTTTCGGCGGGTTTCGCTTTTCGGCAGGGGTCTGGAACCTAACCCGCCATATGAGTGGGGCCCTACTGTACAAGAATCAAAGGGGGTTTGGATAAGGGTGTCTTAGAAAAATCTGTGTCCTAGAAAGTGGCAGAAACAGACAGTATATACTGTGTGAGGAATCTTAGGAGCAAGGATGTCTCCCAACCGTGTTAATCTGGAAATTAGTCTCCCCTTAACAAGGTTCAGCTTTATGCTGCAAAGTAGCACTGCTTTGAAGAGCAAGAATAGAACACATGAGTACATATTTCTCCATGGTCAGAGATATGCTACACTTTGGGGCAAGATGGGTGGAGCCATGGAGATTTGTGAATAGCTCTTTGCCATCACTTTAACCCTCATGCAGACTCATGGGGCACTATTTGGCCCCAGGTGCACTTTTTATTGTGTAATTTGCACATAAGTAGACCTACAGGGATATCCTACCAGGACATGGTCACAAACTAACATCCGTACAACAACATCCCCAAATTTCAGCCAGTTACCACTTACTGTTTTCCTTCTGGAAGCAAAAAACCACTAGAGGCCAAAAATACCCCTGAAGCCCTGGGGCAAATTTCTGCCTTTCATTGTGTAATTTACACATGAGCAGACCTAGGGGGTTGTGTTTCTAGGTCATTGCCACAAACTGTCATCCATACAGCACCCCCAAATTTCAGCCAGTTACCACTTACCGCTTTCCTTCTGGAAACAAAAACAAAAACTACTGGGGTCCAAAACTACCCCAGAAATTATGTTGTTTACTCAATATGCATAGAGAAGGGTGCCAACATGTACTGCTCAAAAAAATTCTACCTCCTCTGAATAAGTGTTTTTTGGTTCACGGTGCTTTGGTAGTGTCAAGCACACTTGTGGTCACCTCCCCCCAAAGAAAAGGTCTCTTGGGGACATCCTTTCACTGGAAATCTCACTGGGGTCCAAATATACCCCAAAGTCAGCCAGTGTGATTTTATGTTTGGCCAGGTCTGCATGGAGGTTAAGCTTCTGCAAATACCAGCCATGGGGCGGTAGAGGAGAAAGGGGGAGAGATCCAGATGAGGACTGCATCTCATCAGGCAGAGGAGAGCTTCATTTTCCCAATGAAAATGATCCCCAACTGCTATTTTTCCTGTTTGGGAAGCATATACGCTCCTATGTTTTTCCTAAGAGGGAAAATAGCAGCGAGGAGTAGCTAATTTTCACTGGGAAAGTGACATAGGGAGAAAGAATTAGCCTTGCATCTTAAGCCAAAGTCTTTGGATCATCCACTGTCACCACCATTTATTATTTATTTTATTTATTATTTGATTTATATCCCACCCTTCCTCCCAGCAGGAGCCCAGGGTTGCTTTTTGAAAAAAAGGAAAGAGATTGGAGAACTATTCACATGTCTAGTACTGTGGTTCCCAACTGTGGTTCCCAATGAGTACAGGACACCTCTGTAACCTCAAAAAGTTTCATGACCCCCACATGTTAATTGTAGCTCCTGCTGCTGCTGCTACTCTGGCCACCACCATGATCTGCATGCCGGAGGAGAAACAGAGGCAGAAGAGAGGAATCCACCTGGCAGGAAATTAAAGCCCAATAAATATGTAATAAATTAAAACATACAGGTCATGCAAGCCTATGGGCAAAATCAAAATAGGAGCAAACGTGGGTGCCAGGGATGGGAGTGGGTGAGTGTGAGTGGGCAGACAGAGAAATAACAGAGAGAGAGAGAAGTAATGCAAAGGGAGGGGGCAGGGTTAGAGGGAGGAAAGGTGTGTCAAGTTGTGGGTGGGGGAGAGATGCAGTGGGTCAAAAGGCGGCAGCAAGTACAGCTGGAAGAGTGAAGAGGAGCAGCCACGTGGGAGGGAGGGCATTCAGGACATGACGGCAGAGAGGGGAGGGAGGGTTGAAGGAAGGCTGCACGTCCATTCTAAGTGCCTCCTTTCTCAGAGTGACCTGCGGTGGCAGTGAGACTGCAATACAAATGCACACAGTCTCACTCCTCTTCTTTCTCTCACTCCCACCTCCTGCCCCCATACACCAAATGGGGGGTGTCCCATGGGAGGGAGAAGAGGGAAGTAGACAGTGAGCACAAGGGTGGAATTTATTTTTTTAAATTTTATTTTATTTTTATTACATTTTTAGACCGCCCTATAGCAACAAGCTCTCAGGGCGGTGTACAACAGGGTAAAAACAGAATTCTCCTCAACCACTGTCTTTCCCTCTCTTTCTGAGGCAAAGGGGTGAAGACTGACCTCCCCTTCATTCCTCCTCCCCCTCATCACCACCCCCTTCCCCCTTAGCCTGGTAATGGCCTGTGTGGGACTACAGGAAAATACACAGAGAGGGAAGAGTGTGCTGCTGCATGCCTTATTCTATGTTGCTCACATTGTAGGAGTCTGGTGAGTTATGGGAAGGGGTTGCAAGAAGGCCAGAGGACCCCTCCCCTACACACACACACCCCTCCCACTCAGTGCACGTTCGCCACCATGTCTGCGCTCTCCTTCCGCTATTGCTGCTGCAGCCACCAGTCCACACAGCTTGCAAAGGCTGGGGCTCCCCTTCTCCATAAGGGGTAAAGCAGTTGGGAGCTCAGGAAGAGCAATCAGCCGCTGCTCTCCTTGAGGGGCAAGGTGAGGAGCCGGGAATGGAGGTCCTTCACATTTGCTCAGCTTGTTTCAGCCAACCTGAAAACCTTTTTTAAAAAATCAATAAATAATTCCTCTCTTGGCTCTTCGCACTCCCCTCCCCCCAGATGACTTCCCAGACCCTCTGGGGATCACAGCCCCTAGGTTGGGAATCATTGTTCTAGTGCAAACCAATGACTGTGTAGTTAACTGATAACTAATATACACTAATGGGGATGTAATTCTCCATCACATGCCTCTTTCCAAAGAAGCCAATCACAGTGTCTACCAACATCATTCAGAAATTGGTTAACAAAGAACATAAAGTATTATTTATAATCAGTACACCCAATCAGCAGATAGATACTATTGAATAAGGCAGCATGTTGAAAGAAAGAGTTTTGAGATCTCCCTTCTCTGTTAGGCAAGTCTTCAAGAAAGGGTGTCTGAATCAGCCTTGCCATGTCCCTGAAACAATATCATAATCAGTCTTGCAATGCCAGACTCCATTTGAACCTTTGTTTCCCTGCAGAGAGGGAGGGGCAATGACCCTATTGTGCTAATGTTTCACCATAGGATTACAGGCTTATACTAAGGAGCAGATTAAATAGCAACTTCTATCATCATTATAGCTGAAGTCCACTCCTGGCTGGGTGATATGCAGTAAAGACAAGTGAAAAAACCCGTCTTTCTTCACTTTGATAGTTTTAAGGATAGTAACAGAATGCACAGCTAGGCTCTTGGATGTTTACAGCGCTGCCAGTTCTGGTGGGATGCATGTTTAATGTGTCTCATATCTGCATTGATCCATGGCACAATCCCAAACCTGACAACTGACATGCCAAACAAATCCCACTAGATTTGCCTAAGCCTATGTAACTTTTCTTTTCCTGTTTTCATTTTTTGAACCATCTTTCCATCCCAATCCCCAGGTTTCCATTATGCTCTAGTGTTGCATCTGGAAATGCTTCTGCCATCCATTGATAGTGGTGGGCAACAGTGTAGCCAGAGGAAACACTACATTTGGCTACACAATTTTGGTGGGGGCAAACCTTACCATGTAGCTCAGACAGTGTGTGGCACAGCTTCAACTGACAGGGGACAGGAACCTCACTAGGTTGCAATGCATCTAGTGGGTTCATGCGTGCGCATACACTTTCAGTGTGTGTGTACACAGCCTATTCACCACAATATTTTTATTTATTTATTTATTGCACTTGTATACCACCCCATAGCTGAAGCTCTCTGGGCGGTTTACAGCAATCAAAAACATTAAAACAAATATACAATTCAATAGCATTCTGCTAGCAGCACATTAAATCTCTGATGGACTGAAATATCAGGGCATGTGTTATACAGTGTTAATCAATTCAGTAAAGATGGTTGAGAAATTCCACCAACTTTGCATCTTATCACACAATCCATGTATGGTTAGATCCTTCAGACTGGTTTTCAAAAGAAACACATTGAGACATGAACATAAGCAGCAGAAAAAATTGAGGCTGAGCATTCACTCTTAGCCTTTCCTTTCCCAGCCACTTCTTCTCAACTTCAGTGTTCCATTCTGTGAATTCTAAGTAGCTGATTTCTCAATCCTGAGAGAAGCAAGACTCAGGTGGGTGTTGAAGGGAAGAGGGAGAGACGGTAATAGAATAAGTATTGTTCTGGGTAGAGGGACAGGTAACGGCTGACTGTTTGTAACAATTGCGAAGCTCTGAGATTACAAAGTTCTAAGGCAATTTGTCTTGGGTCTTGTGGCTTCCTGCTTGTAAGGTGCAGAATACAAACCAAAAGGAGTCTGTAAGTTGCTGGTAGAAATACATTCTCTGTATTTAAAATACCACACAATTTATTTCTTTATGATTGCTTCTTGAATCTTGGAGATTATTCCTGAAGAGGAAACGTTTAGAAGATCAAGGGCAAGATTTGTCCTAGGATAGATCTCTTTCTCTTAGGCTTCCCATATACCAGAAATGTATTCTTGCTCCCGTACATACCTGTGCCCATTCTTTGCTGAGTCTTATGCCTGGACATTCCCCCTGCAACATCTATCTAGTACCCTCCTTCAAATCCTACCTCAAAACAACCAGTTCAATGAAGCCTTTGGCTCACCCTCTTTGTCCTCAAACCCTTAAGTACATGACTAGTTTTGTGCCCATTCTTTCTGTTATGCCTGGATCTGTCTGCTGTCCACTCCTTCCCAAGCTATGATATGGACTATAAGTTCTTTGGGGGCAGAAACCTGTATTTTTTTTAAAAAAAAAATTCTTATGTTATTCTGTAAAGTGCCATGATTATATAAATTAATAATATATTAATGATAATGGCATCAATACACATAGAACTACTGGTAGAGGAAAGGCAGATGGATATTTTCCCCTTGCTACATCTCTCTTCCTCCTCTCCGAATACTGCAAGCAGGTCTCGTGTTACAGAGATGACACAGGAATTCATTTTGCCTCTTTTCTCAGCAGACCAACCTGACCCTATGATCCCAAACTGGCTTGTGGGTCAGAACACAACTCCCACAGTTGGATGAAGCACCCATGATGCAGTTTCAGTGCACAAAAAATACATATTTTATAGGGAAATGCACATTTTACAGGGAATGCATTGAAAATGCGCAATTTATATTAAAAGTGCCTCTTTTAGGTAAAAAGTGCATACCAAAATCTGGACTTACACATTCTTTCAAAAAATCTGCACAAAACAGGATAGAACAGGTCTGTGACTGAGCGCCAGACCCATGAAACTGAACTGAGTTAGGCCACGCAGTCCATCTCTGTTATTAAGTTGGAGCAGTGGGATCACCTAAGATGAGTTGATAATGTGGCTCTTCCCACACCAGTTGTTCCCCCCCAGGCAGGTTTCCTCTCACTTCCCAACCTGTCTGGGGAAAGGGGTTTATAGCAGGTAGAGAAGGGCTAAGCAGCTCCCCTCTCCACATACCGGCTCTCCCCTGGAAATGCCCCCAATCCCTTCTCATTACTGTTAACTGGCAAACATGTCTGGCAACATCTTGTCAAAGTTTATATCAGCAGTCTGCAGAAAGGCAACTTCTCGTATAACAGAACAAACCCATAGTGGAGAGTCACCTACGTAAACACAGTTAAGGTAGCTGGATGAAACACAGAAAGAGGAGAAATGCCTTTGATGGCATTCACACCACACCACGCCCTAAAAATGGTTAAATGAAGATGGGAGGAAAGTTTTCAAGATTTAAGAAAAAATGTGTCTAGCACTTTCTCTCCTTTTCCAATTTTAACTAAGCTACATAATGTAGAAGATGGGGGTCCTTCAGCTCTGCCTCAAGGATCTATCATTGCCTTTCTACTTCAGAAGCTGTTCATGACAAATTTGCACACAGCTGCACAATGGAATACAGACGCACAAACATGTATCAAATGAGAAAAAGTTTATTACAAGTTACATTCAGCAGCAATGGGCATCTTTACTTATGTAGATAGTTACTTTTTCTCTCTTAAGCTTTAAATATCCTTTGCTCTCCATGTCCATAAATATTTGAGGAGTTAGAGCAAACTGAGTTGCATTTAAGAACCATGTCCATATAAATATGGGTGTAAAAACAGTGATTCCCCCTCCGCTGTTGTATTCCATCACTTAATTAAGAACTTGTAAGAATGTGAGCCTTTCATCATGATCTGAAGCTCTGTAGACAGATCTCTATGAAAGCTGAAGTTACCCACTTCACTTAAATATTAGAGAAGTTCTCTATGAGCAGTGCAGAGCTTTTCCTGACACTGGAATGAATGGAACAGCGCTTGCCTTTGCAGAACTCCAAGGTTTGCAGTGAAAGCCAGTTGTTTGGGAGAGCTGCTGGATCAGTGCCCTTAACTTTCCACACATGCCCCTGCGGATAATTGCAGATTAATGCTCATAGCTTCAGAAAATTACTTATTTGCATGAAGGCTTCATTCATCCTGAAACATCCAGGTCCTACAAACTTGTAAAAATGGGGCATTTAAACAAGTGTATATTTACAATCTGTGACTGTAGTACTATCTATATTAATGGATGAAGGCTGGCTTGGAGCTTGGAGGCTCTAAATATTGCAAATGGTATCATGGCAGACATTAATTGGCTATTACAGCTTATATTCTATAGCATAGCAATCCTCAAACATATATGCCTCAGTCCAGCATGTGGAAGCAGGCTTCTGGGTGTGTATCCCCCAGCCCAATGAAACAGTTGTTCACCTGCTTGGAAAGAGGCAGCAGGAGGACTAGATTCAGTCTTCCTTCCCTCAGCTTTAAAACAAAACAAAGGACTGTGCACAAATTGCCTCTGTCCTCCATGCGTGCATAGATTCTTTGAAGGACATGGGAAGGTTACAGGGGGATTAAGGTAGTGACAGTGCTATAGGTTGCACCCTTAACTGGGAATTTAGTGCATAAATCAACAGAGCAAGTAAGTCTAGTCTTCAGTTTCTGACTCCCATAGCAAGACTTTACTCAGAGCTTCAGTAACAAAAGCATCAGCTATTTTTGGAGTTATCTATCCTCTCCTGAGCAAAAAGAAACATCTTTATAGCAATTTCATGGAGTTCCAGTATGTTTTTCTTCCAGCAAGATGATCTGACAATGAGTGCCAAGCCAAAGGCTGAGCAACACTAAGCTCTGCTTAGCTTTCATAAAAAATATAAAGTGACTTCAAAGCTACAAAGTGATATCTGAATTAAGCTTTCCTTGTCCAAACACCTAAAATATGTGACCAAAGCAACAGTGGAGACCATAATTGTGTATGTACAGTGTACCAGCTTGTTCCAGTTTTTTTCTTTAAAAAGGAGCTTTACATTTCTGCTTTCTCACACTAGTGCACAGGATAGGAAGACATGGAAGGAAGCTAGGGTGAGGGACACAAATACACTTGCGCAAGTTGCTAAAGATCCCAGTGTTAATAAGCTTGACAGCAGGCATCCATTTCTCTAGAGCTCTTAACTACATTTTGCACACATCCAAAAGTTTGCAGAACTCCAAAATTGCATAATTTCTGTTCAGCTTCTTGAATTTTGAAAACTTGCTGAACCACAGTGTGTTCTTCTGTGGTGTATGTCAGGTGCAAAGAGAGATATAACCAGCTGAGATATTTTGGGCCAGAAGCAAGCAAATACTTTTTTTAAAATGTGTGTCCACTTCTACCATACTGCATGGAGGATGTTCTTAATACTTTTAGCTCAGTACTATTAACTCTGACTGGCAAAGGCTCTTCAACATCTCAGGCAAGGATCTCTCTCAGCCCTGTTGTCCAAGATTCTTTGATCTTGAGATGCCAGGGAATGAATCTAGGTCAAAATGTGCTTGACCATTGAGCAATAGCTACTACATGCCTACTATGAGAGCCTGCCATATGCTACCATTGATTACCCTATCGGCCTGCAATCCTTTCTTTCCCGAGTTGTGCAAATCAACTGCACTTTTGCTTTCATTTTGTGTTAAGTGCTTTGTCAGTGAGTCCTTCATATCCTCAGAAAGAGAAAGTGAGCGAGCAAGTGAGATGTAAAGGGTTAGCTTCTACCAGGTGGCTGAAAAGGACAGAACAAGGCACTTAGGTTTCAATCCAGGCACAATTTGAATATAGGCATTTGCAATCTACTTCTGATCTTCCACTGAGCGGTTTAGATATCTCCACATGGTTCAAACCAAAGGGGAGGGCTAAGTCTTAGCTCATTGATAAGAAGAGTCTGTCAAATTGATAAGGCATCAAAGAATCTGGTTTCTACCTCGATCCCATATATGTGGCTCAATGAGACAGATTCATTCTGTCCATAAATCCAACAGATTATAATGTTAATACAGATTTGGCCTTGAAGTCCTTTTGTAGTCCACAAAGCTCACTATAAAATGCAAAAGATGTGGGATACAAGCCACCAAATACTGTCTACATATATGCTGAATGAAAATAAATGGGGCGGTGCAGAAATACATGTAAGTATTGTAAGCCAGTGAAACTTGCAAAGTAAGTGTGATGTAGAACTCCTTGGTATGGTGTAATCCTGAGAATTTAATTGCAATCTAATTCATTTTACCGAGTTAAGATTGCATTTATGGCTTCCAATAAGCCACAAAGAGATGACAAACATGACAATTCCCTCATCAAACTTTCTGGTACTGCTAATTGTCTCCTTCTTAGCTTTTATAATACATCATCAAGACTACCTGTTTTCTTTGGGTAAATAATATCACAAACATCTTTTTACCATTCTTTATCAGCATTTGTACTACCAAAGGCAGGTGCGTAGGAAATATCAAGATTTACTGAAAACTAGTACAAACTGGATGCCTTTCACTTCTCCCTTTTAACGTCTCTTGGATGTTACAGTACAGAAGAACACAAGGCTCTACACATAGTACAAACCCAACTGTGAACCAGAAACCTAACTGATCTCCCGCACAACACTGAACTCCAATGCTGGGTCAATATCTGTCTAACCCAGAAACAATGATGTTCACACAGTCTAGTGGATCAGAAGATGTGTAACAATGAAATAGTCCATTCCTGTGTCAGTGGAAGCTCAGTGGATTAGGGCAGTGATGGGCAACCTATGGCCCTCCCCAAATGTTGTTGGACTCCAACTCCCTTCAGCCCCAGCCAGTACGGCTAATGGTCAGGAGTGATGGAGTCCAACATCACCTTGAGGACCACAAGGTTGCCCATCCCTGTATCTGAGAAAAAATATTGCACAGAAACAGAGTAAGGAGGGTCTGAAACAAAAAGAAATAGCTTTTCTGTGTGGTTTATGGACAGTAACAATGCCATTACAATTTTTTCTAGACAGTCATCTCGAAGCTGTTCCCCCCCTGAAACTAATCTCTAGTACTAGTTTAAAAAGCAGCTGGTATAGCACAGTGGGGAGGAGAGCCAGGCTGGGAGTCCAGAGTCTGTGAGTTCAAATCCCCGCTCGTGTCTCCTGGGTGTCAAGGGCCAGCTAAAGATCACCCCCACAGAGAGTGGCTCAGGGGTTGTGCCCTGCCACCTGTGCAGGTGTGGGCAAGCTGCATAGTCCCAAGGAGCCCAGTTGCCCCCAGCTGGCAGTTGCGGACAAGGAAGGGGCTGGCTTGTGCAGCTGTGGCAAGCTGAGCAGGCCCTAGTCAGCTGGGGAGGACTAGCCTTAGAGGGAGGCAATGGTAAACGAGAGCCAGTGTGTTGTAGTGGTTAAGGTGCTGGATTACAACCTGGGAGACCAGAGTTTGAATCCCTACATAGCCATGAAGCTCACTGGGTGACCTTGGGCCAGTCACTGCCTCTCAGCCTCAGAGGGAGGCAATGGTTAAACCCCCTCTGAATACCGCTTACCATGAAAACACTATTCATAGGGTCACCATAAGTCGGGATCAACTTGAAGGCAGTCCATTTCCATTTTTACTAGTTAAAAAATATCTCATTTTCTCCTCAATCCTTTCCTTGCAGTGTGAATTTCAAAACACAGTTAAAGACCACCATTAGATGACATCTAACTTGCAGCCACATTAATAGGGGATATCTAAATCCAGGAGTAAAGAAATCACTTCCAGTTAATGTTGTTAGTGGTTATATTGCATAAATTTCAAGTTCTCCCAGCTGCAGATCCATTGTGCTCTATTTTATAAATAAGGAATTGCACAGCTGACATAAAAAAACTCTATTAGCCTTAGAACTTGTCTTTGCAACCCACTTTTTTGGAAAAAAATGCTTTTTTGAGGATGATTTCGTTCTTCTTTCAATGCAAATTAACTTGCTTTCTCTAATGACATATTTATGGTAATGAAAAAAATAGAAGAGAGAGAGAGAGAGAGAGAGCAAATGTCCAGCAAACATGACAAATGATGCCGGCCAGCAAACGCGACAACAAAGAACTTCTACAGATTCTGAATTAGGCTGTCAGGTTCTGTGTTAATAAACTATTCCCTCTGTCCCTTGGTTGCTCCATTAGTTTTACAAGGATTCCTATGATGGCATTCAAAACAACAGAGCTAAATTCTGTCCTGCCTTTGCATCTGCTGGCTGTCCCCAAAGAAGCCAATTGAATTACAAGAGAGCATAAACTGAAGCCACACTTCCCCCTCCCATTATGTCTTTGGCCTGAGGAAAGATGCAGAAGAGACACCCCCCACCCATCTCTGTAATGTTTGAGCTGGTAGCCCCTTTCAACCGTAAAAAAACAGTTACAAATTGTTCCCAGAGCGAAACCACTTAACATCTTGGCACACTGTTGTTTGTGACTTCGTAACAATAGGCGCTGTTCAGTGCTCCCGAATTCAGCTTTTTCATTCTGTAATCAAGCAAGAATACTGATGAAAGACTAGTCATAGCTTTCCCCTCCATGGTATCAGTGTGGTGGCATGTGATGGTTCACATGGGGTGCGTTTGATCCAAGAAAGCCCAGCCTCTGCTTGTTTTTCCTTTGTTCCGTCATCTAAAGGTGGAGAGGGAGACAAAGATGAGATGAGCTCCTGACTGCTCTTTAGCAAAGAGACATGCAATTACAAACATTGCACCATGACATTTAATTTTTTTTTTGGTGAAAGATACAAAGACAAGAAAAACCAGCAAGGGGGATTATTTTCATACCAAAAAGCTAAAGAAAAAAGGGGCTCCTTGCAAGTGAGTCATTTTGTTTAAAATCTATAGAGTTTTAGGAAGGCAGGTATTAGAGCATTAATTTAGGGCAATTTCCTCTTCCTCACAGGAATTTCTTGGTACAAAGATCAGCAATACATACACACACACACACTCATATACTCGGTATTCACATTATCTAGGGAGGATGGATTTTACTTTCCCTTCTCAAATTTAGGGTTTCAAATCCAAATGTCTTGCCCATCTGTTCTCTACTGTTGCTATCATAATAAAAACTAGGGATGCAAGCTTTAACTGATTTTAATCAGAAAATTTAATGCTAGTGTTGTGTAGCAGCTAAAGTGTTGGACTGGGACCTGGGAGACCAGGGTTCAAATCCCTGCTCAACCATGAAGCTCACTGGTTGGTGGTACATCAGTCACTGTCTCTCAACCTAACCTACCTCACAGGGCTGTTCTGAGGATAAAATTGGGGGTGGGGGAGAACCAAAGCCGAGAAATAAATGTGATAAATAAAAATAAAATAAAATTAACAAAGTAAGTCTGCAATTCTACACATGTTTGCCTGGGAGTAAGTTCCATTGAACAGAGTGATACAATCCTGTGGATAAACATACACAGGATTGTCTGTTAGTAACAGATCACCTGAGGAGGAGGGCTTATTACTATGGCAGTGAGCTGACCAAAAGTTTCAGTGTGGATCCTGCTTTGGAAGAGAGCAAGGATAGAGACACATTCACTGTTCTGCCGGTTCCAGTGTGTCTCCACCTCTCTCTTTTGAAATGGGGGCACACAGCACTAGTCAAACCCCACCACTTTTTACTATAAAACCTGGTGGGATTGGCTTCAGTCCGTTTTTTAAAAATTCAGCTTCAAAGACATTTTGCAACTGATTGGAAGATCAAGCCATTCCCCTTCCAGGTGTGGCTAATGCAAATACTTTGCTGTTCACTGCCTTAGATATGGTCAGACACACTCCCTCATTCACTGTTACAGAGTAATTTAACAGCTATAGCTTTTTGATTTTTGGCAGAATTGTATAATTTGCAGGCATATTGCCACTCCTGAGTGGACAACGTCTGCCAAGTTTCAGACAAATAGGTCCATTTTTTGTGTGTGCTGGGTACCTTAAAACCATTTTCTTCTCTAAATGAAATCATCTGCAACTTTTTTGGTTTTGGGCAGAATTAAATTAAATGTGCAGGCATGGTAGCCGCTTCTGAGCAGATGAATACTGCCACATTTCATAAGGATAGCTGTACTGGATTGTCTGCAAGGGCAGCCTTCACAGTTTTCAGGAGGCTACAAAAGGATTCATTTAATCATCCCTATTGTCTTATAGGCAATTTGTATGAAAACAGCATACATGAGAGAGGTACCTCTAAGGTAAGAAGCCTGACAAATTACTGACAAATAGGTCCAGAGATTTTTGTGCTAGGCACCTTTAAAGTTGATTTTTGAGAGGAGAATCAAAAGGGATTTGCTTTCCTCTCTGTGATTTTGTGTGAAATGGTTTTATAATGAAAACTGCACACAATGTAGAGAGGCCCCTAGGACAGTAGTCTGCAAAATGTCAGAAGGATGAGTGCAGGGACTAGTGAGCGAAGATGAACAGTGGTGGGGAGGGGGCAGCTTCAGGCTTGGGTTTTGCTCCATTTGCACCAAAAGTCACACAGGCAGTAGTGAACATAGGATCACAGAAAGCTGCCTTATACTGAGTAAGACACCGGTCCATCTAGCCCAGTATTTTCTACACTGACCAGCAGCAGCTCTTCAGGGTTTCAGCCATGGAGGCTCTGCCTGGAGATGCCAGGGATTGAATCTGGGACCTTCTGAAGGCAAAGCAGATGCTCTGCCAATGAGCTATGAGCCTTTTCCATAGAAGGATGTGAATATTCACAATTTTCCAAGCAAGCACCACTAACAAAGAACAAAGTGTTTTATTACTTAAACATCCTTCCCCCAAAGCGCTATGATTGGAAAGAGCTGGTAAAATAATTCCCTCCGATTAGAAGCTAGACCTGTCAGTTACAAAAGAGCTCTCCTTTCCCCTCTCCTCACCTTGGTATCTCCCTTGTATGTCAAACTTGGAGAGAAATGTTTGCATTTTTGCAGGCATGCCACCTGCAGCATTTTTTATGCACTTGACTCTCCAAAGTGCCCCAAAGAGTTTTGGTATGCTTTGGCTCGACAAGCCCCAAATTGTTCCAAAGCAGCTCCACTTCCGTTCTTGATTTGAGAATGGTCCAAATATTTTGCACACCCCTAGAAAGGTACCAGGCTTGATGAAGCATTTCAACTACTATTTATTTTTATTTTTGCCACTGCTGCCAAAATCAAGGGTGCAGAAAAATTCGTTTGGAGACCCCCAAGCTAGGAGTTAGCCACTGCTGTGTAAGGTGATGAATTGATGGGAGCTATTTATGACAGATGAATACAAGTTTTAATTGGTGTGGCTGAGAGTTAAGAACATGCTTGTATATTTCTCAAAAGTACGTTTATTCTGGTGTGTAACTGTAGTAAGAATGAAAAAAATCCTTGTAAATAAATGGTAGCTTTTTTCTTTTAAAACTAAATCGGCAATTAACTCATAGGTCCTTCAATATCTCAAAATGGGATCTATAATGACGTTTTTGTTAATAGGCAAATATATTTTTATGTAACTGATTAATAAATCAGTTATATGCCATTATTAATACCTATTTATATCCCACTCTTTCTTCAGAGAGCTCTCAATGTCTTACGGGGGGATTCCAGTGGTATCCCATTGAGGCACCAAGCAGGCCCACAGCTCCTTAGTTTCAGCAATGCATTAAGAACTCCCAGACCATTCACTGAGCTGATTAATCAAATTAATCAACCAGAAAGCCCTAATAAAAACTCCTTTTATTACCTATTGCATTTAATTTCTGTGAAGCTGGAATAAGACTTCCCACTGACAAAAGGCCATTTTTTTCTGGAACGACTTCACTGTGATCTAACTGAGAGGTTAATTCTTCTTACATGCATAGAACTATATACTCACACTAGTAATGTAAAATAAAATGAAAAATAACCAACCTGTTCTTTAAGCTCAGCTAACTGACCGGAGAGCTGCTTGACCAGGCTCATGGTGGACTCCAATCTCTCTTGCAGGTTTCTGATTTCATTCTGCTCATTGTCACCTTCATTGCTGACCAGGGACATGGCTCTCATCCGAGGAAACCAATCTAAATTCTCTTCCTGCATATGCAAGCAGAAGAATGTTAGTTGGGGCTTAAAAATGCTATGTGATGAGACTCTTGTCTGAATTATCTTCCAAGGAATACCTCAAATCAGTGACTCTGACTGTAGAAGACCCCAGATTAGCAAGAGTCTAGGAACCAGTCGCCAAGATCTTTGCTCAGGCATGTTCATGTATTAACTGAGGGTTAACAGCTTAGGAGCTACTGTTGTGAACAGGCCAGGAATGCAGGAAACTTACCCTCCACCCCCCGGCCAGGGGGAAGGTGGATTCAGATTGGGAGAAGCTCAGGAAGAGACAGAAGTCTGAGTTGCTCTCTAGAAGAATCGTAAGGTGCCCCCCCAATAAACCCAATGGGGGAGCAGAATCTGTTGGGAGTGTTAATGCTGTGAACCTTAAGAGCATAGAAAGAGTCCTGCTGGATCGGGATAAAGATCCATCTATTCCAGCACCCAGCCATCATAGTGACTGACTAGATGCCCGTGGGAAGCTTGCCAGCAAGACTAGAGTGCAACAGTGCTCTCCCTACATGTGAATCTCAGCAGCTGGTATTCAGAGGCACACTGTGACAGGACCTGTGCGCAAAGAGCACTCTCCCCTCCTTTTCTTTGCTGCAGCTGGTATTTGCCACCTATGGAGGCAGAGCACAGCCATCATGGCTAGTAGCCATTGATAGCCTTTTCCTCCATGAATTTGTCTAATCCTCTTTTAAATCCATCCAAGTTGGTGGCCATCACTGTTCTTGTGGGAGCGAACTGCATAGTTTAACTATGTGCTGTCTGCAGAAGTACATTCTTTTCTCTTTCCTGAATCTTCCAACATTTAGCTTCATTCAATGTCCATAAGTTCTAGTGTTATGAGCAAAATGTTTCTCTATGCACTTTCTCGATGCCATGCATGCACTTCTATCACGTCACCTCTTACTTGCCTTTTCTCTAAACGAAAAGCTCAAATGCTGCAACCTTTCCTCATAGGGAGTTGCTCCACCCCCTTGAGCATTTTGGTTGTCCTTTTCTGAACCTTTTCCAACTCTACACTATCCTTTTTGAGGTGAGGTGACCAGAACTATACACAGTATTCCAAATGCGGCCGCACCATAGATAGAAATGGCACTATGATATTGGCTGTTTTATTTGCAATACCTTTCCTAATGATCCCAAGAATTTGCCTTTTTCACAGTCACTAGGTCAACATTTTCATCGGGCTGTCCACTACGACCCCAAGGTCTCGTTCCTGGTCAGCCACTGCCACTTCAGACCCAATGATCATATATGTGAAATTAAGATTATTTGCTCCCATATGTAATACTTTACAGTTGTTTACATTGAACTGCATTTGCCATGTTACCGTCCATTCACTCAGTTTGGAGATGTTCTTTTGGAACTCTTCACAATCCCTTTTTGTTTTAACTCTGAACCATTTAGTGTCAATCAGCAAACTTGGCCATCTTTATGAACAAAACAGGAAAAACTGCAGTAACTTCGCTGTCTCTGTACCGATAAATACCCCTGTATATCCGTGCGTCAACACACCAGTTTTCAGACCCTCTTTTTCGAAAGACTTCAAAAGTAAATCACTCAATCAATCAATCAATGTCGGTGGAAACACTAATTGAGGGGAGTTTGAAAACACACCCACCTGTGTGTACAGACCACACAGACAGTACTGCTGCTTTAGATGATGCTATCCTGTGAAGGTGTGTACAACAGCAAACTGCTGAGTATGAAAGCACACTGTTAAAAAAACAACCCGTGTGTTTAGAAGCCTGCATGTATACACAGCCCAAGAAGGCTTTCTTCTTATGTCAACATCTCCCTGCCCCCTCCCGCTCCCTTAACTGGCTGGTGTGTGTGTTTGTAAATGCTAGTGTCGTGATTTTTAAAAACATTTTCCAATTATTTTTAAGATGTAAAATATTTATATCCTGCCTTTCTAACAGAATACAGGCCTTAGTATATGAAGGAAAATATCCACTTCCCAGGTCTCAGATGTAGCTAATGCTCCTGCTGAAACTCTTTCAAATGCTGCTGTTCGAACTCCCATATGAGGAAGATGCAGAGGACAATGTGGTCCTGTAACGTGGTCCCTTCAAAGGTAGCCCCATGTTGAAAACATTGCAATAGGCCAATGTTCAGGGTGGGTGCCCTCTAGATGTTCTCCCAACCAAATGGTAGCAGCTTATCTGCAGGTAGTTCCCATGAAAAGACTCATGATTGGTGCTTGCCCATGTTATTGGGTCACTTAAATATTGTCCCAGCCACTTCATAGAATCATAGAATAGTAGAGTTGGAAGGGGCCTATAAGGCCATCAAGTCCAACCACCTGCTCAGTGCAGCTGCTCAAGGGTAGGTGGCTCCCATGCACTTGGGAGAATGCAAAATGTGACAGAGGCACACTAAAAACAGGATTGGTTTAAGTTATGTATCAAATTTATACTCAGTGGTAAACCTGGGTTTGTTGCTGTGTAATGTAGTGGTTTTCCAAGTGTGGGATGGACCTTCTGGTGGGTGGGGGTATGGAACACCTGGAGGGAATGCCAAATTTCCAGGGACAGAGAAGATTCTGGGACAAATGGCTCCTTCTTCATGTCTTCAAAGACGTAGATTTTGGCAAAGGATCCTTGTTTATCTGTGTAATACTAATTATGTATAACAGATCTTTGTTTATCTATGGAATAATAATTATGTATAATATTAATAATATATTGGCTTCCCTGTCATCACCCAATCTGATTTGGTAAGTGCTGCTACTTTGTTTTAATGTATGTGGTTTTAGGAGGGCCCAGATATGTCCTTTAATACCAATTTTTGCATGTAAGCGTTATATAAATAATAACAATAATGATGACGATGATGTGGAATTTGTGCCTTAACCGACAGAGTCTTATATGAACCTCTGCATCCTCACCTGTGGAATAGATAGATGGCTGATGTTAGTCTGAGGAGTCCAGAAAGTAGAATGAGTTTTGAAGGGGGCCTGAGCTCAAAATCTTTCAGAAACAGTGACTTAATGTGCAAAACAGGCCACAGTGACAAGGCTTATCATGATTACAGCCAATCCTAGGAGAATGCTGTGGCAGTAAATTTCATAGCAGCTGCTATATTTCTGGTTAGCTTCACTGTAGCCACAATTTAAATGAGGCACTTATTGGTCTTTTCATATTTTTGCCAGTTTTAGAATATTCTGTGGGCAGGATAAAGCACTAAAATCATGACCTATTTTATACAGCCTTCTTTAAAAGGAGACCTTTAAAGAATTAATTTATCTCTGGCTTTAGATAACAAAGAGCAACCACCATTTTGTGATTTGATCACAGACAATAATAATTTGGCTCAGTTTGTGATCCAGTTAATCCTCAATTTGATACATGTTTATCCTAAACTACAAACCCAAATAGCTTTCTGCCAATCTGGTTTGATGCTTTACTGTCAGGACTGCAATGATAAGTAATCTCTACTGAAAAAAAGAACTACAGATGCAGGAATTAGTAATTGTTATGGATATACATTCATTTTCAGAGATAGCCCAATGAAAATAAAAATTAACCCTAGCAATTACAGATACATTTTAATGCAGTAAGATCACTGAATTAAAGGGTCACCTGTGACTGTTATATTTTATAACCATAACATAACACATTTTCATAAAAACATTGAATTGTAGCATAGATCTGCAGTGTGGTCCACTGGCTGCAGTGAATTATTAAGATATACTCTTCATGCAATATACAACATGTACAACATTGAATTTATCCAACTGGAATGCAACCACACTGGTAGTATACCTTTGGGATAGCATATTCCTCCCCCCTTCCATTCAGGACTAACCACTATTTGATACAGGATGCTGGACTAAATGGAGCTTTGGTCTGACCTGCCCTGGGACCTTTGGGTGAAAGGTGGGCAATAAATCTAAATCATCATCATCCATCTTTTGTTCTAACTCCCATGTCAACAGCACCCTTGTTCCTCTGCCATGCTTAAAGATTGGCATCCAGTGCCTGTGGCGGCGGCAGATAAATGATTAGAACATTAACATTTCCTCGAATACATGCACAAGGACAATGCCACCTTATTCAAGATGGAGCCACTGGGGGAAATTGCTCTAAGGAACCTATGCACAATGACTATGTGTGGCACCATTTCCCTCTCCCTGCAATGCCAAAAGGGACTTGACCTGATGAACCCAGGACATGGTAATGGGATATTTATTGTGGCCAAAACCTGCAACCCTAAACTGAACTCCACCCACTCATGATGAACCTGCCTTGAATGCAGCCTGTTATCGTCACTGTCAAAAATAATATATTCACATGCAGGGTTAATATTTGAGGTAGGTGTTGAACAGATCTCAGCTCCTGTCAGTACTCCAAGTTGTATTTCCAAGCTATAAATGTGGTGGAAATAGGTAGTATTAAGATCTCTCACCATCTGCCTCATACTTTCTTCTTGATTTACCAGCAATAATATATATATTTATACTTCTTATTGCTAGTTATTTATTGTTACCTTTCACTGCTCATGTGAATAGATGGTTACTCCAAAGAGGACAGGAAGTGGGCCATAGTATTGTGAGCTTCTTCTTAGGGGGGCAACTACATGCTATGAGAGAATGCTACCAGACAAAGGCTTAAAATTGTAAATGGGTTGTTGGCAACATTAAAACAAACTTATTAGATTTTGTCCGGGCTAGGTAAATCTGGATTAAATGGGGGGGGGATACGGGCTGGCATTCTGATGACAACAACATTGTGTGGACATAACCAAAAAAAATCTTGCAAGCATGAGGAGCACTGATTCCAAAATAAACACCTGCCTGGAAGCGCTCATTGCTCCTAAAGCAGTGTTTGACTTGTAACACTAATTCAGCGATGATAGGGGCATTTGCAGGATTGAATTAGTTCATAAAATCTCTTCCCATGTTTTTCATCCATTTTCTCCCCAGGTAAGTTATGAGACTGGAAATAAGGGGGGTGGGGACTGGAGTGATGGGCTGCCTGAGGAAAATTGGCAGAGGGAGAAAGAATTCAACATTTCCAATTTTCTTCTGCTAATTCCACCCCCCCCCCATCAACCTCCC
This sequence comes from Rhineura floridana, assembly GCF_030035675.1. Lineage (NCBI taxonomy): Eukaryota > Metazoa > Chordata > Lepidosauria > Squamata > Rhineuridae > Rhineura > Rhineura floridana. The sequence goes on along the minus strand of NC_084487.1, from coordinate 117,449,576 downwards.
ACATTCATATTACCTCAGCAAACATGTTTCTTGGGAAACTCTGTTTGCTGAGGTAAGGTGTTAGTAGTTCCTCCCTTATGTCCAGGTAAGGATTCGCAGGATTGCAGCCTTAGGTTACATAATCTGGAAACAATTTTGAGCCAGCATTTACAATTTTAAGTGTTTTTCTAACCATTGTTCTTCCTTACTGTGAGCCAAAATGGAAGTGGAATTTAATATTTTTATTTTTAATTACTAATATCAATGGTTTTAAAACTTTCTGCTTTCATGGGTTACTTTCCAAATTGACTTATCTGAAAAAGAACCCCTTTCAAATAATAAAGGATACTGAGGACTATTCTAGCACATGCTCTTGCATGAACTGAGAGTACAACCTAAAACTCATAACCAAGAAATCCCTTCAGAGTTGCTTTGCAGGAGAAGATCCATAGTGGTGGGCAAGCTGTCCTCCAGGAAAGCTCATCTGCCATTACTTCTAATTGAGGAAAGCCTCATAAACACCGTAGAGCTCTCTAGAACACCATTTGAAAATCAGTGACTTATTCCAGTGTGAATCTGCTGCAATATCTGAAACTTAGCAATAGATATTAGCTCTTCTTTTAAAAAGTTTGCCTGTTTGAAGTAATTAATTCCACTAAAATCTCTGGATTGTGGTGAAAAACTATTAGCATCTGCTCCAGACATTAAAAAGCCCCCCCCTTAACACAGATGTTGCTGATCCTGAACAATAAATTAAAGCCAGTATGTGGATACAGAGTGTTAATACTAACTGGAAATTTACTCTGGCAAGAGAAAGATTTAAGAGGCACTAAATATTTGGCATGCTGATGTGAATTTGGCTTTAATATCTGGCAATAAAAGGCATATGTCCTTAAAACAGGAGGCACAGAATTCATTTAAATTTTACCTTGACTTCCATAGGGAGGAATACTTCTCAGGGCTTTAAATGAAAGGGTCTTCTAACAGGCCAATCACCTTCAGCTTTTGTGCCTGTGGCTAAATCATATAGGTCCAAGGTGGGGAACCTCTGCCCGATGGGCCTAACAAGGCCTGCCATTTGGCCCACCAGGCCATATTGACCAAGCCACACACTCCTGCCAATCACCTGACATCATATGTGACATCAGGTGTGGACAGGTAAAAAGGTGGCTTGGATGAGCCAAGAGGACTTCTGAGGAACCATCGATCAGCTTTAGTTAGAGACCATATATAACGTATGGCACACATCAACAGGGGAGAGGGGTCACAATGTTGCAAGAGAAGATAGATTTTTGCTGGAAGAATAAAAAATGCCAAAAGTTTGAGATATTTTTTTTTACCATTTATTGATCGCACACCTCTTTATTCTGACATTTGACACCTGGTAGGTTTTTTAGAACCTTTCCTATTTTGTGATTTTGGGTTCTTTTTAATTGTTCTTAACGTCATATTTTGATATTGTTGTGGCCCACGCTGGGATCTCTGGGTGAAGGGTAGGTAATAAATGTTGCTAAACAACAACAACAACAACTTTATTTATTATATGTCTAAAAAGAGTAGAAAGGACCCAAGGGCCTCAATGCAGAATGGGTTTTGGTACTTCAAGTTCATGATACTGATTGGAATAACAGATAACAGCAGGGGCCTTCTATATTCCTGGCGGCTTGAATTCTACTTCGGCATGGTTGGCTTTTTCTTCTTCATCCTCATCCAGTTGATCCTGTTGGTTGACTTTGTGCACTTCTGGAGTCAGATTTGTCTGCACAATGTGGATGAAAGCAGTTTCAAATCCTGGTATGCAGCCTTTTCATTTTCACCTTCACTTTCTATGTTGTCTCCATTGCTGCTGCGGTGCAGCAGACAACAAGGCCCTCATCACCCTTAATCTAATATTCTGTGTGGTTGCATCGGTGGTGTCCTTCCTGCCCAAGGTCCAGGATGCCCAGCCTCACTCAGGCCTGCTGCAAGCCTCCGTCATTACATTCTACCCTATGTTCATCACTTGGTCAGCCTTGGTAAACGTCCTAAACAAATATTATAACACAACCCTTTTGGTACGAACTGAGGGCAAAGACATCAGAGTTGCTCCCGCTGATGGACAACCAACTCAGTGGTGGGATTCCCCGAGTATTGTTGTGTTGGTCATCCTCATCCTCTGCACATTCTTCATAAGCATCCACTCCTCTGACCACCCCCAAGTGAACAAGTTTATGCTGATGGAGGATTGCCTGGCTACGCTTGGGGGTGGTAACACTGGCTCTGAAGATGGAGTGCATCAGGCTTATGGCAATGAAGAGGTTGGAGTGACTTATAACTACACTTTTCCCCACATCTGTATCTTCTTGGCCTCCCTCTACATCATTTATGATGCTCATAAACTGGTAAAGACCTGATGAACATCACCAGGTCCTGACCCTTGGACTGCAGACTAAGTGAAGATATCTTCCAGCTGGGTTATCCAATATGTGTGGACACTGGCTGCCCCCACTATATTTCCAGATCATGATTTCAGCTGAAGGCTGTCAGGAACATTGCATCATCCAGTCCATGCAAGCTAGAAGTGTATCTTGCCAATGGGGAGGAAAAATGCAGAATGCTTGTTCTTTTACTTGAACTTGCAATGTGGGCTCTGGTCCCTATGGATATCAAAGCCATCAACTTAATCCCCTTTGCCTTGTTACTCTTTTGGCATCCAGACAGATCTGCCACACTTTTCTATTTTCTTTTTCTCGAGGAAAATTATGTTAAGCAAAGGGGATGGGTCTAAACATAGGTCAATATGATTTTTCAGAGGGGGATGGCACAGATTTGGTTGCTGTTGCTCGTGATGACTTCTAAGCATCACAAAATAATCTGAAGACCCTGAAACATGGCTGACCACTTATTTTTCTAAAGAATGTTCAGTGTAATAATAACCTTTAACATAGCTGTTTAAAGGTACTCTTCTACCAGTCTGCCTTGTTACAGAATGTATTTTTAGATAAGTCTCAGTTTATTTTGATATGGAACTTTGTGTAAATTGGAGAAGTTTAAATAAATGAACAGATGTGAATGTAAAAATATTTGAGCTGCACTGGAGTTCTGCCGAAGAGGTCTGATTCCACCTATTCCTAGGGGGAGGGGTTCTCCAGAAAAGTTGATTTTTTCAAAAATGGAGATGGATTTGTGAGGGTTTGGCTCCTACATGTGAAGACTACAGTTGGGACTGGAGCCTGGGGATGATGTTCTGAAGTGTCTATTTTATATTGTGACGTGCCCTGGGACCTTCTGGTGAAGCAAGGACAATAAATGTAATAACAGTAGTAATAATTGAATAATAGTATTATACATTCTATTTATTTATAGCTTTCTTACATATTGGTTTTTAATAGACTTTGGAAATGTATCGTGTAATTTGTGTTATATTACTCATTTCATGATATATATAAAATGATTGAAAAGATGAAGGAGATATTTACTCTATTGATTAGAATGTTGCAAAGTAGGGCAACATGGAAAGTGAGGTGTGAAAAAGCATTTAAAAGTGTGACACGCTTTATGTACACACACTCAGCATACATTGCATAGCTTCAGATTGTTTCCAACGCCAGAATCTGAACAAATGCATGATGTTGCATATCCCAATTTTTCTGCTTGTATCTATATTTTATGTATTTCAAAAGGCACATAGTGAGGCCGTATTCCCATATCCTCCAACATTTCAGAGATGAAAGTGGAATTGCTCTTGGAAACACATAGCACCTGTATTCTCACATCAGGAACACTACCTGAGTTACACCCCCAACACACTTACATATCAGCCCTATGTATGTGCTAGTCACACGTAGGGCATAAGTATGTAGAATCAGGAGCAGGACCCTGCTTTTAACACTTCCCCTGATGTCACTTCTCTCTATGGGATGCGTGGGACTGTATGATGACAAAGCCCAACATGCAAGCTCCTGCTCACAAGTAGGAGCTCCATGCATTTGGAACACCCACACAATCAGGTGTCCCAATTGCGTGGAGCTCACATGTTGGGTCTTCTTTTCACACAATTGCACGCAATACACTGTTTTGGGGAGAGAAAAAGATGCAACACCCCATTCCTCATTCTACATATGCTCTACATGTGAGCAATGCACAAATTGGTCTATTGTTGACAGCTCTTCTCCAACTACTGTTCATTTACTTAGCAGTGAATTTATGCTGCATTTTTTTCTGTCTATAATAGCCTTGTGCTCTGCGTCCTAAGGCAGGTGTGTTAGTAACCTGACCAAAAGAGATTCCTTAAAACGATTAACTGAATACTTAACCTCACCTTGGGTCTGGTTGCACATCAAAAGGCAAAACATTGGGACAGGCATTTACTAGGGAAAGGTACTGGGAAATAGGCACCTTTCCTGGTAAACAGCAACAGCTGGGGCATTTGCAATCCTGTGCATACTTACTTGAGAGAGTAAGTTGTATTGAACTCAGTAGGATTATTTCTGAATAAACATGCATTGGGCTGGGCAGCCAATTACATTTCTATATGATCAAATGAATATTATTTTCTCTTCTCTTTCCGTGCAAAATATTTTCAATTTTGTTTACAATTTGGTGCTCAAAGAAGAGACCAGATTGTGAGCTTCCCTACAGATCAGTCCAATGCTAGCAGGAGTTAAAATCATTCTCTCATACCTCCCATGTTAAGGAAGAAGAAAATGATTTTTTGTATTAATTTATTTAACTGTTAGCATTTATCACCATTAAGGCTGACAGGAAATATGACGGCTAGTTCCAAAATACTACACACTGCCTTCCCCTAGTTCTGGACTGTTAAAGCAGCATTCACCAATGCCCTCCAGGTGTTTTGAGCTACAACTTCCATCAGCCTCCTCCAGCACAGCCAGAAGGGCACCAGGTTGGCAAAGGTAACCCTAAAGAATCAGCAGCAGACCCGTTGCTGGGGATGGGGGAAAGTTCATTTTGGACCTTTTCTGGACCTTTTCCAGCTCTATAATATCCATTTTAGGTGATGTGACCAGAACTGTACACAGTATTTGAAGTACAGTTGCACCACAGATTTGCATAGCAGCATTATGACATTGGCAGTTTTATTTTCAATCTCTTTCCTAGCGATTCCTAACATAAAATTCACCTTTTCATGGATGCCACACAGTGGGTCAACATTTCATTGTGCTATCCACCACGACCCCAGCGTCTTTCTCCTTTGCCATTCATACCCCCAAGCATATATGTCAGGCTCAACATTTTTTGCCCCAATTTTCATCACTTCCTTTTGCATTTGAATTGCATTTGCCATTTTAATGCTCATTCATCCAGTTTGAAGATATCCTATTGGAGCTGCTCACAATCTCTTTTTGTTCTTACTACCTGAACAATAGAAAATAGTGCAAAATGGCCCTCATAAACTTTATCAAAGGTACCTTCCCAACAGTGGTAGCAAAAATCTCTACAGACCTAGATTTCAATTTATTTTAAAATTGCCCTTTGAAAAGTCCAAATACTATGACAAGTCAAAGCCCAGGTTTCTGTATGTGGTTTCCATCTGGCATGCAAGCAATTTCACACAAGCCAAAAACTTTCAGACATCGCTTTAACAATATAGTTTTGGCTTTTAGTTTAGACCAAGTACCTTAAAGTCACAAACATCAATTGGGCACATGTCTGCATTTAAAATAATTTTATATAGAATAAGTAATCATAATAACAAATAGGCAAAAAACATAACAAAATTGTAAGATGTTAAAACAGATGATCCAAAACCAACATGTTAGCATGAACCAGCCATAAATTACAGGTCCTGCAATGCTCTCCTTAAAGTCAGTAAACCACATTGCCAAACAATCTGGGCAAGAAAAGAGGTTCATGGAAATAGGATTGTTCATTTAGAATATCTGTCATGAAATTGCACCTCGCAGAATGCATCCTATAGAGCTGTTATTGACTATGTATTATGACTTGCATTGCACCAAGCAACAGAATATCTCTTTGCTCGAATCCTTTACTGCAGATGGCCTGTCCTAGGTGCTGTACTGTAATTGCAATTTAACAGGAGAAAAGACAAGCTTTGAGTTCCCGGGTTTTTTTCATTCCTCCATGCAGCTCAGAGATGAATCCAGGTATGAGTGAGCCCTGGGCAGAGTGGTGTTCCCTCTTCTGTCAGTGGGCCTTGGTAGCCTTACCTAGCAGTGGTCACAGTACTTCAAGTGATACTCGCTGATTTGATCTAGCCACACTTTTCATTTCCTGCAATGCCCAAGAGCAACTAAGTCAGAGGAATTGCAGAAACCTAAAGGATGGGTAGACTGGTGCTGCTCAGCATGCCAAGCCAGAATTATTTTTTAAAGGGGCCCCAGGCCAGGCATCAGCAGTGGGCTCCACGGGGCCCTTGCAGCTGCCCTGACCTATAATTCCAGCGAACATGTTAAGAACAAATATTATGTAATGAAACAATTGGAAGATTCATCCACTGGGCTATGGAGTCACTGGCTCATCTTGAGCTGGTCACATTGTGGTACCTTAGTGTCCCTCAGCTGCAAAACAGGATCAGTGCCCTCTATTTATTAACTTAACAGGATTTATATATCACTTAATCATGAAAACCTCTAAGTGGTTTTGTACCTCAAAGTAGTAAAAATGCAAACAGGTTGGAAACCAGGTCGAAGTGGATCCAGAATAAGAATAACTAGATTATATTTATCTACAACAGTGTGATTCCTGAATTCTTAAGATGCCTTTGGAGCTTCCCATTGTATATAACATGGATTTAACTCACTGACAATGTATGGCATCTAAAAATGACCTTCAAAAATAATGCAAAGGATTGTAGTGGAAGACTTTTGTTTAACATTACAAGATTTCATTATGTCAAATACACACTTGTACTGCAGTATTAACCCCACTCACTTGGGTAAGCCCCACTGAATTCAATAGGACTTCCTTCTGAGTAAAGATGGTTAGCATTGTACTGTTAATACAATTTATGTTGAACAAAGTATTTCCTTTTTATTTGCTCTTTTACACCATTTTCTAAACAAAATTACATTAAATGCTGCATGAAATAAAACATTTTACACTTTAGATATAACTTGACTGATTTGTTTTTTTCCAGCTAATCTGATGTCTTTAAGCTACACATCTTCTCCTTTATGAAAGATGATGTAAGCATAGTCATTTTTATCATGTATACATCCAATGAGGGAGAAATGATGTCATGAACTAGTGTTGCAACTAAATGGGGAGGGCGTTCTGAAAGATAAATGGCATATGACCAAATACAAATTCAAGGCACTTACTCCAAGCAGATAAATATAGTTTTGTGACTATTCTGCCAGAATGTGGCATATGATATAAAGGAAGTATTGTGTAAAACCAAAAGGGGTGTATGATTCAAGGCTGCTGAATTATTCACCTCTCTGAAATCTGGAATATTCTGGCTGAGGTTGAGTGGTGGCTTATCTCAACATCTATGGAAGGTGAATGTAAACCCTATCTCTGCCATGAATTTAAGACTTTTTCTCTCTCTTAGTCCTGTTTTAGAGATGACGAACTAAGGGCTGTTGTGTTGATGGAGATAAGACCTGCTTAGAATGGCACTGTAAGGGTTAATAATCTCATTCTTTAGGTACTAATTTCTGCCTACTTATAAGGAACCCTTCTCATATTAGCTTGTCTGTTAAGGAATCTTCAAGTACTTGCCACAGAACTGCTGTCTTAATAAAATTCTCAGATATATTACAAGTGGTGCACCGGCCAGGCTTTTTGCAGCAAACATTTCCTGCAGCAAATGCAAATGTTTTGCTAAAGGAGACTCATATGGGGAATAAAATCAGTAGCAAGGACAGCTGGGTCTTGTTTTTATCTTCATAAATCCAGAAATGGCACCTTTAGCTTCCTGAGCTGGGAAGTTTCTTATTTAATTTTTACAAATTTGGGCACAGTACGGTATTATTAATTTGGGCACAGTAAATAAACAACACTAGCACTGAATACCTGAAGGAAATCCTAGGACGTTAACCATGGGTCTTCTTCAGATTCAAATTGATTAATGGGGTGTGTGTGTCTGTCTCCTCACCAATTTCTTTTTGCTTGGCTTACTGCAAGGAGAGCTTGAGGTCAGTCAGTTAGGTGAGCTGACTTACCTACTGCAAACAATACTAACATTGCATTTCCCGGAAAATTATCCAGCTGGATTGGCCTCAGAGCTTGTTTAGCACAATACCTCCGTGCTATTAGATCAAACTTATGTTATAGCCAATTGTGCATTATGTGATGATTGTTGCATCAGTCTTAAAAGTAATTAGACAAAATATTGTTGGGCTTTAAAAAGATACAACAAGCACATGGCTGTTATTCCCACAGCATGAGCTTTGATAGTATCTGTTATCATTTGAATAAAGGCCAAGTGTTTGGAACTGAAACACAACAGATGTAAATGTGTTGTGTCCAATCACTTAACCAAATTGTTCAGCTTTATTTAAGATACCACTCCCTGTACATAACATATGTTGCAACTTTGGTGTTTTTTTAAAAAAAGATATGGCTTACTGATTTACACCGTCAGGTTTGTTTGGTCCTTTAAAAAGATGTGGCCTATATTTGATAACGGTGGAGAGTTATAATTTATTTCAGTAATTTCTGTAATTTCTGTACAGGATTAGATTTGTGAAGTAATTGAGATTGTCTTAAAGTACTGCAAATGTACAGTGTCATGCAGGGCTGGCACCAGGCATGGCTGGGCCCTTGGGCACCAGCCTGCCCCGGGCCCACGGTGCCCACCCGCACCTACCTCTTCTGCTGTGGTAAATGCTGGCTGCACTGTGCAGGCATGCCTACCATCAACCAAGATGGTGGCAGAGGCATCAGCCCCTTAGGGAAGACTCTGGCACCATCTTGATTGATGGCAGGCTTGCGAGCAGCGTGGCCAGCATTCACCCCAATGGGAGAGATAGGTGGGGTGTGCAGGAGGGCATCATGGGCCTGCATGGTTTTAGAAGGGGTGCCTGGGAGATCCCATTCTGCGATCCATGGCAGGGTCAGGAGCGCTACCCACCCACCCTAAGGAGGGGCCTTTCAGGGGCCCCTCTGAGCGTGGCCAGGGCCCGACCTGGCCACCCTCTGGCACTGGCACTGGTCTCATGAATCCCAGCAGTCCTGGATACTGCTGTGCAAGTGGTGGTTGCACCAGTATTTTAAAGGTCTAATGGAAGAGGCCCTCCCACATCCCCCAGGACCCTCCCCAATGCTGGGGCAACTGGTCAAGGGAAAATGAAGGTAGCAGTGTCAGAAAGCACTTGAGGGGGAGCAGTGGCACAGGAGGAAATGTCCAGTCTGCACTCGGCTAGAGGACACTGAACAACATAATCTGGTTCCCTTGAATTTTTTCTGATGCAGACCAGGAAATTGGGATGGGGAATCAATTCACCACTAGTCATTTTTGCTTTTTAAAACTAATATCAAGTGTGTCTCTTCAAGCTGGACTTATATTTCGCTTTTAAAACAATGCATTCCATTGAATAAGTCATTCCAAAGAAAATCCAGATATCCACTGTCAACATCCTATATCATTATACTTCTGAAACTGGTTTTTCAAACTGAAATTATGGGGTACAAAGAGGCCTTTGGTGTCTGTGTTAATATTTTAGACGCTCAACTCTGCAGATCTCACCATTAGTGCTAATGAAAAATACATTAGTGCACTTTATCAGTAATTTCCAACTGCTGGCACTAGAGGATTAATACACTTAGTATGCATATTAATAAATAAATTAGAATAAATATTAATACATGATACCATGCAAGTTTGAACACTGAAAAACAGTAGTTGGGAAAGTACTATAAACAACAGAACTACCAATCCAGTGTCTAATATAAACAACAACCATACAAAAATCTATACAGGCTGATTCCTATAGGATGTCCTTTTGTTTTTGCCCTTAGTTTTAAACCAGAGTACAAAATATATGTGGTTTGTGTAATATGAGAAATGCACATGTGTATTTCTTTTTATTTGGCTAACAGTTACTTTTAAACACACAGGGTTTGAGATGAATGGCCTCCTGAAATTATCTACACTATTTGTGGGTGGTGAAATGGGAGGGGGAAGATGAAATTCTCTAACAGTTTTCCTCAAAAAACTTTCTCCTGAGAAATTTTGGCTCCCTTAATGTTGAATAAATCACTACTCTTAGTTCATATTGGTGGATGAAGGAAGCAGTGGGCTTAAAGAGGAACAGAAGGAGTAGGAGTCAAGCCTTTTCAGGGCTTCTTTCAACAATATATTAAAATACTACTATACAATATTAAAACTGGATCCACGTTTGTGCCCAAACTTCACAGACCACAGAATGGGGTTTGGGGTAGGCCATTTGGCCAAATATTGACTTCAAATTCTCCTTCAGTTGAGGAGGAGCTCTAAAAAGAACATTTCAAATAGAATTTTGCCCCAGTTTTCTTTTTGCTCAGTCCTATGAATTTGTGGTGGTGCTTAATATTTTCCTTCTCACCACTTGCATGTATTTTTAAAGGATACATGGAAAGTACACTTGTGCTGATGTTACGCATATGATGCATCATGCAGATTTTATACTTATGCACAGCTGTGAACATAGGAAGAACATAGGAAGCTGCTGTGACGTCCTCACCCACGTATCCCTGCCTTTCAGCAGCATATGAAGGGGATGTCTGCCTCGGCAAACAGTAAAATCTACCCTTTGCACAGAGGCAATTCGACACTTCTCAATCTTTGTGTGCAATATTTTCCCTCACAGCCTGGACACTCCACAGAATCCCACACTTATCTCTGGGTGATTCTGGATACCCCAAACCCACTGTGGATATAGTTATTGCTAAGTTGTATGTGAGGCAAGCCTTTCCTTCAAGGGATGCCCTTATGGTGCAGTATAATGCTGCCACCAGTTTCAGAATGAAACACCTTTATAGTATTTGCCAAGAGACAATGTAGAATGTAATAGATTCAGTACTATTTGTTTATTCATCACCTCCCTCACTGATATTTATTTATGGTATGCAGTAACCAAGCATATGTGTTAGTATAGAAAAAACACAAAATTATACTTATTTTTTTTCAGATGATAATTTTAAACCTTACATATAGAGATAAGCTCTGACACAATATAACACTATACTTCACTATCTAACTAAATCTTAATCCTGCCCTGACCAACGTCTACCCTCTACTCCAATTCCTAAACTTTCTGGGTATCCAAGCCCCAGAATAAACCAACTGACTAACTGATAAAACCGCCAGTAATTTTAAACACAAACCCTCACTCATCATCTCCTCCCAACCAGAGAATCCAATACCCAGCTAGAGACATTCATGCCAAACACTCACCCTCCAACATTCTATTTTACCCCTCCCCTCTCTACTTACCAAATATGGACATATATTAACAAATAAACATCACCAGAACCTGGATAACATATTTACATAGTCTTGTGATGTCGCAGCTGCCTTATACCATGTCTGATTATATGTCCATCCAGCCTAGTACTGTCTGCTCTGAGTGACTGGCAGAGGCACTCTGGCGTTTCAGGCACAAAAGGGTCTTTTTCATCACTTACAACCCGAAAGCCTTTTAACTGGAGATGCCACGCATTGCACTCTGCATGCAAGGTATGGGCTCTGTCATTGAACGATAGCCCCCTTTAGGTCAAGTTAAGAGTTGACTACTCAAGGGAACAAAGGAGTACATGATTTCAACTGGCTTCATGTGCACCATGTCTATACAGTATCACCCACCAAGACTACTACAAATCACTGTGAGGAGTGGCCCAAACACAAGGAGAAAAAAAGGTCTGACCTTTCCAGCAACAATTTATCTGCACAACAGAATGAGTTGCTGGAGAAAAATAGCAGCTATATCTGGGAAGTTCCCAGCTAGAGACTAGTTCCTCTAAATAGCTGCATCTTTGGAGCCATCAGGCTTTCATGGAGTGACTTCTAAAAGTCTGAACCGCTTCACAGGCTAGCAAATCCCATTTGATGCTTTCCTGTATTTGTCATGTTTATATATTGAACAGTCCTAGGCATTGCAGAACTGGTGATTTCTGATTCCCTTTGTATGTTGATCATTACCAGTACCCATGGCGGACGATGGACCTAATAAAGCTTTGGCTTGACCAAGCACTCAAGCACATGGTTACATTTTAGCACAGTCCTTATGTGACTTCTTGGGCCCAAGAGCATAAAGTAGCAGGTGCAAATATCTGAAGAGATTATAACTGCAGTCCTGAAAACAAAGCGCCTGTCAGTCATTAAAATAAATGTTGCTGTGGGGGAAATAGGGAAGCATTCCCAACATCCTTACCCTTAAATCATTGCCACAAACGAGTCTCTGTAGTAAGAGGGTTAAGAGGACAGTAAGATACAGGCATACCCCGCTTAAAGTACTGTATATTCCGGCGTATAAGACGACTGGGCGTATAAGACGACCCCCAACTTTTCCAGTTAAAATATAGAGTTTGGGATATACTCGCTGTATAAGACTACCCCTGCTTATGACATGCAGGTACTTAGCAGGAAAACTGTCACTTATAAACTTATAAATATTAATATTTGGATTGTCCAGTTGTTTTGTTTTTGTGCCTAGGAATTACCACCAAAAACTGGGGAAAGATGTGAGAAATCTTTTTTTTAAAAGCAACATTAAATGCCTAGACTCTAGTTTCCAACACTATGGAGTATTTATTGATTGATTAAGAGAATTTATATCCTGCCCTTTTGCTGTTAAAAACAGAGCTCAGCACAGCTTACAAATATAGTAAAAACAATAAAAATACACAATCAGAGAAAAACAAGCCAAAATGTTAGGAAAAGGAGTCTTTCACACCACATGCTCAGTTCTAAATACTGTTGCAGCAAGTTTTACAAGTTCCTCCAGTATTCCACTGGTGCAGGCACTCAGACATTCAAAGTACTGTATGTTTCTTAGGTTTTATAAAAGCAGAGCTTTGCTTAACTCAAAATTTCTTCTCCCTTTGATAACCACATCTACACAGGTTCCACCTCCATACTGAAAATGAAACTGAGCCTGGAAGTGTACAACAACCCCACACATACCTTGCTAATTCGATTATCAATGCCAGGATGTCTGTCTTATCGACTACTCTCCTGCTCCCCCCCCCCACACACACACACAGACTGGGCATCATGAAAGACCCAGTCCTGGGCTCAGAAAGAAAATAAATATCTGGTCCTCTTCAAAGTATTGATAAGCCTCTTGTTTTAATTGAAATAATAATTATAAATTCTTGTTCTTATCACTAATGGGAGTTAATTATCTTGCATATGCTGCTGTTGCTTCTATGGCTGTAACGGAGTGAGGTTAAAGATAAGTGAAATGCAAATAGGAAAAAAAAATACAGAAGGCAGTAACACTTTCCTAAATGTAATACCATACCAACCACAACAAGATTCCTATAAGGCAAAAAACTAAGCATCTCACAACCAGTCAGGATTCCTAACCAAAAACCAAAAATATGATAAATGAAGAAATATTTATATAAGCATAACTATCAAATATATTTATTATTTACACAAACTGTAAAGATATTTATAGTGCAATCCTAAATTTATTTATTCAGAAGCAAGTCCCAGCGTATTCAATGGGGCTTACTCAAACAGGGACAGAAATGCAACCTCAAGTGATAAGCAACTTCATTCACACAACCCAAAATTCCGAATCATGCCACTTTACACTGTTTTGCAACTGTTTATACTTGTTTTTATGGTTATTGGATTTTAAATGGCTTTATTTCTTGTTGTGAGCTGCCTTGGTTTCCAACCCTACCTCACAGGGGTGTTGGAAAGACTCCATACACACACGCACACACTGCAGATGTATAAATATATACAGCCCATATAATAGTTTATTGTCAAACCAATTGGTCATTGCAGAAAAATCAGTATTAGTTTTTTAAAAATCAGTATTAGTTTCCTACAGAATAAAAACTGCAATACCTAAGTAAGCCCTGCCTACTTGCTTTAAAATAGGACGGGGGGGGGGCAGAAAGAGAACGCAAACACAATTCTTTTTTACATTCACTCCAAAGTCCCATTGATTTTCAGCACATTCATAATCATGTCTACTCAAAAGTAATTCCTACTGAATTCAATAGGATTTACTCTGGACATATGGGATTAGCACTGTTTTTACCCCCAAAAGCAACTATTGGGAAGGTTTTCAAAACACTGCCCAGGATCTGACTCCTACACACAACAGGGGGAAAAACTGAAATGTATATACCTACCCAATTTATGAGATTTTCAGATAAACAGGAGGGGAAACCACCATTTTCTGGCCTCGTAATGAGGTTTTGCAGACACTGCCACCAAACAAACACTTCACTGATTGGCTGAAATCCTGAACGGGCGGGGTTAAAGCTACGAAGTGCTCTACAGTAGTTTAAAAAAAGATTTAACCGGGGGGGGGGTGCCTGACATTTTTATATATATCTCGAGAACCGCACCACCTAGAAACTTAATTTTTTTTTTAAATGAAAGCTGAGAATCCGGGCCACCTAAGGGGCTAGCCGGGCACCGGGTGGCATGCTTAGAATCTGGGTAAAACCCGGCTATCCGGGCAATATGGCAACCCTAATAAGACGACACCTGGCGTATAAGACGACCCCCGACTTTGGAGAAGATTTTCCAGGGTTAAAAAGTCATCTTATACGGTAGCTTCACTTAAAGTAGCCTCGCTATAAAGTACACGCTCCATACTCCACCATACCCTGCTTAAAGTACACGCACTTCCCAATAACGGACACTTTATTGGCATGATGCTGCTGCCATCTAGTGGTGATTGCGTGCAGTACAAGTGAAGATAATTGCTTCACTTTAAGTACATTTTCACTTAAAGTACACTCTCCGGTCCCATTGCGTACGTTAAAGCGGGGTATACCTGTATATAAGAGAATTCTACCATGTCTCCCATTTACAATGTTTGTGAACTCTAACCCTTGACTATATATGGGAATACTGAATGAATTAATGGAGACACTGAGGGCAAGTTCCTTTCTGGGACTTTAGCATTATGAGCACTTTAGTTAATAATGTTCTTTTACCTTTAGATGTATTTTAAATTTGGTATTGGATGAAATTTGGTACGTCTCTTTGAGACAAAAATGTTGTAGCAAGTGACAAACAGCAACAGCAGGAATAATCCTGCTTCCTCTCTTCCCATCCTTTCTTCTCCCATAAAGGGAGCCATGAGGGAGACTTATTCCAGGGATCCAGCAGGATAAATCTTGTTCTCTCCAGTCACTGGGCTGGATCCATACTCAGCTAGTTGCTTTTAGTTGCTGTTGAAATCAACATGTAAAGTTAGTCATGACTGATTTCAGTGAGAACTAAGTGTGACTAACTTGGTCTGGATCAAACCACCTTTGTCATGGGGTTTGTGTGTGACTGTGTGTGCGAGGGGAGCTTTTTGTGTGTATGGGCTCAGCTTTGCTTTAGAATCTTCTGCAAACAGTTCATGTATTTCATACCAGTTTCTCAGAGCTGCCTCAGACTTCACTACATACAGAACAGGATGGGGAAGAGGAACAAGTTGCTTGCGGTTCCTTATTTGGATTTCTTGTGTTATGCAAGAAGCAGGAAGTCATGTGCCATCCATGGTGAGATATATGTGCTCCATATACAGTACAGATAGGTATCGCACATAAATCTCCCCATGGAGAAGATGCATGAACCCCCACTCTGGATGTTGCACAAGAAGTACAAAAACAGGATATGTTAATGACTTCTACTTCCTATTCTTCCATGTGTTATACCTTCCAAACATCTCCTCTTAGTCTGGATTTGCCTACCATGAGAAGATTTTTTTTTAAAAAAAACATGATTTTTTGCCTGAATGGCTGTGGCACAGGAATCTCATTTCCCCCACTTATTCAGGGAAGAGTGTGTCTTTAATAAAATACTCATGAGCCAATCTACACAACACAGTACAATGTAAACCAGTACTGAAGTGACCATGCCAGACTTTAGGCATGGGGCATATTTCTGAATGCTTTCCCATGTGAAAAGTTTCCAGCATGTAGTAGATTAGCACATCAGGGAGAAGGGGCTAAGCTAAACATTTCTGCCTTAAGTGTTAGTTTACTACTTGCAGGGGCTTATATGTGGGGGAATTAAAAATATACAGTTCAGTCTAGCGTATCTTTCTGTGTATTGTGTAGACTGGTGCTAAGCAAGTGAAAACAAGTGTACCAAAGCTAGGGTTGGAGAGAATTCTGGTTTGCTCCACATTTTGGAGTGAACCTTCAATCCCTGATATCTCCAGGAAGGGCTAGGAAAGACTCCTGAATGAAATCCTGGAGATCTACTGCCAGTCCGCACTGACAGTACTGAGCTGGTTGGACCAATGGTCTGACTCAGTAAAAGGCAGCTTCCTATGTCCTCAGTTCTCAGCCCTGTGCATGGAACAGAACAATGATCTGCAGATTAAACCACACAGTCAACAGATCAAACCAGACATGGATCCATGCTGTCCATATGACATGGTCTGAAGGCTGCCTCTTTCTTCCTTTAATCTTTCAAACATTTGAAGCTGCTTAGAACAGCTCTATGGCCGCATGGTAAAAACAAAACAAAATGTTTTTAATATGCTTCCAGGACGTGACTGTGCAGTCATTTCCTGGGAAATCAAATAGAAAATCGTACCAATGGGGGCACCCATCTTTTTTTCTGTGCAAGGACAAGGGGAAAGGGAGAAATGGCAAGACTTGCCTTCCATCCTCTTCTGTCAGTGGATGTCTCCACTGGATCAAAAGGCACCAATTAGGGGATGGGCACCAATTAGACTCTACCTGTTCATTGTATATCAAAGGTGTGATAACAGCCAGCTATAAAAAGTCTTGCATATAAAATGGTGAATCTCCCCCACTACATTCAAAGACAAAATTTGAACTGATTTCAATAAATGAGGCTTGCACTGTATATTCGACCGATAACTACTGACTAAGAAGCAACTCTCACTGGCTTCTAGTAAGAGAGATTCTTATTATTATGGCCAGTGGGAGCCTTTAAGTAAAAATGACATGGTCAAACGTGTTTCCTCTTACCCCAGACAAATCCCAAGAAAACTGCCTGGTTGATTGAGGTGAACTCTCTTGTGCTATCTTCACTGGGTTTAATTTCCTATGAATCAAAAAACTGTTGCAGAGTCTAAAAATGATGTATGTGCAGTACCTCTAGCTATGGAAATTATTACTATGGCCCTCTGTGGCCTTGTCAAGGTTTCGATAGATCGGAAAAAGGTGAACAGAAGTGTGAAAACTAGCCTTTCCCCCCTTTATTCTGTTGCTCAGCAGTGGGTGTTTTTCTCTTTTATGGAACAGCAGCCACTGATTCAGGGCAAAAAGGAGCAACTGATGTTGTCATCTGAGGACTCCTGAATCCAGTTTGGCTTACAAACTGGATAAACCTACTGAGCTGTAGTACAGGAGCCTGACAATAATTCTGAATCTTGTCTTCATCTTTTCACTATGCCCTCTGGCTATTGCAAATACATTTAAACACCTTTGTAACTATACAGACAGAGGCTTCCCAAAGTTATTGTAGAATATAGTCCTGCTATACCTGAATGGCCCATCCCACTCCTGTATGACTCATAAAAAAATGACTCACCGCAATCATTTGAGCCACGTAACTTTCGGGACCAGTGTATTCTGTCGGGTCTTTCACTCGAACCAGAACTATAAAGTATAGATAGTGCCACATGTTGTGTTCTGACTTGATGTGCTCCTCAAACGAAACTGTCTTGTTATCAAATTTGTCTCGCTCAAGTCCTGGAAAAGAAAAGAGTTACACACCAAAAATATTTTATTGGCTCCATCACCCCATCAACGCTTGTTTTCAATACAAGTTTTTTTCTTTAAAAAAAACACCCAACCATAACACCACACACACACAGATGTGAGCCTCCCCCTGGTGAAACAGCAGAGTCCTAGGGCGCTAACAAATCCCATCTTTGAAGAAGAAGAAAAAAGCCTCCTGATGATGTACTATAATACGGAGTGTACTAAGATAATGTCTATCAAGGTATCAGATCATTCACTATCCAATTTCTCAGAGGAATAAGTTATGTAACAATAATCAGAGCTTGGAAGTAATTAGTTACAAGTAAAGAATTACTTGTAATTCATTACTTTGAGGAACGAGTGGGTAATTCCTTTACATTTTGATTGTAATAGAACTAGGAGTAATTTTATTACTTTTGTGGAGTAATTGTCATATTTCCAGCATTACTTTGGGGCATTACTTGGGGGGGGGACAGGGGAAGCCTTCTGCTCTTCTGATTTGTGGATGAAAATCATGTGCCTCAAACTGGGCTTCTGTGCAGCGTTGCTCTTCCCTCATGCTCTGTGGGTGGGTAGGAAGGAACGAGGGAGGAGGTGGAGAGTGAGGTGGAGGTGGAGTGGAGAAAATGATTGTTTTAAAAAATGGATGGTGGTGGAGAAGAATGGAGTGGAGGGAGAAAGGAGTTGGAGGGCAAGAACATGGATAAAGGAGGAGAAGGAGGCAGCAGCAGAATGGAGATAAAGAACTGTGCAGGTGAAAGATGACAACGTGTGTGTGTGTGTGTGTGTGTGTGTGTGAGAGAGAGAGAGAGAGAGAGAGAGAGAGAGAGAGAGAGAGAACTGTGTTTGCACTTGGCACGCAAACACCCTCTCTGGCTACTGTGCTGCATTTGTAGTATTTTAACTTTTTTGCATCTCAGGAGAAAATGTTTGCTTGGGTGAGTGTCCCTTAGTTGGTGGCAGGGCAGCGTCCAGGAGGTGGTTAAGTGAGAGAGATTATGCTGGCTGGCTGAGTTGGGGGGGTTGCACTTGGATTGACGTACAAAGGTCTGAGTAGTGGCCTCTGCCTGCCTCCCCACCTCCCTTACCAGCGGAGAGACCACCATTGCTATCTTATGGATAAAAAGAATTATTCTACTACCTCTGTATGTGTGTGTTTATTTTTAATGTTGTTTTAGGCTACTTAGATGTGCAGCAGCCAAGGCCAGCACCTTGTAGGCATTTTTTAAAAAGTAACTGAAATGTAATTGTAGTGATTACTTTTGAGAAAAAGCAAAGTAATCAGTTACTTTCAGAGCAATTGCAATTGTAACGGTAATTACTACTTTTTGGGCAATGTAATTGTAACTGTAATTTATTACTTTTTAAAAGTAATCTTCCAAGCTCTGACAATAATAGATGAGAAAGAACAAGTGATGTTGGTGAGCTTCAGGTGGTGAGCTGAGAAGCAGCAAACATTTTACGATCTGAGCCAAAATCCCTTTGAATTTCAACCACAATTATAAATATGCTTGGGCCTTTCGAACTCCATATGGTAGAACTCCAATGGTACCAAAGAGTAGTCCCCATGTCTATTCTCTGAAAGCAGGCCCAAAGATAGCAGTGAAGCCACTGTAATATAGTGCCTCCAACCCCAATTTCAGAGCCTCTCCAGGAGCATACTGTGGTTAATGACATTACAAGTTGCAAAGAGGTCAAGGAGAATGAGCAGGGTCACATTCCCCCCTTCCATATTCTCTCTCCCTATAACCAGGGTGACCAAAGTAGTTTTAGTGCTTGGCCTGGGCCTGAAGTTAGACTGCAGTGGATCCTGATAATCCTCTGAGTATTTAGAGTTTTCTAGAAGGTTCAGTTCTGGAACTCCTTGCCCAAAGAGATTCATCTGGCCTCTTCTATGTTGGCATTTATGAGGCAGCTGAAGACTGCTTTATTTTTTCAAAAACCTTTAGCCTGAAATATAGTTAAACACAAGAAGATCTCTGCTGGATAAAACGAAAGGCCTGTCTAATCCACATTCTTTTCACCAAGGTGGCTAAATATGTGACTATGGGAAACACACAAGGAAGCCACCAGACCAATAGCTCTCTCCCACTGTTGTTTCCCAGCAACTGGTAATTCAGAGGCATGCTGCCTCTGCCTCATGCTGCAGTAACCTTCTCCTCCATGCATTTGTCTAATCTCCTTTTAGAGCCATCAGGAGTTGGAGATGGACAACACATCTTGATGAAGCAGATTCCATAGTTTAAACCAGGGGTGGCTAACCTGTGATCTTCCAGATGCTGTTGGATTCCAGCTCCTATCAGCCCTTGCCACCATGGCCAAAGGTCAGAGA
Source organism: Rhineura floridana (assembly GCF_030035675.1). Lineage (NCBI taxonomy): Eukaryota > Metazoa > Chordata > Lepidosauria > Squamata > Rhineuridae > Rhineura > Rhineura floridana. The sequence continues at coordinate 117,429,448 of NC_084487.1, read as the reverse complement.
TAATATCTGAACAATATCCAAAGGCCATATGTTAGCCACCCCTGATTTATACCACACAGAGAATGAACAAGGGCTTCCTTTTGTCTGTCCTGAATCTCCTTCTATTCAACTTGATTTGATAAGGGTTATGAGGGAGAAAAATGCCTCAATTCACTATCTCTGCACCACACATAATTTTATATACCTCATCATTTCTTACCTCTCTTATTCACCCTTTTTTAAGCTAAAAAGCTGCAAACATTATAACCTTTCCTCCAGATTGTCAATTATTTTGATTCCCTTTTCTGTCTCTTTCCCAGCTCTACCATATTGTTGTTGAGATGTGGCAAAACAGTATTCCAAGTACAGTCACACCATAGATTCATAGTTAATAATTTTAAGCTGCAGACAGGCTTATTTACCTTTTTGCCTGCTTTCGGTTTGATAATTTTGTACAACAGTACTGCCTTTAACTTTTTTTTTCTTATTTATTTAAACTGCCTCAGCAGTCTATAAACTGAGTATCATCATCATCACCATTACATGTGACTGTAAGATCTGGAGCATCATATATGCCCTTTGGGAGTATGCGGGGGCTGCCCTTTTTAGTTCATCAAGAAGTTTACACATGGAACAAAAAAAAAATCAATAAATAACTGGGTGCAAAGGCAAATTTATTGTAGAAAATAATACTAAGAAGCTCAGAGCATTCAACAGCATCTGCCTCTTCATCAGAAGTTAAAACAGTTCTTTACAAGTTAGAGTTCGATCATGTGAAGGTTCTTTTGCCAAATGGGTAAAATAGTTTTCAATATAAAAAACTTAGTACAAAAGTAAACAGGTCTGAAATAATTCAGCTACATATATGTTGAAGTTCTGAGAACCAGACCACAAACCCCTCATATTAGATCAATCTGACAATAGCTAAAAGTACCCTAACACAAGCATCCTATTTTATTAGTAGCAATGATAGCACAAGACTTAGTTCTCAGATCCCAGAGCCAGTGATCACCAAAGTGATTTTTTTACTTGCCATTCAGTTTCCCATTGCAAAGGAGTAAATAGTGTGGTAAATCATTAAAGAAAGCTCTTAAAAATTGCTTTCCCTCACCCGATTTAATAGCTTGCTAACACATACCACAGATGAAACAGGTTGTCTTTAAGATTTCCTCTTTTTTTTGTTTTTCACTTCTGAGATCTGCAAATGTATCAATGATGACTCCAAAGATGAGGTTCAGGACAATAATGATGACAATGAAATAAAACAGGAGATCATAGATAACTCGAGCAGCAAAGAGGGGTTCCTGAAATGACAATAATGTTTCTATGTGACGCCAAATTTGCAGCCAGCTGAAAAACATTTACTTTGGATCATCCATGTTTTTGTAGCAACTGTTCATGTCAACCAATGGATACAAGGCAGCTGCCTTAGCATGGGTTGTTACATCCTCTTCACTTTATGTGGCTACTATAAGAGAGATTAATAGCAATATGGAAAAGCAAGGAGGACTTGACCATTATTATTATTATTATTATTATTATTATTATTATTATTATTATTATTATTATTATTATCATCATCATCATCATCATCATCATCATCATCATCATCATCACTACTACTACTACTACTACTACTACTACTACTTGTTAGTTGCTTGTTACCCAAAGGTCTCCATGTGACTTACAACACATTAAAAACATAGATATACAATATCCCAATATCAATCAAATCCCATAACAGCCACAGGAAGCTTGGCAGCATGCTAATAACAATCAACATACTCTCAGGCTAAAAATGCCTGGGGAAAAAGGTAACTCTTTATCTAGCGCCAGAAAGATATCAGTGAAGGCACCAGATGAACTTCGCTGGGGAGAGTATTCCTCAGATGGGGAGACACAACTAAAAAAGCCCTCACCCTTGTCACCACCCTCCAAGCCTCATCAGAGGAGGGACTTAGAGAAGGGTCTAAGAATAAGATCTAAGGGTCCAGGTAGGTTCATATTGGGAGCAGCTTTCCAGAAGATATTGAGGTCCTCAGCCATAATGAACTTTATAGGTCAAAACCAGCACTTTGAACTGGGCATGGAAGTGTTCAGGCAGCCAACGTAGTTTTTATTTATTTTTTTAAAAATGTTTTATTATTTATTTTTCTTATATAACATGGAAAAAATTAATACATAGAAATCATTTAAGTATTGTATACTAGGCAGCCAGTGTAACTGTGATAGAATCAGTATTATATGATCTGTTTGCCTCAAATCTGTCAACAGTTGGGCACCCGCATTCTGCACTAATTGAAGCTTCTGAACCTTGAAGTTACCAGAGCATAGATTGCTATAGCCAAGTTATCCCTATCCAGATAGGGTCTTGGTTGGGCCACAGTCTAAGCTGATGGAAGGCACCCTATGCCACCATCAAGTGATAGCAATGGATCCAGGAGAAGCCCCTACAAACCCATTCCTACAAAGGGAGTGTGACCCTATCTAGAGCTCGCCACACACCACTCAACCAGTCAGAGGAACCACCCACCAATAGCATCTCAGTCTTGTCTGGATTAAGCTTCAGTATATTGGTCCTCATCTAGTCCATTATCGCAACCAACCACTGATTCAGCACATTCAGTGTCTCACCTACAGAAGATAAAAAGGAGAAATAGAGCTACATGTCATCAGCACACTGATGACAGCACACTCCAAAACTCTGTATGACCCCACTCAGTGGCTTCATGTAGATGTTAAACAATATGGGGAATAAAACCAACCCCTGTAGGGCTCCATATTGGAGAACCCATGGAGCTGAACAATACTCGATGTGAAGGAACTGGACTTTACTGTTCTTGTGTATATTATGGGATGCTGAGTTTAATATGGGAATCCATCTTTGTATAACCTGCCTAAATAACCTGCCTAAATGACCTGTCTCACTGATCACACAACCTGGCCTGGGGGCTCAAATATCAATGCCATGAAAACTCCACTGCGTATATGAGGAATGGCATATTGCTTGTCCCAGGATGGGAAAATTAAAGGCATTGCTGCTTCCTGCTGCTGGCAGCCTGGGAACAAATACTTCTTGTTGGGTGAATCATGCTGGGCAGAGTCTACACTTTTTTTCATGAAGGAATAGTCATTCTGGAAGTGGGCAGAACAGGGCAGGATCTCATTGTGATAAGGTGTCTGGGAGATAGGCAGAAGCTTGCTGAGCCTGGAAGGAAGGCTTCAAGGAACAAAGGGTTGCTCATGTGCAAGGAATCCTACTGAGGGCTTAGTGAATCTAGAGACTGTTTAGACCAGGGCAAAGGGATTGTATTTAACCAGTTTTATTTTTGCTATAAGGGGGACTATACTGATTTTCCGGAATTTGTTCTGTGTTGGATATTCTGGGTGTCCTGTAATTTCTTCTGCAACACACGTGGTGGCATTTTAGGGCTTTGCATATCTCTTCTCAAGTCTCATATTTTTATTTCTCTTTTAGTAACCTACATAATTGTTTTATAAACCTGGTGTGGTCTCTCTTTCTTTACACTATCCATGTCTGAAACCATTACATCATGCTACCCAAGGAAGGTTTTTACTGTTGTTGTTGTTGTTATTAGGCTGATGAATAAGGAGCAGCCTATAATCAAATCAATCACCCTCCTTAATTTGGTGGCAGCAAACCCTGAAAGGGGGGGAAGGGTGGACAAATACCAGAGGAGTATACGTTCCATTGTGGCTGGATCTCCCTTCCCCAGGTGGCCAGGGACCCAGGATGGCTGGGCGTGGCCATCATACTCACCAAGAACCATCTTCTGGAGTTGGCCATCCATGTAGGAATGGAAACAACAGAATGTGGTGCGCCCAATACCCAACTCAGAAGTTACCCTAGAAGGATATCATGGTTGATGGTAGTGAAAGCCGCTGAGAGATCAAGAAGAATCAACAGGGTCACACTCCCTCTCTTTCTTTCCCTACATAGGTCACTGTACAGGGAGACCAAGGCAGTTGCCGTACCAAAACCAGGCCTGAATCCCAACTGAAAATCTGTTTCCTGCAAGAGTACCTGGATCTGGCTGGCAACCACCCTTGATCTTTCAGATTTTTATTTTTCTACATTAGAGTCTTCTATAGGATGGTATACTTCCTTAGCCCTCCTCATCAGCAAGTTGTCCATGCACATTATGTTTACCTATAGGAGGAGCCAAAGCTTGAGTTACTAGGTTGCAAGCCAGAGAACCAGACTTTGTCTTTAACATTGCCAATTTTTTAATTTACAGAGACTGTGTTGTTGATGTGCCTCCTGCCTGTTCTTTTCCTAGTCTGCCACACCTTCTCCTTCTCACTCTGCTAAACAAGTGGGATTGATATTGCCCTGCAGCATGTGAGGGAGGATGCTGAAGAGGATGACTAGGAAAGGAATGAGGAATGGAAACTGCATAATCTCCTGCTGCATCATTAATGCATAAAGTCTGATCTTCCATTCTGTGAATTGGAACACCTAATTTAAGCGGTCCAAGAAGCCATACCTTTTGGCTTGAAAGTCCCAATCTCAGAGGTGTGGAAGCAGGCCATAGCAAATCAGTGGTGAGGAAAATGCACATTGCTTGGGTTCAGAGGATATCTTTTGTTTATTACTTTGTTCATTCCAGGCATTAACCCTAGCATTAAAACCAGGTGCCAGAATTGGGATGGGTAAGTATTGTTTCAAATTAAACCCTGACGCACATGGTCTTGCAAACTTAGGAGCAACGGAGCAGAAGGAAGGGGAGGGCCCCCAGTGCTTATAATGTGTCAATGAAGTGGTTTCAATCTGGTTCTGGGCCTGGGCTTGGCAGTGTAATACTGTTGGTCACCCTGATGGATGATTTATGCTGGGAGAAGGGCAGGGAGAATGCAGCCCCGCTCATTCTCCTGGACCTCTCTGCAGCCTTTGTTATTGTCAACCATGGCATCCTTCTAAAGTAACTATTGGAGATAAAAACTGCAGGTATTGTGTTTCAGTGACTCCATTCCTAACTGGACAGTCATTTCCATAAGATGGTGCAGGGAACTATTGCTCTGCCCCTGGCGTTTATGCTATGGTGTTCCACAGGGCTCCATTACTTTCTCCCATACTGTTTAACGTCTACTGAGTGAGATCATCTGGGGGGCCTGGAGTGAGGTTTTTTAAAAAATACGCGTGTGACACCAACTCCATTCCTCCTTTTCCAGTAAGAGACCTCAAGAAGGTAAGATAGTGAGAAGGAGGCAGGTTGCATTCCCTTCCCCTAAGCATTCATTTTCATGTAAAGAATAGTCTCAACCCTAAACCCACTTTACATGTGAGCACAGCAGACCCACAGATAAAGTCACACGGCTGCTCTATCACAACTAGTTTAGCCCGAAGATACTAATTTACACTGATAAATTAGTCTGGTGATACATGAAAGTCTATTACATGAATATGGGTATGATCCAGCCAAAGCAAGGCATAGTTTAATTCCCATGGGATTAAAATGCCTTCTCTAAAATTCCTCCTATTAAAATCAAGAGGAATTGAAATGCATATCTATTTGTCTGTCTGTCTATCTGTCTGAGATGCACAAACTTGAAGCTACACCATACAAAATGCTTACATCTTTAGAAGGCTTTCGGAGCACGTCTCCCACTCCTCCACCATTCCTCAGGCCTTGGTTCAGAACTGTCACAATACACATGAGCAGAGTGTCGCATGTCCTCTCAATCCCATCCTCATCAGTTTCTTCATCTGTGGATGCAGCATGTATACATTACACAGGATTCCACTAAGCATGTACTAACAGCAGAACGAGACCACATAGAGAACATATGGCTGCTGCCAAACTGGCAAACCCTCATCACTCCTTCCACTGTTCCCCATTAATGAGTAGTAGAAGAAAATCCCTGATGTAACATCACTGTGTTGAGAATTTGCCCCATCCCTGCAAGCAGTAGCTAACGGAATGGTGTAGGGACAGAGAAATTCTCTATTTGATTATGTCTTTTCTTTTACTAGATGTTACTGTAGAGATTGGAGGGTAGAGTGGAAAGGAGAAGACACATGGCTGTTGCTTTCAGAGGCAGCCATGTGCTCTGCATATCATCTAGTTCTGCCCTAATGAAGCAATGGATACTTGTTTAGTGGAAAACATAAAACGTTTATGGGCATCCTACCTACCTGATTTTAGAGCTGGTATTGTAGCAGTACAGTTCTCGTTTGAACATGTGTCCATCATTGCTGTTAGTCTTGTGGTAGGAACTGTGCCACTCTCTGAGAGAACAAAGATCCAAAAGGATGATTTGTTGCAAAAATATATGCAAAAGCTATCAGCTGACACATTAGAAATTAGAACAGACACAGTCTGGCATTTCACACTTTGGAACCGAATTTGGGTTTCAAATTGTTCACTTGAACAAGTACCTAAACTCAAAATGCTTTGAAAAATCTGTGAATATATTTGTCTTGTTACTTTATTAATTTATAAATATTTCTCCACCTTTGATTTGCTTAATAACAATTATGTAAATAATTTTGGAACACCTAAGCCTTCTATTGTGAACTCTTAATTAACTTTTCTTCTTCTTACAACTATTGGCTTTGAACTCAAACATTGAAATATTGGAAATTAATGGAATTTTAAGTTACTTTGAATTTGTGTTCTGTCCCTGATAAAATCCACAAGCCACCAGATCACTCATTTAATGTCAGAAAAAACAAAAAAGGAAAGAAACCAGAACACCATTGAGGAAGAAAACTAAACCATACATGGTAATGAAGATTTTAGTGTTTCACATTTACAATATAGTACAGGCATTTCACCATTGCTTCAGCCTAAATTGCAGAACTGACATAAAATAGAACTCCTAGTTAGGATGAAATACATTAAAAGCTAGAAAAAACTGCCAGATATGAAAATAATGTCAGTTTAAAAAACCATTAAATTATTCACAAAGGCTGATGAGGACACTGAGCTGAGGCGTCATCTTTTAAAATCCAGAATACTTAAAGGGTTTTCAAGGATAAAAACACTGTTTGATGCTTGTTTGTAAATATGTATGGAGTTGAGTAAAACACTAATTTAACACTTCCAAAGTAAGTAAACAACCTTTATATCAGCTTTATTTTATCAAACACCTATTTTGCCTCATGCATCACAAATCATTTAGGGCATTACGTATGTGTGCTGCAAAGAAAGGTGTGAAGGAGCAAAGTTTGCAAAATGATATTACCCAAATAACACTCCATTATCTACCCGCTATCCTGTTGTCACTGGAACAGCAGTGGTTCTAATCTGGAAAATGGTACTTACCGTGAATTTCTATTTGCAGATTAGGTTGGAGGACATTCTGTAGACAGGATGACGCCTCCCTCTGGATGTGATAGGCAGGGTCTTTAGAGCCTTTGCCTCCTCTTCCAGGGGGTGGAGTCGTCCTGCCTTCCACCCTAAACTGGCAGAGCAGAGAACTCCTCAATCCCAACACAATGTGAAGAATGCACACAATTAATTAGAACACAGCAGAAGAGCAGGAGAAAAACATAGCAGGACACAGACACAAAAACTAAACATGATGTGCATTATTATTATTATTATTATTATTATTATTATTAATAATAATAATAATAATAATAATAATAAATATACCACCCTTCCTCCCAGTAGGAGCCTAGTAAGTATGTAAGACGCAGGCAGAAGCTCTAATCCCCAGATCCAAAAAACTCCAGAGGGTAATGTAGAGGAAGCAGGGGTGGGAAGAATGTCCTCCAACCTAATCTGCAAATAGAAATTCACAGTAAGTACCAATTTCCATTTTTGCCAGATTAGGTTGGAGGACATTCTGTAGACAGAATGTAGCAGAGCACTATGCCATACACGGAGGATTTCCTATGACCCCAATTTAATGATGATCTACCCTCTGGAGAGACAGCCAGTGTGGTTTAGTGGTTAAGGTGTTGGACTATGACCTGGGAGACCAGGGTTCAAATCCCCACATAGCCATGAAGCTCATTGGGTGACCCTGGGCCAGTCACTGCCTCTCAGCCTCATGAAAACCCTATTCATAGGGTAGCCGTAAGTCGGAAGCGACTTGAAGGCAGCACACACACACACACGCCCTCTGGAGAACCTTACTGCCAAAAGCTACATCTGCTGAGGAAAATGAGTCTACCTTGTAATGCTTGATAAATTGTGGGGAGACACCCAAGCAGCTGCCCTACAGAATTCCAAAACTGGGGGAGTCCCTTTATAAGTAGCTGAAGTGGCTGCCCCCCTCAGTGAGTGGGCTGTGATGTCCCCAAGGGGATCTCTGCCTAAGGCCCTATATGCCAGAATGGCGTCTCTCAGCCACCCAGAGATGGTTGAAGACAATGCAACCTTTTGAAGAACCAGAAAATGCAATGAACAGGGCTTCCGGCTTCCTAAACTCCAGCGTTCTATCTTATTGAGATAAAACTGTAATGCATGCCTCACATCAAGATAATGCCATCTGTGCTCCTTATGACATGAAGGATTACAACAAAAAGATGGAAGTGCCACCTCCAGGGACCTGTGAAAAATCAAGTTCACTTTGGGAATGGAAGTCGGACTGGGATGCAGAACAACCGTGTCCTAATGGAAAATGCATTGCTGGGGTCAGAAGAAAGAGCTGCCAACTCAGAGACTCTACATGCAGAAGTGACTGCAACCAAAAACAACATTTTAAATGTCAACAACTTAAGCTCACAAGTGAGAGCCAGTGTGATGTAGTGGTTAAGGTGCTGGACTGCGACCTGGGAGACCAGGGTTCGAATCCCCACACAGCCATGAAGTTCACTGGGTGACCTTGGGCCAGTCACTGCCTCTCAGCTCAGAGGACGGCAATGGCAAACAACCTCTGAATACCACTTATCATGAAAACCCTATTTGTAGGGTCACCATAAGTTGGGATCGACTTGAAGGCAGTCCATTTCTATTTCTATTTTTCTAAGCTCACAAACTGCCAGGGATTCAAAAAGAGAACCAGTTAAAGCAGATAAAACCCAATTTAAATTCCAAGTCGGAAACCTGTGAACCACATGGCGTGAAATCAATATCACCCCTTTAATGAACCTCCTATAAAGGTGATGCGAGGACAAAGACTCACCTCCCCACAAGAAAGTACGCTGCTTCACGTCACTGCCTGTCTCTGAATGATGTTAACACTTAAACCCCTATCAACTCTGTTCTGCAAGAACTTAAGGAAATTCTTAATATCTTTCGAGAGGGGGTCCACCTCAGTCTGAGCACATCAACTAAGAAAGGCCTTCCAAGTGATACTATAAATTCTACTGGTAGACGCTCTGCTAGAATCCAGCAGGTTGTCCAGTGCAGACCCCAAGAAACCCACATTCATCAGCCAGACCCTCTCAGCCTCCAGGCTGTTAGATGGAAGAGGTCTGGCTGAGGATGAACCATTGAGTCCTGGATCAGAAGATCAGGTTGAATGTGAAGATGCCAGGGGTCCTGGACTGACAGGTTTAACAGATCTGGGAACCAAGGGCATTTCGGTCAGAATGGAGTGATGAGGATGACCTCCGCTCTGGAATGGCAGATCTGCCTGATCATACACTGAAGAAGACTGAACAGGGGAAAGGCATAAAGCAGCCCCTTGAGCCAGTCTGTCTCCAGAGCATCTGTCCCGCTGGCCTGTGGACATGGAAGTCCAGAGAAAAACCTCTTCAACTGAGTATTCAGGGGCGAGGCAAACAGGTCCAACACTGGTGGACCCCATTTTGCTGTGATTTGCTGAAACACCTTAGGGTTCAATTGCCATTCCGCCTCCACAATGGCTATACAGCTGAGGTAGTCTGATGCCACACTGGAGACTCCTGCGAGGTGATCCACTTTGATCAATGCAACGTTAGTCTTAGCCCATTGAAGAGACGTTGTGCTTTGGCTATAAGGCCCTTGGATTGAGTGCTGCTTTGCTTTTTATGTATGGTTTTGCTGAAGTGTTGTCTATCCTGATGAGAAAATGCACTCCCAAGATCCTTGGACACAAAGCGTGCAGCCCCAGTCAGATGGCCCACAATTCCAGGACACTAATGTGAATTTCCATTTCTGTCATGGGCTACATACCACCTGGGACCCTATGTGGACTCCCCAACCTAAGAGACTGGCATCTGTTGTGACAACCAGGTGACATAGCTCCTCCAGATCTGCCCCCACAGAAAGACATCATGGTGCCATCCATCATCTGAGGTCCTTCTTCAAGAAAGGGGGTACCTCCAATGCCAACCATCTCTGCTGGGCTATGTGTGTTTGAAAAGGTAGGAGGAAGTGTTGCAGAGCCCTTGAGTGGAACTCTGGTGACTGGATCAGATCATATGAAGAAACCATCAGGCCCTCTGGATGATCCAAGACCCTCAGATCCATATGGTCTGAGTTCAGAACCTGGAACAGCACTGTCTGCATTGATGAAACCCTCTCTGGAATAAGGGACATTTGAAACTGAGCCATGTCCAATAGAACCCTCAGATGGGTGATAATCTAGGATGGGTACAATGAGCTATCCTCTCAATTCACAACAAACCTTAGATCCGGAAGGCAGTTCAGGGTGACCCTTTGTGTTCTTCGTGCAGTTGTCCTCCGAGGGAGCATGAACCAGAATGTCATCGAAATAGGGGTGCATTCAAACGCCTTTGGTTCAGAGATGAGCCAAGATTGCCACCAGCATCTTGGTGAAAACCCTTGGTGCTGAGGAGAGACTGAAGGGCAACACCCAGTAGTGTCTGCTGTTGTAATTGAATCAAAGAAACCTCCTGTGGGCCAGCCTGATAGGAATGTGGAGATACGCCTCGGAGAGATATATTGAGGTCATCCAATCCCCTTTTCTTAGTGCTGCAATGATGGGCCTCAAGGTCTCCATTTTGAAACACTTTCTTGTGACCCATCTGTTGAGCTATCTGAAGTCTAAGATGGCCTGAATGTCTCAGTTATTTTTGGGAACTAAGAAAAAAACTGAATAGACCCCAGATCTCTGCATCGAGGCTGGCACCAGTTTTATGGCCCATAACTCCAAGAGGTACAGGTATCTCTGGTGCTTCTCCGGTCTCCACAACTGAGCAATTGGAACAAACAGATTGTGTGGGAGCCACTTGAATTCCAGGGCATATCCCTGTGACACCATTTCCAGAACCCACCTGTCTGAGGTGATGCCACCCCAGGTGGGCAAAATGAATCAGTCTGGCCCTCACCAGAAGCTGTCCCGGTCTCAGTTACCATCACACTAAGGTGGACTTCTTTCCACCCCTCTGAACTGGGCAGAAGGAAAGTTAGAGTAAGAAATCTTGGGAGGAAAATGACTGCTTCACCTGGGGCCTGTAAGATTTAAACCCTCTGGGTTTGAAAAACTGCTTGGAGGGATGAAAAACTGGTTTTCTTTCCCTTTCCATTCCTCCTTTTTGGCCAGTGGAAGTGCCTTCTTCTTGTCCTTTGTTTCAACAAGGTGAGCTTCAAGTGGACCCCCAAACAGTTAATTAGACCCTGAAAAGAGTAGACTCACAAGATGGACCTGGGAGGATGCATCCACCTCCCATTGTCTCAACCAAATGTTCCGGTGTGTCACTGTGGTGGATGCCATAGAACATGCTGCATACTGAAAGTCATTGGAGGATGTGTCAGCAGCTATTGCCGAGGCAAGAGCAATCTTTTTAAGGGCATCCTTCACCTTCTTGGGAATATCAGTCCTAGATCCCATTTTTTCTGTCCACGTGAATGTGGCCCAGGAAAACACAGAGGCTGTGGTGGCCACCCTAAACATCACCGTATCAAGGGCCCCTCAATGCTTTTGTCACATGGATCTTTAGGTTCCTCCCTCCCCTTCTGAGGGGATGACTGAGGAGCAAGCTAAAGCCACCACCAGCAGGTCCACAACCAGAAAATGCAACTGCTGCATCATCAGGTCTGATAAAGTATAATGCCTCTTGGTCAGCTTAGAGACCAACTTGGACTGGAGTTGGCCCACTCAGCCTTCCTGGCTATGTCAAATTGTTGCAGAAAGGGAACCTTTAAAGGGGCTGAAGCTGCAGTAGGAAAAGCCTCTTGGCCCCCAATGTGCCAGACAGCGGAGAAAACATGGCAAAAGCCTCCCCTTCCTCAGCCAACTGTAAAACCCGGTGCGTCTTGGCTAAAAGTGGTAGAAAAAATTCCAATGAGAAAAGGCCAGGTTGTGATTGTACCACCTCCACTTCCTCACCTGAAACCCAGGGCCGGATTAAGCTGAGGAGGGCCCCTAGGCTGATTGGTGTTTGGGGGCCCCTTCTCCCTACCTTTCCACTTTTTTTGCGGCTGCATGCACTGCGCTCACAGGTTTGCCATCAATCAAGATGGTAGCCGAAGTTTCCCTAAGGGGCTGAAGCCTCTGCCGCTATCTTGGTTGATGGCAGCAAAGCACGCGTGTAGCACGCATGCGTGCCATCAACCAAGATGGTGGCAGAGGCGTCAGCCCCTTAGGGAAATCTTGGCCACCATCTTGATTGATGGCAAACTGCAAAAAACAGCTGAGAAAAAGGTAAGCGAAGCGGGGGGATGGTGGGCGGTTTGGAAGCTCTTGTCCCGCAATATATTATTTTAGCCAATGTGTCCAGAGAATATATCCAAAAGTTCTCCCCCTCAGTCACTCTCATTGGCACCACATGGCCTGAACCTGGAGGACAGTACCAGCATTATTTAGCTTCTGCAAATGAAGTCCCTCTGAGCATTCCATCCTCAAAGCTCTATAACTGCCACCTTGGTAACAGCATTTGTATGTTAGCAGCTGATGAAGGCAGAAGCCAAAACATTTTGGTAGAACAATAAAAACCTCTGTTTTGTTAATCACACTTACGTGCATATATTTTTAGGTGATTAATGGAATCCTTATAGGTATCCACAGCAAGCTTGGGTGAAGTTCTGTTTGTTGCTTTCAAATGGAAAAATGAAAAGATATCAGAGGAAAAAGGAATCTGATCTTAACGACCATGAGGGGGCCAAACTTAAAAACCCAATGTAAAAAAGGAGAGGATTCCATCTGTAGTCTGGAGGGACAACTCCTCCCGTTGGAAGAAGAGGCAAAGGACTCAAAAGATACTGCCTATCACATCCAGAGGGAGGTGTCATCTTGTCTCCAGAATGTCTTCCAACTGAATCTGGCAAACTAATCATACACCACAGTAAAATCCTGAGGAATATGTTTTACTAGTAGGAGCAATACCTGCAATAGGTGTTCTGTTTTTCAGTCTTTCCACCTCCATAATGAAGTCATCTTTCAAGAACAAGAACCCAACAATGGAGAAGAGGTAGACAAGGATGAGGGCTAGAACTGCAGTCAGGATAATGGAGCGTCCATTCCGTGTAACACTTTTAATTACGTTCAATAAAGTCTCCTCTCTGTACACCAAGTCAAATAACTGGGAGAAAACAATACACAAAAAGGAAAGTGATCACCATAATGGAACATATAGCTTCTTTAAAGGGTTGCCACCTGAACTCAAGGAATGCATTGATGCAGTCGTTTTCAAACTCTGATCTGGGGAATCCTGGGGTTCCTTCAAAGCTTAGGTTTCTCATTGAGAAGACCAGAAGACAGCTTGCCCACCAATATCTATCCTTCCTATGTGCAGCCATATGTCTGCTGAGTGTGTTCTAGGATGCATTCTCAGTTGAACTGAGTAACGTGGAGGCCTAGCAGGTTAGTGCTTTGCATGTACAGTACTTGAAAATCACTACATTAGAGGAATAAGCAACATGCTGATTTCAGGGGGCAGCATCCAGAGCTGGCCTAAGACATTTTGCTGCCTGAGATGAAGCAGCAAATCCCTGATACCTACCCACCTCAATCCTGAGGAAGAAAATATCACAAGCACCTCTCTATGGGAGTAAAAATACAATAATAAATTAAATAACAATTTGCTACTCTTACAAGACACCCAAAATCAGCTGCTGAAGGCAACCCCTGCATTCTAGACTAACAAGAAGACTGGCCCAAGCAGTGTCTACGAATGCCTGATAAGATAATGAGACCTCCTATTTTCACACATTGAAATGCAACCGATAGCTTGCTCAGTCACTTGCTAATTCCCCTGTGCAGAGCAACCTGAATGGCTCTAGTGACATAGCCAAATGGAATATCTAACTTGGTGTGTTCCTAGTTAAATTGCTGCTGTGAAACAATTGCAGTAAATGATGATAGCGGTTCGTTCCTTAACATGGTTGTGTTCCCAGGGAATCTCAGCACTCCTGTATATAAATATATATATATAGGAGCTGGCAAATATCCCAACTAAATGAGGAGCATAGTATTCCTGAGCACTTCTTACCATGTATAGGGCATTACAGAATCCTGACAATCTCATTGTTTTCATTTGTTTTAAAGGAACAAACATCTAGCCCACATTGTTTCAGACATTAGTTTGTAGGGGAGTGTTGAAAATTATTACGTACAGGCAAATGATTAAAAACAATGAGATGAGTAAAAACAAGACAACACATTCTTTCTGACAACTTACATAATTCATTCTAAAATCATCAAGGTTTTCTCAGGCCTGACAATTTTTTTTAACACTGAACATTTCAGATTATGAATATTGTAGAAGAAGTGTAACATGTGCACAACTACAAATTTGGCACACACCATGTTCATTAATACTATATTCAAATCATGTAAATTATGCAAACTGGTAGGCAGATTACAGTCACATATATGCAAGTGTAACATGCACATCTCTTATCTTCCTTCTAGCAGATACTTAACTTTCTGACATTATGAAGACATCTAGATCCAGTCTTGAATTGTTAACTCTGTGCATGCATATAAATTCATTGAAATAAATAGGTTTAAACCTACCCATGTGGGATTGTGGCCATGAACATGCTGGGCCCATAACCCGTGTTGCAGCGCGTGTTGATACCGAACAGTGCAGAGGCACTGGCGCAGGTCCGAACCGGAATAATGCAGGCCAGGCAAAGTACTTTGTAAGAGTCTTTTACTGACACTAAAGTTAGCAAACACAGTCCTCCTTCCATACAAACTTTCCCCCACACCAGAGCTGCCTTGAGTTCCCTTCTTATCTCAGTGGCTGCCCTTGTCAAAACATCTGCTGACCTTGGCAGACCTGGCACACTCTCTTGCTCTGCTTAACTCTTTTGCTTCAGGTTTCCAGAGCCTCTTTCTGTGAGCCACACAGAACACATTACAGGCCAACAGAACAACACTGAAAAAGGGATTAAAATTGCAAGGTACCGTATATTCCGGCGTATAAGACGACTGGGCGTATAAGACGACCCCCAACTTTTCCAGTTAAAATACAGAGTTTGGGATATACTCGCCGTATAAGACTACCCCTCTTCCAACACACACCAAATAAAAATTAAAAAAACATCAGATTTGATTTCAATATGGTAATTTTAATTCAAATGCTTATGACATGCAGGTACTTAGCAGGAAAACTGTCACTTACAAACATAAGGCTGTTTGTCATCAAACATGTAAACATAAAACAGTGCAAGTGGATTAAACTTTTTCTAATTCACTCTAAAGCTGAAAGGAAGGATAAGACAATAAACCCATGGGAGCTGCCATGCTGTTTGTTTTCTAAGCTGACAACCAAACAGTTTCCCTTTAAAAGCCTTCAAAATCCTCCTGTTCGTCATCTGATATCATAAGTACATCAATGACATCTTGTGATACATTTGTAAGGCAGTCATCGTATGGATCGAATTCCGTATCAAATGGTGTGGTCTCAGCTTCGGCTTCCTCTTCATCTTCCCACAAGTAGTCGTCCTCCATACCATCTAATGAATTTGATATGCCACACTTCTTGAAAGACTTGATTACTGTTTCTGCATCAATATCATTCCAGGCTTTTATGACAAACTTGCACAAAACATCCAACTGTGGAGCACGCATGTTTCCTCCTTTTGTGAATGACTTTTCGCCGCTAACCATCCATTCATTCCATTGTTCTCGAATGCGATCTTTAAATGGCTTGTTTAGGCACACATCCAGTGGCTGTACCAATGATGTCAATCCTGCAGGAATAACTGCCGCATCTGTGTTTAGTCTTGCAAGCCTTTGCTTGGTGCTGGGAGTTAAATGAGCCCTGAACATATCCCACACCAGTAGACTACGTTTTTGAATAAGTCCACCTGGTCGCCTGCTCCATACATTATCAAGCCATAGCTTTACCCCTTCTTCATCCATCCAGCCTTTTTTATTCACATGTACAAAACAACCAACAGGGAACTTGAGTTTCGGCATTGTTTTTCTTTTAAAAATAATCATTGGTCTCAGTTTGGCGTCATCAGCTGTGCATCCTAGTACCACTGTAAAACTGGACTTCTCATGTCCTGTTGTTTTAATTAAAATTGTTTTTTCACTTTTTTGATGGACAGTTTTATTTCCAACCATATCAAAATTCATTGGAGTTTCATCCATATTTCCAATACTACTTAACGCATAGCCATGTTTAGTGCACTGTTGTATTACATATCAATGGAAACTATTTACTTTGCTATCAAGATCTGCAGGTAATTTTTGGGCAACTTTCGTCTTTTGCCTCAGTACCATATTATGCCTTCCCATGAACCTAGTACACCAGGATACAGTGGCCTTAAATCTGTTGCTGTGATCTGGGTTAGATTTGGCCCACTGAAGTGCAAACAAACGTATTTTATTTCGTGTCACTACATAACTGTTTTGGCGATGCTCATTCACCATGTCTACTACATGTTTTTCGAGTTCTGGCCAATGTGGGGTGCCTCTTCTTAATGCACACTTACCCCTTGGCATACTCTTTAATGCTTTTTCATTTGCTTTCCAGTCCCGAACCATCTTTTCTGTTACTCCATATTGTCTTGCAGCAGCGCAGTTATTATGTTCCATGGCAAAGTTTACAACTTTAAGTTTGAAACTGGCTTCATATTTCTTTCTTCTTGCTGGTGGAGCCATGATGGGGTTTTGACTGTTGGACATTTGTATACTGTACTGTATGTACTGGTGCTATACTGTATGAACAGGTACAGATACTGGTGCTGTACTGTACAGAGCTTGGAAAAGTTACTTTTTTGAACAACAACTCCCATCAGCCCAATCCAGTGGCCGTGCTGGCTGGGGCTGATGGGAGCTGTGTAGTTCAAAAAAGTAACTTTTCCAAGCTCTGACCCAGCATACAATATTATAAAATTATTTAGCCTATGGTGCTTTTGAGAAAAGCTGTAGTTACTTTGTTTTTACACAAAGAAATTTCTTTAGATTTACAAACATCCCCTGATGAAAGCCCTGGTTGGGCTGAAACGCGTTGGGCAAGTTCCAATACAGATTTATACAATAAAAACCATTTTGAAAATTTTTTATCTCCCTGATCTTGTGTGGCATTTTGGGGTTTCCCCCCCCCTTTTTTTTGCCAGCATACAACAACCAGCCAATCACTGGTTGGTTGTTGTATACAAAGCCTGCTTGGATTGGTCAGCTCTCCGTCCAACCCAAACAAGAGCCAGCAGCAATGGTCCAAAACAACGCGGGCCGCGGCGACACAGCAGCACCCGAGCCCAGGCGAATGACGGTGGGCGGCGCCGCAACCGCTTGCATCCGGGCCACAACCCAGAGCGGCAGCACCCGAGACCGCGGCGCCAAAGGCCGCAAAAAGAACGCGGCACCCCAAGCCAGCAGCGACCACACACACCCGCACTCCTCTCCACTCCAGCAAATGATGTCATCAGCGGCACAAGTAAGGTGGGGTAATAAGTTTAGACGACACCCGGCGTATAAGACGACCCCCAACTTTGGAGAAGATTTTCCGGGGTTAAAAAGTCGTCTTATACGCCGGAATATACGGTATTATGGTAATTATCATGAAACAAAGTCATGATTTGTTATGATAGAAATGTCATGTCATCCTGCCTTTTACACTCAAAGCAACTCAAATAATACATTTTCTATGAAATTTCTAGGCCAATATTCAGTCATGTAAAATAGTTTTAAACCATATTCCTGATTTTGTGGATTTCTTTTATTATTTTATTTGCAATCATATTAAGAGGTACTGTGGCAAAAACTCAACTGCATTGTTGATATCTTGAGGTAGAGGTCAACATAGAAACTGGGGCATGTGACTCGGCTGAACATGGCGTTTCCCACATGCAGCAGATAGTGTGCCTGGGGCACTGTACAGCCAAGCACGTTGGGCGTCATACTAATTTCAGTGGGAGAGATTTAAGCAACAAGCTAGCATTGGCTCCGAAGTGCTTGGTATTGGCTGGATTGTGCCACAGTTTTTGAGCTTTGCCAATTACTTATGCCCAGTTAGACAGGTGAATACTGCACACACTCATATCCCATGTTGTGGCAAGCACACTGGTTACTGATTAGTTTCCAGACCTGATTTAAAGTACTGGCCTCAACCTCCATGGACTGGAATCTATATTTAGAAAGCCCTGATCTATTAAGTGTTGGCTATTAAACCGAGGAAGCAGAGGTTAAATTTCCACAAGCGAGCTACGTGGATTAGAAGCGAAAGTTGGCAGAGCTCGAGCCATCTTCAAGGACACGTTGCTATGCAACCTAGGCTCGGGCAGCTGGCCTTATCTATATAGAGGGCCAGCAGACACTTGCAGAGTGTGGGGGTCGAGGAGTTTGTACAGAGAGAGAGCTTGTGATATATTCTATTGTCAGTAAAGTGACTCTTAAAACTTATTACTTGTCTGGCTCATTGCTTCAAATGGCATCTAGCCTGTCACTATACTGTTCTGCATCCTAGGCATCTGCTTGCGCCAGATACAACATCCAACATTAAGGTCTGGCTGAAAGTTCCAAGATCATACACTTGGATAAGTGAGATCAGAAAAATGGTAAAACACATTTTTAAAAAGTCACCTTTGGAGGTTAATCCACAATCATGGGCCGTTTCAACCTTGTTTTATGTTAGATATTAAAACAATATTAACATTTGTAGGATTTTTTTGTATAGTTTTATTTATAATTTTGTGTGTGGGTGACTGCTTGTTCTTAGCTGTCTTGAATCTTGGAAGAGGTTGGATAGAAATATTTAAATCAACAAGTGAAATTATAACAAAGACCATCTTCCATATGGATTTGTATCATAATGTGGCTACAAAATGGCCAGGAGAAGATCACAACAATCCACCATGAGTCACAAAGTTTTCTTAGGCATACAAGATTAAAAAGAGGAAGAAAACATGCCAAAATAAAAAGTGTCTAAAATGAGGAACAAAAATGGGGATTTCAAATATTTCCACTGTCCAGAGATTACTGTAGAATGCATATATTAAAGAAGCATGAATGAATTATTGCCAGCTGACATGCAAGTCAGTGACTACATCCACACTAATCTGAATGCTCTAGGAATAATATTTTAAAATCATTTTTTGCAGTCAGTAAGGGATGCAAAATATGAATAAATATGAAGGAATAAGGTTTGTTGTCAATACACCATCTTCTGCAACACTCCTAGGAGGGCCATGAGGTTATGTAAGAATCTGACACTACATTCTTTTCCATAAGTTTCTGGTTCTCATGGCTGGCGTATCTTGTGGCTTACAGGTCTTAAATGTGTTGAATGAGTGCATGCAAAATTTGAAAAAACTCTTGTGTGAAAGTGCCTTAGATCTAAGACTATATTTTATTAAATAGAAGAACCATAAATGAAAATAAGCCCATTAAAAGCCTCATTTGAGAAGAGAGTGGTTTCCCAAAAGCTTGTAGGAGAAAAAAGTTGAGGCAGTGAGCAATTCTGTCCCATTATATATATATAAATAGACTTGCTCTGAAATGTGCATTCCAACATCTCACGAACACTAAAGTGTGTGCAGGGGGAGTGATTTTCAAGTGGTTTGCTGCTTTACAGAATGTTCTGGAACATCTCTGACTGCAAATGAGCATATTAAAAAAATGGAACTAGATAGAGCAAGTCAAAGGAGGAGATGACCTCTGCACGGTTCAGGGGAAAAAAAGTAAAGTAACACTGGAGTACAGGTGTTTTAATCAAGTAATAGCCAGTAATATAATAACTAGGCCTATTTACAATTACATTATTATGAATGTATAATCAAAACTTGAAATGCAGAGGCAGTCAAAGCAAAACAGGAAGCTTTTAGCTGTACGGTAACAGAAGCAGCAGCTTAAATGGCTGTAGCTAGTCTGATCTCATGGCAGGCAGACAGTATCTGCTATGCTATCAGATATGGCTCTGCAGCTGTTATGACTGCACAAGAGGGACAAAGGAGACCCTGCTGTCTCTGTGCCCTCTCCAAAGTCACATAGCTACTCTTATGTAGCATAAACTAGGCCATGGGAAAGGGTGGAGAAAACTGCCAATATTGCTACAGCACTGATGGATTCTGCTACATCAGGAATGGGCTGAGTCAACTTTTAGCAACAGCAACAATGGTCAGATCCTATAATAGAGAGACTGATACTATTATGATCTAATACTACAGTGATTTTGTGTTAAAATATCCACAGAGATGCTTTTCATGCACATGCATTGTGTTCTACAAAAAAATACATGCTGTAAATAGAGGTGAAGAATACAAATAAGCATAACCTGGTTTGAGTTCTTGTTTAAAGGATGAAGATGGAATATAAGTTTAAACAATGATGACAGTAATACTTGTATTACTACTATTCCTATTAATCATCAGTAATGAAATATAAACATATAAGGTTTAGAGTTGCAATTTAAATCCAGAATGGCCTTATTAAAATCAGTGAAACTGCTAAGGATTTTTACCCCCCATAAGCCAATAAGGGATACTTCCTTATGGTCTTTACATGAACACCTGACTGAAGTGTACACCTAAAATGTAACATGTAAATGTGACCAACAATGTTTACAAACACATGTGTCATACTAATACACTTAGTCAGAATGCCAGCATTGGCTGCTATTGCCTGCTGAGCTGCACAATCTGAGAACTGGGAACTGAGATCTAACAATTGCTCCCTGTGGTCTAGTGGCATTATATACAGCACACTTTGGCACGATATTCAGGAAGCGCTCATAACCAGATGCTCTGTATTTCCCATTATGGCAATATTTGCCCCTCTCCAGGGATATACTCACCAGAAAGCTGTAAAAGAATTCGTGCACACAGAGGCCCAGCATACAGACAAGAACATAGGCAACATGGTAGAGAAATGCCATATCCATAATGACCGCTCTGTATCCACGGGTGAACGTGCCACGATTCCCAACGAAGCTCACCAAAAATACAATCTTATTACAAAGCTGGGGGAGGGGGGGAACAACATGGACAAAATTTACTATATCTCAAGAACTTGAGCCATATGTCCTTAGAATACCATATTAAACAATAGAGAACATTTACAAAAAAAAATAGTTGATAAGCCACCAAGTTATTATCTAATGCATATGCACCAAGCACAATCAAGACTTACTACTTCATTCAACACTGGAAATGAGAGGTACTGTGTCTCTTGCTTGCTTGGGATTAGCAGTTTGACCTGAGAACCTCAGCTGTTCATTCCAGATGTTTAAGTTGGGTTGTGGTTGACAGCTAATAAGACATCTTATTTCCTGCTGCGGTCAAGATCAAGAGCCCTTCTCAGCAAGCCACCTAATACCAGGTCAGACTATTTGTCCATCTAGCCCAGCATTGTCTACCCAGTGTAGGAAACCTTTGGACCTCCAGATGTTGCTGAACTACAACTCCCATCATCCCTAGCCATTGGCCATGGTTGCTGAGGCTGACTGGAGCTGTAGTTAAGTAACATCTGGGAGGGGGAAAGGTTCCCCACACCTGGTCTACTCTGACTGGTAGTAGCTCTTGTGGTCTTTCCAATCACCTGCTACTTGTGGATCTTTTTAACTGGAGATGCCAGAAACTGAACCTGGGACCCACTGTATGGAAAGCTTGTGCTCTGTCACTGAGCTATGCTTCTCTCAGCCCTTCTGCTCCCTGCGTGAGGTTAGGCCAGCTTCAGTCTTCTCTTTCAAATTCCACCCTTTCCAAGTCAGCCTTCCACCACTCTTGCCCCTCTCTTGCTTTTAAATGTCCAGGTTTTCTTCCAAGAGAGTGAAGTGCCCCTAGATAGGCAGGGCTGGGACAGCATCAAGAGGTGCATGAAAAATGGTAAGGGCCACAGTGCAGCTCAGCAAAGAACAAATGTCTGGGTTGTAACTGTACATGACGCACAGCAGTGCCTTACAAAAGCTCAGAGGCCATCTCCTGGGCAGACTTGGTGCTCCAATGCTAGGGGGTGGAGGTGGGCAAGATTTTCAGGATGTCATTTTCCTCTCCAACAGTCATGGAAACTGTCCCCTATCTTGGTAGAGTGCACCAGGAGCAGAAGCGGCTCACCCAGTGAGGCAGAGCTGTAATGCTAGTTTTTCTGGCAAGTATGTCATTGCCGCTTACCAGGAGCAAGGGGGGCCGAGATGGTGAGGAGGTCTGCATGGTGCAGGCACAAAGGCAAGGGCACCAGATCAGCTCTGCTGGTGTACTTGCACTGTGCTGACCTTCTCGACACCTCGCTGCTTCCCCTCTTCCTCCTAGTAAGTAACATTGACACACCTGCCGGAATGGAAGCGCTGAGGCTCCGCTCCACCAGCCAAGCTGCTTTTGACTACCAGCAGCATTGCATCATGGGAGTACTGGCTGCACCAGGAGCAGCACTGGCAGCTAGAGCAGCTTCTGTGTCAGTTAAAGAGCTGGTCAGGCAATTTTACAGATGCCAGTTGAGCCAATGGGAAGAGAAGCATATCCCAGCTTAATTCCAGGGTTTTAATTAGCCCTCCATACTGAAACAGAAACAAGTCTGATTTTTCATCATGGAAGAGCAAAGAGCCGAAGTGCTTGGACAAAGTAGGCCTAGAAATGTAGTTTCAACCCAGATGTGTTCACCCTTGCCTTGGCTTAAAATCAAGTTAATGAGGCTTAAAATTAAACAGATTATTTGTACAGTCTACTGCCTCAGTTTTTCAGCTGTGTAAGATGAATGTGGAAAAACAGATAACCAGCCATGCATATATATAACGTGTGATATTTTCAAGTCCACTTAAATGGGTTTTTAAGGACTTACATTAGCATTGCCGAGAAGGATCAATGTAGGCCCAAGGCCAATAGTATATATGGACCTGAGCATTACGGACACCAGAAATGGGCGAATGCCAACAGGTTTAGGGAAGAAGAAAAGCAGCGAGGTACAGATGGCCACTGCTATCCAGAGAAGAACTGAAAATAATGGAGACAGTGTGCCTAGGAAAAAAAACATGAGAAAAAAAGATCATTACACCTTTTTAATGTAAGAACTGTACCACTGTTTCAAGACCAGTGTTCTGTCCAACTCAACATGCATAGGAAGAAATATACATATATAGCTATACTTATTCATCCATAATAGCATAAAAGTGAGCAAGATGGCAGATGAGATGAGCACTCCCTCCTGTGCTTTTACACAGCATCTTGATCTGCAGGTATTAGCAGTTGATAATTTTTTCTCCATGCAGCAAAATGCTTCATATGCTGATTTCTCAAAACCAAGATGTGATAGAGGCACTAAACAGGCTGCCCCCCACCCTCAGTTGAGTACAACTCAGTACAGTTTATTATTGAACCATCACAGACCCAATACACCTGTTGGGTACCAATCCTATTGATAAAGGATTATGGGTTGCAAGCCTATAATTTACCTTGGAGTATGTTCTATTGAACTCAGTGTGGCCTACTTCTGAGAAGACATGTATGTGACTGAATTGTAACAGTGCAATCCAATGCAAGTTTACTTGTAAGTAAATCCCACTGTGTTCAATAAATGTCACTGAGCTGGCTCAACACATCACATTAAGAAATAAACCATGGCTGACTGTGAATAAGCCACATGCTACTAGATGCTGTTCAGTTGCTCCTGCTTTGTTCCGCCCTGCCTGGACCAGAGAGTAAGGATGGAAAGGTCTGCCAATTTTGGCTCTCTCAGTTTCCCATTTTTCCAGTCTTAAATTCAGTTCTCCATATTTCTGCAGGAATTTGCAATTTTTGTAAAAAAACACACACCCTCATTAAAATTCTACAGCATTTTAGTGTTAATTTCTCCTAATAAACACATTTTATAGGCAGTTTAACTAATGTACATATTTTTGCAAACAATTTCTCATCATATAATGCATTTATGTATATTATTTTCACTCATATTCATTTTTATGCAGTTTCCCCTAACATGCATTTTTGTAAACATTGTTTGGTTGGCGAAGTGCATTGCAAAATTCTGATACGGGCAAATTTCGAAGGATGTCTCTGTTTAGGTTCTCATATTGTTTTGGAAAGTGAAAATATGACAGATTCAGCTTGAAATGTGAACTGAATCAAATTTCTCGCCCATCTCTAGCAGCGAGACTCAAACTATGAGGCTTGGGTTATGTACAGATCAGTGCTTGTGATACATTCCTCTCCTAAAAAGCCATCAGTGGCAGCAAAGGTTTCTTCTTGGCTTACAGCTCATGCTTGTTTAGGCAGAAAAAAAGCACTGATTCACACATAACACTAAGCCAAACCTTGTGGTATGTTTCTCTCAGCTCTAGACAGGGCGGAGTGACTGAACAGCATGCACCAGTCCACTGCTCATTCATGGTAAGTCAGGAATGAGGAATCTCAGGGCAAGGGGATGAATGTAGCCTAGCCTTCAGGACTCTCCCCAGTCCATGCCCCTTCCAGTCTACACCCTGTCCCCAGGCTACTCCCCTCAAGAGCCTTGGCCCACACCTACTTCTGCTTTTGCCTGGCTGGAAGGCGTCCTTGAATTGTGATAATCCCTCTTCCTTGCCTGGAGAGAGGATGGAGAGATGTGTGTGGGTATATTTAGAAGCTTCTGACTTCTACAGCACAAAGGTAAGTGTCACATCTTTGCTCCATCCACTTTTGCCTCTATCCCCCCCCCCGGCATGTGGCCTCCTAGGAGGCTCATCGTGACGGAGTGCAGCACCTAGGATGAAAAAGATTCCCTATCCCAGCAGTAAGCCATGGTTTATTTCTTATTGAGACTTGCCATGGCATATGAAATGGGCCACTGCGTCCAGTGGTGTTTACCCCTTAGTTAATTCTCTCTTGGGATTGCAAGGTAAGGCTGTGATCCTATGCACACCTGGGAGAAAGCCCCACCAAACACAATGGGATTTTTATTTCAGCGAATGTGCATGGGATTGTGCTGTAAATTGACTTTAAAAAAACCTGAAGAAAATCAACACCTTGCTTGTTTGTTAACAACAAACACTGTCAACATTAAATCTGCCCAGCCCAGGCCCCATGATGGGTCAATTTAGCTGAAGCTTCACAACATGTGAGAATATTCCAACAGGGTTGTCAAATCACATGGTTTCATCAAGGACTGCCCATTTATTTTGGTAAGCTCTCATTGCCAAATAGTGAAGAAAAAGTGAGATAAATTGAACCCATCAAACCATAAATATTCACTGAACCACTACTAAGAGAAGTCAACAACTGGTGTGAAAAAATAATAGGGTTGCCACCTATTTTATTCTCCACCTGGGCAGTATGAGAATTGAAGATTTATGTTCTGTCTCTGGAGCAACTTTTGATCAGGCAATCACAATCCAGCAGCCTTTCCCAACTAGTGGGCCACCAGATGTTGTTGGACCACAATTCCTGTCTTTCCTGACCATTGGCAATGCTGGCTGAGGCTGATGGGAGTTGTGGTCCAGCATACTTTTCCCCAGTGTAAATTATGCTGTCTTCCTATTATTTGGATTGCTCTAACACAGCCTTTCCCAACCAGTGTGCCTCCAGATGTTGTTGGACCACAATTCCCATCTTTCCTGACCATTGGCAATGCTGGCTGAGGCTGATGGGAGTTGTGGTACAACAACATCTGGTGGCCCACTAGTTGGGAAAGGCTGGCCTAGATGGACTAGGGCACTGTTCTCCCCTCTCCAGAGCCCTCCTTTGTTGTCACTTGTCTCATACCAAAGGGACCTGTGCTGTGCTGCTCATCTTTAGCTCAGGGAATGTGGGGGAGGAGAGAGAGATGGTGGGGGAAGAAGGGAGCAAATTGGTTATTTCCCCCTCCTACTTCTCCTGTGCTCATGCTGCTGCGCGTGGAAGACAAGATCTATGGTCAGAGAGAGAAAGAGAAACCACACCAATACAAGACTTGGGGGAGTCAAGTGAGGAGGATAGGCAGAGGAGGGGAAACTACTTACCAAACCAATCATTCCCAGCCACAGCCCTATCTGTCTCTCACCCAGGGCTAGCCACAGGTTAAGAGCCTAGGAAACACTGCAGACCAGACCAATGGTCTATCTAGGCCAGCATTCTGTTTGCAAAACTGGCCAACCAGATGCCTTTGGGAGGGTCACAAACAGGGCATGAAAGCAACAGACCTCCTCTTTTGTCTGTTCCCACTATCTGGTATTCCAAAGTAAAGTGCTTTCGGACTTAGAGGTGCCATATATACTCATCATGACTATAGCAGCCACTGATAGATCCATCCTCCATGAATTTCTATGGAAATGGACTGCCTTCAAGTCAATCCCGACTTATGGCGACCCTATGAATAGGGATTTCATGGTAAGCAGTATTCGGAGGGGGTTCACCGTTGCCTCCCCCTGAGGCTAGTCCTCCTGAGCTGACTAGGGCCTGCTCAGCTTGCCACAGCTGCACAAGCCAGCCCCTCCCTTGTCTGCAACTGGCAGCTGGGGGACCACTGGGCTCCTTGGGACTATGTGGCTTGCCCACAGCTGCACAGATGGCAGGGCACATAACCCCTGAGCCACTCACTGTGGGGGTGATCTTTAGCTGGCCCTTGACACCCAGGAGACACGAGCAGGGATTTGAACTCACAGACTCTGGACTCCCAGCCAGGCTCTCCTCCCCACTGTGCTATACCAGCTATAATCCCCTTTTAAAGTCATTTCAAAGTCTTGCTACATGTTTATACACAAATGTGTGCAACAAAACTTTGGTGGTTGCTTTTCTTAGGAAAATGCAGCATCAGGAGGGGCTGATTTTCAGTGGAGAAGTGTGCTTAACCCTTCCCCTGCTCAACACTTCCAACACCATGGCATTTTTTAAAAGGTTGGTGCCTAAGAAAAAACTGATAGCCTTAGTTCTAGTAATAATAACAAAAACAGCTGTAGTTATTATTATTAATACTGCATTTATAAGGTATATTTCAAGTGTTCAGATGTTTTACATGCTTAACCTTAGCAGGTGTTATAACAAGCCTGTAAAGTAAAAAAAAATGTAAATGTACAGCCCTCAAGTCGATTCTGACTTATGGCGACCCTATGAATAGGGTTTTCATGAGGCTGAGAGGCAGTGACTGGCCCAAGGTCACCCAGTGCGCTTCATGGCTATGTGGGGATTCGAACCCTGGTCTCCCAGGTCGTAGTCCAACACCTTAACCACTGTTACCATCTCCATAGTAGAAATTTTTATCCCAGTCTTGTTTTGGATTTGAAATGGTTTTTATGTATGAAATTGTTCTGTCTGTATCTATATCTATCTATATCTATAACTATTGTTGATGTTTTTATTGTTAACTCACTTTAAGATGTTTGATAGGAAGTGCTTTATAGATGGAATGAAATAAATAAAGAACTGTAGACTGGGTCTGAGATCAAGGGAATCGTCGAAGTGGATATATCTGTGCAGGAAGAAGGAGGACTCTCTCACTCGCTACAACCTGCAGACTAGCTAAAAGTGCTTTTAAAAGTGCTCTGTTTAAACTTTAACTGGATTACTAAAAAGACTGGTAAAGGGATATAAACCCTTCTGCCTCTAGGTCATGGATTCATAATGAGTCCAGTTAGTAATATGACAAGAAGTGACTTTCACCTGACAGTTCATGTGAACCACCATCAGTGGAATGAATCCAGTTTCAAGGAGAAACATGTGCTTCTCATTAATACTTCCACCAGCACCCTTGACAATTACAAACACTCCTACTGGCAGGCTGGCTCAGGCGAGGATTAGAGCAGAGTGGCCTGGAGACTGACCTCTCTTTTCAGCCCACGAGGTGCTGGAGGAGGGAGGGCGGTCTTTCCAAGTCACAGCTCCTGAATCATCAAAAAAGCAGCCGAAGATTGTTTTTGTCTCTTGTGATTCCATCCTCACAAATACCCCATGAAGAAGAATTAAGGCAAAACAGGATTTTAAAAAATAAGTCAAGCATAAAGTCTATTAGAACCAGTGTAGAAAAGCAACAGAATCAAATGGGAAAAGTCCCCCCCTTGAATTGCACCACATCACACTACAAAAAAAAAAAAAGGGGGGGGAGAACTGCATGTCTGAATGCTCCCCTCTAATGTAAAATTAAATAAATCGCTGCATGTAGAAAGATTGTATCCCGCCCTTTGTCCCAGCAGGAGCCCAGAGGAGTCAGAGGGTTTGCATTCATGTTTGTTTGTATATGCAGAGGTTTTTGTCCATGGGAGAACATTCAAACAGGCAACCCTGCCCCTCATCTTCCACCTGAAGTGGCACATGGCAGAAAAAGTGTTACCATTTGCATGTATACACTGACTCTTACATGCAGGATTTTTTAGATTCTTTTTGGGAGGGCAAGACCCTCCTTTTCCTCTTCCAGCTTCCAATCTGCAGACATTAACATTCTTCTGCATGGTTGTCTAGTTAATCTAAGCATAATAAATAGTTGCCACTTCAGTGATGGTGCAACTCTCTATTTTGTACTCCATCCAACCTTTCCAGCCCTGAGTAATATAATTAAAACTATGTGAACAATTGATATGGGTGCAGTTAACCGTAATGAAAATGATCAAGAGATAAGATCTTTTCTCTCTTCCTCCCTTCTCCCAAGAAAGCTAGCCTCAAGCCAGAAGAGGTATTTCTTTTTGCTCTCCCCCTGCCTGCCCACACCGAGTCTCAGGACATATCCACGTGTTTTAGGTGCTGAGCTTAACCTAGTCATTCCAAGAATGCTGTCTTTTAATGTACTTCTGCAAAACCAAGAGCACATGATAGCAGCCAAACTGTTATTCAGCTGCAGGAAGCTGAAAGAGACAATCAAAGCATGTGACAGGAGAAAATCAGATGCCCCCCTTTGGGGGGAATGTGAGCATCTTAATGAGGATGTTTGTACATGTTAGAAGCATAGGATTTTCTGTATTAAAATGAAAAAGGAAGTTTACACCAAGGACTAGTGAATAAGTTGCATCCAAACTTTTCATTTAAAGATTATCAACACCAGTTCTTTCTCACCCTCTCTGCTCCCCCCCAGCTGCTGTCCCACAAATTAAGATCTCTCACTGTTAAAACATTTGCTTCAGTTCTCAAGCAAACAAAATACATTCAGTTTGGTTATCTCCCAGAGCATACTACAGACTTTAGTTCCTTATTCTCAACAATTTAAAATGACTTACAACTTAAGATTATATTACATCAGTTCTCATTCATCAGCACTGGCGCCTGGGTTGGCTTCCAGCCACAGATCAAGGCACACGCTTTTTAGTTGTTCTTATTATACTTTGTACATTGCCTTGAGATACATACATGGAAGACAATTCATAACAAAAACAATAACTTCTCAATACCGGCTATTTTAAGTTGTGCTTATTATTCAGTGGTCTAGGTCTTGCATATGCATGGAACACCTTCTCCCCTCATATCCAGAGCTTGGAAAAGTTACTTTTTTGAACTACAGCTCCCATCAGCCTAATCCAGTGGCCATGTTGCCTAGGGCTGATGGGAGTTGTAGTTCAAAAAAGTAACTTTTCCAAGCTCTGCATATACCTTACCTTCATCTAACATCTATGTTCCATGTTCTCTCTTTTACAGACTAGGGATGGGAGACACGTTAGATTCAGTTTCCATTTAAACACAAACTTACTTAATTTGCATTTTCCTAAAAAATACACAAACTAAAACAAAGCCATCCTTCAAAATTTGCACTTCTCCAAATTTTGCAACACAGGCCTCCAGTCAAGTAATGCGTACAAAAATGCATAGGGTATAGTATGCATAAAAATGCATACATTACTGAAAATAATGTAAAATATATTATGGAAAATTGCTTTGCAAAAATGCGCAAATTAAGGAAAAATCATTTACAAAAATGTGTATATTAGGAGAAATTTCTATTACAAGGATGATGAATTTTTATTACTTTTTTGAAAAAAATGATAATCACAAATTGATGTAGAAATGTTGAGAACTACACTTAAGATGGGGAAAATGAGAAATTGGGAAAAACTGAAATTGATATATTTGCCCATCCCTGGGGCAGACTATTCGAGAGACAGAGGAGGGCCTTCTCTGTGTTATCTCTGTAATTTCCCGTTCAGAGAAATCAGCTAAGCAACATCCATTTACCTGCACAGAAGACACCATTGTCAACTTAATATCTGGAGATTCAAATGCTGTTAAAGGTACCGCAGGGCTTGTCTCCTAGCCTTGTTGCTATCTTGCTCACTCTGTGTACTACACCATGACTACACCGTTATGGCTCTCAGTCTGAATACATATTTAGCACACCTGCTTGAGCTTTATACTGGGTTTTGAGAATTTAGAAATGAATCTGCTTACCTTCATCGCCATCATCTCCAAATGGGTAGAAAAGAGCGACTGCTAGATTGATGAAAACCGCCAGATTGAAAGATATACTTCCCCAGAGGGAAATGTGCCGGGAGAACCAGAACAGAGCTGGATTATCTGGAGAGGGAAGAGCAACATTATGACAAGGAGGCAGCAGAAATTATGTTCACCCAAAAAGCAGTGTTTTCAGGGAAAGAGATGTGATACCTTCAATGAAAACTACAGTAATGCAGCCAGTGAAGACTGTTAGGTGCAAGGCCCTGGAGCCTGTTGAACTATAACTCCCACCCCACACACCCCTTATATTGCTGGTTACGCATTCCTGAGGTACGGTGCAACAAGGTCATCCTGTGAAAAACAAAAATAACCAAGAGCAATTGGAATAAATGTTATCTTCTCCTTGGCAGACTTCCCTCATGCCTAGCAGAGTTATCCCATTGTTCAATGCATTAGAAAGTAGCCTGAGTTTCTCAGTGTCAGCAACAGAACATTCACACACACACAGACACACAAATTCACCTCATACCCAGACCCCTCCTTTTGCAGGGGGGTGAGAGAGAAAAAGTGTCTGTTAAAAAGAGGTTTGAGTTGGAGAAGGGGAAAAATGGCAATCTGAGCTCCAACACGTGTAACAACGCTCTCAACGCAGGACTGCAGGGAGAGAACCAGGAAAGGATTTTGTGTCTCGGCACCAGCCTTGAGACAAACAGAATCCTTCCTGTTTTGGGGCCAGAGCTCTTCCACATCGCTTCAGCTGTATTTAACTGCTCACTCCTGGGCCTAGGATAGGTAATCTCTCCTACCTGTCACTCTTTATAGTAATAAGGTCCTTTAATCTCTTTAGTTTGAAGTTATGAATGGGTTAGGATATTAACGATTAATGCTGTCATGTACCCAGTAATTTTGTAATTCTATTCTTCTCTTTTCTCTCAATAAAAGAAAGCTTTGCATTAGTCTGGGCCAGCATTGGGAGTCCCATCTGCATTGCCTAAGAAATTACAGTATGTGGTAATTTTGTACTTGCTTTTTACAAGGACCTAGTCCTTGCTTCTCTCTTTGGCTCATTTCCATCTGACCTACAAGGGAAGGGCCTTGACCATCTCCAGCTACAAAGGCTGCTCCTGCTCCTGAAAGTGTCTAGAGACCATCTATCTGTGAGTCCTGCAAGACCTGGTCCCTGCGTCTCTGTCTGACCCATTTCCATCTGGCCCAGCAGGGCCCTGATTGACTGAGGGATTGTTGCTGGGGTCGACATTTAGTTTTGGATAAGATGTACTGTTTATGCTGCTATCTGGATTATGTTTTGCATTTCTACTGTTGGGCATTGTTTAATATTTATTAACATGAAATATTTGTTTGGCATTCACTATAGCTGCCCAATTTCCCTGCTTTTTAAAGTTTGATAGAAATATCGGTTAGCTATAGGTATGTTCTTAAATCACAAGGTTTTTTGCCTATTAGTGAATTCTTATGAAGCTTATCGAAAGAGCTTCACATGCATTATATCAGTAATCCTTATAACACTCTTATAAGGTACTTCAGCATTATTATCCTCAATTTATAGATGAGGCTAAGGCCGCAAGCTGATGGCTTGCCTGGGTTCATTGATGAGGTGATAATTAGATTAGGGACTTCCTGGTTCACTCTTACACAAGTCTCACAACATTTGAGCACAAGAATCTACCCTGTGCGTGTGTGAGTGAGTGAGTGAGGGTATCAAGAATGAACGTGCCATCTATTAATAGTCCATACAAACTATCTCACATATAGGCAGGTATTGAAACTGACCGCGCTTGTGGTCTTCAAGCAGAAAACTTCTAAAACAAAGGATGTTTGGTTCACTCTTAACTGACTGCAGTTAAGAGTCAGAACAGATCAACTGTTCAGATTTCACTTGTGACCAAACATGAGTTGTTGTTGGCTTCTGGATCTAAAAGGCTTTATAGCCATGTCACATGACAGTCTCTTGTTTTGTTGTACACAGTATCACATGGAAGCACATCAGACTCTTGACATACCCTGCTTGTTTTCAGAGGGTGGAACAAACCTTGGTTACATCTTGTAGTTAGCCTGGAAAGAGCTACACCATGAGGCCAGGTTTGGATGACACAGAAAGCAAAACTATGACACAGATCAGCACAGCACAGCAGCAAAATGACTGAGAAGGAGTGAAGCAGCCATAATTTCCTCTGCTGGAGCCGTATGCCCATGTTTATGCTAAGTTGTGTTGGCTTAGTGTGATGCGCAATCTAGACCAATAACATGTATCAACTGACAAATTCTTGTACTTACTCCTGATTTTCTTTTGCCACTTCATTTCATTATACAGATCCTCTGTCTGTTGGAAAAAGTCATTCACCTTGCTTCCTTGTTCATCTCTCTCGGTAGTATTGAATACCCGGTACTTGGATTCGTGTGTAAGGAATTCACAGATATTTGGCACCGGAAAGACTATTTGTTCCATAGTTCTATCATGACGGACAATCTGCAAATACATGTTTCTCACTCAGATGCATACAAGGCTTGAATATCATATATAAATCCCTGCTTCTTCTTGTAGGGGAGGAGGAAAGGGACAAAGAAGATGATAGATACAGCTAAATTCTATCGATCTTCCAGACAAGCTAGGACAATGTTATCTGGCACAGTTACAGTTTGTCTACAAATAGGAAAAAGGGAAATATTAATTTCGAGGGGGCAAAGAGGTTGATGTTCTTTAACAGATATTCTGCAAGCTTCACTTTGGGGGATTTTCAACTTCAGTGCATATGAATCATTGCTCTCCAAAATCCTAAGCCTCCTTCCAAAGGATGACAAATGTTTAGAAAACAACTTATCCCCAAACAAAGCAAACCTACTACTATTTTAATTGCAGAAAAACACAACAGCAAAACAGTACAACATTAAACATTACAAGAGGAGTAAAGTGATAGAAAAGGCATCAAACAATATATCTTAATAAATCTGTACCCAGGTTTGTGCCATGAACTAGAAGGGCTGGTGCACACATGCATCTCACATGCTGTGAGATCTGGGAGGGAGCCTTTGCCTCATGCCCTCCACATACAGAGCATGAAGTGGATCCATGGATCTACCTGTATGTGCCTATATGTAATGATGGTCACTACTGAAAAAGGCATGAGCAAATTGCTTGAATGGTGCCTGCAGGTGGTACCTGTATCACGTTGTGTTACACTGACTGACCTATTTCACACATAATGCAACGCCAAACTATGGTTTAATGTAAATAAGCAAACATGCAAAGCTCAGCCGTGTTTTGACTTAGCATTACGTCCAAACCCAGACTCATGGTTTATCTCATTCCAGACAAACCATGAGCAGTAAAACCAACGTTTGTTCTTTGTTTGCCACTCATGGTTTGTTCAAGAGAGACAAACCACAAGCCTGGACTCAAATATAATGTTAGGGTAGCATGGTAGCAGCAGGATTGGGGGAGGAGCACAATGGCCATGATCTCTCTAGGAAGCCGCATGTTTGCTTGTTTGTGCTAAGCCATGGTTTGACTTAGCATTATGTGCAAAATGGGCCACTGTATATTGTAAGGGGACAGATGAGCTGGAGATTCTCTCAGGGACCTCCTGTGTGACTGGCTATATTTGTATGCAATACTGATTCACGGTTTAGCACTATGTGGACAAACTGCAGCAACTCCAAGCAAAGTATCAAGCTCGCATGCTGCCCTCTCCTGCATGGCCAGGAGGACTTCTGCCCTAGAAGCCCTATCCTGTTCACAAGCTTCAGGACTAAGTCTACCCAAAAACTTTAGAAGTGTGGATCAAGGTTCAACACCTGGAACTCAACTCTGCAATGAAAATGGAAGCAGAGGAAGGACATATATTATTATGCAGGATGAAGTCCTTCTCCATTTAGTTTATTTGTTTAGTTGCCAGGACAATTTTTTTCTACGATTACCATTCAGAAACTGAGCAAAAAGTCTCAGCATTTTGCCATCCAAATACTTAATGAAGACGATTGTGACATTCCAGGTTCTACTGTCAACACCTGAAATTTAGGAGGTTTTGAAAAATTGCTTTAGTTTGGGCCCAGATTGATATACAAGGTAATCAATTAAAATGACCTGGGTAAATGCTGCATTCATTCTACACTGATAGCAAATGTTTCAGATCAATCATGATAAATGGGCTCAACACTTTGTCAGCTGTTCAAGCTTCTTGATACAGGTTGTGTTTATTTGAATAATACATTTGTTTGTTGTGGCAGAATTCCCATGTAAACCTGTTCTAGGGTCTTCAAAGCTCCAGTCCTAGGAAAGCAGTCCATTTCCAGATGTTTAGCATAAGATCCTCATTTTTTCATGTTCAAAGCAACTTGCTATAGACATATGAATATAAGAATAGCCTTTCTGGATTAGACAGGATTCTTAAAAGAGAGATGGCTGATTTCTACATTCAAGGGGAGGAACATTACTATATTTTCCAGAAGTCCAAAGGATGGGGTGGGAGTGCATTGACTATAAACATTTTCCATTCAGTGAACAACGCTTTACCTCAATCTGGGCTGTGTGATTGGCGTAGTGCTTCAAAGCTTCATCTCCTTCTTCTGGATCAGACCCAGGCTTCAGCATGTGCTGCAATATTTTATTGTGGCGAGCCAACTGGAAAGAATAGGGAGGAAACTATTTGATTCAGTCCCTGGCAGAATGCTTTCAGATTGTCCCATCTTTGCTTGACACACAAACACTACATGCTCAGTAAGTATGTCTCATTTCAATCAACAACAACAAAAATATGCTACTGGAAAAGAATAAATGATTTGATTTAAAAAGAAAGCTGGTTACACGTAAGTGAGTCTTCTGTTAGATTTATTAATGTCAACCCTGGAAGCCAAATGTATATTTTGGACAACTTTCTACAGAAGCTAAAAGAGATAAGGTAGGGGAGGCCTCTGGATGCTTTGTATATATAAAAGGCACAAGACAAAGAGTGTTGGGTATTCTTCAATTCCACTGAATGTAATATCCTATACAATTCAATGGGGATTGACAGGGATGGGTGTAACTCAGTGTCAGAGAAGATGGTTTCCATGCAGAAGGTCCTAGGTTCAATTCCACCATCACCACCCATCTTCAGGTAGGGCTGGGAAAGATACCTGTCTGAATCTGTGGAAAGCTGCTGTCAGACAACATAGACAATACTGAGCTAGACAGACAAATAGCTGGACTTGGTATAAGGGAGCTTTGTTTGTTCTGACACCTTACTTTCTGCATATCTCACCAGTCACCGCTATCTAATCTACAGCCCTACAGACCCCCAAAGCCAGATTCAAAATGGCTTGTGTCCCATTGTATAACTACGTCCACCAGAGAAACAGGTCTCATGGAACAACATGGCAGCAGTTTGCCACTTCACATGCAACATGGTATGGTAGCATCATCCAAAATGCTAGAAAGCAGGAAAGGCCTCACATAATGTTAGCTGAGAAGTTTGTAAGGTGTGCTAGATTTTGTATGGGTTTTGCCAAAGAATTTGCAAACAAAAAAATTACAAACAGAATGTTATCAAAATCATAATGTAAAGTATGAAGAAGGAATCTTTCAGAGAAAAAGTGTGTAGTACAGGGGTAAGAAACACTGCACCTGCTGAAATTTCCTCTCAGGGCTGGGTCCAAATTTGGGAGGCCCTCAACATGATGTCATGGGGGGTGGACTCTAGAAGCAATCGCTGTAGGCAGAAACAGTAGTATCTCCTCCCCCTCCTCTCCCACCAACCTCTCAGAGGAAGAAGACAGGTTCAGGCAGCCGCTCCTACCTGACCTCACAGGAACATAGGAAGCTGCCATTGGAAAAGGCAGAAGAGTTAGCAGCAGATTTTCACTGCCCAGCTGACTGATGGAACAATCTATGTTGCTGTGGAAGCAGAAGGAGCTACTGCCTGCCCTCTACAGCAGATATAGGAGAGGAGCTGCTGCTGCCATAGGTGAAGACTGGGATAGCTAACTTAAGTGCTTTCCAGATGCTGCTGGACTCTCGTAATCCCTGACTATTGGCCAAGCTAGCCGGTGCAGAAGCAAGTTGGAGTCCCAGAATATCTGGAGGATGCCATGATATTCGTGGTAGCTGATCCGATCCTCAGGGGTCCGTAATCAACCCTGTTGGGGCCCTGGCTGTTGCCGGATAGTGCTGACCCTCTGCCCTCTTCTCCACAACTGTTAAGAAGTGAGCCCTGTCTGACTTTGCATCTGGTCATCCTTCATTTTATACAACTGACAAAGAAAGCAAGAGTCCACAAAAGTGCATGCCACCAATAATTTGTTCATCTTAAAGATGCCAGTGGACCCTTTGTCTTTTTGCTACAACAAAGTTCCCCTTCTAGAGGTTTGCCAAGAGGCTTTGCCAGACAAACTGTGCGCTGCCTGGAAAGTCATAGAAAATCTTTTGTTGGGGCAAGAATTCAGTGACCAGAGAATGCTGGATGAAGGTGGTAACATGTATAGTTTGTAAAAGTGATTAAAAAAGGTAGGGAAAGCAAGGCAAAGGAAAGCCCCCCCCCTGATTTTATACTTTTAGCCAAGACTGCCTGTAATGACAATTATAAAGTTATTTCCACTCCCCATGTCCCAATAAAAACTGAGCTTTCTATTATTTATCCTGCAACTTTCCTTCCAAAAGGTAGCATGACTTTATACTTGTATTATTTTATTTATTTATTTATTAGATTTATATCCCACCTGTTTTCCCAGTAGGAACCCTTTTGCCTTACCAAACAGCAAACAATTTGTTAACAAACATTGAAAATCACTGACCAACAGGAGATCCTTGAATCACAAATTCAGAGGTTTAATCAGGCTGATTATGTTCTCTGCAGCAATTTAAAAAACTAGTATTTCTTTGGCAAGCAGTGGCACAGATAGGTCACTGGAAACCAAACCAAACCTCTGTGTGCACTTGTTTCTTCAGATAATTTCACTTGGCCCAAGCTGCGATTGCTCTGTATTACTGTCACCTCAACAAATAACGCCACCATTGTCTTGTCCAGCCTTGGATTATTTCCCACAGTCACCTTGTTGGCCTACTCCAGACACTTGCCTTCTTTCTAGTCATGGAACCCAGTGTGAGCCCCAACATAATTACAGTGGATATTAAACTGGTGATTTGAGGGATGTCAGGTGGGGATTCACCACCTCCCTGCTCTGAACAAAGGAGAGAACTGAAGGGAGACCAGTCACACCAATGTAGGAAAGCACCTTGCATTAACAGGCCATAGCGTTCTTGGTGATATTCCCTGCATAGCATGGTCAAATGAAAAGAAGCTGGGGCTACTGTACCTTTAACAGTTGTGTAGAAGAGGTCTATACAACTATTAAAGGTGTAGGAGCCTTGTCTTCTTTTCTATCTTGCCACCCTATCATTTTGTGTATCATTATGAATTTATTTATCTAGTTCTTATCTGTAAATTGTTTTATGCCCTTTCTGTTTCCTTGAATGTTACCTCGCTTGCTCTGTTTCCTGTTTCAAAAATCTTATCAGGGGACCGCTAGTTTTAACCTCTGTTTATTACTAAGTAAATGAAAAGACTGCTCATTTTTAAGCCACCTTAGAGACAATTGTTGAAAATATGGACTAGAAGTGTAAGAAAATAAATAATAAATACATGCACCCAACCTTAGGTAAGATCATGACCCATCAGTTAAAGACTGAATGGGTTAATCCACAAGGGCCTCTTTTGATTGTGTCAGCTTGCATTTAGATTTCAGGGTAACATGAAACTGGATATATATATACACACACATATACATACATGCCCCCCCCAAAAAAATATAGGGAAAACAGGGACATATGGTTGTGTTGCACATTATGGCCTTAGTGGTTTATGTCTCTCATTTACTTAGGATCTTTGCTATGATAATGCCTAATTACTCCAGAGACTGCTGAACTAAATGTGATGCAAGAAAGGATTCCTTAATTAAGGATTCTGCAGTCTTAACCTTCAAATCAAGGTGAAAGCTTACTTGGGAAATCTTTTATACATGATCCAAAGATCATAACACATCTTAGAGGAGGAAACCCACTCCAACTTAAAATTCTTGAGCTTTCTAAGTCAGCTAAAATGAAAATATAGAACTTCTTTTGTAAAACGTCTTACACATTGCCTTAGTATAAAATCGCCAGCTCTGTCTTTGGATTAACATATCATATCATATAGCATGTTTCAGCTTAGCAGGGGACACTGGCTGCAATATCAACAACTATATATCCTTTCAACAATGAGCCTGGTTTATTACATTGCATGTCCCTCTGAGCACACTATCTAGATGCACTGCAGTGTAAGGTGACTG
Organism: Rhineura floridana; assembly: GCF_030035675.1. Taxonomy (NCBI): domain Eukaryota; kingdom Metazoa; phylum Chordata; class Lepidosauria; order Squamata; family Rhineuridae; genus Rhineura; species Rhineura floridana. The sequence goes on along the minus strand of NC_084487.1, from coordinate 117,390,638 downwards.
GGTGAGACTATTTTGAAAGGGGAATATATAAAAATGGAATGCTACACTTATTGCTTTTCAATAACCTCTGGGTGACAGCTATTCAGTTTACAAGTATAAAGACATCTCTTCCACCTCTCCCCCACAAATTTTGCAAACTTGGACTGAAAAGTGAAAGCTGGGTTGTTTTCTTGCAGGTCCATGTGTGCTTGCCAGTAACAGGGTTTTAATAGTACAAAATGGTGTCCTTAGTTTGACTTTGAACTTGTATAAGTCACTGGGTTCTACCAAAGTAATTGTTAACATACCCACAATGGCCATAATCCAGTTGGATGTTCTCCTAAGCAAGCCCCATTCATCTGAATGGGCCGTGGGCAGGATAGCACTGGTGGACTGTGTCCAATATCTGCAACATATGTAAATCAGTGAAATCCACTACAGGAGGTGTGGGGAACCTTTGACCCTCCAGATGTTCCTGAACCACAACTCCCATTAACCCCAGCAAGCATAGCCAATGGGAGTTGTAGGGATGATGGGTGTTGTAGTTCAGGTAGGGATGGGTTTTGCTATCTGATTACGTTTCATTTTTCAGTTCATCAAATGGGCTGTCAGTTATGATTTGTCATAAATTATGTTCCGCTAGTTATCATGATTCCTGGTTCTCTCCTTTCCCCCCATTATTTTTTCCTAAAAATTACATAATTTCCCCATTACTCCTTATGCTGCTGTATAATTTATATAATTTACACAGTAGCAGCTGATTACAAAAATAATGACGTAAATAATTACATAATTCTCAGCATGGATTTCTTTTTTTTAAAAAGTATGGTGTTGTTGACAGCTGTGAATGCACGCAAAGAGTGGGAGCTTATTGACGAGACCAACTTGTGGATTATCCCAGAATTCGATACCAAATCTGATTTTGAAAATATTCTACACCATCAGCAACAAATTGGAGGCCCAAAGGTCCCCCACAACTGAACTACAGTACCCTACAGTGAAACTTTAGGCTTTGAATAGCTAATCTTGCAACTGGAATCTAGGTACTAATTCTATGGATACAGACAACAATTTATTCCTCCAAACCACTGATGATGGTTTTCAATAACGGTTTCTTTAGCTAACACTGACTAATTATATTACCTTACTTTAAAGGCATAAAATGGACACTAATAGCCTTCATACGCAGAATATAAGATATATTTTATTATTTTTAAGAAAAAAAGGATAAAGAAGAAATGGCATATCTAACCTCCTACTCATATAGAAGAGTTTTCCTAGGTAGACTTTCATTTTCACTGAAGGTCAAGAGTGCTGAATCCTTAATCAAAGAAGCCTTCCTTGCATCACATTTAGTTTAGCACTAATCCCTGATGTGATTAAACATTAGCAATTGCAAGAAATCTTTTTAAATGGGAGACAGTGTCTATCTGATTCTACACCAAAAGTGAACTATATATATGATCCCTGAGGCCATTTCCACCTCTGAAGCATATCTCTGTACCTTATCAAGTTTTCTCAGACTCTTAAAAATGCAGCCCTTGACTAGGGAAAAATGTATCCTTGTATATGTAAATTTGAAAATCTGCTAGCAAATAATGAGAAGAGTCTCAGACCTCCTTAGTAAAGGAATAAGGGACTCACCAAGTTGCCCCTACAAAACTGAGTAGACTTGGGGCTCTCAAAGTAAAGAAAAGAAAAGCTAATAGTAAAAACAACCCCAAACATGAAATTTACACGAATACAAGACCAAAAATGATTGGTCTGATGATTTAAGAGTTTCCACCTTTCAAGTTAACGGTTCCTCAGTATTATAGCTGAGGTGCAACAGAGCTGTCTGCTGCGGTTCTGCATCCTCAATGCCCATGCAAATTCTGGGCAAAATTGTATGCAAAAAAACTAATATGGGTTTCAGTTATCTATAGTGCTAAGAATACACATCTTCTGGGAGGAACATCCTGCCTTTGCAGCTGACTGTATCTCTGTGTTAAATATGTTTATTGTGACAAGTTTTTAAGCTGAGCTCTCAACACAGGCAAGCAGTATTGTTGCTCTCAGTGAATTTATACTGATATTTGATGACATCCAATGCAAGCAGAATGGACTTCCAATCATGCAACAAGGCTTCCCCTTTCTCTCCTCTCCCCTGCGGCCTCCTAAACTAATATGCAAGCTGATGCACAAAACAAAAAACCCTATAAAATATTACCAAACCCATAAATAATAAAGGCTAAAACTATGCAAACACAAATAAAGCGGAAAACATGGAAGCAGAAGCAATGTAAGCCTAAAAATAACAAAAAGGCTGTGTAAAAATATCTACTCATGCACAATAAAAATCTGTCCACCAGCAAATACTAATGTATTTAGAAAAGCCCCTCAGGAAAAAAAAAAGCCTTGATATGCTGGAGAGGAGTGGTGGTAAACTACCCCAAATACTTGTTTGGCTGGCATTATTTGTTTTAATATATTTTAAATTCTGTTTTTGTGATATTTTAGAGTGTTTTTACTGCTTTTGTTTGCCGCCCTGGGCTCCTACTGGGAGGAAGGGTGAGATATAAATCTAATTAAATATAAATATAAAATAATATCCTGCCCCAGTAAGCAGTTGCGCTGCTGCATTTTGCACCAGTTGCAACTTCCGGACCAATCTCAACAGCAACCCCACACAGAGTGCATTACAGTAATCCAGGTTGGAGCTTACCAGCACTGACAACAGTGGTCAGTCAGGCTATCCTGGTTCAGAAACAGCCACAGCTGTCACACCAGCCTAAGCTGGTAAAAGGCACTCCTAGCCACTGATATAACCTGGGCCTCTAGCAACAAAGATGGATCCAAGAGCACCACAGACTACGAACCTGCTCTTTCAGAGGGAGTACAACCCCATCCAAAGCAGGCAATTGACCAATTATCCAGATTCATGAACCACCTACCCACAGCGCCTCCATCTTGCTAGGATTTTATCAGTTTATTGGCCCTCATTCAGCCTAAACTGAGTCCAGGTACCAGTCCAGGGCTTGCACAGCCTCTCCCAATTCAGATGTTACAGAGAAATAGAGTTACAAAACCTTTTGATCAATTAAAAAGGTGTCCATGATTAACTGAGTGGTAGATTTAAAAACAAAGAAATTAACATTTTTCTAAGACAAACATTTACAAAAATAGCAGGTGGAAAGTGCCATCTCAGAAGAACCCTTTCTCCTTCAGATATGCATAGGGCTTTGCCTCTTCTAAGACAGTGCCTGCTGCAACACACAAGTGCATTGACTAAAAATAAATGTATGTTTTTAATGTCAGAAACATTGTATTTATATGCAAAGATATGCAAATTTGTTTGATTAATTCATCAACTACAACTCATGCAGCTAATCAACTCAGATTTCTAATCAGACAACATTTCTATTTGTTATCATTATTAGGCAGAGCTTGCAAGTAACTCGCTAAAAATAACGAGTTACTTGTAATTCATTACAATTTTAAATAACGAGTGGGTAATTCCATTACATTTGGCAAGTAACGGAATGACTAGTAATTTCCCTACTTTTCAGCTGCGACTTTAACGTTTCCATGTTAGGTTGGACGTTACTTGGGGGCGGGAACAAGGGGAAGTCTTCAGCTCCTGGCTGTGATTGGTGGACACAAGACATGTGCCTCACACTGGACCTCTGCGCAGACTCTCTCTTCCCTCGTGATCTGTGTTAGGAGGCACGAGGGAAGAGGTGAATAGGCAGGGGATTGTGGAGCACTAGCGTCCGAGAGAGAAAAAATGGACGCTGGAGGAAAAAGCCAGGGCAAGGACAACAGAGGAGAAGGCAGCAGCAGAATGGCGAAGAGCGGTAGAGGTGAGTGACGATGATGTGTGTGTGTGCGCGCACACACTCCCTCGCACATCCTGCCGTCCTCCTTGTATGTCCTGCCCCCCACTGCTGCTTGTGCCCCCTGCCATCCCCACAGCATGTTCTGAACAGTTCTGCTGCACCCGCCGCCCCCCACCCTGCCTCTCGTTCCCCCTGCTGCTGCCAACGCACCTCCTGCTGCCCCCACCCCACCTCTTGTTCCCCCGCCACCGCCGTTGTACCACCACCTCCTGCCCCCCCACCTCTCGTTACCTCACCACCGCCCCTCCTGCCCCCCCACTGCTTCTCCTTACCTCGCTGCCGCCTCCGCGGCACCTTCTGCCCCCCCACTGCCTCTCCTTGCCTCACTGCCGCCTCCGTGTCACCTTCTGCCCCCCCACTGCCTCTCCTTCCCTCGCTGCTGCCGCCTCCATGGCACCTTCTGCCCCCCCACTGCCTCTCCTTGCCTCGCTGCCGCCTCCGTGGCACCTTCTGCCCCCCCACTGCCTCTCCTTGCCTCGCTGCCGCCTCCGTGGCACCTTCTGCCCCCCCACTGCCTCTCCTTGCCTCGCTGCCGCCTCCGTGGCACCTTCTGCCCCCCCACTGCCTCTCCTTGCCTCGCTGCCGCCTCCGTGGCACCTTCTGCCCCCCCACTGCCTTTCCTTGCCTCGCTGCTGCCGCCTCCATGGCACCTTCTGCCCCCCCACTGCCTCTCCTTGCCTCACTGCCGCCTCCGTGGCACCTTCTGCCCCCCCACTGCCTCTCCTTGCCTCGCTGCTGCCGCCTCCATGGCACCTTCTGCCCCCCCACTGCCTCTCCTTGCCTCGCTGCCGCCTCCGTGGCACCTTCTGCCCCCCCACTGCCTCTCCTTGCCTCGCTGCCGCCTCCGTGGCACCTTCTGCCCCCCCACTGCCTCTCCTTGCCTCGCTGCCACCTCCGTGGCACCTTCTGCCCCCCACTGCCTTTCCTTGCCTCGCTGCCACCGCCGTGGCACCTTCTGCCCCCCCCACTGCCTCTCCTTGCCTCGCTGCCGCCTCCGTGGCACCTTCTCCCCCCCACTGCCTCTCCTTCCCTCACTGCCGCCTCCGCGGCACCTTCTGTCCCCCCCACACTGCCTCTCCTTGCCTCGCTGCCGCCGCCGCGGCACCTTCTGCCCCTCCACTGCCTCTCCTTGCCTCGCTGCCACTGCCGTGGCACCTTCTGCCCCCCCGCTGCCTCTCCTTGCCTCGCTGCCACGGCACCTTCTGCCTCCCCCACTGCTTCTCCTTGCCTCACTGCCGCCACCGTGGCACCTTCTGCCCCCCCCACTGCCTCACCTTGCCTCGCTGCCACGGCCACCGCACATCCTGACCCCCCATGAACTTGCCTGTCATTTGCCCTGCCTCCAGGCTGGGGAGGGGTGAAGTCCTCTGCACAGGCTCAGAGGCACTTTGGCATGGCTTCATCCTGCTTGGCTCCCAGAGTTTGGGTGGGGGGTGCCCCCCTCCCCATTTCCTCAGTGACTTTGGGGGAGGGGCTGTTTCCCTCCCGCTCCTCTGCACCCCCTTCGCTGCCTGTCCACTGTCGTGGGGGGTGACAGGAGTTGCAGGTGCCTGCCACTTCTCTCCAGCACCCCTAACCCATTTCTTGGCACGCCTTCCCAGGTGGGGGAGATCTTCTCTGCCACTGGCGCTGCCTTCACCAAGCTGGGCGAACTGACGATGCAGCTGCACCCCGTGGCCAACTCCTCACCAGCCGGGGCCCAGCTGAAAGGAGCAGCCAAGCGGAAGGCCTATGAGGACAGTGGGCTGTTCCTCCCCGCCGAGTCCCCCAAGAAAGGGGCCTGCAAGGGGCAGCAGCAGCCACAGCAGCAGGGTGCCCCCTCTGCCCAGGGGTTGGGGGGCCTTCCTGACCCCTCCACTCCAACTGTGAAGAAATAGAGCTGCCCTGCTCTGGCAAGCAAACCCCTCCTTTTCCCAGCCTCTGAATTTGAAACCACTTTCTAAAGCTTTGATCTGGATCCAGGACAAGACAAAAATGGTTATGCTATGCAGAGCCAGGCATTGCTCACATCATGCCACCTGCACTGCCAGAGTGACGGGATGAAGCTGGGCTCACTAACTTTTAACCAAGGTTTTTCTTAGCTCTGGGTGAGAGTTAGTTGCATGTCCCAAAAGAGAAACAACACTCTTTTTAAAGATGTGTTCTCTCTCTGACTCTCACAAGCGTATCAGATAGGACATTTGCCACCCCCTCCATCAATCACAAGGCACTTCTGAAACTTCGGCCTACTTCTCTTCCTTCTCCCCTTTTTGAACTCTCCCCCTTGTTCCCATGCATACCTGTGTGCTGTATTTATCCAGACAGAGCACTCCTGCCTTTTAAAATGCCAGCTAGCTTTTTATTGTATATTTATTTGAACTCCATCTTTCTTTTTATTTGTATTTTTGTCCTGTTTAATCACAAGACTGAATTGTATGTGGGACAAAAACTGTCTCAGTAATAATAATAATAATAAAAATAAAAAAATCATTAGGCGTATAATAAATGGCTTAAGGCTGACTTTTTTGTTCTTGGCAGAGATGAGGTGAGAAGTAGGGTCCTCGCAGCTCCTCCTCTCAGTCCCCCAGTTCTCAAACTCATGTTCTGTGAGAAAGAGAGAGATTCCCAGTCCCAGAGAGAGACAACTCCTGTAAACCCCATTCTCTCCAACAGCATACCTGTGAAGATCACCTCTTGTTGAAAAAAATCCATTTATTGCAGCTGAATATCTGGGCAATGTAAAATTAAAATGTTTAACTGATTAATCCTCTCCCTTTCAATAAACTGATCAATTACATTTCAATTGATTTGCTTATCACCAAGACTTCAAATCTATGAGAATTTCCAGAATATAATAATTAAAAGGAGTGCAAGACAATGAAGAATTCAATACAGAAGCTCTAGGGCACACAGTTAAAAAAAATCAAGGCTGATCTTTGTTATTGTTTCATGCATTCCCCAGTACAGTAACACACAAAATTACTCTAAAAACAATAAACAAGTGTCTCATATTAAAACTCATTCTTACCAATAAAAATAGGCCCCACTAATTAATGAACTCTCCTTTTAGTTAATTAATCTGCTGAAAATTAAAGCTTGTAGCCCTAGAGTTGGTTTTTTTTTTTTTTTAAAAAATCATTTGACCAGGAAGACAAGTACCGTTCAGTTCGCATACAGTGAATTTCAGAGTTGAGATTAATCTGTTCTCATCACAGCCCAGGCTTGTGTATTTATGTGCAAGCCCTTTCTTGATGACATTGCCATGTGGTGACCAAAGCAAGGAGGAGAGAAGTCTCAGGCTGTGTGGTGCAGTCACTGCAACACAATTGCTGCCTAGAAAAGAATGTGCAGGTGCAAAAAGCAGAAGCTCAAGTAAGCTTCAAAGATGAACAGTGCCAAAGCTGCACAGGCTGCAATAGGCAATGTTGAGGGGTTTCATCATTACTGCTTTTTAGGAAGTGAAGGTCAACCACTGTCAGTGCCGCCCTGGGCTCCTACTGCGAGGAAGGGCGGGATATATATAAATATAAATAAATATATATATATACAGAAAGAAAGAAAGGAGAGATGTAAAGGGGAGTATTTCTTTAGATGTTACCCTACTTTCCATTTTTGCTTTCTATTTGCTTCTAGCCCTATTCTGTCACTCTCCAGTACACATGAAGAAGGGGCAGTGAGGGCAACTCCCAAACCTGGGTGTTGCACCTCCAAGTTAGTTACTTAGAACTAGGTATGCCTTTCCTATCTACGATGTATTTCTATAAATAAAATAGCTTTTCTTATTTTACTAAGTCTTAAGTCTCAATGATCTCAGTGCAGGGTAAAAGCCTGCCACAAACGCACACATTGGCACACACAAGCATCATAGACTGTTGACAATCTCTGCTAATATCTATACAAATGTACATAACATGCATCACCTGAACTCACATGATCTAGAGTTACCTTAGATCTTGCAAGATTTGCAAATGAGAAGCAATAGGGTTTTATATTAGTTCTGATTGTCTATTGGGCTATCATAGGTTATATGTTTTTTTCATTTTCTATGGCAAAAACTCCAACTTCAGTGGAATTTATGTGATGTGTTCTAATCATTTGAATTTGGCTAATGAATGCTTTATTCTTTCATCAGAACTTTAGCAGTAGTACTAAAATATTAATAAAAAAGAAAAGGGAAAGAAAAAAATACTTTACATACATCATTCAGCTGTATTGCTAATTATAGATATAGATATAAAAGATAAACGGCATTTTGTCAAAAGTATTTTTGTCTACATTTTATAACTCATCCTTGGTTTTCCAAGCTTGGCATGGAATGCTTCTCATACAGAATTAATTTGAAATGCTGCATATTTATTATCATAATCATCATATTCAAAATAAAAAATATATGTACCGCCTTCAAGTTGATTCCAACTTATGGTGACCCTATGAATAGGGTTTTCATGAGGCTGAGAGGCAGTGACTGGCCCAAGGTCACCCAGTGAGCTTCATGGCTATGTGGGGATTTGAACCCTAGTCTCATTTTGTTCTCACAACAACCCTGTGAGATAGTAGGTTAGACTGGCCCAGGCAGGGTTATTCAGTGAGCAAAAATGATGCAAATAGGATCTCTTTTAATTGTGCTATCGACCTGCTTACTTCCACTCTGACTGGGGGATCTTGCAGCATGGGGAAGAGATGGGGGCACATCACAGCTGAAGTTCACCCATATAGGAGCATTATCTCTTGTTTATTACAGAGACGCCTGTTGCAGGTTTTGCTGCTGAGAGCAGCAGTCAGTTAGTGCGGCCACTTGAGTCACAGCTTGTTGATCCTGAGGAGGCAAAACTAGAAAGTGAGGTTCAGAAAGGAGGCCCTGTGCACGAGGAGGAGGAGGGCATGAAGCAGTGCCAGTTGCCCACAGCCACATCTGCAGAACAGCAAGTACCATGGTTTGGCTTTGAGAAAGCTTGTACATTTGTGAGCCAGAGTGGGGAAAATGTTGTTGTACGATGCAATTACTGCCTTCCAAGGATCAAAAATCTGAGATCAGCTGTTTCCTCCTCATCCAATGTGAAGAAACATTTTGAGGTAAGCCTTTGTCATGCTGGTCCTCAAAAAGTGTCCATTGTCTATTTATGTTTAAATTGTGAAGTTCCTTTTCCATTTTTTCTTGGATTCATGCTTTGTTCTTCTTCCTCAGAGGGCACACCCTGAGAAGCTGAGAGCAATTGAAGAAGCAATAAAGGCAAGGAGACGTGGCCTTCCTGAACCAATGCATGACACCCCTCCTCCCAAAATGCTGAAGCAGCAGCAGACAACCCTTGAGAGGTGGGGATCTGGCAGGGAGCCTGTCACCCAGAGCAATCTCGACAGGAGAATCATTGATTTCATTGTAGAGGAGACATTACCACTTCAGACTGTGGACAAACCATCATTCATTAATCTGGTTCGCACTGGACTCCCCAAAGATCTCACCATCATATGTGCCAAGACTCTGAGAGACAGAATTGAGAAGAGAGCATGCCACATGAGAGAAACTCTTGCAAACCGAATGGGTGCTGTGGCATATATAGCAACCACTGCAGATTGTTGGACCAATGGCAAGAAGAGTTACTTTGGGGTAACAGCCCACTGGATCAACCCAACTACCCTGAAACGTGAGGTCGGGGCCTTGGCTTGTAAGCATCTGAAGGGGCGTCATACATACGATGTCCTTTCAAAAGCACTGCATGATGTACATGTGCAGTACAGGATCCACAACAAAGTTATGTGCACTACTACAGACAATGGCTCCAACTTTGTGAAAGCGTTCAGAGTTTTCATGGCCAAAGAACCAGTGGAAGCTGCAGGCACCAGTGACGATGATGGTGATAACCAGGAGGAGGAGGAGGCTGAGGTGGAGTTTGTGCCTATCTGTGAGATCCTGGACACAGGACCTGAGGCAGAGGAAGAAGCTGCAGACTCAGGAGAGGATTTTGTTTTACCACCACACCAGAGATGTGCTAGCCACACCCTCAACCTTGTGGCAACACAAGACATAGAGGCCATGCTTTCTGACTCCTCCAAAAGTAGTCTTCTTGGTCCTTTCAAGAAACAGTTTCGTTCCTTGATGGGAAAGTGCAGCAAGTTGTGGTCCAAGCAGAACCAGTCAGCACAGATTTCTGAGTATATCCATGCGCAATGTGGGGTGTATCTGAAGGTACCGAATAAAACCAGGTGGAATTCCACCTTTGATGCATTGAAGCAACTACATGAGCTCCTGTCAACTGTGCCACTAAAAATGCATGCCATAATGGACCGCTGTTCCTTGTCCAGGATCACAGCTGCTGAGATTGAAGTGGTACAGGAATACACAGAGATTATGGAGCCACTAGCCCAGTCCCTAGATATCCTGCAACGGGAGAACGGCATGTTCATGGGGTATTTGCTACCAACGCTCTGCAATCTGGACCGCAAGTTAGAAGGACTGGAAAACAAACCTGAGAGGTACACATACTGTTTTCAGCTGCTGAGAGGTGTGCGCGAAGCCCTAAGAAAGCAGTTTGCAGCTATCTGGGAGGACAAGAGGCTTCTTCTGGCAGCCTGCCTACACCCTCGCTTCAAACTAGAGTGGCTGGAATCGTGTCAGGCCATCACCCATACCAACAAGTAAGAACATTAGGGAAGCCCTTTGGGTGGATTACTCCAAGGGAAATGTTGTCTCAAGGGAGGCATCAGAGGGCTTAAGGTGGTAGGCAGGGGCTGGGCCTTTTCTTCCTGGGGCTCCTCATCACAACCTTGGGTTGCTGCAGGTAATCCTTAAGGGTCTGCTGTGCTGCCCCATGAGTATGGTGACTTGGTCACCTTCCTACCTTCCATGTCATCAGGCTCAGGCTGGACCCTGAACCAGGGGACATGACAAGCATCAGGAAATGAAGAGCATATGATGGTTTCCTAACATATGTGTGTTAACATATCCTCTCTCTTTCTTAGATACACAATGGAAGCCTTGTTGAAAGCTGAAATAAAGATGGGTGTACTTAATGAGGACAGTGATCAGTCTTCAGATAAAGACCAGGAAGGAGATGACTTAGAAGATGACTTCTTTAACTTTCTGCCCCAGGGCAAGAAGTCAGCAGTGGACACTGCTGAGGAGGAACTGGTGAGGTACCTGAGGTCTCCCAGCAGGGAAGTGTCATCACTCCATGGCTTTCCACGTGTGCTGTGGTGTTTTTTGCAGCACAACACAGGCATGCCTTCAAGCGCCGCAGTAGAATGCCTGTTCAGTACTGGTGGCAACGTAATGACTGTAAAAAGACATTCCTTGTCTGACATGCTCTTTGAGCATCTTGTTCTTTTGAGACATAACAGAAACATATTATAAAAGCATTTCAAGTGTAAAATTTGATTTCAAGTGTTGGGGTATCTTCATTGCTTGGGGGGATGTGAGATTCTGTTATGCCATTATGTTAATCTTATGGATAAAATTTTTTATTCTACTACCCCCTGTGTGTGTGTGTTTATTTTTAATATTGTTTTAGGCTTCTTAGATGTGCAGCAGCCAAGGCCAGCACCTTGTAGGAGTTTTTTTAAAAAAGTAACTGAAATGTAATTGTAGTGATTACTTTTGAGAAAAAGTAAAGTAATCAGTTACTTTCAGAGCAATTGTAATTGTAACGGTAATTACTACTTTTTTGGGCCAAGCAATTGTAACTGTAATTTATTACTTTTTAAAAGTAATCTTCCAAACTCTGTTATTAGGCTATCCTGTGCTTACATGTGAGAAATTAATTAAAAAAAACTTTAATGGGCTAAACCATCTTACATGAAAGAGCAAATGCCAGCTCTGCTCCACCAAACAGGACACGCAGTGTTGGTTCACATGTCTGACTCCGGGCTAAGCTATGATACTAAAGGATAATACTGTAATGGGGGAAAAGTCAGTAAGATGTAGAGACAGTTGCCAAAGATACTGTTCACAGCAGAACAGCACCTATGGACATTTGCTTAATCTTTCTAAGGCTCATTAGTGTCAAACCCCTGTTGCATCTTCCACACTGGATCTTTGGAGCAAGCTGAAGGTAGAGTTAGATACCATTTTAATGAATCACAAGGTGGGTGATGCACATCCCTGGCTCCTATTTCAGTCTTAACAGCCAAAGCCAAAATGCCTTGGAACAGCTTCTGATTCTGCTGATGTTTAAGTAGCTAGTGTCATTCTGACACCCTTAGCTTGTCTCATCAGGATAACTACAAAACAAACATGCAGAGCATAAACATTCTATGACAAGCAGGCAATGTTGTGTGTCCCCAGGAAGCCATGCTTCTTGGGACAGGTCCACATGAGCTGTGTGCTTAAGCACTGCAGTCGTGTGACGCTAAGTCAGCAAAGTCCCACATCAACTTCAGTCTACGGCGCAAATTTCCACTTCTCCTGCAGTTAAGGGATTTTTCTTCCCAAGAAGGTGGCTGGAGTGACTTGCTGGAGAAGTTTTAAGACTCCAAAAAACTCCACCTATTTTTCATTATTTATACAGCAACAAAGGATGAGGTACCTTTATGTACAGAAATGGTGCCTACCTACAGAATGTTGTGAGCACAGTTGTGGAAAGCACCAATATGCGTTCAGATGTAAAACAGACAGCCCAAAGTTTGAACTCCTCTATGTATATGTGTGTATGGCTCCTTACATTGAAGGCACATGACTTCCCTGAAAGAATCCTGAGAACTGTAGTTTGTTAAGGCTGCTGGGAACTGTAGCCCAATTAGAGGTAAACTACAGTTCCCAGGATTCTTTAGGTGAAGTTATGTGCTTTAAATATGCTTCAAATATATGGTGTGCATGCAGTCGGTATACATATACACACACTCACACACACTCACACGCACATATATGCATGTTTCTTTGAGGCATGTTGTCTGCAGTGGGACAGAAGGTTCTTTTAATTTTTATTCCAATTAAAATGAAATGAAATCTAAGTATAATTGCATTTGCATGTATTCAAACCCTTTCCTCTTTTGTGGTCTCTTCCACTGTCAAATATCAGATGTGTAAGTTCCATGGGACAAGGACCTGCCCTTAACTTTGATTAAGCAATTTTTCAGTTCTGACCATTAATTGTTTCATCAGAATCTGAAACAGTTGTTTATAGTGCGTTTCAGATCCTGGGTTAAAAGACAGCTATAGTTAACTTCAGTGCTGATGAACTGCTTAATCATGGTTAAGTGAGGAGGGAGATTTGCTCCAGGGAAGAGCAGGCGCACAGAGAGTGTACACATTCTTGAAGTTGAGCCTGATTTTTTTATCTACATTTAAGAAGGAGCCAGCACTATGTCTACACCGGCTCCTATTTCTGTTGCTCATTAACAATGAATGGGGGAAATTGTCCTATCTGGCACGTACACATGATTTTAGAGATGTGCCAAAGATAGACCACAATCCACTGGTGGGCCACTGGTCAGTTTGTAGTGGGCCACATAGCATTTGCTGGTTGTTGGGATTCCTTCAAAGGTAGACCTTGCTCTGAGTAAGGATACTTCTTACATTTTTAAGCAAGAGTGCACATCCAGGATCATTAAACAAAGAGTGCATCTTAGGCTGCAATGCTAATCCCACGTAGCTGAGAGAAAGCCCCACTGAATTCAATAGGACTTACTTCTGAGCACATACGGTTAAAATAAAGCTGTAAAACATTAGCTTACTAAGCGTATGCATACTTGCTATATAAATTTAAAACATTGTTGAAATAACCACTGTAGCAGTAACAACAAATCCATAAAAAGCCATGAAATCTGAAAGTAGCCTGCCATTGCATGTTTGTAGGGAATGGCCATAGTTCAGTAGCAGAGTGTTGAGCCCAGGGGTGTTGAGCCCAGCTTGTCTCCTGAGGATCAAGGAGGGGGAAGGCATGAGTTGCAGGCGCCTCAGCCGTCAGCGGGCATGGATGATCCAGCTGTTGTTGAGTCTAGCCCAGACCTTGAGGAAGAGAGCGAGCTAGCCGCCCCGCCAGTTCCCACGGATGGCCCTGCCCCTCAATGGGACAGCGCTCAGCCATCAAGCACCCCCACGGAGCCGTCCTGTGCCAAGCAGTATCCCAGAGATACCCGGTGCTTACCAGCCCTCTGCTTCCCCGCCTGCAGATAAGGACCCTGTTCTGTCAGATGAGCCCATGGAGACTCGCCCCCTTCACCGCGCTCACGATGTAGGGAGAAGCGGACAGGGCAGAGGGCGTGTGTGTGAAGGAGTGAGAGGTTACGCTCCAAGACCTCTCCTATTTAAGACTGCCGCGCGGTGAATGGGGCGTTAAGTCAACTTTCATCACACGTCGCAGAGCATGTCTAGAGGGTAGTTAGGGACTTGCAGTGAGTCAGCATAGGGTCTTTTCTATGAGGCGCTCAGCCTTTGATGTATCCATTACGTTAATAAAGCAAGAGTTCCTTGCACCCTCGTCTCTGACTCATGATTCCCGCTCTGAACCGGACACAGAGCATCTGCTTTGCATGCAGAAGGTCTCAGGTTCAGTCCCTGGCTCCTCCACGTAGGACTGGGAGAGACCCCCATCTGAAACTCTGGAGAGATGCTACCAGTCATTGTAGGCAATACCGAGCAAGATGGACCAATGTTCTGACCGTATAACAGAGCAATCCAAATGACGGGGTTCCAGCAGAAAGGGGGCCAGCAGAGGAGGAGCTGGCGGAAAGCCCCGCGGGATCCTCCTCTGGCTCGGGAACTACTGGCCTGGCTGAATCCCAGCTCTGTCAGGAGCCATGTGCACAAACCAGCTCTCATGAACAGGCCTCCTGGGGAGTAAGCACTCCCCAGAGGCCACAATGGAAAGAAATGTTCTTACTGCATCGGCCTTTTGGCTGTCAGAGATTCTAGCAGATCAGGAGCCGAGGGAAGGCTCCAAATGCAAGGAGGATCTTGCACCAGTCCCCCTGTGACTCTGCCCCACCATGCCCCCAGAGCACCCCATTTTTGGGGATTCCACTGGCCCTCCGTCTGCCAAGGTGGCCATCCTGGCAGTGACACAGCTCAGCTGCGGTGGAGGGCTGTTGCCAGCAGAGACTGGGAGCACCAGGACCCTGCCAGCGCAGCTGGGGGTCCGCAACATCCAACTCCTCCCAGCCCGAGAATAGGAGAGTTTGATTGCACCCTATGTCAGCCTTCTAGGTTCCTGATATTTTTATAGGTATTGCAAGGGGGAGAAATGATTATGGGTGCTCCCTGGTGAGAGCAGGGAGCATCAGTGGCTGTGTAATTTTGCCCCATCTTTTCGAGTGAGCTTAAGTTGGAAAGATAGCATGCTTGTATACTTGGTTTGTGGGGCTGCTTGTCTCTGTTGTATTTCTGTAGTTTGAATCTGCTGGTACTTATGGTCTCCATGTGTTAGTTGTTTTAGTTTGTTAATGTTTTAAGATGATATCCAATTTTTTGTGCTGCTTTAAAATTGGGATTTTTACTGTGTATTCATTTCTGATTGCTTTGTAAACAGCTCAAATATCTCTTTGAAATATGGATTGATACATAAGTAAATAATCTTACAATTGTGTTCAGAAAATAACATTGCTAGATATTTAAGTCAGTTTGTGGCATGTTTCATCAACCTATGGTCATTTTGTTACTAAATGTGGTCTAGGAAGGCAAATCTACTCCACCAAATTACTTATTCCTTTCATTCTACTAATAATTACTACCAGAGAGGAATGTCTTTTGAGTGACCTATAACTCGGATTGCTACTGTATGCTTACTAAAGCATCCAACCCATCGGGAAGCCCGGAGGACAGTTACTCGATCTAGGGCCTTTTCTGTAGTGGCCCCCGAATTGTGGAATAGCCTCCCCGAAGAAATACGCCTGGTGCCGACGCTTCTATCTTTTCGGCGCCAGGTTAAGACCTGGCTATGCTCCCAGGCATTTTAAAGCGTTTAATGTTACAATTTTAAATCTCTTTGTTTCAGTTTATTTATTGTGATATTTTGTATTTCTGTACTTTTAATCTTTTGTACACCGCCCAGAGAGCTATCTGCTATGGGCGGTTTAAAAATGAAATTAAATAAATAAAATAAAATAAAATCCAGGGGAAATTTTTCACTGCCATTCAAAAGTAAAAGTATTTTTCCTCTCCATTTTTAAGAATTTTTATCAATGGAAATGAATGTCCAACTGAGCTCGATGATCAGGAGAGCGATTAAGACGACCATTTAAGGTAGTTTGGGGTAGTTGCTTACTTGGTTTCCCCCCCCCACCTCCCCATTTCTACCTACCTAGCCCTGTTCTGTTTTGGGGGGGATAGTGGAGGCTGCTAGAGCGGGAGTTCGCTCTAGCACGGCCCGCTTGTTGCTGCACCTGCCTGCAGCTTGTGGTGGCAGCTTCTGTCCCTCTCAGTTGGGTTGGCAACACCTGCTACAGCGGCCTGCCTGGAACTTGCAGCGCCTGCTCGAAGGATCACTCTGGAGCTTGCGGCTGCAGCTCCGGTCGACTGGGGGGGGGGAGGCTTTGATCTGGATCTCCCGTCTCGGGACTCGCCACTGCGATCCGCACAGTCTCTCCAGAGCTTGCGGCTGCCGCTCCAGTCAACGGTGTGCATGTGTGGAAGGCTGGCAACACATCCAGTGCCTGCGCGATCATTTTGTTGCGGCCTTTTTGGCTCCCCACCGTGCTATGTTCCGCTATTCGGAGCTTTTCGCTTTTCTGTTCCGCTATTCGGAGCTTTTCGCTTTTCTGTTCCGCTATTCGGAGCTTTTCGCTTTTCTGTTCCGCTATTCGGAGCTTTTCGCTTTTCTGTTCCGCTATTCGGAGCTTTTCGCTTTTCTGTTCCGCTATTCGGAGCTTTTCGCTTTTCTGTTCCGCTATTCGGAGCTTTTCGCTTTTCTGTTCCGCTATTCGGAGCTTTTCGCTTTTCGGTGGGGGTCTGGTCCTTAACCTGCCATATGAGTGGGGCCCTACTGTATATCACTGTGCATGTTACCAACAAGCACCGTAAACTTTCCAAAGAAAATGCATCCTGTTAAGGCATGAGAAATCGTTCTATATTCCTAACTAGCACCCATTATATAATTGACACTTTTACGATATCAGAATGCTCCTAGAAGAATGGGATGAATTCTTCTTGTTATTAGCCTTGTTCTTATTGTTACCTTTCATTATGGTTATCTTTCCACATTAGAAAAAGCAGGGGAAAGAAAAATCAGACAAAGCTAGTTTGTGGAAAACAGAGATTAGGCCCATTTTATTCATTCAGCAGAATAAAGTAGTGTAGCTTTTCATTGATTTTATCTCTTGTCATGGCAAATGTTGGTGGACTTTTATGTTTATTTATTTATTTATTTATTTATTAGATTTTTATACCGCCCCGTAGCCGAAGCTCTCTGGGCGGTTCACAACATATGAACACACTAAACACACACTTACAGCATTTGAGAAAATGTGTACGAGCTCAGCTGCAGAAACAAAAGGTGTAGCAGCTTCAATATATAAAATTCTTACAGCAGCCACAATGGGTAACACTTTAGGTCTTAAGATGAAATGGGAGGAAGAGCTAGGGGTAGGCATGGATGAGCAGCAGTGGAATCAATTATGGTCTAAGCCTCCTATAAGAACTGCCTCAGCTAGAATCCAAGAAACAGCTCTCAAAATACTTCACCAATGGCATTGGACACCTTTAAAATTATACCACATCAATAAATCTATATCCCCTCTAGGTTGGAGAGGGTGTGAAGTTGTGGGCTCTTTTTGCCACATGTGGTGGAACTGTAAACCAGTAATGAAGTTCTGGAATGTGGGTTGTGGGAAAATCTCAGATATTACAGGGCAATTGCTAGCTCCAGACGCGGCCTTGGCCTTGGTGTTCTATACAGGACATTTAAAAGTACCCATTGTGAACAAAGACCTGGTTATCCTGTTGCTAGCGGCAGCCCGCATGGAAATCTCATTTCAATGGAAACTAGCAGACGATCTTTCAACTGAATGATGGATGGGCAGAGTATGGGAAATAGCACTTTCTGAAAAACGTATGCAACACGATAGAAAAATTCACGGCTTAGCAAAAACAGACAAATTTGACGATGTGTGGTACCCGTTCATAGTTTATATTAACAAAACTCTACCAGTTTTCTCTCCCCCGATATCCCAGGTCTTGCTATGGAGAGGGTCTATCTTTCACACTAACACAGAGAAACTTATAGAACGACAGAGAGAATAAAGTCAATGAGTGAAAAATAATTATAAAATGCCATTTTGTTTTTATTAAGGTTTGGACACAAGATTGGATTATCAACATCATTTGTATATACAATGTACTCCATGTGTTTTGATTAACTGTTCATTTTTCTGTATATTATACATTCAAGGGTTGGAGCAGAAATATAGGGAAATATATCAGGGAGAATATTAGACCTGGACATGCTTATTTTCCACAGTTCCTCCCCCATTTTATGAACCCTGAAACATGGCACACTCCCCTTCTCCCCTCAGCCCAAGCTGGAACAGCCCGAGAAGAAAAGCTGTACCACATTGTTTACTTGATTGTATAAAATGGGCTTTAGCCCTTTACACTGTTTAATGCTTCCCTATAGATTGGCGCAATCCAGTTCTTTTACATCAAGGGAGCTGTGCCAGTGAAACAGAAGACTGTACCCCAAGCTGCTTCTACTATCAGTGCAAGTGGGGGAAGACTTGAGCTCAGTTAGACTAAACACAGGCTACAGCCCACCTTAGAGCAGGAGTGGGGAACTTGTGGCCCTCTGGATATTGTTGGACTACAACTCCCATCATGCCTGACCATTGGCCATGCTGACTGAGGCTAGTAGGAGTTGAAGTTCAACAACACCTGGTGGGCCACATGTTCCTCTTCCCTACGTGAGAGCCATCTGTGTGATGATGGTAGAAAAATACATGATGCCCAACATGCTCTGAATGAATGACCACAATAAATGGAACAGTAATCGCTGAGCTCGTGAAAAAGACAATATACCAAAACATGTCTGGCATATTGTATTTTCTAATTCAGGTATCTATTTCAAGCATCATTTTGAGCCTTCCCCTTTCTTTGCTTTCCATTCCTCTTGGTGCTGCCCCTTTTTTTTCTGATCCTGCAGTCTGGGACACAATTGAAGCAGGCAAAACCAAGCGTCCACTCAAGACACTGGTAAGAACATGGAGGGTGCAATGTGTGCTTGTGCACAGGACAGAAAGGGGCATTGCTCCCTCTCCCAAGCCTCCCCTCTTGCAATACACAGGCCACCTCCCTTGTTATGACAACAATGATTTACCTAGGGCTGTATCCAACTAAGGTCTATTCAGAATAGACCCATTAAAATTAATGTACATAAGTTACTCATGCCCATTAATTTCAATGCGCTTACTTTGAGTAGAATTAGCATTGGATACAACCCCTAGTAGTTAAGAAACATTGTATAAATTGTATAAACATCTTGTATAAATTCTTTTTGTTTTTTAACAGAAGTCACAGAAATAATCTGGAG
Organism: Rhineura floridana; assembly: GCF_030035675.1. Taxonomy (NCBI): domain Eukaryota; kingdom Metazoa; phylum Chordata; class Lepidosauria; order Squamata; family Rhineuridae; genus Rhineura; species Rhineura floridana. Next base: position 117,371,353 of record NC_084487.1, on the reverse strand, counting down.
ATGCTACACACAACACACAGGTGGCATTTCCAGTCAATTCTGCCTCCCTCCCCCACTCCTCTGCTAGTGCTTTACTGTGGCGCGGAAATTATGCAGCACATGCTAAACTCACAGAAATTGTTTAGCCCTATTATTTAAAATCTGCATTTCATCACTGGCTCTAGTTACTAGCACATGGGACAGGACGTTGTTGTTGCTGGAAGCAGTAGTTAGTTTCAGGAGGGAAATTAAGTCAATCATTAGTCATCTATGGAAATAGTAACCTAAAGTGGCAGATGGAAAGAGGATGGAGAGGGAGGAAGACCATTTAAAAAAGGGGGGCAAGCAAGAGATGCATGAGAAGACACAGCATAGGAAATAAACAAGAAGCTACAACATCTTGCATATGGGACAGTAAATATCACATGTTCTTTGTCTGTCGTGCCTATGTCTCATCTAGGAGCATGTAGTATTATCCTACTTCCTATATTACATTGTGACATATTTATATCTTTCTAAGCACAGAAGGTCAATGACTTACAAGAATGCTTTCTGCTTCTGGTAAAATCAACCACAAGTAAGGGCAGGAAAGGATGTTGCGGTGGCAAAATGCAGAACCAGCTACTGCCCTTTAAACATCAACAGAAACAGAGAGTCTGGGTGCCCTCAAAATAAACTACCGGTGTGCAAAGCTGTAATAACAAGAAGAGGAACCCGAGTCTAGTTTCTGTGGTTTTTTTATAATCAGTGCAGAGATTGCAAAGCCTGCCAAGGTCCATTGAAATCCAGGAGATTCTCCCGCTGCGACTAAAAGACCAAGCTAAATTGTATGAGCTACTGCAACTTGTAGAACTTGCAATGCACCAAGCCGAGCACGGAGTAGTCTAGTCAAATGCAGCCCAGCCCGTCTGAGGCAGGAATCAAAACTAAGAGATTTATTGCCGTGAGGCTGGCAAGCTACATTCAGCTTGGTGGGTCATTAGTTGTGAAGGGCTGAATTATGGGAAGCAGAGCAAGAAATATGATGGAGATGAGGTCATTTAAGGAAGCAGGCTGTGGCAAGCATTAATAAAGAGTCTTACTCACAAAGGGAAAAAGTCACATCCTTTTGAGATCAAAACGATTGAAAAGATACACGTGGAAAGAGTTGGGTGGTCAATGATTTATTTTCTTGAGTTCAAAATCATTGTTTCTCCTTAACAAATATGTAGGATTGGGAACAGCATGATTTAGTTTCCTGCTTGCTGTTATGTTGTGACAAACATTCCAACTTGGCTTTACAGGTTTAGTTGTATTTATTTATTTTATTTACTTATTATTTAATTTATATCCCGCCCTTCCCCCAGCAGGAGCCCAGGGCAGCAAACAAAAGAACTAAAACTACTTCAAAGCATCATAAATGCAGACATTAAAATACATTAAAACATAACTTTAAGAACATTTTTTAAAAGCTTTGAAGACTTTTTTTTTTTAAAGGGTTAAAAATGTTTTTTTTAAAAAAGTTTAAAAGCATATTAAAAAGCAATTCCAACACAGAAGCAGACTGGGATAAGGTCTCAACTTAAAAGGCTTGTTGAAAGAGTATGGTCTTCAAAAGGCGCCATAAAGATAACAGAGATGGTGCCTGTCTAATATTTAAGGAGAGGGAGTTCCACAGGGTAGGTGCCGCCACACTAAAGGTCCGTTTCCTGTGTTGTGCAGAACGGATCTCCTGATAAGATGATATCTGCAGGAGGCCCTCACCTGCAGAGTGCAGTGATATAAGGGATAAGACTGTCTTTCAGGTATCCTGGTCCCAAGCTGTACAGGGCTTTGTACACCAAAACTAGAACCTTGAACTTGGCCCGGTAGCAAAAGGGCAGCCAGTGCAATTCTTTCAGCAGCGTGTTACAATGTTGGTGATACCCTGCCCCAGTGAGCAGTCCTGCCGCTGCATTTTGCTCCAGCTGCAGCTTCCAGACCAACCTCAAGGGCAGCCCCACATAGAGCGCATTACAGTAATCCAGCCTGGAGGTTACCAGTGCGTGGACAACAGTGCTCAGAAATGGCCGCAGCTGTCTTACCAGCCAAAGCTGGTAAAAGGCACTCCTAGCCACTGAGGTCACCTGGGCCTCTAGGGACAAAGATGGATCCAGGAGCACCCCCAGACTACAGACCTGCTCTTTCAGAGGGAGTATGACCCTATCCAAAGCAGGCAACTGAACAATTAGCCGAACTCAGGAACCACCAACCCACAGTGCCTCCGTCTTGCCAGGATTCAGATTTAGTTTATCCAGCCCACCACTGAGTGCCGGCAGCGGTCCAGGGTTTGCACGACCTCTCCCGATTCAGATGTTACAGAGAAACAGAGCAGGGTATCGTCAGCGTACTGCTGACACCTTGCCCCAAAGCTCCTGATGATTGCTCCCAAAGGCTTCATATAGATGTTAAACAGCACGTGGGACAAGATAGTACAACTTGTCTACTAAAGACAGCACAACTTTGAGGGGGCCAAAAGACAATAACCCAATGCTATTCTCTGAAAACCACCCTGGAGATAGGATAGGAACCACTGTTAAAACAGTGCCTCCAATACCCAACTCACCAAGTTGGCCCAGAAGGATACCATGGTCAATGGTATCAAAAGCCACTGAGAGATCAAGTAAGAGTAACAGGGTCATACTCCCCCTGTCCTTCTTCTGATAAAGGTCATCCATCAGGGCAACCAAGGCCGATTCAGTCCCATAACCAGGCCTGAAACTAGACTAGAAGAGGTCAAGATAATCTGTGCTTGCAATTGCTGCACCACAACCTTCTCAATCACCTTCCCTAAAAAGGGGGTATTTGCAACCGGTCGGTAATTGTTGCAGACCAATAGGTCCAGGGTGGGCTTTTTCAGGAACGGTCGGATCACCACCTCTTTCAGGGTGGTTGGAACCACTCCCTCCTGTAATGATGCATTGACCACACCCTGGATGAAACCATTCCCAAGTTGCAGCAGACGTTGCACTGGACACCACATTGGGGACTACAGTAGATGTGGATGGGGCATCAAGACTGCTACGGATGTGAGCAACGTTACCCTCAAAGTGCCTTCCAAACAATTCATAGTGGGCTTCCGAAGGGTCTAAAACTCCATTTCCTGGAGTTGATGTCAACAGACCCCTGACAATACGGAAAAGCCCCACTGGACAGCTACTTGAGGATGAGATGGAGGCAGAGAAGTGGGCCTTCTTCGCCACCCTCACCGCCACACAGTAGGCATGGTTATGATGTTTTACTCGTGCCTGATCACCCTTACAGCACGTCTTTCGCCACTTGTGCTCTAGCCGTCGTCCAGCCTGTTTCATTGCCCTTAGCTCACTGGTGTACCAAGATGCAAACTGGGCTCCATGATGCCAGAGAGGGCACTCAGGGGCAACTGTGTGAAGAGCCCAACGTGCCTCGCTGTTCCACAGCGCTACAAGGGCTTCAACAGAGTCACCTGCTCTATCTACTGGGAACTCCCCCGGGGCATTCAGAAATCCAGTGGATTCCATTAGTTTCCAGGGGTGGACCACCTTAATCTGTTCACCACCCCTGCAGGGAAGGATGAGAGCCATAAGTCTGAACTTCACCAGGAAGTGGTCTGACCATGACAATGGGGTGACATACCCCCACTATCTTCAGATCACCCCTTCCTCCATCTGGAGCAAAAACCAAGTCAAAGGTGTGCCCTGCCCTATGAATCAGTCCGGTGACAACTTGAGACAGATCCATTCACCTCGCTTTTCTTCCTGAGTCCTCCCCACTTTTACCTTTGCAACAACCTTGTGAGGTAAGTTAGGCTGAGAGTTTGTTCAATCAAGCTGCACAACGTTTTAGCTGCTCCTATCTTTTTCATGTTATTTTGATGTTTAAATGTTATTTAATGATTATATTATTATGGTTTTGAACTATTTATAACTTCTGCAAAATGCCTTGTGAGGGCAGGAACTCTGAAAGGCAGGGATATAAATACATGTTAAAGCAAGACTGTGGATTCAAAATAACTGTTCAGGTTGGTAATATATGTACATAAGCAACGGTTCCTGCCAACAGATTGCAGGGAGATGGGTGGTTGTGGGTGGATAGGGGGCCAATCTACATACAGTGTACCGGGCCCAGGAAATCCAGTGGGCACCCCTAATTACATTCTCTACTAAGTGGGTTGCATCCATTAATTAAGTAAGTCAAATTTTAAACTATAGGACTAAACTTCAGTGGGACTAAAGGATGAATAACTTGTGTTTGGATTTTATTTTTTATTTTTACAAAAAATATCCATCACCATCATGAAATGTTTTAAAGTAAGGCAGATGTACCATTTTAGTGAAAGAATGGGACTTCAACAAAAGCATCAGGTTCTGCTTGTGGATGTCCCATGAGGAATCTAATTGGCCACTGAAAGAACAGGACGCTGGGCCAGAACCAGCAGGGCTCTTATGTTCTCAATCTCATCACCTAACTCAGTTGTAGGGAACCCCTGGCACACAAAGGGGCCCTAATTTGGCTTACAAGGCTGTTTCCCTAAGCCACGTCCACCTGCCCTTTACCTGATGTCATATATGATGTCAGGTGTGGGGGAGGTAAAGACCTCTGTCTGAACTGGGTATGCTGGCACTACTTACCAGCTGATTGTCAATGCTTGCAAGGGTCCCCCAACCCCCCAGAGCTGATTTTGAGGGTGCACAGAGGACTGGAGGGAACAGAAAGATTCGTGGCACACACAGAGGTCCCCTTGCACCAGTGGAGATGCAGCATGGGATACTGCCCCATGTAGGCTTTTTCCTCCCTTGAAAAAATGTTGTAGGCCATTGATATGATATTCATACAGGAGGCCTATCAAATGTATTTTGTCTTGCTTAGGGATCCAGCTGGCAGGCCTGCTTTCTAAGTCGAGAGGCGGGCAAAACTTCCTGGGGCTTGTGTGTAACTGGGGCTCAGATAGCCAAGCCATTTTCCTAAAAAAAAGCTGGAACATAGCTGTTATTTCCACACCCAACTGCAAGCCCCACTGGAACGAATCAGGAGTGCAATGGGGCCAAATCCCAACCCCTACCCCAACCCCAGCCTCCCAAAGCTCCTTATCTGGTGGATGCAATGACAACAGGTTCCTCCCCTCCCCTGTCTGGATCTGGCATTGGCAAGCAAGCCCTCCCTGCTTTCTTTGGCCCCTCTGGGTCTCTGCCCCTTGACTCCTCTTCAATCTCCAAGACTCCTGCAGTGACTCATACATGTCAAAGGAGGGGAGGAAGGGAAAGAACACAGGAGGGACCTATCCACCAGCAAAGTAGCTGCTACTGCAGCAGCATAAGGTGAGGTGGAGGAAGGGGTAAATGGGGGGCAGTAAAAGGTGAGTTGGAGCGGGAGAGACCAAGGAGTTCTTCTCTGGCTCATTTGCTGTTCATTGTGTTCTGTCGGCTTCCAGGTTTATGTACTAGGGATTAAATTAGCAAACCTGTTCATATGCATATGTTGTGGCTTTTTATTGGAATTATTTTTAAGAATAATTCTTAGGTAATTTTGTACCTAACTTAAACAAGTCCAGAATTGTTTCTGCCCCCTCCCCACCTTTTGGAGGTTTAATTTCTTGAGGGACAACCTTCTTTTTGGGTGTTGACAGCACTGGCTCACTGCTTAGGAATTCATCGCGGCAGGTCAAAGTTTCACCCACCCGCTCACACACTTTTCATGACAGTTTCCAATAGTAAGATACTAACTCAGGCTTCAGTCCTTTACCTCCTTACCCAGCAATAAGCCACACTAAAGCCAGTGGGGCTTACTTCTGAGTAGACATGTATAAGATTAGACTGCAAATCATTCACAGGCAAGAAAAAATATACCTGATGAGCTAATATATAGATATTATGTCCAACATCCTTTGGTGAAATACCATCATCTCCACTCTCCTCGTCATGGTCACTCTCGAGACCCTGATTGTATGCATTCTTCATTACGTCCACCTTCAAAACAAATTGAAATTGTGTTGAAGTGAAATATATTGAAGCTATGTTCAAAGTAACTTCCTGCAGCCAAAGCAGATTTGAACAAATGTCAACAGTTCATTTAATAGAGGCTTTACCAAGACATAAATTTCCCAAATGAAGAGAAGGCAGAGCTGGGTCTCCTTTTCCTGAATACTGAGAAAAAATTTTTTTGGGGGGGGGATAGATGGACTTAGATTATTCTTAGTAAAAAAAAAGATAAGGGTAAACCATTAAAATAAAAGGGGGACAAAAACAAAGAAGTGGACTGTAGAATTTCTTATTTCCAAGTTACTGATCAATAGGGGTATCCAACCGCTTGCTTCCAGGGATATAAATAATTTGTAAAGGTCAGGTAATCTTTCTTTCTTCAGGAAACATCACACAGATAGGGAACTAGTTTGGTTTTTCCTTGAAAAAAATCAGACAATGGATATTTTAAAAGTTGGTGGTGCAGACTGACGTATTACAGGAAAGAAGTTTGTATGACAAGAATTTTGTCCAGATTCTGCGTTAGTGAAAAACGTGTGGTGAGCTCAACTGGGAATGGGAGCCATTTGACGCATAATTAAAAATGAGTTGGTCAGCAACTAATTTTAACGGGAACTGTATTTGAAATGGAGAGGGCTGAAAGGCTAACAATATTGCCTGTATCCGGTCTTTTTCATTAAATACAGACAAGTGGGTCTTCGCCCCGATACACATCAGCTCAGTATTGACACAGACTGGGAGTCATTAGCTGACTCCCAGAGAAGTCTGACAGAGACGCTACTGCTGTCTGCACTGTTGTGTGTGTATTTGTGTGTGAAAAAGTCTGTGGTTGTATGATGGAAGAGAGCAGCAGAGAATGGGGGTGGCTTTGTCACAGCCCTACTGCTGTTCATGCTGGTAAAGACTGGGTAAAATAACCAGTTTCTCCTGTATCTCAGATTGTGCAAGAAAAAGTAGCAAAGGCAGACAATAAAAAGGTGTGTGTGTGGGGGGGTAGATTAGATTGGGAGGTATGTTGAATGCCAGATAGGAATCCCCATATGGCCATATTCAGACAGTAAATGAAGTTGGGTACAACTCACTGACTTGGTTTATTTATTTAAAAATAATTTGTAGACCGCTTCCCAGCCAAGGATCCTGAAGTGGTTTACAGAATATAATTCCAACACTAAAATGCTAAAACATACACAATCAAGTAGCTATTTAAATACACATAAAATCTAAATGAATTCAACAACAAACAATAATCTGTGCCAGGGTTATGCATGGTACCAATCAATCAAATTCTAATCAAATATGAGCTAATAACCTAGTCAGGGTGAAGCCTGAGCAAATAAGTGTGTTTTAAAGATCTTTGGAAGCACCCTACTGTGGGAGCCTCCTATATAAGAGGGGAGAGTGCCTATTTCTGTGTCACTGCCAAGCAACATACTGCAAAATATGACACGCTAACAAGGTCCCCTCTGATGATCTTGACATCCTAGCAAGTCGGCATAGGAGAAGGTGATCTTTTATGTATCCTGGTCCTGAGTTGTTGGCTTTATACGTTAACGACAAAATCTTGAAAATGGCTCAGTAGCTAACTGGCAGTGCTTGTAGTACAGGTGTAAGCTATGCACAGCTGGGTACTCCACTCGGTACCCTTGTTGCCGTGTTCTGCACTAATGGCAGTTTCTGAATCAATCTCAAGGGCAGCCCCACCTACAGTGCATTACAATAATCCAGGTTTAAGTTAATAGTGCGGCAATCACTGTCCTGGTAAGAGCATAGTTGGTGCACCAGTAAAAGCTGGTCATAGGGCTAGCCACTAGGTTATTTATGCATCTAATGGCAGTGCATATTCCAGAAGAGTCCCTAGACTACAGACCCTTTCTTTCAGAGGGAGTGCAGCCCCTTGGACAGCTGACTGGGCTTGGATACTCAAAGCTGGTTCACACAGGGAATTTCCCTCACACACGAGCAGCCATGGCCATTTCTAAGCTGTAAATAAGTGCCTGAGACTGTGTGTAGAAACATTAAATGAACCCCCATTGTACACAGTTGAAGTCAACTGTCTACAGCAGGGGTAGCCAACAAAGTGCTCTCCAGATGTTTAGACTACAACCCTTATCAGCCCCAAACAGCTTGTTAATGCTCAGGATGGGCATTTTAGTTCAGAACAGCTGGAGGGCATCACGTTGGTTACCTCTGGCCTATGAGACTGAAGATATAACCTGAAACTGATTTTATTTTCCCCCTTCCAAGTTTTTTACCTCTTTACTCCCCTTTTAGCATCATTCCCCTTGAATTGTTAACTGTATTTTGTGTACTTCTGTGTATTTTGATTTTTTTGTGTTTTTATTTATTGCGTTTGATGGCACTGTGAGCCTTCCGAGTGCCCCACTGTTGGGTAGAAGGGCAGGATAGAAATATTTTGAATAACTGAAATAAACATGGGAAGCTGTCCACCTTCAGGCAGCTGCTGAAGAATCACCCAAAAGGGAGCACTTTAGTCATGTTTCTGCCGTCATCAACCTGATATCCTCCTGATTAGCAATCTGAACCCCATGGGCTGATGGGGGTCAGTCATAGTCCAAGACATCTGGAGGGGACCAGATTGGTGAAGAATGTCTTAGACACATGAAATCTCATTTTTTTTTGTGAAAAACCTCCAGTGGGAAGTGTAATGTCTAAATTACCCAGTTAAGTTAGATCCTGCCCCCATGGTTGCACTATTAAAATGGTACCTCACCCAAATGGGAGCCACTTGCAGAAAAGCAGTTCTCACACATTTAGGGCAATATCTGAAAGAACCCTAGGTGCTTGGGGACCAATGTGTTGTAGGGTAGCTAGGAAAATGAGCTATGAACCAGGAAGACTCTAGTTCAAATCTCATTTCTACCAAGAACTCACTAGGTGGACTCAGGCAAGCAACTCTTTCCCAATCTGAACCTCTGCCCCCAAATCTGCAATACAGGAATGATTACTGACCTACCTTACAGAGTTATTGTAAAGACTGCAACAAGATAACGGATGTGAACTGCTTTAAACAACCTAAAATGCTATATAAATGCTAAGTATTGTTATCTGTAGAGACCTCTCTCTTTTCCCCTTTTAACTGTGAGCTCAGGAAGAGCCCTCCATACCAAGAACGGGAAATTTTCAGTCTGCAGGCTAGAAATTACCCATAAAGGACTCCCATCCAGACTGGGCCTCTCTTCCTTCCATATTGGTTGCACAGCATGGAAATGCACCAAATTGCAGGTGTAAATGGCTTCATCTGGATTCACTACAATGGAAGAGGGGTTTTTTTCCAAATGTAATTGCAGCAGTAGAGAGCTGATCTAGAATGGGACCATAGCAGGGGACAAAGGGTTAAAGCCCCACTACTCCATGCCAAGATCCCAACCCAGATTGAGCCCTCCATACCTGCAGTTTGCATTGGGGCAGGGGGAATTGCTATTGGAGTAAACAGGAGGTTTTCTCCAATACAAATGGCAAAGTTATGTGTTTGTGAGAAAGTGAGGCACTTTTGGTTCCAACCCACCCACCACTGGTATGTAGCTCCCGACATATTATGCCAAAGGAAATCCAGGCCCCAGAGACAGAAAAAGATTCCTCAACCCCACCCTATACAAAATGGCTGTTACCTCTCATGAGTCCTTGGGATAACACATACTCTATTTGCAGGAAAGGGGTGGGAGATACAACAAATAATGTTTTACTGCATTTAAGCCTGTTTTTTTTTAAATTTTATAATACACATTTTTATGGTTAGCTTAGATTCCCTTGCTTGTAATGTTGTCTCAGGCAGCTTAGTGGAGTATGATAATTTAGTTAAGAAAACAATTACAGAAAATAATGCTTGGAACAATAAAAATAATGAAGTCATAAAGACAGAGATCCTGTGTGCTTGACCTGTTTAAATAACTGTTTGCGATTTGCTGCTTCCACCCTAATGTGGCAACTATCTGGATGCCAAAACCATTAAGCTTTATCAAATAATTTATTTATTTTTTAAAATGATGGTGGCATTTTCAATTAAAAGGATAAAGAATATATAAATATTTACTTACCAGCTCTCTTGGTCTCATGTTGAAAAGAATTCTTTCCGCATTCTCACTGTCGTGCCTGCTCTCCATAATTGCCAACAAAAGCTTGGAGGCATTATTCTGAGGGCACAAAATTGAATTGATGCACAGTTAAAATCTATTTCATGAATTAATGATCCCTGTACTTGCTTTAATTGAGATGACTAGGACTGCTTTCTTTATGAGACAAGATGATTGCATCGTTTTGTTTGCTTGTTTGTGTTATGAAGGATGCAACATCAGTGTAGGGTAGAGCTAACCAGTGTAGACTGGTGGCTCTGATATCAGTGGGGCAGTGAATCTGCTTTGGGTTTTAGTCCAAACTTTCAAGGAGCTATCTGAGGTGCTTTCAGCTTTCAGCACCTTGGTCAGCTCTTTGAAAATTTGAACTAAGACCCAAAGCAGATTCACTGCCCCACAAACATCAGAGCCACCAGTCTCCACTGGAGCTAACTAACTGAAGGCACATCTTTGCAAGCATGTTTGCTGAATACATGGCAGACTTGACAGGTGGTTCACATGCCTGCTTGTGCCCTGTCTGCCACCTCACATACACAGCATTATCTAAATGCAGGGTAGACATCAGTACATTCTTAAAAGCATTGGCCCAAGATATGTCACCCGCATCACATGCATACCATTGCTGCCAGGGTGTGAGCACATGTGAAGCCACTCTGGCTCATCCTATGGTGAATATACACATATCAAGGATATGGAAAGATTTAAGTTATATATTGAAAAATAGCGAATATATGTGCAAAGCTTTATCCTACACTTTTGGGCAAAGGACAAGCGTGTATCCCATTCTGAACATGTATTGCCCATGCAGTGAACTTTCCCTAGCAATGTCATTTGGTTAAAGGAATTTAGAGCAGGGCTAAATTTTTAAAGAAATGTGTCATGCAACAGACTTTGCTCAAAATGCCAATTCTTCTCCTTTCTATTTGAGTTATTGACAGATTTCATCCCAATCAGGTGAATCGTTGGTAGGAATTTCAAGAGAAATTAAAAGAATTATGTCAAGACTGGCAAAAATTCTCAAGGGGGTTTGTACACCTCCATGGCCCGATACAGATGTAATATTACCAATCTTCTAACCACACTTAGGCTGTCAGGACATGCCTTCTCCCTGTCTTCTCACATGCAAATTCCCCACTTCCTTGCTTTTTGGCCTAATGACAGCACATCATTACACCTGCAAGGATGTTCACAGTAAACATGGTTAGCTTAAAACCACATTGAAGCAGCTTTGTGAAACATTCATTCAAGCTACCCATGGTTAGCACTTGCAACATAATGCTGTGCCATGGTCAGCTCTGAAACGGAAAGAAGGGAGCGAATTCATGCCCGAGAAGAGAAGATGGAGGAAGAGGGAACATATCACACCACAGTTAGGGGATTGGGAAGATTATATGTGCAGTGGTAGTTATCAGGTCTGTCACTGATTAAATACATGTAGTTGATTAATCGGCTACCGTTTGACGACTTTATTAAATGATTTAATTTTAATATATATATATAGTTATTTTTTTTAAAACCACATTAGAACATAAGAACATAAGAAGAGCCTGCTGGATCAGGCCAGTGGCCCATCTAGTCCAGCATCCTGTTCTCACAGTGGCCAACCAGGTGCCTGGGGGAAGCCCGCAAGCAGAACCCAAGTGCAAGAACGCTCTCCCCTCCTGAGGCTTCCGGCAACTGGTTTTCAGAAGCATGCTGCCTCTGACTAGGGTGGCAGAGCACAGCCATCACGGCTAGTAGCCACTGATAGCCCTGTCCTCCATGAATTTGTCTAATCTTCTTTTAAAGCCATCCAAGCTGGTGGCCATTACTGCATCTTGTGGGAGCAAATTCCATAGTTTAACTATGTGCTGAGTAAAGAAGTACTTCCTTTTGTCTGTCCTGAATCTTCCAACATTCAGCTTCTTTGAATGTCCACGAGTTCTAGTATTATGAGAGAGGGAGAAGAACTTTTCTCTATCCACTTTCTCAATGCCATGCATAATTTTATACACTTCTATCATGTCTCCTCTGACCCGCCTTTTCTCTAAACTAAAAAGCCCCAAATGCTGCAACCTTTCCTCGTAAGGGAGTCGCTCCATCCCCTTGATCATTCTGGTTGCCCTCTTCTGAACCTTTTCCAACTCTATAATATCCTTTTTGAGATGAGGCGACCAGAACTGCACACAGTATTCCAAATGCAGCCGCACCATAGATTTATACAACGGCATTATGATATCGGCTGTTTTATTTTCAATACCTTTCCTAATTATCCCTAGCATGAAATTTGCCTTTTTCACAGCTGCCGCACACTGGGTTGACATTTTCATCGTGTTGTCCACTACAACCCCGAGGTCTCTCTCCTGGTCGGTCACCGCCAGTTCAGACCCCATGAGCGTAAATGTGAAATTAAGATTTTTTGCTCCAATATGCATAATTTTACACTTGTTTATATTGAATTGCATTTGCCATTTTTCCTCCCATTCACTCAGTTTGGAGAAGTCTTTTTGGAGCTCTTCGCAATCCCTTTTTGTTTTAACAACCCTGAACAATTTAGTATCGTCAGCAAACTTGGCCACTTCGCTGCTCACTCCTAATTTTAGGTCATTAATGAACAAGTTGAAAAGTACAGGTCCCAATACCGATCCTTGAGGGACTCCACTTTCTACAGCCCTCCATTGGGAGAACTGTCCGTTTATTCCTACTCTCTGCTTTCTGCTTCTTAACCAATTCCTTATCCACAAGAGGACCTCTCCTCTTATTCCATGACTGCTAAGCTTCCTCAGAAGCCTTTGGTGAGGTACCTTGTCAAACGCTTTTTGAAAGTCTAAGTACACTGTGTCCACTGGATCACCTCTATCTATATGCTTGTTGACACTCTCAAAGAATTCTAATAGGTTACTGAGACAGGACTTTCCCTTGCAGAAGCCATGCTGGCTCTGCTTCAGCAAGGCTTGTTCTTCTATGTGCTTAGTTAATCTAGCTTGAATAATACTTTCTACCAGTTTTCCAGGGACAGAAGTTAAGCTAACTGGCCTGTAATTTCCGGGATCCCCTCTGGATCCCTTTTTGAATATTGGCGTTACATTTGCCATTTTCCAGTCCTCAGGCACGGAGGAGGACCCGAGGGACAAGTTACATATTTTAGTTAGCAGATCAGCAATTTCACATTTGAGTTCTTTGAGAACTCTCAGGTGGATGCCATCCGGGCCCGGTGATTTGTCAGTTTTTATATTGTCCATTAAGCTTAGAACTTCCTCTCTCGTTACCACTATTTGTCTTAGTTCCTCAGAATCCCTTCCTGCAAATGTTAGTTCAGGTTCAGGGATCTGCCCTATATCTTCCACTGTGAAGACAGATGCGAAGAATTCATTTAGCTTCTCTGCAATCTCCTTATCGTTCTTTAGTACACCTTTGACTCCCTTATCATCTGAGGGTCCAATCACCTCCCTAGATGGTCTCCTGCTTTGAATGTATTTATAGAATTTTTTGTTGTTGGTTTTTATGTTCTTAGCAATGTGCTCCTCAAATTCTTTTTTATTTATTTATTATTTATTTATTTATTAAATTTATATACCGCCCGACTAGCAATAGCTCTCTGGGCGGTGAACATAAAACAACATAAAAATACAATAAATAACAAAACAATACTAAAATACAAGCAACAATCCAACACAGTAAACATTTTTAAAATTAAATCAGTATAACTTAAAATGCTTCAGAGAATAGGAAGGTTTTGACCTGGCGCTGGAAGGAGAGCAGAGTCGGCGCCAGGCGTACTTCCTCAGGGAGACTGTTCCATAGTTCGGGGGCCACCACTGAGAAGGCCCTAGATCTTGTCATCACCCTCCGGGCCTCCCTGTGAGTTGGAACCCGGAGGAGGGCCTTTGTAGCAGAACGTAGTGCACGGGCCGGTTCATATCGGAAGAGGCGTTCCACAAGGTATCGTGGTCCCGCACCGTATAAGGCTTTATAGGTTAATACCAACACTTTGAATCTAGCCCGGAAACATATTGGCAACCAGTGCAAGCTGGCCAGAACAGGTGTTATATGCTCGGACCGCTTGGTCCTTGTCAGCAATCTGGCCGCTGCATTTTGCACTAGTTGTAGCTTCCGAACTGTCTTCAAAGGTAGCCCTACGTAAAGCGCATTACAGTAGTCCAAACGTGAGGTTACCAGAGCATGTACCACTGATGTAAGGTCCTCTTTACTCAAATAGGGACGTAGCTGGGCTACCAACCGAAGTTGGTAAAACGCATTCCTAACCACCGAGGCTACTTGAGCCTCAAGTGAGAGGGAAGAGTCTAAAAAGACTCCCAGACTACGAACCCGGTCCTTTAGGGGGAGTGTAACCCCGTCCAGGACAGGGTATATATCCACCATCTGATCAGAGAACCCGTCCACCAACAGCATCTCAGTCTTGTCTGGATTGAGCTTCAGTTTGTTAACTCTCATCCAGTCCATTGTCGAGGCCAGGCAACGGTTCAGCAAATCGATTTTTAGCATCCCTTATTGTCTTCTTGCATTTCTTTTGCCAGAGTTTGTGTTCTTTTTTATTTTCTTCATTCGGACAAGACTTCCATTTTCTGAAGGAAGACTTTTTGCCTCTAAGTGCTTCCTTGACTTTGCTCGTTAACCATGCTGGCATCTTCTTGGCCCTGGCGGTACCTTTTCTGATCTGCGGTATGCACTCCAGTTGAGCTTCTAATATATATACATCCACACTGTTTGTTTTTCGTTTTTGTACAATTCTACTTTCCATTTTAATGCACACTTCCGTATCACCTGAAAAGTCATGATACACTATTTTCTAGCAGTTTGTTTCAGCAAAACCTTGAACTCTCAGGAGCAATCAAATAATCAGTGCACTATCCCCACTGTTATAAATGAATGTTTTCCAGATATATGTCAGGTACTAATTTCTGGGGATCATTCCCCCCCCTTTTTTTCTCCTCAACAACAGCTACGGAAGACAACACAATGGTAGAGAGAGAATGGTTTCGTAAATGCAACTGACTGAAGACTTAGTTCAGGGCCCCTGGCAAGTTAACGGGACTGCTTTTTAAAATCAATGGCAAATGTGTAATAGACCTTGGACAAACATGGCTATACAGAGAAACCAAAAGCAAACAATGATGCTTAGACCAGAAAGGATTCCAGAAGGAAAAGAGCTACACTGAGGCATACGAAACCAACACGTCTATATTATCTAAGAGGATTGTTTGAAAATTAAGCTTTATGTGTATTATGAAGTAAATGAGATAGTGAAAAAGATTCACAGAAGAATGGTTATTTCAAAGGGATAGCTTTTAAAGCAACAAATTTTATAAAGTTTGATAACATATATACCCTAAGTTTTATATACACGGGTTGTATTTAGATATAATGATAAAAGGAGTAATTGTTCCATCTTGATGTGTATAATGCATTATTTATTTATTAGAATGCAATGTATACCCTGTATGTAAGGCATGCCAACGGCTCCACGGCTGAAAAAGCCCTGCTCTGTACCACTACAGATTTCATTGTAGCAAATGCAGGAACACTGAGCACAGTTTCACTGGCTGACCAATTAAGAGTAGCTGAAATCAAAATAACTCAGCTAGCTTATGCCTTGGACCCTTTGCTATTGCTGGTTTAAGGGAAGCTCCTGTCAGTTGAAGGTGGGGGGAAGGTGATTTTCATCAATTTCATCTTGTCCCTTGCAGCCCTGTGCTCCTCTGAAAATCTGCTCCGGAAGATTGAGGAAAGCTTCCGGAATGGAAAGACTGTAGGGGGAAATTGGAGAAATGTGCCTTCCCCACTTCTGCCAGCAGGATTCTCTGCTGGATCAAAAGCCTTCAACAGATGGAAAGAGACCTTTCATTACTGGAAGGCAAAGTTTGGATACAAGTCTATGAGCTTTGCCAAAGTCCAATAAACCTGTATCATATTTAGGGGCTGGTTCATACATGCATGTCCATCACTTGATAACAGAAAAGCATTGTATTTGAGGAGATATGAAAACTTGGTCTTTGATGGTTGATCTGTTAGTTCATTCACACTGTCAGCAAGCACTTGATGTTGCAGTCATTAAATAATGCAGTTTGCCCTTATCTGTCATGTTAAGAGCCAGGGGTCTAGCCCCACCATAGTAGGAATGATTATGTGCTACTAGTGAGATTAGGGCAAGGCTTCAAGTATCTGCATTCATCCAGAAGTTGGGTGTTTTTGAGGCACCAGTGCAGTAGCAGTCAGCAGGGAAGGGCAGTGGTGATTATTTGACCTCCTGCCACCAGCATTGCTGCGGCTTACTGGGAGGGGTGAGGTAGTGGCGAGGTAGTGACGAGGTGAAAGCATACTGGTGGAGCTAATCCAGTGTTGCCACTGCACTTGATCTTGGCTTGTTCTTGCTGCTGCCTTGTCCCTCCCCATCTCAGTAAGCTGCAGTGACGCTGGTGGTGGGAGGACAGGTATATGCTGCCACCCCATCCAGCCAACCGTTACTGTACCAGTTTTCTCCAGTTTTATGAACTGCTGTGCAAGCACAGTGGCTTGTGGATTTGGGCCACTAGATACTTAAAACAGTACAGTAATTAAAGCTGAAATCCTATAAACTATTGAACTCAATGGGACTTATTTCTGAGAAGATATGTACGGGATTGTGCTGTAAATGTCATACCTTCAGCTGAAGCACTAGATCCATACGGTATTTTCCAAGAGGGTTGATATCATTTAGAATCAGGGCAATGATAATGTCTATGCCATTAGACTCATGCGTGGCTATGCAGGTCTAGAAAATAAAATAATCAAAAATGAAGAGTTCACTGCAGACAATGCAATTTTTCAGACACAGGGGTTTTCCCCCTATATACTTATCCCTTGGGGCCATAAGTGACACCATTAGTTTTTGGAATCCATACCTAGACACTGAACAGAAGTCTGGCTGACCCCCATAGCTTCTAACTCAAAGCCACGAACAGCCAGGAAATTCAATCTGTTTTTCTTTTTAGAATGATGCCAATATAAACTTTTCAGTTGATTTTCAGATGCTGAAACAGTCTTGCAAAGTCTTTATGACTATCAGTGACGCAGTACATCTGAATTTAAACTACTTTCAAAATGTTTTTCAGAGCTGCAATCTGAACATGGATCGAACATAGGCAAATCCACCAAACAACGAAACAAAAACAAACAGCATTTGATAGTCATTCCACAACAATACTAGCAAAGACCTTGATCTACACCTCTGCAGCAGAGAGCAGCACATAGGGTGCTGCACTGATTCTGCCCCACTCAGATTGCTTTAAATACAGTAAAGCACTATAGAAATGCTGAGTATCATATAAAGGGTCAGGGCTGTAGCCACACTGAAACCTTTGCCTCAGGCAGCAAGCAGAGTGGGAAGTGTGGCAGAGTTTGCACGTTCTTCTTCAGCCCAGCTACCAGCTCATCAGTGTTTAGCATGTTAAGAGCACTGACACCATTTTGCTGCTGCAGCTAAGAAGACAGTAGTGTTTCTATAGATGGCGCTGAGTCACCCATAACTTGCTCTGAGGAGGGTCCTTCCACAGAGTGAGATGTTTTGGGCAATGTTGCCCTGGAAACTGCCTGTGCATCTAATGCTTTGCCACAGCAAACATTTTTAAAATTATCAGTTTACTGCTCTTAAACTTTAAATAGCATTTTGTGCCACTGCAACTAAGTATCACAGACGCTCTTCAGAGTCACCTTCTCTTCAATGCTTTGGTCTGGAAGGACCCTACATTCCCTGGGGTCCTTCATCAGAGTGAGCTATTGCTGGGAGGGTGGCCCTGGAGAGCCTCGGCACAACCACACTGCTGCTGCCACCACTGATGCAGCAACAAAAACAAGAGGAGGAGGAGGGAGGTCAGAGTGTGTGGGGGCAACATACAACGCAAAACGGCTCTGCCTCAAACAGGAGTGTCTTGAGCCAGCCCTGGGAAGGGCCATGGCTCAGTGGTAGAACACATACTGGCATGCAAACAATCCCAGGTTTAATTGCTGGCATCTCCAGGTAGGTCTGGGAAACCCTAGAGAGCTATTACCAGTCAATACTGAGTTACATAATCTAATGGTCTGGCTCAGGATAAGGCATCCTCCTGTTTCCTGTATTTCATGATCAATAAACTATTCATGAAAGGAATTAAATTGGCAGTATTCTATCAATCAATCAATCATATTGTGTTATGGGCATAATCCACCCCAGAATAAGCACTTTAAAAATATTTATTTGTAGATTTTTCAATTGCAAAAAAGCAAAAAAAAAAACCACCCCACTAATATTTCACCAACTACTTTAAAGACACCTTTATTTCCAATGGGGGAAAGTTAAACATGTGAAGTGAATGAGATCAAACGTGCTTAGCTTTGGCTGGATCATGCCCATAATACAGAGCATTCATATTTATATTTTGTACCTGAGAATTTTTAGTGTCATAAAAATTGTTTTGCTGCATTACAAGTTCTTTTGGACCATGTTTGGGATTTACACAACAACTAGAACATTTGGAAAAGCATATTAAGAATTAAAATTGCCCAATGGTAGGTTTGGTACTAAATACTGAAATCCCAGTCCAAACCATCAACATTTATAAAATCTGAGAATTCTCAGAACTATAAACTGCTAAAACCTTTACAGCATAACAAAGACATCTGTTGAAAGATTATTAAAGAGAAAATCTAGAAATGTGTTTATTGGTTTCCCTGCCAATGGGGTTGTTAATTTTTTTCTTTGTGTTTCTACAAAGACCACCTATGCATCTGGCTGCCACCAACATCTTTGTTTATATGCTAATATGCATGCACATACATAAAAATGTTTTCTACACATAAAGCAAATACAGCAACATTGTTATAGATGTTACCACATCAGTTTATGGTAGTGAACATTTTAAATATGCACACACACTAATATATGCACTTTGGGACAAAAATGGTGCAATTAAGATCTTGTTGTGGGACGTTCTGCCACTCCAAATACCCAGGTACTAAAGGTTGCCATCGGGAAAACAGGAGGACACTGCACAGCTGCCATTTCTCCTACTTGTTCCTTCTCTAGTCCTTTTTACACTCTCTCTCTCTCTCTCCCTCTCTCCCTCCCTCTCTCTTCCCTCTGTCTGTTGTCACAATCAGAATAATTGTATTGTCCCAAAGCAGGCATTAAAGGAACAGGGAAGCAAAGGAATGTACAACTGCTGCACAATCTCTCACTGCATCTTAAGCATGAAAGGTAAAATCAGATTCTCCGGGTTGCAAAGTAGTAACCCTACAAATATCTATACACCTAAAGACAAATGTAAATAATACTCAAACGTATGTCCCCATTATCATTACCAGAAAAAGTCCAGCTTAATTTTAAAAATCGATAGGTTTGTTTCAGACCTGAGTTTTCAATAGCATTTCTAGAAACATAAAGAAATGAAGAATAAAACGTCATCTTATTAATTAGGCCACAACATGACATAACTGTGTTATGCAGATCCAACTTAGATGAAGATTCTTCACTAGAAGTTTTTAAATTACCTGATTTTCATGGCATGGGCCTTGACAATATTCAGTCAAGCTTTCGAGTGTTTGGTTCACCAGAGCTACATTCTTCTCATTGATGTACAAGCCCAAAAGTCCCAGCCCACCTGTTGTACTTCCACAAATACAATCCAAAAACTGAAGAGTCTCGCATACTAGATTGTAGTTGGTCTTGTTGTTTTGATTTCTTAAAAAGTTCTGAAAAAGAGAAGAAAAACTAATGCATATACAAACATAATATTAGACATATTAGTTCAATTCAGGTATCATGCCAAACCATGGTTAAAGCATCTTAACTATTATGGTTTCATATGATATCTAAACTGACATACCCTGGTTTGCAATCAACTGGAAAACCAAAATCCGAAACCATGATCTGAAGGGGGTTTATAAACTATGGATTGAGCTATAATTTGGCATGATGTTTGAATTGACAAACCACAGGCATAGGAACACAGGAAGCTGCCTTATACTGAGTCACACCACTTGTCCATCTAGCCAGGCCCTCCCTTAGCATAGTTGCCCCCCCCGCATTCTTTCTCTCTCTATATATCCTTTCCTCCAGGCAGTGGCAGAGGCTTTGTTTTCGGCTGCTAGGAGCTTGCGGCTGCGGCTCCCTTTTTTGCAGCATTAATTGGCGGCGGTGGCAGCTTTGTATTTTTTGGCTGCGGCTCCCTTTTTTGCAGCCTTTGTTGTAGACTCGCTTAGCGTTTCTCGCTGCAATGTTTTCTCCTTCCCGGCTCGCTAACGCAGCCTTCAAGAGACCGTCGCTGCACCTCTTCCTTCCGGCTCGTCTCTACACTCCCCTCAGCTCGCTACTGCGGCTGTGAGGAGGACGCGGCGGCTGCTTTTATATGCAGATCGCCAAGCGTGGGCCACCCCCAAAGTGCGGGGCCCGGGGCAACTGCCCTGCTTCCCAGTGCCTAGGGGCGGCTCTGCATCTAGCTCAGTATTGACCACACAGATTGGCAGTAGTTCTCCAGTGTTTCAAGCAGGGGTCTTCCCACCCCTTACTGGAAATGCTGGGGACTGAACCTGAGACCTACTGTATGCAAAATAGTCATTGCTTCATTGCTAGAAGCTGTATCACGGAGATGAAAGTGCATTTAGGGATTTTTGAAGCTGGGTGTTGTGTACTGCCTTCAAGTCAATTCCGACTTATGGCGACCCTATGAATAGTGTTTTCATGGTAAGTGGTATTCAGAGGGGGTTTACCATTGCCTTCCTCTGAGGCTGAGAGGCAGTGACTGGCCCAAGGTCACCCAGTGAGCTTCATGGCTGTGTGGGGAATCGAACCCTGGTCTCCCAGGTTGTAGTCCAGCACCTTAACCACTACACCACACTGGCTCTCAGCTGGGTGTTAAGCAGATAAAAAACAAAAGAAGGCAAACAGCTTTAAACCATGGCTTGCCTGTTTTAAATTGGAAACTGATGGTTAGTGCAAATTATGGTCTGAATTGAGCCAATATTATAAACACCAAAATACTAGGTATAAACAAAAACCATCCCAAATTAGCTAATTTTGCATTATTCAGGGCAGAAAATACAAATATTAAAGACATTCAAATCAAATAGTCATATTTCTGGGGAGTGGAATTTTTTAAAGAGTTGTTTTTCATGTTAGTATACTGACCACATAAGTCATATTGACAAGTTTATTTAAGTTTTTTTAAGATAAACATGCTTTCTTATAATCACTTGTGAAAGTACCAATTGGGTTGTACACAATTGAATTTTAGTCAGAGTAGACCTACTGAAATGAATGTACCTAAGTTAGTCATGTCCATTAATTTCAATATTCTCTGTCTATGACTAGTGTCACTGACTGTTAAACTTTAGGGACAAAAAATATATATTTACATTCACTTTCATGCAGATATGCAACCTAAGAAGTTTATTTGGAGTTTAATGACACCTACTGCCAAGCAAATGTGTACAATGATTTAGGATAGACTACAAGGGCTGTAAAATCATATAAAAGACAACTTCTCCTCTTCAGATCTCTATTAGATATTTTAAGACCTGCTCATAGAAAGGGCTTCCTCCACCTGTACTACTTTGATACTTTTATGGTTCCTACTCTCTTTGCAAGGTGAGGGGATAAAACAATCAACAGCATACCTGGAGTTCTCGATTGTGATTCTCACATAACAGCTGAAGAAACCTTAGTATTGGTTGCATAATTACAATGGCAGGACTCATTGTCATTTCTTCTGAAGATTTTTCATCTGCATTTCCTGCATCTGTTCCAGCACTCATGAGATCTATTTCTGGGTCCATTTCTCGGCGGTACACACAGTAAGCTTTGGATGTTGCCATCGAGGCTTCTGTTAATTGCCCTTTCATTCCTTCTTTTAGATGCAGATTTGAGTCTTTTACTACAGATAACAAATGCATAATTATCATCAAATATAAACGGGGTGGTGGTGGGCGGGTTTGGTACAATGAAATATTTTCCAAACTAAATGAGCTACCACACAAATTGTGAGGATAAGGAAAACTGTAAAGCATTTTGAGACATAGAAACATCTTCTTGGGCCTAAACTATTGGGACCCTGCAAACACTTTCTGGGCCTTAGACAACTACAGACAATATGAGGACCACATAGACATTGTCTTGGGTTTGTTAGAATTTGAAGCGATCCCTCAGTATCTTCTATGGTAGTCCTGGCTTGTTGGTCTACCTATCTATCAACAGTGATTACACCAACCATCTATATAACAGTAAAATCTTCCCGATACATGGTGACAGACATGAACATGATTCAAGCTTTTGACAGGGACCTATATGTAAGACTTTAACAGCTTGGGTTCACATATACTCAAGACACAGAGAGAAGTCATTCATGATATCAAGCATTGACCTGTATGACATTTTAGGGCAGCCACAATATACACAGACAATACATTTTGGGTATGTGCTCCATAGTTTTGAAACTGTTACCCTTTGGGTCTGATGTGGCATAGTGGTACGGTGCTGGACTACAACCTGGGAGACCAGGGTTTGAATCCCCACACAGCCATGAAGCTCACTGGGTGACCTTGGGCCAGTCACTGCCTCTCAGCCTCAGAGGAAGGCAATGAATACCGCTTAGCATGAAAACCCCATTCATAGGGTCGCCATAAGTCGGAATCGACTTGAAGGCAGTCCATTATTATTATTTATATATTCATGCCATGGTAAAACTGTTCCTAGGCTGCAAGTAGAGACTGCAAAAATCTCCTTGTACATAAAACCCAACATGTTAAGGAGTAGGCTTTGACCTTCTTTCTACATCACTTTAAACCAGTGAATAGTTTACCATGAGCACACCAATCTCACCCGCTTTGCTCCTCCACTAGCACACGGACAAACAAACCACAATCCCTGACTTAGTATTACTACTGAATTGGGGATCATGGCTTCTTTTGCTCCAACAAGCCATGAGCAGTAAGCCAAGAAGAAGCCTTGACAAACAGGTCATGGTCTATTTGGAGCAGAACAAACCATAATTTCCAGTTCAGATGCAATGTTAAAGCCAGGGATCATGGTTTATTTCTCCCATGGGCTAGTGTGGAGGAACAAAGCTGGTGAGATCAGCTCATTCATGATAATTCATTAACTATGTGACTGGCAAACTGGGTCTTCTTCCTCACTTACTAGTTTTCTAAGTATATGTTTTTCCTAAGCATTTAGTTATATGATTCCTCACCTGCAGACTCATGCTACAGGACTTGAGCCCTGGTCTAAACAAGCAGCACATCAAGTGATAAGACAGTTCCTGAATAGCAGGCATTGAGATATTTCTGTATGTGCTGGCTGTTGAAAGTCATCGTTATGTCAACCAAGTGTAGGACATTTTTTAAAATCACCCATTGCATTAATCATGATTTAAGCTGTGTTCTAACAACTTCACTGGTTACCAGTTGGTTTCCAGACCCAATTCAAAGTGCTAGTATTGTTTTTAATGCTGTATTTGAACATTGTTGTGACCTGCCCTGGGACCTTTGGGTGAAGAGTGGGTAATAAATGTTGCTGCTGCTGCTGCTGCTAGGAATGGAGGATTTGTGGCCTTCCAGATGTTGTTGGACTCTAGCTCTAATCAGCCCCAGCAAGCAATTCTGATTATCAGGGATTACAGTTCAGCAATATCTGGAGTGCCATAGGTTCCCCATTTTCAGATCTATACAGCCTTAAAGTGTCTCAGACCAAGATACCTAAAGGGCTGCCTATCCCCATATGAATCTGTCCAGATGCTTAGTTCCCCTCCCTTCTTAGTTGTCAGGTCACCGGATATGCCTTGACTGTGGCATTCCCACTCTGGGGAGGTTTGTATGGCCTCTTCTCTCTCATTCTTCTGAGTGCAAGTAAAACTTGCTTTTAAGAAAAGCTTTTGGAAGACGATAACATTTTGAGCTGTACTAGTGGCTAAGTATTCTCTATATGCTGTTCATATTTTTGTTTCTTTTACATATTATGCTAATTTCTTTTATTTCAGAACTCTACTTGTTTTTGAGTTGGTAGCAACTGATTTTGTTTTAATGTAATCTTACAAAGTTTTGCATTGTGGCTTATTATGCTGCAGCATATACTAAATATTTTAAACCAATAAATAATGTTGAATGGGTCGGTAGGAAATATCACTGCAGCACCACCAAATGTAGGAGTGCTCTTCATTCTGTGAGTTTTTCAAGAAGCCATTCTGAGTCTGCAGTAAAATCAGTACTGGTGATGAAATACACCCCTAGTTTTCATTACCTCTCTTTTTTGGAACTGATACAGTCAGGTCATTGTCATCATCCTTCTTTTTGCTGCTCAAATCAATTGTGTTTACTGTTACAGTTGATCGGATTTCCTTCTGGGCCGTTTTCATTCGATCATACAGAACTTTAAAAAACTTTTCAGATTTTTTCTTCTCATTTAGTTGCTGATAAAAGGAATACTGTAGAGGGGAGGGAAAGTAACCACTTGGATATCAGTACATTAATCATGGGGAAATCTCTGCTATCATAACACTAGGCACACACATAATACATTGCAGCTTTCAAAAGAAGTCTGTGGTGATAACCAATGTCTTATGCCAGAGAGAACGAAATCTGTGTTGCAGGCCACATGGAAATGTGCTGTATTTCCAGATCTGCACATCAGGATCAACAGGACGGAACTGCTACTCACCACTGGTGAACACTAGTAAAATGCAAGGCTGGTAGGTTATTTCTGTCAGTAGCAAATATATACTGTTAATGCCACTCACAACACAAAAAATGCCTCTGTTGAGTTAGATCAAGGTCCATTCAATCCAGCATTCTGTATCCTACACAAGTGGATACAACCCACAGTATTCTAAAATGGCCACACCATTGATTTATATAACGGCTTTATGACACTTTAAATCCTTTTTCTAATAATCCCCAAGCAGGAGTGTAGCCGTCCAAGGTCTCTCGGGGTCCTAGACTCCTTGCTTTTTTGGGAGCAGGGTCCCAGCTGGGTCTCCAGCATCCTACAAGCCAACCAGCATGAAAGGGGAGTGTGTTAGCCACTGAAAAGAATCTTCTAACATGCTTCCTTGTCCTTTCCTCTTGATTGAAGCCAATTAGACTTAAAGGAGGTGACAGCCACTAAAAAGACTGTTCTTGGTACCTAACACACTTCCTTTTCATGTTCATTGGTTCCTAGGGATGTCTGTTTTTGGAGAAGGTGTTTTCTGGAAGGCCTGAAGTATGTGGAGGTGAGGATGGAGAGCAAGCAAGCGAGGGGGCGTGGCTGTGAGGAAGTATGGTGCGACTATCAGGAAGGGACCCTGCACTTCTGAATTTGCCACTACGCTTCTGTTCCCAACATTGGGTTTGCCTTTCTCACTGCCTCCACACAATGAATCAATGTTTTCAGTGGGCTTTTCATCACAATCCCAAGATCTTTTTCCTGAAGGTCATAGTTACCTCAGACCAAAATGTTTCTAGTTCAGACTAAAACTTTATTTAAATTACTGTATACCACTTTTCGGCGTTCTGTTAATACGGCACCAGCGGGGCGATCAGCTGGAGGGGGGCTGGAGCTCCCCACACTCCTGCTGATCGCACCGGAGGAGGGGAAGATCAGCCGTAGCGTGCTACAGCTGATCTTCTCTTCCTCGGGGGCGCTCAGACTCACGCACTCTAGCTGATAGCACCGGAGGAGGGGAAGATCAGATGCAGCTCGCTACAGCCGATCTTCTCCTCTTCTGGCGCGATCAGACTCGCGCCTGAGAACAGGAAGATCTGATCTCCTCCTCTGGTGTGATCAACGGGTTAGGTTCCAGACCCCTGCACTACAGCTGATCCGCTTTTCTGTGGTTCTCGCTTTCTGGCAGGGGTCTGGAACCTAACCTGCCGTATGAGTGGGGCCCTACTGCAATGAGCAGGGCTGACATCAGGACCAAACTAATCCCTAGCACTGGAAGAAAATAGAAGATATTCTGAGGGTGTGTACAGATATACAGTAGGGCCCCACTCACACGGCGAGTTACGCTCTGGACCCCCGCTGAAAAGCGAAAACCGCTGAAAAGTGGAACTCATTGAATAGAATGGCACTTGATGCCCGAAAACCGCCGTAAAAGTGTGGCTTTAGTCTAATTGGGTCTAACTGAGACCTCTGCATTAGCGAAGAACCGTAAAGCAAAGCGCCATGAAGCAGGGCCCTACTGCACATACTTAGAACCATCAAACCTTTATGGAATTGCACTCACCCCATAGAGTCTTTCCTGCAGGATCAAACTCAGGAAAAACAAAGTCTGCCAATTTTCAGCAGATGCTGGCAGTGCTCAGCATTAATTGGCTAGTGTATGTGTCACCATAAAGCCACCTGCCCTCCCACAACTGCAAGAACAGTTTTTCCAAGTTTAACAAAACCCTAAAGCTGCCAAGCAAATGGTTAATCTGTGAAACTTGCACAGGCACTAGAGAGGAAAGAGCAAACAGTCTGCCAAAGCATGAAGGGAGGAGGGAGGAGAAAAAGGAAGTCAGCACTGGAGTGAGGTAATTGCATGTTTGACGACTGAAGGCAAAAGGAAGACAAGCTCAGCCCGAAAAACATTGACTCCTGATTGTACATGTGCCTATGAGCACCCTCAAGTTGCTTTCATATTTGAACAGGTTTTCAGTATTAATAGTTATATGGAAAGAATAAAGCGACACCAAATAAGTACCTGAATCTGCGTGTTTCCACCTTCAAGCAATGCAATCCCAAACAGGATGGCTTCAGAGAATATCCTGTCATTTTTGGTACTAACTATGACATCTGTGACAAGTTCTGATGCTCCTTCTTTATCCAAAAGGCACTGAATATCATGCATTGACACACCAGACTTATCTGAATCTGGTCCTGAAAAGCTACCTGCAACAAGAACAAATGAATGCCAATAATCAGGGTTTAAAAATCATTCAAATTAAATATTATTTCCTAATTTTCTCACATTCAATATCTGGTAATAACACTTATGGCTATACTGCTATAGTAATGTTAAAGAGTGTTACAGTTTAAAATAAAATTAATCAAATAATCAACAGGCTCTGATATGAATCAGGGCTAAGCTCTAAAAACACAGGGGGTGAGCGAAAGAAAGAGCACTTCTCAGCATGCATAAAGTGACCCAGCCAAGGGATATGCTGACCTGTTTGTCTTCCTTTTTAAAAATTCTAAATCTCTGTGGTCCATCAATGTGTTTTAAATTTACTAATTAAAAGTGCATCCTCAAGATATCTTTAACAGTTCAAAGTGAAACTAAACTGGATTGAACGATCTTAAGTAACCATCTAGCTCAGTGATAGCGCACATGTTTTGCAAAGCATGCACTCTGCAGCAGAGATGGACAAACAGTCTGACTTGCAGCTTCCTGTGTTCCACTGTTCCTTAAGAACATAAGGTCTTGCTAGATCAGACCAAAGGGCCAAAGTCCACCTCCTCTGGCATTCTTTGCAACAACCCCAGCAACCAGTGCAAGTGCTATTACATGGCCCATCAAAAATTGGCCTATACTCTTCCAGCCCCAAGGGATTGTTGTATATGTCCAGCCTAGCCTGGCTCTAACGTAACTGCTCAATGTCCCCAGTAAGCCACCACAAATCTACTACTACTACTACTACTACTACTACTACTACTACTACTCCTCCTCTAGTAGTAGTAGTAGTAGTAGTAGTAGTAGTAGTAGTAGTAGTAGTAGTGGCAAGGCCAAGGCTATGTGTATTCTGCTACTATGCAAAACTTCAGCCTGTTGGATGCAAAATTCAACTTCCTGGGGATCTCCAGGTTTCCCCCCCTTCCAAATGTGAGCAGACATGAGCAAAAATTAGCCATCAGTCTCACTTAAATCAATGGAGTTTAAGCTAATCATTACTAATTCCTGCTGCACTGTGTTCCACATTTCTAGCCCTCATGGCTTTGCAGAGAGGCCTGAAAGTGTATGAGGAATGTCTGGCAAACTCTCAGAATGGAGAGGACAGGCTGAACAAAGATTTCAAGTGGTCAGTTAGCAAGGGGCATCTGTGCCTGCCAGCTATACTTTGCTGTTACTGATTAGGAAAAAAAACAGAATAATGAATTAAGCAAAATAACCAAAACATGAAAATTAAGTCACATATTTTGCACAGGGTGCATATTTCAGTTTTGCCTTATTATTAATCTTAATATTATTGCAGTTATTTCACAAATACAATTACATTTATATTTATTAATATATGTAGGTATTTCAATTAGGCGAAAATCTACCATGGTGCTGAGTGTGCTGAAGCCTGCTGAAATCAATGGCCTTAAGTGTGCTTCACTCTATGTTGGAATGTGGCATTCATTTTAAAATTAATTTTAATGCTGGATACACACAGCCAGCCCTGTGGTTTTCAGGTTAGCGGATATTGGGCATGATCTAGCCAAAGCTAAGCACTTTCATTCTGCAATCTGATACCTTACTTATCTGAAAGTACTCTCCCATTAAAATACACTGTGTGTGCATTCCTATGCACATTTACCTGGGAGGAACTCCCATTGACATCAATGGGGCTCACTACTGAGTAAACATGTATAGGATTTTCCTGCACAGGATTAAGCTGCATATCCCTTTGATTTCAATAGGAGAGTTATTTTCTCCTATGGAAATCAATCGGGATGTACTTGACTTTTCAAACTGCATTTTTCCTTGGTTGAGACATATACGCCTTACTAGAAAGGAGAATAGCGCTGACTGTATTTGTTCTAAAAATTGATTTGTTTATTATTATTATTTACCTCCTCCCTGTGTGGTTTTGCCATAGTTGCTGGAGAGAGGACCATTGACACTGCTTCCATAGTCACCTTTAAAATAGCGATTGAGAAGTATTTTCCTCAGGTTGCTACCCTTTAAGAAGATAAACACAGTAGAAAAAGTCACACACAGAAAAGTCACTACTACATCAGTGGGTAGATTTATCTATTTATTTATTTAATTAATTAATTTGTATACCGCTTCATACTTGAAAAGAAGCCTCTAAGCGGTTTAGTGTTAAAAAAAAATAATCAAACCAAATTACACATTTAAGACAAAACTTTTTTAAAAAAATCTTAAACATTAACATAACCTAAAATAACTAACATAATAAATCATAATCACTAACAGATTAAAACACAAATATACTAGGAAGACAACCCCACCCACCAAACACGAGTGTGAGTGTACATCACTCCCACTTCTGCTGCTACCACCCCAACTTAAGCTCTCACCCAAAGGTGGGGCAACACTACATACTCCCCATCCCTGGAGCTCCCTCCTCTCACCAGAGAGCACCCACAATCATTCCACCCCCACACAACACCCATAACAACAGGGGGTAGCACCATCCTTGAGGATAATGCACAAAGTTGTATGTTCATGCATGGGGATTTGAAGATGCATTCTGTTGAAGCCATCCAGCGACTATATTTTTCTTCCCCACCAGTAAACTGGCACAGTCCATTAATGCCTTACAGGCCAGAATCTTGGGCTCAGGCTGCTCTCCCCTGACTGAGAGCTGCAGGACGAGAGCCCTTTTGCTGTTGCCCTTCGACTCACACAAAGGGCTCGCATCCTTGTCAGGCACGAGTTTAAATAGGTACCCTTTTCCCCCACGATGCCTTTAACTGGAGAGGCAGAAGTTCAACAGGTGCACATTCCCCTCACCCTGCTCAAAAGAAACCTGCTACCCCGAAACTGAAGCAAAGTTCAAAGTTCAAAGTTTATTTGCAGTCAGAGACCCATAAAATGGCTAAAATAAACTACATTTATATATACAAGGAAAAAGTGGGTTAAGATACTATGCATTGCTTGGAAATGGATCATCACATAGAAACAAAATAGCAGTGAGGTTAAATTCTCTTGTTTTTAGATTATACACAACGGAATGAGTATTTAATATTACAGCAAATAAAATTCATCATGGGAAAAGGCAATATTCCAAAAGCTTTATAGACATAGTATCATAGAAGTAATTTTGATCGTTTAAGCTGAGCTACGTACACATATTTTGCTACTGCTCTCGTGTGTTGTTCATTTTTACCTCTTAAGAGATAGGTAATAAGCTCACCAGGAGAATTGTTGGAATACTTTGCTATAATCAGAGAAATGAAATTTTGTCGATCCTGTATGTATAGTGGGCAATCTAAAAGGACATGGGAAAGAGTTTCCGGTACTCCCTCATTACATAAACAGCAACACTGATGGAAAGGGATCCTCTGGTATCTACCTTCCATTATTGAAGAATATAGACAATTAAATCTGGCCTTTGCAAATGCGTGACAGTATTTAGGTATTATTAGATATTCAAGGTATCTCACGCATTTGCTAGGATCAAAAGAAAGATTGTGATAAAGAGGTGTACAAGTTTTAGAAGCAGCTGCCATATCACTTTGTCGGTTTATGTCTGATATTCTATTGCAAATAGTACTTCTAGTGGTGTCTATATCTAGGGAAGCTAGGTGTTGTATAGAGAGACCTATTTGAAGAAGTTTATCTTGAAAGAAGTTCATCCAACTGGATCTAAACGTGTCATCCCAGATGTCTGCTAGATAACCCGGAATTTGATTATATGAAAGTTTGCACCAATAATTGAAGGCTAACCGAAACTGAAGCACACCAAAAACACAGGAAGGCATCAGCTCTGCGACGCCACAACTACTGCACTTCCAGCAAAGCACTTATCAGGTCCAAAGGAACCTCCGCTCATTCTCTCCTCGCACAAACAAACTTCAGAGCGCCTCAGCAGCACCTCTCCATTCGCCACATGAAAATTCTTCCCCGGAAGTCCCGCCTTGCTCCACGGAAGTCATAGATTTATGATTTTATGACTTTTATGAAGCTCCATAGATTTATGTTCTTGAATCTCTTGTATTACTAGGCTGTACCTCAGTGGTAGAGCATCTGTCCTGCATGCAAAAGGTCCCAGCTTCAATCCCTGGCATCTCCAGGTTGGGCTGAAAATGTCCCCTGCCTGAAACACTGGAGAGCTGCTACCAGTCAGTGTAGAAGATACTGAAGTAAAAAAGCCAAAGGTCTGACTCAGTACAAGACAACCTCCTACGTTCTTTTCAGACTGTGAATCCACAGGGTGATCCAATTTTCCTTGTCCACAGCTCATATATGCAACCTTCTGTCACTTCAACAGAGGACCCCAGTACTCTGACAGGAGCCAGTACCAACCAGTGAGGAGAGAAGCAGCAGCCATTACTGTTGGGGCTCCAGCTTTGCCTCTAGCTATGGCAACTCCTCCTCCTCATTAACTTCACAAAGGAGAAGGCAAGTAATGGCTGCTGCTGCTCTTCCACCTGCTGTTACTCACCACTAACAGGATGGGCAGCACGTGGCTAGGAGCAGTGGCCACTGCTCATTCATCTACCGTCGCCTAGCTCCTGACCACTGCTCATAGCTGCCCTCGTTGCTTGTCTACTCCAGTAGATGGGTGAGTGATCTGTGGTGGCAGAAGGAGCCATGGCAGGCACAGAAAAGGGCAAGCAGCCTGTGACTGCTATTCTACTTCTTCTGCTTCTTCTTCTGCTGCTTCTGCTTCTTCTTCTGCTTCTTCTTCTGCTTCTTCTTCTGCTGCTGCTGCTAATTATCTGCCCACCAGAGTGAGCAGCGAGGGTTGCAGGAGCAGCTGCCTTCATCTGCTTTGCCTCTGAGGCGGTGGTGGGGCCATTGCCTACAGCAGCAGTGGCTGCACCTAGCAGGGAACCACAGGGGGCATCTTGCTGACGGCCCTCCCAAACCTGGAGCCATCTCTAGCAACACACAAATAGAACCCTATGACAATTACACCTAGGAGGAGGAGAACCCATGTGAAAAGGGGGTATTCCACATTAACTCCTGCTTGTTGACAGACTCTAGGGCCATTTACATGCGATGACTACAATCTGTACAATCTGGGCATAGCTGGAGTTGCCATAATTTCAGTTGTCAGAAATTATGCCTCTGTGGGTTTGCTGTCTAAAGGCAATCCCTGTGTGTGCATGTGGGATGCTGTATGTATACATTGGATTTACGCTTGCTGAACTGGGTTATGCTACACTGTCTGCAATGCAGATGGGTAAGAGGCCAGCACAAGCTGAAACCACGTGAAGTGTGTATTGGGGGGAGGATGTCGGTGTACAGCACAGAACATCTAATATGGACCTGATCCCCTTGAAACTGCCCACACATTCACCTTATAGATATTTGGAGTCTCTTAATTATGGTTTTAGGTATAATAAATAATTTTTTTAAGAGTGGGCCAGCATCTAATAGGCCAATGGCAAGAGTAGGGAACCTTTTCCAGCCTGAGGCTGCATTCTCTTCTGAGCAACAGGAGTCCTCTTCTGAGGGCTACATGCCATTGGTGGGCTGGGCCAGAGGCAAAAGTGGGTGGGGCAATGAATGTGAATTTCACTTTTGTATACAGTAGGGTAGTTGCTATACCCTTCTCTATCCCCCATCAAGGCAAGCAAGAAGTATTACCAGAGTTCAAGGACACAGTTACTCCAGCCAAAAAAAAACTCAAGGAAGATGCAAATCAGGACCAGTAAGGGGTATGGCGTAGGGAGAGGGGATGTGGGGGGGAAGTAGGGTTGCCAGGTCCATGGCCTGAGACTGATCCTCTATCTTTAGGAAAAGAGAAAGTCAGCCAAGTGCAGGTGTTCTTGCAACACTGTAATGGGAAAAACCACAAGGTGGAATTCTCCCTTCCCCCTGCACAACTTTTAAAGATACAGAGGACCTCTTGGAGGCTGGGCCTGGCAACCAAGAGGTCTTCTGTATCTTTAAAAGTTGTGCAGGGGGAAGGGAGAATTCCACCTTGTTTTTTTTCCATTACAGTGTTGCAAGAACACCTGCACTTGGCTGACTCTCTTCTCCTAAAGATACAGGATCAGTCTCAGGCCCCGAACCTGGCAACACTAGTGGGGGGGGTATGGCTTGAGGAGAGTACCAAAAGCCAGATAGAAAGGCCTGGAGGACCACATCTGGGGTCCAGATGTGAGGTTCCCCATTTCTGCCCAGCGGGATTCCCCCCTTCCCCCCCTTTGAAGAGCTCAGCGGAATGTATGCCACATCACAAACTGCTTTAAAACTCCCCCCCACCCCCAGTTTCAAAAATTGCTTGCCATATAGCACAAGGATCTGCTACTTGAGAAACACAAGTTGAAACCTCCTTTGGGAATTAGTTGTGTGTTTCTTTGGATTCCAGATGATGACAATGCCAATTATTACTGTTATTCCTGATACAGCCAGGAGGAATTCTGAATTACACAAAATTCCAAGACAATACATCCCATGCATCCCAGAATAATTCAGTGGAGAAGTTCCTGTTCTGAGGTAAATTATTATGATGATCCATCTAAAGGGTGTACCAGACATGGATGCACTAAAATGGACTCGCTGCAAAATAGCATGCACATGTGCAACAATAAATCATTCCCATGGGAAGCAAGCCACCTCAACATTTATGAAATCATCATTCCTTTGTTTCCTTCATTTTCAGAGGGACAGGCTCTGCTATTAAATTCAGCATACCACTACTCTGGAATTTCAAATTTACCACATATATTAATGAATTTCAGAAACCATATAAAAGCAAATGCATACATGAGAAATACCCCCATTTAGAAACCAAGTTTTATGTAGGATGGGGTGGATAACCTGAGGCCCTCCAGATGTTGTTGGACTACAACTCCCATTGTCCCTGACCTAAGGCCATGTTGGCTGGGGCTGATGGGAGTTGGGGAGTCCAAAAACATTTGGAGAGCCACAGATTTGCCATCCCTGATGTAGAACCCAAACAGCTCTTAGATTTCAAACTATGCTCTCCATGTATTTGAAGAGTATGATTTGAAATCTCACACGCCAACCCAAAGGAGTATAGCGCAGACAGAGCTACATAAGTACGTCCCTTTTCAAAAAGGTTAAAACCCCATAGATCAACTGCTTGGCAATAAAAAAAACCCAGCTCCCTACTCTCTCTCCAAATAGCTTAGTAGCTATGGGCCACCTACCCACCTGTCAAAGTTGACCCATGTGGTGGGGGGAAGGCTCTGTTTTGCAAAGGAACACCAAGCAGGACTGAACTCTCCACTCACTGACTGAAGAGTGGAAGGTTCAA
The DNA here is from genome assembly GCF_030035675.1 of Rhineura floridana. NCBI lineage: Eukaryota > Metazoa > Chordata > Lepidosauria > Squamata > Rhineuridae > Rhineura > Rhineura floridana. Next base: position 117,337,215 of record NC_084487.1, on the reverse strand, counting down.
TCCAGCTCTCATTCTTTAAAAACGAAAAAGAACAGTACATTGATAAAACAGATATTTTAACCATTTATTTTAGAAAAAGTAAAGAACGCTTTTAGAAAAGTTGGAAGGGGTCACCCACCTCCTTGTGTTGACTTCCATTCAATACTGTATAAAATCTCTTCACTTATTTTCAAAACAAATTTATTACATATTACAGGAAGTCCTCGATCCCTCCTTCCCCCCCCCGCCCCGCTGTTGGAAAACAGAAGACCCCAGTACTGCTTTACGTGGACGATATGGCCCTCATCTCTTTAACTTGTGTGGGGTTGAGAAGACGGCTCATTAATTTGAAAGGTATTGTAAGAACGAAGGACTATCCATTAACTACAAAAAGACTAAAGTAGTTGTCTTCGCTAAGAGGCATGAGCAGCATAATTGGATCCTGGATGGGCATAGCATAGAACAATGCCGCTCATTTAAATACCTGGGTCTCCATTTTTCTGAAAGCACTCTGTGGCGCACCCATTTAGAGGCAATCACATCTTCAGCCACCCGTCTATTGGGGCCTATAAAGAAACTCTACCATACTGAGGGCCATCGTCTAGTACAGCCTTTCCCAACCAGTGTGCCTCCAGATGTTGTTGGACCACAACTCCCATCTTTCCTGACCATTGGCAATGCTGGCTGAGGTTGATGGGAGTTGTGGTCCAACAACATCTGGAGGCACACTGGTTGGGAAAGGCTGGTCTAGTAGAACCAACATTAAACGTTTTTGCAGCTAAGAACGTGACCCACCTTCTGTATGGAGCAGCAATTTGGGGCAAGCAGTGTAGAAACCAACCCGACATATTTCAAAATAAGTTCTTCCTCATCATGCTCATCTCAATGCTTTTATTCACATTTAGGAACACAAACCCTCCCCATCTGCTTGTCACAGCGAATGGAATGACGTCTATAGCTCTTAACAATATATGTGTGTGGAATGTAAATAGTGCTCAGCTGACTCTCAATTCTTATGTAATGATAGTAGGAAACACAGTATAGCTTTGAAGACACAGCATAACAGTCTTATTGTTATCCATTAATACCATTCTTTTGTCTGTAACAATAGCTACAAAGGGTAGGAACAAAGGCCCAGGGAAGCAACATGTAATTTATGTAATTTATACATAGTTCTAAAGGAGATCTGATTGACAGAAAGTGACAAATATTTCTAAAAGGAAAATACAGATTTAGCATAAGTCAAGAAGATGCAAACAAAATTTGATTCCTGGCATCCCAGTTTTATTATATTCTAGGTGTTTCCACCATACATATATGGTCATCCTCAACTAAATGAGGAAGATGCTCCTAGAAACCTGAGACACCCTAGTGGAAGACTCTACAGATCTCAGCAAAAGACTTTACACACATTTTGGTCCATCAGGCATTCTCTGTGAGTACACGAGCTACGCAAAGGGTAGTGTGTCCCATAATTGAAATCAAATATGTTTAAATGCAGTTTTGTATATGTCTCTGCACCACCATCCCACTTGCCTCTCCCTGGCAAGGGCCCCTGCAGCTTGAAAAAATAGTCTGCGGCAGGGGCCTGGCTTGGTGAGCTATATCAAAGAGTGTGTGATCAACCCACTTCAAGACAATTAATCTCAGGAAGTGTTAAATCTCCTGGTATAAACAGGGCACCTGGCTTTCTGCCCTTACCTACTCAGTATGAACAGAACCTGCTGTGCTTATGGCTCCAGCTTCCTACTATTTCTAACTTCTCTACATCCTCCAGGCCTAGATTTGGATACAGACATCCATTGTCAAATCCTTCCCCTTCCTTCTTCTTCTGTCTTTCCTAAATGCTGAAAATGTGATTGCAGGACCCATGTAGGAGCATTGTGGATACAGACAGCCATTGTCACGCCCTGTCACTCTTCCTCTCCCCTTCTTCTGCCTTCCCCAAATGCTGAAAAATTGATTGTAAGCTCCACTGGACAGGGACCTGGACAGGGGCATTGCAGGGGTCGGCCCAGGAGTCCTGGGATCTTTGCACTAGACCTGGATCACCTGCTCCTCCCACTCCTTTTTATTTTATTTTTTTAAGGGAAGGACTCAGTGCAAATACTTATTTTCTTGCATTTTGCATTTCTCTGAAAATCATCCTCAGTTTAAATCTATACATATACATCTATGCCCCAGGTCTTTTAAGAATCTAGCAATGCCTCTGGACCTCTCTCTCTTTTGGCTGATTTTATTCTGCAAAAAGCTATGCACTGATGGCACCGTATAAATAAATGGTAATGTACATATTGAAGCTATAGATGTCATATGTAATTCCAAACTGAAACAGATGGATAAAGTCACAAACCAAGCAACACCAACTTTTTATCCAGTCTGCCTCTAATAAAATCAAGGCAGGTCTTTGACTCAACAGCAGTCCCATGGGCCAATGTGTGCTTGCAGCTGTAGCATGCGAGTCCAAAAATATGTACCAGATTTTCCAGCAGCTTTTCACAGAGAAAGGGGCCACCCACGCAGCTCAGCTGCCTCTCATTAAGCAGGGATGCCCCAAACTGCAAACGCAGAGATGTTTAAACAAGCATTATGCTACTCCCACCTGTATTTCCATAATGACAAACCTAGGTTTATAGAGGAAGTATGAAGCAAACCACTTGGTTTAAAAAAATCCAAATAGATATTCCCTTTTCTCTCCACTTCTTAACTACTATTTTTTAAAGTAATTTTTGAAACAAAATCATTTTCTTTCATGTTATCTTACAGGAACATAAGCAACAAAATATTGTAATTGTGAAATATTACAATCTGGGTGTATGTGGATTACTTCCACAATTAACATGCCAGAAACAGCATGCTGGTGCACTGCATATGAACAAAATAACAGTCTTGCTTGATCAGACCACAGGCCCATCTAGCTCAGCACAGCTTGCCTCCAGGTAGCCTATAAGTGGAGCCCGGGGGCAATAGCTCTCCCCTAGTGTTTGTCCCCAGCAGTGCCGCGTTTTTAGAGTTATGCTACCTTTGAACAATTTATCTGTCATGAAGCTAGAGACCTCTCAGCCAAAGCGAGGTCTTGGCTACAGCTCATGATTACTGAGGCATGAGCTTGACCATGAACCTTGGTTTGGACAACATGCTAAGCCCAGTACAGCGCAGCAGCAAACGGAAAGAGGAGGACCAAAGCAACTGCAAGCTCCCCTTCCGGAGCCCATGTTTGTGAAGCCATTGTTTGGTTTACTGTGTTGTGTGAACCAAGCCAGCGTCTTAACTATTTTTAAAAGCCACCTAATTTAGTGGTTATGACCACAATAATAATACACAAGCCCTATTCAGTCCCACCATCTTGCCCGTCAGCCCAACCGTCTACACTTCATGCTACGTAGAATGCTGTGCGATCAGGTGATGGGGACACAATGCTGGGGATGGGGCTAGCAAGCACAGCCCTGCTCTTCACCTCACACAAAGGAAGTCACATGAGGAGAAAACACCTGAACAGGGCTGGTATGCAGAGCAACTCTTTTTATCTCTCCAGGCTCTACTGCCAAGCTCCTTCATTGGTTGACCCCAGCTTTTAGCATCATACTGTTGTTGTTATGTGCCTTCAAGTCGATTACGACTTATGGCAACCCTATAAATCAGGGACCCTATGAATCAGCAACCTCCAATAGTATCTGTCGTGAACCACCTTGTTCAGGTCTTGTTAGCATCATATGAGAGGACAAAATAGATCTATCTGTTCCATTTACACCATCCATACTTGTATAAATATCTCTTGGTTCCTCCCTTGCACATCTGTATCCTGTGTCAGTGTTCTACAATTCCCATTTATTTCAATGGGATAAGCTGAAGCACATGTGAAACATTTATAATTGTGAGGCTGATTGGGCATGAGTAAAACATCATAACTGTGCCTATTGTGTGGCGGTGAGGGTGGCAAAGGACCACTTCTCTGCCTCCATTGCATCCTCAAGTTAGACGTCCAGTGGAGCTTTTCCGTATTGTCAGGGGTCTGTTGACATCAACTCCAGGAAATGGAGTTTTAGATCCTTCGGAGGTCCACTGTGAATTGTTTGCAAGGCACTTTAAGGGTAAAGTTGCTTGCCTCCGTAGCAGTCTTGATGCCCCATCCCTATCTACTGTAGTCCCCAATGAGGTGTCCAGTGCAATGTCTGCTGCAACTTCTTGGGAACAGTTTCAGTTGATGCGGCCTGATGACATAGACAAGGTGCTTGCGATGATGCAGCCAGCAACGTGTCCTCTCAATCCTTGCCCTTCTTAGCTTAATAAAGTTTGCCAAGGGGGTTTGACGAAGTGGATCCAGGGTGTGGTCAATGCATCATTGCGAGAGGGAGTGGTTCCAGGCACCTTCAAAGAGGCGGTGATCTGAACGCTCCTGAAAAAGCCCACCCTCAACCCATTGGTTTGTGACAACTACCAACCGGTTACAAATACCCCCTTTTTAGGGAAGGTGATTGAGTGGGTTGTGGCACAGCAGTTGCAAGTACTCTTGGATGAAACAGATTATCTCGACCCATCCCAATCTAGGCTCAGGCCTGGTTATGGGACAGAATCGGCCTTGGTCGCCCTGATGGATGACCTTTGTCGGGAGAAGGACGGGAGGAGTGCGACCCTGTTATCCTTACTTGGATCTTTCAGCAGCTTTTGATACCGTTAACCGTGGTATCCTTCTGGGCCAACTTGGTGAGCTGGGTATTGGAGGCACTGTTTTACAGTGGTTCCGATCCTATCCCCAGGATCGCTCTCAGAGAATAGCATTGGGTGACTGTCTTTCAGCCCCCTGGCAGTTGTGCTGTGGGGTGCTGCAGGGTACCATCTTGTCCCCCATGCTGTCTATATGAAGCCCTTGGGAGCAATCATCAGGAGATTTGGGGGGATGTGTCAGCAGTATGCTGACAATACCCAGCTCTATTTCTCCATAATAATAATAATAATAATAATAATAATAATAATAAATTTAATTTTTGTGTCGCCTATCTGGCCGAAGCCACTCTAGGCGACGTACAAACTAAAATTCAGTAAATTACAATACAATACAGATAAAATACAATAAAATCAGAACAATCATTAATCACAGCAGCATGAAATCAGTTAGGGCGATCAATAGATAATAAAATATCCCAAAAAAGTTAGCCCTCCCCGGAATTCCTGAAGGCCTGTCCAAAAAGCCAAGTTTTTAATGCCCGGCGAAATATATCCAGGGAAGGGGCATGGCGAAGATCGAATGGGAGGGAGTTCCAGAGAGTGGGGGCCGCCACTGAAAATGCCCTCTCTCTAGTCCCTACCAACCTAGCTGTTTTCATTGGTGGGACTGAGAGAAGGCCCTGTGTGGCTGATCTGGTTGGGCGGCTTAATCTGAATCGGAAGAGCCCGTGCAAGCTCTGGACTGCTGTCTGGACTCGGTGGTGGGCTGGATGAGGGCCAATAAACTGAGTCTGAATCCTGGCAAGATGGAGACACTGTGGATTGGTGGTTCCCGAGTTCGGATAATTGATCAGTTGCCTGCTTTGGATGGGGTCATACTCCCTTTGAAAGAGCAGGTCCATAGCCTGGTGGTGTTCCTGGATCCATCTTTGTCACTAGAGGCTCAGGTGACCTCAGTGGCTTGGAATGCCTTTTACCAGCTGCAGCCATTTCTGGACCAGGATAGCCTGACCAGTGTTGTCCACACACTGGTAACCTCCAGACTGGATTACTGTAATGCGCTCTATGTGGGGTTGCCCTTGAAGTTGGTCCGGAAGCTGCAGCTGGTGCAAAATGCGGTGGCGAGACTGCTCACTGGGGCAGGGTATCACCAACATGTCACCCCGCTGCTGAAATAATTGCACTGGCTGCCCATTTGCTACCGGGCCAAGTTCAAGGTTCTAGTTTTGGTGTACAAAGCCCTATACAGCTTGGGACCAGGATACCTGAAAGACCGTCATATCCCTTATATACCCAGTCGATCACTGCGCTCTGCGGGTGAGGGCCTCCTGCAGATACCATCTTATCAGGAGGTCTGTTCTGCACAACATAGGAAACGGACCTTTAGTGTGGCGGCACCTACCCTGTGGAATTCCCTCCCCTTAAATATTAGGCAGGTGCCATCTCTGCTATCTTTTCGCCGCCTTTTGAAGACATTCCTCTTTCAACAAGCCTTTTCAATTGAGACCTATCTCACTCTGTGTCTGTGTTGGAATTGCTTTTTAATATGTTGGGTTTTTTTTTAAAAAAGACAATATGTTTTTAACCCTTTTTGAAAGATATTTTTAAAGCTTTAAAAAAAAGTTTTTAAAGCTGTTTTGTTTAGGTGTATTTTAAGGTCTGTTTTTATGAAGTTTTTATGTGTTTTTAGCACTTTTGTTTGCCGCCCTGGGTTCCTGCTGGGAGGAAGGCAGGATATAAATCAAATAATAAACAAATAAATAAAATAAAATTTATAATTGAAATAAATATGAAGGAAACTTTGGCTAGATAGTTCGTTTCTAGCTCTCATGACTGCAAAAATAGGATTTAAAGTGGGTGGGTAATATTTGGTGATTTGGGGGGCTCAGTAAGATTTACAGTGATCAAAAAGATGGAGTATTCTAGATTGCTAACTATTCCTCTCTGTTAGGAAGAGAAGCAGAAAAGCTTATGCACTGGCCCAAGAAGGAACTGGATGAAATTAGGAGCCAACAGTAGAGAAAGTAAGTGCTCTGCTATGACTTTCCACATGATTTGATAAAGAGCTAATTCATTTGGCACAAAATTAATAAATCAGCCATATTTACTTTACAAAGTCTAAAGTTTACTTTAGACTTTGAGCAGAAAAACAAATTTGAGGATTTTAAAAATAAAATGATAGTTGATAGTTGTATGGTAAGTTTCAGATGGGAAACAGAACAGTTTTATCTGGCTGGATCAGTGCATTACATGCCTACAGCTGAAAGATTTATGCTTATATAAAATTTGACAAGCAAGCTGTTTGCTCATATTAAATAAGCTTTTCTGGCATTTTATATTTTACTAAACTGCTGCACTGATGGCAGTTGAAATATAAGGTGATGATGCAAATATATCGCAATTTAACTATTAATGTATTCCACTCTGTATTTACCAAAGTATTCTTGGAGCTTGGAAAAGTTACTTTTCTGAATTACAACTCCCATCAGCCCAATCCACTGGGCATGCTGGCTGGGGCTGATGGGAGTTGTAGTTCAATAAAAGTAACTTTTCCAAGCTCTGATTCTGACAGTCTAAATTAGGGGTTAGGAACTGGCAGCCTCCAGGTTTAATCAGATTTGAGGACAGCCACCAGAAGCCTGCTAACAGAGGTGATTTCCATTAGTTATCCTGGATCAATACATGCCTCTTTTCAAGTGGCACTTTTCCCAGTAGTTTTGGGCTGGTAGGACTCTGCAATCTTAGCCAAGGATTATAGCAATTTAAGATACACCTCTTAGAGTAGTGGTGAATAACCTGTTGTCCTCCATATGTTGTTGGACTATAATGCCCATCAGCCAGCATGGGTGATGGGAGTTGTAATGCAAGATATGGAGGGCCAAAGGTTGGCAAGCTCTGCCTTAGAACATGAATTCCACCTACAAATTCTAACCAAAAGAGACCAATCTTACAAATAGTAAAGGTACATTGGTCTATATTAGGGCAATACCTCTATTAGGAAAACCAAGATATCACCAAATAGCATGTAAACTTCAAGTTGTCCAGTAGGGTGGGGTGGGGGAGGAATACGGATGTATGGTGAAACCATGGATTCTGCATCTAGTCACAATGTTAAGATGGAATGTGGGAGGAGATAGCAGGCATGACAGTGTAGCTCTGTTAGGTGTTGTGCAGGTTTTCAGGTTACATACTAGGAAGGCAGAACATAAAATAGCTGGTTCCCCTAAACATCTCACATATCAGCTTGGAGAAACAGAGAAGACTTTCAGAAACTGAAGATTTTTAGAACTGTGGATTGAATAGATTTGCCTAAAATTTATCTGTAGTATAATAGTTTTATGCTTTATCATGTGTGCAGCTTGCAAGTTTACCAAGTTTGGATGGTTTTTTTTAGTGACTCCAGTGTTGGATGAAGCAATAAAAGACTCACTTCCCTGTACACAGAACCCTGTGTGGATCCCACAAATTCACATTCTCAGCAAGTCAATTGGCTTGTGTGAATTGGTCCTTGAAGTAGGCAGCACATGGAGTCAATGATGAGGTGAAATAACTTGAACTTCATTCTTCTGTTCAGATAGTCAAGCCTCTCTACAGTGCCCTCTAGTGCATATGTAGCTAGTACTACATCCGTCTGTTCAAGAAAATGGAAATGGACTGCCTTCAAGTCAATCCCAACTTATAGCTACCCTATGAACAGGGTTTTTATAGTAAGCAGTATTCAGAGGAGGTTTACCATTGCCTCCCTCTGAGGCTAGTCCTCCCCAGCTGGCTAGGGCCTGCTCAGCTTGCCACAGCTGCACAAGCCAGCCCCTTCCTTGTCCGCAACTGCCAGCTGGGGGGCAACTGGGTCCTTGGAACTATGCAGCTTGCCCACGGCTAGACAGGTGGCAGGGCAAAACCAGTTAACACAATCAACAGTTGCGTATTTTGAAAATGAGTATGTCACAATGAATACTGTGAAAGTCTGCCTGGGCAGGCTATGGCAACCTTTAGCAGATTATTCTGCTTTGTTAACACTCCACTACTAATCTTTATCCTCCTGTGAACTTCAGGTCTTCCATAATATCCCAGCAAAGCTGTTGGCTTTCTTTTGCTGTCTTGATACCTCCACACAGGGGGAGGAGCTGCAGCATTTGTCAGGGCTGTCTACTGGGCAATAGTAGCACTAACATTCCACACCATACATTTGAAGAACTCTTATACCACTTCAATAGTCATGGCTTCCCCCAAAGAACCCTGGGAACTGTCATTTGTTAAAGGTGCTGGGAATTATAGCTCTGTGAGGAATCTCGGCACCTTTAACAAACTACAGTCTCAGGATTCTTTGGAGCAAAGCCATGACTGTTAAAGTGAGATAAGGGCGCTTTAAATATATGGGGTGGATGTGACCTACAGTCCAGGAAGGATGGGACCTACATTCCAGGTTATGTTTATGAGGGTGGTGTAGTTTTCCCCGCCTCTATGAAATGTGCCCACTGTTGACAATTAGTTCCTGATGGCGCTGCAACCAAAGAGGATTCATTACAGGGTTCCTACCTGTTCTTGAACCACCTGCTTGTCATGGGAATCTTCCACTTAGAACATAAGAAGAGCCTGCTGCATCAGGCCAGCGGCCCAACTAGTCCTGTTCTCACACTGGCCAGCCAGATGCCAAGCAAGCAAGATAAGAAAGGATCTCCGATTCCTCACCTCTAGAAGGATATTCAGTTCCCAAAATTCTAACTTAATTTCAAGCATGCAATAGACAACACAAAGAGTGGGTTCTTGATCTTGAATGGTGGAGGTTCGCAATACTCACAATAATTATAACATACAACCTGTTGTCTATAATTTGACTAAGCCTGAGCAAGAGACATGTTTACAATTGCACAGACTGATACAAAAATGCAGAGACTTGTGCTCCTAATTAAATGAGAAACTGAGGATGTCACGATGGAGCTGGTACCTTGTTAAAACTGTCTGATGTTCAAGCCACAGTAAATTGAGTCAGTATCCAAAAATGTGTAAGCCCCGACCCTGAGTAGGAAGGGAAACCATGGGCCCCCATATAGGCAAGATGGTTACCATGGAAACTTCACTAGTTTAGGGGTATAAACCAACTATTATAAACAACTTCATGGCATTAAAGTATAAGCCTAATGGACATGTTGAAAAAATAAGGATGAACTGTTATGCTTAATTTTCTGATTTGTAGATAGTAAACGCGAACCAGAGTCAAATTACAAAAAGCAGAAAGAGAATCTCATTTCATTGGTGCTCAGTTCTGTGAGCATTCTGGATGGCGTAATGGCAGTGATGTTCATGTGAAGCCAGAGAAAGGAAAGTTTAAAACCTTTGGCTTTTACGGCTGACATTTAGCTTCTACAACAGAGGTGCACAAATTATGGTGCCTCAAAAGTTCAAGTGTGACTCCCAAGGAGAGACAATTCTCTTCACCTTGTCCTCTCATCTGTAGGTGGAACAAAGAGAGTTTGCAAGGAAAGGGGGAAGGGGGGGGTGAAAGACAGGTGGTAATACAATTCTCTGGGGGATTGTACAGCAGCTTGAGGCACTGATGTAACCAAAGTTTGTAATTACCTTGTCTGGAATATTTATGGGCTTCTATCTCACCTTTTAAGGTACATCGTAATAAAGCAACATATTAGAATAAAGACAGAAGTGGAAAGCATAAAGTCAATACAAAAGCAATTGTCCAGTTCATAATGCCTACCCAGCTCCATTCCCTCCCCCCACCCTCACCCCCACAATTGTTGTGCCTCAGTTTGTACTCCCAGTCTGTGCACAATGAGCCTGATGTCCATGATGGATGAGCACACTGGAAAACTACGCTTCCCTGGGATGCTGTGCAGAACTGTTTTAGCTGGAAGGGAAGGACACCGGCCTCCCATGAGACCTGTCTTTGTTGTCACTGCCAGATAAACATGGGGTGGTCGGGCAGGGTTTAGGGGCTTTTCAGGAGAATTGGGAAATCACGGGTGAATGGGAAGAGAAAGCTGAACACTCTTGCATTCCCAATGATACTGTGAGGAGTTTGAATTTGAAACTTGGCTGTAAAAACACTGAGCTATTTCCCACCTCTTTTGGGGAAGGGAAATAGGTCAGTCTGCACAGTCCAATTCCAAATCAAGCCAAGAGGAGTTTACTCGTCACTAGCCAGGAGATAGAAATGAAGGGTCACTGTGCTTGCCAGAAGTGCATCAGTTTTGGGGTTAAGTGACAGACAGAGGAAGGCAATGGTAAACCACCTCTGAATATCTCTTACCACGAAAGCCCTATGAACAGAGTATCCAAAATGCAACATGAGATAGTGCTGGAAGATGAGACCTACAGGTCAGAAGGCACTCGACGAGCTACTGGGGAAGAACAAAGGACAAGTATGAGTAGCGCTGCGACTAATGACGCAGCTTGGTCAAAGCCCAAAGGAAGCCCAGAGGCTGATGCGCACAGATGCGAAAGGAGAGTCCAGAGTTGTATGACGCACACAATAGGAACATGGAATGTGAGAAGCATGAACCAGGGAAAGTTAGAAATTGTCAAGCAAGAAATGGAACGCATCAACATTACAATACTTGGTGTGAGCGAACTAAAATGGATGGGAATGGGACATTTTCAATCAGGCAACTACAAAATATTTTATGCAGGAAATGAGAAATAAAAAAGAAACAGGGTTGCTTTAATAGTGAGAAGTGATGTAGCAAGAGCAATTAGGAGCTACAACGCAAGGTCTGAGAGAGTTATGAGATTAAACGGGAAACCTATCAACATAACCATCATCCAAGTTTATGCTCCGACGGCAAACGCAGGAGAAGAGGAATTGGAGAGATTTTACGCAGAAGTACAGGAAGAAATTGATCACACACCAAACCAAGATGTGCTGATAATCATGGGGGATTGGAATGCAAAAGTAGGGAACAGAATAGAATTAGGAATTGTTGGGAAATGGGGCCTAGGAGACAGAAATGAAGCAGGAGAAAAACTTATTGAATTCTGTGAAGCCAATAATTTGTTTCTTGCGAACACATTTTTTGAGCAACCAAAAAGAAGACTGTACACGTGGACATCACCAAATGGTCAATATAGGATTCAAATTGATTATATAATTGGTAGCAGAAGATGGAGAAGTTCCATACTTTCTCTGAAAACAAGACCAGGAGCAGACTGCGGTAGAGATCATGAACTGGTCGTATCGAAAATCAGAGTAAAGCTAAAGAAGACCAACAAAGCAATCATAATGCCAAAATACATTTTAAATAACATCCCAGAAGAATATAAAGATCAAATAAGGAACAGGTTTGAGGCTTTAAACTTAGTTGACAGAGAACCAGAAGAACTATGGAATGAAGTCAGATACGTTATCAGGGAAGAATGCAAAAAGACAATACCTCTAGTTAAAAAGAAAGAAAGACCTCAATGGATGACTGAAGAAACTCTTAAAATGGTTAAAGAGAGAAGGGAAGCAAAAGCAAAAGGAGATAGAAACACTGTTAGAACCCTAAATGCAATAATACAGCGACTAGTACGTAGGGACAAAGAGAACTATTACAATAGTTACTATATAGAAATAGAAGACAACAGAAAGGGTAGAACAAGAGCCCTGTACCAAAAGATTAGAGAAATGAAAGGGAAATTTAAACCAAGAGTAGGGATGTTCAATAATCAACAGGGGAACACACTGACTGACCGAGATGAAATAAAAGGAAGATGGAAACAATATACTGAAGAACTTTATAAAAGAGATGCCAGGATGACAGATTCATTCACGGAAGAACTGTATGATGAAGAACCAGAAATTTTAGAATGCGAGGTGAAAGCTGCTCTTAAAATACTTGGAAGAAACATATCACCAGGAATAGATGGCATACCAATAGAGTTGCTACAAGCTACTGAGACTGAATCTGTCCAAATTTTGACAAAAATCTGTCAAGAAATATGGAAAACTAAACAATGGCCCACAGACTGGAAGCGTTCAATATACATCCCAATTCCAAAGAAAGGGGATCCCAGGGAATGCAGTAATTATCGAACTATTGCCTTAATATCCCAAGCAAGTAAAGTAATGCTCAAGATTCTACAACAAAGGCTCTTACCATATATGGAGTGAGAAATGCCAGACGTCCAAGCTGGATTTACAAAGGGAAGAGGCACCAGAGATCATATCACAAACATACATTGGATAATGGAACGGACCAAGGAATTTCAGAAGAAAATCACCCTGTGCTTTATAGATTACAGCAAAGCCTTTGACTGTGTAAATCATGAAAAACTATGCTTTAAAAGAAATGGGGGTGCCACAGCATTTGATTGTCCTGATGCGCAACCTATACTCTGCACAAGAGGCTACTGTAAGGACAGAATATGGAGAAACCAATCAGTTCCCCATCAGAAAGGGTGTGAGATAGGGGTGTATTTTATCAGCCTGTTTATTTAATCTATACGCAGAACATATCATACGGAAAGCAGGATTGGACCAAGATGAAGGAGGTGTGAAAATTGGAGGGAGAAATATTAATAATTTAAGATATGCAGACGATATCATACTACTAGCAGAAACCAGTAATGATTTGAAACAAATGCTGATGAAAGTTAAAGAGGAAAGCACAAAAGCAGGATTACAGCTGAACGTCAAAAAGACTAAAGTGATGACATCAGAAGATTTATGTAACTTTACAGTTGACAATGAGGACATTGAACTTGTCAAGGATTATCAATACCTTGGCAAAGTAATTAACCAAAATGGAGACAATAGTCAAGAAATCAGAAGAAGGCTAGGACTGGGTAGGGCAGCTGTGAGAGAACTAGAAAAGGTCCTCAAATGTAAAGATGTATCACTGAACACTAAAGTCAGGATCATTCAGACCATGGTATTTCCTATCTCTATGTATGGATGTCAAAGTTGAACAGTTAAAAAAGCGGATAAGAAAAAAAATCATTTGAAATGTGGTGTTGGAGGAGAGCTTTGCGGCTACCATGGACTGTGAAAAAGACAAATAATTGGGTGTTAGAACAAATTAAACCAGAACTATCACTAGAAGCCAAAATGATGAAACTAAGGTTCTCATCCTTTGGACACATAATGAGAAGACATGATTCGTTAGAAAAGATAATAATGCTGGGGAAAACAGAAGGGAGTAGAAGAAGAGGAAGGCCAAACAAGAGATGGATTGATTCCATAAAGGAAGCCACAGACCTGAACTTACAAGATCTGAACAGGGTGGTTCATGACAGATGCTCTTGGAGGTCACTGATTCATAGGGTCGCGGTAAGTCGACTTGAAGGCACATAACAACAACAAAATAGTAAGTGTGTGTGTGTGCGCGCGCGCATGTGTATGTACGTATGTATATGTGTGTTGGGGGTGTGGTAGAAAAGCCCCAGTATAGCCATGGTACAATTTCAGAAGTGTAGAAAATGCGATTTCAGAATTAAAATAAAAACTTTTCTTTTATGACTCATGATATTGCATGGATGGGATGGGGTTCTGGTATGTGTGTAGGAGGGGCCTTTTGTTACAAATTTGTATTAGGCCTGAAAAAAAACTCATGCTTGGGCTCTGTTCTCAGCCATGAAGCACACCAAGTTGCTTTGGGCCTGTCACTATCTCTCACCCTAAACTAGCTCATAGGGTTATTGGGAGGAGAAAATGGCGGAGAGAACCAAAAGTGCCACCTTAAGTTTATTGGAGGAAATATAAGATATACATGCGATAAATAATAAACATGTTCTCTTTAAACCACTTCCTTTCACAGATCTGCCTCGCAATTGAGAAGAAGCAGAAATATTATTAGGGAAAATACATTCCCTGAAAATCCCCACTACCACCAATATGAAGATTAAGACCCAAAGTTTAATAGGACATGATTACTCCTACTTGGTACCAGATGTGCCTGATGTTGACATATCAGTGGTAGTTCTGAAGGAAGTATGAAATAACTTATCAATGTAATACACAAATGAAACACTAACAGAAGGAAAAGTCTGCTTTTATATTTTCCTTTTCACTCATGAGAGATGGTATAGTATGGAAGCTAGGAGTCTGAACCATGAATATTGTCAAATATTGTCTTAGCCATGAACTTACTAAGTAGCATGCATCCCCACTCCATTGTCTGCAAAGAGGTAATAATATTGGCCAACTTTACAACCTTATATTTCATAGTAAGAATTAGTGACATAATAAAAGTGAAGTGCTTTGAAAACTTTATTATTATTTGATTATATTAACACACCAGCATTATTATTAATTTGATTTCTTACCCACCCTTCACCATGAATTCCCAGAGTATTCAAATATGGGTAACTCTGCTTTTAATGTTAGTTGTCCCAGAAAGGCCAAAATGGCCTGTATTGATTAATCGATGAAACTTCTGATTAGCTACTGGTGAATTACTTAAAGCTTTCATCCCTAAATTTTAGATTTTGCCCACTATCTGGAAAAATCCAAGACACGAGCAGGATTCTCATTACCATTTATGGAATGGCAAGGCTACTCAACCAGTGTCTTATTCTATTGTGGACAATGTGGAGAAAAGCCATAGTAATGTGCATGGCAACTTGGATGCTAAACTGCTGCTACACGATTCACTTCAAGGCAGGTATTTCTATCAACTTCCTCTTCAATCTCCAGCCTCAAACACCATATCCAAGGGCTCTTTAATCCTTAGGAGCAGATTGCTCATGGGGGGGGGGAGAACTGCAGAGGTAAGGGGGAGGAATGAAATCCCTATCCCATGAACTCTGTTATATTCATGGAAGGAAAGTTAGGATCCAAACCATAATCTGCATTTTACATTTTAGCTTTCTACTGTAATCTGCCTTGAGTCATTGGGATAGGATCCAAACAAGGGAAATAATCACTAAGTTGTGTACAGATTTCAAAGTTAAATTTTGAAATAACTATCATTAAATTTCCAGTCAGTAATTCATCTCTGCAGTCTGATAATTGCTATTTTGTTGCGATGAGTGCCCAGTAATTCTGCTGAAACTGAAGGCATAACTACAGAGGAATCACAGCAATGCTTGTTGGAGTTCATAAGTGTGTAATGTTGGCAGTGGTTTAGTTTTATGTGGATGTAGGGCTGCCACAAAACTTCACCTAAGGTGAAATTCAGAGTGAATTTGTGGATTTTTCCTTAGGGCAAAGTATCTGAGAAACTTTGCTGTTGTTCTTGTTATGTGCCTCCAAGTCGACTATGACTTATGGCGACCCTATGAATCAGTGACCTCCAAGAGCATCCATAGTTCTTCTGGTTCTGTGTCAACTAAGTTTAAAGCCTCAAACCTGTTCCTTATTTGATCTTTATATGCTTCTGGGATGTTATTTAAATTGTATTTTGGCATTATGATTGCTTTGTTGGTCTTCTTTAGCCTCCTGGATTCCTTTTGGCTTTGACCCAGCTGCGTCATTAGTCACAGCGCTACTTGTACTTGTCCTTTGTTCTTCCCCAGTAGCTCGGTGAGTGCCTTCTGACCTGGGGGTCTCATCTTCCAGCACTATCTAGAGCAGACCCAATAAAATGAATTAACCTAAATTAGTCATGTCTATTAATTTCAATGGGTCTACTCTGAGTAGGACTAGCATTGAAGACCACCCATCACAATAATGCTAGTAACAATTTGATCTTCTGCACCAGACATGATCAACTGGCATCCTGCACCTAGAATCAAGCCGCTGAAACTGTTTTACCTGCCCCCAATGATTATCAAATATTAATCCAAGATGGTAAAAAGCCTACAGTTCATTTGTAAGTAGAAGGAAAAAATGTTTGGATATTGTATGAAAAATTCGATCCATTTGTAACTTTCATTGGTTAGAACCTCAGGACAGTATACAGAATATAGTTAAAGCAATAAATTCAATAAAACCATTTAAGACCTTAATCACTACTTTAAACAATAATCCAGCCAATACCTTAAGGCAGTCCTAATTAGGCACATTGTCCTAATTAGGCCCAGCAGGGGTTCTAATTTGGCCTGCAAGGCAGTTTTCCCCAAACGATGCCCGCCTGCCCTGCATCTAACATCATATGTACCATCAGGTGTGGGGTAGGTAAAAGATGTGGCTGCAAAGGAACAATCAGGAGCTTAAAGTGCATGTCTGATAGTTCCTTAGCAAGTGGGGTTCCCTCTTAGTGCTGATTATCTGATGGGCACTGATAAGGAGTCCCACTAGGATTGGTTGCACTAGAGAATTCCCCAAGAGAAACTCTCTGCTGCAGCCAATTAGACTCTCAGAGCTTTCAAAGGGGATGGCTTTTAGTGCCAATCAACTGATGAATGCAGAGAGACACCCCCTTTGATGTCCATATGCAAGCAGTATTAAAATCACTTGCAAATGGACTTCCAAAGAATGGGTTCTCAGGGTCCATCAGCTGATTGACGCTAAGAGCCACTGGTAAACAAAGGTCAGATGGTGGTTCCTCTAATTCAGCTTAAATAGAGATATTCAGTCTCTTGTACTGCAAGGTTAATATTTGGATCGTCTTCCCCCCTTTTCTGTTTTGTGATATAGGGGTTCAAGAATCTGAAGCAGCTGAAGGTAGTAGAAATGGAAGAACAGTTCATAATCAGGGATATAACAAGAATTCTTAAATTTCTGGCTGAGTTTTATATACACATAGCACTGGCAATCACAAGTGCACTTTTGCAGTGTGTACTGTTAACTGAGAACATGCAAAAAACATATTTGGCTACAGTGTGATTAAAAAATGCTTTTCCATGGTTAACATAGCAAAGTGTATTTCAAGCTAACAAAAATGTTAAAAAGTAGCCATCAGGGTGATTTGAGTTGTGCACCCTTTTTCTCATGTGTTTAACATTGGTCACTGTCAGAGACAAAAGCTAAGAGGGACCATCAATATGGCTGTATCTATGTTCTTAACAGGAGGGGAAAAAAATCACTGAAACAGTTGTCTACAAACGAGTTGATCCTGCTGCTGGACACATCTGAAGGTGACTTCATGCATTAATAGGTGCACATCAGAGAGATGGTGCACCCCTAACCATGTGAACACATAAATTCTCCAGGTGGACTTCAGGGAGCTGGGATTGGCTGCCATTCCATTTACAATTTCTGGTTTCCATGTCAGTCTAAGCCAAGCCATGCAGACTCTGGGAAAGACTGCAGCTGCTTCGCTCCTCCCCAATCATTCTGCCACTGGGCTGAGCTATGCTCTAGCTTGGCTTAGAGTGGCATGACAATCCAGGCTCAGAGTTTGATCTCTCTAGACTAACCACAAGCTGTAACTAAGGTTTGTGTTATGGTGTACGGCTCATGGTTTTGTCCAGGAGAGCTAAACCACAAGACACACTAAAACAACCATGGCTTAGCTCAGCGCAGCAGCAGAATGACTGGGGAGGAGCAAAGTGGCCATGATCTCCTTTCTGGGAGCCCGCATGTTCACGCTAAGCCATGATTTGGCTTAACATGATATATAAACCAGGCCAAAACACAGGTTTCTTTCTGTATAATTTGTGAAGTGACCATCAGAGCCTGCAATAAAAAAAGGTGTGGTACTCAATGCTAAGCATATTCCATCGAATTCATTTCTACTGAAAGGTGTCCAACTGCTAATGCTCCTATTTCATGGAAATGGTATGGTCATCTGTGGGGAAAAATAATTCTTAGAACTAGGCAAGTCATTTTTAAATAAAGTCCTTTCAGCACTGCAGCCTTGTGACTGAACATTACCCAAGGAAATGAGAGAGAGAGAGGTCTGCACTCAATTATAGTGTAGGCCAATCTACAGCTACAGCTATTTATTGTCAGAGTTGCTGCAGTATGTTAAATTCCCTGATGATAATGAGCAGTCACTGAACTGACTGCATCACCAACTCATTAAATCAAACGAGTACATCTACTTGTTAACACAGAGATTTAAAGTCTGAAGTTAAATTTAATCCTTGCCAGTTAGCAAAAATGTGATATATGACATTTTCTTTTCTTTTAAAACTGTATCAGCGAGATTTTATTTGTACTTTAACTCATTACAGTGTACGAATTAGGTTGCCCACAAGCATTTTTGGAAGACAGAAGACAGGTACATCGGTGTCATACTGAAAATATACAAATAGTTGCAAAAATGGTTGCATCTGATTGCACAGGGTGCTGTACTATTTGGGTCATTGGCCTGATCCAGCAGGCTCTTATGTGTTTAGAAAGATTATCCCAAACCTCTGTCTTCTCCTGACACACTTTGGTTGCTTCCAGACATCCCGTTTATCGAGCATCGATCCCGATTTGTTTGGCAAGAGGCTAGATGCACATGTAAGGTCGAGCAAACGTTATCTCACACTTTCCAGTGCATTTTCCCATCACTGTCCTTATTGCAAAAAGTCCACTTTTGGAGAGACGTGGGTTTGTTGCCAGTATGTGAATGAATCCCACCCAAAAATAGCAACAGTTGGAAGCACCCTTTGCCGGTATGGGAAGGTGATACTATTGGGAA
This sequence comes from Rhineura floridana, assembly GCF_030035675.1. Lineage (NCBI taxonomy): Eukaryota > Metazoa > Chordata > Lepidosauria > Squamata > Rhineuridae > Rhineura > Rhineura floridana. The sequence goes on along the minus strand of NC_084487.1, from coordinate 117,318,127 downwards.
AACTGGGACGGTATAGAATGATACAAGCGTGTGCTTGGGAGCCTGGGAGAGAATCTCCCAGATACTCCTGTACTCTAGGAAACACCCTGACTAACACCAGCACCTCCTCCCCCAAATAAAAGCCTTCCTCTAAAATGCCTCTTGTTGGAGGGCTGTGTTTTTGCCAGAAATACTGGAGGTCACAGAGATACCTCCCTGTTGGCCACACGGAATTCTCACATATTAAAAAAATGTAAGAAAAGTACTAACAAGTCACCTACATTCACAAGCGTCAACGCCTACAAACTAACGTCCCTTGCCAACACAGTCAACCCATCAAGCCCAAAACCATCAGTCATTCACCAAGCCCTGTAGAAAGAGTTCAGAGTAGGTGAAGCAGATGGATAAATTCAATGGTATAACGTTCAAGGGCTAAATTTCTCTGACAGTGTGCCTGGCACAAAACATTTTATTCAGTCTTTATTTGGTGTGTGGGGGAGAGGAAACAAGGGAAAGGAAAAGAAAGAGCGACAAACTTTTTTCTTTTTTGCAGCCAGGTTACATAACGCTTTAAATTTCAACCCTCCCGGTGGTGCCACAATGATGTATAAGCAATGCAAAAATACCCTGGCTAGAATTACAAGAAGCAATTTATCAGTTCCTATGCAGCAGCTAATCAACCCATTTGCTTTCTAGAGTACAACAGTGGGAAGCTTATCTCATGCAGACTCACGGATCGTTCAAAAAGCAGCCTAATTGAATTTCGGGGCCAAGAGCATTGCACGACACGTGACGCGTCTCCAACGGAGCACCGTGCCAGACACTTGCAGGCGTTACATAATCGCAGGCTGTTGTTGGCTGCAAGCGTTACGCTCCCTGCCGCCCCATCGACTTGGCAGCTGGTGTCTCCTCCAATCGTGCCTCGTTGCTTCAGTCTGCACACACAGACTTCACATGGCAAGTCACATGTTGGGGGGAGGGAGGCACTGCTTCTCCGCCAGTCCAAACAAACAAACACCACAACATCTCCAACTCATTTAATTACTCACAAGGTAAAGGAAGATTAAGCAGGCTAAGACGTATGTAATGTGAAGGGGAAAACGCACACGCACGCACCCCGCCCTTACTCAGCAAGCAAACTGACCTCGTCTAAAAACACCTCTGTTCTTATTAATCGTTGGTTCTAGCGCGTGAGAGGAAAGGGAGCCATTCAACGCAGGATACTAATGAATAGCAACCATTACCGGGGCCAGCAACGTTACGGAATCGAACAGCTCAGTCGTACTGAGTCAACACAGTAAAGTAGGCAGAGCTGGTGCAGACATAACGCGGGCTCCTCTTTTATATCCAGGGTTAAGAAATTGGATGCCAGCTCAGGAATTCACACTTTTCTCCCTAGTTAACCTTAAACTAGAGTTAACATTGGTGCCACTGGTAGTGCTTTTGCTAGGTACCTAAAAGACTTAGGGACCAGGGGTCCATGACACAATTGTGTGCATGCTAATTTATAGGTATAGATGTAAATTTAGGATATGTTCAGAGGCGGAAAAACAAACTGGCTCTTGCTGTTGGGGCTTATACTAAGCTATGGGGTGTCTGCCTCATCTGCAATCTATTGCCTTGGTTTGCTTTTTATGCCCATATTAAAGCTAAAACAAATCTTGTTCAGCATCTGACTTCTCTCTCTCTCTCACACACACACACACAAAGACTTTCCCCATCCACCTACTGCATGAACTTACAAGTTCCATCATCAATCAATACTATCCATATATCTATAATCTATGCCACACCTAGAAAGCAGGAAAATGTCCTATGTTTAGAGCAGAGAAGTCAGAGTTAGAGTGTGTCAGAGTCAGAAGTCAGAGTGTGTCAAGTTACACACAATGCACATTATATGATCAAAAAATTAAGACACTTAACACTTAAGTACAAGACACTCAACACGTAAGCATGAAAGATGGAAGAGAAATTATAATACAAAACCTTCACATTTTCTTTCTTTCTGAATTCCAGATGGTGGGGCCAACCTGCAGGGAAATGCTATTATCCCTATGTCCCACGTGTAAACTTCTCAGAAGCATTTTACTTATCACATTGGTAACTTGACAGTTTCTCAAGGAGTTCAGTATAATATTCACGGATTTCCTGTGTCCATATTGTCACATTCACAACAACCCTATGAGGTGGGTTAGGCTTCAAGGGAGTGACTGGCTCATGATCATCCAGTGAGCTTTACCACCATAGTGGTACTCCCTGCATGACCTTGCTTTACTTTGCTGACAGGGTGGTGGCTGGGTTTCCTGCAAAGCACAGTGGCAGTGCAACTCCAGGTCACTACTATATTAATATGGCCAGGGTGCCTCAGCTTCCCCTAATAACATCCTGCTCTAGGGAAAGAAGTGGCTGTGCAAAAAGAGCATGCATTTCTGATTTTGTAAAATCTTTCAATAAAGATTTTTAAAGGTTTTTATTTTTTTAAAGGTTTTAAAGGTTTTTATTTTTTAAAAAAACTTAATAAAGAGGGAGCCGATGTGAAATCTGCACTGACCCACAGATTTTCAGAAAACTTTTGGAGGAAACCTCCAAAGTCACTCTGAATTTTTAAGTAACCAATTTGCATATCATGCAAATAAGCATGGTAGGATAAAAAAGTCACCTCTTGCTTTCTCTAGCCCCTTGGGATTTTCAGTTTGCAATCATCAGTATCAATAAGGTTTCTTGTCTGGGATTGGGACACATCAGGATTCTGGACACAAATGGAGAAAGAATGGACCGAAAAAGGATGTAGAAATCAACAGAGAATTGTGTGTTGCACTTGTCTAGCAATTCCAGAGAGGATCAAAAAGTCCAGGGCATTTTGTTATGGGACTTGGAAAGGAAAGGAGGAAGACTGAGTTTTTGCCAAGCTACAAAAGAATCTCACCGTAGTGTTTTTCTGGCATGTAGTATAAATGAGTGAAGAGGCTCTCATACACAAGCAGACTAGCTCCACCCCCAAGACACCAACATGCACATCAGCCACATCTCCTGGGCAGATGCATGATTGATGGAGCTGGGGGGTGGAGCTAGACCAATCTGAAAGGAGCCCTATCCACATATAGGTGTACAGCTCCTTCCACATGGGCATGAACCCTGACTGACAAGGGTCTGTGTCCTCATGGAGGGAATTTTGTATGCATAGTTGTTGTTGTTATGTGCTTCCAAGTCGACTACGACTTATGGCGACCCTATGAATCAGCGACCTCCAAGAGCATGGTACAGTATATATGCATGGTATGGCCCCCTTAAGACCTACACCAATTGCTCATTGGCTAGGGGGTATACATTGGCATTTAAGGAGTGGAACTAGCCCATTTGTGCCTACGAATGGCCCTTTTGTGCATTCATATTGAATACCTGAAGAGAGCTTGTCTGAATCACTTTCCAGGATTGAGGAGTTTGGCTTTCATAGCACAAGGACATGTAATACAGCTCAGTATTCAGTTGCAGCATCCACTCTACCACTCCATATTGGCAATGCTGCAATGGCTTCACTCAGCTGTAACAATACTTTATCATTACGTGAATGAGGTTGTGCGAGCCTCAGGTTCATGCGCTACAAAGCGGCCATGAGTTAAGAAGCTTTTTCTTCTGCTTTTAACTACACTTTAGCGTTATGTCCCAACCTGCACATACTATGGTTAGTTTTAACTATGGTTTATAGAAAAAAAACAGCTTCATATCTTGGTCTATGAAGCTGGGTTGTTAATAAAAGATTGTTAAGATTAACCACATTTTAATTGAATTTGCACTCAAATTTGAATGCCACACCAGAGAAGGAAAAGGAGAAGGTAATGGGGAGCACACAAGACCAAGCCTCATTCATGTAACAATACAACATAGTTTACTGTTACACTCAAAGTAGTTGAGAAGGTTCTGCAAGCCTGAGTTATACATAGGATCCTTCTGGGAGGAAGAGCAGGATATAAATTTAATAAAGAAATAGACATGGTCACTTTTCCAGGATTGACCTCTGACTTCAGATTGCACTTTGGAGGGTCTAGCAATGAAGTACAGTGTGACATCAGAGACACAGAAATGTAGACTTGATAGAATGGGGGAGAGGTTGCCACAGTGACCATAACAGCAGCATTTGTGGGACCCTTGCATAATAGTTTAAGAGAACCCCAGTGAAAATGAAATAGACAAAAGGAAAATCACACAACAAGGATTTAAATATGCTTCAAAAGCTGTGTGGAGCTAGATCAACTGTAGCCAAGTACTCCTCAGAGAGGCAGAGTAGGCAACTCTGGATTAAAAAATAAACGCAGGCACCTTTGTACCTGGAATAGTGGAAGAAGATTACCATGGGTGTCACAATTTAATCTTGAATATGCCCCAAAGTGAGTCTTTAAATATTGCTAAGAACCCTTCTTCCCCAGTCCTTTTGGCCTTGCCCTCATCACAGGATTCTGAACATGGAGCCCTCTGTTGTTGTTGCCAGGTAGGGGAGCTGCTTTCTAAGTGGCAGCAGAAATACAGCCTGGATGAACTGGCTCTGCATTACTCTGGCAGTGGAAATGGGTCCTCTCAAATGTCAATAGAGAGCCTTATTTACAATGTGGCCAGCTGGCTCAGGCCATTTTGTCTTCCCATTGAAGCCAAGCATATAGCACACCCGTTCGAATCAATATTCATTAAAAAATATGACATGAAGCCTCAATGGAGTACTGATTTTGAATAAATTTGGCTTTCGATTCTTTTCAAACACTCTTTCAAACTTGGAAGGGGAAAATAGCACTGTTCCTTTTTGCTTTCCAGTAAGGATGCCAAGTTGATGAAAAAAGCTAACTTCTTCTTGAATAGTGCTGACTTTAGAGATCCTGACTGCAGCACCCAAAGGAAATTTTTAAGGCAAAAAAAAAAAAAAAGCTCCAGAGTTTGTGTTGGTGTATCAAAATCTCAAAGCTGAGTCCTGTAATGTGTTTGAGCTGTATATATCTCAACATGGCACATTTACACAAAGTGCATTCTTTGTCCTATAGGCAAATCTTAGGATCTGTATTTGTGAGCAGTAGTCATAGTGAAGCTTTTCCAATAATTATTTCCGTACTAGAAAAGGGTTGACTTGTTTATTTTCTGCCTGCTACACAACTGTTAAAGGTACAAGAACCCTGCTTTCCCCCAATGCCAAACCTAAACCAAAGCCTAGACTGCCATCCTGTACCCACCTTCCTGGAAATAAGCCCCATTAACACAAAGAGACTTACTTCTGAATAGACATATATACCATTGTACTATATATTAACTTTACAGTGAATTCTCAATGTCTGTGGTCTTTAGTTCCATGCCTAGTCCTCTTTGAGCCCTGAGTTAAGCAAATGCAGAATCTTGTTTTCATGGTCTGCTCACTTCCATGAACTAAAATATGATGTAAATCTCAGGATTTCATTGCTCCTACAGTGAAACACCACTCACATAAATGGATCATTTGCTGACCAATGCTTTTGTGCACGTTGACCTCTGACCTCTCTTCAGAACCAGCTCTCAGGTATAGCATTGCTTAGTTAGTGGATACAGAAAAGTTTTTCTCCCTCTCTCACAACACTAGAACTTGGGGACATCCAATGAAGCTGAAAGTTTAAAGATTCAGGACAAGATTCACACAGCAAATAGTTCAGCTATTGAATTCACTCTCACAAGAGGCAGTGATGCTGCCAACTTGGATGGTTTTAACAGAGGATTAGAAAAATTCATCAGTGTAATAACCCTGATGGATATGTTCTACCTCCATTGTTGGAGACAGTATGCTTCTGAATACCAGTTGCTTGAAACCACAGGACAGGAGAGGGCTGTTGCGCTCAGGTCCTGCTTGGAGGCTTCTCATAGGCATCTGGTTAGCTACTGTGAGAACAAGAGATGGGCTTTTGGTCTGATCGAGCAAGGTTCTTCTTATGTTCCTTGTGCTCTCTTTTCAAAGTGCAGCCATTCCCTCATTTCTACTGAATGGCCGAAGATGGGGCAATACCAGAGAATGGAAACAAGGAGAGAATAGGCAACCTGGCACTAAGTAGAAATATTTAAGTAAAGAAAAAATAAGGGCTTTTCTTGCACTTGACTTGGAAACTGCAGTTAGTGCAGAATGCTGCAGCCAGATTGCTGCCAGGAGCGAGGCCCTGTTGGCATATAACACCTTCACATAGAGATCTGCACTGATTGCCAGTTTGTTACCGGGAAATTCAAGGTGTTACTGCTGATATATAAAGCTCTTAATAGCTTGGGCCCAGTTTACTTGCGGGACTGCCTTACCCCATATGTGCCCACTCAAACACTTCATTCTGCGGAACAGGCACTGTTACAGGTGCCACATAATATTCATTCCACATTTGTAAGAAATTGTTCCTTTAGTGTGGCAGCACCTACTCTTTGGAACTCCCTGCATATTGACATCAGGCAGCCACCTTTGCTGTATTCCTTTTGGTGCCTTCTTTAAAAAAAATTTGTTTAGACAAGCTCATCCAGACACATATATGTTCATTTGTTAGTTAATAGCTGCTTTAATTGTTTAAATATGTTTTAATTACTTGCTTTGTTTTACCAATAATTTTAATGTTTTTTGTAAACTGCTTAGATGTGTTTACATTCAAGCCGTATATAAATTTTGTTAAATATATAAATAAATAAAAAGAGCAAAGATGGTGGGATATTACCATTTCCCTAATTTCTGAGGGACAATTCCATTCAAAGTTCTACCTCAGTGGTTGAAAGCTTACAAACATCTTAACCTGATTACAGAAAGAACTAAGAGAGGCGATATGGCAGAGCTTCTGAGGAAACAGGTGCCACTTCCAAAGAGGACCCACTCTGTACCCCCTATTGATCTTACTTCAATAAACACAGAGACACACAGAACAAACCTGCTCAAGTGCTTATTATTATATTGAAGAGAAGACAGTAGAAACTGCAGTGGTCTTTCTGATTATTTTCCTTTGCTGCAAGATAAATCTGGAAAATAATAATTCCATCATCACATTTCTATGGATCTTGAGATACAACAATGCTTCCTGGGGCTGCAAGATACATCATTCAATGATAGAAATGGCTTTACAACCAGGACCCCAAGCCTGAAACAGTTATTGGATTTTTCTTCTCTGAAAACACTTCAGTATGATATTAGCATTCCTACAAAATACATAGAATTTCAAAGGAAGTACATTTTTGTATATATTAGTAGCAGAGCATTTTTATTTTAGGAAATGCTTTTCACTCAGAGTTGCCAAAAGAAAAAAAACAATCACTATTGGTTTTGAGTCACAGCTGATGCATGAGAAGGGCCCAGTTCCAAAACACACTGATCATTATCATGATGCTAAACTTATGTGCAACTGTGGCCATTGGAAATCTGGCTTGTTCTAAAGAAAACATTAGGCCACTCACAATTGCAGTACTGTATTCATCTGCTTTTCCTCGATTTGTGATGAAATCAGAATGAAAATGGGAGTGGGAAAGGGGGGAATGCTCACAATTGTTGCTTTTAGAATATCATCAAGATCTGTACTTAAAAAGAAGTTACAAATAATATATTGGTGTGCTACCATTATTTGTTTATTGTTTCTTCAGTTAGTTGCATCAGCATTCATGGTGCTTTACCAAATGATGTAATAAACATACATCTTCTTGTCCCAAGGAGCTTACTATCTAAATTTCAGCAGAGGGTAAGACAAAAGGATGAAAGGGGAGAGGCACTGTTAGCAAAATCATGACTATGAGTATGTTTAGTTACATGTGCTTTGGTTTCATTTCGCCGGGGAATAGGGACAATAGAGTGAAGCCACAGGCTGTATTTGGACATAAGGATAAGTGATGGTTTACTGTAACGGAAAAGAGCTACAGCAAGTTCTCCCCCCACTCCACCTCCTCTAGCACTACTGCAAGAAAGGAATAGGAAGCTTTCATTTCTGTTTTTTTTTTAATTAATTGCAGTTTAGTGTTATCTTTGAACCCTAAACTGTGATTAATCTTAACTCTGGTATGTTGCAACAAGCCAGCTTTATAACTCAAAGTTTGAAGCTAGCTTGTTTTAGTAAACCAAAATTAAAACTAGCCACAAAACTAGGTTTGTCTAGGTCCAAGTGTAAGTACAAGCTGTGGTTAATGAAAGAACGCAAAAGTTTCCATCTCCTTGCAGTTGTGCCAGAGGAGAGGATAAGGAGGAAGTGTGAGATCTTGAAGCTTCTCATGGCTTTTTAATGTAATGCTAATCTTAGTTGATTGATACATGCTGTATATTAACTGAAGAAATCTGCACTTCTCCATCTATGCCTTTGGCATAAGAAGGCAATACACAAACACCTAAATAAATGATACAGTTGCCAATTCTCAAAATAAAAAATGTGGGTCCTTGACATGGCCTCATGTTGAAATTCAGAGCTGTTCCTGGGATGGAGGTTGACATGGGATGAACAGGTTTGGATGTTTTGACTTTTTAAAAAACTTTTTCTTTTAGCAGTTCTGGGATTAATAACAGGTCTGGGGTAAAGCTGAGCAATTTTTGGTGGGTCCTGGGATGGAGCCCTGGGATTTTTGGCAGGTCCAGAGCTGGAGCCCAGGACAGTATATTAGACTTTTCATCTAAGGTAGGAGTGGCTAGCCAGCATTGCCAGGGATGATGAGAGTTGTAGTCCAACAACATCTGAGGGGCACAGATTAGCCACTCCTGATCTAAGATGTACAACAAAAACAACCTCTTGCTTTTCCAGAAAAAGACTCAAAAACAAAAGGAAAAAAATGGCGAATTAATGGCCTCTAGTCAGTTTGATATGGAAAGTTTGTTCACCTTAATTTTACTTGTAACATTCAGCATGTGCCACATGAAAAGACAGTTCACACTAGTGTGCAGTTCTTTATATTATCATGTGATGCTGCAACTATAGCAGCTCCATCTAACCTTTTTTTCTGATCCATAGAGTTCTGTGTGCAGAATAATACTGCATGAGGGGTGGGCATGAGGGCTCTGCATGTCAAAACACAGTAGGCCTCATTTTCTTTTGGCCCCATACCGTTGGGACATGTGAGGAAGAAGTAATTATCTCATATGTTATTATATCATGGCCTAGTTTTCTGCAGTGCTTTTCACTTTTACTCAAGTGAAACACCTCTCAGACATTCAAACCCATTCCTATCCATATTTACTTGGAAGTATACGCAACTTATTTCAATGAGGTTTACTTCTATGAAAGTATGGTTAAGATTACAGCCTCTGACTAATTACTACAGATGATTAAAGAATGTCAAGTTGGTGGCTTGCCTTTTAAGTGTATGCTTAATTTAATTTTAATTTATTATTTTTGCATAAGAAAATACATTTGACCCCTGTGAAAAACAGGAAGATTTACTTTTCATATGAACCAGTAGGGCTTTTTTATGCATTCTAGCAAAGCCTTGGTGTAGCTGCTGTTTTGAGATATTGACGGAAATGTGAGCGTCTATCATTTTTCAAAGAAAGATACAGCCACTTATTGCTACAAGCAAAAGTTATTTCAAGTGTCTTCTTTTTACCCAGAGTCCATGGCACCCCATCACTCAGATGTAACATACAGGTGCAGGAGCAACTAATACCATGTGAAAAGTGCTTATCAGTACAGCCAGCATCATATACATAACGCAAGGTGCATTTTTGAATACCGCCATGCCATCTACTAAGGTCAAAGAATGGTAAAATGCAAACACTGCCTGCAGTAAGAAACTTTTCAATTGCCACTGGCTATGTGACACACATATATAAGGGAATTTTTTTGCACATGGTCGCTGTTAACCTTAAACTGTCCTTCAGACTTGTTCAGATTGAGTTTTTAAAAATCTAATGAACAACGGCCTCATAGTGGACATAGTGGCAAAAGTGGCAATGCTTCTTCTGTCAAGGGCCAAATTTCCTCAGGCGTAATCTGTAATCTGTCAAGGGCCACATCCCAGCAGGGGGCAGAGCCCAAGGCAATGATGGGCAAAGCCAAAGGCCAAATATATTCTGAATTAACTAATCAGAAATAAACACTGTCCTGCTTCAGTTTTCACCATGATTACATCGGATTAGAATTCATAACATTATTCAGGTCTATTCAGAACTAAGATCTACTGGATTTGATGGTATTACTCTCAAATAAGTGCACAGGGTTTTTTTTAGTACAATAGACCAAAACAGCAACTAGTCTGGAAGGCAAATGAAAGTCATTCTTTTCTAATTTTATTGTGCTGTCCCCCAATACAATATACATACACATTAATGGGTCTACTCTGAGTAGGAGTTAGTTGAATACAATCCCTTGTCCCAAATATCGAGGTCTATTTGCTTCCCCTCCTCTGCCATCTGCTAGTTCCTCTTCTAACAGGGAGAGGGTTTAGAAGGACCAAACATGGGTTCTTCTGGGAGCAAAGCAGGTTCCCTGATACTCAACCGCCACTTCTTTCTTAATGCTTAACTTAATGATCTAGAAACCACTGACCTCACTTAACTCTGCCCTGTGTTTAGTGGCTCTACATAAATTCTTCTTCCTTCCTACCACATTGTTTCCAGGGCCTTGCTTGTTTCTGGAACCTTTTCAACTTGCTCACCCTTCCTTCTCCTGCTCATTTGGACTGATCTCCTATGAACCAAATATTTATCTAGTCCCTTAATAAGTCACCTACTTTGACTGGACTTGGCAGGGTTGGCCCTTTGGATCATCACTGACTCTGAACTTGGTCTTCCCTTCTAGGAACTCACTCCTAAAACCTTTAGGAACATCAGAAATTTTAATAAATATTGGCTATAACCTCATGCATATTGTCAACCCCTTCTGTTACCTCCATATAGGGATGACTCAAGATACCTAACTTACACATTTATTCAGGAAGAATCCTTACACAACTGGCACATATGTTAAAAAGGGGGAATACTATGTAAAGCCCAAGTCCAAACTTGTTTAGTAAGAAGTAAGTCCCATTGATATCAATAGGCCTAGCTTCTGAATAGATGTGCTTAGAATTGCAGTCTTAATTAGCTTATTGTAAGGATGGGGGACTTGTAGCCCTCCAGATGTAGCTAGACTACAACTCCCTGACCACTGGCCATGCTGGCTGGAGCTGATGGGAGTTGTAGTCCAACAACACCCAGAGGGCCACAATTGCCCCACCTTTGCATTATTGAATAATAATGAAAACAACCAAGGCGCTGGATGTCAACTAGAAGCCTCAAGGCTACTACTGAGAGGAAATATTCAGGTACAGTGACTTATGTTAAAAGTGGCAAGAGCTCAGCTATTTCTACTGCAGTGACCGGTGCAAACTAAGCACTCTATTAGACTAGAACCATTATACTGTTTTTATTACACTTTCTCTTTAAACCGAGATCAAAGATTGGTATGTAGGGGCATCATGCTGTTTTCATTTTTTTTATTGCCAACCCCCTAGGTCTATCATAAATATTCATGGACCATCTTTAATACAGTACTTCATATTCTTCTCACTACTTGTTCTAGTGCAATTCTGAGGTACAAAACAGGAGGCTCACATATTAGATACAACAACTATGTGTGACAATCAACAGAAAACAGCACAACCATCACAAATCTGCAAACTAATTCAAAACCAGGGTGCTTTCACTACACCTTTTCACCCTTCTTGATGCTGAATTGGTTTTCTAAAATAAGGTAGCTTAATTCCTACCTGGACTATATGTCAGTTGAAAGGATATATTCAGCAATGACATGGTCTAAAAGTGTCCAACATTTAGGCTATTATTTTCAAATCAATCCTAGTAGCAAAATAATTAGGGCTTCATCAAGGCTGGCTTTAGTATTTTGGGTGCCATCTGACAAGACTTGCTAGTGGGCTGCCTTAACCAGTGGGGGGAGCTTAGAGGAAGAATCAGAGCATGGGAATCTAGGAAAAGGTGTAATCCCTCTTCCTCAGCAATTACCTGGGCCTTTCTTCCTCCCAATCTTAATTCCAAAGAGCTCAGTGTGAAGTTAAAATAGTGGTGGAACTAGTTCTCTGTGAGCCTTTCACAGATGTCTAATTCCAGTCATGTGCTTCACTGTATCAAAATGACAATTTGTTTGTATACATTTATTTGAAGAAGCAGTGAAACTACACAAGGTCTCCCAAGTATACCTTTGTCTCCCAATTTGGAAAGGTAAGGTTTGTGTTAGAAAAATGTCAGAGAAAAAAATTGGTTGAGCCTGGAGAGCTGCTCTTATTATCTAGATGTTCTGCTGTTCTCTTTTCTAATATGCACACACAGCCGTGATTACCCAAAATGCCAGACTGCTCAAAATAAAATCCTGCATCATAATTCATAATCTATGTGCCCCTTTGAATGACCTTCTCTACCCTAGAAGATGGTCCCTCTCATTTCAGGAGGAGGCCCATTTGCAAAACAAGGTGGAAAATTTATTATGCTGCAGGTGCTGGTATGCCTTCTGCACTGTGGAGAAAAAGAGCCTGGTGAGATGCCAGTCTGATGTTTTAGAGTAGCACAGTAATTGCTGTAAAAGGATTCTGCTCATGCGAGTTAATTCATCATATTAATAAGATACACACATTTGCCAGCAGTCACCAGACCAGGCCTGCATAATTAGTAACCCACTAAGCTGAATGCAGGCCTGCAGTTATGCATTCTGACTGACTAGGTGCTTAGCAATCATAAGTCCTCATCAAGACAGGCAGCAAAAGGCAAGAGGTTAATCGAGCCTCTGGTGTGGTTACCATCCATGGCTGGTGTATTACATTTGGTTTGGTGGATCACAGGTTGTGTAGGCCTGGTTCAGCAACTAGCTGATCTACCTGTGAACAACAGCTTAATATGACATGGCCTGAACTGTTGGCTATTAAACCGAGAAAGCAGAGGTTAAATTTCCACAAGTGAGCTACGTGACTTAGCAGCGAAAGTTGGCAGAGCTCGAGCCATCTTCAAGGACACGTTGCTAAGCAACCTAGGCTCAGGCAGCTGGCCTTATCTATATAGAGGGCCAGCAGACGCTTGTGAGTGTGGGGGTCAAGGAGTTTGTTAGTAGAGAGCTTGTAATTGTATCCTAAAACTTTTCATGTCAGTAAAGTGACTCTTAAAAACCTATGACTTGTCTGGCTGAGTGATTCAACTGGGATCTAGCCTGTCACTATTCTGTTCTACATCCTGGGCATCTGCTTGTGCCCGATCCAACATACAACAAGTGGTAGCAGAGGATGGTTACCTGGTGCTAATGGTTACCTGGTGCTAATGGTTACCTGGTGCTGAGGATTGCAGAAAAGCGGCAGAGAAAAGCCAGAACTGCAGACCAGCGAGTAAAACAGCAGAGAGACGGAGAAACCGAAAGCTGAGCTGAAAGCTGTGAGAGAGCCGTGGGAATAACTGACTGAAGGACGGAGGTGAGAAGCTCTAATTACAAAGGCGGTGAACTGTGAAAAGTGAAAGTATGTCTGTTACGTTATCGGCCGGGATTCCCTTGGAAAGGCTGACACGGAAAAATTATGGCAGTTGGAAACAGAGAATGCAGGCTTTTCTAGTGAAAGAAGACCTGTGGAAAGCTATCGCAGAAGACCCACCCGCCGGGGTGCCTATTCCAGCAGATTGGAGAAGGCTGGATGAGAGGGCAAAGGCGTTAATTGTTCTTGCTATTGATGATTCTCAATTACTGCACGTGCATGATGCAACAACAGCTAAGGAAACCTGGGAAACTTTAAGAAATATTCATGTGAAAAAGACTGCCAGTTCTAAAATATATCTTGCCAGAAGATTGTACCAGATGTGCTTATCTGGAGATACAACCATGTCAGAGCATTTGTTGGAAATAAACAGACTGTTGGGACTTCCGGGAAGGGTGACTTAGCCTGTGCCTGCTTTTGAGACGGGCTCCTGCCTCAAAAGAAGCTTATTCAGATATATCAGTCAGGTTTTTTTTTTTTTTTGACTGATTAAACTTCTCCCGGGTAGGGAGAAACGAAGAGATTAACCTCAAAGCCTATTTTTGTTGGGACGACCAGATCTCATTAATTTATGGGACGAGGTCCAGCCGACGAAGGTGGGACGGATTTTCAACAACAAGCTCTATCTGATAAAGCGAACGTTCATCTTATCTTCTAAGAGAGAACGCACTAACAGGCAAGCACCCTTCTTTCTATATTTTTCTTTTACTTGACTTAAATTGTTGCTGTTTAAAAGAGATTTGCCAGATTGATCGGTTTTTGACATCTCACTGGGGAGCCATAACTTCTCTCTGCTACTCACTAATTAATAGCTTATCTCTGTTTTTGTTGCAAAAAGCTGTCCTGGATTTGCATTCTAAAGATATACACAGAAGAGGGATTTCTATTCCAGATTTTTATTTTGAAGAATATTATATTGTCTGAGACTACTCTCTTTTTGGTCTATTTTATTTTGACGAATCTGTTTCCTGACGACCGCCATTAATTGTTTCGATCCTGGGAACTGCATTTTGTTTACTTAAGCATGGAGAGATAAGGCTGTCTGCTCTGTTTATACTGTGATGTCACCAAGTTTGGAGTATTAACCCAATTGTTGCTGAAATAAGAAGTGGTTTTCCTATATTTTTCTTTTAAAATGGCAATTAAGAAAGTGGCTGAGAATCTGGAAATAACTATGTTTCAGAAAATAATGGATGAGATTGAGATAACGAAACAAAACCTGCGACAGGGTTGTAAGGAGCTGAAAATTGAATTGAGTAAAATGAAGCAGGAGATTAAAGATATAGGGGTCCCTGTGAGAGAGGTGACCCTGGAAGGGGTCCCTGTGAGAGAGGAGACCCCGGAGATTGGAACAAACGTGGAACAGGAAAAAGATTTGGAGTCTATGGACTTTAGAAACAAAATCTATTGTTTGGAGACACAGGAGATTAAAGACATAGGGGTCCTTGTGAGAGAGGAGACCCTGGAGACTGGAACAGGGGTCCCTGTGAGAGAGGAGACCCTGGAGACTGGAACAGGGGTCCCTGTGAGAGAGGAGATCCCGGAGATTGGAACAAACGTGGAACAGGAACAAGATTTGGAGTCTATGGACTTTAGAAATAAAATCTATTGTTTGGAACTCAATGTTATCTCTGAAGAAATTAATGAAGATTCTAGAGATAAAGTTATCAATGGCATGGATAATCTTCTGGACTGGAATGATGTGATGGAGCCCAATATAGAGAAAATTTATGGAATTAACTGCAGCCATGTGACAATGGAAAAACTTTTAAGAGATGACCCAGTGTATTTTGAAAAAAAGAACAGAGATATGATTTTACAGCAGTATTTCAGCAACCTATTCAGAATGGATGGCAAGAAAATATTTGGGATAGAGGTAATTCCCATCAGACTCTTACTATATGACTATGGCTTTGACAGCAAGATTATTATGGAATACTGATAATGGAAGATTGGATATTGAAATTACTGGACTTAACAAGACTACTGAAGATGGAAGATGGAAAATGGAACTAATAGGGATAATAGAACAATGGCTACTGAAATTACTGAACCTAACAGATTCTGATGTGATGGATTAATTGAAATGTTTATTTTGACTATGGTTATGACAATAAGATTATCATAATTAGTAATGAGATGGATTAATCGATATGCTTATCTGGAAAAAAAAATTGATAGATATATTTCTTAAAGAATTGAAACCTCTCTTTGACTTTTTGTGGAAAGAATAAAGTAATGTTTATGAGATTTGATGATTAAGTAAGATAACTACTGGAGGAAAGTGATTTTATAATATGACTTAAGAGACAGGATTGTTATATATTATAGACTTATAACTGATTTGATCTTTGACAAATGGGAAGTCAATATTTTATTCTTTATTTTTTATTTTTGTTTTTTTTTTCTTTTTCTTTTTTGTTTAACTATTTTTGATTTTGTTTTTTGTCTTTGAATGTTTTATGATTTCGTCTTGTATGTTTTATGAAAATCTGAATAAAAATTATTGAAAAAAAAAAAAAGGAAATAAACAGACTGTTTACTGAGTTGTCAGAACGTGAAATTGAACATTCTCAAACGCAAAAAGTGTATATCACATTAGCTTCACTAGATTCAAGTTATGATAGTCTGGTGAGCTCTTTGGAAGCAATGGACGATGCAAATCTCAATATGGATTATATAGAAGGCAAACTTTTACAAGAATTTCAAAGGAGGCAGGAAATGGCAAAGCAGGAAAAGACTGAGTCTAAACACAACGTGGAAAAGCAGAACAAAGCTGCACAAGAGAGACTGTATGGACAAAAGGCATGTTATTTTTGTGGTTCCAAGCAACATCTTCAAAGGAATTGTGAAGCAAGAAGAAGAGAAAGAGGAAGAAAACCATGTGTACAGGTGATCTATGCTAGTAAGAATAAGCAATGTATAAACAATGAGCAGGGAAATAACTGTAAAGATTTATGGGCAATTGACAGTGGGGCAACAAATAGTATAATCAAAGATAAATCTAAGTTTCATACATTTTGTGACGTAGAGGATCATGTAATAATGGCTGATGGATCTAAGAAACAGATCAAAAGTAGGGGTACAGTGAAATTAGCAGGTTTCAATACCATTATGACAGATGTGCTGTTTGTTCCTGATATCGAATGTAACATTATGGCTGTGTCGAAACTCAATGAAATGGGGTTCACAGTAATGTTCAAAAGGGGTTCAGTGCATGTAATGAGAGGAGGAAAAATATTCATGAAAGGAATAGTGAGGAACTCATTGTTCTTCTTACACGTGAAACAAACAAATCATGTACTCATGTGTGCTAATAAGAAACCCCATAATAATTGTGTTCATTTATGGCACAGAAAACTAGGCCATATAGGATATGAAAATGTGGTGAAAACAACAGAGAACAGTAATGATGTGACATTGAGAAACTGTGAAAAATATGTAGACTGCCACGTGTGTAAATAAACTAGGGCAGTTGTGGCTGCAAAGAACAAAGAAGCCATGCCCAGTACAAATGCACCTTATCAATTAATACACGTGGACTTAGTGGGGCCATTTCAACCTACTCAGGGGGGTGCAAGATATTTCCTGACAATAGTTGATGATTTTTCAAAATTCTGCACTGTTTATTTACTAAAAGCAAAACGTGAAGCTGCAGAGAAACTGAAAAGATTTATTACAAAAATTGAAGTGCAGTTTGGTGGCAAAATACAGAGAATAAGATCAGATCAAGGAGGAGAGTTCTTAGGACACTCTTTTATTGAATACTTGGATAAAAGAGGAATAAAACAGGAGTTAACAGCCCCTTATAGTCCTCATCAGAACGGGTTAGCTGAACGCTGGAACAGGTTGCTTCAGGACTCAATAAGATCAATGCTATGTGACTCCTCTTTAACACAAGGTTTCTGGGGAGAGTGTGTTCTGTATTCTGCTTACATTCAAAACAGAATATTCCATAAGGCCACTGGAATGTCTCCTTATCAGAAATTGTATGACAGAAAACCCAGATTAAACCATTTGATTAGGTTTGGAGCAGAATGCTGGGTACATGTTCCCAAAAAATAAAAGGACAGGGAAGCTGCAAAGGAGAGCAGACAAAGGGTACATGCTGGGATTTGAAAACACGTATTACAGAATATGGCTGCCAAAACAAAGGTCTGTAGTGTTAAGCAGAAGCGTGCAAGCAATAGAGCAGGATTGGGAAGAGAAAACATATGTGGAGTTGGGAAACACTGAAGGTAGTAATGAACAAGAACAGGCAGACACAGTACCAATAA
The DNA here is from genome assembly GCF_030035675.1 of Rhineura floridana. NCBI lineage: Eukaryota > Metazoa > Chordata > Lepidosauria > Squamata > Rhineuridae > Rhineura > Rhineura floridana. Next base: position 117,300,431 of record NC_084487.1, on the reverse strand, counting down.
AACAAGAAGAAACAGGCAGCAGTAGTGAATCGAGTTCTAACTCTGAGAGAGAAACAGAGGAATCGCCTGACACAAACACAGACACTAAGGCAGAAATACAACCACGCAGATCAGAGAGAACAACAAAAGGTATTCCACCTGTTAGATTTAAAATAAATTCCATTAAACATATAGACTTCAGTGACTGGAAAAAGTGGGATGATGGAAATCATGAAGAGTAATGAAATATAATGACAATAATGCTGAGATTTCAATGGAGTAACTGTCTTACAAATGAAAGTGATGTAAACTGAAATAAAAGGAAATGTATCAGAAGTATAAAACCAAATGATGTAAATGTAATGACATGTAAAATGTAACACATGTAAATGGAAGAGAAATGTAACTGGCTGAATGTGGAAATTTAAGGTGGGGGATTGTTGGCTATTAAACTGAGAAAGCAGAGGTTAAATTTCCACAAGTGAGCTACTTGACTTAGCAGCGAAAGTTGGCAGAGCTCGAGCCATCTTCAAGGACACGTTGCTAAGCAACCTAGGCTCGGGCAGCTGGCCTTATCTATATAGAGGGCCAGCAGACACTTGTGAGTGTGGGGGTCAAGGAGTTTGTTAGTAGAGAAAGAGCTTGTAATTGTATCCTAAAACTTTTCATGTCAGTAAAGTGACTCTTAAAAACCTATGACTTGTCTGGCTGAGTGATTCAACTGGGATCTAGCCTGTCACTATTCTGTTCTACATCCTGGGCATCTGCTTGTGCCCGATCCAACATACCACATGAACTGGATTCTGTGGAAGGTTTCACAACTCCCCAGAGCTTACAAGATCTCATGTCAGTGGAAGCCAACCCACACAGTGTTAGATATGGGGTGCAAAGTTTGTTCCAGCAAATTGGTATCCTGAAGAGTAGCGCTTTTGTCTCATAGGATGGCTTAAATGGGGGGGGTAAACCTATTTCCTGCCCTTAGTAACCCCAGTTTCTTAGGGTAGGAGCAGACTGTTTCTCCCCCAACAGTCTTGTAAACTGAAGCCACTTTACTTTTATTTCCCCAATTCCAGAGATGCTGTTGAGAAAATACAGAGTGTGTTATAATGTATAATAGAAATAAAGGACAGCCACAATGAAGGTCAAAAGACCTCAGGGAACTGATTACGATGTACTAAGATAAGGATAAAGAAACTAGCTGGAAGTTCTGGTTTATCATGTGTATGCAGATGCAATGGGCAGATAGCCAAACGGTGGCACATCTTGTCTTTCGTTTCCTGTGTTAAACTGCTTGAGCTTTGTAACTTTTTATTGCCACATAGCATTACTGAGATAAGGTATAAAACTCAGGCCTGCTCAGTAGCATGCAGGCAACTTACTTTTATGCATGAGCATGTGAGTGTGTCTCTATTCTGCAGAATAAACTTGGGTTGAACCCTCGACTGACTGACTTCTCGTTCTTGGTGGTAAATCAGAAAAAGCCTACCAAGGGGAACGAACAGCAATATTTGCAACAATGCCATTTGTATTCAAACTTTATCTGTATAACCTAACCCATTTGCATAGAGGAGTTGCACAAGTTGCTCTCTGGGAATCTGATAAATCTCTGCTGTGTGCTTCTAGGAGTATGTTTGCCTTCATTGTAGCCTCCTTGTATATTTGTAAGCAAAGCAAATATTACAAAGAGACTTTTAAGTCTGCAGTGTTCTCTCATGCAAAGGAAATTAGTAGCACAGCCCCTGCAACTAGCTAGCTATTTATTTATTTATTTCATTTATCAGTCACTTTATACAATAAAAAAATCTCAGAGACTTTACAAAATAAAATACAATACATAAAAAATTAAAACCAGAAAAAAATTAAAACAATGACAATATAAAATCTATAATATGCTCATCTAGCAATATGTTAATAAGGATCAGGTCCTACCCACTCCACTAAAAGATGAGTACCAATGTAGGAGGCAGCATTAACCAATATATATATCAGAGAGAGAGAGCATGTGATGTCACACGAATTGCATTTGAAGTAGATATAAACCATACATTTGCTGGCCTCTGCATTAGGCCATCTCACGGGAATTTTTGTTCTAACTTTTTAAAACCCTGTGCTACTTCAAACAGCTGTCTTTCAAGAGAAAAATATTAATGAATCTGGCTGAAAAATCTGATCTTTTCTGGAACTGATTTATCTGGAGTGACATATGCTTTGACGATGCAGCATTTGACCTAACTAGCTGTGCTGTGTTTTCCATTCCAAATAATGGGAGGACTTCATACTCCTTAAATGCAATTATCTTTCTATAAATTTATCTTTCTATAAAAAGAAATAGTTCTGCTAACATGAAACTATATATGTCAAGAATAGCTAACTTTGGTCAAGCTGAAAAGGGTGAACCAGAGAGAATTCTGGGAGCCTGTGGTTCCCTAGGACTCCCTACTGGGGGAGATCCGAGGCTCAGTGTCAGACAGACAATTTGCAACCTTGCAAGAAGATGCAACTGAACCATAGTATCCCTTATCGGCTTCCTGAGATTAAAAGTCAGGAAAAGGGGGTGTTGTAGATCAGGACCCGTGGATGATGCTGTCTAGCCCCCTTATCTTCAAAGGCTTCAAAGGAGTGGATCACAGCAGAGGTGGAATATGATGTTTTGCCTCCCCCCCGTCCTTGTTGACCAATAAAACTCCATAAAAATGAAGGGTGCTCTTTCAGCCTTTGTTCCCTATTTCCATCTACCTCAACTCACCTGAAGTGTGACAAAGAAAAGCCGTTTGGGAACCAGGCTATTCTGCTGGGAGAATAGGATCTATTCTACAGTGAGTATAGGAGCTTAGCTTAGAAAGTTCTTTGTTGTTTTGCATGCTCTGTATTGAACCTCTCACCTTTGTTATGCCACTGTACCCTGTGTAGCCCGTCTGAGGGTGAATAGCTTTAAGGAAACAAACTGCTGCTCTCTCTTTTGTATATACCATCCTAATTCTCTTAAATAAACTATCCTTTTATAAATGGTGTGTATTGGCTTGGAACTAGCGATTCTAAATCAAGTCCTTGATTGCTGAACGCTACTGATGACCATTTAATAGTGAGGGTTAATCCCTTCAGTATTCACAAAGGTCTCTGAGATCCCTTCTCTCAGAGAAAGGAACCAGGAAGAAGGGTGGTGGCAGTACTACTGTGAGTAATTACTCCTGAAGGAGGGAGAGCTTTTGCCTGAGAAGCAGAGACCCAGATGAGTTGGGACTGTTCTTAGAAGCAAAGAACCCCCCTTGGGGTGCTGAGGGCAAGGGGCCCCCAATGGGGACAATTCTTTGACAATATACACTGAATTTGACCAACTTCAAAGCAATATCACTTGTGAACTACTGAGTTCTCTGAGCATACTATCTGTACAGAGCCATCACATACAAAAAGGTGAGCAAACTATTGGTACCTTCCGAACAGTATGTCCTTCAAATGTCTCCTAGTCCCACTCCCTATGCACAACTGTGAGTATGAAAGCACACTTAAGGAAGGCTGTACAGGCGTACTCCGCTTAACGTCGCTTCACTTAACGTCGCCTTGCTATAACATACATGCTCCATATGCCTGTATTTCTCCAGAAATGCAGCGCAGCAGCAGAGGCTTTAGCGCGTGGGGGCGGAAATAGATGCGATAGCACCACTGCAAATCAGCTGGGAGGCGCAATTGCGATCAGCTGAGAGGCGGCAGCGCAGCAGCAGAGGCTTCAGCGCGGGGCTTTGAGGCTCCGCACGAAGGAGAGGGAAAAAAAGTTTTACTGTAAAAGGTAGTGCTTCACTTTAAGGACATTTTCGGTTTACGTACTCACTCTGGTCCCATTGAGTACGTTAATGCGAGGTATTACTGTATAAGAGACAGAAAACTGAGTGTGCAGTGGCTGTGTATGAACACTATTTAGTGACTGGGCTAACATCCTGATGTTCATTGAAGAACCTCAGGGTAACTTCAACAGGGTTCCTATGCAATCTCCATCCAGGCACTCATCAGGCTGAGACCTGTTTAGCTTTAACACTGTAACAACATCCCATGCCCTTGGACCATTCACTCAGCCTCAGTGTTCTCGAATTACTTTTGAGCAGGGGTGGGTGGCCCTTTGACCCTTCAGATGTTACAGAACTACATAATGGCCATGGATGATGGGAGTTGTAGTTCAGTGACATTTGGAGGGCCAAAGGTCCCTCCACACCTGCTTTTGAGTAACCCCTTCAGTTACCACCTCTACTTTTCTTCTCACAGTGGCTCAGTAGCTTACTCCTGTGTTCCACACGATCCTTCTGTTGGAAGTGCGGCAAGAGCAACTCCTGTTTCGTTCTTTTGTTTATGTTCCAGAAGGGAGATAGAGTTAGGGTCCTCCAAATGGATAGGCTTGATTACCTTTACCTGACTGACTGACTTCCTTCCATTGTTAGACGGATATGTCTTAAGGAAGCTTATTTGCCCCTTCTCCTTCCACCCTTTCTTCTCTTCTCTTCACCGACTGTCTGAGAGAGAGGAGACACTTTTGTCTCTGCTCTCTCTCTCCTAGCCATGAGGGCAACTCCCAAGCCTGGGTGTTGCGCCTCCAACTTAGTTAGTTAGTTAGAACTAGGTATGCCTTTCTATCTACTATGTATTTCTATAAATAAAGTAGTTTTTCTTATTTTACTAAGTCTTAAGTCTCAGCGATCTCAATGCAGGGTAAAAGCCTGTTTTCTTAGGTAAACACACACACTGGCACACATGCATTTCAGACCGCTGTTGTTCTCTGCTTAACAAATATACAAATTTACACAACATCTCCAGTCCATAGCCACCAGGGTTTGTTGTCGTCTATTAACCCCCTCCTTTACTGCTCAGGGAGCCCCAGGCCACAGTAGTACTTGGCACTAGAGAGCTGCTTATTTAACTGTGCCTGGGCCACTACTGTCCCAGGTGGTTGTATAAGCAAAACTAGATACTAAGGCTGAGATACTGGCAAGTCTCCAGTGGTGGAAGAAATTGAAGTTCTGTGCTCCCACAAAAGCTTTCATAAGAATTTCAAGCATTTGTTTTGTGCCATCGTTGAAAACCTGGGGAGCAGGGTCAGTGGGTAAAACAAAGATTTATTTTTTGTCTCTGAAATACATGATTAACCAGAGATCTCAGTCTATCTTAGGCCCTGTTCACACGTTACAGTCAACAAGTGTATAGTCTGTGTACCCGGTACACAAGTAGTTGGGATGTACACTTGTACAGTTATTCACATGTAACATTCAACAAGTGTACAGTCTATGTACCTAGGTACACAAGTAGCTGGGCTGTACATTCATATAGTTATTCACATGTAACATTCAACGGGTGTACAGTATGTTATATACACATTTGGCGCCAGGGAAAGAAAATGGCTTCAATGACACTTATTAAATGCGCCATTGAAGCAATTCCCTTTTACTGGCAACAAGGCAAGGCATGCTGGGTCTGTTATACTTCCTTAAACTGTTTCCTGTCAAGGGGTACATTCAATAGAAAGGGTTTTGGCAGAAACAGGAATGTAGTTTTACTCTTTTCATTTTTCCTGCAGATTCTTTTTAAAATCAAAACTTTTAAAAAGAAAATACTAACCTGTAACTATCATAATAATAGTTATTAAAATGTTGCATTTTTCACTGCCTGTCATTAGAGTATGTATGGTTTTTGATGTAGGTTTTCATGGAACAATCCTATACATGTCTATACAGTCCTATAGAGATCGATAGGACTTACTCACAGATAAATCTGTGAAAGTACAGGACTAAATATATTGAATATTTATATATGAAAATATTTTGAGGAGGGGGCTGCAACAAAAACAGGCTGCTTAAAAGATTATGAACTGGTTGGGTAGGGCTGAAAAGAAACTGAAGAGGAGTGGAGAGTGTAGCCCACAAAGGAGTCCAGGTTTTGCAGCAGGCATGCCATTTGCTTTTGGGAGATGTGCTACTGCTTTTAAGAATAGCCCTATCTGTCTGGGGGGTTGCCTGCTTCTTAACTTGTACATTTGAAAATAAATAGACACTGCAAAACACACTATGTCTTCCAGGGCCGGTTCCAAGGGGCGGCCAGGTGGGGCTCTGGCCCGAGGGCCCCTGAGGCTACAGGAGCCCCTGAGGGGCCCCTCTGCTCCCCTTCCACGATTCACGGCAGGTTCACTGCCGCGGATTGCACGGTGAGAGCTTCAGGGCTCCGCCATTCCCTTGCGCACGCAGCGGTGCCCTTAAGAAAAGTGGTGGCTGAGGTTTTAAGGGGCTGAAGCCTCTGCCACCATCTTGGCTGATGGCACACATGCGTGCTGTGCGCTCACATCCCTGCCATGAACCAAGATGGTGGCAGAGGCTTCAGCTCCTTAGGGAAACCTCAGCCGCCATCTTCCTTAAGGGCACCACTGCGTGCGCAACCACAGAACAAGGTAAGTTAAGCAAGGGTATGGCAGAGTCCCGAAGCTCTCGCCGTGCGCAAATCGCAGAAGGAAAGCGCTGGGGCCTGGGGCAGGCTTTTGCCCAAGGGCTCCAGCGTGTCTGGGGCTGGCCCTGGGCACGCGCACGCGTGCATGTGTGCATGTGCACATGCGTGCCAGGGCCCAGGGCAAGCTGGTGCCCAAGGGCCCAGGCATGTCTGGCGCCGGCCCTGATGTCTTCAATACTTTCTTTCTACAAGGAAATTAGCCACATATGAAAGGTTGGCCCTTGCAACTTTCTATTTCTTGAGGAAACAGAACCACAAAACATTACAACCACAATAAAAGAAACTGCAATTCAAGAGGTACATTTTTTGAGGTTTATGGTTATCTTCAGAGACTCAAGTCACTTGAACTTCAACCTGGTGGTTTATGCCATTCTGCAGGAAGAATTATATTTGCTTAGGGCCATATTGCTCAATTTCCCTTCTTCATATTGAAATGGTAGGGGGAGAAATCTCTATATAGAATTTCTCCCCCTACCATCTCAATATGGTGATCTAATCTTTAAAAAAAATTAAATCGCTTGGCAGCTTAGCTCAAAACTACGCCACTGTATGTTGAAAACAATTCTACAAATACTAGTATGAACAGAAATGTTGTTATTGGAAGAATTTATAAGATGAGGACTCAATTTCAGATTTAAACTCTTCCTGCACCGTTACTATTATTCATATATGTACAATCACTCCCTCCCTCTCTCTCTATATATATAGAGAGAGAGAGTTTACTTTCTAAAATATGATAGAAAATGGTATAATGGCAAGTGCAGCCATTCAAACTGTCCAAAAAATCCCAACAGTTCAATAAAGAACTGGATTTATTTAAAAACAATGATGCAAATGTCAAAAGTGCTGCTAGGTCTGTTTAAAGAAGAACCAACTCCATCTGAGAAGGTATTGGCAAAGTGCAGATTTCACAGTGTATTTTTCAAATATATGACATCATTGTTCATTTCAAAATGACAGCAATACTAGAATAAGAATATCTCAGAATATACTTAGCAAGTATAACATTAATGAAAAATAATCAAAATGCTGACCTGTGATTTTTTTAGTCCTCAAACCTACTGCACACTTTCAACTCAGAATATTTTTCCAGTGGGAGCTTTGGTGGTTAGTAAGGCCTTGTTTAAGCTATATGGCAGACTGAATATGATCAGATATAGTTTACAATGCAATGCAAATCTGCATGAGAAGCAAGTGTCCACAAACAGGCATCAGGTTAATGTAATCTTACATTTAATTCTGGCAACTGCCCATTCCCTGGGCACTCAGAATTATGAGTAGAGACCCGTTCACCCTTATCCTCTGCACTCCTCAAGACACATGGAAAGGGAGGGATCTCTCATTTGTGGTATACTCCCCTCCAAGTCCTCTGGACTGCTTCCCTCTTAGTCCTCTGCGCATACCAGACATGGGTGAGGGAGTTCAGTCCTAGCTTTCATTTAGTGCAAGTTTTAACAAAAGTCAGAACCACTGCAGCGCTCGCTCTCTGGCCTCTCCCAACACATTGCATGGCCTAACAAACAAGACCCTGCCCTTTCCCCAAGTATGAACCCCCTGAAATGCAGCAGTTATATAATTTGTGAAAGTATTATTTTGAAAGCTTAAAAGCATTTATTGTTGCCAGTAAGAGATCAACAGTTTTATCTGGATAAGAGGTGTTAAAGGGAGAAAAAACACAATTTGCAAGACATACAGTCAACCACACTTTTGCAGTAGTGTGCCTTAAATTATCACATTGTTACTGTAAAATTGCTGCACTCTTTTATGACTCCCCCCATCTTCCCCAAAGGTATATTCTGCATTGTTAGAAATGGTATTCTTAAAATATATTTTAAAGGAAAGAACTAGCACAGCAACAAAATCCCTTTAATTATTGAGCATTCTAGTCACCTTCCATTTTTAATCCACATAAACATGGACATTGCAGGTTTGTCAAGCAATTATTTTTCAAGTCTCTTGCTTTTAGGCGTTTTCAAATAAAGCATAATGTGCACTGTGTAAATTTTAGAATTTATGTTTGACATTAATAGAAAATGAAATAGGTGCTATTTTAAAATTTTAAATCAAGTTTATTTCATTTTCCATTAAGACAAACATACATGCTAAATTTTACACAATACACATTATGCTTCTTGAAACGCAGCTGACAAGCAGGGCATGGTTGCAGATGGGGGCGAAGCTGCCACCTCCATCTTATTACGCACGCATGACGTGCAGCATGGAGGGGAGGGGCTTCTGCGACTATTTAAGTCCAGCCACCCCTCCTACCTTCCTCTTTGCAGCACGACGAGAGCGAGTGTAGAGAAGAACAGCGGCGGCCGTTTTAAGGCGGCCGCAAGATCGGCGCCATTTGGAGGCGATGATCTTTGGCAGCACAGGCTGAGTTAGTGGCCTACGCACCATTAAGCGCTGGTTTGCTGCAGCTCAGGCCGCTTCCAGTGGGCCATTTAGGACTATTCTATTCCCCGAAGGGAGTGGTGATTGCGGCCGAGCGGCGAGGGGCTTGAGCAGCGGCTGCAGCTGGAGTAGGCCTTTTAAAAGGCTTGCGAGCCGAACGCTGTGCCCCCCCCCACGGGAGGGGGAGGGAGGTGCACCACCTCTAAGGCTATTACTATAGCCGGTTAAAGCAAGATCACACCTGGAGGCTTTGGTTTTCAAGTCTGAATATACAAGGCTTTTCCTGCAGCCAGTTAAGCAAGATCACACATTGCTTACAACGTTGGCTTTAAAATACTCAAGGCTGTTTCTGCAGCCAGTAAAGCGAGATCACATTGCTCCAATATTGACGTTAAAATAGAATCAGTAATTAAAATACCTCTTGTTATAAGCTAAGGACTGGGCATAAGTGCATTACTCCATACAGTCAGTGGCTTGTAATAATAATTTGGACTTATTGTTATAGACTGAGGTCTGGGAATAAGTGAATTACACCATATAGTCAGTGGCTTATAATAATAATAATATAATAATAATAATTTTCTCATAATTATTATTACAGGCCAGGGAGGATTTGAGTAATCTTGCCAATTGAGCAAAGAAAGGGGGGGTGAAAGGTCCCCTCATTAAATGCAGGCCTTTGGGCAATTTTAAATCACCACCACCCCGTGCACATGGGATAAGTTTCTGGTAGTGGTTGAGGTGTCTGGACTGTGACCCGGGAGACCAGGGTTCGAATCTCCCCAACAGCCGTGGGTTGCAGGCTCAGAACTAATTTCGGGAGAGGAGGCTGCACAAGCCTTTCGAGTCTCAACAGGCCCTATTTATCTCCCTTTGGTTGCCAAGGCTGGGTGTGAGTTCAGCCTAGGTAGGGGGCGCAAGACAGTGAAGGATGTGGGTGAGGCCTTGGCAGCCTCTCTTGGCCGTTGTGAAGGGTTCTTTGGTTAGGCTTGCGGCCTTTGCTTGACTCGGGCCTATATTAGGTTCAAGGTACTTTATTCTATTAATTTTATTACAGGGTGGTTGCTTGGGCGGTGGTGGAGCTCTTTGGTTAGGCTTCTGACTTCCTGCTAGGCCCAGGAATATAGTAGATTGAGGTAGTTAATTCTATTATTATATTACATGTGGCCTTTGAGGGGCCAGGTGAGCCTTTTGGGCCTTTCATATTTGGATACTAATGGTGTGCACAGATGACAGGGTTTGCTGGGAAATGTCTAAATCACAACCACTACTTAGGTGACAGTGATCCTTTTCCAAGTGTCAGTTACACATTCCTTGTTAACTCTGAGACAGAAGTTGCAGTTATTTGAATTTGGTCTCATATCAAAAACAAAGCATATGGCATTTGTTATATTTACAGGACATGCAAAGTTCTACAGGGAATTGCAGGTCTCGCAGATGATAGTGTGGCTGGATGGGTGGATAGCGATAAAGAGGGAAGACAGATCACTTATCAGGATCTTATCCTCATTTCCAAGATCTTGGACTTTACTGAAACAGGGGCTGCCTTGATGGAAGCTTAGACTCTGTTTTTGACACAGAGGCTGCATTTTAAGATCCAGGCAGACTCTTCACCCTTTCCTGATGACTTCACAACAATAACAAAACCTTTCTTTGTTGGGATTTTTGATAACAATTACCTGAAGTCTCTGCTTTAAGGGAACTGGGTTAGCTGCAATGAACTAGTAGTTGGTAAAGTGTACTTACTCATAAATGATTTCCTTCCCTTTTGCAGAAGGATATATGCAACAGTGAGATAGGAGACAAGAGCCCTTCAAAGGGGTAAGAAGAAGCCCCCAGCATAAGCTGCTCAAGGACATGTGTCCCTCCCCGGTTAGACTCAAGGTACTACGAACTTTGCTTGCTGGCTACCCGGTTTAAGGGAAGGTTTGTCTGTGTTATGGTGTTTTCCTTTTGGTTTCCTAGTCCCATACTCCAACTCCCGACTGGCCTTTATGGCCTCCAACTCCGGGCTGGCCTTCATGGCCTACAATCTTTGATCTGTTTTCGTTATGGCAGTAATTTGCCAGGGACAGAGTGTAAAGATGCAAATTACACCTGATTCACCACCAGTCTTATTGAAGGGGTTCGGCTGTAAGTGGTTCATACCTGATAATCTAGGTACCATGCACTACACTTCATTTAACATGGTGTGCGCATGTGGCAGAGGTGCTTTATGCATTTATGCCTATGGACTGCTATATTTCTTACCTGGAGTGCTTCAGATTCTTCTGGGAGGGAGCAATCAGGAGACATGTGGGCCCAGAAGTAGTGGGGCACTATCTGTGTGATTGGCTGTTCAGGGGTATGGCAGATTTTGGGATGCATGTTAGCACCTGAGGTCACAGCTTATAGTATGGCTATGTACCTGGGGATTCCCTTGACAGCTGGGAGTAGGGATGATCTGCCCCAGTCGGAGATGGCCATAAGCCTATCCATTGCCCTAGTGTGATCACCAGCTATCAGAATGCAGAAAGGGCCGCAGAGGCTGTGCAAAGATGGCCTATTCCTGTGAACTGCGCACTGGAATCCTGTAGATTCCATTTCCCCCGGCACGCTCGCCAGCTACCACAGAGCAGGTAGGGCGATTCAGGAATTCTGAGCCGGCAAGGACTATGTGCCAGAATGGCCTTTTCCGTTGAGTCACCTGTTGAAATTCCCAGTGGATGGCAGGAGAAGGGGCCTGTTAGTCCAAGCACCTCAAGGTAAACTGGCGGGACTTTCCTTCATAGCTAAGCTGGTGGTTTTTCCCTATCCCCGTCACCCCCCCCTTTTTCACTGGACATTTTATTGGGTATGGTGTGCCAGTGGGAATACAGTATGCCCTCCAGCTGTGAAGCCAGACTATTCCAGGCAGTAGCCCTTACGCTGGTTTTTTGGAGCTTTTAGGATAGGTAAGGTGATGGCTGGATCCAAGTGAGACCCGTCTCGATGTGCCCTCCAGCTATCAGACGTCTACATGGAAGGGGGGTTGTGCCTGTATACAATTGAGAAGGTCTAAGATGGACCAGAGGTGTATGGGGCTGACCATACATTGGCCAGGGGCATCTGGAGAAGGATATTTATTCCCCCATGCAAGTGAGGACCCCCTCACAAAATACTAGTTTTGGGTGCTCACAAAGCAGGCTTTTACAGGTCTAGGGCATGACCACTCAGAGTTTGATATCCACTCTTGGACTTGGAGCTGCTTCTACGGCAGCAGGTTAGGGGTTTTCCCAGGCAAAGGTGCAGGCTATTGGACGCTGGTCCTCAGGTTTATAAGGGCTATATTCACCCCTTTAAGAGGGCCTGGGAATTCCAAAGCCTAACAAGTTATAATTATTTAACAGGTTGCTGGACGGGGACGGAGAAGACGCGCATCCAAATAGGTGGCCACAGCATGGGCTTCTGGGCAGCCTGGAGGGCCTCGAAATTGAGCATGGGCTCACAGTTGGGCCTCGGTCAATGGGCTGCACTACAGTGGCTTGGCTAGAGAGGAATGCATTTCGATGGGCTCCTACCCACTTTGTTCCAGCATAATTCAGTCTGGACGGGTTCGCAAGTGGTGGTCCTTCCCCCGGGTGGGAATGGCCTCAGTTACTTGAGGCAAGGCCCTCAGATCGCCGGCATGTGACGACATGCAGGTAGAAAGGCTGTGATGGCCTCAATTACTTCAGGTCAAGACCCTCAGTTGGCAAGCAAGGATGACATGCAGCTGAGAGGCTGCGCCGGCCTCAGTTACTTAAGGGCAAGACCCTCAGTTGGCAAGCATGTGTGACATGCAGTGGAGAGGCTGCGCCGGCCTCAGTTACTCAGGGCAAGACCCTCAGTTGGCAAGCATGGATGACATGCAGCGGAGAGGCTGCACCGGCCTCAGTTACTCAGGGCAAGACCCTCAGTTGGCAAGCATGTGTGACATGCAGTGGAGAGGCTGCGCCGGCCTCAGTTACTCAGGGCAAGACCCTCAGTTGGCAAGCATGGATGACATGCAGCGGAGAGGCTGCACCGGCCTCAGTTACTCAGGGCAAGACCCTCAGTTGGCAAGCATGTGTGACATGCAGTGGAGAGGCTGCGCCGGCCTCAGTAACTTAAGGGCAAGACCCTCAGTTGGCAGGCACGTGTGACATGCTGCGGAGAGGCTACGACGGCCTCAGTTACTCAGGGCAAGACCCTCAGTTGGCAAGCATGTGTGACATGCAGCTGAGAGGCTACACCGGCCTCAGGGCAAGACCCTCAGTTGGCAAGCATGTGTGACATACAGCGGAGAGGCTACGACAGCCTCAGTTACTCAGGGCAAGACCCTCAGTTGGCAGGCATGTGTGACATGCAATTGGCAAGGCAACGATAGCCTTCGGTACGTCTGCTGTGGTCGGACATGCTCACATGCAGGGTTTAGCGAAGGAAGGCTAACCAGCTGATTCGGTTGGCTCTTCTTTGGCATGGGGGTTAGTCATTCTGCATCCCCACGTTCAGCATTGGAAGAGTGAACTATACAGGGCCGATGACGTTCACCTGTAAGATGCAGGTAACGACATATTTGGGGGACCTGCAGAGGTGTCTGCGAGAGGTGCTTCTCGGCAGTGGGGTAAAGGGGGACTAAATAGAGATTTGTCCCCCTTTTGTGGCGGGAAGGTGCGGGAGGGGAAATAGGTAAGGACAGCTAGGTGGCCCCCTTAGGCACCTTTGGAGATGATTGGTGGTTTCGGAGGCCTGTCTGTCAGGGCTTTTCCGGCTCGAGGACAGGATATGGGCTGCCTCTGGGGCCAACTTATCTCATCTACCCAAGGGTTATCCGGTCCCGGGTGGGGATGATGTAGGAAGGACCCCCTACTCACCTACAAGGTGTGGCCGGGGTAAGGGGTAAGCACATGGGCTTGCCCTTGCCCCAGCAGGGGCTGGTCGCCCGAGAGCTGTATGGCAAGCTACTTGCTTAAAGTCAGTTCCCGCACCTAGGTTTCCCTCTGCAGGTCACTTTAAATTGGGTTTTCTGTTTGCTGTAATTAAATAAAGTGGCCCTTGTTCAACCCAAGCTGATGTCTCTGTGTTTTATTTCGCCCCTCAACTGCAATCAGTTTTCTCAGTACTGAATATTCTGAGGCATGATTCTGATGAATTCAACCTTTGCATGCCAAAACAAAAACAGAAGTTATAATGTCCTTGTGTATAAAATCTTTCACTTTTGAAGCCAGCATCATTATTTTGTGGACAGTTGAGGTGGATGGTGGAGTAGACATTTTTGTTACCATCACAATGGAATCTGCACTAAACTAGTTCTATACAAGGTATATGAAGAAATCAATTTCCCTGTTTTTGAAATAAAACTAGTTAACAGTTTGCACTGTGCATTCTATCGTGGTATCCTTTTTTATGAAAAAGAACTTGCTTAAAGATTCTGTTTCTGCCAAATGTATGGCATGTGATTCAATATTTGCACATCTGGGATTTGTATCTAAAGTTCACACAACTTCATTGTGCCCAGATTATTCATTATACATCTGTACATCTCTCTCTCTCTCTCTGTATAGCTAGATATACATTATATTGCAATTTATATCCCGCAAACACAATAACAATACCATTAAAATATTCCAAAGAGTTAAAACATTCTAAAAGCAGTTTAAAATGATCACATTCTCTCAACCAATGATTTCAGGGTTGCAAGGGACAGTATCTTTCAGCCAGAGAGAGATTACACAAAATACCATCTAATGAACTATTCTTAACTACTTTCAAACTCCATTAAAAAAAACAACTGTGATTCACACCATCAAGACTGAGGAAAAGACTTGTGAATTTATACAGTAATTCACAACTTTTGTATTGTTAATTACGCTTCTGAAGCAGAGGATTCAGTGGGTTAAAAAGAGAGAAATCATTCTCTGAAAGACATTAACAAGCACAACCTCTCTTTTCACCACTGAAAACAACTGGGGTCATACAAGGTGCTTTGGCTCATGCCCCACAAGCAGCATTATCAAGTGCCTCTTCCTATGAAACCAACACCCTCTAGTGTTTTCCCCACATCACAGCTTCAGCACACAAATTGCAAAATGCTTGTGTTCTTACTAACTAAATCAAACTAGCTATATGAAAATGTTTTTTAAAAGTCTTACATCCTGATTCAGAATCCTCTCTTGCATTAGAATGGGATATCAGCTGACCAGCAGAACGACAGCACAGAACTGCCCTTCCAGCTTCATACATGATGCTGCTAACTGTGCCAGCACACACCCTTTTGTGTGTCACTGCAGTTAGGTGTATTTGGAGGATCAAAGTGCTTGTCATGATGGGGAACACCTTCTCCCATGGGTAGAGTTCAGTAGGAGAGATACTGCTCTGGGCACTACTAGAGATACTACTATCTGACCTGAGGTTCTCTGCTAAAAGAAACAGTTTTTTTTATGATAGCACCTTAACTGCAGAACTCCCTCTGCACAGCGATTCTAAAGGTAAAGGTGTTCCCGCACTTATAGTGCGAGTCGTTTCCGACTCTTAGGGTGACGTCTTGCAACGTTTACAAGGCAGACCGTATATATGGGGTGGCATATGCCGGGTACTCATTTTACCGACCACGGATGGATGGAAGGCTGAGTGGACCTCGACCCCTTTTACCGGAGATTCGACTTCCTCCTTCCGTTGGAATCAAACTCCAGCCGTGAGCAGAGCTTCGACTGCGTTACCGCCGCTTACCACTCTGCGCCACGGAGGATTCTACAGACACAATAAACGAAGATACTGAAAGACCGCAATACACACATTTCCTCTGGCTTTTCCATAAAGCTTAATTGGATGCTGTTTTGTTTTCAGTTGTCATTCTGAACCTCTGGTTTTAAAATTACACATTTTAAATTGAACTGTTTTGATGTTGTAAAAAAAACGTTTTGAGCAATTTGAGCTGTAAAAACACTTTACAAACTTTAAACATAAGTAGAAATACATATAGTTAATACTTTAGTATTAAGCTCCTAGTTCTCAAGGATGTAGAGAAACAAACCATAAATGCTAATAGAAACGGAAACCCAATATTTAGGGTAACAGAAACCTTGTAATTTTAAAGACACTTTTCAGTCTTTAATTATGTCTTGAGTTCAAGGTTATTGATTGACTGATATGAATGGCTTTTCTATGAAGCCTTTGGCACAACCCCTTACTTCTCATCCCCTACTGAAACTGTACCTGGTATGTATTGTTATGAGCATGGGGGTTGGGATGGATGATTCCTGTGGGTCACCTTTCCAGCCTCTGGTTTGGAATCCTGTGCCTTGGAATGAGGGACTCTGCTGGTCAAATGAGTCTTTTGTTAACCTAGATTGGCCAGGTAAGATAATGGGCCAATCATGGGTGGATGGGCCAGGAAGACCCCTTTTATCATTTAAACTCTGCAGGAGAGCCTCCCCCCCACTCCTGGCAGCTAGCAGAAGTTGTGGTTTCAGAGTGTGTCTAGAGAATTGCTGGAAACTGGAAGGCAGGCAGAGAGACTAGCTCTCTGCACCATGGCCTTTGGGGTGCCTCCTGCAACCCAGATGGAAAGCTGGATATTGGACTGCTGATGCATTGAACCCCTCCATCCTTGAGCTCAGGTTGGAATGTAAATAAACAAACCATATTTCATAAAGACACCGCAGTCTCCGCTGACCTTCTTGCCAAAGGAAACCAAACCCTGGAGAAGCACAGGGACCCCCGAAACCTTACCGCTTGGAGATTGGGGGAGGCACGCAGCAGTATATAAACAACTGGATGTATATTCTTCCCTGCTGCCTCACCCCCTTCTTCTTTCCCTCCCTCCACTCCCTCCCCCATGGTGAGCTTTACATTGTAAACTCCTTGGGGTAGAGACTGATCTCATAGTTATTCTGTAAAGTGCAAGACATATTGAAAGCACTATATATTTTATTGTTTATGTATTAACTACATTTCTACCTCACTTTTCATAGAATTGTAGTGTTGGAAGGGGCCTATAAGGCCATTGAGTCCAATCTCCTGCTCAATGCAGGAATCCAAATTAAAGCATATCCAACAGGTGACTGCCCAGCTACCTCTTGAATGCCTCCAGTGTTTGAGAGTCCACCACCTCCCTAGGTAATTAGTTTGTCGTATGGCTCTAACGGTTAAGACGTTTTTCCTGATGTTCAGCCGAAATCTGGCTTCCTCTAACTTGAGCCCATTATTCTGTGTTCTGCACTCTGGGACGATCAAGAAGAGATCCTGGCCCTCCTCTGTATGGCAACTTTTCAAGTACTTGAAAAGTGCTGCCATATTTCCTCTCAGTCTTCTCTTCTCAAGGCTAAACATGCACAGTTCTTTCAGTCTCTCCTCATAGGGCTTTGTTTCCAGTCTTCTAATAATCCTTGTTGCCCTCCTCTGAAGCTGTTCCAGTTTGTCTGCATCCTTCTTAAAGTGTGGTGTCCAAAACCTAGGACGTAGTACTAGGGTTGCCAGGTTCATGACCTGAAACTGATCCTGTATCTTTAGAAGAGAAAGTCAGCCAAGTGCAGGTGTTCTTGCAACACTGTAATGAGAAAAACCACAAGGTGGAACTCTCCCTTCCTCTTGCACACCTTTTAAAGATACAGAAGACCTCTTGGCTGCCAGGCCCGGCCTCCAAGAGGTCTTCTGTATCTTTAAAAGTTGTGCAGGGGGAAGGGAGAATTCCACCTTGTGGTTTTTCCCATTACAGTGTTGCAAGAACACCTGCATTTGGCTGACTTTCTCTTCTCCTAAAGATACAGGATCAGTCTCAAGCCATGACCCTGGCAAACCTATGCAGTACTCAAGATGAGGCCTAACCAGTGTTGAATAGAAGGGAACTAATACTTCATGTGATTTGGAAACTATACTTCTGTTAATGCAGTCTAAATAGCATTTGCTTATCCCCCAACTTATAACCATGCATTTGGTTTGTTTCTCCTAGGTGTAGAACTTTGCACTTTTCCCTGTTACATTTTATTCTGTTGTCTTCAGCCCAATGCTCCAGCCTATCAAGATCCCTTTGAATTGTGTTTCTGTCTTCCAGGGTATTAGCTATCCCTCCCAATTTTGTATCATCTGCAAATTTGATAAGCATTCCCCACATCTCCTCATCGAAGTCATTCATAAAAATATTGAAGAGCACTGGGCCCAGGACTGAGCCTTGCGGTACCCTGTTCATTACCTCCCCCAAGTTTGAGAAGGAACTATTGATAAGCACTCTTTGAATACAATTCTGTAGACAACTGTGGTTCCACCTGATAGTTGTTCCATCCAGCCCAGCCCACATTTAACATGCTTGCTAATCAGAATATCATAGGGCACTTTGTCAAAAGCTTTGCAGAAGTCAAGATATATTATGTCCACAGCATTCCCACAGTCTACCAGGGAGGTTACCCAATCAAAAAATGAGGTAAGATTACTCTGGCAGGATTTGTTCTTGATAAATCCATGTTGGCTTCTGGTAATCACTGCACTGTTTTCAGGGTGCTTGCAGATTGACCACTTTATAATCTGCTCCAGAATTTTCCCAGGGATCGATGCCAGGCTGACTGGTTTGTTCTTCCCAGGTTACTCCTTCTTGCCCTTTTTGAAGATAGGGACAACATTAGACCTCCTCCAGTCATCCAACACTTCACCCATCTTCCACAATTTTGCAAAGGTAATAGACAATGGTTCCGAAAGTTCTTCAGCCAGGTCCTTCAATACTCTAGGTTGCAGTTTATCTGGCCCTGCAGATTCGAACTTGTACAAAGTGATTTGGTGTTCCTTGACCATTTGTCTATTAATTTCAAGCAGTAATCTTGCCTCTTCAACTTCACGTTTCCCAGGAGGATCATAGATCTTTTGGGACAAGACTGAGCTAAAGTAGGAATTGAGCACTTCTGCCTTTTCTTTGTCATCTGTTATCATTTTGCCATCCTCATTGAATAGCTGTACCTCCGTTTCTTTTCTCTGTCTTTTACTATGGATGTACCTGAAGAAGGCGTTTTTATTGCTTTTGGCATCTCTCACTAACCTCAGCTCATTCTCAGCTTTAGCCTTCCTGACTTCATCCCTGCAATTCCGTGGTACCTGTCTGCACTCTTCCTTTGCAGCCTTGCCTTCCTTCCACTTCCTGTGTGTCTTTTTTTGTTTTCATCTCTAAGCTTTTTGTGAAGCCACACTATCTTCTGCTGCTGTTTGCCCTTGTGCCTTTATAATTTCCTTTTTTAGAAACTCCCACCCATCTTGGACTCCTTTTCTTATTAGGGTCACTTGCCATGGAACCTTGCTTACCATTGTTCTGAGTTTATTAAAATCAGCTTTCCTGAAATCCGTGTATGGTTACTCTCAACTTTTGCTTTATTTAAAATCAAGAACTCAAGTATAGCGTGGTCACTTTCTTCCAGAGTTCCCGTAACTGCCACTTCATCCACTATTGGTTAGAATCATGTCAAGGATAGCTGATCCTCTAGTTGCTTCCTCCACTTTCTGTAGGAGAAAGTTATCTCCAGCACAAATCAGGAATTTCTTGGAGGGGCTTTGACAGAATTTCTCGCTCAACAGATATCAGGCTAATTGAAGTCCCCCATGCCTCCTCAAAACACCGGCAATTTGCTTTCCAAAAATTTCATCCTCATGTTCTCCTTGATTGGGTGGTCGGTAGTAGATTCCAACCACCATGTTCCTTTTATTCCTTGCCCCATTAATTTTAATCCAGATACTCTCGGTGGAGCTACCAAGCTCATCCTGCTGTGCAGGGATATATATTTTTAATATATAGAGTGACTCCACCTCCCCTTCTATTCCTTCTATTCTGTTCCTTCTTTTTGAACGAGTGATATCCTTCAAAAGCTATATTCCAGTCATGGGAGTCATCCCACCAAGTTTCAGTAATATCTATCAAGTCATATTTACCCTCTTGTATTAAGAGTTCAAGTTTGTCCTCTGTTTCCCATACTCTGGGCATTAGTATACAGACATCGAAGAACATGAGATTTACATTTTATGAAGACTATTACTGGGCCCCATTAGAGCCGCTCTCTCAGTTCCTGTCACTGTCTACAAAACTTCGTCAGTTGTTTTAAGCCAAGATGGCTCATAAGGTAGCTTACAATGAAATATTACAAATAATATGAATATATACATAATTAATTGGCAACAATAATTCATAACAACAACAACATGATGATGATGATAGCTGAATTTCAGGGAGTCCACTCTGCAAGAGCAACACTTTGTTCTCCCATTCCTGGGTCTTTGATTCCATAGGCCCAGGAACCTTCCCAGAAGTAAAAACAGCTTGCTCAGAGTAGTGAAAGAAGACTAGACTTAATGAACACCCTAGGCCCAACTGGGAAAGATATACAGAATGACATGGAGTATCTTAGCATTTACTAGGAAACAAATCTTCCCAAACAATTACTGTGAGAGCAGAGCTTATCTCAATAGCAAGTACTTGTTGCTAGGCGTTATCATATCTGATAGGAGTGCACTCAGTTCTCTGAGTGTGGATCTTTATGTAGCTAAAATGGCACCATCCACATGCAAGAGGAAGGTATCAGCAGGCTTTGGAAACATCAAATTTTGTAGCAGTTAAAAAAAATGAGTGGGGAAAAAACCTTAAGGGGGAGGGGACAAAACAGCCCAAAGAGGGCTCAGCATGCTAAGAAGCCACAGACTGCTGCCTTACTGTTTGGGAGAGGGTCAGAAAATCAGGGGAAAGGAGAATGGAATGGAGTATTCTAGGAGAGGGAATGGCTGGCTGGCACCCTAAACAAGAGCACTCCATATCACAACAGTTTGTTGCCGATACCACTTGTTAAATTCATATTCAATAAATTCTTGAGTGAACATGAATGCCAGCTTAGCATATCCATTCTGGCACACGATGACAATCCTACAGCAGTGACAATCTCTACTTGTCTCCCCCCCTTTCCCCCCCCCTCTTTTGCAATTGGAGATGCTCAATGTTTGCCATGAACACATACTTCAGAATATTTTATTTATCTATTTATTTATTATTTGATTTATATCCTGCCCTTCCTCCCAGCAGGAACCCAGGGCTGCAAATATGTGCAAATGCAATGCATATGTGCAAATATGTGGACAATGCATATGTGCAAATGCAATGCAATGCATGATATATCTGACATTTTTCATGCATTACATTGATATAGTTACTGCTGAAATATGGCCGTTACTGTACAATGAATACATTTTTGCTCTTGAGAACTAAGATAACAGACATACCTCTTCCACAAAGCTTTCCTTCTTGTCAAGCATTTCTCGTAACGTCTGAAGAATTTTAATACAGAGTTTTTCTTCCTTCTCCATTAGCCTTTTTGTATGATTTATCAACCTTAAAGTAAAACATGACAAAAAAATCACAAGCCCTTGGGATCAATCTCATCCTGATGACTTTCTAATCACTTAGATACCTTTCACTGTATTTGCAAAAACTAATGATGTGCAAGCCACACAATAAGTATATAAATGGTTAGGTTAAATATGTAGGGCTTCTCTTACATTTTCTTCTCAAGCAAAGGAACCATGTATATCTAACTATTTATACATTTCAGGTGCTGACACGGTTGGTCTGGACTGAACAAATGTTAGCTTAAGTAGAATAGATTTTACCACTGGACCGTGATCCTACATACACACCTTTTGCAAGCCCCACCAACAGTTCAGCACCCTCCCATCATTGGACAGCTTCATTTGGGAAACAACTGCGTCCAAGCCCCATGTTGAAGACCAAAGTCATACCCACCAAGGCAGGGTGGAAATGAATACCTGTGAAATCAGCCCTTTATGGTGAGGGGTTTATCTTGACTGAGGGGCAAACAATATGTAAAATGAGTGGTGCATTTCATGTATTTTTTTTTTAATTAAAGAGCAGCCGCAAAGACCAGGGATAAGGACTGGGACTGTAGCATGCACAGAGTAGAATTAACCCACCCATGCTGTGGTACCAGTCAAAATGCAGCCTCCCCTCCCCAAAGCTACTATTTGCCCCTTGACATTGGCCTCCTGGGTCAAACAGCAACTTCTATGTAAATGCTAGCACCTCATTTTGCAAAATATAGCAATAGCTGTAAAAAAACAGAAATCCTGCCAAATTTGTTTCCTTCCCCCATGTTTGAACCATTTAATATTTGCAGATTTCCTCAAGGGTATGAAGGACATTGTAAAGCTAAGAAGCCAATGTTAAAGTCTTTGGGCAGTCCCTCTGACTGCAAATAAACACTTTAGCAACTGAAAGCCAAATAAGGATGGGGGATGAAGGAACACAATGCAAGCTACCAGAAGTTTAATAATATATAACAAAAATTTTAAAAATGTATTGGCTTTGTCTCGGCCTGCAGATCAACTTCTTTGAAAAAATGAATTAAACACATATTGGTGCATATGAAGTCTCATTGCAGTATATTTATAGTTAATCGTTCAGAACATTCTGTCAACCATGTGTATCTACGGGGGGGGGGGGAATCGGATTTTACAAAGCTTTTGGTGGAGATGAGGAGGCAAGGATATTAAAAGATTGCACAGCTGAATTTTATGTATGTTTACTTAGAATAAAATCCAACTTATTTCATGCAACTTTATCCTAAGTAAATGGGCATAGAATTGGAGCTTTTATCCAGCACACATTACTTTGTCTTTTTATTCATTTCAGCCATTCACAGAGATCTTTCCTAACAGTTCTAAAACAATATAGCAACATTTGTTTCAATTCTTATGAAGATATGTATGTATGTGTATGTATGTATATTAATCAGCAAACCTAAATATATTTTGAAGCACTTGCATACCATTAAGTAGGAAAACAGGCTTCTGTTAGCGTTTTGGTGCTAGCATTGTCCCACACAATTTTGAATATTTTCTATCAACACTAAATATATGACATCCTCTTGATGTAACAAGAGCAAAGTGTTTTTTTATTATGATGGGTAGGGGTAGCAGTACATGGCCATGGGGCAGCTCCTGATCACTTCACTTGGTCCCAGATTGCAGCCCATTTACTTTGCCTCTAAGAACTCACTGGAAACAACTGGAAACTGAACCCAAGGGTGGCCTAGTTCACATGTCATGGCCAATCATAATCAAGGGTTTACCTTGAACATGCAGATGGCTCCCGCCCCACTCCTCATCTAGCACAAGCAGGAGCAACAAACCATGATCCCTGGCTTAGAATTTCATCTGAACTGGGAATAGTGGTTTGTTTCACTCAAAGAAACAATGACTATTAAGCCAAGAACAAACCCTGGCTTCACATTTTAGTTTGTTTGGGGTGAAACAAACCATGATTCCTGGCCAAGCTAGGGACCATGGTTTGTTGCTCCCACCAGCACTAGCGGAGAAGTGAACTGGGAGCCATCTGTATGCTCATGGTAAGCCATGACATGCAAATACTGCCAGCGTCTCTCTTTCTATCTGCAAAAGATGCAGGTATCTCCATACCATTTCTAAGACCTTGGTATGCACATATGTGCCCTGGAAGTAAACATGATATCAGAACCTTTTTAGTGCTGTGTCATCTTCTAAAGCATGACTCTTTCCCATGATGATTGGTAACATCAGAAATCCACTGTGCAGCTCATTTCCATGCTAGTTTCACTCTTCCCAGAAACTGAGGAAAACAATGGTGTGGGAAGGAGCCATAGCAAGTAGACTAAGCCACTGGGATCCTTCTCTCACCACTCTGAGGTATATGAGCTGGAAAGTAAGTAGCAGGTTATGCTATGGGTTTGTTTTTCCCTGAAGGAAAGAAAATTGCTTCAGGCACTTACTTGGACATGAAAGCCCCACATCTGATTCTAGCATCACTTCCCTCAGGGAAGAGAAGTTCAGGGCTGTGCAGTACATCAACCAATACTGAAAATTCAGCGTGCATCATGGGGCTGAACTGCTGTTCCAAGGAGGCCACCACATCCTAAAGAATAAAACACCAACAGGAGGGTGAGCTTTGGCTGCAGCTGGCCATCTGTAGAACATCTATTACTAGTTTTCCAATCATGCAGTAGGACAAATCCTTGTTTTTCATCATTTTCCCAACCTGTAATGGTTTATCAGATGAAAATAATAGTCATGCACCCAAAGCACTCAGGCAAAGTGTTCATTTCATCCAGCCACTCTACAACAGGACATGGCCCTATATTTGCAATACACTGCTTTCTATTTATGTAAGAGAAATTGGATTCAATGAACTGGATCCAAAGAGTCCCTTATTCTGACAAAAAGAATCTTTCTCTGGACAGTGTTGGAGGAAGTGAACCTTTGGATCCAACAAATCGTTGCTGCCTAACAATAGCCATGCAAGCATGTATTTTCAAAACATGGCATGATTCTTTTGCTGCCACAAAATTATCCTGACACCAGCTGTGCCAGAACAAACGTTTTGGATAATAGCATTCAATAAGGAAAGAAGGAAAATAGAGTCTCCCTGCTGAAAGTACGGGAAACCACAATAAATGAAACAGGAACACAGGGAAACGTACAGGGAGCAATTCTATCCTTCTACTTCTCACTCCCTCGGTGATATCCTGCCCTACTTATCTAGTATTGGTGGGCAATTCTACTGTCCCATACATGTTCACATCATACTCACATTCTAATTAATGCCTTGCCTATAGCACCAGACACCCACCAATCTGTGATCCCACCCATCCCCCGAGAAAAGAAGGAAATTTTTGTTCTGAGGCTTGATCACTGAGTGTTACACATTAGAACAAAAGGTGTTGAATTCAAACTACATCAAAACTAGTACTTCTTCCTTTTACAATGGAAGGGCACTGAGCCTTAATTCATGAGCTTTGTGGTTTTGAGTGTTTTTTTAAAATGAAGTAGGAAAGCATGTAGCAGGAGATATAGGTGTAAGAGTTTCTACTGTACAGCATAATACCACAAGTCCCTTCAGTATGCATATTAAATAGTGGCATTCTCAGATTTAGAAATTTCTTGAGCTCCTTAACATTCTAATAAGACCATGACAGTCAATGGGGCTGCAAATTGGGTGCTCAGTTTGTCAACCAGTTTTAGGAATGGAACATAGACTTTTTTGTGGATTTTGTGGCAACCTGATCCTAAGCATTGTGTTCTCCAACACCACATGCACAATTTTAAAAACAACAATATACAGACTGTATACATGTGCTATTTTCCACCACACCTGTAGCTTCTCAATGATATTTCTGTAATCCCAGGCAGGTCCTCCAAGGGCTTCTTTAAAGCGAGGTCCACTGCGTGCAGACATTCTCCAACCCATCGCTGCTCTCTGGACCATATTAGAGTGACTCTTCATGAATAGTGTATTAACTTGGCTGTCCAAATCCACAGGGATTGCAATTCCACGGTTCTTTGCTTTGGAGGAACATATTTGGAATATACAAGTCAGCATACACATAAACAGAAATAAATAATCCAAGTATGCAGATGGAAATTAGACATAACATTTAACATGAGAATGCTGCTGAAAATGACAGCCTTATGTCAACTTTTTGCTATAGAGATAGAAAAGACTAGCATTGCATACAGACTAAACTTTTAGGAAAAAACAAAAAGCCACCACTGGCTAAAAATCGCCATGGGCATCCAGTGACATCACTCTATGTTGGCATCTCTGTGATGAAAACTCTGTGTACTTTCCATTGTCTTTTTCTCTCTATGCGTTCTGCTCCCTCTCCCTGTAATGCTTAGGCAGACTTAACCTAGGTCATGACATCATCATGTTGTGCGTTCCTCTGTCCCCAGTCTGCCACTGGCAGGGGCACAGAAACAACATGAGTAGGGTAGCCTAAACATTAGGGGGGAAGGGAAGAACTCGACAAAGGGCTGCTGTTTTTTGTTACAGCCCCATAGTGAGTCATGTCCAGTACTAAGATGCGAAGAACAGATGTTTCTTACCATGAATGTTTTCTCTCTAGAACTTCCAGAGAGCAGTGCCTATTTGCTCCAGGAGGAGGGGCTATCGCAAGGTTGAGGAATGCCCTCCGGGAGTTACAGTAAAATTGGGTATTAGATACAGGCACAGAATCCCATGGAGCTGCTGTTGAGGGCAAACAACATTTGGAAATCCACCCTTCCAGGAGAAGGAGTTTAGGAGGTACGATTCAGAATGGAGAAGTGGTGGGAAGGAAAAAAAGTTAGGCATCCCCTCTCCCCTTCTCCACTTCAAATGGTGTTGTCCCAAAGTTGCTTTTACATATATAGGTTCAAATCCCCACTTAGCCATGAATCTCACTGGGTAATCTTGGGCCAGTCACTGTCTCACAGGGTTGTTGCGAGGATAACATGGAGAAGGGAAGAACCATGTCTGCCACCTTAAGCTCCTTGGAGAAAAGGTAGGATATAAATATATTAACAACAGCAACACTTTGACCCTAAAGGTAACCATCCCCTTGTATACTATGAATATGAAGTACACAAGAAACTGGTTTAATTTTACCTTAACAAGCAATGCACCAAAGTGCTTGGAATAGGATTGACTTTGAAGAGAGATTAAAAAGCCCTTTATTTAACAATTCCATTAATGAGTAGTATCTGTACACTAAATCTACAATTCTTGTACGATTATTTTTGAACTACCACCTTACACATCAGCATGAGAATATCCAGCACTTCCACGGCTTCCATCCCACGAGACAGATCCATTGATCTGTACATTCCCATGATCCACATTTGAACTCTCCAAGGATGGATACTTAGGGAAGACTCACATGATTGCCTCTCACCCTTATTAACTGCTATGCTTATCACATGTATACTTCCCAGTCTCACTGATAACCCCAACTGTACATGAGTGAAATCTGTCTTTGACAGGTGATCAGCAACAATTTTTCAAGTGATCAGACTAATATGAGGTGAAAAACATGGTCACATTAATCCAGCCTCATTATATTCCAAATCAGGGCTCAAAGCCTGTATTTACGAAACACTAAGCCTGAACTGAGGGAAGGCTGCGGAGAGGGAAAATGAATAACTGTATGACTGTACTAATTATAGAAACTGGCTCAATTGAGACATCATGCCTATTACGGTTAAGGAAAGTAGAGCAATAGTTTAGAAAGATGCCGTCGGGTATCCAACAATAACAATAACAACAGTACCAACAGCCGCTGCCTTTGCCATAGAAGTGGAACTTCACCAAGAGAAATCCTGTAGGAGAAACGACATCACACATCAGGCGGATATATCATCGGATGATGCCAGACGCCGGACATTCCCTAGATAAGAAGCTTGTTTAAAGAGCTTCCTTGAAATGCCACCTCAGGGAACTGGTGTGTCTAAGGATCGTTCAGTCAGATACAGCATTGCGTGAAGAAAGGGAAGAGCACAGACAACATCTGGAGCCTGCAGGGAGGAAGAGGTTGCTGGTGGTGTTGTGGCCACTGCCTTGGACCTCAGCTGTTTTGGGCCTTGATCTTTTACACTGAGATTTCCTGCTCTTTGCAGGACTATGACCAAGGCCCTGACTCAAGGTCAAGATTAGGGCCTTGACTTAGCAGTTTACTAGCCATCCAACTGACTTGCCTGGCCCACCTGGGTGACAATAATAAGATTTTTACTTGCTTATAGCTGCCGGTCGGCATAGCGTGTTGCTTTTAAGAGCAAGGCTTTTGCCTTTTTACAAAGGAAGGATGTGTTTTCAACTAAAGAGGGCTGAGGAAGGGATCCTGGGGGCTGCCATTAGTGTTGTGAAGGGCAGAGGGAGATACAGAGCGGGGAGACAGTTATGTCATCAGAGGAGATGGGTGTGCAACAGGGTGCTGGTTGCCCCCAAGCTGTCTCCCTGCCCCAGTAGTCTGGATAGCCAGGGTGATAACCCCCCTGGGTTGAAAATGCTGCTTATGAATGCCAGGTCGGTGAATGGTAAAACAACAGCCATTCAGGATCTGATACTGGATGAGCACGCTGACCTGGCTTGTATTACAGAGACCTGGCTGGATGAAGATGGGGGGGTTAATCTCTCTCAGTTTTGCCCACCAGGTTTCTCTGTACAGCAGCAGGCAAGACCTGGGGGGCGGGGAGGTGGAGTTGCAGTGGTCTATCGTAATACCATTCCCCTGACCAGGTGCCCTATCCCACAGTCTTCAGGGTTCAAGTGTGTGTATCTGAAGTTGGGTGGCCGGGACAGAATAGGGATTCTGTTGGTGTACCGCCCACCCTGCTGCTCAACAGTCTCCCTTCCTGAGCTAGCCGGGGTGCTCTCGGGGTTGGTGTTGGAATCACCTAGGTTTGTTGTACTGGAGGACTTCAACATCCATGCCGAGACCACTCTGGCGGGCGTGGCTCAGGATTTCATGGCCTCCATGACAACCATGGGTCTGTCCCAAGTAATATCTGGTTCCACTCATGCTGCTGGCCACACTCTGGACCTTGTGTTCTGTGCTGGATGATATGATGGTGATCTTGGTGTGGAGGAACTCTCTGTAGTTCCGTTGTCATGGACAGATCACTACCTGGTTGGGTTCAGACTCACTGGGACTCAAAACCTCTGCAGGGGTGGGGGACCGATTAGGATGGTCCGCCCCAGGAGGCTGATGGATCCAGATGGTTTCCTGAGAGCTCTTGGGGTTTTTCCTGTCACCTCGGCAGGCGATTCTGTCGAAGCTCTGGCTGACCTCTGGAATGGGGAAATGGCCAGGGCGGTGGACATGATCGCTCCTGAGCATCCCCTCTCATGGAATGGAGCCAAACCAGCCCCCTGGTTTACCAGGGAGCTGATGGTGATGAAACAAATGAGACGGAGACTAGAGCGACATTGGCGGAAGACTCGGAGTGAGTCTGACCGAACACGGGCTAGAGCCTATCTGAAGGCCTACTCCATGCCAGTGCGGGCAGCAAAGAAATTATTCTTTTCAGCCACCATTGTGTCTGTGGGGAGTCGACCTGCAGAATTGTTTCGAGTGGTCAAAGGTCTCCTACATTCTGGCCCCCGAGAGGGAAATTTAGACCACTCATCAGCCCGCTGTCAAGAATTTGCACGACACTTCGCAGACAAAATCGTTCAGATTCGTTCCGACTTGGATGCTATGGTTGATACAGGCTCAGTGGATGTAACTTTGGCTCCTGCTTGTCCAATAATAATGGATTATTTTCAACTTGTACAACCAGAGGATGTGGACAGGATCCTTGGAGAGGTGAGGCCCACCACATGTCTGTTAGACCCTTGCCCTTCCTGGCTTATTAAAAGTGCCAGAGGGGGCCTAGCCGAGTGGGTGAAGGAAGTGGTCAATGCCTCCCTACAACAAGGCAGAGTTCCAATGTGCCTAAAGGAGGCAGTTGTAAGGCCTTTGTTGAAAAAGCCCTCCCTGGACCCCTCTATTATGGATAATTATCGGCCAGTGTCTAATATCCCATTCCTGGGCAAGGTAATAGAGCGTGTGGTGGCCTCCCAACTACAGGGATTCCTGGATGAAACGGATTATCTAGATCCATTTCAGTCTGGTTTCAGACCTGGTTATGGGACGGAGATGGCTCTGGTCGCCTTGGTAGATGACCTACGCAGAGAACTGGACTGTCCCTGTTGGTTCTGTTGGACCTCTCAGCGGCTTTCGATACCATCGACCATGGTATCCTTCTGGGTCGCCTTACCGGGATGGGACTTGGGGGCACCATTTTACGATGGCTCCGTTCCTTCCTGGAGGGTCGAACCCAGAAGGTGGTGCTGGGGGATTCCTGTTCGACTCCTTGGCCGTTGTCCTGTGGGGTCCCTCAGGGTTCAGTTTTGTCCCCCATGCTATTTAATATCTACATGAAACCGCTGGGAGAGGTTGTCTGGAGGTTTGGGGTTCGGTGCCATCAGTATGCAGATGACACCCAACTCTACTTCTCCTTTCCACCTAATTCCAAAGAAACTGTCTCGGTTCTAAACCAGTGTCTGATAGCAGTGGTGGACTGGATGAGGGTGAACAAGCTGAAGCTTAATCCAGACAAGACAGAGGTGCTCCTAGTCAGTCGAAAGGTGGATCAGCGAATAGGGGTCCTGCCTGTGCTGGATGGGGTTACACTCCCCCTGAAGACGCAGGTTCGCAGTTTGGGTGTGCTCCTGGACTCAGCCTTAAACCTGGAGGCCCAGGTTTCTGCAGTGGCCAGGAATGCTTTTGCACAGTTAAGACTAGTGCGCCAACTGCGCCCGTTCCTGGAGTCGTCTGATTTGGCTATGGTGACACATGCCTTAGTTACATCCCACTTAGACTCCTGTAACACGCTCTACGTGGGGCTGCCTTTGAAGACTGTTTGGAAACTTCAGTTGGTGCAACGAGCTGCAGCCAGAATGTTAACTGGGGCTGGTTACAGGGACCATACAACTCCCCTGCTGCAACAGCTCCACTGCAGACTGAAATTGGCACAATGGATTTTTGTCTTATTGCATGTGTTAATTGGCTTACCAATGTCAGGATGTCTGTGTTGTTAAATACTGTTTTTGGTGAATGGCCACTGTTAATAATGTACTTAACACAGGCCGTACTTTTCTGCATGCCATTTTCTTCTGACCCATTGTTTACAATCCCTCCTCATATGTATATACATAAATGTAACTCAGGATAACACTTCATACATCCAGTGAAGTGGACTGTAGACCACAAAAGCTCATGCATTAATAAATTTGTTAGTCTAGTGCTGCATGACTATTGGTTGTTTTTGCTGCATTGCTACCCCTCTGGAATTAGTATTTCCAGGAATAAATGAATCAACTGTAGAGCACGATGGGCTGAAACAATAACATTCTTACAGATCTTCCAGGCATTATTTGAAGTGAGCAAACAACGTTCTTCTATCAGTGGCCAAACAGCTATCAGGACTGCGATTTTTCAAAGACTTGGAGCTAATTAAAACTATCACAAAGGAAACCAAGTGAAAAAAATGTTCCTTTGTTCTGAATGATTCTTAAAATGTATGTCTATTTGTAATTAAGATTTGCATCAGTTGTCAGAGGTCACAGTTGAAGTTTTAAGCTGTAAATAAAACCTCTGCCTGCTTATTGTAGCTTGTAGAAAGTTTAGCTTTCATTTGTTCCACATTTCATTATTTAAAAACATATAACATGTGTTCCCTTTTCAAAAAACTGGCAAACATGAACATAAATATTTATTTTTAATTGAGTTATTGTTGGCTGCTTTATTCTCCAGCATGTGCCAATCTCACTTAAAAGTACCACACCCCATTATTCACAAGTTTGTTACTTTGTTGCTCCAGTTTGGAATGCTTTTGAATGTATGCAGAGAAATTGTAGAGCGAAATCAGGGTTAAAAGCAAACAAATCAGGTTTTAACTAAAGATGCCATTGAATGCTACACGGACCAAAATTTGTGCTGGATTTGAGGGTTTTGTTTGGGCAAAACCATTCCTGGACTGGAATCAGTCAGCCAGCCATTTGGTTTACATATAACAAATAATGGTTTCATATGAAAATTCCACTTGATTAATGATCTTTGGGCAGCTAAGCTATCATCAGTGAGTATGTTTTCAGGATCTACCCCACTCCTGGGAATGTAATGTGTTTTAATGGTTTTTAATACTGTATTTGAAATTGCTGTAACTTGTCCTGGGACCTAATGGTGATGGGCAAACAAACCACGACAACAACAGGCTTCCGCACACATACACATAATTTCCAAAAGGCACTGAGTTGCAGAGAGAATCATATGGCACCATTTCCAAATCATAGGAAAGATGATACATAGGAGAGTGAATATGGTGTTGGATCCCATTTTTTTAGGTCAAAGAAACCAATGGGTATGTAATATTGGCCTGGTTTGCACATAATGCTAAACTATGGTATGTTAAACTATGGTTTATTAAACCATGGTTTATTTTACGTGATAATCCAGCCCAGCAGCTTAACTATAATTTATTATCTATGTTTAAAGGTCACTTGTTAATTAAAGTTTGTAGTTGGTTTATAAACCTTATTTGGTCCTTAATTAACATTAACCATAGCTTAATGATATGTGTGAACCTGGACTTCCTCCTAAGCTATGGTTAAAAAGCTGTCACTGCCCAAAATCTAAAGAGTTCCAAGTGAAGAGTGGCAAAAAATTCAAACCACTCTCAAGGCTTGGCTGCTTTCACTGGTGCTTTTAATAATCTTGATGTAATAAATCCAGGTTTAGGTCAGGTGTGGTGAACCTTTCTCTCTCCAGATGTTGATGAATTTACCACCATCCATAGCAACTGGCAATGCTTTTTGGGGCTGATGGGAGTTGTAGTTAAGCAACCTCTGGAGTGCAAAAGGTTCCTCACATATGGTTTATGTGAACATCTGCCAGATCCCTCTACCTGAACTATGGTTTATTATGGTTAACTATGGTTTAGCATTATGTCCCAACCAAGCCACTGACTGCCAAATTAGTAGACATAGATATGGTTTTTTTTACATTTTATTCCCACTTGTGATAGGTTTTGCTACATATATATACATACACTTGGAGCCCTCTAGTGTATTGGCCTCGTTCCCACATAATGGCAAGCCATGATTTATAAACTATGGCTTAATATGATCACCCAAACCCAGCCCAGGGGCTTAACTATGGTTTACTTACCACAAACAAACTACACTCGTAAGCCATGATCTGTTGTTGGTTTATAAACCTTGGTTAACATTAACTATGGCTTTTTCTTACATGCCAATGAGGCCATTGTGTATGTCAGCTACTCCACTCACTCTACAGTACACTGGAAGCTTCTGCGCCCAAATATATATGCTGATAATTTTATGTTCCATTAAAACAGTGATTTTCAAACTGTTCCAGGGGTTCTTTGGTGACAAGATCAGTAATGGCATGCTTTTATGCAAGACAGCTAATAAACTTTACTGAACTTATCCTGCACTATATACTGTAGTTGCATAGAAGTGTAGGATAAGGCCTAGTTTTCACCATCATACACACAAAGAGAAAGCCCCAACAGGTCTGTCACGTGGCCTACATGAAATAAGAGCCAGTGTGGTGTGATGGTTAGAGTGTTGGACTAGGGTCTGGGACACCAGGGTTCAAAACCCTGCTTGGCCATGAA
This sequence comes from Rhineura floridana, assembly GCF_030035675.1. Lineage (NCBI taxonomy): Eukaryota > Metazoa > Chordata > Lepidosauria > Squamata > Rhineuridae > Rhineura > Rhineura floridana. Next base: position 117,267,593 of record NC_084487.1, on the reverse strand, counting down.
GCTCACTGGGTGACCTTGGGCCAGTCACTATTTGTCAGCCAAACCTAATTCACAGGGTTGTTGTGCGGATAAAATCAGGAGGGGGTGAACTATGTTTGTATGCCACCCTGAGCTACTTGTTGGAATGGTGGGACATAAATGTGATAATAACTAAATAAATAGGTGTGTATCCTGCAACACACACCCAACCCCCTCATCTTTCATAATATGTTGGAATTTCTCAGTTTATGAGACTTAGTTATCACAAAACCAATTTCCTACGTACTTGTTCCCAGTTTGCCTTTCAGCATATTGTTGAATACAAGCAAAATCTTTTTAAAGAATTAAACCATACTTTGAACATGTATGTTGACCATTAAACCCACATAGTTCAAGAAAAAAATGAGATAGACAGGATAGTGCTCAGAAAAAACTTAGCCAAATTCCAGAATTGATCCTCAAAAGCGTCTGTTAAAAGAGAGAAAACACACACACACACACAACACACAAAAGGAATGAAAGAAACTTTGCTGTCTCATTTCTTCATTTCAGCAGTCAAGGTTACTTCATTTGCTGAGGGTGCAGAACGCATGGGAAAGCGTGCAGCTAATTATAATAATTAGCGATCACGTTTTCAATAGGGAACAGCTCTCCTGCACAGGTACCAAACAAAGTACCACAATGGAAGCACCTGGATGCCAGGCTCTCCTGAATATAAGGCCATTAAGTAGGTGCTCACTGCTATGAAAATGAGCATACTTTTCATACCATCATGAAGTTACCAGAAGTGACTCGTCAGGTGGGGCAGAGCCGCTGTGCTAGCTTCCTGGAAGGTGGGTATCTGTTGCTTACTGAGAGAAAGAGAGGGGAGGGGAAAGGGGCACAGAGATTTGTGCAGTGTCAAAGCACCAGAAGGAGCTGTGCCAGAGTGTTTGCACTGTGCCAGCCTCCCTGCCACCTCACCCCTCCCCGTTTCCCTTCCATTAAGCAACAGCGACCCACCTGCTGGGAAGCTAGATTAACAGCTCTGCCCCACCTGGCAAGCCCCCTCTGGTTCAATAGCTTTTCACTACAGCAAAAGCCCCGAAAGGAATAAAATAAAGTTGCGAGAACCACACCTACACTTAAGCATAAAAAGCCATGCATCCTACTTGTGTTAGGTGCATGCTGAAAAAGATTTGAATGACACCTAAACATGCAGGATGCGAGTGGGATAAATACATGTATCGTACTTAAACACTCATCAGGAGCAAGGGTTGACTGTGGATCTCTTGTTGCAAATCCAAGTTTGTTATTGTGTAATAGTGCTTGCTACTGTGGATAGCAGAGGTTCTTCTCCCTCTCTCATTGTACAAGAACCCAGAGTCATCCAATGAAGCTGAATGGTGGGAGATTCGGGGCAGACTTTTTTTCCACACAACTGTAGGATTTGCTACCCCAAGGTGTACTGAAGGCCACCAATGTGGATGGTTTTAAAAGGGGATTAGGCAACTTTGGGAAGGATACAGTTATCAATGGGTACTAGCCAATGGCGAAATGTTACCTCTGGTATCAGAGGCAGCACACTGTTGCTGGGGAGCATAAGCAGGAGAGGGCTGCTGTGCCGATGCTCTGCTTGTGGGCTTCCCACTTTACCACTGTGGAGGGCAGAATACTGGACTAGATACACCTTTGGCCTAATCAAGCAGGGGTCTTGTTTTCTAATGTATAGTATATACCAGCCTTCCCCAACCTGGTGCCCTCCAGATTTCTAGGATACATCTTATCAGCCCTGACCACTGGCTATGCTGGCTGGAACTAATGGAAGTTGTAGTCTAGAACATCTGGATGGCACCAGGTTGGGGAAGGCTCATATACATCCCTCTATGCAAACCCCATACATGCTGATTTAGATTATCTGCATTCTGACAGCTGGGGTTTTTTTTCTCAACAATGGGGAAATATATAAAATGTATATATTTTATATATAAAATATCCTCAAATATATAAAATGTCCTCAAGTTAACATTGGATGTCTAAGAGGCCTCACTCATTGAACTGTTTTTTTTTCTTGAATCAACAGTTGATACTGTTAATGGTATAAGATTGTTATACCAGGAAAACAATGCATAGTATGGAACGTATGGCCCACTATAGTAGCTCGGTATTACGGCACGTGACACTGTATCAGCACAGCAGAGCCAATTACTCTGGTGCCAAAACCAGATACACAGGGTGATATCCAACTCCATCATACTCAGAGGAGACCCATTGAAATCAATGGACTTCAGTTATTTAGGTTTATTGACTTCAGCAGGTCTACTCTGAGTTAGACATAGTTGGGTATCACCCATATAGCCAAAAATGCTTCCTAATGAGCAAATAATCAAGATACCAATCAGACAGTCAGTTTGCTCTCAACTTTATTCTCAAGTACCATTTATAATATAGCTGCAGAAAAAATGTTAAGTACACGTGGAATGATTTATCACTGTTTCTAGATTTTTAGAAAAAAACAAAAGGACAGTTACCCCCAAATAATTTGACATCTGACCTAACCAACCACATTTTCAGTGAACTGATTTTGAATTGCAGTGCACAGACAATGATTTATTTCTTTACCGTTTATTGGAGTTTTCACATTTTTACAATAATGTAGTTTGATCTCTCCCTCCATGCTCTCCTTAACCTCTTTTACAGTAGTCATTTCATTTCACTGTTCATGCAATGATTGAATGTATGCTGGATAAGGTTCAGAATGAACCTCAATAAGGTTCAGAATGAATACACAGCAACATTTCTACCCAGGAGGAGGTGGGCAGGAATTGCGAGATACCTCCCCACAGTCCCAATGCAAATAACAGTCTGGTCTTATGCATATTACTTAGGAAATAAAGTGCACTAAGACCATAATCCTATACGCACTTACTTGGCAGCACTCTCTTGTCAAACTGCATATGTCTTACTTCCTAGTAAAAGTGGACGGGATGTGCTGCAAGTGGTTTGGGGGGGGACATCTCGCTACTCTTATTTATTTATTTATTTATGATTACTTTTATATCCCACTCTTCTTCCAAGGCACTCAAGGCAGCATACACACTTCTGCCCTCTCATTTGAATTCTCACAACAATCCTGTGAGGCAGTTTAGGCTGAGAGGTGGTGACTGGCACAAGATCACCTAGTGGGTTTTATGACTGAGTGGGGGATTTGAACCCAGATCTCCCGGGCCCTAGTCCTTTAGGGAAGGCGGGAGCTGCTGCTTCCAATACATACACACTTTTGATACTCCGATAATATAGAGTCATTGCCTTCCCCTCCTTTGATGAATATATCCGCTCCTACAACTCTGAAAGGACAGAAGGGACCAGGGCAGTGTAGAGTCAGGGAGTCCATGTCAGCCTGTTCAAATGCCGAGCTCAAGTTTGCCCATTTCTAGAGTAAGTGTTTCACCTGCCAGGCAACCAGCAGAAATCAGGGCAATATTTCTCTGCTCAAGTATCTTGCAGGGCCTCCAGAAGAAAAGGGAGAAGGCATGTACCAAACTCCCCACTCTGTAGCCCCGCATGTGTTATTTGTGATGAAGCTTCCCCACCGCAAGCAAAAATACTATATACTGTGCACAATCCACTAGGGGCTTCTCCTGCAGGGACTGCTGTCTTTTAACTCAGCGTGCATTCATTTCAAAGCAGACTGTACGAAAATTTCCTAGTGGATCTGTACGAGTGATTTTTGCAGGTTACTTTCTCAGAAGTAACAGGCATTCAATCCAAAGTCAATTATAACAGTGTAAGCAGGAATTAAAATCACCTACCAACTTCAGCTAAAGTTTTGATGCAAGACTCCACTGAAGATTTCTGTGCCGGGTTTGGCCAGGTACAGTTGTAAATTCTAAATGCAGACTGCAGCAACTGAATAAAAACAGGCTGATGTGTCTGAATGCACACAAAAAGATTTCATAATTTAATTTTTTTTCAGATTTTATAATCTAAAATATTTTTACGTAAACTTATGCATTACTGTTGATTTCACATTATCAATATATCATTGCATTAAATGCTCTTCCATATATATGGATTCAACATCCCTATCTAGCATGGTCAATGATCAGGGATGATAGGATTTGCAGTTAAAGAACATCTGGGAGCCTTGGGTTGGGGAAGGCAGTTCTAGGCAAAGAAATTGGAACCAATTACCTAGAGAGGTAGTGGGCTCTCTGACACTGAAGGCATTCAAGAGGCAGCTGGACAGTCATCTGTCAGGAATGCTTTGATTTGGATTCCTGCATTGAGCAGGGGGTTGGACTTGATGGCCTTGTAGGCCCCTTCCAACTCTACTGTTCTATGATTCTATGAAATCTGTGGATTCTGGCATTCAAAACCTCCATCAAATATTTATAGCCACCTTCGAGGCCCTTTTTTAGATCTCAAAGGCATGGTATAAATGCTTTTAGTTAAAAAATAAAACATACAACAATTATGATCACATGGAATTCTGCATGGATGCCAAACATCTCATAGTGTACAGAAGTAGAGAGAGCTCTGCATATTAGGAAGCTGATTTTCTGGAGAGGACTTATTTCCTGTTTTTTAAAGGGTGGGGAAAATCTCACCTTTAGGTGAGCGAATAGTGTCGCCAACGACATAATCATTACCAAGAATTCATGGATTTGTTAACTTCCTGTCACATGCAAGACCATGGAATAGTAGCCTGAAATAGACATGTGCCTCTCTGATTTCTTTGCCTTTACCTGGAGGCTTGTGCTGTTGTCTGAAAATGGAGAATTGAAGAAGCCGCTCACTATGTTCATCACTGGCTCTGTGACATACTTCTCCAGAGATACATCTGCATGCTTTCTGTCTGTGGTTGTGTTACAAACCTATAGCGGGCAGAATGACTGCATGAGGAATGAGTGAAAATAGCAGCTCCCATCCATTTATCACTTTTAAATTGTTGTCTATTGTTCATTGTAAAGATCTCAAAAATCTTTCAATAAAATAACCCTCTCTCCCCCCCCGCCTTATACAGTTGGTGAAACAAAACATATTAACAATAATACTCCACTTGCCATTGTTCCCTGCCTTCAATTCACTGACATGAGTTTTAGTTCTGTTATTCTAAGCAGTTTACAGTTATCGTTTACACATATGCTGATTTTCCTACTATGGTAAAAAAAAAGGAAAATATTAAAATGAAGATGATAAAGAAAGGGGAAATTCATAAGAAAGAAAAGAAAAACAAAGCATGCTTCTGATAGTACAGAGTATCGCAAGAGGCAGGCATCTGTCTTTTATTCCTCAATCTGCTCAGTCAACATAGAGTTCTAAAAATTATGCCAGGACAACTGAAATTTATCTTCCATTGCTTCTTTTTTATGTAAACATTCATGAGCTGCAAGATCTAAGAGGTCTTTCACCCACTTTTCCATGTCAAGAGATCTGGTGGGTTTCCACCTCCACAGTGTGATACTTTGTGGCTATGAGTGGGATCCTGGAGTTCACTTGTGGATGCACTGATGGATGGAAATATATGCATCAGATGTGCACTTGTATGTGTGGTGTGGTGGTAAGCAAAACACATACATAAAAGTGGACTTTCTGTGTTGTGTATGCATGTCCCAAGTCACCCTTAAATCTAGCTCCAAGTGAAGCTCTCTCTTTGTAGACTGGACAAATGGAACAACCCAGTTATTCCGGGGTTGCACATGCTCCAAAACTGTGAAAACCTTAATGCTGACAACACTTACATTTACCATAGAGTCTGACTGCTCCTGCAGGGGTAAAATTGTACCAGAAAAGACCCTCCTGGCTCCTGGACCACTTCTTGAAAATCAAGTGGCCTCCGAGAATACAGAAAATACCTTCCTGGGATATACTATTTGACACACATGCCCAGCATCCAGTATTATATGTTTAGAACTGAGGGGATGCCATGCTTAAAGGACTAGGCCTTGATAACAATACTTGCTAACTGTCTTCAGCATTCATCCTTCACATACTTGCTTCGAATAAAGTCACATTGATCTACTGCTGAGTAAACATACTTAGAATAGTTTGTCAAGACATAAAAGATTCTCATGAGTCTGAGGAGAATTCTGTCCTCAAAAAAGAACACTCAACTCTTCCTGACTCGCCAACGACAGGCAGCAGGTAAAAGTGAGAATAAAAAAACTGGTCCAGCAGTAGCAACTAAAGGATTCCCTCTCTAAATGCTTGGAAAGCTTTTGCAGTGTTTATTATGATGCTAAAGGTTTCCTGAAAGCAAGGCAAAGTGATGTATTTGAAACATATGGGCAGTGCCTCATTCAAAAATAACCCTTATCTCCCCACTTCCCCCTGCTCTGAATAAATAAATGCAATAACCTAGAAGGCTTGGATAGCCTGAGCTCAGCTGAAGACTAGAATAGAGGAGAACACTTCTGATGTTCTTCTCTAACCTAGGGAGCAAGGAAAACAAGGAACAGGGAAATAGGAGGAATGTATTAAGACAGCTACTAGGAATGCTTGCACGGGGGGGGGGAGACACATTTGTAATACTTATTCAGGAAAAGTCATGGAGAACTTAGGGTGAATTAAATTATACCACTGAAAGAAGAATAATTTTCTCTCATTTCAGGTTACAAACAAAAACAGGTATGACTACATCAAGCATCACAAAGGCTTGATACAAAACATCAGCCACCTTTGCTAAAGGGACAATTTGGATTGTGGCAACAGAATTTTGCATGACGCTGCTAACACTTGTTCTATAACTCAGGCCACATAAGATCCATGGATAATGCTCTTGGATGGATGGACATTCTGCCTGGTTAGGAGTGTACAGTCTTCATGACAAACACATCAGAACGGAGGGGGGAGGAAATGTTGCTCTCTGTACACCAGACGAGTTAAAGCACAGAAAATCCCTCAGAGTAACAAAACTCTAATTTACTGCCTAGTTTCGAATACGCAGTAGTTTACAAAGTGATGCATGAAACAATTCTTTAGGTTTTCCTGAGGGCTTCCTGAAGATAAGTGAACACAAATTAAGATGGTAGGCTGGAAAAAAATACCCCAGAAACCTTCAAACTAGTAATAAAAATACACCCAGACCCAACCTGCTTTCCGGCTTTATAAACAGACCAAGAGGGTCAGGCCATAGTTGTACTGCACAGATACTGGAGTCTAAGGAAAGGATCTGTTAGCTGGTGCTACTTCGAAAGCATTCCGTCAACTTAACAGGCAGTTTCAATTCAAGTTTGTTCTTTGTCCACTATCCACTGCTTTTACCAGTCTGATTTTCCCCCTCTCCAAAAATATTGGTATTAATCTTGATATTTTCTTTCAAAATATAGATATTTTGAAAGAGAATATTGATAAATGAAAGAAAATATTATTTATTTATTATTTGATTTATATCCTGCCCTTCCTCCCAGCAGGAGCCCATTTTGAAAGAAAATATTAGCATTTTGAAAGAAAATATTGATAAAGGAAAGGAAAGCAGTTTCACCACTGCCACCACCTCCTCCTCCTCCACTGTGACTGAGGCTGGTCAGTTTTCATGTTAGCAAGCAGACATCAGATATTTTCCTTTTGGAAAGGAAAAGAGGGAAGCAGCTTTGAGTGCCCCCTCCCCACCCTCACCTCCTCCTTGGCAAGCCTAGAGTCAGAATGAGCAAGACTTGGCTTGCTTCATCCCACTTGATGTTTGGATTATTTGAATGAGAGAGTGGCAGAAAGAGAGAGAGAGGGAGAGAGAGAGAGAGAGGGAGAGAGAGAGAGAGACCTGTTCTGCTGTGCTGTGCGTAAAATCAATAAAAGAACAATATATTTGAGGGACTATTCGAGGGGGGAAGAACAGTGTCAGGGAAAGCCACTGAAGTTCAGAGCAGATAAGATAGCTCTGCAAAGATGGAGAATATACAGACCATTGAAAAATCTGGTGCTAAATCCGAATTCAGTGGAATTCTCACCCATCCCTACTAGACATTCAGTTCAGCTAAGGCATAAATCAGCCTCTAGAAAGAATGAGAAATGTGTTCTGAGAAATTTCAGCTCAGCTCTACTTATTTAAGTAAGTAGAAGCCTTTCAGTCCGGCTGAGCCATGGCACCGCTGCAACCGTGCCAGCTCAGCCAGGGGTCTGCCATGGGAAACCCAGCCTGGTGGAAAAACAGCCAGCAGAAGCCAGTGAAAGGCCTGAAAATGGGGTGTTCTGGGGGCGGGGCAGAGGTGAAGCGATGGGAAAGGACTTCCACTACATCCAACTCCCCTTTGGGGTGCTCCCATGGGTCCCAATCTAGCCAAAATTTCTGCTGGCAAAAAGCTTGCCATAGGTAAATAATTACACTGTCAGTCAATGGGGTGCATTTACTCCCCAGTTGGAGTATTCGTACGAGCGAGCTTTTACCTCCCGGTCCCCATGTGTAGGTCCCAACTGAACCAGCTTTCAGCCAGCCCAGTAGCTCCCAAAACGCAAGTGGATGCTGTGATGTTCCTGTATTAGTGTATATATGGTAAGTGCTGTTTGTATAGGAGATACATGGTAAGTGGAATGGAAGAGGAGGGGGAGTGAATGGGCAGTAGAATGCTGGATGATTGGCTGAGTGTTGAGAATGGCGGAGAGTATAAATGGAAGGATGACAGTTAAATCTGGGAGGACATGAGAGGGTTGTTTTGGTGGGTTTGTGAGAGTTGTTTGAGAGGTGGATGTCAGGAGAGTGTGGAGAAAGAGAGAGTGGGAGTTCTAGTTTATGATAAGTCAAATATCATAGTAATAGATGAAACCATATGCTTATGTGCCTTTATAAAGTAATCTTGTTATCTTTGTTATTTAATAAATACTGTATTTGGTTTACCAAAGGCCTGATCCTTGGCTGGGGTTTCACAGACCAGAAGGGAGGGTAAGGTAAATACCAAGGCTGAAGAGTGACAAATGGTGGCACCGGTGAAGAGAATAACACCACAAGTATTCAGAGCAAACCAGGATTATCTGCATTGATACAAAGGGATTGGGACAGCTTAAGCATGCAGTCACAGAGGTAACCTGATAGAGAGACTCAGGCAGAGTCTCTGGGAATACGGGTTATAGGACGTGACTGGTGGTGCTGCCTAGCAGGGGGATCTGGTGAGGTCTATGCTAGAGCGGGGAGAGAAATCATAAAAAAAGGACAGTCCGGACTGGTGGAGTCCCTGGTGGTGCCTAGTGACAGGCAGTAACCACGAGCAGGTAGGAACCTGACAGGGAGAGCCAGGGAAGGGCGTCACAGATGCCATGGAGCTTCCCACCAGCTATTCCTCTGCCAGCCCCCCCCCCCCGCCTTGAATTGCTCTGTTGGCTGCAACGCTAACCAGGTCTACTCAGAAGTAAGTTCTATAGAATTCAATGCAGCAACACCCTAGCCATGAGGTAGGTTAGGCTGAGAGTTAGTGGCCAACACAATAAGTGAGCAAAACAAATTATGAAACGTGAAATTGCACATGCTCAGTGTATTTTTGTTGCTGTTTATCAAGGCTTTGAGTGTGTCTTTATACAGTTGTATATTTAAAAATATTTAGTGGATCATAAAAGCTTACCCTTGCCATATCGACAAGGAAGTTTTCAAATAGCTTCCAGATGTGGTTACTGGTGTAGATTTCCTTCATTTCCACCTCCGTGTCTACATAGCAGTGGTTGACAAAGTTCACATATGCAATCTTCACCTGAAACATCACATTTTTGAAAAAATTACAAATGTCTGTTTAGTTCACAAAATATTGAGCTGGTTTGGACATAACGCTAAGCCAAACCATGGCTTACCACAAGTGCACAGGTTTCCGGATAGGAGATCACAGCTGCTGCACTCCTCCTCCTGCTATGCTGCTGTGACCTAAGCTATCATTTGGCAATCCACGAGTCTGTGTTCAGATAATATGTTAGGTTTGCTCAGAGCAGTACAGCAGCAGCAGCAGGACTGGAGGAGCATAACTGACATGTTCTCCTCTCCAGGAGCCTAAACATTTCAACCAAGCCTTGGTTTGGCTTAGCTTTATGTCAAACCAACTCACTGTCAAGGAGACAGAGCAGTTTGACCATATTGTGCTTGTAATTTGTCAGCTGATCGGGATCCCAGTGTATTTCCAGGCACAATTTAAAGTGCTGGTTTTAGCCTTCAAAATCCTAAATACCTTGGGACCAGTTACCAGAAAGACTACCTTCTCCTATATTTACTAACCAAATCTTAAGATCCTGTTTGGATATCATAGGAACATACCGATCCAGGTGCCCTTAACAAATTAACAGAGGACCTTTTGGGGGTAGCACCATGGTTATGAAACAATCTTCCCAGGGAAGCTCACCTGGCACCATCTCTGTTGTCCTTATTGTGCAAAGTTTTGCCCTTTTTGTTGACCTAGGTCTTCTAAATAATTAAGTAGTCTAGGCCTCTCAACTTTAAAATCTGTGTTTTTAATCTTGGGAGTGTTGTGAACTCTGTTCTGATGTATTTATGTAGCTTTGATTTAATGAGTTTATGTTGTATATTATATTTACACTGATTTTAAGTCACTTAGGTCAGTGGGCCAGGGAACCTTGGGTCCCCAGAAGTTGATGGGCTACATCTCCCATCATCCCTGACCATCAACATCTGGGGACCCAAGGTTGGAGAACACTGACCTAGGGAACTTTGTGTTGTTCAGCTGTGTACAAATGATGAAAACAGTAAGACCAGTGGAGACTGGTGGCTCCAATGTCAGTGGGGCAGGGAATTCGCTCCAGGTTTTAGTCTGAACTTGGACAGCTCCTTGAAAGTTCAGACTAAAACCCGGAGTGGATACACTGCCGCACTGACATTGGAGCCACCAGCCGCCATTGAACAGGACAACCCTCAAACTACTATGGAACCAAAAGAAGGTCATCATCTATTTAAGACATGCAATTTCAGTGTACCACAGTGAAGACTGATGCAATGAATTCATTCAGCTTATCTACAATCTCCTTATGCTTTCTTAGGAATCGTTTTACTCCTTTAATGTCTACCAGTGCAACTGCAACTCCATGCCTTCTTCTAATGCATCTAAGAGATGTTTAGGAATTGGAATGTTGACATGTCTGGGACTTATTATCTATTATGTACAAAGACACTTAAGAGCTTAGAATGGCAGTCTGGCCTTAGTTTAAGTGGCAAAACACTGCTTCTTGTGATATTTCCTGTCCCTGCTCCCAAATCACAACCTAGTGTCACCTAAGGGGGTTACTACAGCGTTTAATCATTTACTCATGCCAAATGTTCTGATTTACCTCTTTGTTGACAACAGCTTAACACACAACAGAACCTTTGGAGCTGTTTTCAGCCTGGCTACTCAGCATGCTGTCTTTATTTCTTCTTTCATAGGCACTGAAAACGTTCTTAGAATTACCATTCACATGCTGTTAAGTCCAGCTTACCTCAGGTATACAGTCATCATGAGTCACCACTCTCACTATGTCATCCAGTGGAAGAAGGGAATTACATTTTATCTCCGTGTAGACATTCTTCCCTTCTGTACATGCTGCTAGCAGTTCCACCAGGGTGATGTGGTAAACCAAAGGGCCACTTTCATCCACTCGGTCTCGCTCAGAGCACATCATTTGGAGGAGGACAGGGAATGATGCTCTGTCATTGTAAAACACCAGCACATCTTCACCCCCATTGACGAGCTGAAATTTTAACAAGAAATATTTTGCATCTTTTTAAATGGCTCAGTCTTCCCCCACATGTACACACACATACATACACATACATACACACACACTTTAATTTTTTTCTCACCATTTTAAACACAACGTCACTGTATTGTACTATAGAACACTAGTCAGCAGCTAGATTTCCAGGAGGACCACTGAAGAAATCAAGCTGAGGATGGAAAGCCTAGGCTACTACTCCCACTCCTCAAAGGTGGCTGCCTGTAAACCTGGGATCTTACGATGAGGGGCAGACAATAAATCAAAACAGCAGCAGCAACAGCAGCAGCAGCAAGAACAACACAGGTGCTACTTGCTCCACATCCTTCAGTTTCCATGGGTTGGTAAGTTGGAAGGCCAGACAGTACCTTTCAGAGGGTCAAATTTGGTCCAGAAGCTAACCCTTATTCTAGAAACGTGTGTAGAGTGCATAAGAAATAAACTTCTAAAATAAATAAATAAATAAACTTCTCACTGCCTGTTCCATCAAAGACCAGAGGTATGGCCACAAGAAGCAGGGCTTTCGTAGCTGTGATGTCTCCAGTTTAGAACTGACTTCCCAAGAAAACCCACCAGGTGTTAAGCAGTTAAACTGCTAGCCCTGCAACAATATTTTTAGGAGAAAGGACTATAGCTCAGTGGTAGAGACCTTGCTGTGCATGCAGAAGGTACTAGGTTCAACCCCTGGAATGGCCAGATACAGCTGAGAATGGCTCCGGTCTGAAGACCTGCAGAGCCATGGCCAGGCAGGATACTGAGCTAGATAGAATGCTATCCTGACTCAATATACTGTAGCTTCCAATGCTCCTGTTATTGTGATCTGAGCTAATCTCTGTGCTGCTCCTGATCATAATGTTGGTCTGCTACTTCTGTTCTTATATTTTAAAATGTTTTTATGTTACTGTTTTTGTTATATTTATCTGGTTTTCTTACCTTTTTGTTTTTCCCCAGGCTCTGGTTATTATAATGTGAATTTAATGAGTATTTTGTCTGTGGTTGGCTGGCTAAAGTGGAGTATTTGTGATTTCGCTGTCTACATTGTTTTGATTAACATTGTATTTTTTGTACTTTTCTTGTAGATTTCTTTTGAATCACAATACTGTTCGTCACTTTGGGGACCTTTGGGGCCAAAATTGGTATAGAAATAAACCACAACATAACATCTTGTTTCATGGTTACTATACGGTACTTTCAGATCGCCAAGGGGAGAAGGGCCAATCATTTCTGGTTCAGGAGATGCACAGGGGAAAAGAGACAAAAAAGGGGGCACGAGTCATAGAAAGGTTTAAAGATTCACTCTTGGATATATGCAAAATTAAACACTTTTTAACAGTATTTTTGTAGGTATTTTATGCCTCAAAATGATAAGAAATACAGGTGCTTTTGGAGAACAACCACATGTGATCTGAAACATTTGTGATGGGTGACTTAATCCCCCCCCCAACTCCCTTCAGTCATGGTTGCTGAGGTTAGCAATTCATTAAATAATTTCATTATTAACTAGTCCACTGACAAACAATCCAAATACAATGAATTCTTGTCATTTATTAATATATATAAATGTATCTGTGAATTGTTTTTCTTCCATTATTCTTATTAGCTGCATTTGGCCAATGATTTAAACTTTTTCTCTACCTTTTAAAACCATAAAGAAACCAGTCTGGTTTGCACATAATACTATGCCACGGTTTATTAAACCACGGTTTGTTTGACTGTCTGAACCCTGCCAGTTTGCTTACTGCCAAGATACCACAATTTGAAGCTATGGCTTGTTTTAACTATGGTAAACTTCGTTGTTTTAACTATGACTTGGTATTACCTGCAGACCCAGTACCCTTCCTTAAACACAGCTGGTTTGGCCACCCCAGCACAGATGCTCACCAAGCTACAAAGGCATGGGGCAAGAATTGCTGGAAGACAAACCAAACTGTGGAGAAACAAGCCATGGTTTGTTCGATTATCTGTTAGGCAATTCACGGTTAACTCATGGTTTGGATTCCTACATTGAGCAGGGGGTTGGACTTGATGGCCTTATAGGCCCCTTCCAATTCTACTATTCTATGTTAAACAAGCCATGGTGTAGTTTTATGTGCACACCAAGTCACAGGCTCCATCTCCATCCATTGGGCATCCTCCAATCAGAGTAAAACACTTTAAAGTCCCATTACCAGTAAGATTGAGTTATCCATGTGCCTACCTCTTCCACTGAAATCAATGGGAATGCAAGAGCTATGATCCAGCCAAAGAACATAAGCATTTTTAAATCTCAGTGACCTCAATAAGCATATTCTTAGCTCACTCCAAAAATGATCAATAGGACTTACTACTTTGGCTGGACCATGTCCTTCAATTTTATTATAGCTAACTGTTATTAAAGTATCCTAGCACAATCTGATCCCACAGACTCTGTTCGCACACATACACAATGTGTATGTGATTGCCTCCACAAGTAGCCTTATAATAAACAAAGGTCTAAGTATAGAATTCAAATACTTGAGTGGCACAAATGCCGCATGCTATCTCAGTTCTTTGCTTTGAGTGCTAATATATATACAGATGGCCTTACCAAATTAGATTCAGTTCAAAACTCAGTGTACTATAGAACTGGCTATTTGTGGCAAGATCCCCACTGCTAAATCCACAATACAGGCAAGCCACACTGAAGCACAGGAATATGGGAAGCTGCCTTATACTGAGTCAGATTACCAAGCCCATCTAGCTCAGTACTGTTGACGGTGACGGCTAGTGATTTTCCAGGATTTCAGATAGGCAATGTTCCCAGCCCTACCTAGAGATGCTGGTGATTGAATGGTTAGCAAAGTTGCTTCTATAACAGAGGCAGAGTCCAGAACAAAAAGATCCTAATAACACTTTAGTGGGCAAGCTGAACAAAAACAGTGTATAATCTGAGGAGAAATAAACAGATTTGCCTTTCTTAGATCAGGCCTTGTACAAAGCAGGGAGACATACAACCAAAACATACAGGAGGAAAAACTCTCTCAGAACTACATAGCTAATCAGAGTATATGCTACCTCAGCAAAGATCACACCACTCTGCTTGGTTGCCAAGCAACACCTGTACCACCACTCCTCTGGGTTGTCTGGCTTACTAATAACAGAATTAACCATTAAGTTACAAACTGAATGATCTCTGCTGTTGTACTTCCAACATGTTGGGAATTGAACCTGGAACCCTCTGTATACAAAGCACATGCTCTACCACTGAGTACGGCCCTTCCCCCAATCAATGGGGGATCAGTGGCCTCAGTGGGTATGAAAAACAGCTTTTGTACCACTACTTGCTTATATTTGTCCCTATTTTCCTTTCCCTTCTCATCTTTTGTATTTCTCTACATTGTTGAAATTTAGAGCTGGATCTTTTCTGCCACCCTGAGGTGTGGCAACACCTGAGCATAGCATACCATATGTAGTAATGTACAAACACAGATGCATGAGAAGGTGCCAACCATGGAAGGATTCAGTAGCCAGAAAAATCTCACACACAGAGCAGCATGCATGGGAGAGACTTGATATACACACACATACAGATTGTAAGCTTCTTGAAGACAGGACCCTATCCTCACCCATATGTAAGAACTACTAAGCATCATGATGGCATTATATAATTAATGAACAATGATGACAACATAAATCCAGAAGAAGCTGCAAATCTCAAACATATTTAGTGTGATTGGCTTAACATACCTCCGTCATTACCATATCTTGGCATTTCTTCACATATTTGCCGTCTGCCTTGACAATGGTTTGCAGAAAGCGCAGATATTCCACATGGCGGCCATGCGTCTCGATGCAGTGCACAAAATGCTGCACCACCCGCTCACTAATTTCGTTGCACAGATGGTAATTGTTTGTGAAGATGTGCCGCATGGTTTCAGCCTCGAGAAGCTAATTTAAAAACAAACATGAAACCACTCAGAAGAACACCAAAGATGGTGCTTACATGAAGCGCTGACTGAAATAATTAGAACGCATGGGTTCTGCAAGTTTCCACCACAAAATAAAATTGCAGTGGTGAGGAACTGTCAAAGACAGCTACAGGGAAGGCTTCCACATACCTCCAGGAAAGGTAAATAAAATAGATTTGAGATCTGATTCTTGAGGTATTTCTCAATATAGCTGTGGCTGCGTGCTGCATGTCTCATGTCATAAGAACTTAGGCAGCTACCATATCAAGCATTGGTTCATCTAGCTTAGTAACGTCTGCACTGACTGGAAGCAGCGCTCTAGGCTTTCAGACAAGAATTGAACCTCTGATGTTTCAAATGCAAAGCAGGTGATCTACCACTGAGATACAACCCTAAGCTGGCCTATGAGTGCATTATTTGACTCAGCTGTGTAATTAGATGGCCTGTGGAACCATCATGTGACCCAACTATATAGTTAGGTGATGTACAGATCATCAGAATGGTGTGGCCAGGAAACACAGCTGAATAAAGTTATTAAAAGGAGAACCTTCTGTATGGAAACACTATGGAACCAAGGAAGAATTTTAGATCCAGCCATGAGACTTAAGGCTGGGAGAGGAAGATGTCAAGTGTTGTAACTGGACTCCCAGTCCAAGGTCCTTTAATGAAGAGCTACAGATAAAGGAAATCATGCTGTGATAACAAGGAGTTCTGCTGGGGAAATATCATTGGCAGTTTATAATCTGTTTGATGCACAGACTTGGACCTAGGTTATGTAGGGTCAAATTCCACCTCAGTCACATACTTCCTAGGTGGTCTTCAGTAAGCTACTCTCTTAATATAATGAATTTGTTGGGGAGGACCATGGGTGCTTATACTTGCACATTTTATTTAACATTGAAGTCACCACTAGCTATGCAAGGCAACACTGGTGTCCTGCCTCAGAAAAGATGGTGTTAAGAAAAAATAAATAAATAAATAAATAAAAAGTGTAAGTCACATGGTATAAAAAACACATTCTTATTGAGAGTGTGCTCCCAATTCCTACCTCTTTAGCCACAGCTTGACATTTCAAGCCATGCCTTGAACTTTCCTGTGTCTGACATCATATATGACACCAGGCCAAAGGAAAGTGACCATGGCTATCCCAAAACAACCTGGCGTACACATTAGGCCAGAGGTTTCTCTCCACTGCGTTATGCACACACACAGTGGCACATTGCTTGTGAAACCATTAATGCCAACCTATTTTTCAATAACAAATCAGAATTAAAAGTAAAGGGAGTAAACACAAATGGAAACAAGTGGCTGAAAGCACTAAAGTCCTGCAATCCTATTGGTGGATTCCCTGAAGTAGTACCTCTGAGAAGTTAATGCCTGCTGCAGTAGTTTCAAAATATTCCTGTTCACCCAGGCATCTGATGGTTGAAATATGTTCCTGGCAACCTTGACATTATTTAACTGTAAGGATATCTGATTGCTTTAAAATTTTGTTTTTTTTATTTCTTTTTTCTTTTTCTTTTTTGCATTCATGGGCTTCTTTGGGATGAAGGGCTGCATAAAAATCTAATAAATAATTCGTTTTTTTTTTAAAAAAGTATTGTTTTGTTGTTTGCTGCCCTGGGCTCCATTGGAAGGAAGGGCAAGATAAAAATCTAATAATTAACCATCATCACCACCACCACAATGCAATGGGTGGCAGGTGTTCTAAAAATAAAGCATGCTTCCACCACTACCATCCCAGATCTATTGTTTTATTGATTTTGAAATGTAAAATAAAACCAGTATCAACTTAGATTTCTTTAATCATTTGACAGGTCTAATTATAATGCATTAAAAACAATAAAGGTAAGAGCAGTCACCTGTATAGTCTATTTCTCAAAGGTCTGACTTTGTGTATTTTAAAAAATTATCTCAGCTAAGCATTTGGATCACTTCCAGTCATTTGCTACAAGAAACAAAGGGGAAAGTCCTGTGGTCAAATCCAGCTGTTTGACTGGGGCTGATGTGAGTTGCAGTCCAAAACACCTGGGGGGAAACCGTACTGGCAAAGGCTGTTCTAGACAATGGGTCGGAGCAGACTTCATTAGCTCAGTCACTTAATTAAGGGTAAGAGATACATTGGCACCAATGTAGTTCAGGCTAACCATCCTGGTTAAGTTGGAATTCTGGTTATCCTTAACTGCAGTTAACTGTTGGTACTAATGTATTCCCTAAATATCGTAAATGGTAAAGGCTGTAGCATAGTTACACACACCCTGCCCTTGACCTCATCTATAGTTAAAAGATCAGACCCATTATTCCTGCCCTGGCCCAATGTTAGGAAAAAGGGATGTTTCCAAAATTTATAAATGCAATTCTTGGTAATGAGTGTGACCTCCAACAAGGTATTTATCATCAAATCAAATACTCACACCAGGTGTTAAAAATAAGTTGAGGTGCTTATGAAGTAGAACTTGATTCTGAGGATTTCCACGACAGAAATTCTGGAGAAACAGGTGAGCTAAGTTCATAACTTCATTCATCTTTTCGTCAGTCTTCACGGTAAATTCATTTTTCAAGAGTAAAAGGAACAAACCAACAAATGGACCTGTTAAACATTGACATTGACCGAACTGGAAATGCATCCAACATCACTCATCCCCTTTTCTAGCAAACTTCCTCATAGCTATGCAATTAGCTTTCTGTTTCCTCCAGGGGTCATCAGTATTGCCTATTCTTGTACCTGGATTATTTATCTATTTCTTTGTTTATTATATCTCACTTACCTTTGATTTAAAATCAAGGCAGCTTAGAAATATTAGAAAATACCTGATAGAAATTTCTGACTTGTGTTGGAGATAACTTTCTCCTACAGAAAGTGGAGGAAGCAACCAGAGGATCAGCTATCCTGGACTTGATTCTAACCAATACAGATGATTTGGTGGATGAAGTGGCAATTACGGGAACTCTGGGGGAAAGTGACCACACCATACTTGAATTCTTGATTTTAACAGAAGCAAAAGCTGAGAGTAGCCATGCAAGTACCCTGGACTTCAGGAAAGCTGATTTTAATAAACTCAGAACAATTTAAGCATGGTTCCATGGCTAGCAACCCTAATGAGAAAAGGAGTCCAAGATGGGTGGGAGTTTCTAAAAAAGGAAATTCTAAAAGCGCAATGGCAAGCAATTCCAACAAGGAAAAAAGGGGGGAAACAGCAGAAGAAGCCACTGTTGCTTCACAAAAAGCTTAGACATGACCTGAAAACAAAAAGACACATACAGGAAGTGGAAACAAGGCCAGGCCACAAAGAAAGAGTATGGACAGGTATCACGGAATTGCAGGGATGGTATCAGGAAGGCTAAAGCTGAGAATGAGCTGAGGTTAGCGAGGGATGCTAAAAGCAACAAAAAAGCTTTCTTCAGGTACATCCATACTAAAAGACAGAGAAAGGAAATGGTGGCACAGCTACTTACTGAGGATGGCAAAATTATAACAGATGACAAAGAAAAGGCAGAAGGTCTCAATTCCTACTTTGGCTCAGTCTTCTCCCAAAAAAGGGTCTGTGACCCTCCCGGGAAACATGAAGTAGAAGTGACAGGATTGGAGCTTGAGACTGATAGACAAACGGTCTAGGAATACCTAATCACTTGCATCCTAGAGTATTGCTGAGGAACTCTCAGAACCACTGTCTATTATCTTTGCAAAATCATGGAGGACTGGTGAAGTGCCGGATGACTGGAGGAGAGCTAATGTTGTCCCTGTCTTCAAAAAGGGCAAAAAGGAGGAACCAGGAAACCAAAGATCAGTCAGCCTAACATCAATCCCTGGAAAAACTCTGGAGCAGATTATAAAGCAGTCAATCTGTAAGCACCTTGAAAACAATACAGTGATTACTAGAAGCCAACATGGATTTATGAAGAACAAATCCTGCAAACTAATCTTACCTCATTTTTTGATCGGGTAACCTTCCTGGTAGACTGTGGGAATGCTGGGGACATAATATATCTCGACTTCAGCAAAGCTTTTGATAAAGTGCCCCATGATATGCTGATTAGCAGGCTAGCTAAATGTGGGCTGGATGGAACACCTATGGAGTTGGCTCCAGAATCGTACTTAAAGAGTGCTTATCAATGGTTACCCCCCAAATTGGGCTGAAGTAATGAGTGGGTACCACAGGGCTCGGTCCTGGGCCCAGTGCTCTTCAACATTTTAATTAACAACTTGGATGAGGAGGTACAGAGCTTGCTTATCAAATTTGCAGATGATACAAAATTGGGGGGCACAGCTAAAACCATGGAAGATAGAAACAAAATTCAAAGGAACCTTCATAGGCTGGAGCATTGGGCTGAAAACAACAGAATGACATTCAACAGGGATAAATGCAAAGTTCTACACCTAGGAAAAAGAAACCAAATGCACAGTTATAAGATGGGGGATAGTTGGCTTAGCAATATGACATGTGAGAACGATCTTGGAATTGTCATTGATCACAAGCTGAATATGAGCCAACAGTGTGATGTGGCTGCAAAAAAGGCAAATGCTGTTTTAGGCTGCATTAACAGAAGTATAGTTTTGAAATCATGTGAAGTATTAGTTCCCCTCTGTTCAGCACTGGTTACGCCTCATCTTGAATACTGAGTCCAGTTCAGGTCTCCGCACTTCAAGAAAGTTGCAGACAAACTGGAACAGGTTCAGAGGAGGGCAACAAAGCTGATCTGGACTGGAAACAAAGCCCTATGAGGAGAGACTGAAAGAACTGGGCATGTTAAGCCTTGAGAAGAGAAGACTGAGGGGAGATATGATAGCACTTTTCAAGTTCATGAAAGGTCACATAGAGGAAGACTGGGATCTCTTCTCGATCATCCCAGAGTGCAGGATATGGAATAATGGGCTCAAGTTACAGGAAGCCAGATTTCAACTGAACATCAGGAAACACTTTACTGTTAGAGCCATACGACAATGGAACCAATTACCTAGAGAGGTAGTGGGCTTTCTGACACTGGAGGCATTCAAGAGGCAGCTGGACAGCCATCTGTTGGGAATGCTTTGATTTGGATTCCTGCACTGAGCAGGGGGTTGGACTTGATGGCCTTATAGGCCCCTTCCAACTCTACTATTCTATTATCTCCATGAGATTCAAACAAAAATAAAAAGCAAAAACACAGTTGTTGGTTTTTTTAAAAAAAGTTAATACTTTTCCAAGAGATTCAGCAGGAATCCTCACTTTCAGATGTCCCTTGAAAAGCTTTTTATGGTTTGAAAACCTTCAGATGTCCCTTGAAAACCTTTTTTATGCCGACTGGCCTATTCAGTTCTTTTATTTTTTGAAAGGATAGGTCAGTCATTTTATGCTTATTTTGTACTGTTTTTATAGTATTTTGTGTTCTATTGTGTCTGTGTAAATTGTTGTACATCATGTTGGAAGTTTATATGAGTGGGTAGTTTTCATTATTTTCACAAATAAATTAAAACTAAATGACTAAATAAATATTTTTAAAGTTATCTGGAGAAAAACAAAACAGTTTGCTTCCACTGGGCTTCTTGTGGGAGGTAATTCAACAAGACCAGGGTTACTGCTGAGAAGGCCCTGCTTCTAGCACTTTCAATAGTTATTCTGGTGGGGGCAGGGCTAATAGGTTTGGTGAAACTTAAAACAAGTCCTATAGAATCAACTGATGATATGAGGGATAATCTCAGCCAATCTGACATGACATGAATATATCAATTATCACTAATGTGTCAACACTAAGATAATTGAGCAAGAAGATTAATTGATTACAACCTGTTGACTGATTCACAGGGGAAGTAATGCTCTCTATAAGACGGTGCCTACTGTGATATGCATATGCATCATCATACAATGCCTCTGTGCTGTTTTTAAAAAAATACTTTTTCTTTACAACTAGTGTTTTATTCATGTGTAAATTTAATTAATTCATTTTTAATTCTTGGTTTCTTTAAAACAGATGACAGCCCTAATAGGAATGCATTAAAACCAATAGAAGATACAAGCACAGTCACCTAAGTTTCTTCCCATTCCTGAAAGACACATTTCCAAAAGAATGAGCAGCCAGGGAAATTTTTTTATTTTACTCCTGCAAGTGAAGTCATAAAGTTGCCTTAGAAATGTCTCCATACTAAGACAACTCAGTTTAGCAATCCCATTTCTTCTTAATTTCTCATTTCCTGCATAAAATATTTTGTAGTTGCCTGATTGAAAATGTCCCATTCCCGTCCATTTTAGTTTGCTCACACCAAGTATTGTAATGTTGATGTGTTCCATTTCTTGCTTGACAATTTCTAACTTTCCCTGGTTCATACTTTAATAGTAAGAAGTAATGTAGCAAGAGCAATTAGGAGCTACAACGCAAGGTCTGAGCAAGTTACATCAGTGAGATTAAACGGGAAACCTATTAACATAACCATCATCCAAGTCTATGCTCCAACGGCAAACACAGAAGAAGAGGAATTGGAGAGATTTTACACAGAAGTACAGGAAGAAACTGATCACACACCAAAACAAGATGTGCTGATAATCATGGGGGACTGGAATGCAAAAGTAGGGAACACATAAAAATATTGTGGGGAAATGGGACCTAGGAGACAGAAATGAAGCAGGAGAAAGACTTATTGAATTTTGTGAAGCCAATCATTTGTTTCTTGCGAACACATTGTTTGAGCAACCAAAAAGATGACTGTACATGTGGACATCACCAAATAGTCAATATAGGAATCAAATTGATTATATAATTGGTAGCAGAAGATGGAGAAGTTCCATACTTTCTGTGAAAACAAGACCAGGAGCAGACTGCAGTACAGATCATGAACTGGTCGTATCGAAAATCAGAGTAAAGCTAAAGAAGACCAACAAAGCAATCATAATGCCAAAATACAATTTAAATAACATCCCAGAAGAATATAAAGATCAAATAAGGAACAGGTTTGAGGCTTTAAACTTAGTTGACAGAGAACCAGAAGAACTATGGAATGAAGTCAGATACGTTATCAGGGAAGAATGCAAAAAGACAATACCTCTAGTTAAAAAGAAAGAAAGACCTCAATGGATGACTGAAGAAACTCTTAAAATGGTTAAAGAGAGAAGGAAAGCAAAAGCAAAAGGAGATAGAAACACTGTTAGAACCCTAAATGCAACAATACAGCGACTAGTACGTAGGGACAAAGAGAACTATTACAACAGTTACTGTATAGAAATAGAAGAGGACAACAAAAAGGGTAGAACAAGAGCCCTATTCCCAAAGATTAGAGAAATGAAAGGGAAATTTAAACCAAGAGTAGGGATGTTGAATAATCAACAGGGGAACACACTGACTGACCGAGATGAAATAAAAGGAAGATGGAAGCAATATACTGAAGAACTCTATAAAAGAGATGCAAGGATGACAGATTCATTCACGGAGGAACTGTATAATGAAGAACCAGAAATTTTAGAATGTGAGGTGAAAGCTGCTCTTAAAATACTTGGAAGAAACATATCACCAGGAATAGACAGCATACCAATAGAGTTGCTACAAGCTACTGAGACTGAATCTGTCCAAATTTTGACAAAAATCTGTCAAGAAATACGGAAAACTAAACAATGGCCAAAAGACTAGAAGCGTTCCATATACATCCCAATTCCAAAGAAAGGGGATCCCAGGGACTGCAGTAATTATCGAACTATTGCCTTAATATCCCATGCAAGTAAAGTAATGCTCAAGATTATACAACACACGCTCTTACCATATATGGAGCGAGAAATGCCAGACGTCCAAGCTGGATTTACAAAGGGAAGAGGCACCAGAGATCACATCGCAAACATACGTTGGATAATGGAACGGACCAAGGAATTTCAGAAGAAAATCACCCTGTGCTTTATAGATTACAGCAAAGCCTTTGACTGTGTAGATCATGAAAAACTATGGAATGCTTTAAAAGAAATGGGGGTGCCACAGCATTTGATTGTCCTGATGTGCAACATATACTCTGGACAAGAGGCTACTGTAAGGACAGAATATGAAGAAACCGATTGGTTCCCCATCGGAAAGGGTGTGAGAGGGGTGTATTTTATCACCCTATTTGTTTAATCTATATGCAGAACATATCATACAGAAAGCAGGATTGGACCAAGATGAAGGAGGTGTGAAAATTGGAGGGAGAAATATCAATAATTTAAGATATGCAGATAATACCATACTACTAGCAGAAACCAGTAATGATTTGAAACGAATGCTGATGAAAGTTAAAGAGGAAAGTACAAAAGCAGGACATTTGCTGAACGTCAAGAAGACTAAAGTAATGGCAACAGAAGATTTACATAACTTTACAGTTGACAATGAGGACATTGAACTTGTCAAGGATTATCAATACCTTGGCACAGTCATTAACCAAAATGGAGACAATAGTCAAGAAATCAGAAGAAGGATAGGACTGGGAGGGTAATGAGAGAACTAGAAAAGGTCCTCAAATGCAAAGATGTATCACTGAACACTAAAGTCAGGATCATTCAGACCGTAGTATTCCCGATCTCTGTGTATGGATGTGAAAGTTGGAGAGTGAAAAAAGCAGATAAGAGAAAAATCAACTCCTTTGAAAAGTGGTGTTGGAGGAGAGCTTTGCGCATACCATGAACTGCGAAAAAGACAAATAACTGGGTGTTAGAACAAATTAAACCAGAACTATCACTAGAAGCTAAAATGACGAAACTGAGGTTCTCATACTTTGGACACATCATGAGAAGACATGATTCACTAGAAAAGACAATAATGCTGGGAAAAACAGAAGGGAGTAGAAAAAGAGGAAGGCCAAATAAGAGATGGATTGATTCCATAAAGGAAGCCACAGACCTGGACTTACAAGATCTGAACAGGTTGGTTCATGACAGATGCTCTTGGAGGTCGCTGATTCATAGGGTTGCCATAAGTCGTAGTCGACTTGGAGGCACATAACAACAACAAAATCCTTGTTAATTATAATCAGCATAAACCAAGGGTGAGGGACCTCAGGTCTGAGAGCCAAATGGGCCCTCCATTCCTCTCTGTCTGGCCCCCGGGACTCTCCCAGGCCATATGCACTCTGCAGGCCAAACCCCTCACTGGCCCTGCTCTGTGCCCTCTCTGGGTGCTTTTGTCTGGCTGAAATGTGTCCTTGAACTGTGAAAATGCCTCTTGCTTGCCTGAATGGAGGTGTGGGTGGGTGTAGAAACCTGACACGTTTGCATTGCAGGAATGTAGCCGAATGTATAAAGCTAAATATCACATTCATTGCTCTCGCCCCACCCACCACTGGCATGTGGCCCCCAGAAAGTTGCCTATGAGGTAATGTGGCTCTCAGGCTGAAAAAGGTTATTCACCCCTGGCATAAAAATTAATTTATTACCTTCTCATATGGTATCTGCAGAAGATCCAACACCACACTGTGCGCTCCCATATTTTTAAGCAAACGCTGCTGTTGATTGCGACATTTTTTATTCTGGATGCAGAGTCTGCTTAATCGAATCAAAATCTGGTGATAAAATATAATATGTACAATAAATAAATATAGAAATACAAGGCAAGATAAAAAATAAAATGCTAAAATAGTGAAAACCAGGCTGTACAGCATACCTCCATAACAATATTGTAGTTGTTACTCTTATTACTGTCAATCTGAGGTTTCTTACTCCCATCCTGGACTGGACTTAAAATATTTGACTCCTATAATTAAAAAGGAGAGAAACATTTACTTCCCAAATGCTAAATATGAGCCAGGAGAGTGCAGTGTCAACAAACATGGAAACTATGCAAAATGGGTGTAGGCAATCTGTCCCTAACAATGGGCAAAGTCCCACTGAGTTCAATAAGGCTTACACCAATAGGGATAGGATTATAGCCTGAAATGCTACTGTGCCCAGCACAGGGATGGTAGGAGAACTGTATGAAAATTTGTACTGGTATGAGAATTAATGTTGACAATCTACACACTATACTACTTATTCAGTTTTCTCAGAATTCATCTGGTGTCCCCCCCCCCTTTTTTTAATTTGTGGTTAACATTATTTTTATTAATTTTAGAATTGATACTCTTGTTTCTAGAGTACCTACAGTAACTAAGCATTAAACATAAATCAGAATAACGACACATGCCCTGCTCTCCAGTTTATATCTATGGGACTAGATACCCCAGTGGAGGGAAAAGGGCAGAGGAAGGAGATCAGATTGAGAATGTCAGACTGCTCAATGAAGAGGTGAATTTTTAACATGCATTTAAACCCAGCTTCTCCCTCTTGCTAGGAGACAGGAGGTGCTGCTGCTCAGCAGCCTTTCATCTCTATCATGTCTCTCACCTGTTATTTCTCCCTGCAATCCCACACAGTTGTGGTACCCAAGTTTTAGTACCAAGTATTTCTCCAGCTAATAGGTGCTGAGTGTTAAAAGTATTAAACGGTACACCTAAGATACAAGTGGGAGATATCAGCATGCTAGAAGGTACCCCAAGGTTTGTAGAACTACCAAAAAAAGAAACCCTAAGAAAATATAACCAAGGGGACAAAACTCTCCAAAAGATTCCTATGAGAACCGAGCATGTTCCATACCCATGAAATGGTCAAGGTCAGCTGGAGTGGAAATATGGAAGAACAAGACAGGGAATACATATGCAACCCAAAAAGGATTGCAGAGATGCAGTTATAATGAGATAAAATCACACTACTGACAGAGCTATGACATTCATCTATATCTCTTTCCTCCTTATGTCACACAAAAGACACTCTCTATCATGTCCTTTCTGAAACTATTTACATTCTGCTGTGAATATCCACATTCTTTGCAACTGGAAAGATGCAAAAGCAGCTGTTTGCTCTCTTTGTAAAAGAGACAGACTGCAGAAAACTTGCCACTCTAGTCCTATAGCATTCTCTTGCAAACGGATTCAGTTGCTCTTTCCCCCACACTGCCGTGGACCTATTCAAGGTGACTGCTTCAGCCCAGCTCTGATAGCAGGAGCATGTGCCATCTCAGTTGCACTGCTCTGTTTAGCAAAGGTCAGCACTCTAGAGATTACTCACCTCTTCCCTTCTAGTCAAAGAGATGTGTTTATGGCTGTGCCTGGCCTGCAAAGCTTAGGGCAGGACTAGATGCTAGGCTTGTTGCCAAAATTATCAGCCCTGTAGTATGGTCTCCTCTTCAGAACATTTAGGTAGAACTTGCCTGTGTCATGAGATCATCACCACATATGTTTCCCTAGCCCTTTCCACATCACTGACTGCTGCTGGAGAAGTGGGAACTATAGTTTGTTAAGGGTGATGGGAATTGTAGCTCTCCTAACAACTCTCAGCAGGATTCTTTGGGGGAAGCATGACAGTTAAAGTGGTGTAAGAGTGCTTTAAATGTATGGAGTGGGTATGACCAGTGACTCATCAAAGAGACAATGAAACAATTTTGAGAATTCCTAAAAGAGGTACCTCTACTTTTTCACCCTGCTCAGTATTCAAAAAGTGTACTATATTATCACTCCACTCATGTGGTAACCTCTAGACTCAATTATTACAATGTGATCTGTGTGGGGTCACCCTTGTGTTGTAAGCCCTGATGGAGGGGGGTGGACTGACGAGAACAAAGCAGAGGAGGAGAACTTAGAGTGGGATGTTTGAGCCAGTGAAGGGCCAAAGCGCCCCAGCTCTGGACTCTGACAGTTCAACCCCAGCAGCTCCAGGTACCCCTGTGGACAGTCAACCTGACCAGCCGGTTGTTTCCCAGCCTGATGCTTCCCCTCTCCCTGCACCCGCATCACCAGCAGGCAGCTCTCCTCCCTCAGAGGGAGAAGATGGGACAGTGACTGAGGTTCCAACCTTTGACTCGTGCCAGAAGGCAAATGCGATAGGAGATTCAACAGACACAGTTGAAGCAGAGTCTTCACCTGCACACGCCCTCCCAACAGTGATAGTTGGTAAACGCAAGCAGAGTGCCTGCCCAGCCTTACTTAAGCCAAGTGGGGGGGGGGGAGTAGTTGCTGAGTCAATGTCTTAGTGCTGCAAAGCTGTGCCTAGTTAGTCCTCGAGAGATGCTGAGTTCTGAGTAAGCCGTAGGTAGATTCATGACGCACACTGAATTGAAACTGTCTCTTACTGCAATAAAAGAAAAAATCACATCTGTGTCTGAGTCTGAGTTCTTCGAGTTCAGGCAGGACACCTTGGGCCTGGTCCAGAGGCTCCCACTGGTGCAAAATGCTCCAGCTAGACAGTTGATGGCGACAGACTATCTGTAGCTCCAGTGCTGAAAAGCTTGTGCTGGCTACCCATACACTACAGGGCTAGGTTCAATGTTCTTGTATTAATTTACAAGGCCCTTAACAACTTCGGTCCAGAATACCTCAAGGACCACCTGATCCTTTTTTATATTCCTGCCCAATCACTGAGGTCTTCAAGCGAGTCACGGCTAGTGGTCCCCCACAGCTTGGATGCACAGTTTGTCTTCACCAGGAGCTGTGCATTCTGTATTGTGGGCCCAATTTTGTGGAACTCCCTTTCAGTTGAGGTCAGACAGGCCCACTCCCTGTTGAACTTGCAGCACCTGCCAGACTTTTTTTATTCCAACAGGCATTTTAATTGAAGGCTGATTTTATAGTTTTAACCAATATTTATTTCCTCTGTGTTATATTCCTTGTACACCACTTAGAGATGACTGTAGTTAAGTGGTATGTAAACTGTCTAAATAAATAAATAAAATGTACCATTTTAATTGTTGTTTAATCATGTAGAAGTTATCCTGTCCTGGGGGTTACTAACTTTTTGCCCTCCAGAAATTGCTGGACTATAGCTTCCATTTCCTCGACTATTGGCCATGCCGGTAAGGCTAATGGGAGGTATAGTCCAGCAACATCTGGAATGCCACAGGTGAATCACCCCTGCCAAAAGCCACCAATACAATCTGGTCAGGTGAACAGAAGGTCCTCCTGCACTTTTGGATACTAACATCTTGTGCTACCTGGGATTGATGCTCAGTAACACATGTACAGGGGCTTCTATTCTCATGAAGGCCAGGCAAAGCAACAAGAGTAATAGGGAGAGACTTTAATCATCACTGTCCACCCAGCAATGCCAGGAGCATCCCCCACTGAGAGTTCTAAGAGTCAGAAACCATCAATGCCATCTTCCCAGTAAGGCCTAGAAAACTAAAAGATCAAACAAAATGCTAGAGAAAACTGTAGAAAATGTTTTAGCAACATTTTAACTTTGCCCAGTTTTACTATGCAAGCCAATTCTAGAATGTTTTGTTGAAAGATGGTGTATAAATATTCTAAATAAATAAAATAAATATGCCTACGATTGCTGTTAAAAATGAAACAACACGCAGGGATCAAGACCAAAAACACCCACCTCAATGGGCTCATCGCTTCCTTTCACCTGGCTTTCACCCAGCTCTCCACTCTCATAACTGCTGTTCTTTTCAACCCAAAGTTCAGATTTTTCTACAGTAAGCCTTAACTGGTCAAGGTCAGCCTTAATTTGCTTGTAGTTGTCCACATCTTGAGTAGACACCAGCAACTGAACCTATAAATTCCAGAAATTCACAAAAGTTTGACTACATAAGAACAGGCGTCTTCTTATAGGTAAAAGCAAGAAAAATCATGGGGCTGGATCACACGCATATGCACATCACTTAATTTTGCATCCGTTGATTACACATGATAACTTGCAGCTGAATATTTGAACGGATTCCACTGAATCAGTTTTTAGAACTTTGGGGAAAGATGTGAAAGTTCCATGTCGTCTACGATGTTTGATGTACGATGGCTCACACTCACACATGCAAAATCATCACTTGACACTATAGTTGTCCAATGATCAACATGTATGAGTGAAAAAGTTGAAAAATAAAGGTACTGAACGTGGACTTTACCAAAGTGAAGCAGCGCAGTAACATATCATTTTAATTGATATTTTACAAAGAAGAAAATGTGGCATCCAAAGAAATAATGTACTCCACATTTGAACAGTTAAGAAAAATGACACATTTTGAACTTGAAACAGAATTGGAAAGTTAATAGGAAACAATTGGAAAGAGACGTTTTAGGCATCTGGTAAGAAATGAACAAAATGCAAGTCATTTGAAATGGAAAACAATGCATGGAGGGGGGAATAATTCAATGTGCTCAGAAAGATTTGGATGTGCCTCTGCAACATTAATCTTATTTTTTTTTAAAAAATGCCCCCCTCTATATTTTTAATATGAGGGAAATTGCCATTTTCTCTTTTTTCAACTAATTTTGCAGAAATACATCAAAATCTCTTTTCAAGCATTGGGAATTATTTCCCTCACAATATATTAATAACTATCTTCATAAAAAGACTTACAATTTATTCATTTTCTGACAAGATATTTAAAACATCTTTCTTCAAATGATCTTCATTATAATTTCTAATTTATCATCATCTGTGAAACTGGTTGCAAGGCTGCCTCCTTGCATAATTATTAATAAAGATGTTAAGTGAAACTGAGGTTGACAGTTATCCCTACACTATAAACACTATAAATGCTATAAAATGATAATTTTACACAAGCAAATACTCATTTTCTGCAAAGGACTGCTACTATTTAAGGAACAGGTCATCAGTAAACAAACAAACATGTCATCTACTATACCAGGGTAGCTGGTGCCTGTTTCTCCCTAACAATACAGATCAAAAGTTGTTACATTTCTTTCCTATTCCATTTTGCAGTACCAGTTCTATTTTTGATACTAAGGGGAGGAGAAAGAACCAGGGCAGTGAAGCCCTAACTTCTGACCACTGGAAGCTCATTCATCAAATTGCCTGAAATTTCATCTGGCTTTGCCTACATACTTTCAAGAATATTTTTTTGCACATATAAAGAATTATGCTTTAAAAGAAAAACAAAACAACCTGAGTGTTTTAGGAAGTTGAACATTGCAGGTCAATAATTATTTTTCTGCACTCCCATAGAATTGTAGCACACCAAGCCTTGGATAACTCTTACTCACGTATAATCATTTCCCACCTTATCCTGGAGCAAGTTCACTTTATTTCCCAGTTAGATCCTTTTTCCACCACAAAAACATACCAGCCACTCAGCTGTCATTTAACCAAGAGCTACAACTGTTTATGCACCTCGTCAGCATACCCCCATTTTAACAGGTGGCACAAGGTTATTATGCAACACTAAACAAAACCTTCCCTGCAGTTTGTTACTTGTACAAATTCAGAAGAGGGGGAAACCTTATACAGTACATTGTGTACATGTGGTACTCTTCAGTTGAAACACTGCAGTAAGTGGTCCAGGGGAGGGGTGTGTAGCAACTGACCAGTCCTCAAGAGCTGTTTCCACTGACACAGGCAAAGGCAATGAATAAACATTCTGGCTAAATTTGTATCTTTCGGAGGAGGGCTTACCCATATACATGACTGGCCACTGAAAGATATGTCAAAGAATAGTTTTAATTTCCAGGCACACACTTGTGGCTCTACCTGTTTAAATGCTTGCAAGACTTCTGCTCGTTGGCTGAAGTGTTTAAACAACAACTGCAGGGCCCCAGAAAGCAAAGGAGGGTAGTCGTGCATAATAAGGTGAATGAGGACTCGCAAAAAAGTCCTGCCTCCTTCATCATCCAGCTGCACTGCATTTTTTTCTTTTCTGCACAAACAAAACAAAACCCCAAACACTTAAAGATTCTAGTGATAATATAGCATTGAACATTAGACCTGCTCAGTCATTACCTTCCTGGCAGAAATGATAGAATCCCAGGGCCTTGATTGCTCCTTCCTCTCAATACAGGGACAAAATAATTGGTTGATTTACCTGAAGAATTTCTGTGGGATGGTGAGTGGGAGGCAAGGCCCCTAAGGATGGTTCAGCTGAGCCACGCTGGCAGCAAAGCAAACAATCATTCAACACTGGAAAACCCAGGCCAGACCAATCACAGATAACTGGATATAAGACTCCTGCAACTAGCAGCCCATTCTGCTTTATAAACTATTTATTTATTACATTTATACCCCGCCTTTCTTTTCATGATAGAAATCCAAGGCAGCTTACTATAAAAAGTCAAGCTGCCAAAAGATTTGGAGCACCATTTTGGAACTCCTCACCTAGTAATACAACTAGAAGAATTGGGAGGAACAATGCATAGATGGAAACGTCACCAATTTAACAGTTGTTAATCTGGGATCCCAGCAGAGCATTGACACTCACCGATCCTGACTCTTACCTGAGCATGTGAACCTGAACACTGTATACCATGCCAAACACATGAATATCAAAAATGAAAGTGCTATAACTATATAATAATAATGGTAATAGTAATCAAGAAGAAGAAGGCAGGAAGGGCAGAGGGAGGCAGGGGAGTTGGGAGAGGTGGGGAGAGGGAATATGGGACTGTATTGTTTTATTGTACTAATGTGAAAACCCTAATAAACTATAGATTAAAAAAAACCCTAGGGTTAAAATAATGGTAAGAAAATACTTAAGGCATATCTGTCTAATGGGGAGGTGCCAGGAACCTCAAGCCAAGGAATCTGGCAACATTGCACAGGCACTGTACTAACTTGGGGAGCCTACAGGACACGGACAGGGAACCTGTGGCCCCCCAGATGCTGTTGAATTCCAACTCCCACCAGCCCCAGCCAGAGCGGACAATGACCAGGGATGGTGAGAGCTGGAGTCCAGCACCATCTGGGACAGCCACTGCTACAGAGGCTTAGCTGGGCATATATATAACTGCTGCCTCTGGCTTGGTTCCTCAGTCCAAAAAATTTAACAAAGTAGCTACTCTAGAGACCCTGGTGCCCTGTGTTTCTTCCCCTAGACTGCTTGGAGCCTCACCATCTTGTACTATGCTCCTTAGCCCCACTGATTCTTGTTTGCTGCCCAGAATCTTATACCCTGATAGCAGAGGCTGGTGTGATTAGGCGATTGACAGCGACCTGATCTGTACTGGAACCTAGCAGCACCACTTAGCGCAGGGGTGGGCAACCTTCGGCCTAATTTTATGCAGCCCTCAGATTCATTTCAAAAGCCCTCTGCAAGTGATCAGTTCAGGGACTTGGGCGAGAGTAGTGTGTCCCTCCCCCAGCAGCCTGCAGGAGGAGGAGGAAAAGGAAGAGAAGGGAGAGAGGAAGGAGGTGGCAGAAAGAGAAGGGATGGATCAACTCTACATTGCAACTTGGTTCCAAGAACACCAGAAACAAATATCCCATTCAGCCACTTTTACTCTTTGCCCTCTCAGCTGCAAAATGGCTCAGATCCAAAGAACTGTGCAATTGGATCCATGAGCCTGGTGTACAGCCTCCCAGGCCACATAGCAAACCATTTTTGAAATGAAGGGGAATTCCCAAAGCAGGATCAGGAAGGCTCCAGTTATTCATGAGCCCGATATGGTGCTGAACTACTTTGGCCCTGGGGAGGAGGAGGAAGCGGGAGGGATAAGAACACAAAGAATGGGAGTAGGTTCATACACCACTCACAACAGAGAGAGAAAACACTTCTACAAAGAGCGCCTTCAACTGTCTGCACATCTGGTTCAGGTTCATCTGTACAGTGAAGCTATTAGTATTTCTTTACCATGAGAGTAGGAATGAAACTTATATTAAGACATGAGGCAGATAATGAGCTGGTTCACACATAAACCACAGTTTAGCACAAATGTGTGAGTGTGAGAGTTCCTGGAGAGATCGAGGCTGTTGTGCTCCTCCCCCAGTCTTCATGTAGCTGCCTGGCCATGAACTAAACTGTGGCTTGACTTAGCATGTTGTCAGAACCTGGGCTCATGGTTTATCTGCTCCAGGCAAACCATGAGCTGTAACCAAGGTTTGTTCTTGGATTTACAGCTCATGGTTTGTCTGCAACAAGACAAATCATGAGCCCAGGTTCAGACCAGCCCTGTAGCCAGCCTTCTTTGTTGGGGGAGGAGAGCCACATTTCTAGGAGGGGCAGCCACATTTTTAGTGCCAGCCAATCCCCACACACACATGTACACACTGGTGGAGAGGACATGAGGGCTGGGCCAGGGGAAGGGAAAGACAGACACCTTCCCCCTCACTTATGTAAGTCTTACATAATCTCACATAATCAAAGTTTAACTTGGATGGCTCAAAAGAGGGTTAGACAAATTCATGGAAGACAAAGCTATCAATGCTACTATCCATGATGGCTGTGCTCTGCCACCATAGTCAGAGGCAGTATTCTTCGAAAACCAGTTGCACTTCAGTCCTGCATGCGGGCTTCCCATGGGCATCTGTTTGGCCACTGTGAGAACAGGATGCTGGACTAGATGGGCTGTTGGCCTGATCCAGCAGGCTCTTATGCTTTTAATCAGTTGAAATGTCTCGCCCTTTTTGAGAGATCCCAGGAATGCCAGAGTCAAAGCTTGACTTTGCCTATAGCTACAGTCCTCTTTCAGCTGTGGTCTGTCGCTGTGTTCTGATTCTTCATGAACTGAACTACTTTGGTAATGACAGTGAGCTTCTAAATGTGGCTTTGATGCTGCATTAGGTATCTCAGTTTTAGATTCCAACTGAAAAACAAACTTGTCCATACAAGTTTAGGGAAGGGCAGAGAAAAATAAGTACTTTAGGGTGCGTTTGTTAAATCTTCCTTGAAAGTCCCTCCTTCTAGTCTTGTTCCTGATCTTTGGATTTTCCTTCCTGTTGGGCAATCAAGGGAATGCTTTTTAACTGGCTGCTTCATAAAGGACTAATTAAGCAATTGGAACATGATGTGGAAAGAAATGGATTTTATTTTTTTTACTGGTTGCTGGGTTGATTTTTCTGTCTACAAACCCTGAAAAGGCCTCATGCTGAGCTGCACATATATGGAAAATCAGAAAACCAGAAATTAGGCCTGAGTTACAGCCTAGGTCGGTCAGCTAGCCAGCTAGCTAACTGTAGTGTACACAGCAATATTTCTACTCCTGTAGGGCTGTTTTCATCAAGTAATCAAGAAAAATAAGAAACAGCCATTATGATTGTGAGTATAGTGAGTGCTTTAAAAGAGAAAAGGATAGCATTTTTTTCAGATCACTTTAAGTTTTCTCTTTATTTCACTCTTTAGCAATTCTACTCTTCATTATAATGACTGTAGAATAAACAAACTCTTACTTCTTACTGCAGGTAAACAGGCATACTTCTTTATTGCTGGCTAGATAGAGAACACAACTGAAAATGAAAAGTACAGCAAAAGAAAGTCTAGCTCTAGCCCATAATACAAAGTTCTAATATTTAACTCTTCAAGGGTTATGTTATTATAAAGGCTGTTTTTTTCAGGATTACTTCACCGATTATAGGGTGACTGTGATCATGAAAAATTCACTCACAGTTAGGGGCAATCTTGAGTGAGCAGCCTTTAGGGGTCTTCCAGATGAGACCTTTGTTGTGTACTTGCCCTGCCTTATTCACTGAATTTTTCAGAGGGTCCTATTCTTAAATGACTCCTGTTCTTAAAACAACCTATCATTCTTCAAATGGAGGTTGTCAGTGTCTGTCATGTCACAAATGGAACAAGACAATTTCCCCCAAAAAAACTGGGAGGAGGTGCCCCCGTTTGCCCCTCCCTGGCTACAGGCCTGGTTCAGACTAAGCCAAATAGCTCACTGCAGTGGAGCAGCAGGAAGATCAGGGGAGGAGCGTAGCAGCAGCCACAGTCTCCTTGCCTGGAATGTGTGTGGCTTAGCATTATGCATGAACCAGTTCAGTATAACAACAGATACCATATCTGTGTGCATGTTTAAAACAAACAATAAAGCCAGTTATAAAAAGAGAGGTACTAGTGCTACTTGAAAAACCATCTGAAAACCAGCATAAACACAGGACCATAAAATCAGTTTAAAACCACCACAAAACCGGCAAGGAGAAATAACTTGACATAAAACTTTACAGCATAAACAGAAAAAAACCACTGAGTTCTGTGTCTGAAAAACTACGGCTTGATCACTAGATAGCTCCAATAGCCAGATTACTCTGTTTTTATTTATCTCATTATTTATAGGCTGCTTTTCAGAATATTCCCTTCCAAGGCAACTCAAAATACATTAAAACACAAAATATTACAACCATAAAACCATAATGTAAAACACAACATATCTAAAATATCATACCAAATTATGTAAGTATCCAAACCAGATTCCTTTATCAGAGGTGTTGTGTTTCTGGCATATTAAAGCTCACACGGCATTGTGCAATGGGTTCATCTTGACAGCTTTTTATTTATTTAGTCAACTTATAGACATATATCATAAGTATATATCATAAAATATCTGAAAAAGGTATAATATAAATAACCAGCAAATAGAATCATTTTTAAAAATCAAATACTCAGACTATATCTACTAGAGGCTGCTGTGCTCAAGGCTGTATTAATCATAAAAAGGTTTATAAAGCATTCTGCAAATTAAAAGTTCTACCACTGAAATAGCAGTACATCAGCATGCAGGAGAAAGTACCAAGACTAAACAGGAAGTGTCCATTAGCATTATAAAACAGGAGGATGAAAAACATTTGAGTGTAAATGGAAGGAATGGAACCATTTCAGAGCTTACCTGCCTGCAAACATAGTTTCTGCTTGAGCAGCAATTTCATCTATGTCAGGAACAACTGCTACAAAAGGACATAAAGCAGATTGTGGCAGAGTCAGCACCACAAAAATGACCATACTCCCTTCCTTATTTTCTGCTAGAAACAAATGATCAGCAGCAACTAGTATTACACAGAAAAAGAGGTCAAAGAAACTATTAACACACTGTCCAAGGGTGACAACTTCCTTGCTAGCCCTTGTTGACCATTGAACCGCACTGTCACTGAGTCTGTTTTCCATCAAGTCTGAAAAACTGTAGCTAGGGGGAGTTATGTCTTTGCCCAGTCTGGGAACGGACAGCCAAGGCCGTTGCTATGGTAACCATCGCGATAGACTGGGAAAAGTTCTAGCAGCTATCTGTGTTGAGCTGAGTCTTCTGTGTAATGTCTTTGAACTGAGAACTTCTCTCCTAGAGGGGGGGATCTTAAAGCCTTAAGCCATAATGTCTTAATAAAAGACTCTTAACCTGATCTAATGCATCTGAGAAGTTTCTTGAGCAACTTAACTCCAACGTAACGTATGCTGTTTCACGCAACAACGCACACCCGTCAACAGCCCTCACTGATGCTTGGCCATGGTACACACAAATAATAACCAATCAATAATAATAGGGTAGGACAGGATAACAGAACAGGACAGGATAGCTACAATCTATTCTCTGATTGCCTGTTCAGTCAACAGTCAGCCCCATCCTGCAATCTGCACATGCGGTGACAATAGTGAGGATGTATCGGGGACTTTCTCCCCCACCCCTCATCATGCATGGAACTACTGAACTGGGAACTACAGTGTTTATTCAAGCACAGGGTCTCACTGATCCTGAGATCTGACTTTGCATTACAGTGCCAGAGAGACTTCATGCTCTAATAAATGTATTAGCGACTACATTCTCTGTACTATTGGAGAGGGTGGGTCAAAGAGCAGGCATGCAAATCCCAAGATCCTCTCACAGTTTTGCTACACATACAAGTGGGTGAGTATGTGCAAGTGAGGCAGCAGTCTGGAGAGTGGATACAAGAGAAGGCCTTTTCAGCAGTAGCTCCCCACCCCTATCTATGGAATACCCACCCCAGGGAGGCCTGCCTGGAGCTGACATTGACATCATTTTTATGTCAGGCAAAGATATTTCTCTTCTGCCAGACATTTGAATGTTAATTTGCTACAGCAGTTGAAGGTATTTCAGGGCTATTTGTTTGGGGGTTAGGTCTGTGTGTGCATGGGAGGGGGGTGTTTTAAAATTTGAACACCTTCTCCTCTATATTGTATTGATTTTTAGCTCTGTACTTTGCATTGGATTTTTAATTTTTGTACATTTTGCAGGACATAGTGGGCAGCTACCCATACATTGAATAATAATGTCTGAATAGACTAAGAATTTCCCTGACAATGTTAATTTTCTCATATTTGAGTTTCTGAA
This sequence comes from Rhineura floridana, assembly GCF_030035675.1. NCBI lineage: Eukaryota > Metazoa > Chordata > Lepidosauria > Squamata > Rhineuridae > Rhineura > Rhineura floridana. The sequence goes on along the minus strand of NC_084487.1, from coordinate 117,230,075 downwards.
CCATTTGTTTAAACTAGCAGGTGAGTGCACCCTCATTTTGTATTTCAACACTTATTAAAAGGAAACATCACTGTTTTGAATTATCCTGCTTTAGCAACAGTACCTGAAGTGAGAGTTGGTGAGTCAGGGGAAGACGCTGCCGAACTATCAACATTTTCAGTGCTCTCTCCAAATTCCTTCTTGTAAATAGACAACATGTAGGATATTCTGTAGTCAAGTCGAACACTAAGAATAAACTACAAAGCAAGAGATTGACATACCACATTTCTGAACTTTTCTGAAGCATTTGAAGACAATTTGTTTATTAGATAAACAAATATTATTGTTGCATTAAAAGGTATGTAATAAAAGGCATTGCTTCAAAAACAAATCTTTTTGAATTTTTTAAAAAATGTTAACTACTATTAGCAAAATTCTAATAGAAACTGTGTTAACATACAGTCTTCTACTGGACACAGAAGTCATAACCAGGGATGGGAGAGAAAATTGATTTTGTTTGCATTTTAATGAAAACTCCCTAATTTGCACTTCTCGAACCAGTATGTGAACCAGAACACAACTATTCTTCAAAATTCACACTTTTCCAAATTTTACAATACAGTTCTCCAGCCAATGTATACAAAAATGTGTATATTAGAGAAACTGGGGCATAAAAATGCATAATAAGTGAAAATAAAATACAAAAATACATTATATTAGAGACATTTGTATTAATATTTTCATAAGGTGTTTTTTTTTTAAATGCAAGTAGATGTTGAAATGTGGCGACTTGAATTTAAGACTGGAAAAAATGAGAAATTGAAATTGACAGGTTTGTCCATTTCCAATTCTAACTCCTGTGCAAAATTACTAGCTGGTGAAGTGACCTTGTGCTGGAACCAAACCCCCCCCCCCATTCCTTAATGTTAAAATACATAACAGACATTATTTGTGCTTTGCTTGATTTTATATTTTAAAGGGAAGATCTTTACCTGTAAAATCTCAATGATTTTTAATTTGGTGTCCATCACAGTGACATCTTCACTCTCTACAATGTTGGCTTGTTTGCCTGGGTGAACACTTGGGGGTACATCAGGTACAGAGAGAGGAAAGATAGAACCTCTGCTGAGAACCATTTGAGTCATCATCTCTCCCACACCATGAATAGTTCTCATAACATTGTTTCCTACATTTATGAAATAAAAATAGAAACTTGTCACTTTGGGAGGTAATAGCCTCTTTAGGAGACATATGACTGGTAAAGCAAGAGAGTAAACTTAAATATATAGCATTAATAAAAAGGTGCAATAGTCCAAAGCCCATCTATGTGATCAAATTTTCTTGCCTCATCTACCAGCTGAGTTAACTCAATATCTCTTTAGCTCTCTAACCAAAATGTTCCAGCCCATAATTCTTCCAGAATAGGATGTGTTTACAAATCAATTCAAGAGATAAGGGGCAAAATTTTGCTGTTGCTGCTAAACTTGGCACAAGAATTGACCCTTAATCTGAGGGAAGAGGACCTCAAAAGCAGTTTCTACACTCAATTTCTACACTTTGAAGGATTTTAGTAAGGATGATAAACTAATTACAATCCTGTATGTTAATACAATATTAAGTCCCAATGAATTCAATGGAGCTTACTTCTAGGAAATGGTAGAGGATTTCAGCCTAAATGATACTCTCCTGATGAGTACAAACTTTGAGCCAATTTTTTTTAGATGGGTTTAAGTTGCTGTTCAGAGACAGGGAATTCAACACATCTCCAGGCTGAACATCTACATTATAGGAAGTATCAACATCCACCATAGTTAACAAAGTCTTTGGTGTCAAGTGGAAAGCCCTCCTCATACCACACCTAGTGATGTTGTGTAGTAATGTAAGTAAATATACAAGGCAGAAATTAATGTTTCTCACATAAAACTTACAGAAAGTCCTAAAAGAAGCACTATACACACAGTTAGATTTGAGTGTTTCTGACCTGCCAGCTCACCCATCTGACCTGCCAGCTCACCCACAGTAATTAAAATCGTATTGCCATGGCAACTGGAAAGACAACAAAACCAATGTGCCCCTTGAAGTCAAATTTGTGACCCTCACATCAAAATAGAGAAAATAAACATGAAACAACAAAGCTGTTCTATAGAAAAGAAAATGCATGGCACTAAAGTAAAAGGTAGTTGGGCTAAAGAACACTTAAACACTTCTTGAAGCCACTGTGCATCCTCCACTTTCACATTGCAAGGTGTGATGTCAATTACCGTCATGCCTTTCTTGATCAAGTGTGGTACAAACAGCAGCAGTATTTTTCCTTTTTCTCTCCTTTACCACTCTACTATTAATAAATTATTTATTATTTTTTATGGAATTTATATCCCGCCCTTCCTCCCAAGGAAGCCCAGGGGGACATTTGGCATATCACATTTGGCACAGGAAAACAAGTACACTGACTTCATTCTAAGTGGAGAAGAGCATAGTATGCCAGCAAGCAGGAAAACAATGAGCCAATCCTTTGGGCAAATAATGTATTACACCACAGCTGCAAAACATGCGTTTCCCCTGCTAGCCCCAAATAACAAATTTTGGAGTTGTAATGTCACCCGATATCTTGTTCCAAAATTATTAAAAACTTTCTGAATGTCAACATTACGTTCTGATCCTAACTAAAATAGACTGTATTTTGCCAGCTAAGAGCAAATCTACACATGGGGGAGGTGGGGACACACAACATTGTACTGTCTTCCATGGGAAGCTATCGTAGCAAGGAGAAAGATTCTAGCCTAGATTTTTTTCTGATAAACTACTTCTGCTTTGTGAAGTGAACGGATGATACTGCTTTATATTAAGTCAGCCCACCAACTCCAGTACTGTTACTATAGATAGTAGTGGCTGTACAAGGCCTCAGGCAAGAGGTCTGTCCCACAGTGCTCTGTGCTACCCAAGATTATTTTAACTGCAGTTGCCAGGGACGTACTCTCAGACTCTCTGCATGGAAAGCATGTGTTGTACCCATGAGTTATGACCCTCCCAAGGAGGGCTGCACCAATGAAGCATGCAGTGCATCAGTGGTAAGCTACGAGTAGCCATGCCCCTTCTATGATGAGCTTCCGCAGGCCTTGAAGACCTGGCTCTTCAGGCAGGCTTTTCGGGTGGGTTAGGTTTTTACTGTTATGGTTTTAAATTTTAACGTTTTAATGTATTGGGTTTTTTTATCTTGTACGTCGCCCAGAGTGGCTGGACAACCAGCCAGATGGGCGACTAATAAATTTAACAAATAAATAATAAATAAATAAACTCCCAATTGTTTCAGTGGGGCTTACTGAAGAAAATTCCCAGTTAATTGTGCCAAATATTTATAGTAAGTCCTGAAATCTTAAAAGGCCAGCGCTGAGATCCCTGTGGACCACTTTGCCAAGCCAAATATTAGTCTTCCACAGAAAGAAATGAAGACACACATGTGCACTCAGAGGTCTGCCACCTCTTTTCTGACAGGACTCTTGTGGCTTCAATAACTGCTTAACACAGAGAAGCTTCACCCGTTGACGTTCTGCCTATCACACAGCTGCTGCTAAAGATATGGGAACTTTACCACAAAAAGGTGGCAACCTCACTAATCCTTCCTGTAAGAATATTGGGGGGGGGGGACTTGAAAAAGAGACAGTGATGTGAATTGTTAGGGGAAACCAAATTAAAGAGGGTTAAAGGTCTTCTATTTAATACTGTAATTTTACATTGCATTGAATTAACGCAGCTGAGAAGATTTTTTAGCAAGGGAACAAAACTACTTAATTAATTTTGCTATTTGTAGTTGAAATGGGTTATGACTCTCCTTACCAAGAGATAGTTTATGTCAGTCAAAAACACCAGTGAGAGCCAAAGTAATAAGCGTATCAATCTTAGATAAGACTTCAACTAATTATAAGAGTGAGGCAAATATATTTCAAATTAACAGAGAGCAGATGTTGAAAAAAGCTACTGGAGTGAAACAGAAAAAGCAGTTATAACTACTACAGGATTTTTCCTTTCCAAAAGAAACACAAAATAATTCACAAAGCAGTAAGAACCACCGGAATGCAGCCAAACTGCTGGGCACAATGAGAGCTATTTAGCATATACGGAACAAATTTGGAATGACCATGGCCCAATCCAGCTATAGCTGGGAACATGAATTCAGCTCTAGCTGAGCAGCAGCTATTGACTCTGGAAGGGGTCAAGCATCCCCCATCCATATGAAAAGGTGAATCCAGACAGATCAATGGAGCTAAGATGAGCAACATGATCTAGGGAATGTGCAACCAGATTCATAAGTAAGGGTACCTGCCGGATCTCTACTAAAAGAGTGTTCCAAAGCATGGGACCAGCAACATTAAATGCCTGACTTCTAGTTGAAGCCAGCTAGGCCTGTATAACATGTAGGACAACAAATAGCACTTCTCCAAATGATCTCAGTGATCAAGTTGAGATGTAAGAGCTCGGGTGGCCCTTAAGGTATCCTGTACCCAGCTTGTTCAGTGCTTTGTATATCAGCACAAGAACCTTGAACCTGGCCCAGTAGCATATAAGTAGCCAATGCAAATGTTTTAGCAGAGGTATCACATGCTGTCAACTATCTGCCTCCATCAGCAGTCTAGCCACTGCATTCTGCACCAGTTGGAGCTTCTGGACCAGGCCCAAAGGCAGCCCCACATAGAGCTCGTTGAAGTAACGCAGTCTCGAGCATACCAATGCATGAGCTACAGTGGCTAAGTGATACCGATCCAGATATGGCTATAGTTGGCATACCAGAGGAAACTGGCAAAAGGCACTCCTAGCCACAGGGGTCATTTGGGCCCCAATCACAAAGCTGTATCAAGGAGTATGTATGTATGTATGTATGTATGTATGTATTTATATCCTGCCCTTCCTCCCAGTAGGAGCCCAGGGTGCCAAACTATGTACTTGCTCCTTTAGAGGGAATGCAACCCCAAACTATGTACCTGCTCTTTAGAGGGAGTGCAACCCCATCCAGAAAAGGTAACTGGCCTACCTTCCAGACACAGGAATACCTATCCACAGAGTCTCCATCTTCCCAGGATTCAAGCTCATCCAGTCCACCACTCCATTAAGGCACTGGTCAAGGACTTGCACAGCCTCTCCTGATCCAGATGTTATGGAGAAACAGAGCTGCATGTCATCAGCTTAATGATGGCACTACGCCTAAATCTCCTAATGACGACTCCCAATGCCTTCATAAAGATGTTAAATAGCACTGGGGACAAAATGGTACTTTGTGGAACCACATAGCACAGATGCCCAGGGGTTAAAGAGCACTCCCCCAATGTTACTCTATGGAATCAACTACACAGGTAGGAACAGAACTGTAGTACAGTGCCTCTCATAACCACCCTACTCAGTCAGTCCAGGAGGATACCATGGTCAGTGGTATCAAAAGCTGCTGAAAAATCAAGTAAGAGTTGCAGGGTCACACTCCCCTTGTCCCTCTCCCAATAAAGGTCATCCAATAGGGTGATTAAGGCCAGTTTAGTCTCAAAACCAGGCCTTAACCCAGATTGGATCCAGATAATCAGTGTCATCCAGGAACACTTGAAGTTGCTAATCCACCACTATCTCCACCACTCTCCCCTCCCCCTGCTGCAATGCATGTGAGGAACATATGCAGATGTTGCACATTGCTGCAATCCAGGGAGATTCAAGGGGAGATTCACCAAGAATGCTAATAAACAACAAGCAAATATTAGGAAACTCCCACACAAGAAACATTAATGTGTAGGCCAGGAAGGATACATTTAGACATGCAACCCAATCCTATGCATGCTTGCTTGCAAGTCAATCTCGCTAAGCTTTTTCCACATGTAATACTGGACACAGGTACAAGATGTCTTTACACATTATTTTATTCATTTATTTATTAAATTTATATCCCACCCTTCCTCCCAGAAGGTTCCCAGGGCAGTATGTACAAGTGTTTGAGTAGAAGAGTATATACTTGTACAACTCTGCTACTGTATACACAGAATATACACTCATTGAAAGTGTGAACACCCCTACTGTAGTTCAGTACTCTCAGGTAAATATGCATAGCATTACAGCCACAGAAGGCCAAGGTTCAAAGTCCAGCTCAGCACACTTTCTCATACCATGTCTATTCAGTGCTTAACATACAGCTGGAGAAAACTAAATGTTAATTCCCTGTAATCATAGCTCTTTTCACCAATATACAGGACAATTGGAAGGGTGAGATCAACTATAAGTATTAAATGAGAAAGAGCAGTTGACATATTTGAGAAGACAATTGTCTGCCTTCTTTCATTATACCTTATTTTAGTGTTCTCATCTTCTATTTAATATCAGTTTCTGTCATAAAACTAGCACACAAGCTAATCTAATCTGGCACAATTCATAATGCTTGCATTTTGAAGTAGGAGACACTTGTCATGCACACGGGCCACCCATCTGGCCTGCTGTGCAGTCTCAGGACCCAACTCTCCCCCCCCCCCGGACAATTTATCCTGGCAAAGTATCTCCCCTTGTCAGGACTAAGTGAGCCATAACAACCCTGCAAGGTAGGTAGGCTGCCACCACCCCTTGAAATGGTTAACCACTCTGAGTCAGGGGAAACCCAGAGCCCAGAAATAAACCTGCCTAGGATTCCAAAAGACAAGAGCCAAAAGAGCACTCCTTGCTTTGGAGACTTGCTTTGGAGACTTAGGCAACAGCCAAATACACGGTAGTCTATGATCAGTGGCCAAGGTGCTAGATTCAGAGCCAATTTCCCCCTGCAATGAACACACACAGGTAAATAGAAGTAGCTTTATTGAATAAAATATAAGTGCACAATTAATAGAAACAAAATGGTTCCTTAAAACCCACACCCAAAAAGGGGCCAGGTAAAATACAGACAAATAGTTCTATCACAAAACAAAATAACACAACTAGCTAACCTGTTCTATGCACACTTGAGGTAGCTTGTTGTAAGTTCCAGCATCTCCCCAGAGATGCCAAGCTGGATAATAGATGGGATTGGAACCCACATGGACATCCACTTATAGGCAAGATGGATTCCAGGGGAACAAAGGCTAAAGATCCTATTCTTATACTTACCGGAAAAAAACCTTAGTAACAAACCAGACTAGTTAGCCAATCAGGGGGCTTTCTCATCAGGTAATACTTCTCCGTGTCTTTGCACCAAACTGGCATCCCCTCCCCTCTATTCCCAAGCTAGATTGACCTTGGTACCAGGCTCTCAAGAGATAAGCAGGTGTCTTCACACAGGCCTATTAATTAACTGCAGCTGAGGAATGAAACTGCAAAATCTTTGCTCTCACACAGAGGCCTCATCTCTGGACAAGATGAAATCCCACAAGTCTTTGCACAAGAGCCATGTTACCTTCAAGTTTGCTGATAAGTTCTTGACAACACTCATAGGCATTGTCAGGGTACTTTCTTGCGATCAACATAAACGCCAGGTTTTGTCAACTCAAATGTAGAGATGTTGGTGAAGTTCACTGGACTCAAGCCCAGAGACAAGCTTTGGGAGCTTGGTGATGCTTACCTCAAAGAAGAGGCAAGCGTTTAGAAACCACCAACAATTTTACAATTGTCAAGTTTCACTTCTTCTTGATTTCTCCTTACAATCCTATCACTCTTCTGCCACTCCTTATCCAGCTGCTGTATTTTTAATTTTACTACCTTATTAAGCGCACCCAAAAACATCTGTGAATATTTAACACAAGTGGGACCTGAAACAAAATACTGCAGTGTGGAGGAGTGTTCCTTTTCAATATTCCAACTAGCCACATTCTCTTATCTTCCATTCCATCTCCTATCCCCAGCCCGCTTTGCCATTCCTCTGCTTATTGGGCCATTTTTGGCTTGGGCTTTATTTGTTTATCTCCTAAAGATTTTTTGTATTTCTCCAAACCTTTGGATTCCCCTGAGCATGCTGATACCTCCCCTCTTGTTTCTCAGTGGTGTCACTTTGGCTACAATCCTGTTCATGCTCACCAGCTAATTCTCTATTAGAAGCTGTGACAGGTAAATAACAATAGCGGATGCTGTGGTGGGGAGCTGGTGCTCACCTGGCCTCTGATTGGTCATGACAATGCTCCTTATTGGGAGGTAGAGGGGTGATTGGCAGCGAAGTTGGTGCAGTACAAACACAATGGCGGGAGTGCTTGATTGGCTGAGCTGGTGCATTTGTGCTTCACTGCCACCTGGTCCCTCCACTCCACCTCCAAGTAAGCAGCAGCAATGTGACCAGCCAAACAGCAGCCAAGTACTACCACCACCATCCACTCCTGGAAAATAATTGTACAAGTATCTAGCTTTTGACAGCACTTCTGTTCTTGTTCAGTTAAAGTAAAATAACCAGCCAGCCATAAATATATCTGCCTTCTAGCTTAGCACTCATTTGCTAAGAAATTTTATCCATAATTAATATTTTCTTCAATAACGTCCCAGCAGTATAATTAAAGGCTTTTCATCTAAGGTGCTTCTTGCTAAATTTTTAATTAATACATGTGTTCTTTTCATGACTCAAAGGATCTAAACTTTAAGACTAAAATATTCCCAAACAAGAAGACATATGTAGGATTTTTTTTCTTTTTTAGTATATTTATTTTGTCAGTTTATAAGCTGCCCTTTCATAACAGGACTCACAGAGTAGCATACAATTTTGTTTATGAGAAACATATCTCAAGGTAAAGATAAAGCTATTGGGGGGGGGAAGAGCTGGATCTTGGCGTATGCAGAGTTTCTTCTGTAGTCTGTAACTGCCTTTTGCCATGCTTAAGCTTCATATGTTACACACTGTTCTCATCTTCCAATTAAATGAGGGGCTCTATAAGACTCTGTCACAGAGGATGCCATAACCTAGTTAATATTTTTGCACACATAGCTAGAATCTGGCCTTTAGTTAAAAAAGGTGATTTGAAAAAGTCCTTTGGTGTGATATGTTTTAATAATGCTGCAGCAAAGGCTCATTGAATTCACATCATGGGCTTATGCCTTGTGGTGTCAAGAAGAGAATCACCTGAGTTTTATAGCCTAGATGCCCTGGGCTAAATTAAAGCTTCCAGGGCAACTTTGTATATAAAACAGCTGTCCTCCTTTACATCTTAGTGCCCATTTATCTTTTGCATTTGGCAGAAGCAGGCAAACCTGATCAAGAAGGCTTTAAACCAAATCCTGTGGGGGATGGGGTCAACAGCCCAAGGGTAATCACTTAAGATAGGGACTTGGATGCTACAGGAGAAACTGGGGGAGATGTGGGGGTGTCTATCAAACCCCACAATAAAAAAACAGGAGATTGATTGGAGCAGGATATTCTAGGCTTTTGATGCCTATACACTAATGTTTAGAGTATAGGAAATAAGATACAATGAGGTTGAATTCTTAAGTACAGGTAGGTAAATAAGACTTGATGGGTATAACTGAGACTTGGTAGGATGATTCCCTTGATTGGAATACAGCACTAGCAGGATATAGGGAGGAGGGGTAGCATTAAGAACGTAAGAGCCCTTCTGAATCAGACCAAAGGCCCATCTAATCTAGCATCCTGTTCCCACAGTGGCCAACCAAATGGCATGGGAAGCTGCAAGCAAGGCCTGAGTGTAACAGCATTCTCCCCACTTGTGATCCCCATCAACTGGTATTCAAAGGTATACTGCCTCTGACAATGGAGACAGAACACAGCCATAGCGGCTAGTAGCCACTGATAACGTAATCCTTCATGAATCTGTCTAATCCTCTTTTAAAATCCATTCAAGTTTGTGGTTATCACTATATCCTGTGGGAGCAAATTCCACAGTTTAATAATGTGCTGTGTGAAGAAATATTTTCTTTTATATGTCAAATTATATATATATATATATATATATATATATATATATATATATATATATATATAAATGGTACACATACACAGATATTCAAAAACATGGTAGACATCTGGATAAAAAAAATGGAGAAATAAAAACAATATTTCAACCACTGTCTGCTATAGACTGCTATACAGTAGGGCCCCGCATTACGGCGTTCCGCTTTAAGGCGTTCCGCTGATGCGGCACCTTTCATTTTCAATTTTAAAGGGTTTTTCCCCCTTTTGCGACATTTTGCACCGTTTTCGCGTCATTTTCGCACGACGCGGCCCATTAAAGTCAATGGGGTTCCGCTTTACGGCGTTTTCCGCTTTACAGCGGGGGTCCGGAACGGAACCCGCCGTATAAGCGGGGCCCTGCTGTACCAAGGATGGATGGTTGATGATGCTTTCCTGAAACAAATTACAATGAAGCAATAATGAGTCATCATGGGGAACTTCACCTACTCTAGTATCTGACTCCAACAAGCATGGAATCTCCAACAAATTCCTGATATGCCTTACTGACAACTTCCTCTTCAAGAAAGCAGAAGAAGAACAAGGGGGTCTGTTATCCTTGACATGTTCTTAACCAAAAGAGAAAAAATGGTCAATGAGATTTAAAGTAGTGGAACTTTAAGGGAAAGAGTCCCTGTGATTCTGGAATTCTTGATTTTATGAAAACTTAAAGCCAAGAGTCATTAAACATGTACCTTGGATTCTGGGAAAGCTGATTCTAATAAGCTCATAGAAATGCTAGGATTCATGGCTAGATGGGAAAGGACTCCACGATGGGTGGGAGTTCCTGAAGGAGGAGTTACTAAAGGCACAATCACAGCTGTGTCTCTACCTGCCCCACACTAGACATCATATATGATGTCATGTATGGGGCAGATGGGTATCATTTGGGGAAAAAGGCCTCATGGGCCAAATTGGAACCTGTGCTGGGCTAAATCTGGCCTATGGCCTAGAGGTTCCCTAACCCTATAATATACATAGTGTGTGTGTAAGTGTGTGTATGACTGGATAGTCTTTAACTTCAATGATTTCTTTGACAGTAGCACCATCTATGAATCCAATCAATTTACTCAAAAGTATTCACTTCACCAAATATTCACACTGCTTCAGTACTCTTTGGTTTCCATTTGTTACCCTTACTTACAATTTTTCTTCTTTGCCCTCACAACCTTCAACCTCATTTGCCCTCACATTAATCAAATTGGCTGTGGGAAAACAAGGGCAATAACTATGAGTACAAAGAAGAAAGAACATAGTGATGAAAATCACTGAAAATGGAATATACCTTTGATACTCATGAAGAAGAAAACAAGAAACAAGTTAAATAGCTTTGGCTCAATTGCAGTGTTGAAGTCAACTGTATAGTATGAAAAGATGTGCATTTTGACCACAGAATAGCTTTAATATGTTCACTTATGGAAGTCCTCTAAAATAAATGAGACAGAGAAAAAATCACTAGCAACTTCAATTCTCGGTACAATTCCCTGCATACTTTTGCTGAAACCAAATGCATGGGGTTTCAGCCACTACCACTAAAAAATCAAATGATCTTTCTCCAGACCTGAGACTGATAGTCACCAAGAGATGATTAAATAATGTATTGTGATGTAAATCATTTTCTGTTGTTGTTGTTTTCTCCTTTACCTCCATCCTGAAATTTGCTTAATCTTTCGAAGTAGGATGACATAGGCACTTGTACAATATCAAGGATAGCCAGTAATGTTCTGGTCAGCCTGAGCAGCTCACTGAAACTATAAAAACCAAAGTATATGAGATTGCGAGCCAGGTGCACCACCTAAAGAAAAGGAAGGGGGAAAGGTCAGGAATATCAACAGTGAGAAAGATATCCCAACACTAAACTAGAGATGAATGAACATAAGGAGAGCCCGCTGGATCAGGCCAGTGGCCCATCTAGTCCAGCATCCTGTTCTCACAGTGGCCAACCAGACCCACGTGGCTGCACTCCAGAGCTTAAGTTTCTTAGAAACCTTCTGGACAATGAACTGAACTGAAGACACTGTTGCTGTACACCAGCCAATGGGCCTCAGTCTCCACTTTCAGCTTCCTCTCAGTCTTCACATAAACACAATTTATCAAGGAAAAGAGGGATGGCAAGGAGGGCTCTTAGGAACATCCTGCCAAATAAGTCCTCATGAGTCCAAATGTCCAAGGATCAGTCTCGCTGTGGTGCTCTGGAGCCCTTCTCCAGCAGTAAATTGCAGGGAGGGGCTCCCTGGAGTGCTGTAACAGGGACAAATTACAGATCCATTTCTGATTAGGCTAAACACTGGTTGATCTGATCCAAAACAGACAAGGAGGGGGCAAGATGCCATAAAATAACATAACATAACATAACATAACATAACATAACATAACATAACATAACATAACATAACATAACATAACATAACATAACATAACATAAAATCTGAAGTGCATGACCTACACTGAATTACATGATGGTAGAATCAGTCTATGATAAAGCAGTAAAAGTGAGAAGGATCCCCAGGGCCTGCCTGTCTATGAGGACCATTCACAATGCTGGAGCAGACTTCCTCTCCCCTTTTTTGTTCAAAGATACCAAGGGGGAGGATATAACCAAATCCTTCAGAAGTTTTCATAACCTCCCCAAAGGCACCTGCAGCAAACTATATTCCGCTGATCCAGCTTTAAGCCTGAACCAGAAAGATGAAAACATGCTGCTTTCGCAGAACATAAACCTCCACCACTACCACCGCATGCCTCTTCAGGCTAGAGCTGAAAATCAACTTAAATGGCTACTTCGCATGTTGGGCACCTATTTTATGGTTTTTAGTCTAGACTGCATTTGGACATAATTAGAGCTGACATGCTGCAATCTTTATAAATTATGCAAAATTAACCACATTTGCAAAGATTTGATATTTGGTATAATTTATTCTATTTCTTCCAGTCATATGAAGGGGCATGGAGCTACGCAGGGAGAGATGCCACCAGGGAGCTGGCCTCCTGGCAACGTCATCACTTCCACGTATCAGGGTAGGGCGGTAGTGAGGTTGGGATAGTATGGGTGCAGCGACAGGCGTGCCAGATTGGCTCTGCTGATGTACCTGCATTGCCCTGTCCTTGCCACGGCTTTGCCCTGCCACATCATGGCATGAGGCAATGATGCAGCTGCTGAAAGGTCAGGTCCGCGTTGGCACCCCCTTCCACCCCCCCATTCCTGGGGCATTGCTCATGCTGCGTCTCTAGTAACTGGGGCAACACTGAGGAGGAGCCACAGTGTGACTAGCCCAGGGCTTCTCACATTACCTCACCAAAACTGTGATTCCACACACTGCATTAAGCTGAGAGCCAACCACTGACTTACTCAACAGGTATCAGAACTACTGTCACAAAATTATAATGTATATAAGACCTCAAGTGGAAAATTTGATGTGTAATGGCAAGGAAGGAGGCAGAGAATGGTGGCTTAATCAGCTGACATTCTACTGGCCTCCCTTTGCCTTTTTGTAGTTTAAAAAGCAGTCAGTGCTGGCCAGGACAAAAGAAATGTACCTCAAAAGTCAGTTTGTTCTTCTCTTTGTCTCCAAAAGGAAAAGGCTGATTCACAACTTCTTTCAAGTACTCCTCTACAAATTCCATCGTCAAAGCAAATTTCCTCTTCATGTCATTTCGTGATGAATCTGTGAAGGAGTCGTACCTACAAGCAAAACCATGAGCAAAAGCTGAATAAATGGGATATAGCAGGAGGTGGGAAATGCTTGATAAATTATTTTCAGTGCCTCACAAGCATAGGTGTTTGATAGGTTGTTGACCTCTCACATGGGCTTGTCAGACATCCCAAAGAGTAATTAGAGAGGAGTTGACATCATAAGGATCAGCCTAGACCTCGCCATAAATTATGATGTGTACATTTTAATTGATTGTAGTTTTGCTTTTAATTTATTAATTTACTTCTATTGTAAGTTTAAATTTTTTAAAAAATGGAAATGGACTGCCTAAAGGTCGATCCCGACTTATGGTGACCCTATGAATAGGGTTTTCATGGTAAGCGGTATTCAGAGGGGGTTTACCATTGCCTCCCTCTGAGGCTAGTCCTCCCCAGCTGGCTAGGGCCTGCTCAGCTTGCCACAGCTGCACAAGCCAGCCCCTTCCTCATCTGCAACTGCCAGCTGGGGGCAACTGGGCTCCTTGGGACTATGCAGCTTGCCCAAGGCTGCACAGGTGGCAGGCCACGTAACCCCTGAGCCACTCACTGTGGGGGTGATCTGTAGCTGGCCCTTGACACCCAGAAGACACGAGCAGGGATTTGAATTCACAGGCTCTGGACTCCCAGCCAGGCTCTCCTTCCCACTGTGCTATACCAGATGGGGTAAATAAAAATAAATAAATAAAATAATGCTGAACTGTGCATTTGGCAAAACAGCTGATGATCTGCTTGACAAATTCAAAGGCCCAAATCCTGAGTATATTCAAATAGGCACGGTTCACCCAACACATCAACAGAAACATCTACCTTCTCAAATTTAAAACATGTACCAAAATCCCTGCCTGAATGAGGATGTGACTTGGCAGCTGCTAAATCAGGATGTCTTCTATGAGTGCAACTCTCCTTCCATGAATGGAAGTTCCTTTGGTTCACATATAGGATCCAAGCTTATACATGCACACAGCAAGTAGCTGTAGCCAATCCTGGTACTCCAGCCTATGTACCAACATCATCCATGCATTTGCAAACATGCGTTTAAAAGGCAACAGATGGGTATGGCTGTGTGCACAGATGGGAAAATGGACAGTGTGGAACCTCAGGCAGCACCTCACTGCAGAGCTTTAGCGACTATATGCAAAGCTAGGAGCCTGTCAGCAGAAGCACTTTAAGGCACATGAATGCTAATTTGAAGCAGCTGTAATGTGTAAGGATGGGCCAGATATCCTCTTCCCCAGGACTACTTGTCCTGTACAAAAGTGGGGAGTGCAATATTAGCACCTTGAAGAGATGAATTCAAAAGACTTTCATTCAAGACAGAGTGGTCAAGGAATTTTTTTTTTAACACAAATAAAAAAGCTTTGCTGCAAGTGGGGCAGCCATCTTGTACCCTGCAAAAATGCCTCAGGATATAGCATAATTCCCATTGGGTCTTTTGGTCCCAAATTACAAAGGAACGCTGGCAGGCTGCTGAGGATAGCCAAGCCGCCACTTGAAGCAGCAACAAGACTTTTTGTTGTTATTGTAACAATAAAATTAATCAAAAACCCTCTTCCACCTTATCAACAATGATCCTACCCTCACCCAGAAGTGCTCCAAATTCATTATATTCCAAAGATTAAATCCCCTCTCCCCGAAACTGCCAAAGAAGTCTGGGCTGAAATATTTTGCACAGCAGTCATAATATGCATCTGATCTGCATCATTAGTCCTTATAATGTTTCACAATTTATATATTCTGCAAATTTGGTATTTATCATCAACCTATGTGATGCCCTTTGTCCCAGATCAGAATTTTATATATAATTCCAATAGCTTCAAGTACAATGGGTTTTGAGAAGAGGCCAAATCATCTGTAATAAATATTCATAGCTTAAAATTCAACTCTAAAATTTTGTATTGTTGCAATCATGTAACCCATCCTGAGCCCTACAGATAGGATGGGATAGAAACCAAAATAAATGTCATGCATTTAGCAGTGTTTTTTCTTCTTGCTTGTATCTGCATTAAAATTCTCAGGATTTTATTTAAAGATGTGAAGAAATATTGTGTCATAAGAACGTAAGAACAGCTCTGCTGGATTTGAGCCAGGATCCACCTAAAGATAAAGGTGTCCCCGCACTTGTAGTGTGAGTCATTTCCGACTCTTAGGGTGATGTCTTGCGATGTTTACTACTAGGCAGACCGTATATATGGGGTGGGATTTAATTTCCAAGAGTAACCAGCCATATGTCTGTGTGTTTCAGCACCATCTCACTCAGTGGGGCACAGCTGCCACACTAGCTTCCCGGCAGTGGGGCCATTGCTGGTTGCTGGGATGTGGAGGGGAAGGGAGGCGGCGGCAGGGAGGTCAACATAGTGTTGGCATACTGAAGAAGTATCGGTGCAGCCAATGCAGTGCTCTATCCAATGCACTTGGACCATGCTGACCTCCCTACCACCTCATCCCTCTCCCTCCCAATAAGTGGCAGTGATCCCACTGTCAGGAAACTACTATTGTGGCTCTGTCCCACTAGGGAGCCGCTTCAGGTGTGCTCATATGCAAGACGTGAAAGCAATGGCCTTACTCTATTTCTCCTCAGCAGCTGGTATTCAGAGCTGTCCTGCCTCTGACATGAAGGTCCTATTTAGCTATCAGGTCTAAATGCCTACCCTCCATGAATTTGTCCAACCCTTCCTTAAAACCAACTAAGACTGTGGCCATTATGCCATTTTTTATTTTATTTTTTTACAACAGGTGCTAACTTTTGTCTGCCCTGAACCTGCTAGCCTCAATGAATGTTCCATTTTGTTTGTTTCAAGAGGGAACTTACTCATGGATAGTGATCTTGGTAGGGATTTCATTCCACAGCCTGGCATACTTCACAGGCACCACTGTCTCCTGAGGATCTCTATCCACATGCATATGCAACATGAGGCGGCAGAAAGAGGCTCGGAGGTCATAAGGCAGGCTCTCGTCTGACATGCAGCGGAGGATCAGATCCACTGATAGCTGTGTGGAAATCTGGTTTATAGCTAAATATTGGCGATCCAAACACATCCTTGCAAAGAGGTTCAATTGATACCTTATAAAAGATAATAGAGCAACATTGTCATTTTCATTCTGCATTTGCTTCCCAAGAACCTGGTTGCTGAGGTACCAGTCTAAATATGTGATATTACATAATCTCAAACTCCACGTTACTAGTATTTTGCTGGACTGAGGCTGCTAAACTCTCACTCAGTTATAAAATAAGGTCTACAGTGCATGGTGTACACACAGCAGTGTCCCCAATAAATCCCTGAACTATGTTGAAATTCTTACATTTAAAACCAATTTTCTGCTTTTAAAATTGTCTCGTGTCCTTTTTTTAATGTCTACCATTTGTTGTTGTTATGTGCCTCCAAGTCGATTACGACTTATGGCAACCCTATGAATATGTGACCTCCAAGAGCATCTGTCATGAACCACCCTGTTCAGATCTTGTAAGTTCAGGTCTGTGGCTTCCTTTATGTCTACCATACAGAGTTCCTAATGAAGGAAAGTAATGCAAGGACCCAGGCTAAAAATCCACAAATCAGTCAGCTGACTTCCAATGCAATCAATCTCATGCTGATTTACTTCTAAGCCCCACTATGTTCAGTGGGGCTTACTCCCTGGTAAGCATGCACAGAACTTCAGCCTTAATTCAATTAGACAAATTTAGCTTAATTGAAAACTAGCAACAAACATCTGAAGATCATGCATTAAACAACTCAGGTATTGTTCAGATGTTATTTTTCCTCAAGGACTGTACCCAGGGTTCCAGTTCCTTAAGCAATACCAGGTTTGATTGAATCTGATGATGATACTTATATCTCACAGTCTTCTACTAGCAGAGCATCTTACATGGGACTTCCTGTAGTCTCCTATCCAGGCACTGATCACATCCATATTCATGTAGTTTCAACAAGGATACCGGATGTTCCCATACCATTCATTTGATCCCCAGTGAAGTCAATATTTTATTTATTATACTCCTATCTCACTTTCTGGGTCTAACGGCAAGCTTTCATCCAAGAGACTAATTACATCCACACCACGCTCACTGAGCTTCAGCAACGCTCCAGCTTCAAATGCTTTCAAACTTGGATCATGTTAAACAAAACACCATCACTGCACCATATTATGCAGCCTTCATTGATTACAGGTTTGTTCAGACATTGTTTTCTCCCACTTTCCAAACAACTCTGGAAATTGGTGTTTTCAGTACATTTTTTTCAAATGGGTAATCTTTCCCAAAGCACTGAATGAATGGTTAGCTCAAGCCTCCAAAATTTCTGTAGTGTGTGTTGTGGCCTGCCAGGTACTTGAATTCAATCCAGAAACTCTGAAATTACAGATGAATCCAGAGAAGATGGAAGGAACAGCTAGGACAAACTCATGTCCTGTGGGCCAAATTATTTACCTCTTCAGAAAATTGCTTTACCTGTAATAAGTGAGAACTTCTAAATCAGCTTTGGTGCCCTCCTTAGCTTCTTGAGCAAGATGCCTGATTGCTTTGCCATGCGGTTCCTTATTACTGTCAATCCAATAGAGCCAAACCTCTTCCTCGTCCATATCATCAGAGAGGGTGGAGCAATCCAAGGGGTTGTCCATTTGCATCGAAACCAACCTTAAAACAAACAATTTTACACTGTATCTACAAATGATGTATTTAAACTGTGTAAGTGGCACAATGTAAAACAATTAAACGGAGAGGTCAATTAACTTACTTGGTCTGAATGAGGATGTCAGCATTTCCTGGGCTCAGCATATATTTACAAATAAGTTCCTGAGTGACTGGGATTGCAGTTGTGTTCGAAACACACAAGTCTGAAAGATAGTCCAAGAACCTTGAGGAGAGGGGGGATTAACAAAAAATGGGTGTGTCACACTATAGGAATGTATTGAAAGGAAGCAATGCATTGATTATCAAAAGGATGTCATCTCTGAAATACTGACTGCAAATACAGTAGCGCCCCACTCATATGGCGGGTTGCATTCCAGACCCCCGTCTAAAAGCGAAACCTGCCTAAAAGCGGAACTCATTCAATAGAATGGCGCCCAACACCCGAAAAATGCCATAAAAGCGGAACAAGCGCCATATGAGCGGGGTCTTACTCTAATTGAAAGCTGCCGTATTAGCGGAACGCCACAAAGCGGGCTGCCGAAAAGCAAGGCCCTACTGTATATATCATGCAAATATTATGTAATCTAAAAGTTAGTCCTGACAATATCACAAGTTCATTGTCACAAATTCACAAATAAAAAATATGATCAATGTAAAAGTTTTTTTAAAAAGAGAGAAAAAGGAAACTGTGTAGGATGCTTCAAACCTTGGCTCTCGATTCCTCCTGAGTAAATTCACAAACGTCTCTATTTCTTTAGCTGTGATATGTTTCTCTAGAAGCTTCCTGTTGTTGTGCAACAAAGCTGTGATGGTGTCTTCTGCCAAGATATCATAGCCAATCTGTGACTGCATGACGCAGAAGTTCTTAGCAATGTATTCCTGGAAGAAAATCCCAGGGTGGTCTGTCAAGCAGCTTGAAAGATGGAGGGTTCCGATCGCACACACACACACACCTTTTTTGTTCAGCAACATTTAGTTTGACAGACAAGCACATAAGAGATCATGGTTTCTTTTTTTTAGGTTACTAGAAGCATGTTCTACATCTCCTGAACTTATTTATTTTAGTTCAGCTTCGATCCTGCTCCTTTTCAAGCGCTTGAGGCAGTTAACACCAGTTAAAAGTAACAAACACATTATAAATAAAATTACCCAAATAAATTAAAATTATCCCATGTCTGATTAAATTAAAGTTATCCCACACCATCCCAAAGAGGAAACTTTTATAGCTCTTCTGGACTTGGATTCAGACGTGGACTTTTACAGACCTCTGAGAACACAGTTGCTCCATAACTGTGTAGCAGCCATAGAGAATGATGGACTACAAGAGCCTTCTTCAACCTGGTGCCCACCAGATGTTTTTGACTACCATTCCTGCCAGTCCCAACCAGCATGGTTGATGCCCATATTGGCTGGTGCCCTGTTCGGGCCCCACAGAGAAGGCCATGGAGCAAGGCAGCAAAGAAAGTCAATTGCCACAGCACCATGGGGAGCTCCGAGTGAGCAACTCGCAGAGGTCAACTGAAGCCTTTTGAGCCTCTTCCTGCTGTCCAATTCTGTTTGGCTGCCCCCCTTTGTGAAGAACTAGAGTCTCTTAAAGGGTCAACCCTCTAGCCTGAAGATGGGCACTTCTCTGGCATTCCATGGCCTTCCAACTGATGTGTTCCTGTGCCATCAGACTGACAAGGTACTGTCTAGAGTCACTCAGTTTCTCAAGGTGAGGAGAAGGAACCAATGAGCCCTGGTGCTGTGAGATCTGATTCAGCAGGCTCCTGCTTGTCAGCCTTGAGTTTAATAGTCCCCTGATCACCAGCATCTGACTCAGAACCAAGATGCTGGTTTGGCTTCTTAGATGGTAACACTGTAGCCTCTAACTTGGTGTCCTGCTCACTGCTGGACTCCGGGGTCATGACAGCTGGGGCTGATGGAAGTCATAGTCCAAAATGTTTGGAGGGAACCAAGGTTGGGGAAGGCTGCTCTACAACATGCCCTTGCTGCTCAGATTTAACACCTACACATACAGTGAATTAGGCACTCTCACTTGATCTTAATGGTCATGATGGTACAAAGGACTAGAGAAAAGATGTCTCTGAGGTCCATGTATGCCAAGCTACTACAGGTTATTTACATCCTAACCAATACCTTGAATTGTGCCCAGAAGGCAGTTTAAAATCAGTGCAGATGCTGGAGATACAGGATAATAAAAATTGCTTCTCCGTATTCCAAAACACCTGGCCAGCATACGTTTGTCTGATCAGCATACTTTTAGCTCTAAAATAAACATAATCTTCTTGTAAAGTTTACCCTAGTATGATTCACGGATTCTTAAGACGCTCAGCATACCAAACAAATACCAGAAGATGCCTTATCACAGCCAGATGACTCCTCTTGCAATACCTATGGGATTTTCCCAGGTGATTCGTCAGGCTGGGGAAGACCTCAGTCCATTGGTCCACTGCAGACCAACAGGTAAAGCAAGTCAGAGAGGGTGCTCTCAGACAGGCATGGAACTCTTCTACAAGAGTGGAAGTACCTCTGCTAATCTGTGGTCAGACCATCTCTCCACTCTGCCCCTTTCCTAGCTTGTATTTGTTTATTTAAAGATTACTAGTATGTCATAATTGGCTCCCCAAAGCAATCATGGAAAGACACCAACAAAATAAAAACAATATAAAGTCAACAATATCAGTTCAAAAATGACACACAAGAGTCAACAAATCAACTAATGAGTGGGGCACATTTTTAAACCATCTGTCAGGCACATCAGAAAACAGGCTATCAAGCTGAACTTCCTCAGAGTGCCAGTGTGGTGTAGTGGTTAGAGTGTCGGACTGGGACCTGGGATACCAGAGTTCAAATCCCTGCTTGGTGATGAAACTCACTGGGTAATCTTGGGCCAGGCACTTGTCTCTCAGCCTAACCTACTTCACAAGGTTGTTGTGAGGATAAAACTGAGAGGGAAAAACCATGTTTAGAGGAAAGATAGGATATAAACGTAATAATACATAAAATAAATAAGTAAGGGTTCAACAAATGAGGCTTTGATCTCAGGTTAAGGGGGATGTCCTGGCCCAGCCTCTGTGTTAATCCCACCCACACCTTTTTAACTCCAGGGGGAACAAATCATAGCATAGATGTTTCAATTCAGCAGCACCTCATACTATTATATTGAGAGTATTTTAACTTGCATAAAGGCATTGGGATTAGTCATCCACAACCTCAATGAAAGTGAGGTTCTGGTTCCATAAGACATAATATGGCATCTCTCTCCCGTGGAAATCATCCCACTGAGTTCTATGAAACTGTAAACATGACCAAGGAGTTCATGACTTGCCCATTGTATACAACTGTGTAGCCACATAAAAAAGCAAGAGAACAACCTGATTTTTCCTGTAGTCCTGCTGGGAATGCCGGAGGATTCTGTAACAAAGCCTCAGTATGTATTTGTATGGGGCATATCTCTGGTCACCCAGATCTTCGAGTCTCAGCATGGCTCCTTCTCCTGCTTTGTCTTTAAATGGAGCCTTCAAGATGCCAAATATCTGTTCACACACACAAACAAACATAAAGTAATGACTAATGGTGGTGGTGGGGAACAGGGTCTTTTGGTGAATCCAGTGAACAATATATTAAAGGATTTTGAGCTAGGAGGGAAGGAATATGGGTGACACACCACTACATATATGAGTCTGAGTTGATTGAGCAGTCTAAGTAACATAGCACTCTATGTGTAATGTTCACCCTGTGTGCACTTTCTCCTCCAACTGATCGCCTCATGTTTAAAAAAGTTCCTGGAAGGCCTATATTTTCTATCATAATTCTGGTGCTTAAGCAGAAGTAGCTCACCCAGTGGGGTGGAGCTGCAACACAAGTTTCCCTGCAGCGATGTTGCTGCCACTTACCAGGAGGAAGAGAAGGTAGGGTGAGGCAGCAGGGAGGTTGGCCCTGACCTCCCTACTTCTGTCCCTCCCAGTAAGTGGCATAGCCCCGGCCTCCACACACATCCCATAAATGGCAACAATGCTACACCCGGGAGACCTGCATTGTGGCTCCACCCTTCTGTACTTAAGTCTTCTCCACACTCCTCAGTTATTCCACCTCCTAGTGTGCAGTCAGCCCTCCACATACACATTCCATGTACACACCCGAGAAAAGTCCCACAAACAGGAGACTTACGACCGCATCGGTAACACTGCTGGTGTATTTCACTCGTGTTTGTTAGGAGAGTTCACACAATCAGTTACATGACCAATAAAACACCTGTCAGTAATAAATGGAATAGAACCAAAACACAGACAGATCTCACAGTGCTCAGAAAGGCATCCTATTAAATTCAATGAAAATTATTTCCCAAGCTAGTGTCATTTCAGAAACTGAGAAGGGGAGGGAGGAAATGGCTGAAGTCACCATCGCAATGCACATTTGTAACATTTCAAAAGTTAGGCATGATGAGTATGGAAAAGAACATCTGAAGTAACTTCTAAGGTTGCAGTCTAAGGGAGACGTTACACAAGCAGTTTTTAACAGAAAAATGTTGATGCAAGGAATGCCACTAGCTTGTAACACAAAAAGCAATGTTTTGTGTTTATGCAAATAACAAGGAGAAAGCACCACTGTAAAAACAAATGACAACTGGGCCAACAGAACACAGTGATCTACATTTATCCTAAACAAGTACCATTTTATTCAGAGAATGATCTCTTTTGTTGTTTGCATCATTCCCTGAGCATTCTCATTGCTAGTGTGAAGGAAAATAGTATACACCTGTACCAGCAGAATGTTAAGTTATCCTTTTGTGTTAAAACATGAGTACAAAACAGTTGATGAAGGCAGACCCATAGGCAACATTCAGTTAAGCCTAATTATGGTTAAAAGGTGACCATACAGCATGCTGGTGCATGGAGCAAAAACTGTGGCCACTTTGCCCCTCCCCCACTCCTACTGCTACGAAGCTACTGGGAGGCGAGCCATGGTTTGGTTTAGCATTAAATCTGAATTTGGACGCGTGGGTTTTTCCCCCCCAAGCAAACCACAAGCAGTAAGCCAAGAACAAACCTTGGTTACACAGCCTATGGTTTTGCTTGGAGCAAGACAAATTATAAGCTCGGGTTGAAACGTACCACCAAGCCAAACTGGAGCTTAGCTCCCAACAGGGCAGCAGTCACAGGAGAAGGAAAGGAGTAAATGGGCCATAGTTCTCACCTTGTGCACCAGCATGCCACAGGATACCTTCAGACCATGGTTAAGCTTAGCTAAGGTTTAAAGCAGGCGCGGAAAACCTGTGGCCCTGCAAATGATGTCAGACTACAACTCTTATCATCCCTGGCTACTGGCAATGCTGACTGGGGCTGATGGCAGTTGGAGTCCAACACTATCGGGAGGGCCACAGGTTCCCCACCCATGGATTAAAGTGTCATGTGAACTATATGCTCCATATAAAATATTATTGTTAATTACATACCTGTGCCAATATATTTTGTTCCCTCATTAATTTTTGCCTCTCTCGGTTGGGCTTAACAACCACCACATCCAAAACTTCCTGGCCATTATTGTGCACATCAGCAACAAAGAAAATAAGATCTTCCAACAGCTTGGTTACAAACCTAAGTTGAGTTTGAAGAAGTACAATACAGTGAACAAAATGTTGCTGTGTGGTGTGCTTCTTTTCAGAGTTCCAGCCACTCCTTTCCATCTCCGCTCCCCCCAGTTTTCCTCCCTACTCCCACTCCCACCAGCTAGTCAGCATTCCATGCCCACTCATCATGCTCAGTCCTCACTGGGCTGTTTTAAAATATTCTGTCTCTGGCTTTTCCCTTTTTCTTTTCTTTTTTTTGCAGAGGGGGGACAGTTATGCTTAATCCCACCCACATTAAATTCTTGAATATCTTCATTGATGTCTATGAGCGCATTTCTCTTTTGAGCTCACTGACAAAGAACTTCACAGGGTATACTAAGAAGTGACCCAACTAGATAATGAAATGGTTCTTTCTACCTTTTCTCTAACCTTTATATACATCTATGTTTCTGTTTCCTCCCATTGCAACCACACTGTTCAATTCCTCAACTCCCACCCAGTTGTCAGGTTTCCATGCCGTTCAATTATTATGGGGTTGTTTTGAGGGTTCTTCCCACCCCCACCCGTTCCAAGTTTTTTTCCCTGCAGATTTTTTTGTATTTGGCATTCTCAGATCTGCTGGCACTCTCTCATCCTTTGGTGGTGCAGTTTTGGTTCCATAAGCATGAGAAGGCTCAAACAGATACATATTATCTATTATATAGGTAAAGAATAATAATAGCTTCCATATAACCCAGCCTTTCCCAACCTTTGAGTCCCCAGATGTTACTGGACTACAATTTCCATCATTTGTGATCATTGGCTATGCTGGCTGGGGCTGATAGGAGTTGTAGTCCAATAACATCTGGGGACCCAAAGTTTCGGAAAGGCTAATTATAATCTCAGCCTCCACATATATCCCCATGCATCATCATGATGGATAGTTTCCTAGTTTGTTATAATTATTACTGACAAAAAGATCTGGGGGCCATATCCAATGCTGCAGCTCTGCTGGTGCAAAGGACTTCTGTGTGCACAAGGGAACTTCCTCTTCCTCTCCTGTCTCCTCCACTGTCACCCCCCGGCACACCTTCAAAATCAGTTGAAGGACTCTCTGGAGCAGGGACAGGTAAAGAAATGGAAGTCCCATTGTGCCAGTGGAACCCCGCTGGCACAGCACTGGATACAAGACCCTGACTCAATCAATCTGAAGACTTTTTCACCAAAGGACAAGACTCTTGCAGTATCAAAAGCCAAGTAAAGATAGAGTTGACGCATGTCAAGCACCTAAGTGTGTCACTGCACAGAGGTCAGCTGAGCCTGAAGGTGGGGCTAAGGCATGATACACTCCCACTAACCCTCCTTGCATTCAATATACACACATTTTTGAATGTGTAAGTAGGCCCCAGGGCTGAAAGAACTTGCAGCACAGAGATGGAGAATCTGTGGCCCTCCACATATTGTTGGATTGTATCTCCTCCCCTCATTCCTGATCATTGGCCATGCTGGCTGGAGGCAATGGGTTTGGAGTCCAACAACATCTGGAGAACCACATCCCTGCTGTAGCCACCATAAATTCTAACTATACTGGACTGGCCAATTCTTTCTGCCAGAGTAACAACAGTGGTCTTTTATAAATGTACATATTAGCTGTACGCATTGGTTTGATAGCATTACATCAGGGAGGGAGGCAAAAGGTAAGAAAGGATCACTAACCTTCTTTCATTTTGAGTTACAGAGCCATTCTCCAGCTTGTTAACTGTTGATGCTAAAACCTTGTTGGCATCATTAGCAAAATCCAAATCTCTAACCTCAGACAGAGGAACAGACACAATAGCAAATGCTTCCTTGTCTTCTTTCGTTTGGCAGGTTCCAATCTGCAATATCGTTGGAGGAGGAACAACCAAAATGTAACATTAGAAAGCAGATTTCTTAGGTTCAGTTACATTGACTGATGTCAGTATTTACCTTTAACATTACAGGCCTTTCTTCATCTTTGTCTATTGGAATACTGGTACTGGTGACCCACGTGTTGGTGCAAAGGTGTCTCAGTCGCACATATGAATTCCTAGCGGCAAACAGAGTAAAACAACAGATCTCAAGTAATGAACTTAAAATCATTTCAGTATATAATATTTATTTATTGTATTTGTATACCACCCCATAGCCGAAGCTCTCTGGGCGGTTTACAGTAACTAACTACAATCATGGTTTCAAAACCTCTGTAAAGGAATCAGGGTGCAATCTTGCTCTCCATTTGAAAGGCAAGGAGGCTTTCCGCTCAGGTTAGCAAGAGGAAGGGAGGAGGAAATAGGCAGCACTAGCCGTCTCCTCTCCACTCCACTCCCAGTTTTTCAGCCAGCAACAGCAACCTCTGTCACTGAGTGGCAAATCAAAGGAGGAGGTGGAAGAAGACTGCAGGAAGGACTGTACTGTATGTGGTTCAGTCAAACAGCACATGCAGAAGATCCCCGATTTAATCCCTGACATCTCCATTATGAGAGGGAAACTCTTGTCTGAAACCCAGTCAGTGCAGACAATACTGAGCTACATGGATGAATAGTCTGACTTGATTTAATGCAGCTTCATACCTCCTCCCTACCACCATGTGGCCTGCAGGGCTCCAAGCATCCTAGCAGCAGATCCTCCCTTCAAGGCAACAGGAGACACCTGCCCCATTCCAAGCAGGGATGTATTCCTGGAAGGTTGCTTAAACACTTGGGACACTGGATGCTCTAATGAGAGGAAGGGAGAGCCTTGGGTTGCCAAGCCATAATCTGGAGCATGACTGCATGCCCAGCACGAAGGGAGCCTCTATACCCTACTCTCCCCCACACATGTAGAACAATATTGCACCCCACACATCAGGGGTCTACAGATTTTGGCTGGGGTTGGTAGATAACCTCTGTTTCTAGGAGCCAGTGAGCCTCAGCTTTCTTTTTTCCTGGTTTGTAAAGACGTAAGTAAGTGTATGTTCCTTTTGTACCTGCTACTCTGCAAATAGGTATTACAAATGAGAAGCAAAATGCAATGTGTAATAGGTTTGTGTTTGTGTGAGTGAGTGAGTGAGTGAGTGAGAGAGAGAGTGGGGGGGAGAGAGAGGGAGAGAAAGAGAGGGAATATGTAGGACAATCCCTCCCTTCAAACCTATGACACTGAGGATGCAGCCTAAAGGTAAAGGTGTCCCCGCCCTTGTAGTGCGAGTCATTTCCGACTCTTAGGGTGACGTCTTGCGACGTTTACTAGGCAGACCGTATATATGGGGTGGCATTGCCAGTTCCTGCCCTGGCCTTTCTTTACCCCCCAGCATATGCCAGGTACTCATTTTACCGACCACGGATGGATGGAAGGCTGAGTGGACCTGGACCCCTTTTACCGGAGATTCGACTTCCTCCTTCCGTTGGAATCGAACTCCGGCCGTGAGCAGAGCTTCGGCTGCGTTACCGCCGCTTACCACTCTCCGCCACGGAGGGCGCTAAGGATGCAGCCTAGCATAACACAAAGCAGCATTTTGAAAGAGGCAGTCTCTGCAACCCTGTGTTGCTAACTGTTTTATTTAGCTTTTTAATTTGTTATTCCTATGGTAGAGAACCCTGAAGGCTCTCTCTGTTGGTTACCAGAGTTACATTTCTGGTTACCAGCAATGACTAGATTGTGGACCCACTACCATGCATCTGACTCCAGCACATAAAAAAACAACATATATAAATAAATACACACACAAGGAGGGCAGAGCCCCCCTGCTTACTTTGCTCACCAACCCCCCACCTACAAACGCACGCACACACCAGGCACCTCCAAACACACCAAGCACTCCCAAACACACATACACACACATACACACGGAACCCCAACACCACACACACAAAGAGAGATAAACAGCCTAGGCACCACACACACACCAGGCACCCCTAAACACCCCCCTGGCACTCCCAAACACACACACAGGGACTCTCTTTCACACACACATACACATGCAGGCACTCACAAATCATTCCCCTCCCACAGGCACTCACAAACCTTACCAACCCCACCTGCCCAGGATGTCACCCTGCCTTATCCACTTACTGGCCTTCCACCTCCCCTGGCCTGGAGCAAAGGTACTGCCCTGCCTAGGCTGCTTACTAGCCTCCCGCTGAGGCTGGTGTTGCTGTCCAGTAAGCCACTGCCTCTGTGTGAGTCACTTACCAGCCTCCCCCACCCCCACCCCAGCCTTGCGCCCAACGTACCTTGGCCTTGTTTCTTTCCTTCCTTCACCCCTCCTTCCAGCCTTGAGTCAAGCACAGCTACAGTTTGCCTCCCATCCCCCTTTGCCTGCTGCTACCGCCACCATCGCCACTGAGAAGAGCAGCTGAAGTGTTCACACTGCAATTCATTCGCTTCAGCTGCCTGCTACGCTTGCTGTGAATGCGTCAGGAAGATACACACACACACACACACACACAGAGGTTTATATATGTGATAGTACCTTGGAACCAGGCAGTCAGCTCGCTGAAGGGTAGTAGCATCCAGTTCAAAAAGAGAGGCAATGTCATTTCCATGTGGCACAGACACCAGCGTATACATAATTTTTTCCCCTGCCTGTCGTTTCTTCTTTGAAGTGAGGAGTTCACTGTCTCTCTGCTGAGGAGGAACAAGGATGGTTTGGTTTACACAGAATCCTGTTGTAAGTTCTGCAATCATCTGGGGTACTACAATGGTTTTGTAGGCTTCTTTTGTCATATGCAACACAGAAAGAGCAACCTGCCTCAGGATGTTGGGATGCAATCTGCCTTTTCCACACAAATAGGTCAGAGGCCAATGAAATGAGGTGCGTTAAGCCTGCTGGGTGTTTGGCAGAGTCTTTCAGTCCTGCTGAATGCAACTGCACAGCACTCACTTTAAAAGAGGACAAAGACAAAAGATGGAGAGGAAGCAGGGAGCATCAAGAAAGACTGTTCTTTTGTCCCCCTACCACCAAGGGCATTCTACCTGGCAAAAGAGATTGTCCATGACATGTGCTCCATTTATATGAATCCTACACTGCACATTTTGCTACTGAGATACAGCATAAGGTCAGCCAGGAAGCCCGTATTATAATTCTCAGCATGGACAAATTGTTCACAAGGTCAAAGGAGGATGTGGAGTGTCCCTGGATCAGAACACAGAGGATGCAGGCCCTAGCTAGATATTATAGCCAATTGACACAGGCAGAAAAATCATGGAGCACAGCCTTTTTTGGACTGTACAACATCAGATTACCTGGGGAAGGAATCATAAGCTTCAGTGCTCTCCAAGTTGTTGCTTTTTAAAAAAAACAAACCTGCATACAGAAAGACAGTGGGTCTGGATGAAGAATTTAACCTAGTATTTTACCAGTTTTCTATATGCATTTTTGGGGGGATTGGGGTTATTGTAGAAAGACATTCAACTGTATTATTGCCCCACCAGAAATCTGTAGTACGCATGGTTTTCCTGCATATGTAGCTAAACCCACATTATGGTGCAGAGGTGCATCAGACTTTACAGAATCATTCTTTTGAAATGTGTCCTATAATTCTATACTTCCGACAGGTAAAAGCCACCTCTTGTAGCATAGACACACACAGTCTTAATGTTCTTTTGCTCCATGAATACATTAAGCTACAGTACATAACGAAGCTGAAATTAATTTTAACAACCACCAGAGTTCTGGAAACATATGATAAATCAAGCATCATCTGGTGCCTCTGTGTTAAAACGACTTCAACAGGAACTTACAAAGCCAGCAATCTCATGCAGCGATAACAGCGCTCAGAGGCCACTAGGTTAGATGAGTTCCCACTCTCCCATTCCTGTTTTTCTCCTCAAGTCTACATGAACAGCAAGCAGAGCAAATTAATGGGCAGTCTCACTCCTGAACATTACTGGAGCTTGGCAGACAGCACAGCAGTTAGTCTCCTGTAACACCTTTCAGTGTTGACTCATTTGTGAGTCATCGTATTTTTTGTGAGTCATCTTATTTTTTACCAGAGACACCATGTTGCAAATTTTGTTAAGAGGAGTGGGGAGGGGGAGACAGAGACATTCTGTAAGAAACAATATATACTTTTCCGGAGCTGACCAAGACATGTGTGCATCAACAGAATAATAATCATAAGCAAAATTCCAGGATCAGCATGCAAGTGCATGCATATGAGTCTATTCCCCTCTGCAAAACCTTGAGTGGTTTAACAACTGAATTTATGTCAGCATGTGCACGCTCAGACATGTGCTGCCATTCTGGAGCACTGAGGATGTTTTCCTATTCATTTTTGCTCTCTGACTTTAATCGCAAAGCCAGTTTCCAACTGAGTCTTAAAAATAAATAAATGACTGCACCACTAGCGCTACACAGACTGAATTGTTAATTGTGTACATTTGGCAAACAACATCTAATGCAAAGGTGCTTGGAAGATGAATCTTCACAGCCTAAAAGATCTCAGTGGATAGATCTGAGGCCTGATACATGTTTCTGGTGCACCACACAGTTCTGGAGGATGCTGCACTGATGCAATGCTATCCTACTCCATCCTAAGTCTCCACAGTTCTGCACAGCCACTGCTGTCCTGCTTCTTCTGGTAATGAAAGAAATTACATCGCACTTTGAAATTCTGGGAAGGAAACTCAAGGACTTTAGCGCCCAGATAGTTTTCTCGTCCATCCTTCTAGTACCTAGAAGAGGAGAGGAAAGGGAAAGAAAAATACTCCTGGTGAATGACTGGCTACAAAGGTGGTGCTGATGTTGAGAGATTTGGATTCTGGGACCACGGGCTACACTTCCTGGAAGATGGACTGCTGGCAAGTGATGGGTTGCAAGTCACAAGGACTGGGAAGAATGTATTTGGCCACAGCATGGAGAAATTCATCAGGAGAGATTGAAACTGAATCCTAACAGGAAGGGAGATGTAAACTTGCAGTAACGACTAACAAAGGCTTGTGCACAGTAAGAGGAACTGAGGTAATGTCTCTAATGGGGCCAAGTAATAGTCTTCATAAAAATGTAGGAAGGAGGCCAGGCCATAAATCACCTGGTCTTCGATGTCTGTACACTAATGCCCAGAGTATGGGAAACAAACAGGACGAACCTGAAATCTTAATACAGGAGAGTAAATATGACTTGATAGATATAACTGAAACTTGGTGGGATGACTCCCATGACTGGAATACAGCTTTTGTAGGATATGCTGTAACTTGTTCAAAAAGAAGAGAAAGAATAGAAAGGGAGGTGGAGTCGTGCTATATGTTAAAAATATATATCCCTGCACAGAAATAAGGAGGATGAGCTTGATAGTTCCACCGAGAGTATCTGGATTAAAATTAATAGGGCAAAGAATAAAAGTAACATGGTAGTTGGAGACTACTACCAACCACCCAATAAAGGACAAGATGAGGATGAAACTTTTGCAAAGCACATTGCCAATGGTTCAAGGAGGCATGATGTAGTAATAATGGGGGACTTCAATTACCCGATATATGTTGGGAGACAAATTCTGCCAAACACAGCCCCTCCAAGAAATTCCTGACTTGTGTTGGAGATACCTTTCTCTGACAGAAAGTGGAGGAAGCAACCAGAGGATCAGCTATCCTTCACTTGATTCTAACCAACAGAGATGACTTCATAGAGAAGTGGAAGTTACAGGATCTCTGGGGGAAAGTGAACTCAAGATACTTAAGTTCTTGATTTTAAAGGAAGCAAAAGCTGCGAGTAGCCATGCAAGTACCCTGGACTTCAGGAAAGTTGATTTTAATAAACTCAGAACAATGGTAAGTAAGGTTCTATGGCAAGTGACCATAATGAGAAAAGGAGTCCAAGATGGGTGGGAGTTTCTAAAAGAGGAAATTCTAAAAGCACAATGGCAAGCAATTCCAACAAGGATAAAAGGGGGAACACAACAGAAGAAGCCAATTTGGCTTCACAGAAAGCTTAGAGATGACCTGAAAACAAAAAAGGACACATACAGAAAGTGGAAAGAAGGCTAGGCCACAAAGGAAGAGTACAGACAGGTAGCATGGAATTGTAGGGATGGTGTCAGGGAGGCTAAAGCTGAGAATGAGCTGAGGTTAGCGAGAGATGCTAAAAGCAACAAAAAAGCTTTCTTCAGGTACATCCATACTAAAAGACAGAGAAAAGAAATGGTGGTACAGCTACTCAATGAGGATGGCAAAATGATAACAGACGACAAAAAAAAGGCAGAAGTGCTCAATTCCTACTTTGGCTCAGACTTCTCCCAAAAGAGGGTCTATGACCCTCCCGGGAAACATGAAGTTGAAGGGACAGGATTGCAGCTTGAGACTGATAGACAATTGGTCAAAGAATACCTAATTACTTTGAACAAGTTCAAATCTGCAGGGCCCAATGAGCTGAATCCTAGATAATTGAAGGAACTGGCTGAAGAACTCACAGAACCACTGTCTTTGGGAAATCTTTGGGAAATAGCAGAAGATGGGTGAAGTGCTGGATGACTGGAGGGCTAATGTTGTCCCTATCTGCAAAAAGGGCAAAAAGGAGTAATCTGGGAACTACAGACCAGTCAGCCCGGCATTGATCCCTCGGAAAATTATGGAGCAGATTATAAAGTGGTCAATCTATTAAGCACCCGGAAAACAATGCAGTGATTATTAGAAACCAGCATGAATTTATCAAGAACAAATCCTGCCAGAGTAATCTTATCTCATTTTTTGATTGGGTAACCTCCCTGGTAGACTGTGGGAATGCTGTGGACATAATATATCTCGACTTCAGCAAAGCTTTTGACAAAGTGCCCCATGATATTCTGATTTGCAAGCTAGCTGAATATGGGCTTCATGGAACAACCATCAGGTGGATCCACAGTTGGCTACAGAATCATACTCAAAGAGTGTTTATCAATGGTTCCTTCTCAAACTGGGGGAAGGTAACAAGTGGGGTCCTACAGTGCTTGGTCCTGGGCCCACTGTTCTTTAACATTTTTATTAATGACTTGGATGAGGAGGTACAGAGCATGCTTATCAAATTTGCAGATGATACAAAACTGGGAGGGATAGTTAATACCTTGGAAGACAGAAACAAAATTCAAAGGGATCTTGATAGGCTGGAGCATTGGGCTGAAGACAACAGAATGAAATTTAACAGGGGCAAATGCAATGTTCTATACCTAGGAAAAAGAAACCAAATACACAGTTATAAGATGGGGATATTTGGCTAAGCAATATTAAATGCAAGAAGGATCTTGGGATTGTTGTTGATCACAAGCTGAATATGAGCCAACAGTTATGTGGTTGCAAAAAGGCAAATGCTATTTTAGGCTTCATTAAGAGAAGTATACTTTCCAAGTTGCATGAAGTATTGGTTCTCCTCTATTTGGCACTGGTTCAACCTCATCTTGAGTACTATGTCCAGTTCTGGACACCACACGTTAAGAAGGATGCAGACAAACTGGAAAGGATTCAGAGGAGGGTAACAAGGATGACCAGGGGACTGGAAACAAAGCCCTATGAAGAGAGACTGAAAGAACTCGGCATGTTTAGCCTTGAGAAGAGAAGACTGAGGGGAGATATGATAGCACTCTTCAAGTACAGGAAAGGTTGTCACACACAGGAGGGCTGGGATCTCTTCTCCATCGTCCCAGAGTGCAGGACACGGAATAATGGGCTCAAGTTGCAGGAAACCAGATTTCGAATGGACATCAGGAAACACTTTACTGTTAGAGCAGTACGACAATGGAATCAATTACCTAGGGAAGTGGTGAGCTCTCCATCACTGGAGGCCTTCAAGAGGCAGTTGGACAGCCACTTGTCGGGTATGCTTTAATTTGGATTCCTGCATTGAGCAGGTGGTTGGACTTGATGGCCTTATAGGCCCCTTCCAACTCTATGATTCTATGACTGCCGTGGTCCATTCATCTCAATGGAGTTGGGAAAACTTCCCACTGCATTGTGCCCTCTACTGCCTGGCAGGGCAGGGCAGCAAAAAATTCCCCCTTCCCAGTTCAAACTTCCTCAGGATTGCTACCAACTTTGATCTGGTCCTGGATATGGCCATATCTGTTCAAAGCATTTGAGACTGAAGGGTTCTACCTCACTGGAAAGTGGGTCTGCTCCAGTATACCATACTTAGCCTTATACAATGTTAGCCTGCACAGTTTTTGACCTAAGAAAAAACCTGCAACCCACCAGTCATGCATTGTGGCCTGCCAAATGCTTTGCAAACTGCCTGTTTTTGCAGTTCCAGGCAATAAACAAAAAGGTTGTGGATTATCACGATCTCGTTGGGCCACGAGAGGTGGATAGTGAGCTACAAGCTGCGTGGGTCACAAGTTGTGCAGGCCTGACTAGCCATATGCATTCTGCAGCCTTGGAATCAATCCAAAAAGCAAATACGTTCCTGAAAGAGTAAACAAGTGCAGGGTCCAAGCTGTTCTGACATTTCCTCATGTGTCCCTGATGGTGACATACGTATGTCTGACGGATCAGAAATAATTTTGCATCACAAAAACACCAATTTGTGGTTTAATAAAAGATCTGACAGAATTCTACATATGTTTGATGCACTATACATTATAACCTATTAACCTTTATTTTTTTTTTTTCAATAATTTTTATTCAGATTTTCATAAAACATACAAGACGAAATCATAAAACATTCAAAGACAAAAAACAAAATCAAAAATAGTTAAACAAAAAGAAAAAAAGAAAAAAAAAACAAAAATAAAAAATAAAGAGTAAAATATTGACTTCCCATTTGTCAAAGATCAAATCAGTTATAAGTCTATAATATATAACAATCCTGTCTCTTAAGTCATATTATAAAATCACTTTCCTCCAGTAGTTATCTTACTTAATCATCAAATCTCATAAACATTACTTTATTCTTTCCACAAAAAGTCAAAGAGAGGTTTCAATTCTTTAAGAAATATATCTATCAATTTTTTTTTCCAGATAAGCATATCGATTAATCCATCTCATTACTAATTATGATAATCTTATTGTCATAACCATAGTCAAAATAAACATTTCAATTAATCCATCACATCAGAATCTGTTAGGTTCAGTAATTTCAGTAGCCATTGTTCTATTATCCCTATTAGTTCCATTTTCCATCTTCCATCTTCAGTAGTCTTGTTAAGTCCAGTAATTTCAGTATCCAATCTTCCATTATCAGTATTCCATAATAATCTTGCTGTCAAAGCCATAGTCATATAGTAAGAGTCTGATGGGAATTACCTCTATCCCAAATATTTTCTTGCCATCCATTCTGAATAGGTTGCTGAAATACTGCTGTAAAATCATATCTCTGTTCTTTTTTTCAAAATACACTGGGTCATCTCTTGAAAGTTTTTCCATTGTCACATGGCTGCAGTTAATTCCATAGATTTTCTCTATATTGGGCTCCATCACATCATTCCAGTCCAGAAGATTATCCATGCCATTGATAACTTTATCTCTAGAATCTTCATTAATTTCTTCAGAGATAACATTGAGTTCCAAACAATAGATTTTATTTCTAAAGTCCATAGACTCCAAATCTTGTTCCTGTTCCACGTTTGTTCCAATCTCCGGGATCTCCTCTCTCACAGGGACCCCTGTTCCAGTCTCCAGGGTCTCCTCTCTCACAGGGACCCCTGTTCCAGTCTCCAGGGTCTCCTCTCTCACAAGGACCCCTATGTCTTTAATCTCCTGTGTCTCCAAACAATAGATTTTGTTTCTAAAGTCCATAGACTCCAAATCTTTTTCCTGTTCCACGTTTGTTCCAATCTCCGGGGTCTCCTCTCTCACAGGGACCCCTTCCAGGGTCACCTCTCTCACAGGGACCCCTATATCTTTAATCTCCTGCTTCATTTTACTCAATTCAATTTTCAGCTCCTTACAACCCTGTCGCAGGTTTTGTTTCGTTATCTCAATCTCATCCATTATTTTCTGAAACATAGTTATTTCCAGATTCTCAGCCACTTTCTTAATTGCCATTTTAAAAGAAAAATATAGGAAAACCACTTCTTATTTCAGCAACAATTGGGTTAATACTCCAAACTTGGTGACATCACAGTATAAACAAAGCAGACAGCCTTATCTCTCCATGCTTAAGTAAACAAAATGCAGTTCCCAGGATCGAAACAATTAATGGCGGTCGTCAGGAAACAGATTCGTCAAAATAAAATAGACCAAAAAGAGAGTAGTCTCAGACAATATAATATTCTTCAAAATAAAAATCTGGAATAGAAATCCCTCTTCTGTGTATATCTTTAGAATGCAAATCCAGGACAGCTTTTTGCAACAAAAACAGAGATAAGCTATTAATTAGTGAGTAGCAGAGAGAAGTTATGGCTCCCCAGTGAGATGTCAAAAACCGATCAATCTGGCAAATCTCTTTTAAACAGCAACAATTTAAGTCAAGTAAAAGAAAAATATAGAAAGAAGGGTGCTTGCCTGTTAGTGCGTTCTCTCTTAGAAGATAAGATGAACGTTCGCTTTATCAGATAGAGCTTGTTGTTGAAAATCCGTCCCACCTTCGTCGGCTGGACCTCGTCCCATAAATTAATGAGATCTGGTCGTCCCAACAAAAATAGGCTTTGAGGTTAATCTCTTCGTTTCTCCCTACCCGGGAGAAGTTTAATCAGTCAAAAAAAAAAAAAAAAACTGACTGATATATCTGAATAAGCTTCTTTTGAGGCAGGAGCCCGTCTCAAAAGCAGGCACAGGCTAAGTCACCCTTCCCGGAAGTCATAACCTATTAACCTTTAAAAGGTGGCAAAAAACCCATCTGATAATGGCTTGGAAATTACAAGGCGGCCTTCATGCAACTCTCACAGGTTCCAGAGGAGAAAAAATATACATAAGGGGAATATTACCCTTTCATTCAGAAAGAGGATATAATAGACATAGAAGCTAGTAATTGTATCATTATCTTCTTTTGGCTGAGAATTTTTCAAATGGGTTTGAGAAAGCTCAGTTCCAGGTTCTGAACACTGGAAGCCTAAGGATACGGTTTCCAAGGTTTTTCCCCTCTTGAATACAAGAGTAAAACAGGAGAGTGGCCAGAAATGTCCAATCATTCTCCATGGCACAAAAGAAGGGACAGAAACACAGCTTAAACAGGACTTTGGATTATTGTTATCCAAGATACCAATTACTGTACTGTGTCCACTTCTTTGGATGTTATTCTCCAGTCATCTATAACATACATGCAATGAAATCGGGAGCAATGCTCACGCTTACGTACTCCCTTTCCGCTTATCCTCCACTCTCCCATTGGTACAGAACATGGAAATAATATTCCCATGAAGAGAGATCCCACATTCAATAACTAACTGGGTTCTCTCAATTTAGGCATTAGCTTTTAAGTGGGATAAAGGGGAGGAGAAGAGGGCAGAAGCATCTCGCCTGAAGGGGCAAAACTGCAACACTACCTTCCGGGCAGCAGTGTTGCTGCTGCTTACCAGGAGGGGGAGGGCAAGGTAGTGGGGAGGTCAGGGCTTTGCAAACACACTGGCAGAACTAACCAGATGCTCCTGCGGGTGTCTCCACACTGCACCAACCTCCCCACTGCCTCGCCCTCTCTCTCTCCTGGTAATTGATAGTGACACAGAAGCCAAGAGGCTAGTGTTACAACTCTGTCCCACCAAGCAAGCTGCTTCTGGTAGGGAAGAAATGTGCCCATGGACTGCTCTTGATCAGCAACTAGCAACCCTTAGTCTATCACAGAGGGCCACAGAGAGAAGGCATCTGGTCCCTTACAATATCTATTCAGAACTACTGGATTCCATGGGACTTACTCCAAGATAAGTGTGTATAGCATTACATCCTGAATTGCTAGTCCAGAGGTGAAATAGGTGTACAGATGAGCAGCAGCTGTAGCAAATGGATTTGGTTCAAGGTTATTTGGGGGAGGGGAAAGCATAAGACACCATATATTGTCTTGTTAAAGTGGCCTGGGTACAGGCAAAATGCAATTTGGGCCAAAAGAAAGAAATAAACACTCCCAGACCATCCATCTACAAATGAAACGGTCATATGAACTTTCTTTTAACAGGTGTCCATTTGGCATTGCACACTAAATGATTTCTTCTTCTTAATATGTCTAAAAACGACTTAAAAGTTTTGGAAACCCTCCTATTGTTTACATAATAACTTAGCCCCGGATAAAAGCAACCGAGTGAATAAAGAACGTTTTATCTTGCCAGGGATTATTGACTTGTTCAACTCATTTCACCTTCTGATTCACCTTGAAAATGAAACAAATCATACAGGATTTTTTTACTTTAGGATAGAGATGTGAAGGTCTGGGGGGGGGAATCCAGAAAAATTTGGAGGATTTTTTTTTAATTTGACCTTTTTCCTCTCTTTTTTTTCTGGAAAAAAACCAGAAAAATTCAGGGGGGAAATGGCCAAAAACTGGGTTTCCCCCCAATTTTTCCTGTTTTTTTGAAGACCTTCACATCTCTGCTGTGGGGCAATGCAAGGTAACATTTACACATATCTAAATGTGCATGCAACTGGGGAAAAAACCCTTCGAGCAGACATGGCAGTCCTGTGGCCCTTCAGATATTGTTGGACTACAACTGCCATCAACCTTGACCATTGGCCATGTAGAATAGGGTGCATGGGTGTTATTTTTGGCCCCCAAATTGGAGTCCTACAACATCTGGAGGGTACCATGTTAGCTACCCCTGAGTTGGACAGTGCAATTAAATCCTATTGTCCAGGTGAAATGCATGGTATAATACTGCAGGGTAACAAGTACAGACCATAGCCTTAAAAGGTGAACAGGGCCTCAGAAGATCTTTCCAGGTTTTCTTTTGATTCCGCTTTTTTCTATACATTGGGATGTGATGCAGGGTCTTCTCTGTAGTGCAGGGGTGAGGAACCTGTGGCCGTCTCCATGTTTTTGGCTCTTAACTCTCATCATCCCCAGCCAGCATGGCCAATGATCAGGGATTATGAGAGTTGAAGTCCAGAAACATCTGGAGGGCCACCGATTAACACCCCCTGCTGTTGTGGCTTCCCAGGTCCAGAATTCCCTCTCAAAAGAAACTGCTCCAACTCCTTCTTTATATGTATGTTTGAAGAGGCATCATGACATTTCTTTTTAAGCCAACTCACAGCACATTGTAAAATTTGCTTAGTCTGTTTATCAGTTTCGGGGGAGGGTTCACATTTTTTGTTGTTGCAAATTGCTTGGATGACTTTTGTCAGGAAAAGTTGTTGCCAAGTTTTAAAATAAATGAATAAAATGCAAAAGTCACATCAACCCAGAATTTCTAAACTCCTAGCTCTGCAACAGAAATAAATTCCTTATAGATATTGTACGCCATTTGTTTCTAGAGCCCAAATGTCACAGTCTTCTTTCTAATTAGATTGGATTATGCAAGGAAGCATTTTGCCACATTATATTTAAAGAAGCAGTTGCACTTACCACAGCCTTTTCCGCATTACTACCATCTGGATAGTGTGGATTAAGCTGCAAAAAGAAAGCACTTCTATTAAAATTTGGAGAAGTGTTATTTTTTTAAAGGCTGATTTTAAACTAAAGATGTTGGCCTGGGTTTAAAAGGCCATGAATAGTGTTCCACGTGCACTCAATGCGTTTCAGTCCTCCTTTCCTACTATAACCTCTCCTCACCCTCCAGCCAACAAAGAGCTACACCCAACTGTCAAGGAGCAGTATGTTCAATGAAGTGCAATGACACAATCAGACAGTCCCTCTCCCATGCACGGGAGCCCACGAGCATCTTTGGATCCCAGGTATGATCTTTACTAGATCCAAATATGTCCAGGATACTGTATATGATGCCCTGGGCTCCACCTGGAAGGAAGGACAGGCCATAAATCTAATAAATAAATAATAAATAATATAGCAGGGATGGTATGTACTGTATATACCAAAGATGGTGCACGTGGTCAACTCCGGAAGTTGTTGGACTACCGCAATGCGGCAAATGGTCAGGGAAGTAGGGAGTTCAGTCTAAGAACATCCGGAGGGTACCACATTGGCTAACTCTGATTCATTCATTCATTCATTCATTCATTCATTCATCCATTCATTCATCCATTCATTCTCTCTCTCTCTCTCTCTCTCACTCACTCACTCACTCACTCACACACTCACACGCTCACACGCTCACACGCTCACACACATACACACAGAGAGAGAGACACACACACACACACGTTACCTAGGATGAATTATCAATTGCAGGACTCTTCTATTGCCATGAGCCACACAATAGCCATGTTCAGTTGCTAACGATTGAAGCCATGGATAAGCACTGTGGCAACACATCCCTCTCTCATCCTCCCCTTATTCCAGTTACACACTGGCTTCACTATGGAGATCCTGGCATGCATTAGCCGAGTTTCTTGGTCTGGACATTATAAAGAATTAATGTAAGCCAGGATCTGAATGCCAAAACTGGTGCATGATAGGAGGGGGAAGCATGCAGCCACCATCACTCTTTGATGGCTTCATAAATCATGGTTTATGAAGCTATAGATGAGTATCCAAATACAGCCAGTGTGTTAAAACTTATTTTTATGCTGCTTTTCAGTGGCTTCTAAAGCAGCACAGAGGAGTTAAAACACAAAAATACAACAATAACATTCAAACCTATAAACAAATTATATCAGAAAAGCTAAATACATAATAACCATATCTAGACACACAGAGCCAGGGGGCTGGAACACTAACTTGGTTGTCAGAAAGAGCCCAATAGAAAAGGATGGTCCTCACCATCTATCATGAGGAGGTAACAGAGGAGGCCAACCATGCCTTTGGAGGAACAGAATTCCAAAACATGTAGGCACCATCATGGAGAAAGTCCAATCCCACATGCACGCTAGCCTACCCTCAAACAACTGTGGGATGCAAAGCAGAATTCCCTCCAAAGATCTCATCCAGAAGCAAGCAAGAAGTCTTTTATACTGTATCTCCTAGATGTTACATGACGCCAGGTCAGCGTGTCTATCCAGGATCAAATCGTGGAAGACTGAAGTCTTACCAATTATTGACACAACATTCAACAGCAGGACTTTCAGACCTGGGATGAAGTCACCAAAACACCCAGGGTTGCTTAGGCTGAGAGAATAACGGGGGGACGGACCTCCCTTCAGCCAGTCTTCTACACCCTGTCATATCTTTTTCTGACCACCACACTCATACTAGTGGTCCAAGAAGTGAAATGCAGAAGACAGCAACTCATAGACCAGAGGGATTGTGAAGGCAATGACCTGAAATTGGTACCTCCTTTTTTCTTCGTAAGTTTAATTTTCATTCAATTGTAATTTTTCTATTGCCTTAATTCTTACATGTTATTGAATTATAAGTTTTTTATAAAATAAATATAAACAAATATTTTTTAAAAGAAACACAGCCCATTTCTGTAACCTCTGAAGCTTCAAAATGTGCATTAAGTAACAGTTAACATGTTATATTGAAAGGAAGATTAATCAATGAAAAAAGTATCTCTTTTACAAGGGTTAAGTGTTCTCTCTCACACACACACACACAAAAGAAAGCAAGAAATAAGGTCACATTATTCTCCACAATGCACTGTATACACAGATGCGATTCTACGTAGAGCTGAAATACATGTCACTTGCTAGTACTTGAGATACCGATTGCAATGTTCAGCACCTGCTTCAGCTTTTCACAGGTTTCCCAATGCTTACTTCACAAATCCACTGATATGATTAACCACCTGCCTAAGGAGCTTGATGGAGTAATAAGCATGCTTATTTTTTTGCTTTTTAATAGCAAAAAATTAATGGACCTCTTTTTGTAATTTTATACTTCTTCATTGGTCCTGCTATATTTCAAGTATTTCAAAGAAAACAGTTTCAGCCACATCTTGCAGAGGTAGTATTTTCCCTTCCACCTATACAGGTTGGCATCACGACTTCAGTTATAGCAGAGGTCTACTAAGGACGGAGGGGGGAAAACTGACTTGTGCTTTTCCAAGACATCTAGAATAACCGATTTTAATTTGTTACCTTAATTAATCTGCTTAATTCAATAGTTCTGGGTCCTAAGCAATATTATTGTACAGTATTATTAACAGCGCTGAATAGTCACACATAGAGTCCATGGGTGCAGAAGAGCACACCTTAGTGTTCAACTCAAGAAGGCAAAACCTATAAAAATTAGCTTTCCCTGTACTTTCATATTCTTTTTCAAATTGCTATTCCTTCATTTTACACATATTATAAGAATAATGTCTTTTACATGCCAGTCTGGAAACTAAGACACTAAAGTCTAGTTCAGGAAATGTAGTGGCAGCCCTATTTCTAACCTATACCACTTCAGACCCAACCGGCAGCGTGAAATGATAGAGGCCAAAAATAAATTCATCCATTTTGTTGGCTGTGTGTGAGCCTCAGAGAGGCCTTAGAGAGCACTACAGCTTCCTAGGAAACATCTGCTTAACTTAATAGGGGGAAAGAGACTCTGACAGTACTTGCTTTTTTAGCATGGTTAAGACATTGGGAGTTGGGTCCAGGATTACATGCTCACTACTACAGCTGCCTCCCAAGCAAATTCCCCTCAGCTCCACTTCATTGCTTCTCAAATTCTGACAGTGACAAAGGGCTTGTAAAAAAACCTCTCATTTCAAAAATAATGCTACACCCATATATGAGGATGCAGCTGCAGTGCATGACAGGGTATTTCAGAACAGGCACCAAGGTTCTTTTCAAAAAGTCACAATGACCTTGAATATGTTTTGTCTTCGAAGGACAGGCACACATCATCTATCTATTCTAGAAAATCTCGCTTATATTGGCCAGTTCTTGCTCAGTGAATATTTTAACAGCTGGCTTAGTAACAGGAATCAATAAGAAAATACTATGAGGTCATGAATGAAAGGATCCCACTGAAAAAAAAAGTTTCCACTGTATTTGGTGCTCAGCCGCAAATGCGCAGCACTCAATCAAAAGGGCGAAGGCGCAAAATAATTTTTTTTAAAAAACCACACATTTCCAAGCCTTTCATCTTCATTAGGTTGGCATTGTTCACTGCTAATAGCACCCCATTAGCTTTCAATTCTCTCAAAGGACTTAACACATAGTCAAAAGTTTCATAGATATTCAAATGAATACTGCTCCCATATTAACTCACTGGGGAATGCCAGTGATGTCTAAACTGAGATTCAGTTTATCCACGTCTCTGAGATCTGATGCAGAAATTGAGCTGTGATGCCGGAAATCTTCAGGTCAAGTCTTTCCTCAGCCTTGACCTCACCAAATGGCAAGCCTATCCACGCCCACACAAGAAGGGGGCAAAAATACTAACTTCCCTGCAGGGTTGTTGTAAACTTTACAGCATTGTATACAAAATGCTTTGAATCTTATAATAAACAGGGGTGGCTAACCTTTTTTGACCTACATTCACTCTCAGTCATCCTTCAGGCACTGGCTGCTTGCCAGTGGTAGATGTCACCACCCCTCTCCCCCATCCTTCTCATACACACACTCATCTGGACACAGAACACATCGCCCTCCCCTCCTCAGCTGATCCATGCAGATCATCTGGGGAGGGGAAATATTGCCCCCTCTCCAATCTTCAGATGATCAGTCTGATGATCAGGAAGGGAACAATATGTATCCTCCTTCAGGACACTGGACTGGGTAGAGAGGTTTTAAGCACACTGTTGAGCCCCAGCTCCCCCAGGAGGAGCAGGGAGGGGAGTTGGTCGAGCCCCAGCTTCTCCGGATAGGTCAGGGAGAAGAGCCAGAGGTGGATGAGGCTTTTGAGGGCACTGAGTGAGGGGGTGAAGTCAACAGCCCACCAGTTCCCATGGACAGTCCTCCCGCCAACACAGAGCTTGCTCCACCTACAAGCGCCCCAACAGAGCCATTGGGGAAAGACCTCGCATGTGCGCCAACTCCACCCACCCAGGACTCCCTGCCTGGCACTTCAAACGCTTCCCCGCCAGTGGGTGTCTTGCCCCCTGGAGTCGAGCCGGCACCTAGTGAGCCTGTACTGTCAGATCAGCAGGCGGAGGCTCGCTGCCCCCCCCTCGCCCTGCACGAGACGCTGCAAGAAAAGGGTCGTCAGAAGGTGGACCTTTGAAGGAGTCAGAGATCAAGGGCAAAGACCTTTCCTACTTAAGGCAGTACCCCCCTGACTGGGGTGCTGAATCAACTTACTCCACATGCTGCAGAAAATGTCTAGGTAGCTTAGTCAGGTTCTGTAGTGAGTCAGCATAGATAGGTCTATGAAGCGCACTGCTCTTGATGTAACCATTACTCTAATAAAGCAAGAATTAATTCCAGTCTCAGTCTCGTCTCTCAGACTCTGGGCAGGACAGACCCCAGTGCTGTATCTACTTTATTTCTCCCCCCCTTTTTTTCCCTTCAGTGGTCAAAATTAGTAGGGACTTGGGAGGGCAGAAAAATTGCAGGGGGGTTGATGTGGCATCTGGGCCAGGGTAGAGGCACTCTTGCTCTAAAGGACAGATGGGCAAAAGATAGATTGTAGTATACCAATGGATTATCGGCCAATTTCCAGTAGACCACCTAGTGCCTGCTTGGATTCTTCCCAAGGATGCTTGAAGGACTGTACCTCAGTGGTACAGCATGTGTGTTGCATGCAAAATGGCCCAGATTCCATCCCCAGCATCTCTAGGTAGGACTGGAAGAGACCCCTGCCTAAAACTCTTGAGAGCCACTGCAAGTCAGTGAAGATAATACTAAGCTAGATGGACCAATGTTCAGATTCTGTATAAGGCAGCTTCCATTGTTTCCTATGACTAGATCGACCTTGGACAGAAAAAGGCACTTCATATATGCTTAAGCAAGCATACATTCT
Organism: Rhineura floridana; assembly: GCF_030035675.1. NCBI lineage: Eukaryota > Metazoa > Chordata > Lepidosauria > Squamata > Rhineuridae > Rhineura > Rhineura floridana. The sequence goes on along the minus strand of NC_084487.1, from coordinate 117,185,577 downwards.
CTGCACTACTTAGCACAGTTTAGTTACATCTTAACTTTTTAGAGAGCCTAAGTATGCATTCCTGCTTTGAAACTTTAACACACATCACTGGACCTCAGGAATTCTAGTTAGTGAAGCAGGAGGTGGGGCAGACCACACAACCTCGAAGCCAGCCTGTGTTGCTTTAGAGTGCTATGAAACACCCAGGACTGCCTGATTTGTGAAAAGACAGCAATTTTTCAGTTTTTAATGTATTAACAGTATTTTTTCCTCCCATAGAGAGGTGCTTGCAGGATTTTCTATCTCAGGGACCAAAATAACTCAGTCAGCCTTGGGCACTGGTACCTTGCTTGGTGGAGTGCACTGTTTGCTGTTCTGCCCCAAAGTGTCTTATGCCAGTCCTACAGGTAAGAAGATCAGTTTTCTGATCCATAATGACACAATTCTTGCTTTTTCTCCCATTCAATGAACTTGATCCCCAGGCAGGTGAGTCAGTGCTGCTTACTGGGACAACAGCCCACTGTGTTGCTGGACAGGTATATATACATCACTTTGAAATGTTTCATAGGAAGCAATTCATAAATGGAATGAAAGAGGGTGAGGAACCTCAACCCAAAGGCCTATTTAGGCCCACAGGACCTCCCCAGTTTGCCTGCCAGACAACTTCGGCCAAACTGCACTCACCTGCTAATCATGTGACATCATTTACGATGTCAAGCATAGGCAGGTAAAAAGGTAATTGGGCTGGGACAAAAGAGACTTCTTAAGTGCTGTTGATCAGCTGATTGATTCGGAAGCCAGGATCTTTGCAAGCCCCTGTATTGTACTTCAAAATCCCAACCATCAATGGTTGGTGCTTCAAAGTGCCAGGTCACCTGATGTTATTGTGACATCAGGTAATTGACAGGTGGGTGGCCTTGCCCACCTATTAAATTTGGTCCAGGGGGAGTTGGGAAGATAAGAATACGGCCCGCTGGAAGGAAGGAAGGAAGGAAGGAAGGAAGGAAAGGCTCTCTCAAATTAGTAAAAGAAAAGCCTGAGGATTTTTTTCCCTAGGAAACTACTCATGCTTTAATCTGCACCTTTTCCAAAACTGAAGTATAGATTGTATGCACAGCTGAAACTTTTGACTCTGGTTTGTTCAATCAGTTTGACCATATTAGTTATGAAATTAGCAAGTCCAACAAACTGAAGTTGATATCTGACTTCTATTTGAAGCCAAGAATTTGAATATTCTTTTAAAAATGTTTTAAGCTCTCAAAGCAGGAGAAAAACCTTTTGGACATTATTCTGCCTAAAGATTTAAGACATATATTTTAGGCACCCCTGGCTCTTTTAGCAGATGAGCATTACAGAGACAGAAAAATAATCCAAGGAGCTCTTGCAGCTCCCACAGAGTGGCATCCCTTGCCAATGGAAATTAGTGCACCTCCTTCCTTTCAGTCAAAGACAGCAAAACTGTGCTAGTCTGCCTGGCATTTAGGCCCAGTACAGTCATAACATTTCCCAGCTTTTAACCACAGTTAAGAAACTAGGAGCACTGCACAACTCCCTTCTGTTTCCTTCCCCCATCCTTTTTGTTTGTTTTCCATATTCCATTTTCTGCATCAACACTAATGCTAATCATGTTTAGCTTTAAACCAAAGTTTTAAGACATGGTTGCTGTTAGCTATGGCATAGTGCAGGGGTGGGCAACCTGTGGCTCTCCAGAAGGCCATCCAGCTTGACCAATGTTCAAGAATGATGAATTGTGGATCTTCAAGTTCATGCTGTGGAACTACAGATGTGCAGACCCAGGAAAAACGCAAAAAACCCCCAGAAAAAATGCCCCCCAAATGTTTTCCCAATTTTGGAGTGGAAGGGGGAAAACCTGTCTGTCATTCCCACCCCCTCGAATTTTGCTGCTTTTTTTCCAGGCCCTCATATCTCTACAGGGAACCCAGAACAAGCTGAAGATGTTTTGCTGCCTGAGGCAGAACAGCAAAAGGCACCCCACCCCCAGTCAAGGTGCACAGTACTCAGGACTAGCTAAGTTATTTTTGTCCTTGAAGCAAACAATCCCAGAAGCACCTCTCCTTTGGTTTAAAAATTACACTAATAATAAAATTAAAAAGTAACCTTGCTGCCCATTCAGTTGCTCGAAACAGTCCCCTCATTTTTCAAAAATTGTAGGGCTGGCCCTAGCTAAGACCTTGTTGTGTTTGTTAAATGAATCCTGCTCTCATTTATTTTTGTACAGTTTTATTTGTCATTGTTGTATTTTTCAATTCCATTACAATACTTTACGATTATTTTATAGGGTGCACTAGGTAATTATACATTTGAAGTTAATCACTGCCAACTATCCTTCTTGCATTTAAGCACAGCATTTCAGTATCTTTCTGAAGACACCGAAGAATAAACTTCTTGGCTTGCACTAGAATTCTTGAAACCCTATTCTAGCCCAACATATAACATTTTATCAGATTTCTCTGCAAACTTTAAGCAAGGCTGTGTTGTGGCCTGGTTTGTTAATTTTTGCTTAAACTAAGGGATCATTTTGACACAACCTCTGGAAATCCCAGCTCAAAACCACAAGGAAGCTAAATAGAAAATCAATGGTTCTGCAAACATATCTGTCTCAATCTCTGTGCCTCCTCACTCAGACACACAAACACTCCTAGAATATTAGGAATACTCCAAAGCTCAATGTATTAAGCAGTGAGTGTGCACTGCCATCTGGTGGCATATTATTCTTTTTGCATGATATAAAACAGCTGAGGTAGCAGCTTTAACGGAAAAGGAGCAGCCTAGTCAAGAGTTGCCAACCTTTTTGATCCCATGGGCACCTTTGCTATCAGGAAAAACTGTTATTGGGACCATACACACACTGCAACCAAGCACAAATTGCAACCTATTGTATTAGGTTTGTTGGTTGCCCTATCAGCCAGCTCTCAGGCCTCCGGATGCTGCTGCTAAATGCCAGATTGGTGCATAATAAGATCTCCCTCATTCACAATTTAATTGTGGATGAGGCAGACCAACTACGTCCCTATCTGGACAGGGATAACCTGGCTTCAGTTGTCCATGCTCTGGTAACCTCCAGATTAGATTACTGCAATGCACTCTATGTGGGGCTGCCTTTGAAGATGGTTCGGAAACTGCAGCTTGTGCAAAATGCAGTGGCCAGATTGGTAACAGGGACCAGACGGTCTGAACATATAAAACTGATTCTGGCCCACTTGCATTGGCTGCCTGTATGTTTCCGAGCTCAATTCAAGGTGCTGGTTTTGACCTATAAAGCCTTACACGGCTTGGGACCACAATACCTGATGGAACGCCTCTCCCGATACGAACCCACCTGTACACTACGTTCAAGATCAAAGGCCCTCCTCCGGGTGCCTACTCCAAGGGAAGCTTGGAGGGTGGCAACAAGGGAGAGGGCCTTCTCAGTGGTGGTCCCCAAATTATGGAACGATTTCTTAGACGAGGTGCGCCTGGTGCCAACACTGTCATCTTTTCGGCACCAGGTCAAGACTTCCCTCTTCTCCCAGGCATTTTAGCATGTGTTTTAAATTGTTTTTATATTGTTTTAAATTTTAAAATTGTGTTTTAAATTGTTTTTAAAATATGTGTTTTAAATTGTATATTTGTTTTAATGTTTTTGGTTGCTGTAAACTGCCCAGAGAGCTTCGGCTATGGGGTGGTATACAAGTGCAATAAATAAATAAATAAATAAAATAGAAGGCTTCTTTCAAGCATAATTTCAGTGTGGGGGAGGTGTCCTCGAGGGGGGTGCACCAGGTAAGGTATCTGTGGATACAGGTGCATCCATGGGCACCATACTGGTGAGTAATCCCTAGCCTAGATCACGGAACTCCCTGCCCCAAGATATTCACCTTGCCTCTTCACTTACAATCTTTCCCCACTAGGGTGAAGTTCCTTTTTGTTTAGGCAGCACTCTGTTTGATTTTCATCTCCTTACAGTTTGTTAAAAAATTATCTTGCTCTGCTGTCACATCATTAATTGCCACATTACTAAGATTTTTGCACTAGCAGCTGCCATGGTGGGACAAAGCCACCCTCCCAACAGCAGCATCGCTGCAGCTTACTTGAAGAGGGGAGAAGCAGGGCAGCAGCAAGGGCAGGAGGTTGCACAGACACACCAGCAGAGCCAGTCCAGTGCTCCTGCCTGTGCATTTGCACAGCCCTGACCCTTGCCCCCCATCTTGGTAAGCTGCAGGGAGGGCAGTGTCAGGAGGGCAGCTCTGCAGCTGTGTCTCACCACACCAACAGCTACTGGATTTTAGTGGTTCCTTCTTGTACAATATTGGCTTTAAAATACTGTAAGTCACCATGGGTGTTCCTCTTGGAGTAAAAAGCTGGAGGTAAAATTCCCACAAAGTAGACAAAAGTTTTAATCAGTATGCAAACTCTGAAGTTGGTCTGGTGGAATGAAAAAGCAGCCATCTCATGACTTTTTACAAAATTAAAAGTGCAAAGTAAAATAACATGGCCACAGTCCAATCCACTCACGAGTAAGCTCTGATTTACAGTAACTAGTTGGGATTCGCTTCAGAGTAAACATGCATATGATTAGGCAGAATGTCATTTTACATACAAAATACAGCATCTTAGAATCTGAGGCCCTCGTATACAAAATCAAATACCTTCAGTGGTTCAGGAACAGCACTAGTAGTATTACTGTGTATGTGCTTTCCAGAAGAGCGAATAGGGAAAGGCGCATGTGTCTGCATTTGCTGTAGCTTGGAACAATCAATTAAGCTGCCACCCAGTTCAAAGAGGCTTTTATCCAGGTGATTAGACAAATGAGGTTAGATTTGGTCATGGGAAACACACAGCTGCATGGATACTCGGAGCATCTGAAGTGTTTTCAGGTCGAGGGTGCACAGCTTTGGGGCAAAAGAGGGGGAACGGGGAGAATTCCCAAATGTGGACAGTGAACATACAGAGATGGAAGAAAGATCTGGTGTGGTTCACATATACACTTCCTGAAACAAGACCCAAACCAAAATGCAGCTATCCTATGAAATCATCAGTTCTCCAAATTTTGTGGTGCTGTTTTCCAACCAAAAAAATGTGTACAAAAGTATTAAGGGACAGTGTGCATAAAAATGCACATATTAATGAAAACAACATACAACAATGCGCTACATTTGGGGAAATTGCTTGCAAAATGTGTATATTAGGAGAAGACCCTTTTGTATTTCTCCTGTATCCCTATGGTACACTGCTTAGAAACTGCAGTACTAAGCGGCATACAGTATAAATTATTTAAATTAATAAATTAATACATAAATGCATACTGAAATGCTGATCAATTTTTTTTGAGGACTGACACCAAAATTTGCCAAACAGATCTTAAGATTGGAAAAATCAGAAACTGAAACTGACAGATTCATCCATCCCTAACATACACTATAATGTCAGGACTGATTGCATGATATGCTGAAAAGAATAAATTCAAAATTCTGCACTGAGGTATCTATCCCAAGCTCAGCAAGCTATGCAAATTGACATATATTTGACCAGTTTATATAATTTCCTTTGCTTCTGTTAAGTCATGGAGAAAAGAAAGAGCTACACAAGGGTGCTGAAGGGCTTTGTAAACCACTTAGAGGTTTTATTACACTCAAGCAGTATATGCATTTTATTAAATTAAATTTTTAAAAAGGAAGCTCCACCTTCTCATCAATGGGAAAATGAAAGCTGAGGTCCACAGAATAATAAGTTCTGCCCCTTCAGTTCTCTTAGATGGGGAGGTTCCAAAATCCTATCTAGAAAAGCTTCAAGGCACAAATGTACTTGACTAGTGAGAAACAATAGTCTTCAATACACTAAACGTGTACAGCAGCAATGTCCTGGCCTGAAAATTATTATAGGCGATGCACAGATCCTCAGGAAGAAGACAAATACCTCATTTTGTTTTGGAGCACACTGTGATCATTACTTACTATATATCACCACTGCGTTTTGCAAGGTATCTATTTTTTCTGCCATAACTTCCATAACGGTTAGCTGATTCTAGGCTCCTAAGGAGGAGTTCAAGGCTACTCAAAACTTCTTCGGTGGAACCTTTCAGTTTTCCTTTTGACCAACAGACCACTCATCAGAATCCTTTGGAACAATGGTTATTGGCATTTAATATGGCAATATTTACTTGATTAGGACATCCAAATAGATTGACATAAGACAGTAATTGTCGTAGCATGGAGACTTCAAACATGCACAATGTCTTTTCAGAATCCCCTCTCCCACCACTGAAGGTGCAAAGTCAAATTTCTGCACAGCTTGATGGTACCTGCTGATGCTATAGTTCGCCAAGAGACTTGTCAGACCCAGAACACTGCAAGATATGCAGTTGGACCCAAAACTAAGAATACAGAGAAAAGAGGCTCAGAGGAGAGCTAGTTATTCTTGGTCAGGGACTGGCCTCAATGCATGCCAGTTGCAGTACCTGGATGTCAAAGACTCATTAGCCTGATGGCTGGGATGGTCAGAAGCCAGATAAGCTACGTTCACAGCGCACTTTTTTCCATTATTCTAATGATTTCTTACCTGGTAATTTGTGCATAATATCTTATCTTTCATACAATGTACAAGCTGGTTCTGAAATTTTAGTGGAATATAGTGCAAATTTAGCACTAATTTTCGTGAAAAATATTACCAGAAATAGTCCATTTGCAAGCGTGAGAACCTGGAAAACCATGGGAGTTTTTCACTAGCTACAGCTGCTCATGTGACAGGCATCCCAGCATGCAGTGTGTTTCCACCTGTTAGGCATGCGTACTGGGGTTTGTTTTGTTTTGTTGCCTGATGAAAATTATACCAGAATTCCGGTGTAGGCACGGATATCAGCAGCATTTCCCACACACATCGTTGTGTCTACACAACTGGAAAAAAAAGAAGTCAGATGCTAAATGGAGAGGGGTTGCATGGCGATGGGATGAAATCTTAGACTTCCTACACAGTGGGGAGCTACAGTGCACATGTGTATAATGGGTGAGAGATGAAAACAAGACATTCATTGCAGCCATGTGAAAGATAGTTGTGCGAAAGATAGTTGTGCAACAGGAACTGCAGTGTGAAAGGAATTTTAGAAATTGGGACAAAAGCGCTACCATTTTAATCCGTTAAACTAATCCAATAAGTGCCATGTCTGAAAGCAGCCTCAATTCCAGATATCGCTTCAATGGAAAAGCACTCCTGTGGTGACATTTGAGGAAGAATGGGGTCATGTGTGATTGTTCTACACAGTGAGTGGCTATTAAAATGGGTCTTATGTGTACCAGATATGCATGACACAAATCCCTTTGAATAAAAAAGGGGGCAATACTGTGATCAGCATTGGCTATGTTGGCTATAGGTATTATTATGAGGTATAAAAAAGTAAACACAGGAAATATTCTTCATGCACATTGCCTTGGTTCAAGTTCAAGTTCCAAAAGCAGGTCTTTCAGCCTTACACAGAATCTTGCCCTGCCCTCACAGCCACCCTTAAGTTTGAAACGGCACACCCCTGGAGCACTAAACCAAGCCTACAAAGAACACACTTGTGTCAAGGAGGATGCCAAGAACATCTCCGGGCAAATTAACGATTTGTAGAGGAGAGATGGCTGCTCCGGTGCCTGCAAATCCTCTGAACAGCCCTGTAGACCCATAAAATGCACCTCAGGAAAGGTGATAAGTGTGTTCCTGTCTGTCAGCTCAAGGGGGGAAACTGGCATTCATTCTTCAGCTAGAGTCATCTCTACCAGAGGCAGCTTGATTCTAGCTTCTTGGCAGCAATGTTGCTGAGGATTACTCTGAGGGAGAGGCAGAGGGGCAAGGTGCCAGGGAAGTTGGCACAGTGTGGATGCCCTGACAGGAGCACCACATTGGCTGCACCAGTGCACCTGCACTCAATAAGGGGCAGTAACACTGCTGTCAGGAAATGAGTGTTGCAGCTCCACCTCAGCAGGCAAGCCACTTCTGGTCTCTACTGATGTTTTTTCAGGCCCTCAACGCAAGACTGATTCTTTTTTTAACTATGTAGGTATTTCTCTCCCCACCCTTTTTTCACATGCCTCCTTTCTCCTAATCCACTCTCCCATTCTCTCCCCTTTGATTAGTAAGAGGCAAAGAAGCAAAACTCATTGGTGGTGGTGCTGCTGGCTATGGGTCATGACCTACCAGTTGAAGACAGGCTGTCTATACTACAAGAGAAAGCAAGATTTTTGCCTTAATCTGGCCAGGATGATTTCATCTAAGAGCTCCACTGAAGGAGAAAACAGATTGCTTTTCTTGGCAGAGGAAGCTATGTTGAAGGATGTAACCACAAAATAAAAACACCCCCCTACACACACAATAGCCTACACAAACGTCTTATTGAAAGATAGAGGAGTTGCCACAAGCAGAAATATCTATTATGGCAAAGAAGATGTTTCCTCCACTTAATCTGCAAGCTTCAGGTTGCCTCCAAAGAGAATGGGCTCCAGCAAAAATAAATAAATAAATAAATCCAAAATGGCAATAGATTACAGATCCCAAGCCTGTATATACTGTTCATACAGTGGTTTATTCTTTGTATTCTGCGGCAAGTATCTTTATCAGAAACAAAAACAAACAATGGCTGTGTGTGACGTTATTGATAATCCACACTACAGTCTAATCTTTCTGAGCTGTAAAAGAGCAGATAAGCAGTCCCTTTGCTTTGCCCGAATGATTCAGAAGTTTAGCTACCCCACATAAAGTGCCCGCATGCCTGTGTACATGTTTTTTAATAATGCAAATATGTAAGGTCCAAATTTCAAACAGCCATAAGATAATAAACAATGAAATGAAGGAGAGGGGTAAGGCTCAGTATAGGGGGGGGCACATTTTGCACACATTTTGCCCACCCACAAAAAGCACAGCCTTTCATTGATATTTCAGGGAAGTGACTCAAAATCCTCTCCCTCTCCCTAAGCATTCAGGCAACTGCTGTACCATCCAGCAGCATCTACATTTTCCAGCATTTATACATTCAGGCAGCAAGGCTCCCATTCAGAGAGAAGGCAATGTGATGCAGAAGCCATTGCACTCGTTCTGAATTAGCTTTGTTTGACCTTGATGGTATCGTCATGTAGCCAGATTTGATTGTCTGTGTGACAAATTCATTATTCCCAGGAAAAAGAATTTTTTTGCCAAAACAGACAAGCAGGGGTATGAGCATGCTCAGTGTGACAGAAGGAGAGACTCAGAATGCCCTGCTTGCTTACTTCCTTGCACAACCGCTTTGCAAAGTAAACTAGGTGTGCTTCTCAAACTATCTTGTAGAGCTGCCACCGGTGGTAAGTGGAGTGATGTTAACTCCCTTAATAGAGGGATGGAATTGTGAGGTGCTCTGTAACTAAACATGGTCAGACAAACATAATATTTGGTAAGTGTGGGTGCCTTATAGTGAGAGGAGTCCTGGACTTTATCCTGGAGGAATAAAGGACTCACCAGAACTCCTCAGTGAATGACAGAAAGTTTGGGGGCTCTGAGGGGATGTTGAGCCTAGTAGAACAAAACTCTTATATTGCAGGGAAAACCAGAGCAATCTCACAACTCAACTATACAGAACCATATTCTGTGACTTTCTTCTATGTAATCCTGATGTCACACGCAAAGGCAGGCACCCTTTCACCATTGGTGAGATGCATCATGACAAAAGAGTTGACTTTTCCACAGCTGACATTTCTCTACAGCTCTGTTGGTCAAAAGCAGGGGTGGGGTGCAGTGGGAATAGCCACCATGCCCTGAGGCACTGGAAAGTTTAGAGTTCCCAGCCAAAGAAGCAGGACAGTCTCACTCTCTTCCCCAGATAGTCACACCAAAGGATAGTTCTAGGTAGAACTGAAACTGAACTGCAAGGGTGCTTGGGCCCCTAAAGGGTTGTTTACAAGAGGGGCTGCCCACGTGGCTTAGACTGGCAGTAACTATGTCAGAGAAATTCCTCAATAACAGAATGGTTCTTCTCAGCCGAAATCAGTCAGAAAGCCTGTTACACAAGTGGCTAACTGTACAGCAGGGTGCCCAGGCAGTTTGGCTTTCCAGCAGCATCCATGCTTTCAGACCAACATCCAAGCTGGCCACATGGCAATTCTAAAACAGCAAAGGCTCTACCCTGTTCAGTTTACCACTGTTATTTACCCTCTACTGCATTCAACTGACTGTGGATCTTACTTCTGCAGCCAAGTAGTTTCCAGTTGCTAGATGTTTAAATCTGAACAGGCTGTTCCATTGTCCTGCTCCTCCACGGCATGGATCATGATGCACCACCTGTGGAAATAACATACGAGTTCTTTTAGCACTATCACAGATGAGTTCTTAGCGCCACTGCATTGGAGGTGCAGTGAAAATGGAAATGGACTGCCTTCAAGTCGATCCCGACTTATGGCTACCCTGTGAATAGGGTTTTCATGGTAAGCGGTATTCAGAGGGGGTTTACCATTGCCTCCCTCTGAGGCTAGTCCTCCCCAGCTGGCTAAGGCCTGCTCAGCTTGCCACAGCTGCACCAGCCAGCCCCTTCCTTGTCCGCAACTGCCAGCTGGGGGGCAACTGGGCTCCTTGGGACTATGCAGCTTGCCCAGGGCTGCACAGGTGGCAGGGCACATGAACCCCTGAATCACTGTGGTGGTGATCCTTAGCTGGCCCTTTACACCCAGGAGATATGAGTGGGGATTTGACCTCACAGACTCTGGACTCCCAGCCAGGCTCTCCTCCCCACTGTGCTATACCAGCTCCTTGGAGGTGCAGTAGCATTGTAATAAAAAGAATACTTCGTGTTCCTTAGGGAGCTAAATCCTTAGCGATCCTTAGGGAGCTAAATATTGTGAGGTCTCCGAGTCCAATGCAGGGAAAACAACATCAGAATCATCACACCATACCTCTATTTCCCACAGAGCTTTAGAACTTGTTGCAGAAGTGGCTGACTGGCGCAGTGTTGTGCGAAGGAAAATATGTTGCTTCTTCTGATACTCGTCACAGGTCAGAAATTTCTCCTGTTCTGCATGGAACAATCTGACAACATCTCCCTGTATAAACAAACACAGAAAAGTGAAGCTTTGTCCAAGTTATGTAGCAAGATTATTTCTCTGTCAGATTCAGGTATCTATACAATTTATATAACCATTAAGGTGTCCTCGATGCATCTGAAACCAAGATCTGGCCAATTCCCTTCATTATAGTTGAAAATTCATTAAAAAGGAGAGGAGTGCTAATGTACTGCTTGGTTACATACTTTGCAATAAAACAGGAACAGCTTGTCTGGTGGAGTGGAACCTCAACAGCAAACTCCTGGCAGCAGCATTGCTGCTGCATAGCAGAAGGTGGGGGAGGTGGGGAGGTGGTGGCGAGGTGGGAACTCCATGGGTGCACTGGCAGAGCTAAACCAAATGCTCATGCCAGTACATCATCCAGACAGCTCTGATCTTGCCGCCACCTTGCCCTCCCCCCTCCTCAGATGAGGCAGTGATGCTCCTACCAGGAGACTATTGTTGCAGCCCCAACCCACCAAGCAATCTGCTATGAAATAATCAGGGGAATATCATGGGCAATGTAGAATAGTTGCCTTTTTAATATACCTGAAATCAGTTTCAAAACAAGATTTGTGATCTCTTGCTCATGTAAAAATAGTCAGAAAAAATATTGCAAAATTACTGAAATGTAGCATCCTTTTTAAAACATCAAAATTTTCTCATTCATACTTACACCTTTAAGCACATCTTCTCTGTAGCAACTGTATTTCATGAATAAGGTTATCTTCCAGCTGGTATTGCAGTTGACAGCATTTACCTGCAGTCAAGTACACACAGAACAGTAGGTCATGTTGTAGAAGATTCAGAAACTAATGTTTCTGTAGTGTTACAATCTGACAAGGTCCTTGCTTGCCAAGATTTCCTATGACAGCTGTTGTTTTCAAGGTAATCTGAAAGATATTATCCCACTGGCAACAAAAAAATAATAACCTGGGACTGAACAATGATCTGGAAATACATGAAACTTAGTGGATGTGGCCACTGACCTAAGCTGCTTTAAAAAAAAGGATTAGACAAGTTCACAGAAGACAAAAGGGCATGGTCAGAAGGCATGTGATTCAGGAACCTGGCTGAAGGTAAGCAAATTTGTGTGTGGTCAGTGTCTGGATGGGAGATCACCGTGGAACCAGTATGGGGTTGTATGAACTGTACACTGCCCTGAGTTCCATAATGGAACGCTGGGACAGAAAACATTAGGTAAGTCTGTCAGATAGTTAACTAGAGTCTCCATGTATAAAGGCAGTTTACTTCTAAATATCAATTGTTGAGAACAAACAATAGGAGATGGTGGCCACCTTCATGCACTGCTTATGTGATCCAGAGGCATCTGATTGGCCATATTGATAACAGAACGCTAGACTAGATAGACCTATGGTTTAAACCAACAACTGAGTTCTTGTGGTCTTATGAGTTTGAGCTAGTGGATGCCACTAGATACTAATGTGACAGAATGCATGGTTGTAAAAAAAAATGCAGCCACTGTCTCTGCTACCTACTAAGTCATAAACTTTCACCTGGTTTCCAGATGTCATAAGATGCATCCTGAAAAGCAGAAAACATCCACTTCCTAACATCATTGGTAAATGAAGGGAAACAGCATGGTGGCCATGAGTGGCAGGGAGCAGTGGCACGGGAGAGGCATGATTGCCAGTGGTGTTTTCCATCCCAGTCCCAGCCGCTGCTTGCCCCCCATCTGCATCAGAAAGACCCAATGGAACCAATAAGCAATTCTGGTCAGCTATTCAAGAAAAACAAGTGGTTTCAGCATTTAAGAGCATAAGAAGAGCCCTGCTGGATCAAACCAAAGACCCATATTGTCCAGCATCCTGTTCTCACAGTTACCAACCAGATGCCATTGGGAAGCCCTCAAACAGAACTAGGCAGAGCCAATCCAGCAACCTAGGTGGTACACCTACACTACACCAAACTCCTCACCTCCTTACCTCTTCTCCTCTCCCTCTCAGAATGCAGCAACACTGGTGCTGGAAAACTAGCACTGTGGCTCTGCTCCAATTGGTGAGTTGCTTCTGCCTAATACCATTAGGCTTATCCTCCCCATTTCTGTTTCATATCATTAGTTGCCTCTAGTAGGAGTGGGGTAATATACAGTGCAAGGACAACAGGACATGAAGTGACCTGCCATTACCTATTAAAGGGCAGGGGGTGAGCATGACACAGATTTGCCATTTTTAGTGACAGCCCTGAATCTTTCAGAGTGAGAAGTTCTGACCTCAGTAAAGGAATGCCATGGGCTTACTAGTTCTTGCTTTAAAGAAAAAATAATACAACAATTATGCACATGTACAATAACAATAAGGGCCTGAGAAAAGGATGCCTTCATGCTTGGATGCAATGTTGCTATGCCCAGTTCGAGAAACCAGGTTTTGGCCTTGTGGTTTGTTTTTGCAATTGTCCGTTGACCCCCTCCCAGCATCAGTCTAGGTTGGCCAGATGCAAAATAGGACAAGGCTCTTGCACCTTTAATTGTTGCATAGAAGAGCAAGTCCTGCTGAAATTTCCTCTTCTATTCAATAACTATTTAAGGAGCAGGAGCCCTGTCCTCTTTAACATCTGCCCAATCTACATTTGTCTCTTCAGTCTGTCTGGTAATACCAAAGTACCTTTGCTTTCTCTGCAGACCCCTATTGACCCCAAACCTTATTCGTATGAGGAGTGACTACATTCCAAAACACCAGGCCTGGTTAGATACATGTTCTTGTCAAACTCACCTCTTTGCACCCTGGGTTGTCCAGAAGTTCTATGTTGCTGGCATGAAGAGGCTGCCCTGCATTGACCGGCATGAGTACAACTTTGTCTCCTACAACAATCTGGAGAACAGAAAGTAGAGGAGTTATACACTATAATTTAAATTACATTTCCTTTCACACTGGTTCACTCCTTGTTTTTAAAGAGAGACCCACTTCATAGGCTCAGACTATAGGGTAGGCCGGATGCAAAGATGAAAAAAGGACAAGACTCCTGTACCTTTTAAAGTTGTGTGTACAAAAGCAGCAGCTGAAGTTGCTTGTTCTACATAACTGTTAAAGGTTCAGGAGCCCTATCCTCTTTTGCAACTGCCCCCCCCCCGACAAACTCTGACATTTTAGCTTTCAATTGTCTAAATAAATAAATGTCCCAGGACTCAAAAAGGCTGTGGGATATGAAGGCCATCATGCTGAAAAAGTTCTCACATTTTTCTCTCTGGAATGGACTTTGCAAATTTAGTGTATGGCCCTTTTTATTATTTATTTTCTTTCATTTAATCCTTTTAGAAGTTATACAAAGTAAATTTCTGAGAGCCATATTTGAACTCTGAGCTGTGTGCTCAACGTAACCGTGCACCTAGAGGTGGGGCTACCTTCTGCAGAGACCTGTGTGTAGATTCAAAAGATAATTTTTGGCTGAAAATGATTTTCTTTCCTGTGGGATTGGCCCCACTGACTCTAACCGATGTTTTTCTGACAAAGTGTTAAAGGACAGTGAATGAGAAAATACAGAACCTCAGATTCACTCTTAGTGCTTTTTTTTACCTCTTGGGTATACCAAAGCTAAAGCTATTATTCAACACTGAATTTGGGATACAGAATTGCAAAATCATTTAAGTATGGCCACAATATAGCCTGATTTCAGGGACAATGAGAGGGATGCCTGCAGATTACTTGGCAAACATGACTATCCCCAAATTCAGAAAATCATTTATGTTAGCTGGATTCAGTGTCCTGCCATCTGCACTTCTGGAGGGGAGATTCAGGAGAGTTCTCCATCAAGTGAGATTATGCCCTGGGAGGCTAGAAACAGTTGGACATGTTTTATTGTACTGCTCCTTTTATCATGACATCCTATTCATCTTTATTACCCCAATTTTATAGAAAATCCCTGGCACATCAGACAAATTTTATTTATCATATCTTTTGTCAGATCAGAATCCCAAGGTTACAGCTAAAGTAGCTAGCTTTTGCGCAGGTGCCATCACCTACTGCAGAATAATATCATAACCTGGTCATTTCTGGAAATAGTTTATTCTTTAATGAGTCAAACTGTAGATTCCTTAGGGCAGATTTAGGCTACAATCCTATACACACACTTACCTGGGAGTAAGTCCCATTGAACAGGGTCTGAGTGTTTTTATACTTTTATATGTTTTGTATTGAATTGTATATTATTCTGGTTGCTGTATTCTATATGTGCTGGTCCATGACCAAAATAAATAAATCTCATATTTCATTTATGAATTGTTTCCTATGGAACATCTCAAAGCAATTTAACCATAACATGTATTTTTGAAATTCATATATTTAAAAAAATTAATGATTCCACATATATATATATCAGATTTCAAATTCAATACAGCTACATCTTAAACAAATAGCTATTAACAGTACAATATATGTCTACTGAGAAATAAGCCCCATTAAAGTCAATGGGACTTACTCCCAAGTAAGTGTGTACAGGATAGTAGCCTAAATCTGCCCAAAGGAATCTACAGCTTGACTCATAAGAGAATAAACTATTTTCAGAAATTTATTTTTTTCTGGAAATTAAAATAGCTAATATAAAATGATACATAAATGATCTGCAACTGTGAAAAAAGATCACATATTCAAACCCTAGAATACTGTTATTCAACCTTGGGTCCCCAGATGTTGTGGAACTATACCTCCCATCAACCCCAGCCAGCTTAGCCAATGGCCAAGAACAATGGGAGTTGTACTCCCACAACATCTGGGGATCTAAGGTTGAAGAACAGTGTCCTAGAAAGATTAAAAAAAAAAAAAAAACTTATAAGGAAAAAAATCACATTTTCTCTAAAGCCACCTGCATAGGTAGCTTTCTGCTACTGTGATCCAGAGCAGTCCACATTATGGCAGCTATCAAGCTGAGCAATTTCCCCCAGAATCTTTGGAGGGAAGCATAATTCAAATAAAATCAACACTGAAATCAATGGCTAAAATACTTTGATTTTCAGAGAGCGAGAATATTTTACAGCACAGATTCCTGTGTTTACCTATTCAATATCATCTTTCCACACTTCCCCATCAATCTTTACATTTTTAGGCGGCTGCTGCTTGCTTACTTATTTATTTCCAGCACATGCATGCCACATTGCCTTTCAGGACTAACCCCCCCAAGGGGTTAAGCAGGGCCACAATGAATTCTGTATATTGTAATTATTACAATCTAAAAATGTGTTAACCTGGCCTGGCAATGATCTGTTTCATTTGTCTCAATTGTATTGTTTTACTGCTTTTAAATCTTTATTGACTGATCTGAGATATCTTAGGCTGTACAGCAGAAAAGGAAATGTCCCAAATAAGTAAACAAATGTACATATCGGTTCTGGGACTGTTCCATTGCTAGCTATATCTATTTGCTGGTATTACATATAACTGGTTTTAGGAAAATGAACCTCTCAAATTGCCTCTCACCTAAAAACATGGAAATTGTTTGTGTTGTATGAATTCATATAAAGGAAGAAAGGAGATATCTTAAGACACAGTGGAGTTTGATGAGATCTGATCTAATTACACAAAAGTGCAAGTAATGTCCACAGCCATTCAGCGGATGTTCCATCATACATGGAAATTGTTTGTGTTGTATGAATTCATATAAAGGAAGAAAGGAGATATCTTAAGACACAGTGGAGTTTGATGAGATCTGATCTAATTACACAAAGGTGCAAGTAATGTCCACAGCCATTCAGTGGATGTTCCATCATACAAAACAATTCCACACATACAGACTAGAATCACAAAGTGACTAAATAAACCCCAGTGAACACAATTCATGATACATGCTTTCTTTGGAATGCATGCACAAATATCATTGCTCCTCAACACATTCACAAACATTTTGAAAGGAAGCAAAATCCATACTTCATACAGCTCCAGTAAAGCTAGTATTGGGATGCCGATCAGCTAACTAAATGTTGCCAACTGACTGCCTAGAGTTTTGAGGGTGGCCAAATATTGCCAAGAATGCCCTTATGTAGATGAATGACACATTATTGCATGTCTTCAATAAAAGTTAAACAATAGCAAAGACTGAAGGCTCCTTGCTTCCCAGTACTTTCACACTCATGTTATCCTGCAACTTTACTCGCCCCTGACAGCTTCTCCCCTACCTCCTCCCAGTTAAGCCATACAGCTGGGGTGGGAAACTGGATCCATCCCTATCTTTCTCACCCCCTGCAGGCCAAGGTTAAGAAGTGGGTGGGGATACCCACCTGTGAATCACCTGGAATCACCATGACATCAGGTGGCCCATTTTTGCCCACATAGTTTTAAATCAAACCATGCAGGCAGAGGCTTAACCCTGTGTTTTGCAAGTCCTGATGATCAGCTGATTGCTGAGGCTTGCCAAGTGCTACACAGATGCTTTGTAGATACTGCTGATCAGCTGATTGGTGGTGCCAGCAAACCTCCTTTCAACCCAGATATGTGTAGAGCAAGTGGGTGTGGCTTGGCAGAAACGGCCTCATAGGTCAAATGGAGAGCCCTGGTGGGCCTAGGCCAAAGGATGGAATGTTCCCAACTACTCCCATATAGTCTAAAATCTACTAATGGGGACCAGTAACTAGAGATGTAACCCTCATGCATGATTTGATTTAGCCTAGTAGAGTGGAACCACTCAGTGGAGAGCTTGAAGGAAGAAAATAAAAACTTGGGGAGCTTAATAATATTGGTGGGCTCTTAACACCTTGTATAAAGCTTATGCAAATTATAACTGCAAATTATAAGTCTTCCATTTGCTGTGGTTGTTCTGTCACTTTAGGAATAATGCTGTTTGCGAAGAAGCAACTCTGAAGTATCCAGCACCTCGGTAGGTTAAAGAAAAATTTGGACAGGCCACCTACAAAGTTTGCAAACAAGAAATTTCAAATTTTCTGTTGGATTCAAGAGAGACTGTTATTTATTTATTTATTGTACTTATATAACACCCCATAGCCAAAGCTCTCTGGGGGGTTTACAGTAACACTGTTTACATGCTAACCCAATTACTTGTGCTTTTAACTCTTTGTGGGCAATTACTGTATTTTTTGTATCATTAGGATTCCAACTAAAGAAAATATTTCACAGGCCTGGCACCAGCAGATGGCCAGGTCAGGCACTGGTCGAGGACCCTGAGACTGGGCAAGGATCCCTGCCACTAGCCGAGGGCCCCTGTCACTGGGAGGGTGGAGCTCCCGCTCTGCAATCACCACCAAGGTTGAGTCACAGGCCGCAACCAGATGGCAGCACAGATTGCGGAGCAGGAGCTCTGCTCTCCCAACCGACATCACCCCCACACAAGCGCTAACTGGCAGGTGCTTAAATACACCACCTCATCCTCACCACCATCTTGAGTAATGGCAGGCATGTGAAGCAATTGGGCATATTTAAATACGTCTGTGCACATACACACAAAGAGGGTGGCATTCTTGACTCCCAGCTATCCATGGAGGCACAGGTAGCAGCTGTTAGTAGGGTGGTGCTTTGCCAACTTCACCTCATTCGTAGGATACGCCCTTACCTCCCGAACCACCTGCTCCCTAATGTGGTACATGCTCTGGTTCTGTCCCAGCTGGACTATTGCAATGCATTATATGTGGGTCTTCCCTGGAGAGTGGTCCATAAGCTGCAGCTAGTGCAGAATGCGGCGGCTCGCCTGATTAAGGACTGCCGCCGCCGTGATCATATTACCCCAGTACTTAAAGAACTGCACTGGCTACCGGCGGTTGCTAGGGCCGAATTTAAGATCCTGGCTTTAACTTTCAAGGCACTCCACGAGGCTGGCCCACTTTACCTAAAGAGTCGCCTCCACTCACACCAGGGGCGCCAGCTTACAAGATCGTCCTTGAATGGTTCACTTCTTATTCCCCCAACAAAAGCAGCGAGATTGGGGAGGACACGGTCCAGAGCTTTTTCAGTAGTGGCTCCCTCACTTTGGAATTCTTTGCCAACTGACCTCCATCAGGCCCCTTCCTTGTTATGTTTTTGTCGGGCCTTGAAAACCTGGCTCTTTAACCAGGCTTGGGAAGAGGGTTAGGGTGACAGAGGGTAGTTCTGTGGGGATTTATTCAGTTTTTAAATTTTATACTGTTTGCTTTTTGATTGTTTTTACATGGATTGTATTGTATTTTGTTGTACGTCGCCCAGAGTGGCAGATTAACCTCTGCCAGATGGGCGTCTAACAAATCTAATAAATAAATAAATAAATAAATAGCAGGGGGCGAGCAGATAGTGCTCGAGGGCCCGCAGCAGCCTGGTGCCAGCCCTATATGTTCACTTAACTGTTTGCAAGTTTTATTCCATCTAACCCCACAGGAGCTACACAGACATGCGTTACACATATATCGATGAACTGAAGAAGTAACAGGTTTAAGATAAAGCCCCAAGCAAACATATGTAGGCAATCACCTCAGTGGCAAGGTCACAAGTGCTCAGAAGCCAGGACAACCCCCAAACCTCTGCAAAGCTTCAAGGAGGGAGCTTGAAGTTTTTTCTAGAAGCTGATAGTTTTTTAATTAGCATAATTCTAAAAAAAATATTTTAAAGACTATTAGTTGACAATATTTGACCAGTTAATTCCCAACCCTAAGTAAAGTCAAACTACTGATTTAGATTTATGATTTCCCCCCCGCAGTATTTATTTATATTTTAGAAAGACAGAATATAGGAATCAAGCATGTTGTTGCCATGCTCATAACACACGTACACATATATAATGTGTTATCTTTTAAAACCCAAACACCCCAAAAAGAACGTGAAGCCCCTTTTACAATGCAAAGTGTCCTTGCATGCCATGCTGCACAAAAACATTACTTACAGTCATGTAAGGTCAGATAAAACGTTACGCAATACAAACCTGCAGAATTGAATCAATCATTCAAAATTCATTAAAAAGAAGAAATTAACTATAATCATCATCATCATCATCATCCCCAAGTTTATGGTTGGCAACTAACAACCCCATGACTGAATCCAGCCCAGGGGTAGTTGCTATCTGGCCACACAAGGGCTTTTCCTTTTCTCATTCATTACCACTGCTGCTGCCTCACATTTGTCTAGGTATCACATTAACATGAGGCGTGTTCAGATACACCTACCCAGTCTCTGAGCAGCAGTGGGCAGTGGGCAGGGGCACTCACTTGACCTCCTGTTGCCTACATTGCTGCTGCTTACTGGGAGCAGTGAAGTCAGCACAGAGCCAACCGCTACTGCTTCTGAGGCATGTTTCCAGATGCCCCTGCCAAATGAGGTGAAGTCAGTGGCCAGTGGTGGCATCCAAGTTGTGGAATGTCCTTCCAGAAAGACTTGCCTAGTGCCTATGCTGTGCTTTTTTTCAGCAGCACATGAACATATTTTTATTCTCCCAGAGTTTTTAGGAGCATTTTATTGTCTCTGAAAGCCAGCTGCTGGAAATAACAAGTGGGGTGCTGTCATGTTCATGTCCTGCTTATGGGCTTCCCATATGCATTAGAATGGCTACTGAGATAAAAGAATGCTGGACTAGATGGGCTTTTGGTCTGATCCAGCAGGACTGTTCTTATATTAACAGCCCATGAAGTCTCCCCTTCTTTCTTGCCCAGTTCCTGTGAATATGGTTTCTGTCTCATACCACCTTTTTTTAATGATATCCCAAGATGCACTGCATCAGATTTTAAGCACACTGGATTCTAGAGCAGGGCAGCAAGGGATGCAGAGGAAGAGTCATACAAATAAGTCTGGTCCTAGAAATACTTCAGACAGGGAGATTACAACAGTGTCTATTCCAGCAATCCCCTGCTTTCTCCCAGAAATATATTTCGTTCACTTACATTGTCTCCTTCACTCCTCAGTTTCCAAAAGGGCTGGATGTAAAACCAGGATCCTTCGTTCCCAGCAGCATCCAGAGAGACCCGCATAGCATTCTTCTCCAACAGGGCTGGTAACCTCTTATTGACAGTAAGGTATTTGTTGCTTTTTATGTGAAGCAGCTGTCAATAATAATAAAACAAAGAAATGCATACATGCATTCTGGTTGAACATTTTAGCCACAATCCAGCCAGAATGAGGTCTCCTTTACCCCAGAGGATTAATGCTTTTTGCAGTCTGCCAAGGACTGCACAGAGGGATTGTCAAACTCCTGGCTGGCCACAATACAAGCATTCAGGTCGATGGGTCACAAATTGCAAGGGCCAGATTTGCAGCCATGGTATTGCAATCAATAGTATGTTATCGCAACAATATTTTGCATGAGAAATTCAGCATACACATGAAATTACTTCTGCTATTCTGAAAAACATGATGCTATAACTTCTTCCATGTGGGTTCAACAACCTGTTCACTGGCAAATCATTGGAACTGGGAATACTTTCAATTATCAGGACATCAGCTCCAAAACAGTCCAACATGGGGGTTTTCATGGTTGAAGGCATCAAGTGTAACTCAGCCATCACAAAACAGGAGGCTGGTGAGGTGGTAAGTGTGGGCTGAATTCCACCTGACTTGTCTAATTTTCTTACACCGGGGTAAGGAATGTGGTGCTCCAGCTCCCATCATCACTGATCATTAGCCAGTGTCATAAGTCCCGTGGTACGTTCCTAGAGCGATGAGGGGAAAGAGGAGACGGACTAGGACTTGGGAGAAGGCTCTAGTGACTTGCATTCAAAGGGGGTTGCAGGTGAAGATTCCAGTGCCGTTGACAGTGACAGCTGTGTCCCTGTAGATCCAATTAAAACTGATGAGGCGCAGCCTGATTAGGAGGCGGCCTCTTCACCTTCCGTTCACCCCCCTTCCTCACTCACCCTGCTGTCGCTGCCGCGCACCCATCCTCCTGAAGAGGGGGACCTTGCTGAAGTCTCTCCACTCCCCTCTCCTCTGACACGTAGGCCACTGTACTGGCAAGCTCAAAGGGTTCTCACTGTCCCACTAAGGGGGAGTGCCCACATGTGCACACGCTCCCGACAGTGACACCTTTCTCATGCAAGTAGAAGGAGCCCCCCCAAGGGTTGTAAGGGGGCATATCTTACTTGCTGCAGCAACATCTTAGTGCTGTGTAGCCATGCCTAGTTATGCCCTGAAGAGATGCTGAATCCTGTGTAACCTGTAAGCTGATTCATTAAGTGCTCTGACATTTTCCATTAAACCTATTAAAGAAAAACACACCTTCGCGTCTGCATCTGACTGCAGCGGTTCGGGCAGGACAGGCATGGTGGCTGGGGTTGCTGGAAGTTGTAGTCCAACAACCTCTGGTTGCCTATATTGCCTACCCATGTCCGACTCTATCCATTGCCTAATGACCATAATTGTTACTCCTCCTAAATTCTGCTGATGCTGCATTTGTGACATATCCAAGTACCACCCCTTTCCCCCTTTTTTTCTTTTTTGGTATCTTATGATGACCAAAGGCAAAGGAAGACAAAGCTCTTGTGCCTTTAATCAAGTCTAATATTATTTATTATTTATCTAGTGCCATCAATGTACATAGTGCTTTAGCAAGTGATATAACAAAAGCAAAGGTCTCTGCCCCCAGGTACTTATCACCCAAATTTCTAAAGAGGGCAAGACAAAGAGAGGGGAGAGGGGATAGGAAGAGGCATGGGGATTGTAGAAGATGGCACTGGGCATGTGCAGATTCTCACAGAGGGATGAGGAAAGTAGCACCTACTGGAATAGTCTCTCCTACTGTTATTAAAGGCACAGGAACCCTGTCCTCTTGTGTCTCTAGGCAATGTAATCACAGTTCATGCTTACTGACAAAACTGACTGTGGAACTCCCACTGTGGGGATGAACCAGAACTGATTGGTATGGTGTGAGGTATATAATCATTTCTCTCTCCGTGCCATTTCTGATATTTAAACACCCATTCTCCTTGTGGTTTTGAAAAGCTGGAAAGCGAGTTTTCAAAGGCTCACCTGTATGACATTGCTGT
The DNA here is from genome assembly GCF_030035675.1 of Rhineura floridana. Classification (NCBI taxonomy): domain Eukaryota; kingdom Metazoa; phylum Chordata; class Lepidosauria; order Squamata; family Rhineuridae; genus Rhineura; species Rhineura floridana. The sequence goes on along the minus strand of NC_084487.1, from coordinate 117,162,663 downwards.
ACTTCACAATTTCACCCAGCAACTTCCTGTTCTCACATTCATTCTGCTTTTGTTCCAGTTCTGCGGCATGCTGCAAGACAGTCATTGCTTTTTTGTAGTTTAAGCCACCTACTGTTACCCAAGCTCAGCCTTTAGAACAGGAGTGGGGAACTTTTTTCACCTGAGGGCCACATTCCCTCTTGGGCAAACATCTGGGAGGCGCATGCTAGTGGTGGGTGGGGTGAAAGGCAAAAGGTGGGTAGGGTTAGGGGCAAAAGTGGGCAGAGCAATGGATGGGACTCTTACTTTTGTACAGTAGGGTACATTCCAGCCACACAAAAGTCACAGGTTTACATACACACACTTAGGATGGAGCCAGTGTTGTATAGTGGTTAGAGTGATTTACTGGGACCTGGAAGACCAGGGTTCAAATCCCCACTCAGCCATGAAGCTCACTGGGTTACCTTGGGCCAGTCACTGTCTCTCAGCCTAACCTACCTCACAGGATTGTTGTGAGGATAAAATCAGGAGGGTGAGAACCATGTTTGGATGCCAACTTGAGCTACTTGGAGGAAAGGTGGGCTATAAATGTAATAATAAATAAAAATAAATCTTTACATTAAATACAAACATATATGACAGCCCCCTCAGGTGTTCTTGAGGGGAAAAGCAGTTTCAGGAGGAACTGGGCGGGAGTTGAGAAGCAGCAGAGAGGAGGAAGGATTTACCCTCCTATCAGTGCACTTTTCACTGGGATTCTCCTGCCGTCCCAAGGAGTTCAAACATGTGCTTACCCTCAGAAGCACATATCTAGAATGGAAAACTTCAGGGAGGAAAATAGCTCAGGGGGGCTATTTTTATTTTAAGCATACAACACCCACTGTTTCTCAACTCCAATTTTCCCCCTCCGGAATTTGCTTTTCATATACGGGAAGGAGCTGTCAGAGTTTTATTGTATACCTTTATGTAACAAATAGTTCCAACAACATTTGAAGTTTCACCATAAAAAAACAAAGGAAATTGCCTAGCATACAAAATACTTACATTAAAATACCCCATAAAGTTCTGGCCTATATAGAGAGTGTTTGCATTGGGGAAAAGCAACCTATAAATATTTTAAAAGAATTAAAATCTGGAAATCCTAAAATGCATTTACTTGAAAGGAAGCCCCATTGATTCTGATGGACATTACATCTAAGTGAGCACATGTCATTCCTAAGGTGACAAAGAAGATAGGGCTCATGCACCTTTAGCAGTACTGTAGAATTTTAGCAAGTAGAAATTATCTCTTCTATATAACTCTTAAATGTGCACATGCTTTTGCATCTGGCCACCCTTTTTCCAGATGGCAAGGGGGGAAAGCTACATTTCTCTTATACTGCAGCATTAGCCTAGCTTGATCCTGCATTAATAGTGCAATATCATGTCTCCAACCCAATAGATTGGTGGTAGCATTTTGCAGGGGCCATAACCTGTTCTGTTGTTATATACCTTGTAATCTTATGCCAACTTACTTGGGAGTAAGCCTCATTGAATTCAATGGATAGGCTTAGGATTGCACTGTTAGCAGGATCTATATGTACTCCAGCACTGGAGAAAGGTAGCAAACATTTCATAGTGAAATTTTTTAAATGGCAAGGTTCTTAAAATGGCATGCAAATGTTTGACCTTTTTAACATTCACTAAAGTTTCTGTTTTCTTCTTTTTAAACTGGATATAAATCCAGCTCCAGGGAACATTGAGCCTTAAAAGACCATAATAAATGAATAACTATATTAAATCATATTTAAGTTCATAAATTGTATAAGGGGAGAAAGGAGTCCGTTCTTATCAGTGATATCATGGGCACACCGACTAGCACTCATGTAGTTTACCCAGCAGCATTCTATACTCATCTGGCAGACTAATGGCCAAGGAGGAGGCAGCTCCCTGAGTGGGCCGGAGCCACTTTGCTAGCTTCTTGGCAGGTGAGTCTCTGCTGCTTACTAGAAGGAGGAGAGTGGTGGGACAGCTGGGAGGTTGGCACAATACAAACACACCAGCAGATCCAAACCGGTACTCATGCTGGCGCATTTGTACTGTGCGAACCTTCCCACTGCCTCACCCCTCTCACTCCCAGTAAGCAACAGCAACCCACTTGCTGGGAAATCAGCATAGCTGCTCCACTCCACCTGGGGAGCCGCTTCCAGGGGGAAGAAATCACATTTTCCTAGAAACAAAACACTGCTGTTTGGAGTCATCCACATTTGCTATTTCCCATCTTCAATGAATGCACTAGCTGGTAGAAAGTAATTTTGGCCATGCCATTGATAGCTAACAGCTGTGCATCATGGTGTAAATTAAAAGCCACATGAAAAGACAAAGTCTGGGAGCTCAGATGCCTCTTACTTGTAGCTTCTTCAGCAGGGCTGCTTCGGTGTGGTTCCCTTGTTTTGCTTGCTTTGCTTTCCAGTATTGTTTCTGTGCAGAATATCGGTTCATAGGGCACACCTTAAAGAGGCAGTCTGAAGACAAAAAAATAAAATCACTTTCTGAACTGTAACCTAGTGTCTTATTTCCTTGCAGTGACTGGCTATGAGAGTCTGCATATGTTTTTTATTAGACCGAAAAAGCTCAGCAACAGGTTCATAGACACAAATCAGTGGTAGTTTCTATCCTTACTATAGCATTCAGGTTCCCTCAAAGCTATATGGCAACAGTTTTCAAGCTTTCTAACTTGAGAAAACCTTTTCACATCAGCTTTTCTGTCAAGAAATCCCTGGGTGTGGCAGAGGATTCTGGGAATGTGCTAAGGGACCCCAGTCTGTCCACAAAGGTGAGAGTCACTCTGTTTGGGCCTCACTGTTGCCCCTCTGTAAACAGAGAATGTGTTGCAGAAACACTCCCTTGTGCACACTGCAGAAAATCAGCAGCACTGGGCAAGCTCTCTTTTGGGAATCTTGTCCTCCATTACTAATATTCTCCATCAGAAACCTGCAAAAGGATTCACGTTCCCTGAAACACAAGTTTGAAAACCATGACTTTATGGCATGCTTCAGGAAGCAATATTTCATATATTATGTTGCTTCCCCACAATCACACCAGTTTCCATGTGATTTAAATTGCTTCCTTTCTGAAATTCTCCAAAACAAGTGTCTTGCTTTCTGGCTTTCTATTGCAGTCGCATGGCTGCAGCAGAACATAAAGGACATTAAGTTCCAAGCTTTTCAGAACTGTTAACACCATGTTCTGATCCACTTGTGCTGTCCACCCTTCCTTTCCCCACCAAGGACAGTTTAGAAAGCATAACTAGTATTGAAGTAACAAGAGGACTTCTCCAACAATTATTTCCCCCCTCAACAACATAATAATCTGAAAGTTTCTGAGTTTTGTAAGTGAAAATCTGAAGAATGCCTCATCATGTCATGGTGCAGTGCAGAACTTTTGCTTTTTAACTGAGAACGTCTCAAACTATATTGAGGGCTTTGTGCATGCCAAGCTTATGAGAATGCGGATAAATAGCAGAATGTGGCATTACGTACATAATTCAGTTTCCTGAGAATCTCAACTCTCATTGAAAAGGTGGGGCGGCATTGCCTGCTGAAATCTCAGAAGCCAAAGGAGTGGATGAATAAGTTTTCCAGGAATTGGAGGTTTGTTGGCTTGTTGTTGACTTCCTTTTATTTGTACTTATTGATACTTTAGATTCCAGGATGGAACAGCCTGGTCATTTTAATTTTAATTTTAATTTTAATTTATGCCTTGCTGAGCTGACAGCGTGGCCCATGTGCTAGATGACCAGAAGCAGGGGTGGGTGGAATCCTTTTCAAAATAACTATCCCCCTCCTCATTTATAACTATTTGGTAGTAATTCAAACCAATCTGTTACAAATTCACACTGAAAGTATTGCAGGTATTATATAAATTACATTTTTATCTTCCAATTTTATCTTCCAATTTTATTCTCCTTGCAGTTTGTCAAGACTTTCAAAAGGTAGACTGGGGGTGCCTCCAGATGACCTGTTTACTGAGCACTCATCCTGATCTGTTTCCGGGGAGATTAGACAACATTGATCATTCAATGAGTGTTCATTCTGATTTGTTTGTGGGGAGGTTAGATGCTGCTGCATAAAGTGAGCATTATGCCACACTTTCCAGTGCATTTTCCCATCATTTTCCTTATCGCAAAAAGCTGATCTTTTGGGGAAATGCTTTTGTTGTGCAAGACCTCCTAATCAACTCTCAATTTGCCAGTATGTAACTAAAACCCACCCGAAAATAGCAACAGTGTGAAACTAATAACTGGGAGTGAGGAGCAGAAGAATGGAGTGGCAGATCCACCACCATATCCCAAGTCCTGCCCAGAATGGATTTTGGAAGGGTGGGTAGGTTGATTTGCTGTTTGCTGCATAAGCTGAAGGCTACCATAGCTGAGATGTCCAAGAACCTGGCCCCTCAGGGGATACATGGGGCTTTGGCAGTGTACCATTCCTGTTCCCAAACATCATTTCAGGGCTTTCTGCTGGCTTCTGACAGTGACAGAACCTCCAGCTGTAGTTTTCCACATGACTAGGTAAAGCTGGGTTCTCCACCACAACAGAGGGCTCCCCACAACCAGCGCTCCTCTCTACCAAAGCAGGGCGGTGGAGAGGCAGCCACACATTGTCCCAATCACTGCTCAGTCATCAACATGAGAGGGTTGCACTCTGAGAATGTTTACTTCTGAATAAATATGCATAGGATTGCACTGCATAGAATTTATGTACTTGAATTTCTCTGGCAAGCTGTCTTGTAGCTTCAGAGCAAAACAAACGCTTCTTGGCTTCTCTCTCTCTCACTCTCTATCTCTCTCTCCCCCCCTTCCTTGTTCTCCTGAATCCATATCTTCTACAGAACAATTTTAATTCATGAAACAAATTTGTAACAAAATGACCTACCTCCCATTTCAAATGAGCAAGACCACAGGAGCAATAGGGTGGACCCAATCACATAGGCAAACCAGGGGAAGTGCCTGGAGCACAAAAATTCCAGAGATGCCTACCTGCCTGCACTTTTAGAAGGCAACTGCGATAACTTAGCAGCTTCTTAGCTGTATTGCTTTACTTTCTGTAAGAATATAAGAAGAGACCTGATGCAGGGCCAGTGCCAGGCATGACTGAGCCCTTGGGCACCAGCCTCCCCTGGGCCCATGGTGCTGTAGCCCAACACCCTCCCATACAGGCAGCATGGGGCTAATAAGACCACCTTTGGTCCTTTGGCGCCGGCCCTGGCTGCTGTGCTCATGTCCTGCTTGTGTGCTTCTGGCTAGCATTTTGGTTGGCCACACTGAGAGCAGGATACTGGACTAGATGGGTTTCTCACCTGATCCAGTAGGGCTCTTATGTTCATCAATATCAGTTAACAAAGTCAGGCCTCAGGTCCTGGAGCATCTGGATAGCCTTTAGCTACAGCACAGTAGAATTTATAAATTAGGCACCAAATTTAGGTGCCTAATTTAGGATTTAGGACTCAAATGGGCAAATTACAAATATTTTCAATGTAAGCTCTATTTTCAACATGGTTTTAAACTCTTCTTTTCCTTCCCTCCCACCACTCCACCACCACCACCCTACCAATAAATCCTTCTCAGGCACTCAAAGGCTTGAAGGGAGGAAGAACAGATGACTGTTGAAAAATAACTGGTGGATCGCTGTTGGCATTTATCCAAAACTCCTTTTGTTTTCCTACTTATTCACTTTTCAGAGCGGCTGCACTTTACAAGAAAGTCATCAAGCACGAGCAACTCAAACTCTGCTGCCTTGCAACAGTATTTGCTTTCTGTATGAAATGGAAGTGTGTACAATGAGGTGGGGGGAGGGAACAGCGAGTGCTCTTGGCAGTACAGTTTCAAGATGCAAATGCACTGTGCTACACGAAAAGTGACCATCAGAGTCGCTGTCCTTCAGGACAAAGGTAGTTGCTATGTAACAGTATCACTGTGACTTAATTTTACAAGTTCAAGGCGTCCAATACATTGGTACAGCCAGTGTTTTCTTAAGGACAGAACAGACTTTGAAGCCATGGCTCTCAGAGACTAGAACTGAAGTCACAGCAGAACCCACTCTGGTTATTAAGGCTTCAGAACTCACTGCTTGTCCCATTTTTCTAGTTTATCCCATATTCTTGAGATACAGAAACTTGTCAACAATAAAAGCTGGTTTTCTCAGACCTCTACTACCGGTCTACTCTAGAGCATCAAATAATAACTCAAGAAATTTGGTGCTACTTGTGTCCAGTCTGCACTAGATTTTCTGCAGAAGTGATGAACCAGAAAAATTCAGGGAAATGTGATGTAATGTTTTAGACATTTTTAGCTATGCACTATACATTTAAAGCTGTATCATACCACTTTAAACGACCATGGCTTCCCCCAAAGAATCCTGGGAACTGTAGTTTGTAAAGGGTGCTGAGAGTAGGAGACCCCTATTTCCCTCACAGAGATATAACTCCCAGAGACCCCTGGGACGATGGATTGACTGTTGAACCACTCTGGAAACTGTAGCTCTGTGAAGTTGGGACTACACAGATGCACCAGCAAAGCCAATCCCACAGATGTGCCCGCATGAGCCCAACCTCACCACCCACATTATACCGGTAAGCAGTAGTGACACCAGAGTTAGCGGGGTGGGTCCACCGCACCACCCCACCATGCTGGCCGCTCTTGAGGGGGCAGGTCTGTTGGGGAAGACTTGCTCTACACATGGGCTGCCCCTGTGATTTAGAACCCTGATCATGCACTTAGGGCAGGCTCCCCTCTACAGAAGTCTCCCCTACATCTAAGCAGTGGGGAAAGGGTCAGTTGGGGACATGATGGTGGTAGTAAAGCTACTGGGCCCAGTCCTGCTTTGTCACTTCATGGTGTTATTATTACATGGAGAATAATGCCTGAATAGAGCTGGTGAGCACCTAGCACAGCTATTAGCTTCCTGTGCTGTTTCATTCTAACTATATCTTTAGTCTTTCAACCATATTACAAAATCAATCTGAAACATTATTTCCTTGCAAATTAAGCAAGTCAGTGCTTAAATTGCCCATCATACAAAACTTGTGTTTTGTTCTTGTAGAATTTCAGTGTTTTAATAATGGAATACCAAACTCATTAATGTACCCCAAGTGCCAGAAAGGCTAGTGGAGCTAGGATTGCAGAGTGGACAACAGAAGACCGGTGGCATAGGCCTCATCTGCACTATATATTAAATCACTATTGTACCACTTTAAATAGTTGAGGCTTCCCCCAAAGAATCACTGGCTTCTCTCTCAAAAGCTTCAATGTCTAGAGTGGTTGATCAATCAGTCCTTCTTCCCAGGAAATTCTGGAAATTGTAGCTCTGTATGGGGAATAAGGGTCTCCTAACAACCCTCAGCACCTTTTACAAACTACAGTTCCCAGGATGCTTTGGGGGAAACCACGGCTGTTCATAGTAGTATAATACTGATTTAAATGTATAGTGCAGCTGGGGCCTCAGTCTCAGAAAATGTGTATTTGAACATACATATTTACCAAGTTAAAATATGGTTCTGTCCTTTGGCATGAACCATTTCTAAGCTGATATAGTGACAGCAATTAATATCTCCACTATGTTCACGAAAAAGATCCATACAACTGCAAACATACAGTCTAAGCCAACACAAAGCATGTAGTGAACTTTAAAAATATTATTTTAAGCATTTCAAAAGCTGTGAGTCAGTAAGTTACTCAGAATTCTCAACTTCCCTAAAACGACCTCAGGATGAAAGAGGCCAACATTTAACAAAAAGATCCAAAGTGCTGCAGACTGCTGGACACATGCTGTGCCAAGTTCTGCTTTCCCTTCACACTGAAGCAGTCCCAAATCACGAAAAGAGCAGGCTCAGGTGCTACCTGGTGAGTGTGGCACCCTCCACTGAGGATTTCCACTTACACCAGGGGTGGGGAACCTTTTTCAACCCAAGGGCTGCATTCCCTCATGGGTAACCTACTAGGGGCCAACATGCCAGTGGTGGACGGGGCCAGAGCGAAATATATGCTTGGGCAGAGGCAAAGGGGGGGGCAGAGCAATGGATATAACCATAGTCATGCAAACGCCAGAGGGTGCTACACACACATCTCCCCACCCAAGCAAGGGAGAGGCGTTATCACAGGACAAGGACACATTCCAGCTGGGCAAAATCACCTGACGAGGATGTGGAGCAATAGTGGGAGTGCATGGCCTGGAGAGAGACCCAGTGGGCAGATGGAAAGGCTTGGAGGGCTGCATTTGGCCCCTAGGCCTGAAGTTCTGCACCCCTGACTTAACACCATCGGTGGGAAATAAAGGAAATACTCATATGAGGTTGCATGTCATAAACCAGGCTTGGAGCCACAGTCAAGCACACAAAAGGGCATTTCCCCCACCATATATATATATAAGCGTGATCTTAAAGATTTTGCCCCTAACTAGACTTGACGGTAGCATGTTTTGGAACACAAGTCAAGCTGCAAAGGGGGCAGGGTGAAGGATAGAGGAGCAGTAGGGCTGTGCTGAACCCTCCTCCCACCCGTCACATTTGGCCCTGCTATGTCTCTTCCACTTAGGCTTACTTCTGATCTGACAGTCAGGAGAAAAACAGCTGGGGAAAACTTGGGGGAGGGGACACAGCAAGCATTCACCATCCCAATTCCACCTGCACTGCTCCTCTTTAAAAAACTCTCTTTTTGAAACTGTGCAACAGATCTATGTTCTAACACACAAGCCTGCCACCATAACATCTTAGGACCTATCATAAATGCCTTTTAATCTTTTTGGTCCTGAGTAATTGCATACATTTATGTTTTAATGGCATGCACCCACATTCTATGCTCTAAATTTGTCATGTTATTGTTATAATACAAATTTTCAAAGCACATCTACAATACAGGTACACCATGCAGAGATCTCCTGATTCACCCAGCTCCCTATGACATTTACCTATGTGGGAAAATAAATGTTTTCTCTATATAATGTGTGATTATATTATTTCAGCTACTTCTGTCATGAGTATGATATGCCACCCTACTTGATTTACCTACTGCCCCACTACTTTTGAATCTCATGTACCATTTGTCTTAGACCTCAATTTCACATTGAGCTTGGAGTGTGGAAGCAGGTTGTCAGCTAAGAACGTGATATCTAGATAGTAAAGCTTGTGGGTAAGAGAGCCAGTGTGGTGTAGTGGTTAAGGCAGCCTTTCCCAACCAGTGTGCCTCCAGATGTTGTTGGACCACAACTCCCATCAGCCTCAGCCAGCATTGCCAATGGTCAGGAAGATGGGAGTTGTGGTCCACAACATCTGGAGGCACACTGGTTGGGAAAGGCTGGGTTAAGGTGTTGGGCTACAACCTGGGAGACCAGGGTTCAAATCCCCACATAGCCATGAAGCTCACTGGGTGACCTTGAGCCAGTCACTGCCTCTCAGCCTCATGAAAACCCTATTCATAGGGTCACCATAAGTGGGAATCGACTTGAGGGCAGTACATTCAGAGCTTGGAAGTAACTAAGTTACCCACTCGTTACGCAAAAAAGTAACTAATTAAAAGTAACTCGTTATTTCTAACGAGTTACTTTTAATTAGTTACTTTTTTGCGTAACGAGTGGGTAACTTAGTTACATTTTACTTGTAACAGAACGAGTGGTAACTTTATTACTTTTCAACTGTAACTATAACTTTCCCACGTTACATTTGGACGTTACTGGGGAGGGGGGAACAAGAAGTCTGCTCCTGTGATTGGTGAGCAAAAGACACGTGCCTCACATTAGGCTTCTGCGCACTGTTGCTCTTCCCTCGTGCTCTGTGTTAGGAGGCACGAGGGAGGAAGTGGAGAGCCAGACCGCGCTGGAGGGCAAGGCAGAAGCAGAAAGCAGAAGCAGAATGGAGGTGAAGAGCTGAGGTGAGTGACGATGGTGTGTGTGCGTGCGTGTCCCCACTGCTCGTTCTGCCGCCTTCCTTCCCGCCTGCCGCCTCCTCTCCCCTCCTGCTTGTTGGTGGCTCCCCCCCCCGCTGCTGCTTCCCACACTCAACCTTTTTAAGGGAACATTTTCAGGCAAGCACCACCTGGATAGATCTCAGTAGTTGAATCTAGAACAAAACACACGTTCTTGTCAATTGCAAAGTGAAACTGACGAAAATGTAAGATCGCCTCTCCTGGCGGTCTCCCCGGGCTCATTCCTGGGCGGCGTGGCTAACAGGAAAGGGGGAGGCGAGACTCTGTGTTTTGGTCTCTCCTGCAAGAAACACGCAGCTGATGGGATTATTTCTGGGGTGAGAGAGGTGCAAGGGGTCAGCTTTGAGTTGGGGGCTGATCAAGATAAGTGGCTTAGGAAACGGGCACAGGCTCCCCTTCTAGGAGTAAGCTGATGAGGACGGGAGGCAGCTTCTGGGTGCAGGAATTGGTGGGAGTCCCCCTCGTGCACACAGTCCATGAGTTGCCTGCCTATAGGGTGGTATTCAACAAAATCCTTGGGCCAGCAGAACAACTCCAACTAGTGCGAGGGGATTTCCCCCTCCTCTCCCCCACATGTGCTTCATAACAACCCCAGATCTGCTCTGGAGGGTGGGGGAAATCTCAGAACAAGTTTAGGGAGTGCATGGGAGAGAAGGAGTAAACGTTCTGTTGTGCAAGTAAAAGTCCTTGTGCTGACAAAATGCTTGTGATAGTGCTACATTGAGTACAGCCCATAGTATAGTTTTCAAAGAATATTAGCAGCTTTAGCTTTTTAAGTAGAGATAAATGCCCTGCCACTAGCAGAAATAACCATTAAAAGGTTTTGATCAGTGGATAAAAGTAATCACTCATCAGTTTTTGTGATGGAATTTTAGAGTTCAAAGACCAAAACTCAATTATAGTCCATTTGCTTATATTCACTCTTATACATTCCACCAAAACTAATAAACTATGAGGTTTCTTGGCTGGAAGAAGGGAAATATTGGTGCAAGAAATTAATGCTGAGTAAAATTTACTGAGATATTTGTGTATTATCAACACACACACATGCACGCACGCACACACATACAATCTGCATTTGAAGAGAAAAGGCTGAGTCGCTGCTGCATGAGCCAAGAAAAATGCTGCCTTTTTAGAGAACTGATGGCTTTGCTGAATTTCAGAAATGTGTTTGAAATCAGAGAGGTCTGTTTATTGGGAGGTTATAAAAAATAGATAGGACAAGACATGACTTAGACAATTTCAAGTCTCTCCCTCTAACAACTGCCCTTTGCTATGACCCTGACCTTTAGTTTCATCATGCCAAAAGTCCCTTAAATATTTGTTCAGATATTTTGGGAATAGGCAGGTAACAGCTATGATGTCTGCTCTGATTAGTTTCCAAGCTGAAGAATATGATATTAAGGAAAATATATTGTAAGAATTCCTAGGGACTCATTATTCTGGAAATAGTAAAGCATTCATATGTAAAGTGCATGTTGAGATGTAGAATTATTAAAAAATACTTTTTACTAACCAAACAATTTGGTGCCAGAATAACAGGAAACAAATATTACATTTTTAAGCCATCCCTACATCTTTATTTTCTAGTGGCCTGTATAATTAGCTTTGAGTGCTATAGTCAGGTCTGTGGCTTCCTTTGGAATCAATCCATCTCTTGTTTGGCCTTCCTCTTTTTCTACTCCCTTCTGTTTTTCCCAGCATTATTGTCTTTTCTAGTGAATCATGTCTTCTCATGATGTGTCCAAAGTATGATACACAGAGATCGGGAATACCATGGTCTGAATGATCCTGACTTTAGTGTTCAGTGATACATCTTTGCATTTGAGGACCTTTTCTAGTTCTCTCATAGCTGCCCTCCCCAGTCCTAGCCTTCTTCTAATTTCTTGACTATTGTCTCCATTTTGGTTAATGACTGTGCCAAGGTATTGATAATCCTTGACAAGTTCAATGTCCTCATTGTCAACTTTAAAGTTACATAAATCTTTTGTTGTCATTATTTTAGTCTTTTTGATGTTCAGCTGTAGTCCTGCTTTTGTGCTTTCCTCTTCAACTTTCATTATCGTCATGATCTGTGGGTGGGTAGGAGGGAACAAGGGAGGAGGTGGAGAGTGAGACAGGGTGGAGTGGAGAAAACAATTGTTTTAAAAAATGGAGTGGAGGGGAAAAGGAGCCGGAGGGCAAGAACATGGATAAAGGAGGAGAAGGAGGCAGAAGCAGAATGAAGATAAAGAATTGTGGAGGTGAAAGATGACAACGTGTCTGTGTGTGTGTTTGCACTTGGCACATAAAGTGGCCTCCACCACCCTCTCTGGTTACTGTGCTGCATTTGCAGTATTTTAACTTTTTTGCATCTCAAGGGATGCTTGGGTGAGTGTCCCTTAGTTGGTGGCAGGGCAGAGTCCAGGAGGTGGTTAAGTGAGAGAGATTATGCTTGCTGGCTGAGTGGGGGGGGGTTGCACTTGATTTTACATGCAAAGATCTGAGTAGTGGCCTCTGCCTCCCTCCCTTACCAGTAGAGAGACCACCATTGCTATAAAAAGAATTATTCTACTCCGTCTGTATGTGTGTGTGTTTATTTTTAATGTTGTTTTAGGCTATTTAGATGTGCAGCAGCCAAGGCCAGCACCTTGTAGACTTTTTTTTAAAAAGTAACTGAAATGTAACTGTAGTGATTACTTTTGAGAAAAAGTAATCAGTTACTTTCAGAGCAATTGTAATTGTAACGGTAATTACTACCTTTTGGGCCATGTAACTGTAACTGTAACTGATTACTTTTTAAAAGTAATCTTCCAAGCTCTGAGTACATTACATTACATTAAAGCTTGTGGGTACTGCAGACATAGCTGAGTCCGTAAGACTCATAAGTGTGTAATGCTAGAATGTGACAAAGCTACAAAACTCAGGACCGGACTTTGAAATATGTACAGTATGGATCAAGTAGTGCAAAAGAGGATCCATAATATATTTGCTCACATAAAATTGACTCTCAGTTGCTTACCTCTGAATTTCTTAGGAGGATTGCAAAGATCACCCGCCTCTGGTTGAACCACACATCTGTCATCCACTAGCCTAGAAGAAAAAGCATAATTTATAGTCTTCATTATTATTTTCACATCACTGGCATAAGTGAAGTCAAAGTATCCTAGGAATTTTCCACTGGATTTTCACTCATAACACAATCAAAAACCCAATGCTACAAAGAAAGCCGTTGATCTCCCCAGATCAACTTACTAAAGTGCAGTTCTATCTAGAAGCTGCAAGGCAAATATTTTTACTCTTAATTGAGGAAGAAATTTTGGCAAGCTTAAAAAAGTTTAATAGCTTTATTATTTCACTTGACTTTAAAGAGACAATGCTACATTGTGAAAAGCTCCGCACTGAGTACAATATGATTTAAGCTGTAGTTCTGCACATTGGCTACCTGTTTTTCCTGCCAAACAAAGAGACCTGGTGATTTTTTATATGTCAGTTTCCTTAAGGAGCACAAAAACAGTCAAATCCACATACCAATTAAGACTGAACACTTAGAACTAAATTTATTTAATCTCATTGATTTCAACAACAATACATTGTCTACAATACAGGGGCTCTGGCCTAACTGGATTATGCATGATAACCATAATGTCTTTGCTGAAGAGCAGTGGAAAATGCATACTCTACATTCCTTTTCATGAATAATATGCTACAGTGTGGTATAATACAGTAGATTAGAGTATCACTACAACTCAAGAGCAGAACTTGGAAAAGTCACTTTTTTTGAACTACAACTCCCATCAGCCTCAGCCAGCATGGCCACTGGATTAGGCTGATGGGAGTTGTAGTTCAAAAAAGTAACTTTTCCAAGCTCTGCTCAAGAGTAATTTGAGATATGGTAAAACATCAGGGGAAGAAATGCTGTTTTAGTTGTGACTCCCCCCTTGTGGAATGCTTTCCCAAATGAGGTCCATCTGATACCATCATTAGCATCTTTTTGGTGCCACATTTAAACCTACCTCTTCTCCCAGGCATTTGACCAATTATGATACATATTCTGCTGATTATTGCTGTTCCCCGCTGGTGAAGTGTTGCTGTTTTGCTGAGTCTGTTTATGGGTCACTGTAATCATTCTATTGTCATGTAGTGTTATGCTATGCCTTTGGCTCTTAATTTTTTATAAATTGCTTAGTGACTCTTTTTAGTGAGTAACTAATAAGTCAAATGAATAAGAACAACATAACAACAACAACAACATATGGTTGGCTTGTACTTCCTATTCCTCACAGTTCATAATCTCATACAAAAGAGAACTCATCCAACACAGAACATGCACAAGATCAATTTTGGAATGCATGGAACAATAATTGCAAATCAGTTGTGTTTCCTTCCTCCTCCCACAGTCATCTTACATTTCTGATTATCTAAATCAGATTCTCAATGCACCCTCCCTCCTGCCCTGTCACCAATGTAGCCTCAAATTATTGTAATCCTACGTATTATGATTTTGTTATTTCAACCATTTGTAGCCCACCCTACTACCAAGGCACTTGTGGTAGCATTTAAATAAAATCAAATTCAGGAGGAAATAACATCAAATATAATAAAAACAAGGTAAATGAGATACTAAAGGATGCCTAGTAACATTAAAACACAATCCAACACAGAACTTTCACGGCAACCCTATACACACTTGCCTGGGACTAAATCACACTAAACTCAATAGCTTTTCCTTCTGAGTAGACATGTATTAGATTGCATTGTGGGCTTGAGCCTACTGATTTTAGTGAACTTAAGTATGCTTAACTCTGGGTTAGACAGTGGATTGAAAGTCTAGGAGAATTTAATTTAATGTTTTTACATTTTTGCCTAAAAGTTCACAGGGATGGCACATATTTATTTGAAGAGAATCTAGAGAAATGGAAGCATCAGGCCACAGAATTGACTGGCATTGATAGCAAGCCAACCTGAACCTGCTCCTAAGGGAGCAATGAACTCTTGTTTCTGACATCACACCAAGCTTCTATTTACTTTCCCAAATCTGAGTGGAGCTTTTTTCTGTCATGCTGAGCTTCACACATAAAACAGTGAGAAGTCTCACTATTTTCTAGGTGTCTCTGAGGCTCAGCACATCATCAAGGATATCCTCACCTTTCTCCATGCTCAGCAGAACAGCAAAGACTCTCCTTGATGTGGTGTTGAGCTCCACCAGATTAAGATGTGTATACTAGGGTTGCCATAAGTCGTAATCGACTTGAAGGCATATAGCAACAACAACTGGTAGCAAGATGGCAAGAACATTTGTGGACCCTAGATTGCTGATTCAGAATGGAGGAGTGGAAAACCAGTACTTTCCTAAGCAGGTGGAGGTTCTGCTAGCTGTCCCCTGCTCCCAGCAACCCTGCAAGAGACACACCATCAGACCAGGAGGCATCTAGCATTTTAGAGCAATGGTTCTGAAGTTCCACAGAAAGTCATCAGGGGTTCCTCAGTGAGAAAACGACTAATGGTAGGCAAGACTCTGTCTAGGACAGTTTGTGTTCTTCTACTAATTTCTCCAAACAACATACAGCTACAGGGAGTGTTGGGTGTGTTCTATGGCACACTCTCAGTTTATGCACAGCAATGGAGAGGCCCCGTTGTGCATCTCAGACTACTCTCCAGAATCCTCCCCAATATGTAAGGTCCAACAGTGGACAAGTCAACATGGGCAGGGTTCTCTGAAGGTATAAAGCTTAAAGAACACCGATTTTGAGTCTTCATACGTACCTTAACAAAAATCTCATGAGCCATGTAACAACACATTATGAAAACTTGCCTGGAGCAATACAGCACAATATGGTGGTGTAATGTAAGTTAAAAGCATAAGCTGGGAAGTCCCCGATTCAAATCTGATCACAGCCATAAACTCTGGAGATGGCCTTAGGCAAGCCACTGCCACTCAACCTCCATTGGTAATATGGGGATAATAATGCCAGTCTGTTGTCAGCACTGGATCATAGGTAGCCAAGTGTGTGAAGGACACAGAAGTGCAAGTCTCAGCAGAACTGGGACTGGAGCCAGAGGGGGAGCAGTGCACTGGATGGTCTAACAAGTAGTCCCACCTCACAGTAATACAGAAAGTCAACACAGGTGGGGGTCCCAGACAAACCACCTCATGTGTGGGCATTGTGCCCTCTGGAGTCTGTTCATGTACCAAAATGTACACATACTGTAGTGCATAATGGAGGGATCCTAATTTTCCCAGGATTCCCCCTTGTGTGGAACAGCTAGATGTATGTACATCAGTATGCATGTAGAGCCCCTTCTCATGCTCACCAAATGTGCAGCGGGGGGAGGGTATAGCCAGTGGATATGACCCCATTTCCCCCCTCAATGAGCAACCATCCCAGAGATAGAGTCAACTGCAAACAAGGATCCAAGCCAAGGAGTCCAATCGAAAGAAGCTAGAAAAAACACTGAGAACAAGCAGGGAGGAGGGAGGGTAGGTAGACAGGCAGGCAGACAAGGAGACCTGCAGACTGAGAGGGCAACAGGCCTGCAGACTACTGAATAGACAAGTCAGAAATTCCTAAACCACCTCTAAAGGATCCACACAACCAGTCCAACTGTTGACCTGGCAAGAGCAAACCTAATCTGGAGGCATTTATAGACAAACCAGATTAGGAGGAACTAATGGGCTGCCTTGGGAAGGAGCCATGCTGGGACCGGTGAGGGCAATGCTGACTCCTCTGCCTTCATTCTGTAGCCTTGAGTGACTTACTATCAGAGGCACCAACACACAGACCAATAAACCCCCGGTTTCAGTGCCAGCAAATATTGGTGTCTATGTTGCAGGCTGCCATGAGAATTATTGGGATTTTAAAAATGCTTTGACCTCTGTGCGACATAAAAAGTAAGTGAAGAAGTGCAATCTGCAACTGAATGTTGCAATGTGGAGTGCTCTTGTTCAGGGTTCCAGCCAGTCAGCCATGCCCTCTTCCAAGATTATATTATACTGGCAGGTTTGCACCTAGCGTTGCTCTGGAATTCTAAGAAACCAAAAAAATCAGTGTAGTTTTGAAAGATTCAGTCCATCATCTTGTTTCAAAATTGTATCCAACTGTATCAAAACATAGATGAAAACCTGCTCCTTAATCTCAGGAACTATCATGCAAAATTTGGTTACAATATCTTAAGAGATGTCCAAATGCATAGCAAAGAAACAACTTTCAAAAATGTGTAGTAGATCACTTATTTATTTCCAGCCCTTCATCATGAGCTGAGAATGTGTTCATCATTAGTAATATGGCAGGTGTGGGGAACCTTTGGCTCTCCAGATGTTGCTGAACCACAACTCCCATCACTCCTGGCCACTGGCCATGCTTCCTAGGGCTGATAGGAGCTGGAGTTCAGCAGCGTCTGGAGGGACAAAGGTTCCTCACGCCTGATATAGGATAATGCAATGGGCTGAGCCAATGCGTTATCACATGAAAAATATGGTCATACAAAATCCAATCTCACTCTCTGGGATGAACTCTGTATATCAGTTCTTATATTTAACAAGGAATAGACTGCCTCCTTCCCTACAGACCCTCTTGGATGTTGAGATCAGCAGAGGGGGCCCTTTTGGTAATTCCGCCACCCTCAGAAGCTCAGGAGGGTGGCCCAGGAGAGGACTTTCTCTGTGTCAGCCCCTACGTTGTGGAACTCCCTCCTCACCAAAGTGCATCTGGCAACTTCACTATACTGTTTTAGGCGAATGCTAAAGACACAACTCTTTACCCTGGCCTTTGACACCTGAGACATGTACTTTTAGAACCCACCCTATTTTGGGATTTCAGATTGTTTTTAAATTATTTTTAATGTCATATTTTAACATTGTTGTAACCTGCCCTGAGCCCTTTGGGTGAAGGGCAGATAACTGATGATGATGATATTGCAGCAGCCATCCTATTGACACCATTCTGCAATTCTCCAAAGAGAAGATAAACTAACAATGAGAATAAATAGTTAACATGAAGTCAGTTGTTATGAGAAACTATTTGCATGTTAAGAAATGGAAAGTTTAGTAAATACTGGGGGGGAAATCCACACAGTAAGATCTATCCGTTTATAGAAACTCTCCCAAAGGAAGTTACCGAAATCCTTTCATCTATAACATTTATAAGTACATCGGACAAAACATAATGAAGGTTGATTCACAACCAGTGAACTTTCCTCCACAAGCCAGAACACGGAACAATCGATACAACTTTTCCACTTCCTCACATGCATAATACCATCTAGGCAAATCTCCCTGAAAATTAAACCAATTATTTCTAACCTATAGCTTGTAGATAAGGAACTTGTCTGGTTCTATGTGTTCCCTAGATAGGAGCCCTACTTTCCCATATGAATGTCACTCTCCCCTTATTTCTCTAATGCTCCATGAACACTAGTGTTCTTAAAAAGCAGCAAGACCATTTGGTTTGGGTGGAGTTGGAAATGAACCTACATCCAGCAGTACACCCCTGGTTTTTATTCATTTTTTATCGTATTGACTCCATGTGCACGCCAGTGGATGGAACAGAGCAGTGATGACCAAATAGTTTTGAAATCAACAAGACAGCGGACCTCTCTTTCTCCCCCTTCCTGCCTTGCAGTGACTTGCTTGTGTCATTTGTAACATTCTGTTGCTTTATAGCTTGTTAGTAGATGCTCTCTTCTCCAAAGGTTTAACAGTTTAAAAAAAAAAGTAGCAACTGAGGAGGTGAGCCTATTTTGGAGGAAAAAGAAGTGGAGTTTGACTGATATCATGTGTCCCCGAATTCACAATTCAGAGGTGGAGACACACTGAAACCAGCATAACTGCAAGTGTGTCTACCCTACATCACTGACAGATTACAGAACTACTACACGGGGCTCTCTGCTATAACATGTCCAACTTTTGTTTGCCCTTTCTGAGGGCTTTTCCAATAGATGAGGATTTTCCATGGAGATTATGCAGCAGTTAGTAAATAATCTATATAATTCATCTAGCATATGTGCTGAAGGGGAAATGGCATTTGCCAGAAATCAAGTTGAAGATGGAATTATTAGTAAAAAGAGGTTTTTCACCCCTGAGAGGACACTTCCCACACAAACCTGCTTCTGCACTGCATTCAACATCTGAGGCTCTCCTTTGTGTTCCACCATATTCAGAGGTGTGCTTAGTGGAGCTGGAGATATGAGAACAGGCCTTCTCAGTGAAAGGAGCCCAGGGAAAGGCCTTCCATCCTATAAGAGGTTTTGTTGGCTGCTGCTTTCTTGGGTTTTAGGTGAGCAGCAAAGGCTCTTTTGTTCTGCAGTGTTCTCTATCTGTTTTAACTGGCCTACTCATTTTACGCCCTTTTGTGCTAAAGTTTTAATGATATTCTGTATTTTTATGTTTTTAAAGTGGAAGCAGCCTTGGAGGTCCTCGAGGGATTCGCTGAAATGTAGGGCAGAACATTTCTAAAACAAGTAAATAAATAATAACTACTCTGCTTGAAACAAATCAGAAAGAATTCTGTCCTGTTGCTGTTTAATCAAGTTTGTTATCTTCTCCAGAACAATGACGTCCCAATTTTTAATTAATCACATTTTGAACTAGCCAAACCTTGCTAAAGATATTTTATCCCTTGGACTTTGTCTGGAAAATTCAGTAGCTGATTTCTTGTCATAACAACAACTTATTTAGCCATTGCCAATAAGCTGTTATTTGTGCACAAGCCACCACATATGAACATAGATTCTCTTTTCCACCCACCCTTCCCAACAGAGCTCAGTAATGATTAAAGGGACAAACAGAACCTTTGGGTGATGTTCTGACCACCCTACTTATATAGATATGATATTGTGCTAACCAGTATTACACAATCAACTGTTCACTAAGTGAACACATACAAAAAAGAGAAATAATATTCAGCAATTTTTATTGTAAGCAGAAGTGTATGGCGAGGAAAGGAGCTATATAACACTGATGGGGGCAGAAAGCCCAAAGAGCCTTCAACTGACACAGGGTGCTGGTTCTTCATCCCTCTGGCCTAGAAATCTGAGCCACGAACAGCTGGCAGTGGAACAAATAAGTTGTCACTAGGCCAAACTCTTAACATGAACGTTCTCACTGTTTCCTAAGGAATTAGTACTCAGTACAAGCCTTGCAAAGGGACCTGGAATGCAGAAACAGGATGGGGGGGGGAGAGAGAGAGCTAGAAGGTAATGTGCTGGGAAAGCTTTGTACTTCAGTCAGTTTATTACAAGGTTTCCTTTCATTGTGTACAGAAAAAAATCCTCATTTCCCCAACTCCATTCACTGCAGAAACCCCACAGAACACCAGCCAATGTTATGGGCTCACTCAGGCCAAGAGGAGGTGATACTGTGAACTGTCTATTCCCAATGAGGAGCGGAGTTTGTTTGGGTTTATACTGAGACACAAATACCCCTTCCGGGAACTTCATATTCCACAGCCTACAGGGCTGGCACAAGACCTATAGGACTAGTACCTGAGGTGAGTCATGGCTACTGCCTTTTCCCCCTCTTCCATACCACACCACTGCTACCACCACCTGTTATCTCCTCCTTCATTTCTCCGCCCCACAGTGCCTTTTATTCCCTCCTCCTCCTGCCTGCTGCAGCCTCCTCACTGCTCCCACTTCTCCACCATCTCCTATCTGGGGCCATCCCCACCCATTAATGGCATCCTTAATTGGGCCATCCTCAAGACACTGTGGTTGAGGTGGCCACTGAGAGCACCTGTGCCACTGCCACTTCCCCACCACAGTGGCAAATACTACTGAACTATAATAAAGTTCAACATAGATTGTGAAACTTTAAACAGTGTTATTGCCACCACTGCAGCAAGTGTCCACATCACGGGCACCTCCCAGAGCCATCTCAGCCACAATGCCTTACTTCTGAGGAAGGACCATTTCCTCAGAATGAGGAATACTGGGCCTGGGGAGACCTTTTGGAGTAATGCTGGCTGTATCCCTGCAGGAAGCAAGCAGTAACGGAGGGTGATGGCGTAGGCAATCATCACTGCAATAAGAACCACAGCAGGCAGATGGAGAGTTGACAGCAACACCTGAGAGATCAGCGGACCCATGGCTTGACTTTTGTAATCCACCGCCTGAGGCACGTGTCCCATTATCCCTCATTGCAAGGCCGGCCCTGTCATCCTGGAGCTGCTCTAAATAGCGCATACGTACCTTCTGGCTGCACACCAAAATAGGATAGGCTGCGTTAGGGGGTATTTAGCAAGGCAGACTAAAGACATAGGGTTCTCTTCACAAAGAGCCCAAAGTACTTATGTGGTCAACAGGGTTGCCAGTTCACAACCCAGCAATCCTGCCTAGCTCTACAGCAAAAGGAGATGCAGCTGTAGGAGATGCCCATTGCAAAAGCACTTCCCCACAAAGCCTGGCTCTTCAGATGTGCAAATAAACTTTAAACTCAGTCAGGCCTAGAGATTGTGAAGCAGTTCTTACAGAGCTTGGATCCAAGCAAGTAAAAACCAGCATCTTAAATCCTGGCAAATACCATGAATACATAAACACGTAGCATTGATGCAGCCCATTTCACATGTTCAAATCCCTTCCCATGCATTAACCTCATCACATCAGTCCTGCAGAATAGGCTGGTACAATTATTTTCATTTGTCAGATTCTAAGGGTTAGAATGATAGCTTGTCTAAGGTCACCTTAGTAAGGATATTGCAAAGAAGAGTTTCATGCTGCTGCCTTTGCACCTCAACCTCTTAGGCACTATGACACATGGCCTCTCATACTAGGGAGGATGCAGTAATGGTCTCTAACTGATCGGGTCAGCACTTAAAGAACATCTTTATTTCTTTGTTTAAAGAGTTTAAAGAGTTACCCTTAATAACTGTGTGAAAGAAAGGATTTCAGCAAGTGGCACCTACCAAAAACACCTTCTATACAGGGTGACGTACAGCGGCCCTCTCGCACTTACTTACCTTGTCCTCTTTTACAGCCAGTCACCCTCCTCTTGACAAAACATGACACAGCTGTCATATTCTGTGGAACATAAGGGTGGAGGTGATCTCTTAATTATGCCAGGCACAGGTTGCTCAGGACTTTGAAGATCATTACTAAGGTATGGTAGCTGGAGAGAAGTCTTTTTCCATTGTGGAGTTTTCTCTTCAGGGAGGCTTACCTTTCAGTGTCTGTGCACTGCCAGGTCTTTTTACCAGATGAGATATTTTATGCTGCTAATGATTTATTCTGCTCTTTTATGGATCTTTGCTTTACTGTCTTATTGTTTTTGTAGCTTTTATGTCCTCCTCTAGGAGGCATACCTTAACTTCGTGTTTGAGAGTATCAAAGAAGCTGACAGCAACGCCGGCAGGAGTCTAGACCAAGAGGCTAGACTTCTAGCAGGGTCACCCAAGGCAGAATGGTCAAAGCTGAGACACCAGACTAAGATGCATCCAGACTCAGAGGAAGGCAATGGTAAACCACCTCTGAATACCTTTTACCATGAAAACCCTATGAATACGATATGCAACACAAGATAGTGCTGGAAGATGAGACCCCCAGGTCAGATGGCACTCATTGAGCTACTGGGGAAGAACAACAGATAAGTACGTGTAGCGCTGTGATGAATGACGCAGCTGGATCAAAGCCGAAAGGAAGCCCAGAGGCTGAAGTGAAAGGAGAGTCCAGAGTTGTACAATGTACACAATAAGAACATGAAATGTGAGAAGCATGAACCAGGGAAAGTTAGAAATTATCAAGAAAGAAATGGAACATATCAATATTACAATACTTTGTGTGAATGAATTAAATGGACGGGAATGGGACACTTTCAATCAGGCAACTACAAAATATTTTATGCAGGAAATGATAAATTAAGATGAAACGGGGTTGCTTTAATAGTGAGAAGTGATGTAGCAAAAGCAATTAGGAGCTATAATGCAAGGTTTGAGCGAGTGATATCAGTAACAGGAAACCTATTAACATAACCATAATCCAAGTCTATGCTCCAATGGCAAACACAGAAGAAGAGAAAATGGAGATATTTTACTCAGAAGTACAGAAAAAAATTGATCACACACCAAAACAGGTTGCTCTGATAATCATGGGGGACTGGAATGCAAAAGTAGGGAACAGAGAAGAACTAGAAAGTGTGGAAAATTGGGCTTAGGAGATAGAAATGAAGCAGGCGACTTATTGAATTCTGTGAACCAAAATTTGTTTCTTCCAAACACATTTTTTGAGCAACGGAAAAGACGACTGTACACGTGGACATCACCAAACGGTGATGTAGGAATCAATATATATAGGAACACAGGAATCAAATTGATTATATAATTGGAAGCAGAAGATGGAGAAGTTCCATACTTTCTGTGAAAACAAGAACAGGAGAAGACTGCAAGACAGATCATGACCTGGTCATATCGAAAATCAGAGTAAAGCTAAAGAAGAAGAACAAAGCAATCATAATGCCAAAATACAATTTAAATAACATCCCAGAAGAATATAAAGATCAAATAAGGAACAGATTTGAGGCTTTAAACCTAAGTGATAGAGAACCAGAAGAACTATGGTGTGAAGTCAGAGACATCATCAGGGAAGAATGCAAAAAGTCAATACCTTTAGTTAAAAAGAGAGAAAGACCTCTATGGATAACTGACAAAACTCTTAGAATGGTTAAAGAGAGAAAGAAAGCAAAAGCAAAAGGAGAGAGAACACAGTTAGAACTCTAAATACAGTAATACAGAGACTAGTACATAAGGACAAAGAGAACTACTACAATAATTATTGCACAGAAATAGAAGAGAATAATAAAAAAGGTAGAACAAGAGCCCTATTCCAAAAGATTAGAGAAATTAAAGGGAAATTTAAACCAAGAGTAGGGATGTTCAATAATCAACAGGGGAACACACTGACTGACCGAGATAAAATAAAAGGAAGATGGAAGCAATGCACTGAAGAACTCTATAAAAGAGATGCAAGGATGGCAGATTCATTCATGAAGGAACCGTATGATGAAGAACCAGAAATTTTAGAATGTGAGGTGAAAGCTGCACTTAAAATACTTGGAAGAAGCAAATCACCAGGAATAGATGGCACACCAATTGAACTGCTACAAGTTACTGACACTGAATCTGTACAGATTTTGACAAAAAATTGTCAGCAAATATGGAAAATAAAAACACGGCCTACAGACTAGAAGCGTTCAACATACATCCCTACTCCAAAGAAAGGGGACCCTGAGAATGCAGTAATTATCAAACTATTGTCTTAATATCCCATGCAAGTAAAGTAATGCTCAAGATTCTACAACAAAGGCTCTTACCATATATGGAGCAAGAAATGCCAGATGTCCAAGCTGGATTTAGAAAGGGAAGAGGTACTAGATATCATACTGAAAACATATGTTGGATAATGGAATGGACCAAGGAATTTCAGAAGAAAATCACCCTGTGTTTTTTAGATTACAGCAAAGCCTTTGATTGGGTAGATCACAAAAAACTGTGGAATGCTTTAAAAGAAATGGGGGTGTCATAGCAACTGATTGTTCTGATGCACAACCTATACTCTGGACTAGAGGCTACTGTAAGGACAGAATATGGAGAAACCGACTGGTTCCCCATCAGAAAGGGTGTGAGACAGGTGTGTGTTTTATCACCCTATTTGTTTAAACTATTCACAGAATATATCATACAGAAAGCAGGACTGGACCAAGATGAAGGAGGTGTGGAAATTGGAGGGAGAAATATCAATAATTTAAGTTATGCAGATGATACCATACTACTAGTAGAAACCAGTAATTATCTGAAATGAACGTTGACGAAAGTGAAAGAGGAAAGCACAAAAGCAGGACTACAGTTGAACATTAAGAAGACTAAACTAATGACAGCAGAAGATTTATGGAACTTCAAAGTTGATAATGAGGACATTGTACAGTACTTGTCGATTGATTCCATAAAGGAAGCCACAGACTTGAACATACAAGATCTGAACAGGGTGGTTTACAGACCTGAACATACAAGATCTGAACAGGGTGCTTTACAACAGATGCTACTGGAGGTTGCTGATTCATAGGATCACCATAAGTCGTAATCGACTTGAAGGCACATAACACACACACAGCTTTTATGTGAACAGCTCTTGAAATACCTTTTGATGGGCAGTATATATATTCAAAAAACAAACAACATAATCAGCTCTTTGAATTGAGCCCAGAATAATTCTATCATATAGGAGAGCATTTCCATGATGGGGGGGGGGGAGCTCACTTACCTCACAGCTAATGCAAAATGCAGCGGCTCAATTGCTCACTGGAGCAGACTATTGCTATCATGTTATGCCGCCGCTGAAAGAATTGCACTGGCTGCCAGTTACTGTAACTACTAGGCTAATTTCAAGATGCTGGCAATGGTGTACAAAGAGCTTGGAAACAGGATTCCTAAAAGATAGTCGAACCCCCTGTATACCCAACCAATCATTGTACTTAGCAGGAGAGGGCCTCCTGCAGATACCATCTCATCAGAAGGTCCTTTGGTATAGTGTAGAAATGGGGCATGTTGTGTTGCGGCATCCACCCTTTGGAATCCCCTCCCATTACATATCAGACAGGCGCTGCCTCTACTGTCTGTCAATAGCCTATTGAAGAGCTTCCTTTTTCAACAAGCCCTTTAAGGGAAGATTTTTACCCCAGTCTGTTACTGTTGCTATTGAACTTGAAACTATTTTTTATATGTGTGTTTATTATCAAATTGCTTCAGGTTGTTTTATAAGAAGCAATTCATACATGAAAATAAAACAAAACAAAACAAAGACAAGTGTAATGCACTTAACATGGAGCTGCTCACCCAGTGCGTTCTCTTTTATTTTGGTTTTGGGCATTAGCATACTGGTTTGCAATAAGCACAATGGGACAAGGCTGTAGAAAGAATTTATTGAACGCATGAGTAAATTACCTCAGGAAATCACTGCTGTGATGTTATGTGTTGGCAGAAGTGCTCCTGGCACTGCTGATGTACTTACATCTATTGTCCAATAAAAGGTCCACAGGTGAGCCCTATGGCTGTTCTACTCCCTACAAAAAGTGCTCCTACTGGGGCTGTACACACTACTCTGAAATGCCAGCCTAGCACCTTAAGAGCAAGGCTATCCATCCTGATTACAATCCCCTACTTGTCCATGTGCACCGCAAACAATTAGCCAAGCTGAGCTGTCTTTTCCATGCAGCGGAAGCCGCCTTGCTCACATCAATGCTGACTGCTGAAAACACCTTTCCAAATGTTATTGCATAATAATAATACCCTCAAGCAACTCAGCTGTCTTCTGTGGCATCACTCTATTTTCTGATTACACAAGCTTTTTCTTTTGCTGGAGGAAGAAATGCATTGTTTTGAACAACCTTATGCTACCATGAAAACCAGGAACTTGGTTGCTAAGTAATCCTCAACAGAATTCTAGCCAGAGAGCAGTGCCCCACTAGACATCTGCTCAGCAGTGATATGGGATGGAACGTTTTCCACTACTGTATTTTTCCACAGTAAACATTCCACTTTTAGAAATGCATTGTTTCATAACATTAAATACTAATATTATGAATGATACAAATCAAATGGGGCAATTGGAATGGAGACATTTGGGCTAAACTATGGTTTAGCATTACGAGAACAAGCCTAGGCTAGCTGTGATCTTCTGCACTGCCTTCTCCCCACTCCTCCTCCTCTTGCACACTCACAAGGAGAAGTCTGAAATCTTTTGCTTCCATTTTAGGTTAACCATAGGTTCCAGGTCATCTGGTCCTGACAAACTGTGGTTAATCTACTGTTAATCATGGTTAATCTAAACTATTGTTTGGTGAAAATAAGCCAACTTTAAACCATAGTTTAAGGAGTTGGAATATTTCAAGCAACCACAGTTAAATTAATCATAATTTAGGGTTTCCCCCCTTAATTTTAAATATTTCCCCATATATTTGCATTCAAAAACTTTTGGCTATTAGAACAACTTTTCTGATATTTTATGCAGCAACTAAAATTAACATGACATAGAATCATAGAATAGTAGAGTTGGAAGGGGCATATAAGGCCATGGAAACCAACCTCCTGCACACCTGTTTGGCTTTGTTTACAAAATATAAATCAAATACATATACTAAATCAGATAGCCATTAATCCTGGGCAGCAAAAAACATTCTCGAAAACTTTTAAACATTTCTGGAAAATCTCCATCATTGCTAGCAAATCCACACCATTTCTACTCAGCTGGGTTGCGATTTCCCCCCCTTGGCTCTGATCCTGTGCCTTTAAGAGCAATTTGATGTGGAAAAATTAAGCAGATGAAGTTTTCCTTGGCATGGAGATACAGCGATGGGGAAAGCCTTCACTTACAGCACAATCCTAACCCCTTGATCAGTGCTGCTGGAGGAGGGGGTAGGATTAGGCAGAGGTTCCTCTGCTGCGCTACAGGGAGAGGATACAGGGGCCACCACTGCAACCACCGAAAGCAAGATAGGTTGAAAAGCAACCTCCAACTGTGTTCTGGCCGGCAGTTGCCAGCGAAGGGCCCCAAAACAGTGCAATATAAGCTGGGGGTAGGCAGAGCTGGGCTGGCCATGGATCCTCTCGATTTTAAGTAGCCACCTCCCCAGAGAGGGACCCAAGCCATGGCCCCTCTGCTGCCCGAGCCTGAAGCTGCCCCAGAGAAAAAGACAAAATTGTCTCATTCTCCCCCCTCCCCCTGCCTTCCGCAATGGCGGGTAGGAGATGGCAGGGCTATGGAAGCAATGGAGGATCTGCCAGCCTGTGCCTCTCCAGCCCCTCTTAGGATTGCTCTGTTGTTTAAGCTAAGAGAAGTGGAGAGCTTTAGCAGTATCAAGTATATCAATGGACTTGATACAGAGAGCGACAGGGAACCAGCACAAAAAAGTTAAGGGGAGATGCCACTGCCTACAGTCATGGGAGAGAAAGATGAGCTTTGCAGACAAGTGACAGATCAGCTATGGAGGACAGGCATGTCATGAGGGAATGCCAATAAGGAAAAAAGGGCAGTAGCCTGGTCAAAGATTTTAGCAATAAGTGGAAAGAGAAACCAGCAGATTTTTATAATTAGGGAACCTGCAGACTTTAAAAATGAGGAATCCATAGGGAGGAGCATCAAGGGGAAGGGCAGAGCAAAGGAAATAAAGGGAGATGTCAAATATACCTCCGAGGTAGCAATTTTGTGGGAAACAAAAACTTGGTTTTTTCCCTCCAAATGTTGTCATGTCAGAAAGTAGTGAATATTAATATCATTATTTGGCTCAAGCTGGGTAATGGTAAACAGAATTTCAGTGATGCATATAGAACATTTAAAAAACCAACTTTAAACATTCTGGGTGTAGAGATGTCACACCCCACATGTAAGACCTAAATGGTTCACTAAACAATAACAACTCCCTGCTCTTTCCCAGCCACCCCCCAGCATTCAAGGTATTTGACATTAACTACCTACAAATGTAAAGTGTGGGTGCTTGTACAGATTTATAGCAGTCCTGTCAAGTACCTAGGAAACCTTTTCCAATATGCATAAAGAGAAATGGCTGGCACTACTTTATTAGTAGGCACTAAACAAAAACCTAGAAGCAAACAATCAGTGGGACTTACAAGTCAATAGCTCCATATCATAACATAAGAAGAACTCTGCTGGATCAGACCAAACGGTCATCTAGTCCAGCCTCCTGGTCTCACAGCGGCCAACCAGATGCCCCAAAGGGAAGCCCTTAAGCAGGACATGAGCACAACCGCACTCTCCCACTTATGAATCCCAGCAACTGGCTTTCAGAAGTACTATATATTGTTTCTTATACCAGACATGAATGAATGAATGCAGACATAGTACACAGTCTTTACAGCCAGTAGCCATTAACAGCCTTTTCCTCCATGAATATCTAGAAACCCTTTTTAAAGCCATCAGTTGGCGGCCATAACCATCTTGTGACAGCGAATTCTGAAGCTTAACTAAGCATTGTGTAAATATGTACTTTCTATTGTCTGTCCTGAATCTTCCAACATCCAGCTTCACTGGATGGCCTCGGGTTCTGAGATAGGGAGAAGAATGTCTTCCTATACACTTTCTCCACACCATGTATAATTTCATATGCCTCTATCATGCCCCCCCAACTCTCTTTTTTTATAAATTAAAAAGCCACAAATGTCCCATGGTATAAGTTTCTTTTATAAATATCATACCATTTACTAAGTGCTGCTGCAGACATTAGGCTGGCTCTGATGAACTTATTGAACACATGGGGTAAAGGAGTTGCTGCACAGCTGCCCATCCCATCCACCCATTGTAATTGCTTGCCCTTCTTGCCACAAGTATAAACTCAAATCACACGGTCAGTATCCCTCATAAAATCTGGGAACTGACCTCATGATTTGGGCTTACACAGGCAAATTACATGCCCGCATGTGAAAAATCTTTGCCGTACATTTTTAGGGTTCATACATTTCAAATATTAAAGCAGGGGTGGGAAAATGTTTTCAGCCCAAGGGCCACATTCCCTTCTGGTAAAGCTTCTGGGGGGCATATGCAAAATGTGCCCACTTCAATATTTTTTCAGGGGAGGCCTGAAAGGGGGCTGCAAAACACACAGGTGACCATGTCCCACCACTTTTTTTTAACATCACTTCAGGCTGCAGCACTTCCTGCTAACAACATCGGACACTGACCAGATTGTAGTTTCTGAGGAAATGGAAAGTGCTGGAGCTTAAGGTCTCTGGAAGCCCTGAAAGGTTGTGGGGTTGGCAATGAGGAAGAAAAAAGAAGAGTTGCCACTTTGCTTCTCACCTCCTAGTGCCCGTTCAGCATGATGTGATACAAGAAACATTGTCCTTACTCTGAACTGGCTTTGTCTGCCTTCAGTAACAATGTTACCTAGTTAAACCTCTCACAAAGCCAAATTGGCTACATAGCATTGTGACATCAGGCTCATGCATGATTTCTGAATAGATGGAATCATGTGTTGTAGGAGAAAATTACCTCCCGAAAAGTGGCATCAAGCCAAATACAGCAACAAAAATAAGTTAGGATTAAATGGTGTTTCAGAGACTATTCCTTTACTCTCTTGAAAGTTCTCACATTCACACAAAAGTGTTCATGCACAAACACTCAGTGTATATCCAACATGATGCTGCAGTGTAACCTTTTCTAATATTCTTAAAACTGTAGCTATGTGATAGGTGTTTGAAAACACACATGCTTGTCACACTGACACCTTTTTTACATTTTTAGGTGTACACATAGAAAACAATGCACAAAGAGGACCTTCAGGATGGTATTACCGAGCTGTCACAGCCAGTGGCTTACATGTTTATGTCTTGTCATTGAAAGCCAGTTTTGCAGGTTTTCATAGCACTTTCCACTATATCCTGCAAAGGCCAAAACACGCTGCTATAATCATGATCTATTGCAATAGACATGCACATATTTTGGTGCTGCCACCCTATTCTTTATGGTACAACAACAAAATCCTATATATGTTTATTCAGAAGTGAGTCCCATTGAGTTCAGAGGGAATTACTCTCAGGTAAGTACTCCCAGGTATATAATTAGGCTGCAATCCTATATCCACTTACCTGGGAGTAAGCCCCCTCAAACTCAGTGGGACTCACTTGTATATGATGGGACTGAAAAGCAGTGCAATAATTTGTTTCGCTTGCATTCTGTATTCTGCCATCTTTGCTTTTCATCATCATCTGACTTGTATGCCACTTAATCCACACACAAAAATTGTGTCTGAAGTAGCTTAGAAACAATAAACAGCCTACATATCAAAAATAATATCAGCATATCAAACAATTAACTTCAATGACTATTTCAAGAACACTTCATTTCAAAGACACATCAAACATTAAACAACGATCCATAAACTCAGAGTACCTGTAGAAAGAATGCATAGGTATAAGAAAGGAAATAAGCAAAGTTTTCAAAAATGGCAGCAGTTATATAAAATATACAAATATTGAAATATGCAAAAAATACAATTACATTAACTGTATGCCAACAAGTGTCATAAGATATCCTTATATCCTCTTCACCTCCCCAAATAGTCCATGTCAAGAGAATTTCCAAGCAGTCACCATGCAATGCCTAACAGCCTGCTTCTTACGCAGGCTATTTAGCCACCTAGCTCTCATAAAGGGCATGCTTCTCAACAGTTCCTCCTTCTCTCACTAGGAGAACCACATGAACTTCCTCATCTAAACATGGACCAAACTGATGGCTTTCCACATCAAATGCTGCCACTCCTGGGCCAGGGATCAATGTTCCAAGAGACTGTACTGACCATTTCCACCAGCAATTACCCTCTCTGCTATTCTGCAAGGTTGCGCTGAGCCTGGGGACAACGGGTGGCAGAAGTTCTACCCAAGTAGATACTCTGTGCCTTGCAGGTCTCCTAGTGTTCTCTCAGTCAGTTACTGCTGCTGCTGTTGCTGCTGAAGGTCAAAATAACCTCCACTGTCCATTTTTCTCAGGTCAGGAGAGATGAGCCTGGAAGCTCAGACAAGAACTATTGTTTCAGGAATGAAACAGCTCACATTTAGAGCTTATATAGGAGCGGAAGGCTCTGTCCCTTCCTAGCTCTCAATCAGGCCTTAATCTGAGTAGTAGTTTCCATGCACTTCCCCCTTGCTCCCGAGTAGCGTCACATGCAGTTAGTCAGGTACTTTGGTGGTGGCTTTGAAGTTCCTGCCTGGCTCACCATCTCCTCTGTACCTCTGGTCCAAGGGGGTTTCTGAGAGCTGGCCAGGAACCCAGAGAGCTGGTATGGGGATCTCCAGTCATGGGGCAGGGATGTCAAGATCTGATGACTCCTCAGGGTCACTGACAGTGTGGTGATCTCTTGGAAGGTCCTGCTCCCCTTGTCCCTCATCTGAGGAGACCTCTGGTTTGAGGTCTGGGCAGGACTGAACCTTGACACTTAAGTTCCTCCCAACTAAAGGCAGGTTATTCCTTCAACTAGGTAGTCTTTCTGTTATGACCCCGATCTGAGAAGTACAAAGAAAGAGCCGGTTAGCTCTTCCCCTCTGGCTGACTCCAAAGGGTCCAACCAGCTCTAGCTGAAACCTTTTACAGTATTTTGCATTGTTTCTGAAGAACTGTTTGTATGCTTTTAATGATAGTCAGCTGCTCTGAGATTAATTTGATGAAGAGTGGTACTGAAATTATTTAAATACATATTGCTACCTATACAAATAAATATGAAGGGGAAGTGTGTCTTTCAATACATGCAGTAAATCCAAATCAGCATCTAGCACCAATTGCAATTTGCTGCATTAGAAATCTCGTTTCATAGTTTGCTGTATCATCACGACCAGGCAGATTTCACAACTGCTCTGTCTACAACTTTATCAGACATCATTTGCTCTTCTTTAAAAACTGTGCAGTTGTGTGGAAACCTGAGGCTCACAGGGGAAGCAGGAGGCTTTCAGTCTGAGCCTAGTCAGCACAGAGAACAGAAAAGAACAACACCTCAGGTAACTCCGAGAGGGCAGTAGGCTACTGGTTGAGGTATTCTCTGCCTGAGGCAGCGACAGAAAATGTTGTCTCTGCAAGGAGGTGCAGCCAAGTCTTATGTACGCTGACAAGACCTAGGGTGTGGTAGGCTCCACATTCCTGAAGGAGTTTGCAGGCTATTTAAACGGATCTCGCCTAATTATGTAGCCTTTGACTTCTGCAAGGCTGGGGAGATGGAGGTATGGCAGGGGACTCTGTATCAGAGAACTGTGGCAGTATTCTCTCCTTCAGCAAGGAGGGCCCCGAAAAAGGTACTGGGCCTTCTTCCTAAACAGCATCCTCAGCAGAGTCCTCCACTGCAAAGTCCCTTGGTCATGGGTCAGGACAAAAACAGGCAATGTGACTTATTTTTAAACAAAAAGTTTGACCAAACCCCCCCTAAAAAATGCTGTATAAAAATAGATTCTTTTGAAGAGAAAACTAAAACATTTACAAGCAAACCTATTGCACAAGCTATGCCTCCCATGCCATGAACTACAAGACCAGCTTGTCTTAGTGACATCTGCTTCAGAAATATTTAAAAAGCTGTGAATCTGCCCTTCATCCCATGATCTATCACTTATTATTTTTATTTGAGTGAAATTTTCTACTTCATTAAAGAGACAAGAACCTTTGAAAGAGTAATCTGGATAGAATCCTTCATACTTAAAGCCTTTACACTGAAATTGTGTCCTTGCGTCCATTCATAATAGATATCTTATACATAACCATTCACCTAAGAACTGTTTTCAGGAGACCAGGCAAGGAAGCTGGGCAAAAGTTGATTGATGCTTTCTTTCTTTTCTTTCAGACCACACAAAACAAGTAAATGTACACTGTGAGCAGGTAACCTAGTAAACAGTTTTGTTGGCTGTTACCCTTGAAATTAAGTTCACAAAGGCTGAGATACCTTATGACTTGTGGTTTTAGCAAAGTGAAGCTGGCTACACCATGGTCAGAGGATCCAGCTTTTTCGCAATCCTGTCTCAAGATTATTCCTACCGCCTTTGTTGGCACACTGCATCAAATTTTGCAGAGGTGGGTTGTACTGGGTGCCTGAGTATAATCTGGTAATTTCAGCATTCTTTTAGGGGGACAAATTAAACCCAAGCTCACAATTTTGGAGGGCAAAATAAGTATTCGCAATACACAAAAATTAATGGACAAAATTGAAAAATGAACTTAACAGTACAATCCTATGCATGTTTACTCTGAGGTTAGCCTCACTGTCTTCAGGAAGGCTTACTTCCTAATAAATGCATTTAAAATTGCAGCATCAATGCAGTTAGGAGCACACTAATGCAGTCTCAGCTTGGGAACCCTGAGCCAAATGTGAGATTAATTTATCGAGCCAAAGAGGTGCTGTGCTCATTTATGTCTTATTTATAGAATTGCGTCCTCTCAGCTTTGTTTAAGGAACAATTAGCCTTTGGCAGCTTACAATAAACAGAATGAATGCATACTCAGCTTCAAAGTGCGGTACTATAGCTAGGGATGCCAGGTTTCAGAGTGTGGCCTAAAGTTTCAGGGTGTTAACCTCCTTCCCAAGGTCTCAGGGGAAGGATTAAAATTTCAGGGTGAAGGTATATTGTTTGTTTAATCTTGGTTACTCAGACTCCACACATTTTTATGTATTTATTATATTTATGAGATACCCCATAAAGTAATTTCTTCAGGCATCATACAAATGAAAAGAAAGTGAAAATGGAGTAACACGTTCTGCTAATGTGACAGGTTTATTACACAGGATTCTACAGAGTTACCTATCGGTGCTCTTAATGCAGGCCTGCTGCAGCGTTTCATCTAGTCCAAGCAAGAGATGAAAAGCGAGAGGAAAGATTCTGGAGGCTGGGAGCAATGTACATTTAATTCACTGTGCCTGAATGCAACACGCAAAGGGTCAGGCTATTTTCTGTTTGGCTTGAGATCCCGCCTCCCCCCCCCACTTTATCAGGTTCCAGGCTGAGCTACTAGGTATAGCCAATCAAATGTTATGCCCCTCGCCCTGCCAACCAGATGCCACCCCTTGACTTATCAGGCACCATCCCTTAACTGATTTAACCCCACCTTATGAGTCTTAGGGTTTGAGTTTCAGGCAACTGAGTAACCTTAACAAGAGCTGACTTCCTCACCGGTGGTTAAGAGTCTTTTAACACCTAATATTAAACTTTAACCTGTTAAACATTAACATTAACCTGCTAACTTTTCAGCTAAGTAAAAAGTGACAATGCTGCTGAGTTAACACACTCCACTTTGTTTTACCATCTGCATCTAGCCCAATATCCAGTACACAAATAAGTACTTCAAAGAAATAATTGCTCTCAAGGGCTGATAGTAACGGCAAACTTACCTCCGTTTATTAAGCTATGCTGTTTATGTGGCAATTGCTTATATGAGATGCTTACTAAAGTGTGCAGTGTCTAAATGGAAAGCAAGCATGCCTGTTTGCAAAGACCTCTACCATTATTTCACAGGTTCTAGGTTGGTATCTTGGTATTAACAACAAATTTTAAGACTGAGCTGTCTTGGGCTCTGGCTCAAATCATCACAAATGCTAGCGTTTGTCCTGTTCGGTTTCAAACAAGCATAAATCCACTGACCTGTAAGCAAAGATTTAATCCCTTTGGTTATGGACACAGAGTCAGCAAGCTGGATCACACGCTCCTCTGCTATGGCCTTACACTACACCTTAAATACATGAACTTGCATTAGGAAGTTACCGAGAATGGTCTCCGACTAAATTTTAAGGAAATTTCTAATGACATTCTGTGTCTGTGTTGGAATTGCTTCTTAATATATTTTTAAACCTTTTTTAAAAAAATGTTTTTAAAGCTTTAAAAAAAAAATTTAAAGATGTTTTGTTTTAATATGTTTGTAATGCTTCTTTTAATATGTTTTAAAGTCTGTTTTTATGATGTTTTAAAGTTTTTTTTTGTTTTTGTTTCACCCTGGGCTCCTACTGGGACAAAGGGTGGGATATAAATCTAATAAATAAATAAATTATGTTGTACTTGTTATGATCGCCATAAGAAACTGTATTATACAGCCAAGAGAGTAGCTGGCTGTATACTATAGCCAGCATGGATTTTTCACATTCCGCCATGTTAAACTGAAAATACCCCCCATGCCATTCTGCTTCCCATAAGCACATTTCAAAACAAAATCTTACAAAACGTATAGTCCTGAACTCAGAAACACTTGCTTAACAACCCTCTAAACTTTCATGGTGATACACAAAACACTCAGAGAGAATGCAGAGTTCAAAGTATAAACAAGAGTAAAATAATCCAGACCCCTGTTGGACTTTTTTCTGTCAGTGGTCTCATAATTTGTTGAAATTAATTAACCTTGCCCCATATTCTGACCATCTTCTGCAGTTTAAAAGTTAAAAACATGTATGGCTGGTTTTTAATTAATTTAAGAAAATTAACATTGGAGTATATGATAGTGCAGGCATGCTCAGTAAGAACCAACTGTCAGTGTTCTAAAAGCCAGACTGTTTGGCTTGGCAAATCAGGGGGCCACACCCATACCAGACACTGATTCCACTTTAAACAGTCATGGCTTCCCCCAAAGAATCCTGGGAAATGTAGTTTGTGCAGGGTGCTGAGAGCTGTTAGGAGACTCCTATTCCCCTGACAAAGCTTCAGCGGCCAGAGTGGTTTAACAGTCAGCCCCTCTTCCCAAAGAATTCTGGGGACTGTAACTCTGTGAGGGGAATGGATTCTTTGGGAGAAGTCATGACTGTTTAAAGTAGAAAAAATGTCTGGTGTAGATGTGGCCAGGGATAGCTTTGGTTTAAATTTGGGTGGGAGACTGCATGTGTCTGCTGTAGAATAAAAAGGTGAGTGATAACAGAAAAATAATGATACTGTTAACAATTTTTTTCTTTTTGAAAGGAAAGGGGTTGGTCTTTCCCTCTGCTCTGTGCCCACCCACCCAGTGTCCTCCCCCCTCTCCCTCCCCCTATCCCTTCCCTCCTGCCCCTCCCCTCCTCCCACCCTCGCTCCCCCTTCCCTACCCATCCTCCCCCCTCTCCTCCCCCTTGTCCTTCCCTTCCAAGCTACACATTGGACTGTGAAAGCCGGTATTTTTACAAATTTATAAGGTAAGTACAATATTTCAGAGATGGGGTCAGGTCTGCTCACCTGGTGTATTCACTATAGCTGCCCAATTTCCCTGCTTTTTACAGTTTAATATAAATATCTGTTGGCTATAAGTATGTTCTTAAACCACAAGAGTTTTTTGCCTATTTGTGAATCCACTCTTATTCCAAAGAGTTCAGGATTATATAACCTCATTTTACTTCCATACAGCCCTGCCAAATACGTAGGCCATGAGTGTGGTGTCCCTAGGGCCACCAAGCAAGTGTAATGGCTGAGCCAGGACTTGAATACAGATGTCCTCAGTCTAAGTTCAACAACACACTAACTGTCTATTGCTCATTTGCCCTGTTAGGCACATATTATGCACCTTCCTTTCAGTCCTAATTGTCCTGGGATTGCAGATCTTTTTTTTTTTTTTTTCAATAATTTTTATTCAGATTTTCATAAAACATACAAGACGAAATCATAAAACATTCAAAGACAAAAAACAAAATCAAAAATAGTTAAACAAAAAGAAAAAAAGAAAAAAAAAAAACAAAAATAAAAAATAAAGAGTAAAATATTGACTTCCCATTTGTCAAAGATCAAATCAGTTATAAGTCTATAATATATAACAATCCTGTCTCTTAAGTCATATTATAAAATCACTTTCCTCCAGTAGTTATCTTACTTAATCATCAAATCTCATAAACATTACTTTATTCTTTCCACAAAAAGTCAAAGAGAGGTTTCAATTCTTTAAGAAATATATCTATCAATTTTTTTTTTCCAGATAAGCATATCGATTAATCCATCTCATTACTAATTATGATAATCTTATTGTCATAACCATAGTCAAAATAAACATTTCAATTAATCCATCACATCAGAATCTGTTAGGTTCAGTAATTTCAGTAGCCATTGTTCTATTATCCCTATTAGTTCCATTTTCCATCTTCCATCTTCAGTAGTCTTGTTAAGTCCAGTAATTTCAGTATCCAATCTTCCATTATCAGTATTCCATAATAATCTTGCTGTCAAAACCATAGGTCCAATCTTCCATTATCAGTATTCCATAATAATCTTGCTGTCATAACCATAGTCATACAATAAGAGTCTGATGGGAATTACCTCTATCCCAGATATTATCTTGCCAACCATTCTGAATAGGTTGCTGAAATACTGCTGTAAGATCATATCTCTGTTCTTTTTTTCAAAATGCACTGGCTCATCTCTTGAAAGTTTTTCCATTGTCACATGGCTGCAGTTAATTCCATCCATCACATCATTCCAGTCCAGAAGATTATCCATGCCATTGATAACTTTCTCTCTAGAATCTTCCTTAGTTTCTTCAGAGATAACATTAAATTCCAAACAATAGATTTTATTTCTAAAATCCATAAGCTTCAAATCTTTTTCCTGTTCCACGTTTGTTCCAGTCTCCAGGGTCTCCTCTCTCACAGGGACCCCTATTTCTTTAAGCTCCTGTGACATTTTGCTCAATTCAATTATTCCAGTCTCCAGGGTCTCCTCTCTCACAGGGACCCCTATTTCTTTAAGCTCCTGTGACATTTTGCTCAATTCAATTATTCCAGTCTCCAGGGTCTCCTCTCTCACAGGGACCCCTATTTCTTTAAGCTCCTGTGTCATTTTACTCAATTCAATTTTCGGCTCCTTACAACCCTGTCGCAGGTCTTTTTCCTGTTCCACGTTTGTTCCAGTCTCCAGAGTCTCCTCTCTCACAGGGACCCCTATCATTTTGCTCATTTCAATTTTCAGCTCCTTACAACCCTGTCGCAGGGTTCGTTTCGTTATCTCAATTTCATCCATTATTTTCTGAAACATAGATACTTCCAGGTTCTCAGCCACTTTCTTAATTGCCATTTTAAAAGAAAAATATAAAAGAACCACTTCTTATTTCAGCAACAATTGGGTTAATACTCCAAACTTGGTGACATCACAGCGTAAACAGAACAGACAGCCTTATCTCTCCATGCTTAAGTAAACAAAATGCAGTTCCCAGGATCGAAACAATTAATGGCGTTGTGAGAAAACAGATTCGTCAAAATAAAATGAACTAGGAAAAAAGTAATCTCAGACAATATAATATTCTTCAGAATAAAAATCAGGAATAGAAATCCCTCTTCCGTGTATATCTTTAGGGTGCAAATCCAGGACAGCTTTTTGCAACAAAAACAGAGATAAGCTATTAATTAGTGAATAGCAGAGAGAAGTTATGGCTCCCCGGTGAGATGTCAAAAACTGATCAATCTGGCAAATCTCTTTTAAACAGCAACAATTTAAGTCAAGTAAAAGAAAAATATAGAAAGAAGGGTGCTTGCCTGTTAGTGCGTTCTCTCTTTGAAGAAAAGATGAACGTTCGCTTTATCAGATAGAGCTTGATTGTTGAAAATCCGTCCCACCTTCGTCGGCTGGACCTCGTCCCACAAATTAATGAGATCTGGTCGTCCCAACAAAAATAGGCTTTGAGGTTAATCTCTTCGTTTCTCCCTACCCGGGAGAAGTTTAATCAGTCAAAAAAAAAAAAAAATCTGACTGATATATCTGAATAAGCTTCTTTTGAGGCAGGAGCCCGTCTCAAAAGCAGGCACAGGCTAAGTCACCCTTCCCGGAAGTCCTGGGATTGCAGATCTTAAGGGAAGCACATACTAGTCCCTTCAAGGAACTACGGGCCACTGGGATTTTGCACCCTCTCCAACTGCAGGAAGAACATAATGCTAAGTGGAAGATCACCCTGGTCCTGTATATCAGCCAAAGAAAGATCAACTATAGGAAACAGGCTTCCCCCCTCACTGTAAGAAAGAATGCTCTGCTCCATTTGCCAGTCACCCTAGAATTTACTGGAAGTATGTTCTGGTGTTATCTATTGGCGAGACAATTTAGGGCTTCTGGATTGCATGCGCATGTGTGAGGTCTTTTTTTGGGGGGGGGGGGAAGTAGTATAATTACAACCTGTCATAAGCCTCCCTGAGAATCATCAGACTGAAATAAGTAAATGTTCGTTTAAAAAAAATATATACACAAAATTCCTTAAAATACTAATATATAATGAGCAATGAAAAATAATATATACTATAATATTTAGCACACAATTTCATTATTTATTGCTATCATTAACTATCAGTCTCCACATGCAGGGGTAAATACCAACAACATAACATTTTAAAGTAATTTTCTTTAATGCTTATACTTTGAGATAATTCTAAATTGGTATTATATTATTCCATAACTCTTCTGTAAAATGTGGGAAACCTCAAGGTGATTTCATGCATGTGAGGTGAAGTTGTGAAAGGTAAAAAATTAATTGATTGATTATGAAATAATTATGAAATAATTAATTATGAAAAATATCAAAACTATTATTGGGTCATTTATTTCCTTTAAATCCCCATGGCAAATATTCAAGAGATATTTTAGTGTACATCTCTATCCGGTTTTGTATAGGAGTATTATTTATTTATTTATTGCATTTATTTACTACATTATGCTTTATATCTATCCACTGGGCCATCAATTTAAGTCACAAAGCATCATAACATGACACTAAATGAGGGCATTTCATTCCTCCATTATACAGTTTTGGCGTCATAAGTGATACTTCATAGTTTTTTTTCTTGTTCTGTAAGAAACATAGAAACATTTCTGTCACTTTTTCAAAACTGTGTGGTATATTATTATTGGTACATTTTCAAACAGAAACCAAAACCTAGGTATTATATATTCACTTTATAAATGTTTGTTTTTAAGATGCATTCTTTCCCATATGCAATTCTTTCCGTATGTTTTTACTGTTCTTGTGTATTGCTAACTGGATTCATTCTGATCAGGCTCTAAAGCTTTGTCAAGGAGCTTGTTAATTCTGTACAGACTTTCTTAATTTCACTTCCTCGGGTGAATCTGCTACTACTATCTCTGTCCTCAAAAAGCTGGCAGCTGGGCTTCTAAGAGTTTTTTTTTAGAATGAAAATACAGCATAAAAGGGAAGGAGATCAAGACAAGTTACATTCCACAGTACTTGCATTTCATCACATTTGCCAACAGAGAGAAACCTGCAGGTCACTACTGCCTCGGTAAAAAGGCCCTTATATGCTGCCACCAAAGGCTTTTTAACATGTTAAGTAAAATGGTGCCACTGCAAAGAGCCTAGTGCTACCACCTTTTTGGCTGCTCCTGCCCTTCAACAGCAGCCGGCCTGCCAAAGTTAATCAGGTGAAAAAGCACTGCCTGACACTTTAACTGCAAGAAAAGTCTCACCTTCTAAATTTCTGCATGTCAGACTGCTGTTAAAGGTAAAAGACCAAGAGTCGCTAAAGCCAGGATATATATATATAGAATCAGATGTAGTGCACTCCTCACACAAAAATGACAATATGCCATTTTTATACCATATACACAGAGATACGTGAGCCTTTTCCACCAACTGGATAATCAGATCAGGTCCACTGAGCACTAAGAACATAAAAGAGCCCTGCTGGATCAGGCCAGTGGCCCATCTAGTCTACCTCCTGTTCTCACAGTGGCCAGCCAAATGCCCACAGGAGCCTCAGTCGCTTTACCACTCTTATCATTCCCCCTGTTGCTACACTATATATGGCCTCCTAAGTAGTCAGCTCCTCCCCTATAAGGGCTGGCAACTGGCAGTTCCTGAACCAAATTTACTGCCTGAATAATGCCCCACCCAACTTCTAACCCTCTTAGGGAAGAAAGAGGCAGATGAATGAGGGGCTGATTGATCTATGGCTTGACAGCAGGTTGGTGAAGGAAAAAACTCCCACCTCCTTCTCAAAAGTGGCCTTCCAGCAAGCTGACTAGAGCCCTATCCTTGAGCCTCAGTTGAAAAGGTACCAATCCAGAAAGGAACAACTAAAACAGTCAAGGGAAAAAGTTGGGAGTGCCTTCAACAGGAGAAAAGGCTAAAAAGCTTGGGCTTGGTTTGGGAGAGGTTTGCTAGAAATCACAAGCAGTAGCAGTCAGTTTAGGTGGATGTATTTTATCTTCACACAATTGTGCATGCTTCGATTAAGGATTTAAAAGCCAGAGTTTTAACAGAAGAAAAAAACAGTAACCAATAACTGGGAAAAGACGGGCAACAGGAAATTAGGAAGTAAAGAGCCAGGAACAAAAGTCTTTGAATACAGACTGTCTTATCAGCTAGTGAAACAACAACAGAAGCATGGAAATTCACTGTTAAAATTCCACTGTTTTTTTCTTTAGGACACCATCTGTTGATGCAGTAGTCTCAAAATGCAGGTTGTTTTATGCCAGGGATGAAAATTTGTAGCCCTCCCATCAGCCCCAGACAGCATGGCCAATGGTCAGGGTTGAGGGGAGTTGTAGTCCATAATCATCTGGAGGAACACAGGACCCCCATCTGGGCTACACAATGTACAATCATCATTCAGGCATCTCAGTTCTATGGCTGCTGCTACATTGAAGCATACACTAGCAAAACTAGTTTGGAACTTATGCTTCCCCATTGGTGATGTCAAAAGTGTAATACATCAATAGAAAAATGCTAGAGGTAGCCAACATTGTGCCCTGGCTTGGGTTGATGGGAGTTGTATTCCATCAACACCTGGAGGGCATCATGTTGACTACCCCACAATGAAAGCCACTCCCACAGAGATCTTGGTAATTACACTGCCATTCACCAATCACGGAGTTGCTCACTAACAATATCACCCATCCTATCAGCCATGCATTACATCCACTAATCAGCATAGCAGAAATGCCAAGATGGCATCACAGAACACATTAATTCCCTGTTCCTTACAGAATGCCACAAGCAGGCTGCCAGGAACAGTCCAAATACCATCCCCTGTCCCAAGTATCTATAGCCCAGTCATCAGAAGGCTTGCATGTTTTTAGATGTTTTAATTTTTGTATTGCTTGTGTGTTGACCGCCTGGCCCTGGACTCCTTTGGGAGGAAGGGAAAGATATTTAAATAAATAAATAAATGTAAAGCTGGTGACAAACTTCGTAGGTGAAAGGTTCAAGCCCCACTGTAGTGTCAATGCTTCCATATAGTTAATGTACAATACCGTACAACATTTTGATGAACAGTACATGTGAAGAGGTCTGAGAACACAGGTTGCTATCTGTCATTCTTAGTTTTTATACTTGGATATCTGTAAGAAGTTGGATGTTTGTAAAAAGTGTGCCCCTTGTGAAGAATGCTATTACAAAAGAAAACAAGATCCCATCATCCAGTTTCCATTTGTGCTCTTGCATATATTCAGGATTCTATAGGGGCAGAGTGATGTAGCCCAAGTCACACATCGTGACCT
The DNA here is from genome assembly GCF_030035675.1 of Rhineura floridana. Taxonomy (NCBI): domain Eukaryota; kingdom Metazoa; phylum Chordata; class Lepidosauria; order Squamata; family Rhineuridae; genus Rhineura; species Rhineura floridana. Next base: position 117,119,850 of record NC_084487.1, on the reverse strand, counting down.
TGCGAAAGTAATCAGACCCCTGGCCCATACTCTCATTACTGAATTATAAATGAACACAAAGCTCAAGAACAAAAATGTAAATGTCCTGCAGTGACCTAGTCAAAGTCCTGATCTCACTGAGAATCTGTGGCACTCTTTCAAAATTGCGGTCCACAAGCGACGTCCAACCAACCTGGAGCAAATCTGCCAAGAATGGGCCAAAATCCCTCTGACACTGTGTGCAAAGCTGGTACATAAAAGACTTAAAACTGTTATTGCAGCGAAAGGTGGCTCTACCAAATGTTAATGTGTAGGGGCTGAAACGTATGCAAGCAACATGTTTCAGTTTTTTATGTTTCTTACAAACATTTCCCAACATAAAACCAAAGTCGCCTTACAATAATTGATTTTGAGTTTCAGTGTTTCAAAAAAAAATATCATACACAGCAAAATTACAACGTACCATTAAATATGAGAGTATTGGTCTAGGGTCTGATTACTTTTGCAAGGCACTGTATACTATGCCTGATTGGCAACTTGATTCATAATTCTTCAATATGGGGAGAATGCTGTTTGAGAGCCCTAGTCAAAGCCAATGGGAGCATTTTTGCTTTGATAAAACATTAGTTTAGAATCAGGGCATATCTACACTACAGATTTAACACAATCTCTATCCCTAGTGGACAGTGAGAATTATAGTTCTGTTAAAAGTGTAGGGCTCTCAAACAGCATTCTCAGCATACACACCAAACTAAAATTCCCAGGATTCCTGGGGGGGGATATTATGACTGTTAAACTGATATAAAACCAATATATGTTTAGGGTATAGAAAGCCCTTGAAAGGCACAACAGTGCTGTTTTCTGTTTGGGATGTGTATGTCTTCTTATGAATAGATTAGTCACTTTGGCTGAACGTTTTCCCAAGTTACACTGCTGAAATACATTGAAATCAATGGGATTTAAGCAGTGTAACTGCACATAGGATAAAAGTCACTACCATGTGTTCTATTACAAATAAATTGGAATTCCACATTGTTTCAAAACCAAACCACATACCAAATTGGATGGAGCTACTTTATTCCAGTATAAATCAACAGACCTTTCCTGATTCAGATAATCCATGACACTCAGCAACCGACTGGCTCATGAGTGCATACGGTTTTATTTATTTATTTAATACAAAATCGTGAAAACTATTAGAAAGTTCTCCATTGATTTTCAGAGAGAATGATACCAAGACCATAAACAATGTAAAAGAAGTCCCTATATACTGTCTGAATTAGGGATAGATGATAGGGATACCTTCTAAAAAAACCCATACAGTATTAGTGTTCGCCAACACAATTCCTTGGATCTCTAGAAGTTAAATCTCTGAGCGAGAGACAAATGCATCTTTATAGAGCACATGAATGTTGATGCTTACACATGGGCAGAAGCTGCCAGTAACTTATACCCTTCCAATTACTATCTGCCCAGGTAATAAAAGATTTTGCATGTGTTTGAGCTGCAGCTCTTCTATATCAAGTACAAGATCCCCTGTAAGAACAAACATTCCATTCACATTCTTAGCTTTCATCAATATGTAAGTGGCGAAGAGGCAAGCCGTCCCATCCTCCTTCGTGTGAGGCTATGGCTGTTAATATACATAAAGAGTGTCCCCCTTTTTCTCAGTGAAATGTTGGAAGAGATGCTATATATCTTTATCATCAAAGTCACATTCATGAAGCTTTCATGTGCTACTTTTTAAATACAAAAACGTCAAGTAAAAAAACATGTTCTAAAGAAAGTCTAATTATCCCCATCTGTGAAGACAGAAAGCATATTTATGAAGTGCCTGAGTTGTGTTTACAGGCCCATTAAAATCACAATTTAAAGGCTAAACAAACATGTAATTTGACAATTGCAGTGGAACGGTTCTTAATAAGTTAATGATTGCAAAGATGAGCACATAATAAAAAGGCATGATCCAGCTACCTACCCACCGATTTCAATATAATGTCCGATTCAAATCAATAGGCTGTAATAGTTCTTTACAGCACAACTCTTTCCGTGTCTACTCAGAAATAGGTTCCACTGAGTTTACTCCCAGCTACGTGGGTATAGGACTGTGGCATAAATTTGCTGGATTGTTCCTAAAGTCTGAATATCTTTCGGTCTTTATCAAGATGGTAGCCAAACACTCAACTATTCAGGGAATTTTGAACAAAGAATACAGTAGCTCTTCTTTCAAAATAACATACATTAATTTGAAAATAATTACATTTGCAGATAGATAAATTCAGCTCCATCGTGTAAAAATCTGAACACCAAATACCAAAATCATTTAAATCTTCTGTGGCTTAAAGACATGAAATCCAGTCTTATGCATATTTACTTGAAAATTATCCATGTTGAAGTACAATAGGGCTTGCTTCCAAGTAAGCATCCATAGGATTTTAGCATTAAACATTCTCATTTTTAAAGGGACATTTAAATACTTACATACAAACTTAAATACCTCCTGCAATCACATCAGGATGCTTTGTACTCCACACAATCAGAGCATTATTACATGCATAAAGTATTTGTTTGGGGACAACACTGTACTACTCTTCTTTAAATACATTCCACCTCTAAATCAGGATTTAAAAAATCATAAAACAGCAAGGTGCATAACTTGTAAATGCTCAACACAACTCATGATGGAACCATAAACATAGCATTAATCAGCTTAATTTTGAAGCATGGTGATTTTCAGTTCAATTGATTTCAGGCTCTGTAGAATGTGGTGTAGTGGTTAAGGTGTTGGACTACGACCTGGGAGACCAGGGTTCGAATCCCCACACAGCCATGAAGCTCACTGGGTGACCTTGGGCCAGTCACTGCCTCTCAGCCTCATGAAAACCTATTCATAGGGTCGCCATAAGTCGGAATCGACTTGAAGGCAGTACACACACACACAGAATGGCTGGGGAGGAAGGTTATGATAAATCACTGATCAAAATAAAGGTTGCATCCTAAATAGTTTTCCCCCACCCACCCTCAACTGTAGTGCTAAACTCAACATTGGTGGCAGGACACAAAGTTCCAGGAAGCAGTACCAATAAGCACAGTAGGTAGGTTGGCACTACAATCACTACCAAGATCATGCAATAAATCTGAATAAAGCCTGCTAAATGTAAATGTACTGCCTTCAAGTCGATTCCGACTTATGGCGACCCTATGAACAGGGTTTTCATGAGGCTGAGAGGCAGTGACTGGCCCAAGGTCACCCAGTGAGCTTCATGGCTATGTGGGGATTAGAACCCTGGTCTCCCAGGTCGTAGTCCTGCTCAACTTTTTTATCTACTCACATATATAAACAGTGACTGCGACAATTTGTCTAAGGGAATGCGGGCTGAATAGCTTAATTTATTAAGAATTATAGCTGAGGAGCCCCAGAATTTGTCTACATTCACAATGTCTGCAATGCAAACTTGCCTGGCATTCGTTTGCAGGTTTTATGTCACATTTCTTTTTTACATTTGTATCTGTGCCTGAACAGTTTGGTACAGATGCGATCCCCAGATGATAGATTATACATACAGCAGATGATGTATTGGAACTGTTCCTGCCCTGTATCACTTGACATTGTAGGTGGGCATTGTTGAATACTTGCCTGTACAAAAAAACCCTGTCTGTAAGTTGAAAACTAGCTGTCATGGAGAAGGTTTATAACCTAGTCTTTCCCCTTATGTGCTTGCTTTCTACAGGTAGGTATTTTTGAATAGGGGAGCCTTTAAAAACGGGGGGGGGAACCCTTTGCAGTCTGAATTGGTAATATCTGGGAATGGACAAAAGGAAGTACTACTTCACACAGTGCATAGTTTAACTATAGGATTTGCTGTCACAAGATATAATAATGGCAGCCAACTTGGACACCTTTAGAAGGAGATTAGACAAATTCATGGGGGACAAGGCTCTCAGTGGCTACTAGTCATGACAGCGCTATCCTCCTGAATACCAGTTGTTGAGGAACACGAGCAGGAGAATGCTATTGTGGTCATGACCTGCTTGTGGGCTTTCCATCTGTATCTGCATGGATGCTGTATGAACACACTGCTGGACTAGATGGGTCTTTGGTTTGATCTAGCAGGTTCTTCTAGGGCCAGTGTGGTGTAGTGGTTAAGGTGTTGGACTACAACCTGGGAGACCAGGGTTCAAATCCCCACATAGCCATGAAGCTCACTGGGTGACCTTGGGTCAGTCCCTGCCTCTTAGCCTCATGAAAACCCTATTTACATTTTGTTCTTGTATGAACAGTGGCATAATGATGGGTGCGTAATCTTTCACTAGTTTATCTTTTTTTATGAACCAGGTTTATGCCATGGTAACTATTATCATTACATAAAGGCTTGATAGGCTGATTGTGTAAAAAGCTTATAATAAAGACTGCTATTGCAGAGAGAGGGGTTTGTTGTTTTATTAATCACATGAAAGCAGAAACCTTTAGAAGGAAGCAATCTTACTTAATAAACCCACTGCTTGAAAACTGCCACCTCAACTGCCTTTGAGTAAATTGCATGTCTTTTATATCCATGTGAACAGGCTCTAGATCAGGTTTAAAAGCTTAAAGGAGAGTGTTTAAGAGAAAAGAATGCATCTTGCATCATAGGAAGATGCTTCAGAAGTTTGAATAATCTCTTAACATTAATTCACACAAGTAGCAAGTCATCACAATACTATAGTCATAATCCCATGCATATGTAAACGGGTTATTTGAACGAAGAAAATCTGTGCAGATAAATTAGATACGCAACCATTAAAATCAACCTAAGGAGGGCATAAACATAATATTTCTCACTTTTTTTTGTTAAAAACACTCTTACAAAAACTCTAAAAAATGACAGTGAAGCCAATTACTCCCTGCCCACCCCCCATTTATTTATCACTTCAGAATTCAAAGCACCACTGTACCTCTCCTAGGCTGTTTGTGTATACAATAAACACTGTTATTGTTCGACCAAAAAACTGAAGAGAGGCGTTTTCAAATCTAGCTAATGTAGATATAAGATTCAAATTGGGAAATGTATGGGGGAAACCCACGAGCTCAGTATCACTTTATCACAGCACCTATGTCCTCCTGTACAGTGCCCAGCTAGCACATGGATGACAGTAAATACAGCTGCAGCAGCACGAAAATAAGAAATGATGCAGTCTCATACATGTTTACTCGGAAATAAGCAGTGGAGCTTACTTCCGGTATGCATGCATAGGATCGGGTTTGATCCAGCCCACAGTAAGCACATTTCAGTCCCACTGATCTCCATGGCAGTCAAGCCCATGGTTAAGGCTGCAATCCTATACCCACTGACCCCAATGGGGCTTGCTTTTGAGTAGACATGGATAGGATTGCACTATAACTCTTCACCGCTGATGCAAGCGGATCTTGAAAGTGGTTTTCTTTGGGGAGATCACCTCTCTCACTAGTTTCAGCAGGGCCACTGTGCGATTACAGTTGCATGTAGTGAAGTTGCTCGAAGTTTATACGAGCCGGCTCGTTTTTAATCACTTCCTACTTTTTTTTTTTGCTGCCGCTCAATAACAGACGCCTCAGTACAAGAATTGCGGCCGCTGCCTAAGCCGAGCACATTCTCCTCCAGCTGTTGTTTCCTGTGTGTTATAACTTTATGTTCTCTTTAATTCTGTTTCCCCACAAAGCCAAAGAAGGTTGACACTGATAGGTCTCCAAGAAATACAAGCCAAGCAAGGACTATAATAGCGCCCTGGGAAAGTCTTTTAAGAATGCTAATTAAAGGCACCCCCGGATTTCTCCCCGCCGCCTAGGCGGAATCACCCAGTTCACACGATCCTTACCCCAAAGTGCTGATGAAGCCATTGACCGAGCCCTCGGCATAGAGGGAGACGATGTCTCCGATGTACAGAAAGCTGGACATTTTGTCAGACATCTTGGCTCATTTTCGGTGAAGTTCACTTTTGTTTTCCAAAAAAACCACCAAAAAAACAATTTTAAAAGCAAGTATCAGATAATCCAAAAATGGTTCACACGCCAACGTGCAAAGAGATTATTTCCCCGAACAGCGCCAGCTAGTGGCGACTGGAGCCTGCAAGGAGATGTTGCAAATCGGATCGGGGTCCCAGAGCCAGCAGCCCACCCCGCTCCCTCTGGGGTTGCTTCTGGGCTGCCACTTTACACAAAAAGCTCTCTCGTTTGCCCCACTTTTCTCCAGAGTCGTAGGACATGTGGCCGCTTCTGCAGCTCTACTCGTCAGACCCTTCTCTTTTCCTCTTCATTTCCTTCTCCTTTTCACCACTTCTGATATTTAACCCTCTGTTTACATCCACAGAGACTGCTCATCTCACCCTGCCTTCACCTCCGCGCCCCTTCGTCTCAACTCTCGTTTAGCCTCCTCTTCTTTTCAGCCCTGCTCCAACGCTCTGATTTCTCCAGATTTTTCTGCCTAAACTGAAACTCTTGCAAAAGCTGATTTTCATTTAGCCAGCTGAGAAGGATGGGCTCTCGTCGCCCCCCCAACCAATCAGAGAAGTCGACAGGACAGTGGGGCGGAGCGAGGGGGAGGTAAAAGATATAGGAAGAGGTAGAGAGTAAAGGAGTCGAATGCCCCAAGGTGTGTTGTCTGCTCAAAAGTCTTTTCCTAAGCTGCTTGGAGACATTTGGAGGGAGAATTTATGCAGTGCTCTCTAACCATTCATACTAGTTCCTTTTTTCAGACCTGTAGTCCTCTTTTTCGGCAGTCCAGGTATACAGATATGAAAGGTGACAGATTTCAGTGAAGTGACAGCAGTCTGCTGCAGCAACATCACCAAAGAATCCTGAGGCATCACATTTATTATGGAATAAACGTTTCTGAACCAGAGCCTACTTCACCACATGCATCACTTACCTTGAAGGAGCAGGGCCAATTCAAAACATTTTGCTTCCTCAGGGAAAGGACAAGATGACACACACACACACACACACCATTCAAGGTACAGAAGCTTGACAGGACTAGCACACTGGCAACAGGACTGCATCTTCTACTACACCTGAGGGTAGCAGGCTAGTTTGGGGGTGCAGGGCAGACTGTGTGGGACACAAAGCTTCAATACCTTGCTACTGCTCTCTGCTTCCGCTGCCCTAGGCAGCTGCCTCCCTTTGCTTAATAGTAGAGCCGGCTCTGATAAGGAGTCACAAGAGTCTTTGTTGTTATCCTATGGTGGATCAGGAAATAAATGAAATATGTAAAGACAATAATATATTTGAAAAAGACAACCACAGTAAAAAAAGAGAGTAAATTTAATGAAATAATTGTTTCCTACTCATCATCCAAGCAACTGAGGCAGTGAACATGGTTTTTCACCCTGCCCAATTTTATCCCCACAACATGCCTGTAAGGTCGGTTAGGCTGAGAGAGAGTGACTGGCCCCAGCTCACCCAGTGAGCATGGCTGAAGGGGGATTTTCCTTGTTCTAAATTATAAACACTACACATCAGGGATACTGAACAGGATCTGGCCTGCAGGCCAGATCCTGTGCTCCCCCATAGGCCAATTTGACAAGTGGCAGGGCTGCAACGAAAAATCATTACCAAAAGCATGACTAGCAGTGCTGACTGCAAGCGCATGTTAGGCAGAGATCGACTGCAGCCTATTCCAGTGTGGACTTGCTGCTCTTAGCAGCAATCAGCAAGCGCCTGCTTTTGGCAGGGATTGGCTGTACTAGGGAATTTTCAGTTAGGAGCTCCCTAGTACAAGTCAATTCCAATGGGAATTGTTGTTAGCACTGAACAGCTGATTGACATTGACCACAAGCCCTGCTTGCCAGGAATGATCAGGAGTGAACTTTAAGGCTGCTGATTGTCATCTTGCATTCACATCTTTACCTGCTCCACACCTGATGTGACACGATGTCAGGTGTGGGGCAGGTAGGTGTGGCTTGGAGAAAACATCCTCATGGGCTGAGCCCAATATGGCCCGTGGGCCAGAGGTGCCCCAGGTCTGCACTACACTAAACTAGAAAAATAGAAAATAGATTGTGAGGGTGTGCAGGAATGGGGTGGGGATACAATTACCATGATTTGTGCAAAGTAGTCCAAATGCATTAGTTGTGCTGGATCACCAGCTGCCCTCTCATTCTATCCTATATTACAGATCAAAGATCCATAGAATAAATAGGGTGGGTAGCTTCTCTCCCTTATTTTTCTTCTCACATTTTTTTAGTATTGTCTGATGGCTTCCCAACTGCAGTTTTGTCATCTGCTGCACTATTTACACACATGTTTTAATTTAAAGATTACACAGTACTCCCTAAAGAAGAAATTCACTGATCGAACAGATCTCTTTGTGTCAATCAAATTAAATACCTAAGGCATAATCTATTGTCTAAACGTTTAAAGGAACTCTTTAAATATTGAAAAATAGAACTATAAGGTATACCAAGTTGAAACCTTGGGCCTTATAATCAGAAAAGTTGCAGACAAATATTACAGAACTAATTGTTGAGATACATACAATAACTTCCCTAGGATCTGTAACAACTTCCAGAGAGGTACCTGTGTTAGTATGTTAAAACAAAAACAACAGCCTTAAAGTCTACCAAAATATATTATGCATAAGCCTTATCATGGACCAGAGTCCATCAAATGCAATGCTTTTGTTGTTGTTCAAGTCGATTACGACTTATGGTGACCCTATGAATCGGCGATCTCCAATATAATCTGTCATGAACCACGCTGTTCAGATCTTGTAAATTCAGGCCTGTGGCTTCCTTTATGGAATCAATCCATCTCTTGTTTGGCCTTCTTCTTTTTCTATTCCCTTCTGTTTTTCCCAGCATTATTGTCTTTTCTAGTGAATCATGTCTTCTCATTATGTGTCCAAAGTATGATAACCTCAGTTTCATCATTTTAGCTTTCAGTTTAATTTGTTCTCACACCCAATTATTTCTGTTTTTCGCAGTTCATGGTATGTGCAAAGCACTCTTCTAACATCAATTTCAAATTAGTTTATTTTTCTCTTATCCGCTTTTTTCACTGTCCAACTTATACATCCATACATAGAGATCAGGAATACCATGGTCTCAATGATCCTGACTTTAGTGCAGAACTTGGAAAAGTTACTTTTTTAAACTACAGCTCCCATCAGCCCCAGCCAGCATGGCCACTGGATTGGGCTGATGGGAGTTGCAGTTCAAAAAAGTAGCTTTTCCAAGCTCTGCTTTAGTGCTTTAGTGTTCAGTGATACATCTTTGCATTTGAGGACCTTTTCTAGTTCTCTCATAGCTGCCCTCCCTAGTCCTAGCCGCCTTCTGATTTCTTGACTATTGTCTCCATTTTGGGTAATGACTGTGCCAAGGTATTGATAATCCTTGACAAGTTCAATGTTCTCATTATCAACCTTGAGGTTATGCAAATCTTCTGTTGTCATTACTTTAGTCTTCTTGACGTTCAGCAGTCCTGCTTTTGTTCTTTCCTCTAACTTTCAACAGCATTCGTTTCAAATCATTACTAGTTTCTCCTAGTAGTATGGTATCGTCTGCATATCTTAAATTATTGATATTTCTCCCTCCAGTTTTCACACCTCCTTCATCTTGGTCCAATCCTGTTTTCCGTATGATATATTCTGTGTATAGTTTAAATAAATAGGGTGATAAAATACACCCTTTCTGAATGGGAACCAATCGGTTTCCCCATATTTTGTCCTTACAGTAGCCTCTTGTCCACAGTATAATTTGCGCATCAGGACAATCAGATGCTGTGGCACCCCCATTTCTTTTAAAGCATTCCATAGTTTTTCATTATCTACATAGTCAAAGGCTTTGCTATAACCCAGCCTTTCTCAACCGGTGTGCCTCCAGATGTTGTTGGACCACAATTCCCATCTTTCCTGACCATTGGCAATGCTGGCTGAGGCTGATGGGAGTTGTGGTCTAGCAACATCTGGAGGCACACCGGTTGAGAAACACTGCTATAACCTATAAAGCACAGGGCTCTTCTGAAATTCCTTGGTCCGTTCCATTATCCAATGTATGTTTGCGATATGATATCTGGTACCTCTTCTCTTTCTAAATTCAGCTTGGACATCTGGCACTTCTCGCTCCATATATGGCAAGAGCCTTTGTTGTAGAATCTTGAGCATTAATTTACTTGCATGGGATATTAATGCAATAGTTTGATACTTACTGCATTGATTGATTGATTGATTGATTGATTTTAATATTTATACCCCGCCCTTCTTCCAAGGAACTCAGGGCAGCTTACAAATAAAAACCATAAACAGTTAAACAGCAAATATACAAATTAAAACATTTAAAACGAATCAGAAGAAAGTTAAAAATTTCAGTTTCAATTAAAAGCCCGTTTAAATAAAACAGTCTTCACCTGGGCACGAAAAGAGAAAAGCGAGGGGGCCAGTCGAACCTCACTAGGGAGGGAATTCCACAATCTGGGGGCTGTCATCAAGAAAGCCCTATTCTGTGTCTTCACAAGACGAACTTGCGGAAAAGATGGAATAGTGAGTAGAGTCTCACTGGATGATCTTAAAGTCCGGGCAGGTTCATAGAGGGAGATACAATCTAACAGATAGCCTGGACCTAGGCCGTATAAGGCTTTATAGGTCAAAACCAGCACTTTGAATTGTGCTCGGAAACAAAGTGGCAGCCAGTGGAGCTGGTATAGCAAAGGAGTTGTATGTTCTTTGAACCCAGCTCCAGTTAACATTCTGGCTGCGGCTCTCTGTACCAATTTAAGTTTCCGAGCAGTTTTCAAGGGCAGCCCCACGTAGAGCGCGTTACAGTAATCTAATCGGGATGTAACTAAGGCATGTGTCACCGTAGTCAAATCTGACAAGTCAAGCATTCCCTGGGATCCCCTTTCCTTGGAATTGGGATGTATATTGAACACTTCCAGTCTGTGGGCCATTGTTTTTTTTCCATATTTGTCGACAAATTTTTGTCAAAATTTGGACAGATTCAGTGTCAGTAGCTTATAGCAACTCTATTGGTATGCCATCTGTTCTTGCATGTTATCCTAAACTGGCAGGTATGTATAAAAATAAATGGGGGGGGGAGAAATGTTACAAGTGAGGCCAGAGGAAAATGAAATGCAAGAAAGGCAGACTGATCATTACATTAAAGCTTAAATGTAAAAAAAATTAATGAAACCATTCACAAAGCAATGATAATAACACAAATGCCATGGCTTTGTTACGCTTCTTACCACCTGTAATGGGATAACCCCCTCAAACACACACATACACACCCCTACTTGTCAACTTAGGATAACACTTGCTGTATCAGATGAAGTTAACTACAATTGTTAGATCTGTAAGGTGCCACAAATCTTTTGTTGATTTTTCTAGCATCTCTATTTGTTTTCTCATTTATAAACTGTTGATAAATTCCTTAAAAAGATTTTACAAAAATCAGTTTTACTCAGACTACAATTCTTGGTAGAGAGCTATTGCTAGTCGGGCGGTATATAAATTTAATAAATAATAATAATAATAATAATAATTTTTATAAGGAAAAAAGGCAGGACAAGCCCTCTCAGTTGTAGCACTCTGATATAGTTATTGACATTCTAATCATTACCATGTTCTGTGGATTAAGATATGTGCCTTTGAAGTCTGGAGAATTACACTACTAAGCTTGCACTTCTATAAGTATTAATCAGGGTATAATGGAAAACCTGAATGGAAATTGCTCATGAGTTGAGAACATTATTATTGTTGTTGTTATTGTTATTATGTTTTATTTGTAGGCCACCTTCTGGCCAAAAAGGCCCCCAAGGCAGCTTACACACAAATAAAAAACACAAAAACACAAATACAAAATACAAATAAAAACACTACAATTTACAAAAACTCAAACTAACAAAATTATAGCATTTCTAAAAGCATCAACAGCTATCCAGCTATCCAAAAGCATTCATCTTCTTGGTAAAGGACAGTCCTCGGAAAAATGTAACTGAAAGCAGGGATGACGGGCAAAGCAGATGGAAAAGTGTGTCCCTTGATGGTGCCAGCACAGTCTCACCCCAGCAGCAGTACCTCTCAGTCTGTGAGACACCTGCTTTTGATGGATATCTAAATTCCGCCATGCAAAGTTGTAGAGTTGCATCTTTTATGCTTGTGCTATCATTCTACATCAGGGAAATTAGTGGGCAGGGAGGGGAAGTTAATATCAGCCAGGTATGAACACCAGCCACGTCCGTATAACCACTTAGTTTTTTTTTTTCATAGGTAGGAAATAATTGCACCTCCTTAGTCTGAGACTCTTTCCAGGTGTAGAAGCAAACAGATGTGATGTTAATTGCATGAATGAAATCAACATGCACAGTTCTAAAAATGGAAATAGCAGCCTGGGGGAGGGGAGAAGGGGATGAGAAGCAGAAGGGGTGGAGAGGGAGAGCATAACCTTTTCCTCCCTGCCAAAATCCCGACAGAAATCACCCCGTCAGTTGTTATGGGAGGGAAGCCTCAACAGGTATCAGTAGAGACAGTCCAGGTAGCTGTCTCATTTTATTTGCTGAATTGTGTGGAGTGGGAGAAAATATTTGAGGAAATTAGATGCCTGTCAGCCCTCTAAGAAACATGTATGCCCTCTTCACGTACTAAACACGGGAGAGAGGCAGCATCGACAATAGTACTAGTTCTGCCTCACTCCGTTGCCATTTCTGTTATCTTCAGCTCCTAGAAAGTGACAATTGGAAGTGACAAACCTTTTGTATCTGTGGAGGCTCCCCATGCATTCTAGCTTCTGCTAGCCACCTTCCTTGAGATGGGGGGGAGGGTGTTTAGTTTAACATTTGTAGAAGACTATTGAGAGTACATTTACACTCACATTTAGTTTCTTTCACCAGCACAAAATCAAATGTTATTGTTTCATCCTTCATAAATATCTCAAGTGGCAAGGTTATTGGAGAACAGTATTAATTTAGCAAGTTTTTGAAACAGATTCTATTACATCCCGTTCCTTTTTACTAATCTAATGACATTATGCCTACTTTTTGCATAAAACATGTTAAGATTTAGCATCAGAATGTGGTGGGTTTTCTTCTCTCACATGCATCCAGAAATATGTATATTGTGTATTTTATCAGAGAAGTATTGTGGTTGGTAGCAGAATATTTATATTAAGTCTCACACTCGAGTGATAATTGTCATATAGCACTTAGTCCCTACATCTTCAAGACACTTCAGGCATTATGGCAGATGCACAGAAGCTGTCAAAAATTATTCCATGTGTTAGAAGTTTCCTGCTGCCCACAGCGTGTGGAAGCTTTCCAGATATGTGAGTGAGTGAGTGAGTGAGTGATTTTACTATTTGATTTATATCCCGCCCTTCCTCCCAGTAGGAGTCCAGGGCAGCATTATCATTTGATATCAGTTATCATTGTCTCATCGAGCCAATTGGAACAATTTTTCAGTAGCTGCCATTTATTCCCATAACCATATGACGCAGCTCTTGGGCATCAGTCATAAAGCGTGCCTTACATCAAAGAGGGAGAAGATATGGCAACATGTATTTCACCTCATAGATTATTGCAGAAAAATCTGTAAATGTTTAGTTTATAGTCTGGAACTAGTTTACACAACAGCAGTTTCCAAGCTTAGATTTAGGTAACGTCACTTCAGCCAGGATCATACAGAAATGTCTTGGCCTTTGACGTTCTCAAGTGTGTACATGACAGGATGCTTCCAGGCTGTTGCTATTTTTTAGGTGGGATTCAATCGCATGTCAGCAAATTCAGGTTGCATGTTGATTTGGAGTTCTTGTGCAACAACCCCCACCCCCAAATCTAACTTTTTGTGATAACAAAAGTGACAGGAAAATGCACTGGAAAGTATGGAATAACAATTGCTTGATGCAACATCATATAATCTCTCCATAAATAAATCAGAAAGAATACCAAAGAAATAGCTGATGTTGTCTAACCTCCCCACAAACTTGGTACAAACTAATCAGGATAAATGCTCAATAAACAGGTTGCCTGGAAGGAACTTCAAAACATGTAATTGACAGCAGATCTTAGCCTAGATTCCTCTCTAGAGGAATTTGCTAGAAAATTCCAGCGTAACATACAAGGTGTCAAGAAAATGGTTAAATAGCAGGGAGAGTTTGTGTGTGTGTGTGCACAGGGGAAATGTAAGCTGAGCAGTTAATGTGAAGAACTGGTCATTGTGCGCATTCATAAGGCCTCATGGAGAATGTGCTCATAATCCATCCATGAAGAGCAAATTATGCACATATCCCAGTCAATATGAATAATATCTGAAAGCCCACCTCTTTCCCTATAGACTCTCTCGTGTGTTGAGATCAGCAGAGGGGGTCCTTTCTTAGTTCTGCCACCCTCAGAAACTCGGGGTGGGATGGCCCGGGACAGGGCATTCTCTTTAGCGGATCCTAAATTGTGGAACTCCTTCCCCATCGAGGTGCATCTGGCAATTTCGCTGTATAGTTTTAGGTGAATGCTGAAGACACACCTCTTTACCCTGGCCTTTGACACGACACATATATTTTTAGGACTTGCCCTATTTTGGGATGTTATGTTGTTTTTAAATTGTTTTTAATGTTGTCTTATAACATTATTGTAACCCACCCTAGTACGTTTGGGTGAAGGGTGGGTGATGATGGTGATGATCATAGAATAGTAGAGTTGGAAGGGGGCTATAAAGCCATCAAGTCCAACCCCCCTGCTCAATGCAGGAATCCAAATCAAAGCATTCCCGACAGATGGCTGTCCAGCTGCCTCTTGATTGCCTCCAGTGTCAGAGAGCCCACTACCTCTCTAGGTAATTGGTTCCATTGTCGTATGGCTCTAACAGTTAGGAAGTTTTTCCTGATGTCTAGTCGAAATCTGATGATGGTGATGATGATGACTCCAACAGACCTTGGGGAATGTGCATAGCTCGACTGCATTTTCTATATCTTCTGGCCAATATACATAATGTGCATTATGTGCACATTCTCCATTAGGCTTGGTAAATGTACACTGGCCAGTTGTTATGCACATTAGCTGCTCAACTTACATCCCTCCTAACAAATATATCACACACACGCAGATAGAAGAAACCCCAGAAAAAAACCCACAGGACAACATATACAGAGACATACAGGTGACTAACTAGACAGTCCAAACTCCTGTCTAAGGTCATACCTAAATAATTAAATTATCTATAACCCAAGATAAAGTGGCCAGCTTTGGTTTTAACACTGAGAAAACATTTCACCCATCTTTTATTTCCTTCTTTGCTCAAGTTGTGAAACTGTTGTCTTTTTATTAATTATCTATATTCAATATGATTTTATCCTTTTTAAAGAAAATTCAACATGTTGTGATAATAAAACTGGTTAACTTCTGTTTCATATAAATGTGAAAAGCGAAGTACGGACACATAGGAAGCTGCCTAATATGAGGTGAAACTATTTGTCCATCTAGCCCAATATTGCCTACTCTGACTGGCAGTGGCTCTCCAGCATCTCCAGCAGAAGCCTTTCTGCTTTGTTATATAGATATAATCCAATTACTAACCCCTGGGTCTTCTGTATGTAAAGCATGTGTTCTACTACTGAAATATACCCCATACATATCTCTACAGCCACATGGAAAGGAATGATGTGCCAGAAAACCACATCAACCAATAGTACTATAGCTTGATACCCCAATTATCAAGATGTAGGAAACAATATGGTTAGAGGAAATAAATGTACGGGTTTCTTCATTACAGCTGTTTTATTTTAAACTTTTTGTAAACCACTCTGGAGAACTCTTGAAGGGTGATATAAATCCAATAAATAGTATGCAAGAAGATCTTGATAAGATGGTGAACTGCACCCAACTATCAAAACTGATTTCAACAGAAATTAACACAAAGTTCTGCATTTAAGTAGACAAAATCAGATGCACAAATATACGGCCAGCAGTTTGATGTAGTGGCTAAAAATTCTAATGCAATTCTAGGCTCAATCAACAGAAGTATAATGTCCAGAAAATGAGAAGTAATGTACCACTCTATTCTACTTTGATCAGACCTTACTTGTAATATTAAGTATAGTTTTGGATACTGCAGAGGATATCAACAAACTGGAACATGCGGAGGAGGATCTTGGAGAACAAGTCCTATGCAGAAAGGTTGGTGGATATATTTAGCCTGGAGAAGAGATGCTTAAGAGGTGAAATGATAGCAATCCTCAGAAGGTCTGTCACATAGATGAAGGAACAAATTTGTGTGGCACAATTATTATACAGCCACGAGAGAGCATTCTGATGCTTCCCATAAGCTCATTTCATAACAAAACCTTACAAAACTTACAGTCCTGAACTCAGAAACGCTTGCTTAACAACCCTGTAAATTTTCATGGTGATACACAAAACAGTCAGAGAGAATCGAGAGTTCAAAGTCTAAAAAGAGAGAGAGAAACCCAGAGCCCTTTTGGACTTTTTTCTCTCAGAGTTTTCGTAATCTGTTGAAATTCATTAAAAAATCAACCATGTTCACAGAGTATGTAGAATCCTATTACTGACCTTGCCCCATATTCTGACCTTCATCTTCTGCAGTTTAAAATTTGAACAAATGCCTGGCTGATTTTTAATTAATTTAAGAAATTTTGGCTGGCAACCTATGATAAGCCCGGGCATGCTCAGTAAGAACCAACTGTCAGAGTTCTAAAAGCCAGACTCACAGCTGCTGGGCTTGGCTAATCAGGGGGCCACACCCACACCAGATTTTGATTTCACGTGAGACAGTCATGGCTTCCCTCAGAGAATCCTGGGAAGTGTAGTTTGTGAAGGGTGCTGAGAGGACACTCCTATTCCACTGACAGAGCTCCAGTGGCCAGAGTGGTTTAACAGTCAGCTGCTCTGCTTGAAAGTCTGTGAGGGGAACAGAGCACCTCCAAGCAACTCTCAGCACCCTTCACTAACTACACTTCCCAGGATTATTTGAGAGAAGCCATGACTGTCCAAATTGAAATAAAGGTCTGGTGTGGATGTGGCCAGGGATAGCTTTGGTTTAAACGTGGATAGGAGGCTACACGTGCCTGCTGTAGAATAAAAAGTGGGGGAAACCCTGAAAAGCAATTATACTGTTCACAATGTTTTCCTTTTGAAAAGGAAAGGGGCTTCCCCTCTGCCCAGTGCCAACCCACCCAATCTCCTACCCTTCCCCTCCTCCTACTCTCCCTGCCCCTCCCACAGGTCAGTGTTGGACTACAACCAGGGAGACCAGGGTTCAAATCCCCACACAGCTATGAAGCTCACTGGGTGACCTTGGGCCAGTCAGCCTCAGAGGAAGGCAATTTGCATTTTGACAAATTTGGAGGTCACTCCAATATCTCAGAGAGGAGGTCAGGTCTCCTACTTCCCTGGTGCATTCCCAAAGCTGCCCAATTTCCCTGCTTTTA
The DNA here is from genome assembly GCF_030035675.1 of Rhineura floridana. NCBI lineage: Eukaryota > Metazoa > Chordata > Lepidosauria > Squamata > Rhineuridae > Rhineura > Rhineura floridana. Next base: position 117,102,489 of record NC_084487.1, on the reverse strand, counting down.
AAAGTTTGATAGTAATATTTGTGGGCTATAGGTACGTTCTTAAATCGCAAGGTTTTTTGCCTGTTAGTGAATATAGCATTATAATTACTTGTGTTACTTTTCCTACAGAACAATCTTGTACATGTTTACTGTATCATAAACACCACTGGGTTCAATGGGACTTACTCCAAGGTAAGTGTATATAGAATGCACAAGATTTTAGTTAGGGATAAACTAACCTCAGTATGAAGTATTTTTTCTTTCTCAAGAAAATGTGGCATGCAATCCAAGAAGGCAATAAAAATTTATGGCTAATTTGTTTAAATGAAAGTTAACAGGGATTGGCTCTAGAATATGAACAACAATTTAAAAAAATAAGGTGGTTTCTAAAGCCTGTAATTAGCCCTGAAGCAGTAGGAGAGGCTGATGAGTCAATAAACTGCCACAGGTTTTCCACTGTTTCGTTATTTTTGTTTTATCTTTTTAAAAATCTTTTGTTCAAAGGCAAGGAGATGACTTCACTTTTTGATGACTGCTGATGAAAAAAAAGAATGAAAAGAAAAAGTAATCATCCAAATGCACCAATTTTTCTCTAGCGCCAACAATAATCTATTAATCTTTGTATGAAAAGTCATGGGTAAGATGGGGTGTGACATTTATTTATCAACAGTCCTGTGGTGTAGGCTAGACTCAGAGATGGTGGCAAGTTCAAGGACATTCTTGTAATAGAGATTCAGAGGTTTTTCTCTAACTTCCACTAAAAGCAGACACCTAGAGAGTTTCAGAGCTTACCAAGATTTTAAACCATCACAAAACCCAACACACTCTGTGCTGCAGAGGTTCTCAACTGGGGGCTTTTGTGGTTGTTTCTGGAAGATTGGGCTGTAATTCTATACACACCTGGGAGTAAGACCTATTGAATTCAATGGGGTTTATATCTGAGTAGACATTTGATCCCCGAAATATTCTCTGTATGCCTGAATATTTTCTGAATATTCCCTAAATCAGGAATTAACCTTTTTTTCTGATGGGGGCTACATTCTCTCAATAAAAAGAATCCACTAATCCTGAGTTAAACATATATATTAATATAAGCAGTCTATATGTCCAGAAAGATATCCAAAGAAGATTGACACTTATAAGATATTTATTTATTTATTACATTTATATACTGCCCCGTAGTTGAAGCTCTCTGGGCAGTTTACAGCAATTAAAAACATTAAAAACAAATATACAAATTTTAAAACACAAAAAACAATTTAAAAACACAATTTTAAAAAATTTAAAAACAATTTAAAAACACATGCTAAAATGTCTGGGAGAAGAGGAAAGTCTTGACCTGGCGCCGAAAAGATAATAGTGTTGGTGCCAGGAGCACCTCATCAAGGAGATAATTCCATAATTTGGGGGGCACCACTGAGAAGGCCCTCTCCCCTGTTGCCAGCCTCCCAGATTCCCTCAGAGGAGGCACCCGGAGGAGGGCCTTAGATGTTGAGAACAGAGTACGGGTGGGTTCATGTCGGGAGAGGGGTTCCATCAAGTATTGTGGTCCCAACCCATGTAAGGCTTTATAGGTTAAAACCAGCACCTTGAATTGAGCTCAGAAACATACAGGCAGCCAATGCAAGTGGGCCAGAATCGGTTTTAAATATTCAAACCGTCTGGTCCCTGTTACCAATGTGGCCGCTGCATTTTGCACAAGCTGCAGTTTCCGAACCGTCTCCAAAGGCAGCCACACGTAGAGTGCATTGCAGTAATCTAACTTGGAGGTTACCAGAGCATGGACAACTGAAGCCAGGTTATCTCTGTCCAGACAGGGGCGTAGCTGGGCCACCAACCAAAGTTGGTAGAAGGCACTCCATGCCACTGAGGCTACCTGAGCCTCAAGTGACAGAGATGGTTCTAGGAGAACCCCCAAGCTATGAACCTGCTCCTTCAGGGGGAGTGCAACCCCATCCAGGACAGGTTGGACATCCAGCATCCAGTCAGAAGAACCACCCAATAGCAGCATCTCAGTCTTCTCTGGATTGAGCCTCATTTATTAGCCCTCATCCAGTCCATTGTCACAGCCAGGCAATGGTTCAGCACATTGACAGTCTCACTTGAAGAAGATGAAAAGGAGAAATAGAGCTGCGTGTCATCAGCATACTGATGGCAACGCACTCCAAACCTCCGGATGACTGAACCCAACAATTTCATGTAGATGTTGAACAGCATGGGGGACAGAACTGACCCCTGTGGAACCCCATCCTGGAGAGTCCAGGGTGCCGAGCAATGTTCCTCAAGCACTACCTTCTGGAGCCGACCCACCAAGTAGGAGCGGAACCACTGCCATGCAGTCCCTCCCACTCCCAACTCAGCCAGTCTTCCCAGAAGGATACTATGGCTGATGGTATTGAAAGCCACTGAGAGATCAAGGAGAATCAATAGAGTCACACTCCCCTTGTCTCTCTCCCGACAGAGGTCATTATACAGGGCGACCAAGGCTGTTTCCGTGCCAAAACCAGGCCTGAAACCCGACTGAAATGGATCCAGATAATCGGTCTCATCCAAGAGTGTTTGGAGCTGGCCTGCCACCACTAGTTCAAGGACCTTGCCCAGGAATGGTACATTTGCTACTGGCCTATAGTTATTAAGATTTTCTTCGTCCAGGGAGGGTCTCTTCAGGAGTGGTCTCACTACCGCCTCTTTCAGGCAGCCAGGGAACACCCCCTCTCGCAGAGAGGCATTAATCACTTCCCTGGCCCAGCCGGCTGTTCCATCCCTGCTAGCTTTCATTAGCCAATAAGGGCAAGGATCTGGCACAGAAGTGGTTGCACGAACCTGTCCAAGCACCTTGTCAATGTCCTCAAGCTGTACCAACTGAAACTCATCCAAGAAATTGGGACAAGGCTGTGCTTTGGATACCCCGCTTGATTCACGTGCTATAACACTGGAGTCTAAGTCCTGGCAGATGCTAAAGATTGTATCCTGGAAGCGCCTAGCAAATTCATTACAGCAGATGGTTCTTACCATGTCCTTGGGGCCAGCTTGTAATAGCCCTCGGACAATTCTGAAGAGCTCTGCTGGGCGGCAGATTGATGATTAGATAGTGACAACAAAATATTGTTTTTTTGCTGCCCTCACGGCCCCTAAATATAGCTCACCATAGGCACTTACCAGTGTGTAATTGCATCCACCAGGAGTTCGTCTCCATCTGCACTCAAGCCATCTCCTATATTGTTTCATTGCTGTCAGCTCTGGGATATACTATGGAGCCGTACGAGCTCTACACAGGAGAGGGTGCTCAGGAGCAATCATGTCAACCCCCGGGTCATTTCTGTATTCCACAGTTCAACCAGGGTTTCGACAGGAGCGCCAGCCCTATCAGCCGGAAAACTCCCCAGAGCCCTTTGAAAACCATCCAGATCCATTAGTCTCTGGGGGCAGACCAACTTAATAGGTTCCCCACCCTTGCAGAGGGGAAAAGCTGCTTTAAGTCTAAACTTCAGCAAGCAGTGATCTGTCCATGACAGAGGGACTGATGTAAGGCCCCCCACATTCAGATCACCATCTCCATGTCCAGTTGCAAAAACCAAGTCTAGAGTATGCCCTGCTACATGTCTTGGGCCAATGGCGTATTGGGACAGTCCCATGGTTGTCATGGAAACCATGAAATTGCATGGCTGTTGACATCCCCCAGAACCAACAGTCTGGGGGTTCTCAACAGTACACCCGAGACCACCTCCATCAGCTCAGCTAGGGAGTCTGCTGGGCAACGGGGTGGGCAGTACACCAACAGAATCCCCAGTCTGTCCTGCTGACCCAACACAAGGTGCAAACACTCCAGATCAGTAGTCACATGGACAGGGTGCTTGCAGAGGGAGATGGAGCTCCTATAGACCACCGCAACCCCCCCTCCCCAATCCTCAGGTCTACCCTGATGCTGAACCAGGTACCCTGGCAGACATAGCTGGGAGAGACTGACTCCTCCCTGCTCACCCACCCAGGTCTCGGTTATATATGCCAGACAGGCTGCCTCATCCCCAATTAAATCAAGAATGAGGGAGATCTTATTATGCACCAATCTGGCGTTTAGGAGTAGCATCCAGAGGTCTGAGAGCTGGCTGATAGGGCAACCAACAAAATTGTGGGTGTGGGGAGGACCGGAACAAGGCACAGTCATTAATTGCCTGGCAGGTCCTCCTCACAACGCTGTATCTCCCTCTACCTGTCACTACACTAATTGGGGGCCCCTCAAGTCTCCCCGCTTGGCTCTGAGTCCTCTCTCCCAGGCACATAACTCAAGACCTGCAAGTCCCACAAAAAGCCAGGAAATCTACAAAGCAGGAACCACCTCAGTCAGCCAACCTATGTATCCCCTCCAGGGAAGGGACAGGTGGACGAAATCAGCAACAGCAAAGATATACGTTCAGAACTAAAGTTGGTGAGATTTTGAAGCTCACAGATTTTTTAAAACTAGATCAAGGGCTGCATAAAACTAGGCTGAGAGCCCCATGCAATCCTTGAGCCACAGATACCGCCCTAAATTTTGGATGTCTATATTTGACCCCCAATGCATTATATTTCAATATCTGACAGCACTGATAGCTGGGATGCAATGATATATCTAAACAGTTTTCAGACATTATACTTTGAGAGATCACCTTTTGTATCAACATCTGCCAAGGAAATTCTGCTAATTTGTCTATCACAGAACCCCTCTGCATTGCAAAGGATTCTGGGACATCTGACAAGGAACTTGGCAAGTCCATAGCTCAATGGCAAAACACACACTTTGCATGCTGAAGATTCCCAGTTCAGTTCCTGGTATCTCCCATTAAAAGTATCACATAGCAGGCGATGGGAAAGGCCTCTGCCAGAGAGTAGACAGTACTGGGCTAGATGGACAAGTAGTTTGATCTGGTATAAAGCAGCATTGCAGAGGATTCTAGGATATGTTTGCATTGTGCGCAAGGGACAGTATGGTTTTCAACAGCATCCACTGCAAAGTGTCTCCTAAAATACTGTTCTTCAATCCTGGGTTCCCTGATGTTGTTGGACTACAACTCCCATCATCCCTAGCCATTGACTAAACTGTTTGGGGATGATGGCAATTGTAGTCTGACAATGTCTAGGAACCCAAGTTTGAAGAATTGTATCAGTGTCTGATGCCTTTTGCTGAAATCCTACTGTGCTGCATCAGGTGTCACTTTCTACCAGTAGGAGAGTGTAAAATGAAGCGTACATGAACCTGAACCCCAGACTCAGGATTAATCTGGGGAGGCAGCCCTCGCTCAGCTGGCCTTTGAATTGCATTTATACTCTCTTCTCACAGTTTACTGTGTAACCCTATGCATGTGTACTCAGACTTAAATCCCATTATAGCCAATGGGCTTTACTCTTAGGAACACAGGATTGCAGCCTTACAGAGCAATCCTATACCTCCTTACCTGGAAGTGAGCTCCATTAAACACAGTTTGACTTCTGAGTAAACATGTGTAGGATGCTCTGTTAGTCAGTGAGTTTGGGCTTTTTCTTTATATAGCCCTTTCCAGAGAATGCCTGTTTTAAGATCTACACCATGTAGCCAATTTTAACTACTACACAGTGACACTACATAACAAAAACAAACTCTTGGAGTACATATATAGGTTACCATATTTTACATTAATAAAAAGAGATCAACAATGTTCAGCTCTTTTGTTTACATTCTTAATCTTATTCTAGCCAACATTAGCCTCCAGACATCACTACATCAAAATACATCTGTGTCAGAATTGTTTAAAATGTTTTTAATAATGTTTTTAACCCTTTTAAGGTTGTTTTTTAAATTGTTTTTAATGCTTTGTTTGCCACCCTGGGCTCCTGCTGGGAGGAAGGGCGGGATACAAATCAATTAATTAATTAATTAAATAATAAAATGCCTTCTCCTTCCATAAGGATGCATGGCTAACTGGAGGTTTGCAGATCTTAATTTACATATTGTATAAACAGAAAACATACCCCAATGAACTGATCTTGTTGGGATACCCCTTTAAGTACCTGCCATGCTGTGCCAGCTTTTCACGCTATTGCAATATCCCACACCCTAGAAATGTCAAAGTGATGTACAAAAAAAGGGAGAAAGGATCCTTTAAAACAACAAACAATAAAAGCAATGATGGAACACAGTAGGCTTAGAAATTTCACAATAGACAGGGCTGGGATTACCCCTCTGAGAAGGCTTGCCGAAAGAGAAAGGAAAACTTAAAACTTAAAGTCTGTCTGATATACTCCTGTAAGGAACTGCACTAAGTGGGTGTTACAGTAATCTCTCCTGATGAGTGCAGCAAACAGGTATGTAGGGGACAGTGATGGCTGCTGGCCATTGGAACTAGCAGGGCGGCCAACAGTAAGTGGAGCCAGGTCAATGACAAATGGAGTTAACTAATTCTAGTTTTGTCCCCATTGTATACCCTGTTGGGTTCTACAAAGGCAACACTTTGTAGAAGGAGCAGAAGGAGCTCACAGTTAGTGCCACCCCTGGACATTACAAATAAGAAGCAGGCTGTTGGGGGCTGGCTGAGGGCAGACTGAGGTTGGTGGGGCAGTGCTTTGCTTACCTTTAAGAACTAGCCTCCATTCATAGGGGGCAAGTAGGGATTTGAAACTGGAGTTTCCCAGCACGACACTCTAACCCACCACACTGGCTCCACATTGCCATTTGTGTATCCTGAAAAATGGAAATGGAAATGGACTGCCTTGATGTCGATTCCGACTTATGGCGACCCTACAAATAGGGTTTTCATGGTAAGTGGTATTCAGAGGGGGTTTACCATTGCCTTCCTCTGAGGCTGATTGGCAGTGACTGGCCCAAGGTCACCCAGTGAGCTTTATGGCTGTGTGGGGATTTGAACCCTGGTCTCCCAGGTCGTAGTCCAACGCTCTAACCCAGACTTTCCCAACCAGTGTACCTTCAGATGTTGTTGGACCACAACTCCCATCAGCCTCAGCCAGCATTGCCAATGGTCAGGAAAGATGGGGGTTGTGGTCCAACAACATCTGGAGGCACACTGGTTGGGAAAGGCTGCTCTAACCACTATGACACACTATTTATCCTATGTTACCATAAAGGAAAGCATGAAGTCATGGAAAAAATCCATCCAGCCTCATGATGCTAGGCAGTAGAGCCCAGTCTTATAATAATAATGTTATTCCTTATGGAATAATTATTATTCCTTATGGAATTATTGATTATTAAGAACATAAGAACATAAGAAGAGCCTGCTGGATCAGGCCATTGGCCCATCTAGTCCAGCATCCTGTTCTCACAGTGGCCAACCAGGTGCCTGGGTGTCCCATCCAGAGCCGAAATAATGAGGCTGGAGTGTGTGTGCAAGTAAATCTCGTTTTATTAGAGTAATGGATACATCAAAGGCATTGCGCTTCATAGGAAACCCTACGCTAACTCACTAGAGTCCCTAACTATACTCTAGACATGCTCTGCAGCGTGTGAAGGAAGTTGACTCAATGACCCCCCATTGGGAGCGGCAGGCTTATATAGGAAATGTTTTCGAACGTAATCTCTGACTCCTTCGTAATTCCTGTCTCTGCCCTGTCCATTTCTCGTGGCGACGGGAACGAGGAGACAGGGGACGCACATCCAACGGCTCATCTGAAGACACCTGCTCCCGAGCAACGGGCTCGAGGTCAGGGTGCGGGGCCACACTGGAATCCTCCTGGGAACTGCTTGGCAAGGGAGGAGCTGGCACTGTCTCTGAAGCTTCCCCCCACAAGTCCTCTGCATCAACTGGGGGCGGTGCGCTCGGCTCCTCGGAAAGGGAGTTACTCGTGGGAACTGGCTGGAGAGCAGGCTGCCCCCCTCCCGCACGATCCTGCTCAGACACAACAATCCCCAACTCTGCTTCTTCTGGCTGCGGAGGTGCCTGAAACTCATGCCTGCCCCCTTCCTGTCCCTTCTGAGTTGGCTGCAGCACAACATCATCCCCCCCTCCATGCTTTAACCCTTCCCACCCCTGAGGTCTAGGTTTCTCTGGATAAGCCTCATGGAATTCTCTCACCAAAGTTGGAGCATACACATTCTCCTCTGTTTCCCAGGAACGTTCAGTTGGATCATACCCCTTCCAATGAATCAGGTACTGAAGACGCTCTCGGCGTTTTCGCGAGTCCAAAATCTGTTCTACTTTGTATTCCTCCTCCCCCTCTACCAACAACGGCGGTGCGGGCTCCACTCGCGGACGGTGAGGGTCAGGGGCAGTGTCCTTGGTCAACAATGCCCTATGGAAGACTGGGTGCATCTTGAAGGTGGGCGGCAATTTTAGTCTGTAAGCCACGGGGTTAATCTGTGCCTCCATCTCAAAGGGCCCTACACGCCGATCCTGCAGTTTACGACACTGGCCAGGCATAGCTAGGAAACGTGTAGAGATCCAGACCTGGTCTCCCACTCGTATGAGGTCCCCCTCTCTCCGATGCTGGTCAGCTGCGCGTTTGTAATCCGCTTTGGCCTGTTCTAGTTGCTCTTGGAGTAGCTGTTGCATAGCGTGAAGTTCCTGCAAGTAATCCTCAGCGGCTGGGACGGAGAGACTGTCTTTTGGGGCAGGGAAGTCTCGGGGGTGGTAGCCAAAATCAGCGAAGAAAGGAGTTTGTTGCATGTGCGAATGCACTGCATTATTATAGGCAAATTCTGCTAAATGCAGGTAGGACATCCAGTTGTCCTGCTGATACCCCACAAAACAACGTAAATATTGTTGCAACACTGCGTTGACCCTCTCGGACTGCAAATCCTTCTTGGTCTTGGGGGGTTGCCACGTGAGTACACAACAAACTTTTTCTGGGTCCATTTCTACTCCTGCTGGAGAGATCCGATACCCCAGAAGGTCCAACGTGGTTAGGTCAAACCCACACTTTTCCAGCTTCGCGTAAAGACGGTGTTCCCGTAACTTCTGCAGCACTGCACGCACATGCGAGTCGTGTTCCTCGGGAGTATTCGAATAAATCAGGATATCATCCAAATACACTATCATAAAGGAGTCCACAAAGTCCCGAAAGATGTCATTCATAAAATTTTGGAAGACTCCAGATGCTCCCGACAACCCGTATGGCATCACCAAATACTCAAACTGACCGTAACGGGTCTTAAACGCAGTCTTCCATTCATGACCTGCCTTAATCCTCACCAAGTTGTAAGCTCCTCTCAAGTCCAGTTTCATGAAAATTTTGGCGGAACGCAACCTCTCCAACATTTCCCTAATGAGCGGCAGCGGGTAACTATTGGGGATAGTGAGCTGGTTTAGGGCTCGATAATCATTACAGGGATGGAGCTCCCCCCCTTTTTTCTTCACAAACAGCAGGGGTGCACCAGCTGGGGACTGTGAAGGGCGAATGAAGCCTTTCTTCAAATTGGCGTCCAGAAACTCCCTTAATGCTATCAACTCTGGTTCAGATAGAGAGTAGATCCGCCCGGCAGGGATGCGTGCCCCAGGCACCAAATCAATGGCACAATCATAGGGCCAGTGAGAAGGGAGTTGCTCCGCTTCCTTTTTATCGAAGACGTCCCGAAAACTCCCATACTTGGTGGGCAAAGTTATCTCCCTTGGGGGAGGCACCCCTGCCAACACCTGTGGCTCCTCTTCAGGCTGGCAATGTTGATGGCAGTACTTGGAGGTAAAAACCACCACAGCTTCATCCCAAAAGATTGTGGGGTTGTGCCTAACCAGCCAAGGCATACCCAACACCACCAGGAAACGCGGCAAGGACGCCACATAGAACGACAGGTCTTCCTGATGCCCAGGGACCTTCACTTCCACGGACTCAGTCACCCGAGTCACCCCCCCAGACTTCAGAGGCCGGCCATCTATAGTTTCCACTGCCAACGGCTGACTCAGTTCTCTTGTGGGAATAGCGTGGTGTAGCGCCAACTCTTGGTCTATGAAACAAGAGGATGATCCGCTGTCAATCATAGCCTTGGCTGAGAAGCTCTCGCCTGAGAATAGGGTGATGCGAATGGGCAACAGAAGGGCCACTCGGGAGGGAAGGGATTGTAACGGAGGCTCAGTATCTGTAGCACCCCCCAACTCTCTAGCCTCTACGAGAGCTGGGATGTGAAGTTTTCTGACGGCTGGGATCTTCTGGTTTTGGCTGCACAATTTCTGGCGAGGTGTCCAGACTTTCCGCAATAGAGACACAGTACTTCCATCCGGCGTCTTTCCCTCTCCTCCTCTGTCAATCGCGGTCTAGCCCCCCCAATCTGCATGGGTTCCTCTCCCGAGACAGTAGGGATGCCAGGATTGGGCACAGGGCGCGCACGGGGCAGCGGAGCAGCAACCTGACTCCGTGAAGGCTCCATTCTTCGCTCCAACTTTCTTCCTTCTAAGCGGCTGTCTATCTGCAAACTCAGTTGAATCAAACCCCTCAGTGAGTCGGGGTGTGTGGAGCGCGACAGTTCATCCAACACTTCTGGACTCAGTCCATTTCTGTAGAAGTACATCAAGGCTGGGTCATTGTACTCCGTCTCCTGAGACAAAACACAAAAAGCATTCGTGTATTGCCTTACAGACCCCCTTCCCTGTCTCAGGGTCCCTAACTGGCGGGCAACCGTCTCCTTCCTCTGGGGGTCTCGGAACATGTCCCCCATCGCATTCTTGAAGGCGTCAAACTGGCACAATATCTGGTCGTTGCGAATCAAATATGGGGTGGCCCATTTTGCCACTTCCCCTTCCAATAAACTAATGATGAACGCCACCTTCGCGTCATCAGTTGGGAACTCAGCTCTGCGCACTTGAATGTACAACTCACATTGGGCTAGAAGCGTGGCAAACTGTTCACTCTGGCCCCCGTATTGCATGGGGAGCCCCACTGGAGACTTCACAGGGGCTGCTGCCCCAGGGGGCACAGCCTGGACTTGGGCAACCAAGGCATGGAGATTCTGGTTATCCACTTGCAAGGCTTGTGTTGCGGCTCTGAGGTTTTGGTTCTCGGCTTGTAGGGCTTGCATAGTCACTCGGAGGTTCTGGATCTCGGCATACAAAGCTTCCATGGTGATAGGTACTCCCCCTCTTGCTCCGTTCTGGTCCATGTCATCCACCATGGGAACAGGTTCGAGTAGGGATGGTGGTTGAGTCAATCTGTCCCGTCCAGAGCCAAAAGAATGAGGCTGGAGTGTGTGTGCAAGTAAATCTCATTTTATTAGAGTAATGGATACATCAAAGGCATTGTGCTTCATAGGAAACCCTACGCTAACTCACTAGAGTCCCTAACTATACTCTAGACATGCTCTGCAGCGTGTGAAGGAAGTTGACTCAACGACCCCACACTGGGAGCAGCAGGCTTATATAGGAAATGTTTTCGAATGTAATCTCTGACTCCTTCATAATTCCTGTCTCTGCCCTGTCCATTTCTCACAGCGACAGGAACGAGGAGACAGGGGACGCGCATCCAACGGCTCATCTGAAGACACCTGCTCCCCAGCAACGGGCTCGAGGTCAGGGTGCGGGGCCACACTGGAATCCTCCTGGGAACTGCTTGGCAAGGGAGGAGCTGGCACTGTCTCTGAAGCTTCCCCCCACAAGTCCTCTGCATCAACTGGGGGCGGTGCGCTCGGCTCCTCGGAAAGGGCGTTACTCGTGGGAACTGGCTGGAGAGCAGGCTGCCCCCCTCCCGCACGATCCTGCTCAGACACAACAATCCCCAACTCTGCTTCTTCTGGCTGCGGAGGCACCTGAAACTCATGCCTCCCCCTTTCCTGTCCCTTCTGAGTTGGCTGCAGCGCAACACTGGGGGAAGCCTCCAAGCAGGACCCGAGTGCAAGAACACTCTCCCCTCCTGAGGCTTCCGGCAACTGGTTTTCAGAAGCATGCTGCCTCTGACTAGGGTGGCAGAGCACAGCCATCATGGCTAGTAGCCATTGATAGCCCTGTCCTCCATGAATTTGTCTAATCTTCTTTTAAAGCCATCCAAGCTGGTGGCCATTACTGCATCTTGTGGGAGCAAATTCCATAGTTTGACTGTGCACTGAGTAAAGAAGTACTTCCTCTTGTCTGTCCTGAATCTTCCAACATTCAGCTTCTTTGAATGTCCACGAGTTCTAGTATTATGAGAGAGGGAAAAGAACTTTTCTCTATCCACTTTCTCAATGCCATGCATAATTTTATACACTTCTATCATGTCTCCTCTGACCCGCCTTTTCTCTAAACTAAAAAGCCCCAAATGCTGCAACCTTTCCTCATAAGGGAGTCGCTCCATCCCCTTGATCATTCTGGTTGCCCTCTTCTGAACCTTTTCCAACTCTATAATATCCTTTTTGAGATGAGGCGACCAGAACTGTACACAGTATTCCGAATGCGGCCGCACCATAGATTTATACAACGGCATTATGATATCGGCTGTTTTATTTTCAGTACCTTTCCTAATTATCCCTAGCATGAAATTTGCCTTTTTCACAGCTGCCGCACACTGGGTCGACATTTTCATCGTGCTGTCCACTACAACCTCGAGGTCTCTCTCCTGGTCGGTCACCGCCAGTTCAGACCCCATGAGCGTATATGTGAAATTCAGATTTTTTGCTCCAATATGCATAATTTTACACTTGTTTATATTGAATTGCATTTGCCATTTTTCCTCCCATTCACTCAGTTTGGAGAGGTCTTTTTGGAGCTCTTCGCAATCCCTTTTTGTTTTAACAACCCTGAACAATTTAGTATCGTCAGCAAACTTGGCCACTTCACTGCTCGCTCCTAATTCTAGGTCATTAATGAACAAGTTGAAAAGTACAGGTCCCAATACCGATCCTTGAGGGACTCCACTTTCTACAGCCCTCCGTTGGGAGAACTGACCATTTATTCGTACTCTCTGCTTTCTGCTTCTTAACCAATTCCTTATCCACAAGAGGACCTCTTCTCTTATTCCATGACTGCTAAGCTTCCTCAGAAGTCTTTAGTGAGGTACCTTGTCAAAAGCTTTTTGAAAGTCTAAGTACACTATGTCCACTGGATAACCTCTATCTATATGCTTGTTGACACTCTCAAAGAATTCTAATAGGTTACTGAGACAGGACTTTCCCTTGCAGAAGCCATGCTGGCTCTGCTTCAGCAAGGCTTGTTCTTCTATGTGCTTAGTTAATCTAGCTTGAATAATACTTTCTACCAGTTTTCCAGGGACAGAAGTTAAGCTAACTGGCCTGTAATTTCCGGGATCCCCGCTGGATCCCTTTTTGAAGATTGGCGTTACATTTGCCACTTTCCAGTCCTCAGGCACGGAGGAGGACCTGAGGGACAAGTTACATATTTTAGTTAGCAGATCAGCAATTTCACATTTGAGTTCTTTGAGAACTCTCGGGTGGATGCCATCCAGGCCCGGTGATTTGTCCGTTTTTACATTGTCTATTAAGCCTAGAGCTTCCTCTCTCATTACCACTATTTGTCTCAGTTCCTCAGAATCCCTTCCTGCAAATGTTAGTTCAGGTTCAGGGATCTGCCACTGTGAAGACAGAAGTCTGCCTCTCCACCACCTAACTGGGGTAACTCTGAATATTTGTGTCATGATTATCTCAAACACAAATTTGGAAAACAATATATTTTCACCATTCAACACTTTCACCCCCCTTAAATGCACGCACTCATGCAATTGCATATGCAGGGGAATGTATCCTTTCATTTACTCCAGCTTATTTTCACTTCGCATGTGAGTCACCTGAATACAAGCTGGGCAAATGTAGCTCACTTTCAGATCCTCCATTCTTCTCCAATTTCTCCTAGCAGTACTTAGCCAGGCATTCAAAAGTAGGCCAGATCTAGAATATTCAAAAGTGTTCACTCCACAAAATGAAAAGCAGAATTCAAATACAAGCGGATTTCCTTGGCACAGCAAGTAGCCAGCACATTTGTTTCTAACTGTTAAACATTAACAATGAAATTGAGGAGGTGAGGGAGCAGCCACGTTTTATATTAGACACCTGTAGAAAGGTGTCTGGTGGTATAGCGACTCAAATATTAAATGGAGATGAAGAACATTACACAGCATTGTCTGAACATAATGTGTTTCCCTTAGCGGCCAACTGAATCACTTAACATTTTGCCCTCCTGTTCCCAGTATAAAGCCCTAGTCTAGTTATCTCTAACGTAACCAGGATAAGCACTACTTGTACCCAAATGACAAACAAATAACTGATTATACAAAGAGATACCATGCCTGGGTGATTTACATCTAGGTGTTTTTTTTTCTTAAGTTCTAGCTACCCAATTATCAGTTGGTGCAACACCTTTGGGCCAACGACATGATACAGTAGACATGGGCCCACGTCATCTGTTTTCCTGCTTCTATCAGTAGCAGCCGGTGATGTAGTGATAATTTTGCATCACTAGGAAGTGAAACTATTCAGTACAGGAACAGAGAGAAGAATGCAACATGAAGAGGCCGTTTTCAGTAGTCACCCCCCATATATTTTAACTTGTGCTAATTTGGCCCTTTGCCATACACAAAAAGCTGAATGAAAGCTCCAGTTCAAATACTCAGCATGATCAATGGCTCACCTGGGATCTATTCAGAAATTGTGCTGCCTTGGCTTAATAACGCCTTAACTTGCTATTGTTCTGTGTGAAGAATAGAACAATCATGTGGTTTTAATTTCTGAGGAATTCCAGCAGTTGAACAGTAACTATATTTTAACTTTTAAATAACCTCCAGAGCCATGTTAAAACAACAACAAAAAGTCTTGCAGCACTTGAGAGACCTGGTCTTTCTCACGTGGGCATGTTTCATGCTCCCTACTTACCTGAGAGACAGAAAGTTTCAGAGACAGTGTTCTCTTGTATTGGGAAACATTGGCCCAATCCAGAGAAAGCTGGCCATTCTGAAGTCTCATTGAAATCAATGGGACTTGTTAGTCATAATTAACTTGTCTCATGCCATGTGCTGAAAATGTTCACTCTGTGGTTGGACCTCCTTTGGCCTTGGAAGTTTTTATAGATGTTCTGGTCACAAGTGGCTACTTTGCTGTTCCTTCCCTTGACTGTGTAATCAGCCAGATGGGAAGAGAAGCACTGACCATAAGGGAAAAAACTACACCAATGGTTGCCAGCCTTTTCAGGCGTGTAGGCACATTTGCAAACCAGAAAAACAGTTGTGAGCAGCACACACACTTTGCAACCAAGCAAACACTCAGGGGTGGCTGGTGCCCATTGAGATTGGTGAGACAGTATGCAGGAAGCCCAAACAACAGGTGGAACCAGAGCCAATGACAGCCAGTGCCAGCTAATTCTAGTTCTGTTCCCATCCTCCACCCAGCTGAGTTCCACAAGGGCAACACTGAGTCTAAGGAGGAGGAAGCTGGCAGGTACTGCCACCACCCCCTTCAATGGTTGTAAATAGGACAGTAGACAGGTGGGGGCTGGGGGAGGGGAGACTAAGGTTGGTGCTGCAGTGCCCTACTTGTCCCAATGGCCCAGCCTCCATTAGGCTTAGGAATATTTGCTCCCACTTCCATAGTCAGTGGGGGAAGCTGCTCTCTCCGTGCTGCCTCAGAGATGTGTACCTGGAGAGGCAGATCTTCAGGTGGATTTATGTACAGTATGTATGTATTTCCAATGTGTTGATTCCCCACTTTTCCATTTAAAAATGCCCACAGCAGTTTGTAAAATATTAAGTTATTAAAAACACCATACAACAAATATAAAGTAACAATAATCATGAGTCTGTTTATGAGTTTGTTTTCTCTTCCATGGCTAATAGGCTGATGGGGGGAAATTGCATTGAGTGTGTGTAAGATGGTCTGCTGCTACTTGGCCGTTCATGATCACTCATCAATATGTCCAAAAAGGTCCCATGATTTCCACAGCTTCTTCTATCTAAGCCACCAGCCTTTTTCATACATACCACTAACTGATTGAGAATAAGTTCTCTGTGGTGCAATCCAAATCTCATACCACTGTGATATGTACATGAATACTAGAATCAAGGAGACTTTTGTGTTTTTTTCTTAACTAAATTTTACATGGCCAGAAAGAAGTGCAAGATGTGATAAAGGCCACACAGCTGGCCCCATCCACATGGTTTTTGTATTGCATATTACAGAGGCATGGGGTCACCTCATAGAAAAGTACTTCCCACATTGTAAAAGACAGTGGTTTTTTCCTGTAAAAAATGAGGTGCTGTTACTCATACGCTGATAAAAGTGCTGTGCTTGCTAGCAGAAAAATGTTGTCATGGGCAGCAAAAAAAAAGAAGTGATGGTACTCCATACCTGTGAGTTCCATCACAAAAAAGCACTGGTTAAAGGTATGTGTGAATGGGATATGAATTGAAGTGCCCGTTACCCATGGGAATGTGGCCTTGCATTTGCTAACTAGGACTGTTGATCCATAGTGATCCTGTTTATCCTGCATGGACAAGCAACCCCCACCTTGGAGCCTGAACAGTCCTTCCTCCCAACTCTCTCTCTCTCTCTCTCTCTCTCTCTCTCTCTCTCTCGTGGTCTAATGGGTATCATGCCTAGTGGATATCAGGCATTTGCAAAACAGTTGGGTGGAAACCAGTGACTTGTGTGATAGGTATCAAGAAAGCTCAGTGGATATATTGTACAGTAGCAATGTTCTATCAGCCAGAGCTTGTCGAGTCAAGAGTTTCTCTCCAGACTGACTTTTGTTTGCCCTAGAGGAATTGCAACAGCACCATGTGACTGGATTGGACTAGTTACTACAAGTACAAAAAAGAAGTGTTCCTCACACCCATCTAGAATTTTGAGGGAGACAGTTTGACATTTCAGATGTAATCACACTTCTTTCTTAGGGCAGCTTGCTATCCTCTTTTCTCTTGTTGAAAGATTAAAAAAAGTGGTTTGCAGAAACTAGGAACAACAATATATATCAAGACACATTTAGTCAATAATAACTGTTCTTCAGGCCAGTTTGTCTGCAAACAAAAGCAACTGTTGCTATGGCCACTGACTAGAATAAGATGGAAGTTGATTTTTTTGTGTGTGTGGTAGGGGTTAGTAAGTTGTTAAATAAACATAAGTGAGCCTTTTCGGGGTGGGGAAGTTCCTTGACTGCTCAGATATAAAACTGTAAACTGTTAAAGCCCACAATGTCATCTTATAACCATGGAAAACCCCTTTATGTGACTATGAAAAACAAATCAACAGGAATTCTATTAATTGTCACAGAAAGCCTTTAGCAAAATCATTTCCTGTCTTCTGAATCCAGCTGGAAGTGCTGGGCGAGCCTGAGACATAATCGCAAGGGTCCAGTCAGTTACTGTGAGACAAACAGAGGAAGCTGTCTTCCTTTTCAAATCTGTCAGTTAACACACGGTCACATGCACCAAGCAAAAGCCACCTATAACAGACGTTTTCCCTGATAAATGAAAGCACTGATAATAAACAAGCTTATATTTTAGCCAATGGTACTGACTTGATCCAACGAAGACCTGAGAGTATCCTGAGAGGCACAGAAACAAAACTGAAAGACAGGCTGAGCAGTGGTGGCTTGGCACCTTCCAAAGGGAAATTCAAAGGCACTGGGCAGGATCCAAAAAGCCGTGCAACCAGTTGCACGTGGCTAAGAGGGCTTTGGACTCATTTCTCTTGAGGAGCACCTGTACCTTTATGCTGCACAGAAAGCCAATGCTCAAACTGAAGAGACTTTCAAAAGCACTGTATGCTATGTAGGAGTCTGCTTTTCAAATAAAAAGTAAGCAGTGGGATCACATCTATTTAACCTCCAAGCCTTTACATTTAATGTTCAATACGTGGAGGTGACTTGGGGCTCAGGGAAAGACATCAAGTATCATCCTGCTGTGTCAACATATGACTGACCAGGAATGAGGCCTTGGCGTCATCACGAATAGCTCAATGACAATGTCGAGCCAGTGTGTGGCAGCTGTGGAAGAGGCAAATTCCATGCTAGGGATCATTAGGAAAGGTAATGAAAATAAAGCTGCTGATATCATAATGCCGTTATAGAAATCTATGCTGCAACCACATTTGGCGTTCACCTCAAAAAGGATATCACAGAGTTGGAAAGGGTTCAGAAAAGGGCAACCAAAATTATCAAGGGGATGAAGCAGTTCCCCTATAAGAAAAAGTTGAGGCATTTGGAGCCTTTTAGCAAAAAGATAAGTATGAGGCGACATGGCAGAAGAGTATCAAATTATGCATGGCATGGAGAAAGTGGATAGAGAAACTTTTCCCCCCTTTCTCGTAACACTTTCCATTGTGGGCATTCAATAAAGCTAAACGTTGGAAGATTCAGGACAGATAAAAGAAAGTACTTCTTCACACAGCACATAGTTAAACTATGGAATTCACTCCCACAAGAGCCAGTGACGGCCACCAACTTGGGTGGCTTTAAAAGAGGATTAGACAAATTAATGGATAAGGCTATCCACGGCTACTAGGTATGATGCCTATGCTCTGCCTCCATAGGCAGAGGCAGTATGCTTCTGAATACCAGTTTCTGGAAACTCTTGTGCTCAGGCCCTGCTTGCATGCTTCCCATGGGCATCTGGTTGGCCACTGTGAGAACAGGATGCTGGACTAGATGGACCACTGGCCTGATCCAGCAGGCTCTTCTTATGAACAGAGCTTTAATCAAGACTATTAAACACTATTAATACTTGTAAATAACATTTTTCTAATATAATAAGATTACATTTTGAAGATACACACTTCATATTGAATTAAAATTCCTTCCTTCCTTCCTTTATTTAATTTATCCCACCCTTCCTCCCAGAAGAAGCACTCTTTTTATTATGTTTCACCTCTGATAAGAAGGTATGCAATTGGATACTGATGTATAATGATACTAAATTGGGAGGGCAGGGCCCCAAAACATATTTTGCACAAGGGCCCACAGCAAAGTATAGCTGTCACTGAAAGAGATTAATGGCAGTTAAACCTGCCGAGCCCCTTTGAAATGAATGAGTTCATGCATAGCCTTGGAGTACACGCTCTGCACCCATTTGCATAAATCCTTCTCACCACATATAGAAGATTTAACATGAAGCACAACCTACGAACACGTAGTCAGCTGTAAAAAGGACCCTGCTCACAAAATCTATCAGTGGCCAAAAAGACTGTCTTGGAGATGAAGAATTACACAACATCCAGGCACCCAGAAGAACATAAGATCGTAAAGGGAGCCTGCTGGATCAGGCCGGTGACCCATCTAATCCAGCATCCTGTTCTCACAGTGGCCAACCAGATACCCATGGGAAACCCAGAAGCAGGACTCCGCTGCGGTTCCCAGCATCTGGTATTTGGAAATATACTGCCTCTGCCTATGGAGGCAGAGCATATGTATAATGGCTTGTAGCCATGTAAAACCTTATCCATTAATTTGTTTAATCCTCTTTTAAAGCCACCCAAGTTGGTGGCCGTCACTGGCTCTTGTGGGAGTGAATTCCATAGTTTAACTATGAGCTGTGTGAAGAAGTACTTTCTTTTATCTGTCCTGAATCTTCCAATATTCAGCTGCATTGGATGTCCTCAAATTCTAGTGTTATGGGAGAAGAGAAAAGCTTTTATCTATCCACTTTCTTCATTCCATGCATCACTTTATACACTTCTGTCATATCACTGAGCTTTTACATCACATGACTTACTCTTCTATTATCTCCCTCACCTCATCACGTATGCTAGCCAAGTCAGGATTACACTTTGCAGAAGTGGACCATGGTTCACAACTGCTTATGCATAATAAATGTCTTAATCTTTAAGATTCTTCTGGCAGGAAGGACAGGATATGTCTAATAAATAAATAAAATAAAATGCCACAAGACTCTTGTTTTTTAAAAGTGATAGGACGTCCAAAAGCAGTTTATGGAATGGGAGGGAGGGGAGGGGTCTGCTGTTTTTTAAAAAGTCCCATGATAAATGTCCAAGTCATTGGAATGTGGAAAATACCATTTTGGATTCCAGCTATTTGATGAGTGGTGTCTACTTGTATGCCATAGTACATCTGTAGACCTGCCTCTATTTCGAAGCATTCTACAAAGGGGGTGGGTGGGATGTGAGCCTGAGGCTTGCTTTCACTTCCTACTGCATGCAAAACATACACACATTGCATGTGTGAACCAGTGCTAAACTAGTTTTAAATGCAAATCTACTGAGATACAGTTGGAATATATTAATTACCACATGACTCAGGTTCCCAAGAACATACAGACTTTTAACGAATGCTCTATTCTTATTTCTGTTTTTGTGAATCCAGATTGTACATTTACTGTAGGATCAACTAAAAAAATAGGGTTTTGTCTTCAGCTGCTTTGGGTGTGAAGCAAAATGGTACTGGAATATAAACTATGCCTTGAGGGTTCCCCTATTTGCAGGATAGGACCTGTTTTAGGAGAAGGTGTGGCTCAAGCTGGCCTTTAGTAGAAGAAAAGAAAAACAATATTTAGGGCTGTGCTTAAAATTAAGGTTTTCATTTGTCCCATGCTTTTATGTTGTCTCTTCTTTGCCATTGTCAGAATGCAGGCAGGATAACCAGATAGTCCTGCTACACTGGACAACCAGCTACTCCGCCAGGACTAAGGCTGGCTCAGCAGGGTCATGATCCTATGCCTTTCCAGCAGCAAAGACTCCAGCACAAGGACAGAAGCGGAAGCAAATGCAGCAACGCTGACAGCTGCTTCCACTGCCACCCACCTATGATGTCTCCTCATTACTCACAAGCAGGCAACCAGTATACAGATTCCTGGAAGAGGAGGGCGAAGAAGGGGGAAAGAGTAGAGTGCTCTACACATCCATCACTTTCTCGGGGCAACGGGAAATGGAAGAGGTGCAGATGTTCTGCTGTGGGAGCATGCACTCCCCCTCCCTGGTGACCCTTTCCCCTTGCTTATCTATGTGGAGTATTTTACCATTACGGTCACAATTGCAGGAACGGAGGTTCCTGGTAGGAGTTAATGATGAGGGTTCCTGCAAGGGTTCTTAGAAGACCATTTGCATTCTCTCTCTCTCTCTCTCTCTCTCTCTCTCTCTCTGTTCTAACTGCCTAGCAGGTGTTCATAATT
Source organism: Rhineura floridana (assembly GCF_030035675.1). NCBI lineage: Eukaryota > Metazoa > Chordata > Lepidosauria > Squamata > Rhineuridae > Rhineura > Rhineura floridana. The sequence goes on along the minus strand of NC_084487.1, from coordinate 117,081,522 downwards.
TGGGCAAGGTGTTCTATCACCAAAGTTCCCATCAGCAAGTTGCCACTTGGGCACTTCTAGTTCTCTAGACATTGGGGGGAAATGGTTCCTTGTTATACATGCTAGTATATGTGTCCCGAGGCATCCGAGTAGGTCTTATGTCACCTTGATGCTGTCCCATGTTTACTTGTACAGTTAGTCAGAATCTTATCCATTATGGCTGTGGGGGGCAAAGAGGAAGGATGTGGTGGTCATTTATTTGGACTCTCTGTTTACTTGAGTGAGAGTATTTTAGCAGGCTACCTCCTCTTCTGCAGGTGTAATGTTATGTCATTGTAAAGAGAAGGACCAGCCTCTGAATGACATAGGATTTTAACACCAGGTACTGGGAGAACGTAATAGCCTTGTTGAAACAACTGTGTTGGCTTCTGATTTGTTTCGGGGCCTGACTCAAAGTGCTAGCCATTATCTTTAAAGCCCACTGCAATAGTGAGTAATTGAGATATCTGAGGGAATGCCTTTTCCCATACAAGCCTGCCAGTTTATTAAGGCAATCAATGGTGGCCATCTAGTGTGTTCCATAAACATCGGAAGTGGGCTTGGTTCAAACTAAGAAGAGAGCCTCCTCTGTGGTTGTGCCAAGCCTTTGGAACTCTCTTCCTAGGAAGGCTCTCCTTGTGCTTTCTTTAATGATCTTTCACCGTAAGGTTAAAGTCTTCCTTTGGAAAACAACAACAACAAATATTTGGTGGATAGTTGCTGATTTAATTTTGCTTTTGACTGACCTACCTGAAAAAACTGTTTAGTGCCAAGATGCTCTGGATGAAACTTAAATTTGTAACTTTTTTTCCATTCTTTAGCTGCTCTTTTATATATTTTAGACTCATTGCTATTGTATTTTATCTGTTGTTGTCTTGAATTATTATTATTATTATTATTTTATTATTTTTAACTTTTGTAAGCTGCCCTGGACATTTTAATAGAAAGGTAAGGTATATACATAATTTAATCAAACAATGTAACATGTCATTTTTATTAGGTACATTTGTTTTGTAAGTTGTTGGTTTTATTTATATTTTGATAATTATTATATGTTGTTTGTTTATATTATATCCCACCTTTCCTTCACGGAGCTCAAGTTGGCACACATGGTTCTCCCCCTCCCCATTTTATTCTCACAACAGCCCTGTAAGGTAGGTTAGGCTGTGAGGCAGCGACTGGCCAAGGGTCACCCAGTCAACTTCATGGGTGAGCAGAGATTTGAACACTGGTCTCCCAGGTCCTACTCCAACATTTGAACCACTATACCATGCTGGCTACTGTCTTACAGTCTGTTTTTAATGCTGTTTTTAATTAATATCTTATACCATTTTATGTGAACTACACATATATATTTATTAAGAAGTATATAAATTTTGCTAAATAAATATAATATAATATAAAATTAACATCCAACCCTCCCTTGCCATGTCTCTAAGTCCACCCAGTTTTCCCCTCTGCAAACACACACACTTATGCTAATGGAGTTACACCTGTGGTAGCCTCCCATCAAGCAAGAGCATCATTATGGCTGCATTTACACTCTACATTTATTCCACTATTAAAGGTAAAGGTAAAGGTGTCCCCGCACTTATAGTGAGAGTAGTTTCCAACTCTTAGGGTGACGTCTTGCGACGTTTACAAGGCAGACCATATATATGGGGTGGGATTGCCAGTTCCTTCTCCGGCCTTTCTTTACCCCCCCCCCGGCATATGCCGGGTACTCATTTTACCAACCACGGATGGATGGAAGGCTGAGTGGACCTTGACCCCTTTCACCAGAGATTCGACTTCCTCCTTTCGTTGGAATTGAACTCCGGCCGTGAGCAGAGCTTCTGCTGCGTTACCGCCGCTTACCACTCTGCACCACGGAGAATCCCATTCCACTATTATTCTCCTTTAAACAGTCATGGCTTCCCCCAAAGTATGCTGGGAACTGTAGTTTGTTAAGGATGATGAGAGTTGTTAGCTGACCCCTGTTCCCCTCATAGAGCTACAATTATCAGAGTTTCTTGGGAACTACTCAAGGAACTGTAGCTCTCTGAGGAGAATAGGAGCCTCCTAACAACTCCCAGCCCCCTTCACAAACTACACTTCCCAGGATTCTTGGGGGAAACCCATAATTGTTTAAAGTGCAGTAATAGTGGCATAAATGTATGGTGTGAATGTGGTCTATATTTGCATAATTGTTTCCTCACTATAGCGAGGGGATTTAGGAGGAATCCCATCCAACTCAGAGGATACAACTCAAAGACAGGAACATGCTGCTAATCACATGCAGGAATTCATTGTCATCTCATCACAAACATGTATCTGTTTCCTCAAAGGAATAAATTGGCTTTGAAAAGGTCTAGTAACAAGAGAAGCAGTATGCAGATGTATCTAAGAGTAACCAGGCAACATGAACACAAAGGCCTCTTCCTAGCACACTCTGAAAGGCAAAGGAGCAGGATGAGCAGCATCTCCAAGTCTCCAAACCCTATTTGCACTTAGCCACTTGACAATCAATACTAGGGGAAATGGGCAATAGGAGCTCTCCTTACTACCACACTGATAAGAAATCTTTTTAATAAACTGGATTTGGATCCACTAGATCTGGACTGAAATCCCAAAAATAATTCTTCTGGTGACATTGAGACAGACAGTTTCTCTCACGCTCTGTTACCTACCCCGTCTGTAAAATGGTAGCAGCAGTAAACAATTGCTCCACATGGCTATATGAAGACAGCCAATATAGTATAACCATTCAAAAGGCAACAAATTTTTGAGGAGAATTTAGTAGTCTATATTCACCCACAACAATATATAGTGGCAAGGGCACATAAACCCCCATGGGAAGCCAGTTGTCTGCATCATTCATCCATAAGAGCCAGTACGGTATAGTGGTTAGAGTGCTAGACTAGGCCCTGGGAGACCACGGTTCAGATCCCCACTTACCTATGAAGCCCACTGAGTGACCTTGGGCCAGTCACTGTCTCTCACTGTGACCTACCTAACAGGGTTGTTGTGAGGATAAAATGAGGACAGAGAGAACCATGTATGTCACCTTGAGCTCACTGGAGGAAAGATGGGATGTAAGTATTTCTTTAAAATCCACAATCATCCCACTACTGATCAGAGAAGTGCAGAAATGGGGACTAAGCAACATTTTTTTCACTGCATACAGGGTGGATACAGACAACCATTAACCAAGTGGTAAATTACCATGCTATTCATTACATAAGCCACTTGGCAGTTATTGGTCATCTAATTAGTGAAGACAGTTTCTGCCTCTGACCAGGTATCTGGGGAAATGAAGTAGCGGTAACATTCTCTAATGATTGGTAAGATAATATAGATAATAATTTTACTATGATGAGCTGTAATGGTTGCCTGTATCCACCTTTAAAGTGGACTTCTCCTTGCAGGTTGCCTTTTCTAGCCACAGTCACATAAGGCTGCTTGGGATTTTCTAAAGTAGAAGTGACAGAGTTTATGTGAAAGGAACAAAGGTAGTCACATCAACTGCTCCCCCCTGTATGTATTCTGTCCCTACATTCAGATAATATGAATGGACCCTGAATCAGAAGGAAAGAAAGCATAGGTCACTCACTAATTTTCTGTTACTACATAAGGAGCTGTTTAGGAATATTTTAATTTCTCAGCATCACTTGTTTTAAGCCAGTAATGTGTCCCTACCCTTCCAAGTCTCATATCTCTAAATCAAGTATAAAAATCCCCAGTAGCGAATAGCTAAATTCAGTTGACTTGAATTTCTTTTATTAAGATGTTAGTTGAAGACCCCCCTCAAGGGGCCCTAGTATAGCATTTCATCTCCTAGATACCAAACTGGCTTTCTTTATCGTGACAAGAGAGATGAACCGGGGAAACACTGTCATAATCTCAAAAGGAAATAGGTGACATTATAGAATGATTTTCAAGTAAAGTAACCTTATCTGAATCAAACACTGAGCATCTGGCTTATTTTTAAAGGTGGTTATAATTTTGTAAAATTGGTCATTGTGCTTGCATAATATTAAATGCATGGTTGCTCAATAATGTAATGTTTTGTATGGTTTTTAAAGGTTTCCTGCCTAGTTAACTTTGAAAATGCTTTTGTTTTTCTGCAGTTCTGACCTGTAAGTTCTACCTTACTCGACTATTATACAGACTGTAATATGGATGCCCTAGTCAGCCACACTGCTATCTATCACATCTGTCTTGACTTTGGTGCCATTTTGCTGCTGGACAGGCAAGTTTTCACAGCTCCGTCCTTGCTCTTCACCCTGGTATCTCTTAGCACAATCAGGCCTGCTGTTGTTGCCAAGGAGCCACATAGCACATGTGAACAAATATACATCCTTCGAGGAGTTCAAGATGCAAGAGCAGTTGCGGGGAGACTGTTCTCTTATCCCATATCACCATTTGCTTTTCAAGGGAAAATAACTCACTACAAGGTAATGTGCATCTAGAGTATGCTAGTAAGAATCATATCCAGTACTAGCCACAGTATTTAAATGGTTTTGTTCAATTGAAAAATATGATGCTGGAGTTATTTCTCCCTGTTATTTCAGACCACGTATGCTTCTTCCTCAGGAACACCTATATTTCTGGTCACCTTGATGGCTATGCACACTGAGTTAGGGTAGTTCGAATGACTGTTCAACTTGTGTTGATAGCACCATTGTAGTTATTATGAGGTATAAACACAGAAGCATAGCCTTTTAAAATATGCTGATTCTTAGCAATTATCAGAACAATCCTTTGAATGTTCACTTGGAAATAAAGCCACAGTATTACTGAGGTTTAGTCTCTTGTATCTGAAATATATCCAAGAGCAGCCCTTTAAACCTTGCTGAGAATCTTGCCCTCCCTTGTGTGAAACCTGCAATGGCAGCTCTGCAAGACAGCTGCTTGAAATGAGCTATCTAAAACAACCACATCTTAGGGCAGAATTAGGCATTATGATAGCAGACCTCTGACTTCTCATAAAGATTGCTGGTACATTGATCTTTTAAATAATAAACAAAATTGATAAAGTGGGGTGGGGGAAAAGCATTTGAAAACTGTAAAATAGTGGGGGAACCATTTGAAACTGACTCATGTATACTTCATTTTACAGATACTTGATGGTCATTTAAAGACATGGGTCTGCCCCTAACACATCTCGTTTCACCCTGAAAAACCTAATTCTAGTTATTCAGAGCACTGCAGTGAGACTGGACAACCTTCCTTTGTTCCAGAAATTGCTTGTTAATGGCCAGAATGACTGGTAGATGTTTCCTGGAGCTAATAACTAGGAAATGTGGTATGATTATCAGGATTCACCATTACCATCCACTTGTTTGGACAATCATCTGTGGTTCCATAAACCAGGCAAATTAAAAGAGTACCAAATACAATTTTTACATGTTATGATTCTGAAACAAACAGCCATGTTGCATCTAATGTGATGCATGTGGAAATATTATTCTTGTTATTATTTATTATTTATGTTATTCTTTATTATCATCATTATATATTCTGTCTCCCCACCCCCAACTCTTTTAAATTAAACAGGTTACTCTGGCTAGTGGTTCGGCTTTGCCAAAATGGCTGGAATATAATCCGAACACAAATACTCTTCAAGGGCTGCCAATGGTGGAGGAGAGTGGAGAATACCGTCTAACTGTCATTGCATATGGAGAGGCATGTGGCTGGAAAACACCAACAGCAGGTGCAAATTTTGCACTTCATGTTCACAACAGTGTTTTTGTCCATGAAAAGGAAGTGGGCCCAAACCAAAACTATGACATGTAAGTTGCAAGAACCTCCAAAAATAAATGAATTTGACTAAATTCATCTTTATTTGATTTATTCTGAAATTGATGCAAAAATATATGTAAGTTATTCAAAACAAAGTCAGAAAAAGAACGTGGGTTGGATCCAGAGTTCCATTCACAGAACAGGGCACTCTTGGATCTCACTTCCCTCTTTCTACCTGCAGTCCCCTCCATCTGCTCTGGGGGGTTGTGGAACCCTCTGAAAGAGCATGAGAGGTAGGCACAGGTGGCTGCAGATGGAATCAGCAAAATTTACTTCCTTCCATTTCTGTTCATAGAAGCTCTGCTGGATCCAAGCCCCCTTCGCAAACAGAAGGACTCATTCCATTTGTGGAAGGGCTGTGCTGGATCCAAGCAAATTAATATTTTGGAATGAGAGGTCAGACAGAAGCAAGAATAGAAGTGGAATTCTTAATTTCTTGCAGGGTAAAGAAGTAAGGAATTGGCCCATAGTCAGAGGTTATACTCAAGTGCCAAATATAATGATTTCTGTACTAATTGCTGAACTCACAGAAAGTTTTGTTCACATGTGAGGGAACTGTGTTTACAGTGAGAGGTGTCTTTTAAAGCTTTTGTTGTAGCCCTGCCAGCAGCATTAGTTTCCCACCCCACCAGGCTTGTGGTTTAGCTCTCTCTTGACTAACCATGGCTTAGCTCAGCTCAACACAATTCAGCACAGCAACAGAACAGCTGGGGAAGAGCAAAGTGGTTGCAATCTCCTCTTCTGGAGCCTGCACATCATACTAAGCAGTCATTTCTCAAATGGCTTCAATTAGCTGTGACCTGGCCTAGAGAGGATTTGACACCTTGTATATTCTCTGACTGAGTCAGCAGACCAGTGAAAATACAGGGGAGTTAGGTGCTTATTTTGGTAGAGTGTTTGCTTGCTATATGGCCAGTGTCTTAACAACCATACACAGAAATTACAAGGTGCATAGTTTTGGCTCATCTAGACTAGAGGCAGTATTTTAAAAAATAAAGAAAGCAGGGCAGCACCAGAAATGGTAAGTAGGCAGAGAGAAGAGATCAAACTGGTGCATGATGGAGAATTTATTGATTAAAGTGCAATGGTTATGCAATGTCCTATTTCAAAACAAAGTTATTTGCTTTTTAAAGATAGTATCAGCCAAGTACAAGCCCAAGTAGTTTATAGATAATGGAATATGGAGAAGGATTTAGAAATGCAAATGATTAAGTGGTATATAAATGTTTTACATCAATAAAACTTTCTGTGTTAATGGTAAGGAAGAGGCTAAAGCTTTCCCGGACAATTAATCTGGTTTGTGAGCCACAAACTCTGCTTTCAAGGTTGCCATCCTAAACATACATACAAGGAAATACTATTGGGCTAGAAGGTCTAGATGTTCTTGCAGTTTGGATCAAAGTGTCCAGTGCCACACCTGCGATGTGTTGTGAGGTCACTTTCCAGTTTATGCAGTCTGATGTGTGGACAAGGTGCTTACAGCTCTAAGTGCCCTCCTGAGTCCTGAGTCCTGTCCTTCTAGTAGTTTATGAAAGCTAGCAGAGGAGGTTTGACTGGTTAGGTATGGAGCATGATTAATGCTTCATTGCGTGAAAGAGTGATTCCTTTCATCTTGAAAAAGAGGCAGTGGTACAGCCAGTCGTAAAGAAGCCAGCTTTGAACCCATTGGTTTGGACTAACTACTGACTAGTTACAAATACTCCCTTTTTAAGGAAAGTGGTGGAGAGGGTGAGCGGAAGGCAACTGCAAACATTATTTGACTGTACTAATTATTTAAACCCATTCCAATCAGGGTTCAGGTCTGGCCATGGGATTGAATTGGCCATGATCAGCCTAATGGATGACCATTATTGAGAATGAGACAAGGGGAATGTTCTTCTTCTCAGTCTCTCTGCAGCTTTTGGTGCCATTGACCATGGTATCCCACAGGACAGGCTGCATGGGATAGGAAAGGTGGCACACTGCATTACAGTGGTTCCAGTCCAGAGAGTAGCACTGGGAGAGTGCTTTTTGCCCACGTGGCAGTTATGCTATTGTGTGTAGCAGGGACTATTGGAAGTGGTTATTAGGAGATTTTGGACAAGGTGCCATCAGAATGCTGATGACACTCAACTCTGTTTCTCCATAACATCTGAATCAGGAAGCTGTTCAGGCTGTGGATCAGTGCCTGGATGCAGTAGTGTGCTGGATGAGGGAAAATAAACTGAGCTTGAACTCTGGCAAGGCTCTGTAGGTGAGTTGTTCCCATGTCCACGAAATTGGCTTATTGCCTGCCCTAGATGAGGTTGCGTTCTTTCAGAAGGATAGGGTTGCCAGGCTCAGAGCCTGAGAATGATTCTGTATCTTTAAGAGAAGAGACAATTCAGCCAAGTGCAGGGTTTCTTGCAACACTGTAATGGTAAAAACCACAAGGTGAAATTCTCCCTTCCCCCTGCACAACTTTTAAAGATACAGAAGACCTCTTGGAGGCTGGGCCTAATGGATGACCATTACTTCAATGCATTCTAGGTGAGGCTTTCCAGGCAGTTGGTCCAGAAACTGCAGCTAATGCAGAATGCTGCCCCATGATGGCTGACCGGAGTGAGATCCTGCCAGCATATTGCACTTCTGCTCAAAGATCTGAACTGGCTGCTAATTTGTTACCTGGCCAAGTTCAAGGTTTTCCTATTAGTGCATAAAGCCCTTAATTGCTTGGGACCAGTTTATTTGAAATATTACCTTGCCCCATTTGTGCCTACTTGACTGCTTCAGTCTGCAGAGCTTGCATTTTTACAAGTGCATTAGAATTAATTCCATAGCTGTAGAGTCAGTCTGTCATCACTGCAGCACTGCCTATTAGCATTAGATAAGCACCCTCACTATATTGATTTAGATGCCTGCTTTAAACAGTTCAACAGGCCTATCCAGATATATGATGTATTATTTGCTTTTACATTTTGCTGATTTATCTGCATATTCTATATTGTTTTATGTATCTTTGGTTTATAATTTTTTCTAAATAAATACCTATATAAATAAAGTAACCTTGTTAGTGCCAAAGTATTTTAATGGTGTATTTTCCAGGGTTTTCAGTATCTGTTCTGGAGCACTGTGTGAAACAGGAGTGTCGGTCATCTTTGCTGAGATCATAATCCATGCAAATACTTCTTTAGAAATTCAGAAGCGACTGTCTCTCATTTGTACCATGGCAGAATATCTGCATTTGGATCCTTTCTCATTGATACTTACTCCATTCAAAAGTGTATTTAATAAACATTTTTGGAATGTAACCATATTAGCTGAAGACATTAGATACCTCAACACTACGAAAAACCATTATGTAGGACTCTGCTGGCTAGTTGGGACTGGAGAGTTTGCTATGCTCTATGAATTAGTACAAGTTCTACAACACAATGTGGAGTCAAACCATCTCTCACAACTGCTGGGATATGAAATTGCTGGCTGGAGAATACTTAAGAAAGAAGGCAATGAAAAAAAGCATTCAAGAGAGCGGCAGAGGAGGCAATTAATGGCCACCCCAGGACTTGTACTGAAACCAACCAAAATGGAGACTTTAACCATTTTGTCAGCCACTCTGCTACACACACAGTCTGTTATAAGACCTAGTGAGAGTTCATCACCTTTGTATGAAGCCACCAAAACACCTATTGCCACTTATAAGGATGCTTTTTTTCAGTCTGTAATAAGCCAAAAGGATTTGGGGCCCATGGACATGCAAATATTACTGAATGTTCAGAGAAAAACAACAGCATCTACCATTTTTCAGTATCTCTCTTCTGAACTTTCACCTTCTCTGATGTCAGCATCAACAGAATTTGAGGGTAAAGTGTCTTCCAGAACACCACCAATATCAGAGCAATTACATTCTCAAGTGCCACAACAAGATGTGTATTCAATACCTAAGAAATCCAAGCCAAAGCATTGTTCCACACTATATCACTTAGGCTTTTCCATGCTAATCAGCAAAACCCACATGAACACTTCTGCTTTACTAGGGGTAACTCCTTCTAGAAGAGCATCTCTAGCACCCTTGTCAGGAGAAATAACAAGAAGTCTAGATTATAGTGACCCATATGCACAGCTAACAGCATCTGGATTAGTATCTGAAGACACCATTCATATTGCAAAACTTCCTCTGCCATCCATGTCAACATTGATGAATCTAAGAGCAACATCTAGATTGCCATTTTCCAGCGTTGTAATTTCTTTGCTTTCAACAGATGGTAGCTCTCAGAACCAAGACCTACTCAGCAACTACAAACATGCCTCAGAGACATTTATGTCTTCACCATGTACCACTATGCAGATGGAAGTACCTAGCTGGAATACAGGTTTCAACTTGATTGGCATTACATCAACACTTGATTCTCCAGCTATAAGCAGTGCTTCTGCCCAAATGCTTGGATTGCTTACTGACACAAGGCCATCATGTCAGCTGTATTACAGTGACAATCCTTCAGCCTTGGCAATGTATAGCATTCAGCAGTTCAGTATATCCTTGTTTGCCCATTTGTTAGAATTTGGATTCTTATCTAGAACAAACAACATCCCATCACTGTTTTCCTCCCTGTCATTATCAACACCAGAAGAATTGCAAATATCATTTGGACTTAGTAACATATTACCCATGGAAGAATTATTGTCTGAAACGAAAAAGGTTAACCCAGAGGTAATTAAGACACACACTCACACATCAGAGTCTTTTATGACTGTTCTAGAGACAGACAGACTTTTATTTACAAAAAACAAAGTATCAGCTCTTACTACAACCCACATGAACACTCTCCTATGGAAAAAACAATCACATTTAATTTTTGTTGCATCATCCAGTACTTCCATTTCAAGTAGCAGGTTCCTTCTTGAAGATGGCCTGTCTTATGGAATGAGTCAGACATCTGAGTGGTATTCTTATGATGCTTTGCTGCTTACCCACCCTACAGAATTTGCTGGCACCCCCATGTTATTATTCACTACTGATGAATTTAGCTCTTATGACAGCAGTGTTATTAGAACTCACATGGCATACCCTGATGCTTTACAACTAGACACAAGTAATTTAAGCTTGGATAGCTCATTTGTAACCAAAATCAACTTCCAGATTACCATGGAGTCTACTTTAGAACTGATGGATGAGTCAATTATTACTTCCAATAAAAATATAGCCAAACAAAGTGGATTCTCTGTTGCTACTTTGTACCACGGGTTACAAGGTAAGCTGTTTATTAACTACTGGTGTGTTATTTTTTGATCCCGTTTAAGTGACTCATACCAGATCTCACTGCTGCTGCTGCTGCTGCTGCTGCTGCTGCTGCTGCTACTACAATTATTTATGTACCACTTTTTGGCCCAAAGGCCCCCAAAGTAGTGAATAGCATATTAAAAACAACAAAATACACAGTAGAGTATCATTAAATACCAAAAATAAATCCGCAAACAAAACAAAGTAAGACAGCAAAATCATAACATAGGAGGGTCAAAAGAAAGCTTTCCTAAGGACTAAAAGGTGCTCTCACCAATCCTACATCCTACACACTTAAGAGCTAGAAATCTGAACAGACAATGAGAAATATGAAAAAATGTGCCCCAGCTAGAAGAATTAAAGGGATTCTCATCATCACCACATATTCTAACTAGTATTCAGGGATTCAGGGCAAATAAGTAACCAGCATAATTAACTGCCAAAGAACATTTTAAAATGAATAGAAATGTAAGTAAAAATTTAAATGTACTGTCCTCAAGTCAATTCCGACTTATGGCGACCCTATGAATAGGGTTTTCATGAGGCTGAGAGGCAGTGACTGGCCCAAGGTCACCCAGTGAGCTTCATGGCTATGTAGGGATTCGAACCCTGGTCTCCCAGGGATACTTATAATAGTTGCTACAAAAAGAGAAAGAGAGCAACACCCTATCCTAAATGATTTCTAGGCATCCCCCAAACACGATTAAAAAAGATGCAACCTTGTCCATAGGCCAACACAATAGGATAACCCCAAAGGGCCTTTGATAGCCACCTGAAGCTTGCTGGTGCCTTCTCATATGTTTCTGGTTGGTGTCCATGCATGGTGGAAATGAGAAGCTACTCCTCAGTCACCCAGCTCCTACATTTCAGGCTGTGAATTGCATGTCCTTTGGCTCATGCCAAAGGCTCACATGCACTTCTGCCAAGGCACTGGTACGGGGTCGGGAGGGAAAAACAGTTGAGTTTCAGGTGTTGCAATTTCTTTTCAATTTCATCCTCATCCATTTGTAGCTTATCACAAATATAATTAGGTCTCACAGAATGGACAATAAATTAAAATGTCTTCATAAAACACTTTTATCCCTATGGGAAAAGAGAAGTAAATAATTCCATAATAAGAAGAGTCATGCTGGATCAAACCAAATGCTTGTCCAGCATTCTCTTTTCAACAGCAGCCAACCAGATGCTTCTGGGAAGGCTGGACCAGAAGTTTCTCCCAATGATTCCATTTTGCTATTATGGCTGTAGCCATTTGCCTAATCCCTATTGATATAATCTAAGACCTGAATCCAAATGTGCTGCTGCCAAGGTTCTGCAGAGCTGCCACCACAGCCGCTGCTCAGCCACTCATGGCAGTAGAAGGTGGGAGGGGGGAAGGCAAACAGGACCTGATCCCTCTCCAGCTTCACACAAATGCAGTGCTTGAGCCTAACGCTAGCTGGCATCAGCTGTGAGAGCAGCTCGGGAACCACTGGATCCTGGGCCAGGACAGTGGCCAGCCCAGCACTGTCCTCAGAACACCCCAATTTGTAGCTATCCACCAGGCTGTGTTAATAGAGATACTGCTGCCAGGCTATCTGTCTGCCCTCACATTCAGCAGATGAAAGGGAGGAGTCTGTGCCAGCTAAGGATGGGCATATCTGTCAATTTCAGTTCTCTCAGTTTCTCATTTTTACAATCTTAAATTCAGTTCTCCACATTTCTGCAGCAATTTAAAAAGAATCCTCAGGAAAATTCTCCAGCATTTTAGTGTGGATTTCTCCCAATAAACACAGCTTTGTATGCAGTTTTAACTAATGTGGACATTTGTGCAAGCAATTTATCCTAGCATAATGCATTTTTGTATATTAGTTTCACTGCCTTGCAAAATTTGGGTATGTGTGAATTTTGAAGGATGGCTGTGATTCAGTTCTCATAATGTTTTGGAACGTGTGACTTTGATAGATTTGTTTTTAAATGTAAGCTGAACTGAATTTCTTCCCCTTCCTTAGCAGTGGCAGAGTAATGCATCACTCTGTTGGCAGTGGCAAATGGAAGCAAGTGGAAGGATGCCTCCACTCCAAACCCCCTCAGCTTGGTGTAATGGAGGTTTAGATTGCAGTCTAAGGGCTCATTCAGACGACTGCAAAATGTGTGACACGCCCGCTATGTGTGTTCATTATTTGTCAGTCGTCCAAATGACGTCTCGCACTGTTACGCATTTTCGCAGGTAAAATCCGCTCCTTGCAATACCAGCAAAAATGCGATTTGCTGTTTAAAATCGGGAATCATCCACTGTGCCTTCAGGAGGTAGGATGCAATACCGCGGACTTTACAGCTGATGGGTGGTTCTTGGGCATTTCCCCTTGCCCCTTTTCCTCATTCCAGCCAATCACGTATCTGCACTTTTGCACATGTGTGAGAATAAGTTCGGGAAAATTGAACCAATCATCGCAATGGTGGGGTGTTGGGGGGGTCTGCAACTACTGCACAGATGCATTTTATTTTTTGCCAGCCTGCAAACTGGGTGGCCGCTCTGGGTGAGATCTGCAACGCACAGCAAGTGAGAAAGGGGCTGCTGGTCGGTTTCATGCCTGCCTCTGGAAAGCTTTGTCAATTTCATTCTACTCGCTGGGGTTTTTGTTTCAAATCATTTCGCCGCAGGAAGGAAAGGGAGAAGGAGGGGTGTGTGACACGTTTCTTGCTTTTTTGGAGAAATAAGTGCAATTGCCAGCATGTGTATCTCCTTAGAGACTGGAGAACCATAAAGAATGAAATTGACAAAGCTTTCCAGAGGCAGGCATGAAACCGACCAGCAGCCCCTTTCTTGTTTGTATTTGTGATATTAAGCTTAAACGAATGTATGCTTTTCTGCCTTTATGGATATTTAAGGAGATACACACGCTGGCAATTACACTTATTTCTCCAAAAAAGCAAGAAACATGTCACACACCCCTCCTTCTCCCTTTCCTTCCCGCAGCGAAATGATTTGAAGCAAAAAACCCAGCCAGTAGAATGAAATTGACAAAGCTTTCCAGAGGCAGGTTGAAACCGACCACCCCCCTCCTTCTCCCTTTCCTTCCGCCGGCGAGAACTCCTTTACAGCCATATTGTGCTTCGTTGCAAAGGGGGAGAGCAGCATACATCATTTTTTTGCTCACCAATTGGTTGATAGGCGGAGGTTTTAGACACGGAGCTTGGAAAAAGCAAAAAGAATGTAGGGGTCTTACCACTGCGTGTGTGGGTGCAAAAAAGCATTTTTTTAAATTGCAAAAGAGCAAACTAAAAGGCAAAGTGAGGACTATCAGATGACAAACTGAATATGGAAACCGTGGATTATCCTTCTCCGTTTGGATAAGCCCTAAGTTAGTGGCCATCACCAGATCTTAGGGTTGCCAGGTGTCCGGTTTTTGCCTGGAGACTCCAGTTTTTTGTAGTCCTCTCCAAGTCTCTGGATGACTCACCTTAATCTACACTTAGCTTTCATTTTTTAAAAAATTAAGTTTCTAGGTGGTCTAGTTCAAAAGATATAAACCAGAATGTCAGGGGGGCCCTTCTGTTAGTACCAGCTGCTCTAATCCCTCCCCTTTCAGGTTTTTATCCAATAAGTGAAGTCAGGGTTGTGACTGACAATAGCAATAGCTAAACCTCATTTCAGATTCTGAGAACAGTTTCCTTTTCCTGCTTGCCTCACATCAAGAATTCAATAGATATATACCTTTCTCTGTACCGGATTGAGACTTGCTTCTGAGTAAATATGCATAGGATTGCACTACAACAGAAGATCACAGCAGGATCTTGGTAGGCATAAGAGTGTACATGCAGGGTTTTTTTAATTACTTGCAAAAATTGTATATTATACTTTTTATCTTTCAAATAATTTTTGAACAGAAGTTTTTAAAAGTGTACATGCTGCAGTGTTATACTTTTTGTTATACTTTTCTAATTAAGGAGTCAAACAACTTTAAATTTTACCTGACTGTTGAAGAAGGCAGCATAATTGTCTTATTCATAACCTGCTTTGAAAACCTTCCCAATATGAAATTTTTCTGGGAGTAAAGCTGCAATACTAATTCCACATACCTGGGAGTTAACCCCATTGAATTCAGTATGACTTACTTTTGAGTAGACATGGTTCGGAATGTGCTGTAAATTAATGCAACTTTTGACTGAACATAGAAAAGGACTGTGTTCTCTCCCCCTGCAATCCTTTTTTTAAAGCAGACAGGACTTACTTAGGTGTCACTACTTTTATTTGGCAAGAAACTCATGCTTTTTTAAAAAAAATGTTCTGCAGTGGGCAACTGGTTTTGACAATAAACTATTGTATGGGGTGTATGTATTTTTACATCTCCAGTGTGTGGAATATTTCCAGGTTGTGTGAATAATGAACATCTTTGACATTCATGCTGATATAAATATTTCTTCATACTGTGTGTGGTGTGGTGGACTACGACCTGGGAGACCAGGGTTCAAATCCCCACACATCCGTAAAGCTCACTGGGTGACCTTGGGCCAATCACTGCCTCTCAGCCTCAGAGAAAGGCAATGGTAACCCACCTCTGAATACCACTTACCATGAAAATCCTATTCATAGGGTGGCCATAAGTCAGGATCAACTTGAAGGCAACGCATTTCATTTCATGTCTTTATATGTATCTGATTTCACACTATGGTAGTAAATTATTATTTACAAATTATTATTACCACAACATTTTACATGTGCCCTTCTTCTTTGAGGTGGTCATGGTCCCCCTTTGTTGTTTTCACCCTGAGAGGCAGATTGGATGAGAGATGATGCGTAGCCCATGCTCACCAAGTACATTTGGTAGCTTATTTCCATTTTAACTAACATGATTTATATGTAAGTAATGCAGATTCACATAATACATTTAAAGCACATCCAACTTACATTCAAAGTGCATAACTTCCCCTTAAGAATCCTGGGAAGTGAAGTCATTGTCCCCAGTTCCCACCACCCTTAAATTACAGTTCCCAGGATTCTATAGTGGGATTCCTGTGCTTCAAATGTATGTTGAATGTGCTTTAAATGAATGGTGTGTATCTGCCCTCGGTATAATGTGCATTCATTCATGAATTGGAAAGAACAATTTTAAAAGATACTTTTTAAATAGGGCTGTAGCTCAGTGGTAGGGCAGATACTTTGCATGCAAAGGTCCAAAATTCAACCTCTGGAATCCTGGAGAGCCAATGCTAATCCATGTCATCAGTACTGAGCTAGATGGTACCAAATGGCCTGAGTCAGTACAAAAGAGGAAAGAGAACCAAGGGCCACATTGACGCCAAAATTTATTTATTTTATTTACAACATTTATATACTGCTTTATTGTAAAAAAACAACAACCTCAAAATGGTTTATAAAAGGAATTAAAACAATAAAATTATTGGCAAAAACAGTTAAAGACAGGAATTTAAAAACATTCAAAATAATAAAACCAACAGTGAGTTAAAAACAGATATAAAAAACATAATAGCTTCTACATGCCTGGGCAGGCTTGCCTAAACAAAAATGTTTTTAGCAGGTGCCAAAATGAGTACAATGAAGGTGCCTGCTTAACTTCCAAAGTGTAGGTACTATTTCTTACAAGAGCAGAACATGTACTACATGGCACTCATAACATGGAAAGCACATCTTGAACTTGGCCTGGTAGCAAATGGGCAACCAGTGCAGATTTCAGAACAGAAGTATTGTGTGCTGATAGGGTCTCACTCGTGTTGTAGCATTCTGCACTAACTGCAGCACTTGGGTTAGATTGTGCTGCATGGGGATTTTTGTGACCTTGGCTAACTGGCTGCCAGGTTTTTTTTAGTTTTAGTTAGGAACCCTCACTGGTTGTGGAATGCTATGTTTTCTGTCTTACTCATAGGAATCTTGTTGTGGTTGGTGTGGTATGGCATTTAGGAAATCATCACTGTCTTTTGTTTTTCTTTTTTTATTTGCATTCCAGTTACCTTTGACCTTACTCCCTTACATCCATAGAAGAAGCAACAATGGTTCCATGTGGTCATCTCAACCCCCTTGAACCCACTGCTGATGCACCTTGTTATTTGCATGATGTTTATTTCTTTCCTAATAGTGGTAAAAGAGAATTCACATACTGGGAAGTGTGGCTTCAATTGTTGTTTCTAATCTACTGCCTGTGAAGGTAGACCAAACCATGTGTGTTTTCCCTCTGGCAATTATTACTCACTGGAATTGGGATGGTTGTCAAAGTGAGTTAATAGCAGCCCACAGATAGGCAGGAAAGTGTAGAGAATCTTCTTAACTCTTACTCATTTCTCAAACCTCTCTCTGCAGTGAAGGGTCAAGTCTGTAAAGAAGTTTGGAGCAGCCATGTTAAAAGGCAGGCAGGGCATTCCAGGCAGGTAGTTGCCAACCCTGCTTTGTTATAATTGCAGAGGATCCCTAAACAATCCTTATCAACAGCACAATCCTAACAATATTTAATCAGAAGTAAGTCCTGTCGAGTTCTATGGGGCTTTGTCCCTTAGTAAGTGTGTTTAGAATAGCAGCCTTCAGGGACATCCATCATTATTCCTGAGTGCTCCCATCTAATATCTCCACAACATTAGGCTCCCTTCTTCCTACAATGGCCTTTTGGTGACAGGCCTGGCCTAAGGGCACTTAAACCTTCTTGCCAGAAGCAAGTAGGCTAGATTAAATGTTCATTACTCAAGCTCTCTAAGCAGGTGAGAAGGAATGAGCCTGTTTCTTCAGCTGGACCTAGAAACACCCTCATTTAGCTAAGATTTCTATCTTAATTTCCAATCAGAAATTTTTGTTTGTTTGAGTGGTGTGCTCCAAGCAACTGTGATTGATGCTTAATGTATCATGTTTAATGACATCACTAGGGGCTGTCCCCTATGACATCACTATAGCCACCCACTATGACACCACTAGGGCCTGCCCCTGAAATCTCAGGGTTGGGGATGCTTTTGACCTGGCAATCCTACCAGATCTTGTGGCAGTTAATTTTATAATGCTCCAGAGAAACTATTCATTTATTTGTGGAAGCTGGCAGTATATTCTTTAAGAAAAAAGTCAAAACAGTGGGTAACACTGTTACACAGTTCCCAACATAGTTCCCAATGTGTTCAACACTGAAACAGCCTTTACCTTAGGAAATGAAATATTAAAAATATAAAGAAACATGTAATAACTAAAGTTTAATATTCTTGTGTAACCATTGGCTAGGTTCTACACTTTTAAAATCAGGTTTCTTCATACTGAGTATGGCTCTCCCACCCGCTGATTTTCATCTGGTGATATTATGGTGGCTTACCACTGAACACATTTCTTCCCACATAATAATATTTAAGGATATCCCAGACTGTATAGAATTTGAGAGAAGAAAAATGGGAATTTTGCAGTTGCTTTTTAAATGATTGATCAAACAGGCAATAAAACTATTAGGTATACATAGCATGGGTGGTTATAGTTAGGGTTGCCATATTCCAGTTCCACAAATCCGGGCAGGCTAATTTGCATACTATGCAATTATGTAAATTAAGTATATGAATGGTTGCATTGTCCAGTTGTTTTGTTTTTGTGTCTAGTAATTACCACCAAAAACTGGGGGATGATATGAGGAATCTTTAAAAAAAAAACTTATATTTTCAGCCTTAAATGCCTAGACTTTAGTTTCCAATACTATGGAATAGTTATTTATTAAGAGGATTTATATCCTGCCCTTCCACTGTTAAACACAAGTCAAAATTCAGATAATAATTTTAGAAATACTATAAGATAAGTTCTAGATCTAAATCCATTGTGCTACTGGTCTAACTCTGTAAATATTATTTCCCTGCTGATTTTGTTCCTTATAGTTCTTTAACATCTGTTGTAGCTTACTAATTCTGTATTGCAACACCGTGATGTTGGTCTGTACAGAAGACTGTAAAATGTCTCTCATATATGTGAAACTTTACACTGAACATCTATGCTAAATGAGGCAGGCAGAATAGCCTTAACTGGGAACAATAACAATATATTTCAGGCGTTAAGGGAAATTCTGATAATATCCTCTATAACGTAGTGAAACAAAATGAACAAAACCTATTTGAGTTACTACACATATCTCTTTTTTTAAAAAATATATACATAGAAAATCTAACAAACATAAAAAATAATTAAGGCTGCAATCCAATACACACTTACCTGGGAGTAAATCTCAGGGAGTGAACCCAATGGAGCCTACTTGAGTAGACATGTATTGGATTGCACTGTAAATGAAACAAGTTTACTAGTCTCAAAAAGTACATCTAAAATACATTTAAAAGTATATCTAAAGAGTCAATCTGATCATACAGTCTACTATAGTAATCAACACATTTATTCTGTTTCTCTAAAAAGATATATTTTGTCCCTCTACATTTAATGTTTACTCCTCATCTTTTTAGCTCCGTTGAAAAAAGCCTATAGGATAACACGGGCAGAATGGCTATAATATGTGATCAATGCAGTTTGTAGCAGTGCACTACGCGGGAGAATGTTATTATAAACTACGAATCAAAGTCTATGTAGAACATTGGTGTGATATTAGACTTATTCAAGATAAAAGGTTTCAAATCTTTTACAGAAATTGTGAAAGGATTTTAGACTTGATTTTGTAGACTAGACAAGAGATTAGCAGGACCTTCTCTATGACTAAAATATGCTCTTACATTGATCCCTTTGGGCTGAACATTGCCTGGGACTCAGGAACTGCCAGTCTTCCCCACCCCTCAGGGCCAGCAGCACTACTCGGCTCACACGCGAGAAACACCATCCCCTGGATTCATCATAGCAACCTGACCAAGCAAAGGGAGGCTGCGGTAGCAACAAAAAATTACTCACGAGCAGCACATGCACCCACCAAAGCTCTAAAAGAAAAAGCAAGGAAGTGACATAGAATTATGGACTTTATGAGCGGAGACTGGTGTCGCTCTAAAGCCCTGGTCATCTCTATGGTGAAAACTTCACTTTGCATTGGAAGTCTGGGCAAAATGGGCAGAAAACTGCCTCCACGTTTTGCCTTCTATCTCTGGATCCACAAGGGCTAGAGACTAGCCTTTTTTAAAAAATGAAAGCTGAGAATCCGGGCCACCTAATGGACTAAGGGGGCACCGGGTGGCATGGATAGAATCTGGCTAAAACCCGGCTAACCGGGCAATATGGCAATCCTAATTACAGTGGATATGAGGATATTGTAAAGAAAGTGCATTCATAAGCTAAGTTGCCAATCCTTTTCAAGTCTTGCCCCGATCTGTTTAATTTTTTTACCTGAAAGTTGGAAGCTCTTTCTTTAGTACTGATAAATAAAAATATGGAATTTGGTCGTTTCCTTCTCCCTCAGTCAGACCCTAGAAGTTTAAAAACAATAGTGAACAAAACTAAGGAGGCCATCTCTGCCCAACCAGACCAGCATCTTCAGCACCCCTCCCCACTCTTGATAGTCAACACTTTTTTGGACTGAAACAAACGACGCCTCCAAGAGTATGGCTGGATTTTTAGAGCTACTGATTCTAATGCTCCAACTTCCAGGCAATTGTATGTGGGGGTTTTTGTACTCTTGACCATAGAACCCTTTGTTGACCACTAATCATTTTTACTCAAGCCACTGCTCATATTTCCTAAAGCTAATTTGTATCCCTTTAGTGTCTATATCAGGAACAGGAAATTTACGGCCCTCCCGATACTAATGGACTTCAACTCCCATCAGCCTCAGACAACATGATCAATGTTCAGCAATATCTGGAGGGATACAGAATCTAATCCCTAGTCCAGCCTTTCCCAACTAGTGGGCCACCAGATGTTGTTGGACCATAACTCCCATCAGCCTCAGCCAGCATTGCCAATGGTCAGGAAAGATGGGAATTGCGGTCCAACAACATCTGGTGGCCCACTAGTTGGGAAAGGCTGCCCTAGTCTATTTGGTTTAAATGAAATAGAAAGTTTAGTAGTTCTATTTCGTAGCAAAGTATATATTTCACAAAAGCGGAATGAAAATTAACCAGCCCACCTTCCCCTCATACAGACTAGCTGAATAAAAGAACAACAGAGACAGTCTTCTTTGGTAAAAAGTATTAAGAATGTTTACTCACAACCTTTCATATGTTCATGAAAACATAGGCTCTAGCTTGGAGAGAAAAGATAGAAATAGGTAGGTTTAGTCCATTATTAGGATCAACTGGGAAAGAAGCCTGTGGATGCTTCTCTCTCCTGTGGCTTAATAGAGAATTATGGTAATAAGAGATCAGCATCTCTTCACAAAAGAAGAGGAAGAGAAGTGAAATAACCCCACCAGTAGGAAGTTACATCACAGTAAATAAGCATAGGGGTATCCCCACATTCTGGCTAGAGGGGACATCTTCCTATTAAGAGCATGCAAGCTTGCTTATCCCAACATGACATACATAATGGTACCAAATAATTCCCATCATGCAGATAGATAACTGGCATGTAATTTGAATAGGACAACAGAGATATCTAGCCCACAGTTAAGAAGGAAAGGGGAATAAAATAGGCAAAAGCCATGAAATTTATTTATTGTTATTTAAATGTTGTATGTTTTGAGTGCTATAGCAAGAAGACATCACATAACACCAATCCTGCATATACTGCACTGGTTGCCCATTTGCTACCAGGCTCAATTCAAGGAGTTGGCTTTAAAGTATAAAGTCCTAAATGATATAGGACCCAGCTACTAGATAGAGAACCTCTCCCCATATTTGACACACAGCCTGCAATCTGTAGGTAAGGCCCATCACCCAGTGCCATTGATGAGCATGACTGACTATGTGGCAACACAGAATAGGGCTTTTTGTACAGTTGACCCCTGCATGTGGAACTCCCTCCCTACAGAGATAAGGCTATCCTCCTCACTAATGGTTTTTAGATGAGGGTAAAAGATATCTAGCCCTCTAGATCCTCCGTGGCGCAGAGTGGTAAGTGGCGGTAACGCAGCTGAAGCTCTGCTCATGGCTGGAGTTCGATTCCAACGGAAGGAGGAAGTCGAATCTCCAGTGAAAGGGGTCGAGGTCCACTCATCCTTCCAGCCATCCATGGTCAGTAAAATGAGTACCCGGCATATGCTGGGGGGTAAAGAAAGGCCGGGGAAGGAACTGGCAAACCCACCCCATATATACGGTCTGCCTTGTAAATGTCGCAAGACGTCACCCTAAGAGTTGGAAACGACTCACACTATACGTGCGGGGACACCTTTACCTTTAAAAGATATCTGTTCACACAGACATTTGGAGGAAGTTGTCGAATATTATGGCTGTTTTTGACAATGTTGTTCAACTGTTTTTATTGGTTTAATCTGATTTTAATTATGCTTAAATTGTTTTTATGGTTTTATTATGTGTGCTCACTGCCCAGGGATATTACAGGAAGAGGAGCAGTGAATACACATAGTAAAACTATTTAAAAAATAGTAAAAATCACAGTAGCAAAACCAGAGTATATTTGAAGATCACAACCATTCTTGATTCACCTCTGATATCAACAAGTCACTACCTATACAGCCAAAGCCTGCTGTATACTTTCAAAACCTTAACTATTTCATGGCTTATTTGAATTTGTGTGGTGCCAGGTATAGATTCAGGTAAAGAATTGAGAGCCAACTTTGGGACTGGAGATGATTAGTAATTCCAATGTCACCATGGTAGCACTACTGTATTAAAGCAAGATATCCCAAAAAGCAAATGTTTTCTCCTCTCCATTCAATAGAAATGCTTAGTTATGTTGGTGTACGTACAAACAACTTTCTTGTTAATAGATTTATCAGTACTACAGTAATTACCGTTTCCATTATTTTACCCAGATAAACACATCTTGACCTTTACCTCATATGAGTCTCCACATGGTACAGGAGCAATACGGACACCATTATATCCTGTTTCACAGATCATGCCGATAGGTAAGTCATTTAAAGTTTGAAAGTATAAGCCCAGGCGTCACTCTTCTATAGAATAGTGCTGATTATTGTCCACATTGTGGAGCTAAACACACCTGTTATCATTTGCTCTACATTTCTGTCTCAACAATGTTGTAGCCTGTCATGCCCTAGTGCCACCCAACAGGCACTAGGTGCATTTCCAGGACCCAATTCCCAACCCAGGGCAATTGATCCTGGCAACTTATTCCCCTTGCCAAGGTTGAGCAAACCAACAACTACCCTGCAAGATAGTACTTAGGCTGCCACCACCCCTT
The DNA here is from genome assembly GCF_030035675.1 of Rhineura floridana. NCBI lineage: Eukaryota > Metazoa > Chordata > Lepidosauria > Squamata > Rhineuridae > Rhineura > Rhineura floridana. Next base: position 117,058,285 of record NC_084487.1, on the reverse strand, counting down.
AATCTGAGTAACCACTCTGAGTCAGGGGAAACCCAGAGCCCAGAAATAGTTTTGCCAGGGATTTCCAAGGACATGAGCCAAACAGGCACTCCTCATCCTGAAGCCCCAAGCAACCCCAAAACATGGTAGTCAGTGGTCAGTGGCCAAGGTACCAGGTTCAGAGCCAAATTTCCACTCCTGCAAAGAACACACATGGGTAAATAAGAAGTAGCTTTATTGAATAAGATATAAGTGCACAATTAATAGCAGCAAAACTATTCCTTAAAACCCATACCCAAACAGGGGTTTAGGTAAAACATACAAGAGAGTTCAGAAGACACAAACCAAAATAACAAAATTAGCCTATCCTACTTACTTGAAGAGGTAGTCGTTGAAAGTCTCACTTCTCCCCAGAGAGACATAAGTTGGGTAGTGAAAGGCAGTGGAACCCCACTCAGGTAACCACCCATCTGGATGGAACCCAGGGGAACAAAGGCTATAGGTTTCACCCCCTATACTTAAGGAAAAGACCCTAGTAACAGACCATACTAATTTAGTCAATCAGGAGGCTTTCTAATGAGGTAATGGTTCTTGAGGTTTCTCCAGTCTTCGCTCCTAACAGGCCCATTCTCCCCTCCATTCCCAGGCCTGCTTGACCTTGGTACCAGGCTCTCATCAGATAAACAGGTGTATCTTCTCAGGCCTCCTAATTAACTGCAGCTGAGAAACAAAACTTGGATTTTCCCACTCACTCAGAGGCCCATCTTTTGCACAAGATGAAATCCCCACAATATACTGCATCAGAGCCATGTTACATTGAACCATTCTGACAAGTTCATGACATAGCCCATTTTCAATTTCAATTCAACAGGGCAGCTAATTTTGAATATATCCCAATGTATTCCCTACCTCCCCATCTCCCCAGTTTGGAATTTTTGGTAGGGGCTTGAATGATGAAATTGTTCAACAGCATAAAGGGTGCAATATGTATTGAGCAGTGAGCAAAGAGTTGGAAACAAAGGATCCATCGAAGATTGTGTACAGACATTTCCTCTCACAAAACCACTACAAGTGCTACATATGTATGTTTTGTGAGCCCTTGTGCCTTGATGATCCTTAAACTCAGAGCCATCATCAAGCCCTTCCCCTCAAGCCTAGCATCCACAGTTGGCTGGATTGAGATGGCTGTAGGGATCCTCGAGGGAACTCTTCTTTCAAATGAGAGTTAGAATTGAACCCAGTAGAGTGAGAATAACCTTTGCATATCACTCACCCTCTGGGCAACTGGATTTAACAATTCCCCTCCACTACTCTGACAAATGCCAGAAACTGCAGAGTGGGAGGCTGAGCTACAATTGCACCTGGGATGATCCACTTGAACCAGGAGCCAGGCTTCTCCCTTAGTGAGAACTCAGCAGGGGTGGGAGTAAGTCACTTGGGCCTATCTCAAAAAAATTCTTTGAGGTAAATTAGTATAATCAAACATTGTACAAATTCCTTTTGTCATTAGTGTCACACTACTGAAAGTTTGGTTTTCTACATTTCCTCTCTATTATTTCATTCCTTCGTAGGTCAGACAAACAACTCCCCAAGAGTTGTTAATGCCATTAAGTGGATAACAGCAACAATTGGACACAAGTTCTCCTTTTCAGTACCTCCAGATACATTTTATGATGAGGAGGATGGAAATACAACCCAGTTGATCCTTGGAATAAACCCAATTGATGGTTCGCCAAAAGGTTCAGAAAGTTGGTTACAGTTTAATTCATGTTATCAAACTATGGATGGCTATCCACTTGATAATGATTTTCAGTATTCACCTCAGGAATTTTTACTCTTTGCCACTGATTCAGGAGGGCTGAGGACATCCAATATCCTCACAATAGAAATACTCAGGCCAACCAGTATCCCTTGTCATATTTATACCATAAGGACAAAAAATAGTTACCATTCCTTTTTGAGAGACAGGAAAAGAGTTAACTTGTTTTTTGAGAAGCTTTCTAAGTATTTGAATGCTGGCTGTCCTGGCAACTTGACACTACTTCATCTCAAACCTGGGTCCACTGTGATCACTTGGTACCACAATTCTTTTTGCACAAGGACCAACTGGTGTGCAAAGGAAGAAATACAGGTGGTGCTGAGGAAACTAGGGGTGCCTGGTGGAAATATAAATCCACATTTTGTTGAGGCAATGTTGCCTGCCTACAAAATTGATCGAATTGAGGAGGTTGCATATGGTGGAAATTGCTCACCAATCATTAAAGCACTGAACGAATCCTTAACATCAAACAGGACCTTCATTACACTTATGGATAGGCATTCCTGGATGAGAAACATTTTCTCTGCTTTGTTAATAGGCATATGTACTACAATTATAGTGGTTCTGATAGTTGCCTTCTACTACTGTAAACATCGCAAGATATTCTTTAGAGCACAATGTACTTCTCATGGAAAAAACTTCTTTAGCTATTTGGAAATGGATATGCTCAAATCGCGGAAGTCACCAATAGTTAAACAAGATGTTCCACCATCAGCTCATTTATGGTTGCCTGTGCCAACACCTTCCTATGAGCACCTCTGCAGACCGAATAGAAATCCTGTTGCCTCAGATCTACCTCCACCACCAATATATAGACTACCACCATGTTATGGAATGGAAGAACCTAGTCAGACTCACCAGGATGTTAGTCATAGAAGATATTATCCCAAAGCTAGACTTCACTAAGAAGGGAATTCAAGAAGGGGTATAATATTTTAATTCCTGTATGGGAATAAAAAGGATATTGGCTTTAAAAAAGTTGCCAACAGGCATAATCAGGAACTGGGATACACTATGAATTATTCATGATGATATGACATGAAAAAACATAGCTAACAAAGTGCCAAGCACAAACGATTTAGATACAAAATCCTACTACATGAGGCAATGTGTTTATCATAAACACATACATCTGCCATGTATACAATTTAGAAAAAACACAGGTTGTATTACAGGCAAGGACACTAGTAATAATGAGATATGCTGCCACTTTCATGTGTTTAGCCTCTTATAAACTCTTTGAGACAATAAAATACTATCTCCAACTGTATTGCAGATGCATTAATGATTGGTGAATAATTACAGTGTTTTCCTAAATATTCTGTAGGTAGTTACTGGCACCCAATATTTTACTAATCAAAGTCAGCAAATCCTTTTTAAAAGGGCCAGTTCTTACGGTAACAGTGTGGTTGCTGCTGACCCATGGCTCCATCCATTCCATGGCGATCTATGGGAAGAACTATGCTAATATCTATCCTCTGATCTATCCTCTGAGGGTAGCATTGGTTTTTCCCCACGCAATTGCTTCCCTTTGATGTAATATCTACATCCTGATGTTATTAAAGGCACAGGGAACGGGGGGGGGGGAGAAACCATGCCACATAAGAATCTGTCCTTTAAATATCAGCTGTAACAATGTGAGGCTGCATTCTATACGCATTAATTGCTTCCTTGGCCTAGATTAGCGTCAAAGAAACACTGGGAGTTTCTTCTACCCAGGCTGCCTTCAATGTTTTGTGGACAAATCACAAACTTTTTACTAGCTTTATGTGCAGCAACTTGATCTGTTGACATTAGCAGATGATTACTCTTATCTCAATGGAGGAACCTGTGGCCCTCCAGCTGTTGTTGAACTACAACTCTCTTTATCCCCAGTCGTTGGAAGTAATTTGTTAGGAAAAACAAATTACTTGTAATTTATTACTTTTTTGAGGAATGAGTAATTTCTTTACATTTGGATTGTAAGAAAACAAGGAGTGTTTTATTACTTCTGAGCTGTAATTGTAATGTTTCCAACTACGATGCATTTTTGTCTCAGGCAGGCATTCCCTGGAAGTTATTTTGAGCAAATTAATCCCCCACCCGATGGCAAATGCAAAGAGTTCCAAACAGGCACTTGTCCAAGCACCTGTTAAAAATCATTGTATACTTAACTTACAGTACAATATATACATATCTACTCAGAAGTAAGTCTCTTTATGTTTAATGGAGCTTACTCCCAGGTAAATCAAATTGGGTATGTTGTTGTTGTTATGTGCCTTCAAGTCGATTACGACTTATGGCGACCCTATGAATCAGTGACCTCCAAGAGCGTCTGTCATGAACCACCCTGCTCAGATCTTGCAAGTTCAAGTCTGTGGCTTCCTTTATGGAATCAATCCATCTCTTGTTTGGCCTTTCTCTTTTTCTACTTCCTGCTGTTTTTCCCAGCATTATTGTCTTTTCTAGTGAATCATGTCTTCTCATTATGTGTCCAAAATATGATGACCTCTGTTTCATCATTTTAGCTTCTAGTGACAGTTCTGGTTTAATTTGTTCTAACACCCAATTATTTGCCTTTTTTCCAGTCCATGGTATGCGCAAAGCTCTCCTCCAACACCACACTTCAAATGAGTTGATTTTTCTCTTATCCGCCTTTTTCACTGTCCAACTTTCACATCCATACATAAAGATCGGGAATACCATGGTCTGAATGATCCTGACTTTGGTGTTCAGTGATACATCTTTGCATTTGAGGACCTTTCCTAGTTCTCTCACAGCTGCCCTACCCAGTCCTAGCCTTCTTCTGATTTCTTGACTATTGTCTCCATTTTGGTTAATGACTGTGCCGAGGTATTGATAATCATTGACAAGTTCAATGTCCTCATTGTCAACTGTAAAGTTACATAAATCTTCTGTTGTCATCACTTTAGTCTTCTTGAAGTTCAGCTGTAGTCCTGCTTTTGTGCTTTCCTCTTTAACTTTCATCAGCATTCGTTTCAAATCATTACTGGTTTCTGCTAAGAGTATGACATTGTCTGCATATCTTAAATAATTGATGTTTCTCCCTCCAATTTTCACACCTCCTCCTTGGTCCAATCCTGCTTTCCGTATGATATCTTCTGCTTACAGATTAAACAAATTCACACCCTTTCCAATGGGGAACCAATCAGTTTCTCCATATTCTGCATGGGTATAGGATTGCACTAATTAGGCAAGATAAGGACTGGTTGATGCCTTGAAGCTGTACTAATTTGAGGGGGTGGGGGACAGGAAAAAATGACCCTTTATGGTACAAAGATGCATCACTTTGGTTAAGGCAAGAAAAATTTTGTGCCTATAATACAAGGACTAATCTGGAATCCAATACATGTCTACTCAGGAGTAAGCTCCATTGGGTTCAGTGGACTTACTCCCAGGTAAGTGTGTATTGGGCTGCAGCTGTAGCAGCAGGCAGGCAAAAGTTGTTGCAGCAAGCAGCCAGTGTCCTAAAGAGCTGCTACTTCATTTTCTTTCCTGTGTTTCCTTTGTTCCTAACACCCAGGATGCATCTTTGTCTCATGCAGGTATTCCCTGAAAGTTATGTTGCACTAATTAAAGGATCCCCCACTTCATGGCAAATGGAAAGAGTCGCAAACTGGCACTTGTTAAAATTAACTGCATGGATTGCAGCTGGAATTCAGTACACTTACCTGGGAATAAGTTCCACTGAACCTAATGGAGCTTATTTCTGAGTAGACATGTATTGGATTGCAGCCTTAGTCTCCTTTTGCAGCCATTTTAATTCTGCCTTCTGTATCTTCACAACAGCCAAGTGAGGTAGGTTAGGCTGAGAGTTAGGGACTGGCCCAGGGCAGTAAATAGGCAAAAGCAATGATGAATAAAAATTTTAAAATGCTCATGTTCAGAGTATCTTTGCTGCTGTTTGTAAAGGCTTTGTGTTTTTATGTCTAGTGTCTTATCACTTCGTTTTGCCTGAGAATGTCATATTTCATACAGTTAGATGTTCTTTTTTTTAAAAATTGCCCAAATTCTGTTGTTTTTTAATTTGTTTTTTCCATGCTTTAGGGTTGGTATTGAAAGATATCAGGGCTCTTGTGCATTTAACAGCTGTGGGGAAGACAGAAATTAAATGAGGTAAACCTTTTCTAGTATGGAAATATAATTATGGGGAAAGCGTCATCTGTTAACAGTCTGTCTGTCAGACATCTTATTACTTGTGTGTGCCCCCCTCCCCAGATTTGCTTTTTGATTTGTGAATGCCATGACCATTGCCCTTCCCTCCCGTTTATCTTTGCAACAGTCCTGTGAGGTAGCTTAGGCCCTTCTTATGTTCTTGTACGGACTGCAAGAAAGAACAACAGTTACTTGTGATGCCTTACAGACCATATGTGTACATAAACAGCAGCTGGTAGTTGCAGTTGGTACAGTGTTAATAAAGTGCAACCTCTGAAATGTATTTTGGTAGAGTCAGGTACTATATATTTGTCTGCTCCGAATTAAGCTTCATTGAGTTAAATGAGTAAGTGGGATTGCAGATTAATTTTTACCTCTGAAAGGAACACACTGTCAGGCATAGAATTTAAGAGACATACTTTTCTGGACAGGTTTGAAACAATGTAGGTGGGTAGAGAGTTGTGTTAATCTAATTGGGTAGTCAGATGTTGTTGGACTACAACTCCCATCAGTCTCAGATGACATAACCAATTATCAGATATGATGGAAATTGTAGTCCTACATCTGAGGGCACTACGCTGTCTATCCCTGATCTGTAAGGGCCCAAGTAAATTTAATTATTTGTTGCAATCCATACAAGAACATAAAAAGTGCTTGCTAGATCAAGCCGGTGGCCCATCTAGTCCAGCAACCTGTTCTCATAGATATCAATTAGATGCTCTAAACGGAAGCCCACAAGCAAGAGCAGAACTCTCCCCACTTGTATTCCCAGCAACTGATATTCAGACGCATACTGCCTCTGACTATGGAAGCAGATATAGCCATCATGGCTAGGTGCCGCTGATAGCTTTATCCTCCATGAATTTGTTTAATCCTCTTTAAAAGCCATCCAAGTTGGTGTCCATCACTGCTTCTTGTGGGAGCAAATTCCATAGTTTACCTATACACTGTGCAAGAAGTAAGACTACATTTTTAATTACAGGAGAAGGGATAACATTTATTCTGCTGGATTCCCTCTGACAGTGCATACGTGTCTACTCAGTGATAAGCCCCAATGAGTTCAATGGGACTTATGTACAGGATTAGATAACCTCCAAGTTATACTGTGGACAAAAAATTACAAAGGCAACTAGTGAAGTACTAAGGTTTGATTTTTTCTTTAATGATAGGGGGTTGCCATATTGATCAAAATGTTTCAGTTGAAAGGGGTGGGGGAAGGAGTACAATTTGAGGAAGAAACAGTGGGCCAAAGGCCTCACCTATAGTCTGTGCTCCAGAAACCTGAACCCAGCCCTGGTTTGTTCCATATAGTTCCTTCCTTCCAAAGTAAACCCATTTCAATCCATCCGTGCCCTCCAACTATAGGCAATTTTGTAATATGGCATAGAGGCTTGCAGAATTAATGCATTACTATTAATAATATTTTTGCTACATTTTATGTCTCCTCCTTAGCCTTTCAAGTTTAGCATGGAATGCTTCTCTTACAGAATTAATTTAAAATACTGCAGATTTATTATTATACAGCCATGAGAGTGGCTATATACTATAGTCAGCATGGATATTTTGCATTCTGCAGTGTTAAATTGAAAATACCCCCCATGCCATTCTGATGCTTCCCATAAGCTCATTTCAAAACAAAACATAACAAAACTTATAGTCCTGAACTCAAACACTTGCTTAACAACCCTATAAAATTTTATGGCAATACACAAAACAGTCACAGAGAATCAAGAGTTCAAAGTGTAAAAAAACAGGGAAAAAACAGACCTTTTGGACTTTTTTCTGTCAGAGTTCTCATGTGTTGAAATTCATTAAAAATCAGCCATGTTCACAGAGTACCTGTAATCCTATTACTGACCTTGCCCCATACTCTGGCCTTCATCTTCTGCAGTTTAAGTTAAAAAAATACCTGGCTGATTTTTAATTAATTTAAGAAATTTAGCATTGAAGAACCAACTGTTAATGTTATCAATATGGTGATGACACTCAGTTCTATCTCTCCCTACCACCTGATTGCAGGGAGTGTCCATCCTAAACCGGTGCCTGGAGGCTGTAAAGGGCTGGATGTGTGCTAACAAACTGAAACTTAATCCAGACAAGATGAAAGTACTGCTGGTCAAGGGAAAAACTGCATCAGGGATGGGGTTTCATTCCCCTTGAAGGAGCTGATCCACTATTTGGGAGTCCTCCTGGATCCTGCCCTGCTGCTTGAATATCAGGTGGCTGCGGTAGCCAGGAGTGCTTTTGGCCAACTCAAAATGGTCTATCATCTGCTTCCGTTCCTGGAGGCAGTTGACTTGGCCACAGTGACACATGCATTGGTGACATTGAGGCTTGATTACTGTAAAACACTCTGTGGGGGGCTGCCTTTGAAAACGGTTCAGAAATTAGTTGGTTCAAAATGCAGCAGCCAGAATGTTAACTGGAGCACGGCGCAGGGAGCATATCACCCCTGTGCTTTATCGACTCCACTGGCTCCCAATTTGCTTCGGGGCCCAATTCAAAGTGCTGGTTCTGACCTTTAAAGCCCTAAATGACCTTGGAGCAATGTACCTGAGGGACCGCTTACGACCATATGTACCTGCCCGGGATTTAAGATCATCTGCCTCTGGTCTCCTCTGCATGCCTGGAGTGAAAGATGTTAGACTGACATGCATGTGGGAGAGAGCTTTTTCAGCTGTGGCCCCCAAGCTTTAGAAGTCTGCTCTGCTCCCTCCCTGATAGTTTTCCGGAGACTTCTGAAAACAATTTTGTTCCGGAGAGCCTTTGGGAGGGACTGAAGGTAGAGCCTAAGGTAGAGCCTGACACTGATTTTATGCCTTCTACATTATCTTTTACCTTTGTAGTCCCCTTCAGTACCACTCCCTCCCTCCCCCCTCTCTCTATAGTATTTTATGTATTTTAATTGTATCTTAATATTTTTGTGATTTTATTGTTTACAATTTATGTATGTGTTTGATTTTATTTTTGTAAGCCGCCCTGAGTGCCCTATTATCGGGTAGAAGGGCGGGATATAAATATTTTAAATAAATAAATAAAAGCAATGATACCATTTACAATGCTTTCCTTTTGAAAAGGAAAGGGGCCTCCCCTCTGCCCAGCGCCTACCCACCCAATCTCCTCCCTTCCCATTCCTGCCTTCCTCCTCCCCTCCCTCAGGTCACTTTCACTTATCCTAAGCATGATTGCACAGGAGTAAATCCCACTGAACTCAAAAATCATGCAAATGATCAAACCTGCCCTCCTCTCCTCCTGTCCCCTCCCTTCCCCTCTTCCTAAGGCTGCAATCCAATACACATTTACCTAGGAGTAAGTCCCATTGAATCCAATGGAGCTTACTTCTGAGTAGACATGTGTTGGATTGCACTGTAAATTACTTGAAAGACCTAATCCTGGAGGGAGAAATTATGCAAAGAAATCAGAACAAGCAAGTTAATTTTGGGTACAAAATATGCATTTCTTTAGTGTAGAATTATTTGGGGAGAGGGTGCTTCAAGTACATAGCACCCAAATGAAATCCCATTCTGCAATATCATTTCAGGGGGGGAAACACATAAAATAAAAGCCTTGCAAGTATTAGGTTTTGACTTGATGTTCGATGGGGTGAGACTGCCCCTAAAGGACCAGGTCCGCAGCCTTGGGGTTGTTCCGGATTCCAAGCTGTCCATGGAGGCTCAGATCTCGGCAGTGAGCCGGGCAGCTTGGTATCAATTACACCTCATACGTAGACTGCAACCCTACCTTCCTGTTCATCAGCTCCCATTGGTGGTACATGCCCTGGTCACCTCTCGTTTGGATTACTGTAATGCGCTCTACGTGGGGCTACCCTTGAAAACGGTCCAGAAACTACAACTTATACAAAATGCGGCGGCTCGACTACTTACAAATTGTCGTCGCCGGGAGCACATCACTCCAGTGTTGTTCGATCTGCACTGGCTTCCAGTTGTTTTCTGGGCCCAATTCAAGGTGTTGGTATTAACTTTTAAATCCCTACACGGTCTCGGCCCAGTTTATCTGATGGAGCGCCTCCAACGCCACCAATTATGCCGCCCGACAAGATCAGCCACACAGGGCCTTCTCTCAGTCCCGCCAACTAAAACAGCTAGGTTGGTGGGGACTAGAGAGAGGGCATTCTCAGTGGCGGCCCCCACTCTCTGGAACTCCCTCCCGTATGATCTCCGGCATGCCCCTTCCCTGAATGTATTCCACCAGGCCTTGAAGACCTGGCTTTTCAGACAGGCCTTCGGGACTTCCGGAGAGGGTTAATCTCTATGACTAATTGCCTATTACTCTGAACTGTCATTGTTTTATAATTTTTATCGTTTGTATTGTATTATGATGATGTACTTTATTGTAACTGAGTTGTACGTTGCCTAGAGTGGCCACTGGCCAGATAGGCGACACATAAATCAAATTATTATTATTATTATTAGGTGTGCCTTTTGACTGAGTTAAGAATTGAAAAGGGTAATGCCTTCACCTTATTTTAAATCCCAATTAAGTGAATATATCTCAAATGTTAAATAACTGATTATACAGTCTACTTAAAATTAGCAATATTTCTGAGTCGCACTGAACTCCATTACACTATTTTGGAGCCAGACATCCTGTCAACCCAGCACACAAGCAGGGGAAAAAGCTAATGTACTCAGCAGATGAACGTTTAGACACCTTTAAAATCAATCACACAATTTGGGACCAGTAACCTTTTTCCATACAAGCTTGTTTTTATACACATGAACCATAATCTATTGCTGAAGAACAGATTAAAATAAACTCAATTTGACGTTTTGAAGTGGCTGCTGGCCAACTAATCAAACTTGCTGCCAAATTCAGAAGGGGGATTAGTGTCTGATCTCAAAATCCAGGAAAAAGCCAGAGTGGTGATTTTTGGCTGGATAAAGTGCTTTAAACAATTAGCAAAATGTAGTTGAAACAACAGGGAGCAGTTTTTTTACTTCAGGGATAAACAGCAACAACTAAAATTTGGCTTATTAAACATGTAATTTTTTTCTGAAAGACCAAGTTTATTTTAAACCAAGTGTGTTCAGCCTTCTCTCTGCTTTCACCCCTCAGTCCTAAAGCTGTGCTGGCCACTAAATGATTGGAATGGAATACACTATCTTCATAGCACTATGAAGTGCAATGTGATGCGTCCTTCCCTGGCTCTCCCTGTCAGGTTCCTACCTGCTCGTGGTTACTGCCTGTCTCTAGGCACCACCAGGGACTCCACCAGTCCGGACCACTCTCTCTTATGGTTTCTCTCCCCGCTCTAGCACCAATCTCAACAGATCCCCCTGCTAGGCAACCACCAGTAACGTCCCAATACTAGTATTCCCAGAGACTCTGAATACTGGTATTGATATTCTCTTCACCGCTGCCACCATTTGTTACAGTTCCCCTTCAGCCTTGGTCATTACCTTACCCTCCCTTCTGGTCTGTGAAACCCCAGCCAAGGATCAGGCCTTTGGTATTTATTACAGATAACAAAGCTAACAAGATTAACAAGATTTCTTCTTAAGGCACATAAGCATATGGTTTTACTCAATACTAATCTGAACTCCACCCCCCTCCTTCTTCACTCTCTCCTGGCAAACAACTCTCTCAAACCCCACCAAGCAATCCACTCTTTCTCTTCTCCCCCGATTCCACAATTCACCACCTCACATTCACCCAGATTTACCTGTCATCCTTTCATTTATACTGTCAGCCATTTTAAACATTCAGCCAATCATCAAGCATTCTATTGCCCATTCACTCCCCCTCCTCTTTCACTACTTACCATGTATACTCTAAACAACCAGCACTTACCATATATACACTAATATATAGGAACATCACATGCAACAACAACAAAAGTTATCTTCGCAGCTTTAACATTACTGCAGGGTGTGTCACCCAGGCTGCTTCCCTTCTGTAACTGCTGTTTTGACCTGTAGTACAGTCTACATCTCAGATATTAGCTGTGATAAGATTCAGCAGAATATCTTTTCCCTTTTGGTGTCAAACTTCATAACCCCTTTTTTGATCTTCTCCATGCAGCGCATCCTCTGCAACAGATCTAATGGAGAGAATTTCCCCATGTGAACTGGGCTATACACAGACACCCTATAGCTATTTTAGCAACAAGAGAAGCAGAAGTAGCCTCTCTTTATCTACAACTCAGTTCAGATTGAGGTTTTTTGCATCATTCCATGCACAAGAGTTTGGTGACCCATCTAAGGTCTACAGTGCCGGCTCAAACCAAACAAGAAGGACCACTGTCCTTAAGTTGTATTTTTTACTTTCCAGGACTGATACAAGCAGTTCAGTGTTTACATAGCACTTTATATATGGAAAGTGCTTTATATTCATCCTCAGTACAGTTGGTTTGTGTCTGAACTGGTGTGGTAGGACAATGTACACTTGTTAGGAACAAATTTAAATACCCCCTCCCTTCTCTGGGGGGGGTGAGCAGGCGTATACCTTAATTCTAATTAGGCACACAAGCTCAATAATTTATTTTACCTGTTAGTGGTCCCGCCAGATACCAAAAGTAAAGCAGACACACAGACAATTACTTGCTTGATCAAGAAAGGGTCTCTAACCATACAGACCACAGTCTGTCAGGAGAGAGAACAACTTTATTAGCCCAAAGCTTCATTTATATAGGTTTCATAAGCAAAACAAGATGCAATGTTTACTAAAATCATAGAATAAAAATACAATATTACCGAATAAAACAAGCGCGTTTTCTTATCCTTTGTTACATTTCTCATAATTCTAAAAAGCGAGAGTTTGATAAATAATTCATACACATGTCAATCTAAGCAGCTTAATATGAGATAAGAACCGAGGAAATGCGAGTAAGAGGGTTAGATTGACATTTGGTGAAAAGGTAAACATGAGGCTTTAGTGTGCTTGTGTCAGCAGTATGACGTAAAACTATGGATTCATTCTAGCAAAGTGTTTAGGAACACTTGTTCTGTTATGCTATTTAGCTACAATGTCAGGGTGTGTATGAAAAAATGAAGCAAGACAAGAGAAACTATCAACAATCAACTGGGATACATAATATCTTTCCAAGATATTATTATTCCAGCCAGAGAGGCGCCTATGGGTGTTATTTCTCTTTTTTTTCTTTCAATTAATTTTTATTCCAATTTTCAAAACCAAAACAATACAAAAGAAAACAACACAAATCAATAACTAGTACAATACAAAAAGAAAGAAAAAATATATATATATATATATAAAAAGAAAGAATATTGACTTCCGATTTGTCATAGTTCAGCTATAAATCTATAATATATAACAAACCTATCTCTTAATAGATTATAAAATCACCTTCCTCCAACGGTTATCTTAGTTGGTTTCAAATCTCATTAACATCATATCATTTTAATCTTCCACAAAAAGTCAAAGAGAAGTTTCCAATCCTTGAGATATATGTCAATCAATTTTTTTTCTAAATAAACATGCCAATTAATCCAACTCATCAAATCTACTAAGTCCAGTAATTTTAAATCGCTCTTCTGTCATTATCCATATTGGTTCCATCTTCCATCTTCCATCTTTACGCACCCAAAAATCTTGCTGTCATAGTCATATAATAAAAGTCTGATAGGAATTTCCTCCATCACAGATGTTTTCTTACCATCAAATCCAAACGTATCACTGAAGTGTTGTTGCAAAGCCGCATCTCTGTTCCTCTTTTCCACATGATACACTAGTACATCTCTTGAAGGTTTTTCCATTGACACAAAACAGGGATTAATTCTGTTAACTTTCTCCATTTCAAGTTCCATCAAATCCTTCCAGTCCAAGAATTTTCTTGAACCGATAATATCTTTATCTCCAATCTCTTCAATTCCTTCAAGGACAGCGCTGAATTCCAAACTATAATATTTGTCTCCAGGATCCATCACAGCCAGAAAATCCAAATCTTTTTTCATGTCCATAATTAAGCCAATCTCCATAGTTTGAACCTTACCTTTAATTTCTCTTCCATCCTTTTTTTGTTTTCCAGATCTATCTTTATTCTCCTTTCTCATAGAATCCTGAGTTTCTTTCAGCTCCTGTCTCATTTCGTGAAATTCAATTCTCCACGCTTGTCTATTATTTCTCAGTTCTTGTTTTATTGAGTTAATCCCATTCATTATTTTCTGAAACATGTCTAGAGATAAAGTCCCTTCTTGTACATCCATGATCTTCTTAATTGTCATTCTTAAAACCAAAGGAACAAAACTCCTTCAATTTTCAATGTCCCAAACAGAGAGCAGCTTATTTCTTTAACCAGTTACAAAGGAGTTAATCTTTCCAGCAAACTAACGTCACGTCACACGCTAGACAGCCCTTATCTCTTATCTGCCCAGAAGTGTAAGAACGGCTTTAGTTCACAGCGTCGAAATAGCTAGTAGCAGAGAGAATGAGCAGATTCGTCAAAAAGAAAAAAAAAAGTAGATCAAGAAAAATAGTCCCAGTCTTATCTCTTTCAATCAGAAATCTCTCATCCGTTTAATCTTTAGAATGCTATTTTCCATGTCAGCTTTTTGCAATAAAAAAAAAGATACGCTATTTATATTTTCTTCCCCCTTAGTTCCGTGAATAAAAAAAGGAAAGTCTTACCTCACCTAGGTTATCTCAATTGCTGTTACTTTGACAAATCTCTTTAGCTGTATAGATAAGAAAATGATGAATGTAGACAGGAGGATGTTTGCCTGTTAATCCGTATAAAAAAACGGGTCACTTATCCAGCTGAGCTAGCATAAAAATCCTCGCTCTGTCTGAGCTGCTGGAAGACAGACAATTCTGACGAATTCCAGACTCCAACAATCAAAACAAAGCTATGTAGGAAATCTCACGTTTCTTCTTTAACCGGAAGAAATTATTCCCAGTCAGAAAAGAGCCTTCTGACTGAATTTAAACTGGAAAAGTTTCATCCAAGACGAGAGCTCGTCTCAGAGGCTGCACAGGCGTAGGGATCCTCCTGGGAAGTCCCTATGGGTGTTATTTCTCATGGGAAGAAACTGAACTTTGAGTTGTGTTTCTCTAGGGTCCAGAATTCTTTGCAACATTGGTTCTGACAGAAATGTAGGTTCTTTTAAACCACTCTTGACAACCCTAGGCAACTTTTTGGGGTCTAAAATAAATTTATTCCTAACAATTCCCTCATTTCAGCTCTGATTGAACCCAAGGATCAATCAGCTAGCTGAATCTAACTACTTGTGGAACTTAAGGTCAAAAAGAAAAACAAAAAGGGGCCAGGTATTGGTCTGAGGTAGTGAGGCAGTGAGGTCCATCATGCCATGATCCAAAGTGAGGTGAGTACCATGTGTGTAACATTTCAGAGTCCCCAGCTGCTCTGGCTTGTAGGGTATATGGTGTGTGCGTGTATCTGTATGTGTGCTTCTAATTGACACTAAAACACTAAAGCTCCTTCTAAAGAACAATGGGATTCACTGTGGGTGGGATGTATCCGCCAAGGAATAAGATAACATTTATGCAATAGCATTTAATTCTGCCCTCGTTTTCCTGCGCACAAAAAACCTCTGGAACGCATTACCAGCCATCAGATGGGGTGTGTGTGAGAATGGGGTGGGAGTTATAGCTCTTGGTCTTGCACCTCCTGGGTTCCACTTGAACCAAAATGGGTTTAGCCAAGCCGTATCACTCCCCCCTGCTATAGCTAGAAGGCAGATATACACAGCCGTCCTTTCACAGATCTGCCCCTGGGCTCCAATGCTGACTTCCAGGGTGTGACTGTGCCATATGAGATGGAAACACATCACAAGGGCTATTTAGACAAAGATCAGAATTCAAAATCACCACAATGGGGTGCATTATAAGGGTTAAAACCTCCTTTAGCGTCTTCACCCTAGCCAAACAGGGAATCCAAAGTCATCCATGTGCCTATATCTGTGAGTGCTTATCTATAATGTAAGTGACTGTATGGCAATCATGTGCTATCTAGAATGTAGCTTGCTCCCCCATTTGTTTAACTGCTTCTAATTGTTTCTGTACATAGGATGGGAAAGTAACTTCTGGAGATCAGCTAGACCAAAACCCAATGCAATGGGTTTGAGGTGTTGAAACAAATCTGGATAAACTAATATTCTCTGGATGGTCCATACAGGGACTTTAAATGAAAAATCACATCCTACTATTCCTTAATACCACAAAGGCATCTATTGGTATATGTTAGCATAGGTTGTATATAGTACTTATCAATAACAAAATAATCATAAAAGGTTCTAAGGCACATGTACCCATATCCATAATATACAATAGTTGGACTTGATTCAATACTTAGCATGAAAACACAACAAAATACAATAAACATTTTGAGAGAAAACAATCTTGATGGGATTCCAAACTTATCATTTTCACAAACAAATCCTAAATTCCTATGATATTGTCATCCATTCACTTTAATTGTTACCTATTCCTAACCATTGTTATGATAGAGTGAGAGAATAAACAAATGGCCCAAACTCTACACTGATGAACCTTACATCTGAAATAACCAAATTCAGTAAACCCCTGTTACGAAATCACTCAGAGGGATTTGAAAAGCAAAAACATCTAAAGAACAAAACAGTTATCACATATAAATTATGAAAGGAAAACAACAACACATCCTTAAAGGCCAATGCATAAACAGTTACATTCAATATTACAATGGAAATATTACAAATAAAACAAGTAAATAAAACAAATAAAACACACTGTGGGATGGCTTGCACAAAGTTCATCCTGTTCCTGTTCATGTTCAGTTACAGCTTCCACTGAACATGTTTGTCTTCTGCCAATGCTAGGCAAAGAAACTAGAATAATGAAAAAGAATCTTCATTCCCCCCTCCCCACGAGTGACTGTATGAAAAGATTGCACAAGGTCTCCGTTGCAGGTTGATAGCCAAAATAGGCCCGAAAATAGCTCTGTGATTGGGTAGAATGAAGTAGGCCCGTATGCTGTTATTGCAGCAATACAGAGAATAGCATGCCAGTTGCATATCGTTTCCTGGAGTAATTCAAAGATCTAGTCAAAAATGCCTTAAAAATAAAAATCTTCTGTGATATACACACGAAAAGAAAACGTTCCTTGGGGAGAAAACACTTCAGCGTAGGAAAGAAAATATAAAAATAAAAGAATAAAGAAGCATTCATGGCCACAGATGATAAGCGAAATTTGGAACAAAAGTAACAAAACCAAGACATTGTGTTGCAACTATCAATTTAGCAACTTTGTACCTGGAACTGAGTATTCACATTATTGGTAGGAAAAAAATATATCTCAAAGGGATTCAGACAGACAAACACGTAACAACACAAAGAAAGAGAGAACCCTAGAGAAGAAAAATTAAGTTTCTCCTTGCAATATGCAAATCCATTGGTTTAGAAAGTCTACAGATTCAGGAAAGGAGAGAAGCGGCATTGTGATAAGAAGAACATTTTGTAGCTACTTAAATGTAAACATTAATCAGGCCTTTGTGCAATTCCCAAATTGTCATGACTTGGCTGAAAAGAATTAGCACAGTTAATAAATTCAAATATCCTTGGAAGAAATGTTAAACCGGAAGGATTGCCAGAAGGATTGAGCTATGAAAAAAATGTTTTGTCAGTTTATATAATTAAATATACTTCAGAATCAATTGGAAACAAAACTATAACCATTGTTTCAAACGGACTAGAGAAAGGAGGGGTTGCATTTTACCCTCAGCCTTGAGTTTCAGAGAGTAGGGAAAGGAAGAGGGGGTTGAACTGTTGGCATTCTAACTCGTTCGTTGCTGTTTCAGTTAACGTGTGTCATTACTTAAAACCTTCCAAACCTTTGCTTTCTGCAAATTAAGATAAGCAGGAAATAGTCACTTTTTCTAATCCCTCAACTCAGCTCTCCAGCCTCCTCTACATACTTTTTGCAACATGCTATTTTCCAACGTACTCAGCCTTATCTTCCCCTTCCCTGCAATGGGCACACTGGGCTTTCTTTAGGAAATATCTAGCTTTAGCACTTCTATTCTTCATTCCCTTGTCTTTTTAAATCTATCCATCTTTTTACACATGCTCTTGCCTTCAACTATCTTACTTAAATCATCTAGCAAACCTATACCTATTCATCAGACAGCAAAAATCAACACAAAACAATCAATTTTTTAATTCTGAACTGTTGTAGACTGAAAATAATTAATCTACTGTGTGGTCAGACTGTGTGAACAACTTTAAGGAACTTGAAAAAGAAGGGAACTCCTGAGGAAAGAAAATGTTAGGTGAAATTGTTAGGTGAAACGTTCCTCTATTACACGGTGGTTAGGGTCAAAATGGCAGGGACTGAGATAAGATAGGCATTAAACATTACAACAGGTAGGAAGGACACACAGGTAATTTGTAGCAGCATAATCAAACCTTGCACAGAAAAATACAAAGAGAGAGACGATTTAAAAACATTCATAAATACCAAAACATACTTATGCTCTAAGTTTCTTAACATTATACCAGAATAACGAAAAGGAGCTCCAAAAGATTTAAAAGTGGGTAAAAACCAAAATATTATTTTTGCAACAGACAAGCTCACAACAGTACAACACATTCTAAACTTCTGAGTTTCCCCTTCCTCTGGCCATATACAGAGCTTTGCGCATGAGAGTAGCCATTGAAAGCAGCCTGTGGGAAGAAGGGGAATTACTTTGCGACCCTTTTACACAGACTGGAGAATAAATTATAATTACATGACAGACAACACAATAATTAATGAGGCCCCCCCTCTTCTCCTGGCTGAAATCAATCGGCATAATCAGGAAAACACAGTCAATAAATCTTAGTATAAAAAGGTAAACCATAAGGATTAAGTTAGACTTAAAGCATAAACAGCAAAAAAACGTTATCATAAAAGGCGGAGGGGCTGCTTTAACTTTTAATCTTGAGTACGCCAATTTTTTTCTCAAACAGTGGAAGAGAATGCTGTCTCCCTTTTCAGTCAATTTGCTTACTCAAAACATTCCTTAAACTTCCTTCATGTCTTTAATTTTATACCTGGGTGACAAAAAAGTTCCAAAAGGCTTATACACAAAAATTAAAAAAAGGATAAACAAGGACAAATGAGCAAAAACAAAAACTTCAGAACCCTGCCTCCTTTTCAAAAAGTGCCAAAAAGGAGGGGATTTAAGATAGATTCATGTTAGAGAATGGGAGGAAATAAAAGGATTATAACTCTGTATGGCTTCTATTTCTTCCTATAACTGAATAGAATTAGCAATTAGACCTCCAACCATGTACAAAATGCATAAAGAAAAGCTTTCCCTTTGCAGGTGCCAGCAAAAACTTCTTCCTGTAATTAAATCATGATTTATGTGCACAGAAACAAATACAATCACTGAGAGATGAAAAGAGTATACTGGGCAGAAAGGGGGGCAGCGGCCGCACCGTTCCTCTGGCTGTTTAAATGCAAGTGGGTAAAGGAAAGAGGGGCTATTTTAAACACACACATACACAGAAGCCAAGCTGCAATACAATTACTGAACCCAGTAGATTAAACACAAATAAAGCAAAGGGAACTCAGACATTATAGAACAGAAATTATACTCTTTTTTTTTCTAAAACAATCACGTTTCCTACCCATCATGAATAGTCACTGACTCTTGAATCCTATTCACTGTTTTTCTATGTATCTCAAAACCTTCTATCTACATCTCCACTCCAAGAGCCAAATGCAAAAAAAAATACAACAGAAGCAACCCTACACATTTCCAAGTCAAGTTACTCATGAGTAAAGCTGTTGCCACCAGCTTCTTCTCCCAGATTGACTCTCAAAAGGAAACAACAAAAACAAAACAAAACAGAGAAGGAGGGCATTTAAACCAGATAAGAGCAGAGCTTGGAAAAGTCATTTTTCTAAACCACAACTCTGGATAAGAGTCTCTGCCGGACACAGACTGAACATTCCTAGTGCAAATCCTGTTTTTCCGTCTTTTCCAGCCAGCTGAAAATACTTTACAAGGTTTTGTTTTCCCAGAACTTTGTGAAAGGGTAGGGAGACGTAATGTTATCAAGGTTTCTGCCAAAGGGGAAGGAAAGGGGGATAGCAATGTGCCAGAGAATCTCTATACCTTAATCTCTGGAGTAACTGCAGCATTTCAAACAAGAGACAGCAAAGCATAATGAGGAGAGAAGGAAATTACACTCACTCAGAACTTGGCTACCGGTTTCTCTGGATTCTGAGTAAAGAGTAGGAGAGCATTACAGGATTGCATGGCAGCATTACATTCAGAACTTTAAGCTAAAGAAATCAAAGGACCCTGTTACTATAAGAAGTGGAAGGTGAGAGAGAGATTACCTATCCTATACCCGAAGTGGATGGTTGGATGCAGCTGGAGCCATGTGGAAGGGCTCTGATCCAAAGCCAGGAAGGAGCGTGGGCTCTGATGCTCCTCAGCCTCCCTTCCTCTTTCTTCAAGCCTCGGTTTAAAATACTTTTCCCTTTCGGGCAAGAATCTCCCATTCCTATTTCTCACCCTCCCCTTTTCTATCTCTCTTGCTTAAACACACAGAGCAGATCTCTTCACTCTGACTTACACGTTTGCTAAAAGCTTAAAGCCTAAAGGAACAGATTAGGTTCTTTAAATCCTACGAAAGATAAGGGCAGCAAGTGAAAGTAAAGGGAGGAATGTTTCCTTTTTAGCATTCCCACAAAAACTCTTCACATTAAACACTCAAAGAAAACTTTCACACCTTCACACATACATTCAATTCACACTTGAGTACTTTTACATACATTTATTTAAACAAAATTATTAACGCGCAAGAAATGTGCCCGCTAAAGACAACAGCATGAGCATCCCATTTTCCCTTCCCCCTTTTCTTTTCCATTCAGACGTGACTGGTTGCTGTTGAAGCGTTGCTGTTGAAAGAAGGAAGAAAGGGCATGGGAGCTGGATGGGGGCGTCCCCCCTTTTTGTGGAAAGGGTTTATGCTAGCGCGTCAACCGGCCCTTAGGTTCCCCCTTTCAACCCTTCATTGTCAGACAGCACACCACCGATCTTTAGCTGTGGGTCGGGCGCCTGCCCCATGGGGAACCACCTTCCTGAGGTGAATGGTGGCGGGGCAGATGGAATTATGGTGCTGCCAACAGGCTGCTGTCTGGGAGTCATTGGCAAGTAGCCAAGGGGGGGGGGTCACTGCCGGTTACAGATCTCCCTACCATCATTATTCTAGCTGCAAGCCCAGTTTCGTGCCTCTACTTCTCATAGGGACCAGAAACCAGCTGCGCTGGATTATCCTTGTCTATCTGCTTCTTCACCCCATGTAAACAAGCAGCATCAAAGGACCCAATCCGACCCACCTCCCTTCTGGAGGTGCTCCAACTGCAGTTCTCTTCGGCCATTCCTGAACACATAACGTTATTTTGCATACCTACCTTATCCTGAAGACATCCTTTGTCCCAGTAAAAGGGTTACAATATTGACAGGACAAACAACACATGCTTTACTATTCCCTTGCCCCATGATATCTGGTGGACACTGAAGTTCCTTTAATTTTACTGTTACTCCAGCTGTTCCACTATCCAGATTCACAAAACTCCGTTCTAGAGAGAAAAGGAAGCTCTCTGGGCGCCTATTGGTATTTTGTAAAATCTGGAGTAGAATTCAGTGGAATCCGGGTCACGGCACCAATTGTTAGGAACAAATTTAAATACCCCCTCCCTTCTCTGGGGGGGGGGGTGAGCAGGCGTATACCTTAATTCTAATTAGGCACACAAGCTCAATAATTTATTTTACCTGTTAGTGGTCCCGCCAGATACCAAAAGTAAAGCAGACACACAGACAATTACTTGCTTGATCAAGAAAGGGTCTCTAACCATACAGACCACAGTCTGTCAGGAGAGAGAACAACTTTATTAGCCCAAAGCTTCATTTATACAGGTTTCATAAGCAAAACAAGATGCAATGTTTACTAAAATCATAGAATAAAAATACAATATTACCGAATAAAACAAGCGCGTTTTCTTATCCTTTGTTACATTTCTCATAATTCTAAAAAGCGAGAGTTTGATAAATAATTCATACACATGTCAATCTAAGCAGCTTAATATGAGATAAGAACCGAGGAAATGCGAGTAAGAGGGTTAGATTGACATTTGGTGAAAAGGTAAACATGAGGCTTTAGTGTGCTTGTGTCAGCAGTATGACGTAAAACTATGGATTCATTCTAGCAAAGTGTTTAGGAACACTTGTTCTGTTATGCTATTTAGCTACAATGTCAGGGTGTGTATGAAAAAATGAAGCAAGACAAGAGAAACTATCAACAATCAACTGGGATACATAATATCTTTCCAAGATATTATTATTCCAGCCAGAGAGGCGCCTATGGGTGTTATTTCTCATGGGAAGAAACTGAACTTTGAGTTGTGTTTCTCTAGGGTCCAGAATTCTTTGCAACATTGGTTCTGACAGAAATGTAGGTTCTTTTAAGCCACTCTTGACATCCCTAGGCAACTTTTTGGGGTCTAAAATAAATTTATTCCTAACACACTCAATTGCCCCAACTTTAATGGGATTAAGAGCCCATTCTTGCTCAAGGACATTCCCAGTGAGTTTATTTATTACAATTATACCCTGCTTTTCTTTTCATGATTGAAACCCAAGATGGCTTACATATGATGCCCAAGCGGTCTCCCATCCAGGCACTGACCAGACCTGACCCTGCTTAGCTTCAGCAGGGAGCTGGCCTTATGTGCCTTCAGACCATAGGCTGGGACCGTTTATCACGGCTCTGTTATGGAACCGAAGACTCCTATGTCCAATAGTGGATTTGTTTATATACTGGTCTCCTAAAATACAATCTTTTAACAAGTTTTAATGTATCTAAACGACAACAGTAAACCTGAAAACAAAACCCATGTAGAAAATACTGTGTTTCTCCAATAGGCAGCAAAGCCATTTTTCAATTTATTTCAGTAAAGACCTTACAAGTAGTTGGAAATAAGTCTTGCTTTATTTAATCCTAAAGTAAAAAAGGGATTTATTTATTTATTTATTTGATTTATATCCCAACCTTCCTCCCAGTAGGAGCCCAATTTGGAGCAAATTATGTTTAGATTTTTTATTTTCATAGAAAAGTGCTAAAATTAGAATAAAATAAAACCCCAAACAAAACAACTAGACTGTACAATTTGATACAAGTACAAATCAAGCATTAAATGTTTATGCAACATGACCAAATTCTTAGTTTCTGTATTCACTGCCGGCTGGCTTTCCCATTTTCTGTTGTTTCCATTCTGAAACAAAGCAAAAAAAAAGTTTGTTCATCTTAAGAGTATTCTTGCAATTAGTTCAACATTATTTAAAGAGAATAAGGCTCCCCCCCCCTAGATTTTTCTACTTACAACCAAAGTGATTAATATATTTAATAAAGATTTATACTTCATTGTCTCCTTTGTTGTCTTTATATGACTTCAAGTCGATTACGACATATGCCGACCCTATGAATCAGCTACCTCCAATAGCATCTGTTCTAAACCACCCTGTTCAGATCTTGTAAGTTCAGGACTGTGGCTTCCTTTATGGAATCAATCCATCTCTTCTTTGGCCTTCCTCTTGTTCTACTCCCTTCTGTTTTCCCAACATTATTGTCTTGTCTAGTGAATCATGTCTTCTCATTATGTGTCCAAAGTATGATAACCTCAGTTCCATCATTTTAGCTTTTAGTGACAGTTCTGGTTTAATTTGTTCTAACACCCAATTATTTGTCTTTTTCGCAGTCCATGGTATGAGCAAAGCTCTCCTCCAACACATTTCAAAGGAGCTGATTTTTGTCTTATCCACTTTTTTCACTGTCCAACTTTCACATCCATACATAGAGATCAGGAATACCATGGTCTGACTGATCCTGACTGTAGTGCTCAGTGATACATCTGTGCATTTGAGGACCTTTTCTAGTTCTCTCATTACCCTCCCAGTCCTATCCTTCTTCTGATTTCTTGACTATTGTCTCCATTTTAGTTAATGACTGTGCCAAGATAATCCTTGACAACTTCAATGTCCTATTGTCAACTTTAAAGGTATATAAATCTTCTGTTGTCATTACTTTAGTCTTCTTGACGTTCAGCTGTAGTCCTGCTTTTATGCTTTCCTCTTTAACTTTCATTTGTTTCAAATCATTACTGGTTTCTGCTAGTAATATGGTATCGTCTGCATATCTTAAATTATTGATATTTCTCCCTCCAATTTTCATACCTTCTTCATCTTGGTCCAATCCCACTTTCCGTATGATACGTTCTGAGTTTAGATTAAACAAATAGGGTAATAAAATACACCCGTCTGACACCCTTTGCGATTGGAAACCAATCGGTTTCTCCATATTCTGTCCTTTGTCCCCTAGACTTGGAGCAAAGCTGGCACACAGGATGGGTGCGATGAAGTCCCACCAATGTCTCTGAACCTTTCATCTGTTGGCTGATACTCATGAATATGATGCTTTTACTAAGCCACTGAGCTTTAGGAATGATCAGAATTCATTTAATTTGTTTCATTAATCCATAGCAGAGGTACATGTCCAGGAGATATGAGGTTTCATTTATCAGATAAGCATTGCTCTCTGTGATCCTCCTATCACTACCTGTCAGAGTCAGCTAACAATTTAAATGTAGACCTTATTTTACCTGGAATGCTCAAAGTGGTTAACAATACCCGCCTACATAATTGGTAAAGAGAAATATCCTGAACGTCTTCCTAGAATATTGACTTCAAAAAGTTGCAGTGCATATAAATGACTTCTTTACGAGACAGAGGGAGGATGCGGCCACACCCTTTCCTTCCACATATATAAGCAAGATGCTGTGTGATTAAATCTTACAAATGTTACGCAGGCTAAACAGAAAACTAATATTCTTCTTCCACATTCAGTAGTTTCTACTGTAAGGACCAACATGTCATGGCACTGTCCCCTGCCCCCAGGGACTTGCACCATCAATTGCCCCTCAGGAAGAATCATGAAGAATTACTGTATTTCAGTTTTGCTTTTATTAATGAATCTTTTTTACTTGTAAGCTGTCCTGGAAGGATATGTATTTTGAAAAGTGGGCTATAATTGATTGTAAATTTTAATAATAAAAAAGAGAGGAAATCATTTATATAAGGCCTTAATTATCATTTTGACTGCAGAAGGACAAGATGAACTGAGGGAAAATCAATTATTTCCCCCCCTTTTGTGTTACATACTAAAATTATATTTTTGATATAATTATAAACATGATATTCAGATAACCTATTGACAAATAAGAAAAACCATGTCAAGTAGCACGCTCTTTAGCAATACAAACCCATTCTCCTCTTTAAGATGTTGATACAGTTCAGCTTTGTTGTTGACAGAGTTCAAGCGACCAGCAAATTCTTGATGTTTCCTAGAATTTGCAGTGTTAATTCTGTTGCTCCATAAAGACAGCAGAGACATTGGCCCTAGAAATAAGAATTGGAAACTCAAACAACACAAGCAACATGGATTTTAAAGATATATGAACACAGCATCTCCTCTGTGTTCTTTTTCTACCCAACTCCATCTCTACACTGGATCCAGGATAAAAAGTATCTTCATTTCTAACAGATCAGGATTTTTTTAAAGCAACCCAGATTTTCATTCAGAGACAAAATCCAAAGGTAAGCTCTATCATTACATAGGACTGGGACAATGGAGCCTCCAGACTTCCAATAGTGCACTCTGCAAGCCAACTTAAGAACAAGTTTCTCAAAAAAATTACAAAACAATGATAATGCCATTTCATAGCAGAGACACATTCTTTACAATTAAAAGTGAAACAGCTCTTATATTTTGTCCAAGGAATTGTTGCCTCTTAAGTCATATTTTGTGTAAACAAGCTTGTTTATTGCAGTTCTATCAATGTAACACCACGATCAGTAACTGGTAATAGCAATGGGCCATTGAGCTGGGGAGAGGAAATGGAGGCAGGCCCTTCCTTGTGCTGGCCAGGCCATCTACCACTACCCTAGAGCAAAAATGGGCAATCTTTTTGGTCTCAAGGGCAACACTTAGTAGGGGGGTGATGAACTATATATTCAGATGTCTGTGTAAGCACACATGTGTCGGAAAGATGTAGACAAGGGAGTTATTTTTGCTTGTCCACTCGTCTGGTCCTCAGCTGGGCAAGTTAATAATAATAATAATAATAATAATAATAATAATAATAAATAATAATAATAATAATTTAATTTATGTGTCGCCTATCTGGCCAATGGCCACTCTAGGCGACGTACAAATCAGTTGCAGTAAATGCAGCACAATAAAATACACATAAAATACAATATAACAAGGAAACTATAAATAGGAATGATAACAGTTCAGAATAATAGGCAATTAGTCCTGAAAATTAACCCTCCCCGGAAGTCCCAAAGGCCTGTCTGAAAAGCCAGGTCTTCAAGGCTTTGCGGAATACATTCAGGGAAGGGGCATGCCGAAGATCGTACGGGAGGGAGTTCCAGAGAGTGGGGGCCGCCACTGAAAATGCCCTCTCTCTAGTCCCCACCAACCTAGCTGTTTTAGTTGGTGGGACTGAGAGAAGGCCCTGCGTGGCTGATCTTGTCGGGCGGCATAATTGGTGACGCTGGAGGCGCTCCATCAGGTTAAGAGAATGGGCAGAACGGGCAAAGTAGCAGAGTGCATGCTTTAATGATTGACAATTCCAGTTAAAAAGGAACTCTGGTGGTACTGCTGGGAAACACCCCTGCATGGATCTTGGAGTAGCTCTGCCACAGAGAGAAGACAGTATTGGATTTGACAGAGTAACTGGTCTTAACTCAGTATCAGGCAGCTTTATGTATGAAGAAAGGGCACATGAGTAAGCTCTCCTTGCCTTGAACCTTTCTGCCATTCTGGGTGGAAAATAATTTGGAAAGAGGAGAGTGAAGAACAGGTGGTGTAGAGATTCTATTGTTCATGCTGCATCCTGTCTTGCCAAGATAGAAATGGCTCATAAAGCCAAAAGGGGCACAGAAGACCATGTAAGCCACAGAATTCCCTCCGCCCTGCCATGCCTCAATCTCCCCCTGCCAAGCAAGAAACCTAGGAGACAGGGAACGGGTAAGCAACTAAGGGAACAGCATTTCTTAAGGAGCCAGAATGAGCCTACAGACTGCCAGTTGCCAGACTGTATTTACAATATCTTGATATGAAGCCTGAAATTATCTTTCCAGCAACATCAGTGTTATTATTTAAACTGCGGGTGTATTTTTCTGTGCTGGTAGAAAGGGTATGTAGATTTATTTTTATTTTTTTAAAAAAACACTATTAATATGCTGAGCCTTATTAAAGTGCTGGCTTTTATGTTTAAAGCCTTATACAGCTTGGGAACCCTATACCTGAAGGACAACCTTTTCCTGATATGAAGCTGCCCAGACCTTGAGATCATCACCTGAGGCCCTTTGCTTCATCCCACCTCTGATGAAAGTCTAGAGAAGGTGACAAGAGAACAGGCCTTTTCTGTAATAGCTCCCTGTCAATGGAAGGCACTCCCCAGGAAGCCCATCTGGTGCCAACTGTCACTATTTTGGTGCCAGGCAGATGTTTGTTTTCCTTGGCATTTTGCCAGGACCACTGATTGGAAGTTTGTATTCTGACTATGTTTTTAAAATGCTCATGTATTTTTATTGTTGTATTTTTACTCTTCTTGTAAATTGCTTTGGGTCTTTTTGTTGGGGGAAGCAATATACAAATTAACCCTAAAACCTAACCTTATTATGAAGCTGGTTTTGTAACAAAGA
This sequence comes from Rhineura floridana, assembly GCF_030035675.1. NCBI lineage: Eukaryota > Metazoa > Chordata > Lepidosauria > Squamata > Rhineuridae > Rhineura > Rhineura floridana. The sequence continues at coordinate 117,030,589 of NC_084487.1, read as the reverse complement.
GCTGTATAATTTAAAAGCTGCAGCTGCCTCTGTATTTTTTACTCAACAAATGTGCACAATCCATTTTCTACATTTAGTCCTGTTCTTCAGAACATGAGCCAATTTTTCTGGACTTTCTTCTTACATGGAAGCATCTCATACGTACTTGCTACATTGACCTACCTATCTACAATGACATTTAAGAAGGTTTGTAAGTCACATTCTCAAAGCAGCCTGCCACATCCTACAAGTATATTTTGGGTTCTGCGGCCCCAGATGTAGGATTCTTTCATGCAATTTTATTAAGCCACATTAGCTGTTATCTAGCAGAGTTACACAGGCTTATGTCTTCAAGTCAATGTGACTTATGTAATCATACAAGACAATTTCTATTCCTCCCCCACCCAAACAAGCATGTTCCTTAGTTATTTACACCATGAAAGTCACTCTAACCTTTATACTTTATAAAGGATTCATATGCAAGAGCACTGGTTTTCTTTAAAAATACTTAAAGTTAGGCCACACATGATAATGTGCCTCAAATCAGTTTTTAGCTTTTAAAAAAAACCTATATGGCAATTATTCTAAATCTACCTTTCGTTTTTTCTATGGTTGGGATTTCATCCACTGCAACAAGAGGCTTTTTGTTGGGTGGCTCAGGAGAATCAGGTGAATCTTTTATTACTTCTGCTTCTGCCAGTTCCTCTTTTTCACGATCTAATAAACCTTTTAACCTTCAGAGATAAAAAAAAAATTACCAATGAAATTCTAACATCAACAGTTTTGTTTTGTAAGTTGTGAGACAGTGATATTACCTAGGGAATCACAGTATGGGTCAAAAATGCTGGAGACGTGCAGGAAAGCACTAATTATTTATTAAGGTATATTGGTAAGAGATTTGAATTACAACTATGGACAGTAAATTACTACAGATCCATTACTCTTGAAAATGACTAATTACTTAATATGTATCATTTTTATTAAAGCGAAGTTAACCTTTCTTTTTTAGTTTAGCCCTTCAGTTTCAAGTGCATGTAGACACACACTCACTCACTCACTCAGCTGGGGACAGAGGTTAACACATCATGCTTGCTAGGCAAACTGCAGAATAGACATTCCTCAAACATCTATTGATTCAGGGAGTTAGCATGAACCTCAGCTAAAAGGGAAGGGGAATGCAGTCTGGGTGCTCTCCTCTGCTGACAGGGGGTTCTTGAATAACAACTCATGCCATTTGTATAAATACATAACTTAAAACAAAGTTCCATCAACAGAGAAAATTCACCTTTCTGATTCCTGCCAGGATTTTTCTGGTTCATAGTCTTTTCCTGCTTTCTCTGACTTGTCCTCTTTTTCTTCTCTTTTCCTCCCTCGTTTCTTGCGTTCCTCTTCTTCAGGTGGTTTGCTTCTGCAAGCCAGAAGACACTCCAAGACTCGTTGATGTTTATCTGAGTTGGCTATGTGCGCTCTAACAAGGGTTTCCAGTTCATTCCACATGATCCTGTACTGTTCATCTCTATGAAAGAGGCAAAATGGTTTGTTTTTGATCTGCACAAGTTCCTCAATTAAAAAAAAAGTCTAAAAAGATCTCAAGTATCTAATTTATCACCACTTCTATTTTAAGACTTCTGGCTTCTTCTTAACACCTATTCTGGGTAGACAGACCTCGGCAGAAAAGTGGAATCACTATACTAATTTGGCTTCTAACAGGAAATTATTATTATTAATATAGTACCTTTGATGTATGTAGTGCAGAAATGTAATTTGAGTTGAATCTAATGAAAAATCACCTCTACCTTTTAGGACCTTTTCCTCTTGTCCCAACTGTTGATATTGGTAGTGGATCATTTTTCCTTTCCATGTCTACTAAATTGTAAATTGTTTTCTGACAATTCAGCACATCTTCATCTGTCAATGCTTCCTTCACAATAACACTGGCCAATGGCACTACCTGCAAGATGAAAAGTGAAAACAGATGTTCTTCATTTTGGAGAAAGGCACGGCTGGCTTGCTTCTTTCTATTAAGGGGTGCGGAGATATTGCAACATTTTGCAAGTACAGTAGGGCCCCGCTTTATGGTGTTCCGCTGATGCGGCGGCTTTCGTTTTCCATTTTAAAGGGGTTTTTTACCCTTTTGCGCAGTTTTCACGTCATTTTCACGCAACGCGGCCCATTAAAGTCAATGGGGTTCCACTTTACGGCGTTTTCCGCTTTACAGCGGGGGTCCGGAACGGAACCCGCCGTATAAGCGGAGCCCTACTGTACCTTTTGTACAGATTAACATCAGGCAAACATGAAATGCACTCCCAACCACACTGACTTGAAAACAAGGCTAACTGATACCAGATTTGTCTATTTCCAATAAAAACATGGCTTAGGCCTGGGATCTAAAAATAATCCATGGTCACTTACTGCTTGCATGTTGAATATGGTAGTCTGTGAGATAATCATGGGCCAGTAGCGAGTATATTTCTCTAGTTGATCTTTTGCTCGTTCCAAAGGAATCTCAAGACTTCCATCACTCTTGTATCTGGTTTCTAGAAAAGGAGCAAGTCTGTTTTCCCTCATAAATTCACCAAAATCCTAAACGACCAAATAAGATAAAATGAGAAATCTTCCGAAGTAATATACCCTTTCATGTTATAGCTCAAATACAGCATCCCTTCTGATCATCATATTGTCAATATTACATACAAATTAATCCAGAGCTTGGAAAAGTTACTTTTTTGAACTACAACTCCCATCAGCCCCAGCCAACATGGCCACTGGATTGGGCTGATGGGAGTTGTAGTTCAAAAAAGTAACTTTTCCAAGCTCTGAATTAATCTAAATAGGTCTTCATAGCGTTCCACATAATACAATTGTTACCAACAGGGAAAGTTTATTTACACAAAGTTTTGAAACATCCACACATTAAGTTTCTAAAAGACTGGCCGTTGACTTTTAAATGAAGCCATTGCAGATCCCATATGGGTTGTTCAAGATTCAAACAATGTCTATTTAGAGCTTGAATCAGATAGCACAATTAAGCTTGATTATGGATCAAATACAATTTAGAGCTGTATTTCCAAATAGTCCCCAACCAGTTTTAAAACAAAGAATGTATTGCTTGCTCAACCCCCACAAAAATCTGTTGGTGACCACATTTCAATCCACCAATGGATTAAACGAAACTAACAAGGTTGCCTTCAAAATGCAAGCTATTCTGTTAGCCACGAAGGGAAGGAATTAATCAGTTTCACTTTTCCTTCAAATTTCCTCTACATCTAGCTTCATTTTTAGTTGCCCATTTGTAATAAACTCCACTCTGTGACAATAATAAAAGGACTCTCCCAGCCTTTGTGGCTATTAAATGATAATTCACTAATAGGCAAAAAACCTTCACAGTTTAAGAACATACCTATGTGTGTGTACTGCCTTCAAGTCGATTCTGCCTTATGGCGACCCTATGAATAGGGTTTTCATGAGGCTGAGAGGCAGTGACTGGCCCAAGGTCACCCAGTGAGCTTCATGGCTATGTGGGGATTTGAACCCTGGTCTCCCAGGTCGTAGTGCAACACCTTAACTACTACACCACACTGGCTCTCAGAACATATCTATAGCTTTCAGATATTTCTATCAAACTTTAAAAAGCAGGGAAATTGGGTAGCTATAGTGAATGTACCAGGGAAACAGGAGACCTGACCTCCTCTTTGAGAAATTGTATTGTCCTACAAATTTGTCAAAATGCAAACACAATTTGGGTTGATCTTTTATAGACCAATCCACTTCGTGTATAGCTTAGAAGAATTTGGTAACATGTGCCTCATGGTGAGTGCTGGCAACACCTGCAATCAGCCCAAATAACAGAAACAAGAAATGTGCTGTGCTGATCTTGCTTTAGCAGGAAGGAAGCAACAATATTAAAAGAGTTGATATAGGTCAGATAGTCACTTTAAATATGTTTGATTTACTTTGCAATTTTAGTGAAGTTTCCTGTAAGTTATTTTCTTTTTCTTCTATTTCTGTGAATATGTGAAGTACAGTAACACTTTGCATAATTTACACTAAAAAAACCCTCCAAAACAATTGTGGAATAATGGCACTGACTGTTCTGCAGAGTAATCTCCAGTGGACATGAGAAGTATCTCAGTTTGCACAAGATAAAACAATGGGAGGTGAAATACGTTCTAGCAAATTTCTAGGTGTGCTCTTAAGTTTTTAATTGACAATGCCCACCCTTCCTTAAGCGGAGTAGTTTGAGAATAGCAGGCTGAACACAGGCATCTTGGGCAAGCCAAGCTTGTTTTTTCCAACAGCTAGAGTCATTGCTTAAGTAGCAACATATTATAATAAATCTCATTTTACATCAAAGCTGCAGTTTCAGATTCAACTGTTAATGCATCCAAAATAGAAATAGAACATAACCTCTAGTTTGAAACACAAAAAGCTGTCTTCATCATTATATGAAACTGACCATTACAGGCTTTGAAATTAATAAAGACAAGTTTGACACAGATTGATAGGATGAATAATGAATGAAATATAATGTTCTAGGTTAGTTTCTCAGTGGAAACAGTTGTAACACAAGAAAGAAGCAAAGTAAGAACACCAACAAACACACAAAAATGTAATTCTCCAGCTTTGGAGATGGCAGGTGTTGCCACCATTCACCATATGCTCAGAAGCACATGCTACCAAATTCTTCCAAGCTACAGAGGAAGTGGATTAGACTGTGAAAGTCCAACCCAAATTGTATTTGCATGTTGACAAATTTGTAGGGCAGTACAATATCTCAGAAAGGAAGTCAGGTCTCCTGCTCCCCTGGTGCATTCACTATAGCTGCCCAATTTTGCTGCTTGTTAAACTTTGATAGAAATATGTGCTGGCTATAGATACCCTCTTAAACCACAAGAGTTTTTTGCCTATTAGTGAATTTCTCTGCTTTTTAATCCAGGAGGCAAGAAATGGGATCCCGTGCAAGTTTGATCATTTACATGCTTATTGAGTTTAATGGGATTTACTCCCTTGCAATCATGCTGAGGTTAGGTGAAACTGACCACAGGGGAGGAGAAGGGAGGGGGAGGAGAAGGGAGGGGGAGGAGAAGGGAGGGGGAGGAGAAGGGAGGGGGAGGAGAAGAGGAAGGCAGGTTTGATCATTTGCATGCTTATTGAGTTCAGTGAGATTTACTTCTATGCAATCATGCTTAAGATAGGTGAAACTGACCACATGGGGAAGGGGGTGCTCAAATGGGGAGGGGAGGAGGAGGGGAGAGGGTGTGGTGAAGAGGAACGGGAGAGGAAAGAGGGGGACAGAGGGAGAAGAAAGGCAGGTTTGATCATTTGCATGCTTATTGAGTTCAACGGGATTTACTCCTGTGTAATCATGCTCAGGAAAGGTGAAACTGACCACGGGGTAGGAGGAGAAGGGGGAGAGAAGGAGTGGAGAAGGGGAAAAGGAGAAGAGGGGGAAGGAAGGGGGAGGGGCAGAAGGGAGGGGATAGGAAGGGAGGGGATAGGAAGGGAGGGCGGGTTTGATCATTTGCAGGTTTATTGAGTTCAATGGGATTTACTCCTGTACAATCATGCATAGGATAGATGAAACTGACCAAGGGGAGGGAAAGAAGTAGCGATTGGGTTGGTGGGCACTTGGCAGAGGGAAAGCCCCTTTCCTTTCCAAAAGGAAAACATTATTAACAGTATCATTATTTTTCAAGGTTTCTCCCACCTTTTTTTCTACAGCAGACACAGGTAGTCTTCCACACAAATTTAAACCAAAGCTGTCCCTGGCTACATCTACACCCAACATTTATTCCACTTTAGACAGTCATGGCTTTCCCCAAAGAATCCTAGGAAGTGTAGTTTCTATAGGGTGCTAGGAGGTACTAGGAGACACCCCATTCCCCTCACAGAGCTACAATCATCAGAATTCTCTGGGAAGAGAGGTTTAACAGTCAGTCCCTCTTCCCAGAGGACTCTAGGAATTGTAACTCTATGAGGGGAAGAGTCTCCTTACAACTCTCAGCACCCTTTACAAACTACACTTCCCAGGATTCTTTGGGGGAAGTTATGACTGTTTAAAGTGGAATAAATGTCTGGCATGGGTGTGGCCCCTTATTAGCCAAGCCAAAGAGGTGTTAGTCTGCCTTTTACTACACTGACAATTGATTCTTACTAAGCATGTCTGCACTATCATAGACTCCAAAGTTAAATTTCTTAAATTAATTAAAAATCAGTCATTTTTAAAAGTTTGACCTTCATCTTCTGAATGAATGGGGCAAGGTCACTTATAGGATTACAGGTACTCTGTGAAAATGGCTGCTTTTTAATTAATTTCAACAAATTATGAGACCACTGGTCTCAGTCTGGGTCATTTTATTCTTGTTTTACACTCTGAACTCTGGATTATCTCTGAGTGTTTTGTGTATCACCATGAAAACTTAAGAGGATTGTTAAGCAAGTGTTTCTGAGTTCAGGACTATAAGTTCGAAAGATTTTGTTTTGAAATTAGCTTATGGGAAGCAGCAGAATGGCATGGGGGTATTTTCAATTTAACATGGTGGAATGTGAAAAATCCATGATGACTATAGTATACAGCCACTCTCTTGGCTGTATAATGAAATAAAGGAAAAAAAATACATAGAAAAACATTACTGTAATCCTGTAGTCTGTGACTCTGCCACCACATCCTTCACTAATTGAAGGAGGATCTTCCAGAATGGATCGTGAACTGCTTAACACATGCAGAAAAATCTCTCCTCCATGGCTACTAAGCATATGACTAATTACTTTAGAGCCAGACTTCCGTGGTTGTTCCAACAACACAGAACGGCCTATTGAAAGAGAAATTGCTTCATTAGTTATCTAGCATAACAATTTTACATATACTTAGTCATCCATTAGCATTTTGAAACAACATAAAAATATTTGTATGAAATGACACCTTATTCTGCTTGCACTATTAACACAGAGTTTTTTTGTCTAATTTCTGAAACTGAGCCTGATTTGTATCCTCTTGCCCCAAGAGAAGCTTGTTGATGCTGGAGACAGCAGTCCAAGAATGTCATATAGAAATGAACTCTAATTTCAAACCAACCACTAGCTCCGTTACCTCTTGAGATAGAGGTAGCCATTAAATTATGCAAACACAAATTACATCTTAAAACAAACATTTCTATTAATCACTTGCTTGAAAAGTAAAGCTTTTAAAATTGTGTCTTAAGAGGAACAAACAGTATGCCTAAATTTCAAAAAGTGGTACAACGTAATGTTCTTCAGGAGTTATGTGGCACACACCTAAGCCCTTTGGATTCCAACTTCTGTCCTTAACAGTTCCTAGCCATTTCCTTGGTATTAAAGTCAAGTTTGATGGCAAGTTTCAAAGCAGTTTACTCTTTGTCTGGAAGTTGTGAAGGAACCATTTTACTCACCAGAAAGGTATTTCTCTGAGGACAGCAGACACCGCTAAGTGGGTACTGTCTTCCTCTGCTAGTGCTTGAGGCAGGAAAGAGTTAACACTCCAAAGGACCGTCAGCACAGCCCCTCCCATGGAGTGCTAGTTTGCTGTCTGGCCAGGCTTGAAAATATAATCTGGTAACACAAATAGAAAACACTAACAACATTGAATCAACTATAACTAACATGAAACATAAACCTGCACACTGCTAGGTCAGTTCCCTGACCCTTTAATCTCCACCCATTTCCCTTATGTTCTTTATTGCCATATTGCATCCCAGGGTGGGTCTTGGCAGTGTCCTGCTGCCCCCAGAGAAACACTTTTCTGGTGAGTAAAATGATTCCTTCTCCAGTTGGCATCAGGACCCCCCAAATGGGATGTTCCAAAGCTGAACTATTGTATGGGTGGGCACATAACCCTTTACTGATTCTTCAGCACCTGCTGAAGAACTTGCCTCCCAAAGGCTGCTCCTGCAGATGTGTAAAAATCTATCTTGTAATGGTTAGTGAAAGTATTCAGGTTTGCCTAGGCTGCCCAACAAACCTCTTGTAGAGGTGCATTTGTTGAATATGCTGCAGTAGCTGCTGCTGTCATTGAATGTGCCACAATACCTGATGGCAGTGGCATGTGCAGCATGCTGTACACTAAAGCAATACACCCCTTAACCCAGCCTTTCCCAACCAGTGTGCCTCCAGATGTTGTTGGACCACAACTCCCATCTTTCCTGACCATTGGCAATGCTGGCTGAGGCTGATGGGAGTTGTGGTCCAACAACATCTGGAGGCACACTGGTTGGGAAAGGCTGCCTTAATCTATCTTGCCAGAGTGGACGATGACACCTTCTTACCCAGAGTAGTTGGGTGGTGAGAAACAAATAATGGATCTGTTTTTCTTATCGATCGTGTCCTATTATTATAGACCTTAAGTGATCTCGGCACATCTAAGGAATACCAAGAATGCTCTAGAACAGTGGTTCTTAACCTGGGGTGCATGCACCCCTGGGGGTGCGAGACTTTTTCTAGGGATGTGAGGCCCAACCAAAGATTTTGGAAAACTGTCATTATCTTAGCTAAGTTAGGTTAAAACACATATTAAAATAAAATAAAATTCAACTGTATTTTTTCAGGGGGTGCAAGAGCATATTCTGGAAATCTAAAGGGTGCTGGCAGTGGAAAAGGTTAAGAACCACTGCTCTAGAGCATGCTGTGGTGATGGGCAAATGTTGGCAAAACTAATTCCTGCTGACAGTGAAAAGCTGTATTTACTTTTGGAATAAAAGCAGAATCTGTTCGAAGTATGGTTCTGTCCCTGTGGAAAATACAGAGATGTTTTGCAACTGAAAGTGCTCCCAGTTTGGACACATGTCTAGCTGATGTTACTGCCACCAGGAATAGCACCTTGAAATATATTATTCACAGAGAGGAGGTTTTCAGTGGTTCAAAAGGCAGTTTTTGGAGAGCTGACAACACTTTGTGAAGTCCCACAGAGGAAACCAATGCTGAACAGGTGCCAATGTCAGAGATGCCCCCCTTATGAACTGTTTCAGATATTGATGAGCACCCAGTGACTCAGATGAAGACTTAGAAAGCATTGTTGCCAATGTTGATGCATCTCTTCACAAGGTGTGGGGCTTCAAACTCTGCTTCAAGCCATTGTTTAAAAAAGATAACGCCACAATTCCCGCCTTTCACACTTTCACGTGGTTGTTATTGCACCATTGCAAAAATGCAGCCCAGGTATACTGGTAGTTTCTCATTGTGGAAGGTCTTCAAGATGCCAATGTGGTGGTTACTATCTCTGCTGGCAACCCTGCTCTCAGCAGCCTTCCTTGCTCAACTTCCATGCAATTAAGCTCAACAATTGCAGATTGGGGTGCTGTAGAGGCCCCTGAAGCAGTAAATTTGAACGAAGAGGCAGAGGCCATGGGGACTTCACAGATAAATTGATTAGTTCTGAGAACCATGGCCTCTTTGGCCAATGTGGTGCAACTAGAATGATATTGACCCTCTCTAGCTTCACTTTCTTCAGCACTCGGGCCAGCAAAGGGAAAGGTGGAAAGATGTAAAGTGTTCCTGTCGGCCATTGAGAATTCAATGTGTCTACACCTTCTGCCACCAACAACGGGCACCAAGCATAGCACCTTCACAGCTGATGGAGGATGTCAGAAGTAAAAAGATCCACATCTATTTTTCCAAACTTTCTGCAGAGCTGTTCAAATACCTCCTTGTTAAGTTGCCACTCTCCCGACAACACATCCTGTTTGCTTAACCAATGCGCTTGTATGTTGTCCACCCCCCTTATGTATTCTGCTGTCAGTGAACGTAGGGACCTCTCTGCCCAGGCTAGTAATCATGATGCTTCCAGATGAAGTATCTGTGATGTTGTTCCTCCTTGATGATTTGTGAATGCTTTTGCACAATTGTCTGTCCTCAAAATCATGTGCTTGAGGTGAAAATGTGGCACAAAATGCTGCAGCGCCAATTGTGCAGCCCTTAACTCCAGTAAATTGATGCTTTGTTTTGCTTTCTAAGGAGATCACACTCCTTGTAGAAGCTCCCCTCTGCAGTGAGCGCCCCAACCACGTAGACTGGCATCTGTTGTAACAACCTCCCATGTTGGGTCCTTTAGAGGGACACCTCTGCATAAGTTGCAATCCTTTATCCACCACTGTAGAGCTGCCCTAAATTGTCCTGTTAATGGAACCTGGAAATGTCTGGAATGTGCTATCTGCAATTGGTAAGGTAACAGTGCCCACTGCAGAGGCTGAACATGAAACCTGGCCCATGGCTTAACTTGGATGGCAGATACTAGCACCTCCAAAACCTTTGCTAAGACCATGAGGTCCACCGTAGTCTTCCGCAGCAATGGTTGTACAGCCAGCTGTATCTTCTTCACTTTCTTCTGAAAGAGATATTATCTCCCATTCCATATCTATCATTGCCCCCAGATGCTGATGTTGCATTGGACTCAAATTGCTCTTTATAACATTTACCAGGAATCCATGATCCTTGAGAGCCGCTAGGGTGACATGAATGTCCTGATACACTGTCTGCATTGACTGAGACCAAATCAAAATGTCATCTAAGTATGGGTACAGATGCAGCCCCTCCTGATATAGAGGAACCATTATCTTTGTGAAGACCATTGGACCCAACACAAAGCCAAAAGGCATTGCCCTGTACTGGTAGTGTTGATTGCCATAAATGAAGCAAAGGTACTTGCAGTATGGACTAGCACATGGAGATAATCCTTGGTTACATCAATGGAGGCTAAGAAGCCTCGTGGTTGAAGTGCTTCCCTTATGGAAACCAAGGTTTCCAAGCAAAATTTTTGGTACGTTATGAACCTATTCAGGAATTTTAGGTCTAATATAGCCCTCCAAGCACCCCCTTTCTTCGGCACAATAAAGAGCAGAGAACAAACACCACAGAATTTCTGGTCCTGTTGAACTGGTTCTATGGCTGCTATCTGCAACAGATGATCTATTGCCTCCTGAACTAGTCTGTGCTTCTCTGGATCCAAAGAAATTGGTGATGGGACAAATCTGCTTGGAGGTGGGGCAGGAAACTCTATTTGATACCTGTGATGCACCACATTCTTGACCCAATGTTCGGATGTTGTTGCCTCCCACTGTTGTGCAAAACTTAGTAGGCGGCCTACGGGAGTTTGAAATAAGTCAGAATTGTCTTTGTTGTCTTCCATCCGTTGGTGTTGGCTGAACCTAGAATTTGCACTCCTGGTTGCTGTTGGTTGCGTGACTGGAATCTAGGAAGATCCAAAGCACGTTTATTGGAACGGTAATCCAGCCCTCTTCCACCAAATCTAGATGAACGAAACGGCCGGTACAGCTGATAGGGTTAAAAGGAATGCCAATTATCCCTTCTTTGGTTTGTTACTGGCACTGCCTTTTTCTTTTCCTTTGTCTCTACTAACACGTCCTTCAAAACATCCTTTTGAACCCTGGGCTTCTGCTGGGGGAAAGGGCAGGATATAAATCAAATAAATAAATAAATAAATAAACAAACAAACATCCTTGCCAAACAATTCCTTGCATGAGGTTCTGTAGCCAGCACCACACTGAAAGTAGCACCTGCCTCCCAATGGTGAAGCCACAAGATGCGCCTAGCTACAACTTCGGGTGCCATAGCCCTGGCTGCAAATTGTGTCGCATCCATTGTCACATCTGCAATAAAGGCCTCTGCTTGTGAAAGCTTCAGAATGATTTTCCTGAGTCTCTCTAGATCTTGATTTGGATTGTCCAAAACATCATCTAACCACAGTAGTGCTGCCCTTGAAAACAGATGCTGCACATGAAGCACGTATGATCAATGCTGTAGACTCATGTACTTTCTTAAGTGCCATGTCTAACGTTTGTTCTGCGAGATCCTTCAACAGAGCATCTCCATCCCTTGACAGGACATTTCTGGAAACTAAGGCAGAAATTGGGGCATCAATGGCTGGAGCTCTCAGCTGCTTCATGAACTCTGGTTCTAACAAGTTTAACATATTACCATATGACACTGATTTTTTTAGACTGAATTGGTGAATCCCATTCAGATTTCACTAACTTCTTGAGAAGTGATGGCACTTTGACCACCTTGTCATTAGGCTTTGTTTCTGGAAGTACAGTGGCTCCCCTCAAAGTGGAAGGTGCCTGCTCCATAGCTGAATTCTTTAAATCTAATGCTGCCATAGCCTTGCATAGCAAAGTCATGTAGTAAGCACTATGGAACAGTCCATAGAGGATGACTGTTCATCCACTTGTGGACCATCACTCCATTCCTCTGTATACTCCTCAGACAAACAACTGAGTCATCATGCACAAACTGTTGCACATTAGCGGTTCGCCTATCAGGCCTGTGTGCTATCAACCTCCGCACTCTACCTCTGGCCACATCATGAGGATCTGGTGAGTCATTTGCACATGTTCTCTGTAGCCCAATGGTCATCATCAGGCATATTTGCTTGATTCAAATGAGAACTGCACTGCAACATATTGGATTGTAATTGACTACAGGCATACCCCGCTTAACGTCGCTTCACTTAACGTCACCTCGCTATAACGTACATGTTCCATACGTCCCCATACCGCTTAACGTTCGCACGCTTCGCAATAACGTACACTTTATTGGCATGACGCCGCTGCCATCTAGTGGTGATTGCGTGCAGTACAAGTGAAGACAATTGCTTCACTTAACGTTTATTTTCGCTTAAAGTATACTCTCCGGTCCCATTGCAAACGTTAAAGCGGGGTATGCCTGTACACATGACGTGATTGTGGAACTTGCTGTATTTGTGCAGGAACTACTTGAAAAGACTAGCAAAAAGCAGCCAGTTCTGCTGAAATATGATCCATCGAAGCTCTTCTGATGTGATTTAATTCAGCAGGGCTTAAATGAAAAGGTTGCACCTGCTGGAGTTCCTGAATGGAGCAGGAGGTGGCAGCAAAGATCACTTTAATTGTCTGTGCTCAATCCCTATGGTGTTGCCGCTGCTTATATGTATGAGCTGAATCTGTATGCTGCTGTTTGTGATTTTGACCAGAGATGGCAGTATTACACAAAGGCACAGTGCCTAAACTGCTCTGTGGGAAGTCAAGCTGCTGTGTATTATTAAATCCAGTGAATTCTTCTTCCTTCTCATCTGAATCTGAACAAAAAAGGACTAGCGGATCTGGAGCCCTTACATCTTCAGAGAGCATGTCATTATTTGCTGCCACCCACTGCTGGCTTTGCTCTCCCATGTAAGCTGCCCTTCTGTACTCTAATGATGTCGTTGGTAAGACTGCATTCTTATTACTCTCTTTATTTTTGACAGCATGTTTCCTCCCTGAATGCTCTGCTACTGCATTGCTTGCAGGGTTATTTTTATTTATGGCGGCACTCTGCTACCACATCACTTGCAGGGTTGATAGCGCTTTGCTGCTGACTACTGGCCTCTCTGCAAGAGCGAATGGGCCATATACTGACTGTGAGGCTGTTTGCTGTTGGTCAAAATGGAAGCTACCTCTGTGCATGCTGCTGCAGCTTGTATTTTTTACTGTCATCTTGTCTGAGCAGGCTGAAGGCGCTCTTGCAAGAACTGCTCCTGCCGCTTTGTGCCATGACTTTAATTTTTAGGAGTGCTCTGTAGAGACTTTGTTGTGATCCTTAGGCATTTTGCTGAACACCTCAGCTAATTAACAGGGTAATTAATTCATAGGATTAAATATTTAAAGTAATTAATTGATCAACGGACACAACACTCAACAGTCACTCAGACACACACGGAAATTCTCTAAACCGCTCCAAAAACATTCACATACAATTAATTTACAACACTGAAGATTTTGAATTTAAATAAGGATATAAGCTAGCCAGACTGAAGAGCAAGGCCAAAATCAGTACTGCTCAAGTGAGGTAGAAAATGAACTAGCACTCCGTGGGAGGGACTGTGGTGATGGTCTGTTGGAGTGTTAACTCTTTCCTGCCTCAAGCACTAGCAGAGGAAGACAGTACCCACTTGGCAGGGGGTGTCCTGGTGCCCACTGTAGAAAATATGCCTGCATCAAAAAAAATAAGGGTTCATAGAATCATAGCATTGGAAGGGGCCTATAAGGCCATCGAGTCCAACCCCCTTCTCAACTGTATCCAACTAAATAATTGTGCGCACACAACAACTTCTGTGAGGGCAATGAAACCTCCCCTCTGTGTGCCCCCATCCATCTGTCTTGGCATTCTCCCCTTCTGGAGCAGATTTGGGGGCAGTGAAGTTCTGTTGCATTGCATTCACTATATTCATTCCATGTGCGCAGTGCTTTAGTTGGATACACAAGTGCCACTAGGTGCACAGACTTAGTTGTATAGTTCTTGAGTTCTTAATTAAATGTTTTTTTATGTTCAAATCTTCAAGACAAGCATTCCAGAGGCACTCTGACAGAAGTAAATCTTATGTGGGGGGAAGCACCACAAATTTTAGGTAAGATAACATGATTTTGCAAGCAGTAGTTACACTTCATGAATCTATGCAACTATCAAAAGTTTAAACATATGGATATGGGTGATTTAATTAGCGTACTTGGATTTGCTGAACACCTTTGAAAAAAGTTAAATAACTTCAATATAAAATGTAATGTCTTTTCAATCATCCATAACTGGATGTCTAGACATAGAAAGATTGAATACAAAGGTTCCATTTAGTCAGGGCCAGGTCAGGATGATGTGTGCACGTGGATGTGCATGTATGCCTGCATTACAGACTGAGATTTTGCCAGCCCAGTGTCCTTGAGGATAGTGGCTTCAAATGGAAGCTGAAGAAAGCACTACACAGTTGAGCAGTCAAAGGCAAGAGGTCAAGCTCTCACTATTCATACCAGTCATGGGCAATCCAGAACTTCAAACTGTCTGCCAAGTACAGGGACTAATGTTGCACACCCATATTTCCTTCTGCATTTGAAATAGGTTCTTAGGCTTGAGTGCACACCATCCTAGAAAGCTCACTAGATGAGGTCCCATGCTCAGACTATGTGTCTCCTAGTTCAAGCCTGACTCTGGAACAATTAAAATACAATAATATTTTCATCTGAGTTGATAGCCAGAAAATATTTTACCATTAAGAAGAAAATTAGTGAGGCAAGAAGAAGGTCGACTATTTACATCTACAGGTGATATTCTGAATGCTCCAGTGCAATAATGCAGTTCTGAAGGGAAAAAGGGGATAGGGAAAGATATTTTAGTTTGATTACAACACAGAAAAAATACCAATTTCATAATACACACAAAAAATAAAATCCACAAATGAAAAAGATTATTAACCACTCTGCAAAACAAGCAATACCTGTATTGGTGTTAAAGTAAGCTGAATAGAAGCACACATCAACAATGATAACTGCATGCACACACAAAGATTTCATCTGTTCCATAGTCAATATAAGCCTCCAAGTGTTTATCGTTAATTTCTGAACATTCTTGAACATTAATTGGAGATGATGCACACTAATCAGATAATAAACAAAATTCTCTATTCATTCTATCTGTTTTCATGTAACACATTCTCCATTTAACCTCCAATAGCCACAATATATATTTAATAATCTTAAATGATTTTGAAGCTCTGAGGATAATTTATTTTTAATGAAGAGCTCACACACATTACAGAAGGAGCTTAAAGTCATGAAAGAAAGATTAGATTGTAATATTTGAAACAAATGCATGCTGCATAGGTCTCCTGGCTGTCCACAATGTATGTTCAACAAATACCAATAATATGGATGAAAAAGAAAAAGGAACAGCAATACTGTTAGCACTATGCAGCTCATGGACATCTTTGAGAGAAAAAGGTGCACCTACCAACACTGTTTGTTCTTGGTGTACACCATTTTAAAGTTACAGTTTCTTTAAATGTGCCCTCTTTGCTACTACCACCCATATGATTATCACCTGCAAAACAAAATTAGAGATAAACATACGTACGTAACACAAAGAGTAATAAAAATCAATATACAAATGCTTATGAATATTATAATAAATTATTTTGCCTATCACCAACAAAAATTATTACTATGTACAATTTAGGGATTAATTTTTTAAGACACTCTTCCAATCCATTAGAGTCCTACTTGGCCATCTTCAAGTCAATACTCTGCTTCTAAATGCTGAGTGGTATTCGATCTACTCAGAGTAAATCAACTGAAGTTAATACAGATGACTAACTTGGGTACATTAATTTCAATTGGTCTACTCAGAGTAGGACTTAGCTGAATATAACCCTATATCTCAACAAGATTCTTTTGCTCTCAAATATATTATTTTCAGTTAAAGTATTCACCCCACACTTTCCTCAGCATTTAAGTTACATCCTCTCTCACATTTTAAAATACCCTTCCAAATCTTCTTTATCTGTAATGATGTACGTAACAGAAATTACCTTAATTATGCTGCTGTCTTCCATTGTTATGTATCAATGCTGAATTGATACAGTTGGGACCAGAGGAGCCTCTTCTCAATGGTTTTGCCTAGGCTTTGGAAATCCCTCCCAAGGGAGGCTTACCCTACTTCCTCTTTAATAGTCTTTTGTAAGCACTTTTAATTGACTTTTTAGAAAGTCATTTTGAGGTGTACATGGCTGTTTTACTGAACTGGTTTTCACTGTCTCTGGATTTTGAATAATTTATACTGTCACTACATTGTATTATTTCCTGTTGCTGTTTGAGGGTTAAACTACTTCATGCCGTTAACCACCTTGAACCCTGAGCAAAGGTGAGATATAAACAGTTTAAATAAATAAATAAGTCTATAAAGGAAGTGTCCCACCAAGAAACATTCTGCACTGAATTGTTAGCAGTAGTCCTTCCCTTAACCCCTGCATCTCTATTTTGACATGTTAATAAAATAATTTAGAACTACTCATTGTTCAGCACAATGTCATCTAAGATATCTCTAAAATACTGTGAAAGCAAATATTCTGTGATTAAAGGAGTAGAATGAAAACAAACAGCCAGGATTTGTGCTTCTAAAGATGGGACAGTTTTGCCTATTTGTGTTTCTTGGACTGTAAATTATAGACACATAAAATGTTTTACAAGCCAGAACTGGTGCTCTCCTAACCTCTAAAAGAGTGTCAGAGTCCTTGATAGCTCTTCCCTTACACATCTGCCTGGACTTTAAGATCATTAGGGAGATGCCCTTTTCATGGTGCCACAGTTCTCCAAGATACACGTGGTGAGAACTTCATGGAGTTCTTATGTTAGGTAAAAACATGGCTATTCATCCAAGCATTTGACTGAAGTGGTGTCCCTCACTTGGCTGATGCAGTCATATTTTTCAGTATATTGTCTGTTTTTCCATTAAGCTGCATTCAAATTAAATATTGTTTTATTATATTGTTTCTCACTCTGGGATTATGTGAACAACGAAGAGCAGGTTATAAATAATTTAAGCAAGCACACACACATAATCAACTTGAATATTTAATACAGAGGAGTGCATCATGATTTCAACTTCCAAAGTTTTTTTAATATTTATTTTATTATTTTATTTATTACATTTATATCCTGCCCTTCCTCCCAGTAGGAGCCCAGGGCAGCATGGAGAAGATCCCCATAATCCACTAACAGGTTTTTAATTTACACAGCAAGAAATGTATACTCAGGCTCTCTTAATAGTTAAGCAATAACTAATCTATGTTAAGTATTCTCCAAGTTTGCGTTCGAGCATAAAACATAAGTGCCTTGCTGAATTAAGACTGAGGTCCATCTTGCTGGGATTCATGAAAAAATGCTGGACAACCAGCAAGTGCCAAGGCAGGGATCGCCAATATGATGCTTGCCCATCTACATTACCATTTACATCCTACCAAAGAAGCCACTCCCAAGAGCTGGGAACAGT
The DNA here is from genome assembly GCF_030035675.1 of Rhineura floridana. Taxonomy (NCBI): domain Eukaryota; kingdom Metazoa; phylum Chordata; class Lepidosauria; order Squamata; family Rhineuridae; genus Rhineura; species Rhineura floridana. Next base: position 117,012,811 of record NC_084487.1, on the reverse strand, counting down.
CTGGGACAACATGAGATATGGTGCTTGGGGCTACAGCTGAACATAGGAAACTAGAGGATGCTTTCTGCTTGTGCAAGAAGCTCTGTGGAGCTCAGACAGTAGATTTTTTTTAAAAAAAAATTAAGCAATTCCCAAAAATGCAAACTATCTTTAAAATCCACAGTTGGAACAATGTTACATCGAAAATGCAACAGTTCTATATTATTTGCCCTACTTACCACTTTTTAAAAAGTCTACATGTGCTTCCTTATGATGAAGAAGCTCCACATCATAATTGGCAGATGTATTGGCATGCTGTTCTTCCTTTTAAAGAAAAATATAATAAAAATAAACAAATCATTTGAAAAAAATCAGAGGCTTTTTTTTAAACCCAGTACATGGATAATTTTACATTTTGCCTTTCAATACAAAATTGCAAAAGGAAAAAGAATACTCTTAGATCTGAAAACATTAACAAGCTGGAATTCTGGGGAAATCTGCTTACTGACTTCTTGAAAGATTTAGCAGCTTATAATCATATACAGTACAATCCTATGCATGCTTACTCTAAAGTAAATGGACCATTGGTCTCACCTGAAGGGTGATTTTCATAGGAGGACTGCCATCAAGCGGGTTATAGCTCCACCTATCGTCCGAACGCAAGAATGTTTTTGAAGTCAAGACTAGGGGCGTCAGGCCCCTCCCACTCTCCAGTTCAATCGCGAGTCCAAAGAGAGATATCTAAAAATGCAGGAGAAAAGGCCAACGGGCCTACCAGCAAAGACATAACACAATAGCAATAATCATAATAATATGACTCTAACGTAGCGATATAACATTAATAGCAGTCTTGACTTCACTAGTAAATCTAATATAATAACGTAACAGGAATATATGAAAAAAAACCCCAAAATATCTAGGTATCCTCTAACTGGGAGGGTCGTGATGGCAGTCCTCCTATGAAAATCACCCTTCAGGTGAGACCAATGGTCCATTTTCCATAGGAGGACTGCCATCAAGCGGGATGTACCAAAGCAGCCCATAAAAGGGAGGGACCACCCACATCCTAATCATCATTAAGAACCTGTTGCAACACTCGTCTGCCAAAAGAGGCATCGGCAGAGGCATAACGATCTATTTTGTAATGCCTTATAAACGAGTGTGGGGTAGACCAAACAGCAGCTCTGCAAATATCAGCAACAAGAGCGTTGGTAGCAAAAGCAGCCGTAGTGGCCGCTGACCTAGTGGAATGAGCTGTTATACTAGCTGGGACTGGAAGCTTAAGGGACTCATAGGCTAAGGTAATACATGCACGCAACCAGCAGGATAAGGTGGAATTAGCTACTTTATGCCCCATAGAACGTGGATGAAAGGATACAAACAAAGACTCAGTTTGTCGTATATCCTGGGTCCTAGACAGGTAGGTCTTGAGAGCCCTCCGAACATCCAATGAATGCCAAGCCTTCTCTAGAGGATGGGTAGGATTCGGACAAAATGAAGGAAGAACAATGTCCTGGTTGCAATGGAAAACTGCATTGACCTTGGGACGGAAGGAAGGATCAGTCTTCAGCACAACAAAGTCCTTGTGAAAGACACAGAGATGGTGGGCAGAAGACAATGTGCCCAGTTCCGAAACTTGTCTTGCAGAGGTGATCGCGATCAGGAACAGGACCTTGAATGACAACAGACGTAAAGGCACAGTCCTAAGGGGCTCGAACGGAGGGCGTTGTAAAGCCTGAAGGACCTTCAACAAACTCCATGAGGGAAAACGGTGGAATACAGCCGGTGAGTGTAGCGCGGTTCCCTTCAGAAAACGTTTGATGAACGGGTGCGAGGCAATAGGAGCACCAGCGGAGGACACTGAGAGAATGGACAACAAAGTGGACGCATGTCTACATAAGGTGTTGGGTCTAAGTCCCATCAAGAGGCCCCTATGAAGGAATTGCAGCACCTGTTGTATTGTGGCCTGGGAAGGATCGAGGTGCTGGGACTGACACCACCTGGAGAATGCCACCCAAGTATGTTGATATATACGGGTGGTGGATGGTCTTCTTGAGGCCAAGATAATGTCAATAACAGCGTCAGACAGGCCAGCAGACCTTAAATGTCCCCGTTCAAAAGCCACGCTGTTAGCTTGAGCCAATTGGGATCCTGATGCAATATTGGGCCCTGGAATAAGAGGTCTGGCCTGACCGGGAGTGTCCAAGGGTCCGTCACTGACATGGCAAGGGGATCCGAGAACCACGGTCGACGGGGCCAATATGGAGCTATCAGAACCAGTTTGGCCCTCTCGCGTCGCGCCTTTCTCAAGGTTCTGGCTAACAGTGGTATTGGAGGGAAGGCGTACAATAGGCCATCCGGCCACGGTAGCGACAGGGCATCCACCGCTTCCACTGTCTTGTCCAGGTATCGAGCGAAGTACCTGGGTAGCTGGCAATTGCGACTGGAGGCAAATAGATCGACTGAGAAGACGCCGAACCGACACTGGAGAAGATGGAAAATGGTCGGATGAAGTTTCCATTCTCCCGGAAAGACCTGTTGTCTGCTGAGCCAGTCTGCTGTCACATTCCAAATTCCTCTGAGATGTTCTGCTTTTAAGGATTGCAGATGTTGCTCTGCCCAGTCGAGTATGAGGGAAGCTAGGTTCTGCAGAGGACGGGACCTGGTCCCCCCTTGTCTGTTTAAGTGAGATTTGGCACACGTGTTGTCCGTTCGAATGAGAACATGGTCCAAGTGGAACAGAGACTGAAAATGGAGCAGAGCTAAGTAGACAGTGTGACGCCCTTCCCCGGCTCTCCCTGTCAGGTTCCTACCTGCTTGTGGCTACTACCTTTCACTAGGCACCACCAGGGACTCCACCAGTCCGGACTGTCCTTTTTATGGTTTCTCTCTCCGCTCTAGCACAGATCTCACTAGATCCCTCTGCTAGGCAGCACCACCAGTCACATCCTATAACCAATGTTCCCAGAGACTTTGCCTGAGCCTCTCTCTATCTGGTTACTTTTGTGACTCCGTGCTTATGCTGTTCCCAACCCCTTTGTATCTGTCCTGTCCTGTTTTATTGGATGAATTTCAGTTGGTACAGCTCGAGGATGTGGACAAGGTGCTTGGACAGGTGCGGGCGACCACTTCTGCTCTGGATCCTTGCCCCTCGTGGCTAATAAAAGCTAGCAGAAATGGAACAGCCGGCTGGGCCAAGGAGGTGATTAATGCCTCTTTACGAGAGGGAGTGGTCCCACTCTGCCTAAAGCAGGCGGTGGTGAGACCGCTCCTAAAAAAACCCTCCTTGGACCCCGACAATTTTGACAACTATAGACCGGTAGCAAATGTTCCTTTTCTGGGCAAGGTCCTAGAGCGTGTGGTCGCTCGCCAGCTCCAGGCTCTTTTGGATGAAACTGATTATCTGGATCCATTTCAATCGGGCTTTCGGCTGGGGTTTGGTACAGAAACGGCCTTGGTCGCCCTGTATGATGACCTCTGTCGGGAGAAGGACAGAGGGAGTGTAACTCTGTTGGTTCTCCTTGATCTCTCAGTGGCTTTTGATACCATCGACCATGGTATCCTTCTGGGGCGACTTGCAGATTTGGGAGTTGGAGGCACTGCTTGGCAGTGGCTGTGCTCCTACCTCAAGAACCGTCTCCAGAAGGTGGTGCTTGGGGAGCATTACTCGAGGCCCTGGGTACTCCAATATGGGGTCCCGCAGGGCTCAGTTCTGTCCCCCATGCTCTTTAATATCTATATAAAGCCGCTGGGCGAGGACATTAGGAGTTTTGGAGTGCGTTTTCAGCAATATGCTGATGATACGCAGCTCTATTTCTCCTTTTCATCTTCTTCAGGTGAGGCTGTTAATGTACTAAACCGCTGCCTGGTCGCGATAATGGTCTGGATGAGAGCTAATAAACTGAGACTCAATCCTGACAAGACTGAGATGCTGTTGGTGGGGGGGCCCTCTGCCCAGATGGTTGATGTCCGACCTACCCTAGATGGGGTTACACTCCCCCTAAAGAAGCAGGTCCGTAGTTTGGGGGTCTTATTAGATCCGCTCCTGTCTCTGGAGGCTCAGGTAGCCTCGGTGGCACGGAATGCATTCTACCAGCTTCGGCTGGTAGCCCAACTATGACCCTATCTGGACAGGGAGAACCTTGCCTCAGTTATCCATGCTCTGGTAACCTCTAGATCGGACTACTGTAATGCACTCTACATAGGGTTACCTTTGAAGACGGTTCGGAAACTTCAGCTGGTGCAGAATACTGCGGCCAGAGTTCTCACTCGGACTAAAAGATCTGATCATATAACACCTGTCCTGGCCCAACTGCACTGGCTACCAATATGTTTCCGGGCCAGATTCAAAGTGTTGGTTCTTACCTATAAAGCCCTTAACGGCACCAGACCGCAATACCTGATGGAACGCCTCTCCCACTATGAACCTACCCGTTCGCTGCGCTCGACGTCGAAGGCCCTTCTCCGGGTTCCAACTCACAAGGAGGCCCGGAGAGCAATAACGAGATCTAGGGCCTTCTCGGTGGTGGCCCCCAAATTATGGAATGCCCTCCCTGACGAGATACGCCTGGCGCCTTCTTTGATATCTTTTCGGCGCCAGGTAAAGACCTACGTCTTTGCCCAGGCATTTTAATTCAAGTTTTAATTTTATTTTATAGTTAATTAATTGTAATTTCTATTAATTTTGTCTTAATCTGTTTTTAATTGTGTTTTTATACTTATATGTTGTAATCTACATTCGCTGGCTTTTAAATGTGGTTTTATTCTGTTGTACACCGCCCTGAGAGCCTGTTGCTAAAGGGCGGTTTAAAAGTGCAATAAATAATAATAATAATAATAATATATAGATAACTCATATAACTCTGGGTTGCGCTGGATACTTGTAATGTTATTATTCTTCTCTTCACCGCTGCCACCATTCGTTACTGTTTCCCTTCAGCCTTGGTAATTACCTTGCCCTCCCTTCTGGTCTGTGAAAACCCCAGCCAAGGATCAGGCCTTCGGTAAACCAAAATAGTATTTATTAAATATCAGAAATAACAAGATTAGTTTTATAATGGTACATAAGCATATGGTTTCATCTATTCCTGTGATACTTGTCTTATTATTAACTAGAACTCCAATTCCCTCTTTCTCCACACTCTCCTAACATCCACCACCAAACACCTTCTTCCTCTCACATCCACTAACTAACACCCACCACTAACATCCACCTACTAACATCCACCCAGATTCAACTGTCATTCTTCCATTTATACTCCCAGCCATTCAAACGCTCAGCCAATCATCCAGTATTCTACTGCTCATCTACTCCCCCCTCCTCTTTCACTCCACTTACCATATATCTTCTATACAAACAGCACTTACCATATTTACATTAATACAGGAACATCACAGACAGCCTTCAGTTCCAGCCAATTGATGCTCTGAGTCTGCTCTGATGTGGTCCAAACCCCCTGAACGAACTGGGAGTTGCAGTGGACTCCCCAGCCGAGGAGACTGGCATCTGTGGTGATAACAGTCCTGCGGGGTTCTCTGAACGGAGTGCCCTGGGTGAGATGTTGGACCCTCGTCCACCAACGGAATGAAAGACGCAGTGCGGGGCTCAAGGGAATTGCTTGATGATTTGACCTGGCAATGTCCTGCTGAAACGGCAACAAAGCCCACTGGAGTTGGCGAGTATGAGCTCGAGCCCATGGCACAATATGGATGGTGGACACCAACATTCCGAGAGCCCTGGCTAGAAGCATGACGTCTGCGGTTGCGTGGTGCATCAGAGACCATGAGATGTCTGTGATAGCAGTTATGCGGTCTGGAGACAGGAACACCGTCGCCTGCAGGGTGTCCAACATCACCCCTAGATGTTGTAGGTGTTGGGTTGGTTGGAGATGGCTTTTGTCGAAATTGACTAGCCAGCCGTAGGCCTGCAAGACATGGAGTGTGAGCGTTAGATGGCGATGAGCCAGCTCCCTGGAACTCGCCCGTATTAAAAGATCGTCGAAGTAGGAGTAGATATGGATCCCTTGAAGCCGGAGGTAAGCCACTAGTATGAGTTGCACCTTGGTAAATACTCTCGGAGCAGATAAGAGGCCGAACGGCATCGCTCGATATTGAAAATGCTGGGGGCTGAAAGCAAACCGAAGGAATTTTCTGTGGGCTATGCAAATAGGCACATGGAGATACGCTTCCTTTAGGTCGATAGAAGCCAGGAAATCTCCTTCATGAAGGCTTTCTGTAATGGAGTGTCCATTTTGAACCTGCGATACTTTACGAAACGGTTGATGAACTTGAGGTCCAACACCGCCCTCCATGACAGTTCTCGTTTGGGCACAGCAAATAGGAGGGAGTACAACCCCTTCTGACCTCTCTGTTGTAGGGACTGGCTCTATCGCCGCTGTGTCCAAGAGGTGATGTATGGCTCTCTGCATGATGCAGTGCCTGGCTGGTGCCCTGGGACAAGGGGAGGGATGAAATCTGTCCGGAGGGATTGCCGAAAACTCTACTGCATAGCCATAACAAAAAAGATCTCTGATCCAGATGACCTGAGTCAGACGCAGCCAATGGTCTCCAAACAGAAGCAGTCTGCCCCCAACCGGTATCGCGTCAGTACTGTCTGTGCTGGCGAGACCCTCCCCTATATGAGGACGCTGAGGTACCTCTGAGCCCCTGGTACTGACCTCTGCCTGGGAAACGTCTGTTCCAGACTCCCCTGGAGGGACGGAAATCATAGGTTCGGAAATCGCGGCCTCGTCCCCCGGGCCGCATTCCTCGAAAGGGCTGGGTCGTGCGGTATGAGGTGAAACCTCTGAAAGGCCTGCGATCAACGTTCCTGACAGTGGCCAAGACAGGCTTTCGAGCATCCTTGGGGTCAACAAGCACTGCCTTTAGGGCTTCCTCGCCGAAGAGTAATGAGCTGGAATAAGGTGCCCTTGATAAATTAACTCTGGCTGTAGAGTCCGCTTGCCAGTGACGAAGCCAGAGGGTCCACCGAGCGACTACCTGAGCTGCCATAGCTTGTGCTTCCAGCTGATTTGTGTCGAAGGTGGCATCAGCCACAAACGCCGCTGTCTTGCGCAATTTCATCAGTGACCTCCTCAGAGAGACAGGATCAGGATTAGGATCATCTAAGAGGTCATCCAACCACATCATTGCTGCCCTGGAAAAGATGGAAGCTGATGCAGAGGCTCGCATGGAGAAAGCGGTGGCCTCATGGTTCTTGCGTAAGGCAAAGTCCAACCTCCGCTCAGTGGCGTCCTTTAAATGTGAATCTCCTTCCCTCGGCAAAAGGGATATAGAGACTAGACTGGAGATCGGCTCATCTATGCCAGGGACGGCCGGTCTGCTTGTAAAGTCCGGAGCCAAAAAGTAAAGTCTGTCCACAAGGGCGTTAAAACGGCATGTTTGTAATGGATGAGACCATTTGTCCTTGGCCAGCTTAGCAATAGGATCTGGCACAGGAAGGTAGTGCTCTGCTGGTGTGGGGGATTTCAAGACCCTGGCCCCTTTAATAGCGGGAGTGGCAGCTGCAGGTTGTGTAGATTGGAGACCAAGGGTGTTCAATACTCTGCGAGCAAGGGGCTGATAATCTAAGGCATCAAACAGGCGATAAGATGTATCCTCCTCCTGTTCCGACTGATCACTCCATTCGACTCCTTCGGCTTGAGTAGCAAATGGTGGATCCTCCCCACAAGAAGCGTCATCAACAAACCTGCCCCTGGCAATGTCAAAAGGATTCGGAGAGCAGGAGGGATCTGTCTCATTGCGCACATGGTGGTCCACACTCCGCTGAGGAACGGCGGGGGCTGGTGACTGTGGCTGTGTTTGAGTGTAGAACGCCAGCATGTCTTGTAGTTGTGATATGAACTCATGAGACAGCTGCGGCCCCAGTGTGTTAGATGGTAGTGCTTGGAGAGGCAACGGTATGTGCAGTTCAGCAGGTTGGGAAGATGAATGAGCCCTAGGTGGTAATATGGGAGGATGGTGGCTGGCTGCTGGCTGGTCAGGAAACCCTGCAAAGTCCTCCTCGGAGGATGCAGTCGGAGAATGAAAGAGATTTGTTAACTGTTCCTGGCCTGCCTCCTCAGAAACCGGAACAGAGACGTAGTGTGCCCGCTTGGTTGTGCTGTGGCTGGACAGATGTTTAGTTTTGGCAACCGCTTTGGTGTGCTTGTGCTTGGCTGGCTTAGATTGTTTAGGCTTGGTTGCCTGAGATGTCGCTGGCTGTTCCGCCATGATATATTTTCAAGGGGGTTCAGTACACGGCCACGGATGGGGCAGAATGTACAGACCCAAATATGCTCAGTACACGGCCACGGATGGGGCAGAATGCACCGGCTCAGATGACTAAGTATACGCCCACAGATGGGGGAGAATATACAGTTCCAGACAGCCTTAGTACATGGCCACGGATGGGGCAGAATGTACAATGTCAAACAGCTTTGGTACACGGCCACAGATGGGGCAGACTGTACGGTTCCAAATAGGCTGAATACACAAAACAGCTACAATATTCAGCCTCAGTCAGCAGCTTGTGGTGGAGAACCTGTAGCAGGACTATAAATTCTACCCTGCAGCACAAAACAGCTTCAATATTCAGCCTCAGTCAGCAGCTGGTGGTGAAGAACCTGTAGCAGGATTATAGATTCCACCCTGCAGCACACACACAGAAAAACTGATAGAAAAGGCCTTGAACAAAATCCCTTACTATAGAAAGGGCTAAACAGAAAGGGCGGGAAAAAAGGGGGAGGAACAAAATGGCGCTCGTAAAAAAGAGCGGGAATTTTAGCCAATCAGAAAGACGCAGGGCAATGAAGAAGCAATGGCGGTCACAAAAGAGCACCAGCAAGCTCAAAAATGGGGACCGCCGGAAAAACGGTCGCAGGGGAGCGGCCTGAAATACGCCCTATAGCCGCAGGGCTGAGAGATGTAATCACGGCTTGAAGGGCCAGCCAGTTAAATCACTGCCGAAAGCAGAACTGCGAGAGAATTCCCTGCAGCCGCTGGAACAGTCGCAGCAAGTGGGGGGGGAGCCAACGGCAAAGTGAACTGTGAAAGGAAGGAGCCGCAGCCGCAGGCTCCGTAGGCAGTCGCGGTGAGATTTAAAATGCCGCAGAACGAGCCGGGGGAGGCTGGACAGACCAACGTATAAAGGGACTCTAAAGGTAAAAAGAGCTGCAGCCGCAGGCTCTGTAGAGCTGCCGCAAAAAAACAGGCAGCGAGTTGGAACAGAATGGGGAAAAACAGTGGCACAGAGCAGGGAGCTGCAGCCGCAAGCTCCTGGATTAAGGCTGCGTCCGCTGCCTAAGGGAGGGAGAACCGCAGCCGCGGTCTCCCAGTAATCACCGTTCAGCTAGAAAACAGTATGGAAAAAAGCGGCGGCACAGAACAGGGAGCTGCAGCTGCAAGCTCCTGGATTAAGGCTGCGTCCACTGCCTGATGAAGGGAGAACAGCAGCCACAGTCTCCCAGTAAATAGGTAGGGACTGATGGAAGAAATAGGCAAAAAGACAAACAAAGAACAGTCAGTCAGTCCCACAGACTCTAAAGTAAAAGACAGAGGGAAGGGAAATAACGGGAATACACACACAAAACCTCCACACCCTGTCACACAAATACACAGAAACTTATCTAAGCTATATACTCCAACTTGCATGGACGAAGGCAAGAATGAACTGGAGAGTGGGAGGGGCCTGACGCCCCTAGTCTTGACTTCAAAAACATTCTTGCCTTCGGACGATAGGTGGAGCTATAACCCGCTTGATGGCAGTCCTCCTATGGAAAATCCCACTGTGTTCAATGGGACTTACTCCCTATAAGCATACATGCTTGCAGCCTTCAACACACTGAGATTACTTTTTCAAAAATTACAATAAATGTACAAAAGCAAACACCAAATTAAGAAGTGAATTCTTTGTTCTACTTGTTTCTATACATAAAATTAAAGGCGTTTGCAATATAAAAACAGATCCAGCACCCACTTCCATCCACAGATACTGTAAGTTATCCAATAGGGACGTTTTTTCATTCCTAAGCAACAAATAGTAATTATGATTATAACGCCACCATCAGCAACTGCAGCCATTTTTCATTTTATGGGAATTTCTTCTTTCACTTCAGGTTAACAAGAGAAACCACATATAGTCTTATCTGGCTTCCACAGCTGGACTAGCAGCTACTGTGGTTCAAACTGCATGCATAAGGGTAAAAAGCAAAAGGAAACAGCATCTTTAAATAGCAGAGGCAGACTAGCAAACACCACATATGGCAGATTAGCAAAATAATTCACTGTAGGACTTAGTTTGAATAATACAAAGGGAACCCAACATATATACTATTACTAGAAACAACAGAAGGCGAGAAGAAAGAGCATACCAGCAGCACACAGGTCAGTAAGTTGCAAACAAGGTATCTGCAAACATAAAAAGTTGTATGCAATGGTCCACTGAACTTTAATAAGAATGGCCAGAGCACATAATTAAAATGGCCAGAGCACATCATTCACAAAAAAATCAACTGCTGTTTTAGCCTACACAATCCAGGCAGTACAATTAATATTCAGCAAAAACAAAAACCACTGGCTATTAGTGTTAACATTTTTCCTTTTGTGCATTCTTTTTCTTTTTACCAATACAAATTATTAAAAATTATCTTCTTTCATAATAGTGCCCAATTACAATATATAATTGAAACTTAAGGCTAATGAGTGATTGGTTTCTCCAATGGCCATTGCAGGGACAATGAAGGCCAATAATAAATGGAAAAAACCCACTGAGGCTGCAATCCTAAACATGCTTACTAGGGAGTAAGCCCCAAAGTACAGAAGGAGATGTACTTCTGAGTAAACATGCATAGGATTACCCAAAGTATTAGAAGGGAGAGCGTCAAGCTTCTACAGGTAAAAAGCCACATTTTTTAATATCTCATCAAAATTGCTTTCCTGTTTCTACTCTTCTTCCTGAAATAGCATCAAATCAATTAGAAAAATATTTTTTTACCCACTGCTTTCTTCTACTTGTTACAAACACCTTTACGTTGGGAGGGCATGGAAATGACACGGAGGAATGAAAGGCTCACTATGCCACTAAAATGCACAAGGGGCAGAGATTTCTAACACATGTATAAAAACAAAAGAATCACAGACAAAGTAGTTTGAAGCAAAGTAGGCTACAATTACATAAAATAAAGGAAAACAAATACTACTTTCATTATTGAATGAATTGTTAAAAAGCCAATATGGCCATTTGTTCTGTGATCCTTTTTTCTCCTTCATAAAATTTACTAACCTGGTCACAGACACTGAATGTGGGCTAATAAAAAACAGAAAAAATATGATATGGAGAGAAAAAAACAAATGTAAAAATATCATTAAATAAATATTAAAACCATTAAATAAATTTAAAAGAAAAGGTGCAGTTACTTCAGCACTAAACTGTCAACACAACCTTACCTTCATAGGGATGTTAGTTATAGTGGTTGACGCCAGGTCAAAATGCTGCTGTACTAAAACATTCAGTCTGGTGGCCAGATGCCGTCCAGCCCGAACACTATGTACTTCGCTGGTTAAGACAGGAGAGAGCTTTTTAAAAAAAGACAAATACACACATACACACACAGAATACTCAGTAACAGCAATTATAGTACGGCAGCATATAAAAGAGCAAGAACATCTAGATAAGCATTTAAAGTTTTGTACCTAGCTAACAACTGATCTATTAGACGTACAATATTATCTTCCTGTATATTTTTCCGAACGTCATGCTACCCATGAATGCTTCTAAGCTTAGAGGAGAGCCAGGTCGCGATGGCAATGGTGGTGGCAGTGGGAGGGGAAGGGGGGAGCGCTGGTGACAGTAGGCGGAGTTGGCAAGCGAAGTGAGCAGGGGCGGAACTCCTAGTATTCACAAACAAATATTGGACAATATTGTCTTTTATGGAATATACTCTCTGTAACCATATCCTCTTCCAGGACTCATTCACTCAGACACACCCCATTTATTCAAGAGTTCTCAAGGTCATACAGGTGGAGGACAATTAGACACTTTAGCCCATGGAGGTTCTCTGATAGATAGCATAAAAGCATGGAATTAAATCTAATTAAGTCTGGATTATCTGGAACCCAGCTTTACATAATACTACAGCTACTGTAATTTCTCTTCTTCTACTGCAGCAACTATGCTTTCCTAACAGTAAATATTTATCTATCATGCGTCTGGGATAAATGCTGAGATAAATTTCAAAACACAAAATATGCACACATAAAGCTATACAGTATTTAACAGCCTTACCTCTTTTTTAAGATGATCTGACACTAGGCTTTCCTCACCAACAGGATAAGTGTGAATTAAAACCAACTCACATTTCTGGATCTGCATAAGACTAAAGAACCCAAACATCCTGTTACAAAGCAGTATCAATTGCAAAGCACTTAGTATCCAGGAACTTCAAGGTCAGGCTTTCTTTTGCTGTACACATAACTCCCAATTTAAATGTTAAATATTTCTAACTTACAGTTAGGTGATGGCAATGATAATGCCAAATCTAACATCTGTATGTGACATTTGTGACCCACAAGTGTTTATACTGAAATGACAAGAACTACTGAATAATTATTATGGCCTGGCCCATTTTTCTTATATGAACTTAAAAAGTGGCTCAAAACACATCCACAGAAAGGGGTGGCATGATTTCATGCAATAAACTCTGTTGTTTCTGATGTAACCTTTCCATTAAGTCAAGGGGATGTGGTTTTATGAGGTTAAGGAATTCTAACAGACGTATCCCAAGTCTGATGCAGCCTTTTAACACAGAAGGATCATTATTAAATATTAGACATCTTTGGGGCTTTGTTTGTTCAGTTACTCTCAGATATATTTATGCTACTGCTATATACAGCTGATATCTAGAGTCTCCAATTAGAAGGAATATTCCACATGTTTATACACAAACTGTCCCACTTTTCCTCACTAGGGAATACCAAAACATAGCATTTGACTATCATAGCTCACAACACATGGGGAACGTATTAGGAATAGAGTAAGGTCGCTCCCCCAAACACTTGCTAAATATAACGAAAATTAGGTTTCAATAAAAGCAAACTCCAAGTAAGCGGTTCTCATCATTCTACCATCTATGAACAAAGCAAAGCTGTCTTATACCATCAGACCACTAGATTACCTAATTCAGTATTATCTACACTGACTGATAGTGGCTCTCCAGAGCTTCAGACAGAAATCTCTCTTAGGCCTACCTGGAGATGCAAGGGATTGAACTAGGAACTTTTGCATGCAACGCATGTGCTCTACCACTGAGTCACATCCCTGCAGTTGACAAAAAAGTCTCACAAAAGTTCCAACAACATCCATTTTAAACCACAAACAGATTTCACAAAATGACGTATTCAAACAGAAGGCATAAGTAGTCACAGTGCTACTGAGCTGCACACTTACTGATCAGAATTAGCTGCTAACTTGTTATGCTCATGTATAGTTTCTTGGACAAATTCCTCAAGCATTCGTACATGGCTGTCACTGGAATGAGGGAAAAACACTTATCTTAGAAAAATGTAGTGAAAATCAACATAAAATGAGAAAACAAATAATTCCCTTATGACAACTGATATTTACAATCATTATACTGTAATATCTTTATTCTAACAACTAAAATTATATACCATAAGATTGTATCTGCTATATCCTATATTTCAAGAAATAAATGTTTTAAAAACCTCAGGTCTGTATTATAGAATCATAGAACAGTAGAGTTGGAAGGGGCCTATAACGCTATTGAGTCCAATCACTGGCTAAACACAAATCCAGCTGCCTTCTGAATGCCTCCAGTGTTGGAGAGCCCACCACCTTCCTAGGTAATTGATTCCATTGTCATACCACTTTAACAATTAGGATGTTTTTCCTGATGTTCAGTCAAAATCTGGTTTCCTTTAACTTGAGCCCGATATTCCATGTCCTGTACTCTGGAATGACCAAAAGGAGATCCTCGCTCTCCTGTGTGACAACCTTTCAAGCATTTGATGTGTCCTCTTACCAAAGTTAAATATGTCCAGTTCTTTTAGTCTCTCCTCATAGGGCTCTGTTTCCAGCCCCCTGATTATCCTTGTTGCCCGAACCCGTTCCAGTTTGCCTGCATCCTTCTTAAAGTACAATGTCCAAAACTGGATGCAGTACTTAAGATGAGGCCTAGAGTGCAGGACACAGAATAATGGGCTCAAATTACCAGAAGCCAGATATTGGTTGATCAAGAAAACCTTCCTGTCAGAGTGGTAAGACAATGGAACAAATTACCTAGGGAGGTGGTGGGCTCATCAAAACTGGAGGTATTCAAGAGGCAGCTGGACAGCCACCTATCAGGTATGTTTTAATTTGGATGTTTGTGTTGAACAGCGGGTTAGACTCAATGTCCTTATAGGCCTCTTCCAACTCTGCTATTCTATGATTCCATAAGGAACTATATATTCCACTGTAGTTTAGTTTGAAGAATGGAAGAGCATTTCCCCACTTATGAGGACAGGTATGACAGAAGCAGGCAGCATTTGCCCATTCACCCTGTTCATGCTGCTTGCCACACTTTGTAGTTGTCTCTACCCACCTCTGTAGCAATGCAAATTGCCATGGATAGACTCCGAATATGGGTTAATTTGCCAGCCGTATTTCACCAATTTACTCTATTCGTGTATATGAAGGCTTACACGCAAAACAGAATGTTTTGCCAAGTTATAACATTGGTACATTAATATCACAGGTGACACAAACCTCTTTGCATTAGTAATACAGATTATTCGTCCTCTATTTCCAACACTGTCAGCATTCTCCATTAATAAGGTTCGGGCCTCATGTTGGTATTCAGTAATTTTGCAGAGGGCTTCTACTGCTGCAACTAAGCCATGAAGTATACTGCAGCATTCAGGGTCCGCACGAGGATTGGGAGGTCCAACAGCTGCTAAAGCTGCCATTAACTAATTAATAGAAAAAGATGTTTTGTTGTTAAGTCACAATCTTAGTTCCTACAGCTAAAGAGTTATTCATACACAAAAGCATACTGGCAGGGAAAGTTAGAGGTTTTCCACTATACCATATTGCTACAAAATATTCAGGACTATAATATTCTCAAAAATAAATGCAAATTCTACTTTACAATTTTCTCACAGTACTGATATAAACGAACTCATACCAACAATAGCCCTTATATTGTAAAACTATTTCCTCTTTATATGTATACAAGCATGCTAGATCATTCCTCTTGTTACAAGAGCCATAGCTCAATGACAGAGCATCTGCTTTGCATGTAGAAAGTCCCAGGCAATTGCTGGCATCTCCAGGAAGGGCTGGGAGAGAACTCTGTTTGAAACATCTAGAGAGTCACTACCAGTCAGTGTAGACAATACTGAACTAGAGGGACCTATGATTTTTCTTGGTATCAGGCAGCTTCCAAAGTTCCCAACACTGCAATCCTAATCATGGCTACTCAGAAGTAAGTTCTATTGAATTAAATGAGGCTTACTCCTAGGTAAGCGGCATTAGGATTATAGCCTTAGCCAATAACAATGAAAAAAATAATGAAGCAAAGTCCTGACAATCTTAATACCAATAGATTCCTGTTAAAACTGTACTCAGTTAATTGCAGATAAACCATGACTGATGTATAAATAACCCTTTAAACAGCTACCTAGCTCATTTGTCTGCAGCATTAGCTTCAGTCACCTTCCTATTCGACATCTATTCCTTTTCCCATTACCAAATAAAAGGCAAAATTGATTTTCCAATGACAGATTATTCCTAGACTTTGTTGATGAAGCTTTTTTTCCAGACCTAGTAACATGTGGAGGTATGTGTGAGGAAGACTTGCTTTCAGTCCCATAGATAAGCCAAACTGGCTGCAGCCAAAGGTTCTCTTCCTCCATTAGAGGAGGACTCCTTTAATTGGAGAAAGAGAACCGTTTGACCCAAACCTTTGTTATTTTTTAATATTACAGATGCATAATTCTGAACAGGGCTGGGATGTTAGAATATTGACTGGTCAAATATTATCAAGTAAGAAGCCAATTGACTGCTTACTATTTGACCATGCTCATCTACAGTTAATATTATATGAAGTCATGAAAACTACTTTTTTTTGTTGTATCATGGTGCAATTTGATAACAAAGGCAGAAGAAAGTAACTGTCAGTATTTTCCCAGTGTGTTGACCAATTCCTTTTTTGACCAGACAATATCCAATTGTGAAGCAGCATAATGGAATAAATTCATAGTGCAGATTTATGCACCTGCTAAAAGATCAACTGGATTTACACAATCTTCCACAAAACTAGACAAAATACAGATAACTTTTTGTGCCAGATGCAACAGAGAACAAATACAAGAAAGGGCAGAGTTGGGACACAACCACTAGGGCGTAGTATGAGATTACCTCAAAATCTCTGCTCTCAAGTATAGTGTTAATTTTGTTGGGTGGGAGAGAACCTCTCTTTTTCAAATGGGTCAGCATGAACCACTAATGCAAAAAATGGCTGGCACCTGCACTGAATGCCAAATGATTATGCTGTTACTGTAGGCCACTTGCAGATTAATTAAAATTCAACCACATTATCTGCAGTAGCCTCACAGTGAGGCCTTAAAACCCCCCACCAAATACATCCTGGCTGACAAAGCTCATTCTATCTCAGTACTGGATTAAATAAAATTAACTGAAAGAGGAAGTGAGTAAGACTTGATGTTGTCTCAATATCCCCAAAAGACGCAGAATAGGGTAAAGAAAAAGTTTTCATCCGTGTAGGCACTTCCCACATTTTTAATATAATGCCTCCCCAAAATGGACTATTTGTTCACAAATGTTTGCATGAAGTATTTCACTAAAAACTATGTCAATACTGGGAAATCATATCCCTCCACTCTTAGGAAGAAAGGACAGCTTTATAAATTGTCAAGTTCTTAATTGTACCTCCTGCAAATTTTGATCTTCTTGGTTCCAAGAATTTAAGACATTTGCTCCAGAATCACTTACAATGAAGTTCACCTGAAAGTTTACAGAACATAGTAAACATCACGTTTTTATGTCTTGATACTGTAACAACTCTGATAAATATTTTCATAATGTTGCACAAAAATTTTGGCCGAAGGACCCGTGCCATTTCTTCAAGTAATATGCCAATAAGAACTACTTATATGAATGTGACTCATATCAGCAGACAGCTGAAGCTCTGAAGGCTTATGCACTGGAAAATAACAGCATGAAATCCCATCAATCACAATAGGTAATTTGAACTTGCCTGTACTAAGAGCTGTATGACTGTACGCCATAAAGAACTAATTGTCCTACTTTAAAATATTGAACTGGCAAAGCTAAAGTAATAAAATTGTTGCAAAAAATCTACAAGGAGAAATGTATTGCCTTTTTTAATACACTAAACCCTGTATTTATACAGCCAAGCACTACAGTGAAAAGAAAAGTTAGTAACTTTAGCATAGCTGTGCTAATGTTTTTATGATGGCTTTATCCTAATCTTGGTTTTAATGTACGAAATCAATGTTAGTAATCTGAACTATTTTTATTGTGTTTTATGTATTTTTTTGTCAAGCGATTTTCCGTTCGTTTTATCAACAGCTGGATATATATGTTTAAATAAGCAAATAAATAAATGGAAGAGACTTATTAAGGAGAAAGCCTCATTGACCATAGTGGGACAAGTAAACATGCTGAGGATTGTGCTATGAATTGCATGTCCATAGTTATTTAAGGTTCAAACTAATGGGATGTCTTATTAAGTGTACAGAAAAATGCAACAGCAAGTAGCAAATCTTGACTCTTACCTTTGAGGGGAAAAAATATATTCAAGTATTTTAGAGAACTGTGTTAAACAAAATACTGACATCAAATAACCAACAAATTGGGCAACTGTGTAAGGTGACCAGATTGTGGTTGCACAGAAGCACTAAACTGCAATCATAACAACTAGAAAATACGCAAGTGTAAACATATCTTATCATTGCCCTATTAGTGTAGAACATCCTAAATACAAAACATAATTAACAGTCACTTACTAGTTTTTTAAAGGGAAATATATCAAACATTATTCTACAGTATTCCATGGATGATTCCACTGAACAGGTCCAAAGTGATCTTGATATAGGTGCAAGAGGTATGATTCCTTGGGTCCGATTCTTCATTAACATATCAAACTCAACATGTTGTCTGCAGGATTCTGCCATATAAGGGCAGTGATCCACCACAAAAACTGTTTTGTGCGACTCTGAAAAAAGTTTCATTTTTATTCTACAAACAAATAATGACAGAATTAGTTAAACACTATGGAAATCCCAGCACAATCATATACATATCTATGAGAAGTAATTCCAATTGAGTTCAATGGGACTTCCATTGAAGTAAGAGGATTGCAGCCTCATGGCTACCCTATCTGTGAAAACATTTATTTTGATGTGCTTTTGAGTTGTACGCATTGGCAATCCTTTCCTGCTTCCTCTGATGTATGGCTCAGTCTCTACTTTGGAAAAAAAAGCAAAGACAGTGGTCCAGTTCACACAGCACAATAAATAATAATATCTTATTATTAAGCACTGGGTTAAGCTGCTTTACTCCTCCTCACTTACACTGGGGAGAAACAAACCACGACCAGAGTTTAGTTTTACACTTGAATCAGGGATTGTGGTTTGTTTCACTCCAACAAATCATGATCAGTAAGCCAAGAACAAACCCTGGAATATGAGGCATTCTTTCAAATGACATCCAATTAATGTTTCCAAGTCAGTAATGCTTGTTTAAAAACAAACACAAATCTCACTACTTACAAGGACTGAAAAGGTATTTAAGAAGGTTTCTGTGAGATTATGAATCTACAAACAATGCCTTACAGTAAGAACTTTATTGCATTAAAGGGCAGATACAGAACTAAGTGTTGGATTCTCAAATACTTAGCTCAGAATATTTAAATTAAGCTTTGTTCAGTACTATTGCATTTTTATTCTTGGCTTTGTTAACACTTCATAATCTTGCTTTTTCAAGTCCCAACTCTTGTCAAGTTAAATTATGGGATAAGTATACTCTTATGCATCATTAATAATTATGCACAATTATTCTTCTGGAGGTCTGATCAGCAGATTTCAAACTTACTAAAATACGCCAATCTGTGTGAAGCCAGTTTTTGAAGATGTTAAAACCAAGCCTGGCTGATAATTGTAATTCTCTCTCAATCCCCCACCAAAAAGACAAAAACTGTCTGTATAAATATGTTTGTTTGTAGCTCACACATCCATTTGCCCAAAATTATGAAAAGACCCCAGCTGAAGAGGAAAAAAAGAGATTAAGTTAAGAATTAGGACTCTTGGATCTTAAAATTCCAGACAATTCCCTTCTGCGCAGTGGTTTCTGGGACAGTCCCTCTCCCTGAATTGGGAAAGATTTCTTGTTCCTTGACATGTCTTATAGCTAGGAAATGCATGAGCTTGTGCTTTTGCAGACCTTGCAAGTACTTGACTTTCTGTCTCTTAGGCCTATATAAAAGCAATGGTGGTGGTGGTGGGATTGTTGCACTCATTTCTGTAAAATTCTGGAAAGGCTAATCAGTAGAACAAGGAGGAAAACATCACAGTGCTTGTTTTGTGGCTCAATAAAACCAACTTAAACGACAAGACTGTTTATTTCATGACCGCCTTAGTAAAAGAAATAATTCTGTCCAGTAGTCTGTAGTGAGAGTCTCTTGCTTATTATATTGGGAGGACGGGCTGTTCTATGGAACTACCTTGGGGCTACAGAGGTGTGGGTTAGATTTTCGATTCTAACGTGGCTCTATGAAACTAGAAAAAAGTATGCGGAACGGAAAGTTATAGGGGAGGAAAATTAGGGTTCTATAAGGGGGCAGTGTTTAGTTCTGTGGTACGCAGAGCGTTTCTTACTGTAGCCCGTTTCTTCTCTTAGGAAGCAGTTTCTGATATCAGTCGTACTTCCAGTACCCCAAACCTGACTGCAGTGAGAAGGAAGGTTACTGCACTGAGGTAGCAGATAAAACGGCAGGGGTATCAGCAGTCTCCATTTTCTTCAAGCGGCCCTTGAACTCGTCTCTCCACTACAGACCAAACTGAGAGCACAGGCCAACCGCTATTCTAACTCATCCGGCTCTTGCCTTTTTCACGACAGTCGGCAAGCAACTTCTTCATAATACCGCGAGAACCTGGGAACAGCTTCCAGGTCTCTGGTAGCTGTAGAGATAAAACATTAGAGTGATAATCCGATTACTGGGAACCGGAGTTTCCTGGTTCCTTTCGATGCGCCAGAGCTGCCGTAGAAAACAATGGAGAAGTGCGGGACCAACAGTAGCTATGCTTGGGCACTGGTATGTTAACACACACACGGTAACAGCAAAGAGTCAGGTTCATACCCTAATTCAGGAAAAGCCTGTCTGAGTTTAAGTATGAGTTGCCCTGCCGTTACAAATAAGTCAGTTCCTTATCCCTGTATTGCAGGTGAAGAGGGCTGTGGCTTAGAAATTTGGGCTGAGGCTGGTTTGGGTTTGCAGCTCAACATCTTCAAGCTGCAGATCAATCTCTGTCCCCTCACAGCCGATATCCAGGCGCAGTTTGAGAACTCAAAAAATTGCTAAATAAGGCCCGAATTCGAAATAGTGTCAATACCCTTGTTAACTTCAGGGGTTGGGACACACACGCACTCCTATTACATGATCATAGGGTGCGATGCTAAAATTCTGAATGTCTCCGGGTTTTTGTGTGGGCATCTATCACTTCAGCCGCAAAGGACCACAAAATCCGATTCAGTCAACTCAAACGTTCGTCTCTAAGTACATGTCTAAGTGTGTATGTGTAAAATATCTCCTCCCTTGAGAAGAATAAACTTACATTCTCGCGATATTTTGGCGCAGAACTTTATTAGTTGAAGAAATGGAAGGGAATCCCCCCTTCTCTTCCGGGAAGTCTGAAGTGGGAGGATCTAGAGGTGTAAGCCTCGTGATGTTCGACGCTGGTCACTTCCGCCCTTCTCCCCTTTCACACACACACACACACACACACACACACCCACACCCACCCACCCAGCTACTACAGGCAAGCTGAGGTAATGTTCGGGTGTTTGAAACTCGTCTCGCGATGTTCAAAGAGCAAGCAACATACGGAAGACGGAAAACTCGAAGTCTCGCGATAACACATTGTGCGACACATATCTTTTTGCCGGCTGATAGTGCGGTTTGTGCGCTCGTGACGGTCTTATTCTTACCTACCTCACAGTCCCCTCATGGGGTCGCTCGGCCGGCTGGCGTCTCCATCTCCTTTCCCTCGAGCCGTCGCCATTTAAGAAAGCGACGTAGCAGACGGAAGGCGAAGCGGGGTAACGGGGGTCTCTCCACATCCCCCCCCATTTCTGGGCGCTGACTGGTGAGGAATGAGTTGTAACCATCATTGAGTGTGTGTGTATGTATATATGAGGGGAGCGAGGGGCTGCTGCGTTGTGATTGGCTCATGGGGAGACACGAGAGGGAGCGCGCGGTGCGCAGGACGGCGAGCGAGGAGATTCCATCCCCTCCCCCCGTGGAACGCGCGTCACTGTCATTTTCTCAGCCTTCAACTTAAACGGCTCTTTTGTAGCCAGAACGTGACAGGCGTTTTTCAGCCTGCTTACTCTTCTCGTTGAGGGCGCGAGATTTCTGGAATGTGACAGTTGACGTGAAGGGAGGAGGAGAACTGACTCAGGAGAAATATGTCAGGAGGCTCCTCTTTCCTGGACTGATGGACATTCATGGTGGAACTCTTTCATCATCAACTCCAAGATCATATGTGGCCCTAACAAGGCAGTCAGCTGTTGCCACAATAGGTGGGCAGGCCACTTTTCTGCTAGATCTGATGGTACCAGAGAACTAAGAATGTTGGAGAGTGGACATGCTGATTTGGAGGCACGCAACGCCTGTGTTCACTATTGGTGCAGTTTCATACAGCAACACCAGGAAGCAGACAAAATTTGTGCTTGTATGGGGGCAAGGATTGACATGTATGTGTCAATATGTGTTACTCATTTTGTGAGTGAATGCTTGAATTATAGATGCACATCTAAAAATTTCAAAGTAATAAAAATAATACACCTAAAAATACAAACTAGCATAGTAAACTTAAAAACAACAAACCAAAACAGAAACAGCCAACTCAATTGAGCTATGCTAGTCGGGCGGTATAGAAATTCAACAAATAAATAAATAAATAAATTGATTTTACTGTTTTAACTGCTCCAAGTTAAAGAATGCTTGCATTAGCAGTTTTTTAATGCAGTCTCAAGGCAGGGCTCCTCAGGGAGGACATTCCAAATCTGAGGAGCCACCACAGAAAGTGGTTTCTCTCCAGTCACGTAACTACTGCATTTCAGACACCAGTGGCATTTAGAACAAGATCTCAGTGGCTTTGCAGATTGATATGGGATGGTCTACGGACACATTTTTTAAAAAGAAATGAGATCAAATTTGTTGCCAATGTTGAATAACCTTTTCCTTGTGTGTTAGCTTTTTGGTCTTAGGACCCATTTTTATCTAACCTTTTCTCTAAGGAGCTGAGAATGGCATACATCTGTTGCTGGGAATCTTTAGCCCTCAAGATGGGCTCCTGCTGGGAGGAAGGGCAGGATATAAATCAAATAATAAATAAGATGTTGCTGAACTGCAACCCCCATCAACCCTGACATTAGCCATGCTTACTGGGGCTGATGGGAATTGTAGTTTAGCAACATCTGGCAGGCTAAAGGTTCCCCACAAGTGCACTGCACCATGCTGGTTTCACTGGTAATACTATTTAACAGTTATTTAAAGCTGGTTATTTAAGCTGTTACTTAAATTTAACAGTGTGATGTTCCATCAGGGATGGAAGTGCTGCCCAGAGAGTTTATGTTATGCTGTGCTGGTAGTTAGTAAAAATAGTCCTCCATTACTTTGCTGTGATAAGGATTTGTAACTGGAAATTGATGGCTCTTGTTTGTATGTTGAGAAACTGAGGAAAACTGAATTGCACTCTATTTATGTTGTTGATGGAATAGTTGGGTACTCAGACACATTGCTCATGAATCTGAAGAGAAGGGTGGCTCTGGGGTTTCTGTCCATTTGGCTTTCTCTTATCTGAGTGCTGTGAGGTTTCATGTAGGATTTTTTCCTCTTTTTTAATTTATCTTTCCCCACATTTAATAATATTTATATCCTGCTCTGCTACTAAAAGTATCCAGAGTGGTACACAGCATGATCATAACATAATACCATATAATCAATAAAAAATGCAAATACAGCTAACAACCAACGACTGAAAGCAATAATTAACATAATACTGTACAACCAACACTTAATAACAAAAACCAAGACTTTACAGCATTGAGAGTAAAATATGTTTCACATTAAAACTGGCAGCAATAAAACTAGATGTTACATTTTGAATGTAACAACTTTTTCAGTGTGTGAATAATTCCACTTGTGTGGGCTGTTGTCTGTCATGTAGATCATGTTACCAAGAGATGTGTCAGAGGAAGTGTACAATTAAAAAGAGGATAATTGTGGAGTAAGTTGTTGACTTCTCATTTGTATGGCATCTTGTAGTACTATCAAGGTAGGAATGGATTGTGACTGTAACTGAATTTCTAATGTGTTTTTCCAGTGTTGGCATTGGTTGAAGGGGTGCAGTGACTGCAGTCTACATAAGGCTATTGTAAAATAGGAATTTATGTAAATAGATCTGCAGTGATATTTTTGTTAAAGATTCTGGTTCATGAAATCACCATACAGCTTTTGTTTCTTTGCACACTTACTTTAAGACCCAATTCATGTGCTTTGTTTTTATGGATACAGTAGGGCCCCACTCATATGGCGGGTTACTTTCCGGACCCCCGCTGTAAAGCAAAAACCGCTGTAAAGCGGAACCCATTGAATAGAATGGCACGCGATGCCTGAAAACTGCCGTAAAAGCGGAACAAGTGCTGTATGAGTGGGGCTTTAGTCTAATTGAGACCGCTGTATTAGCGAATCGCTGTAAAGCTAATCATTGTAAAGCGGGGCCCTACTGTAGTAGATACTATGACTTGCATAATATGAATTGGATCTTAAAACAAAAACATTGACTAGAAACATTTGTATTGCATTGTTCCACATTCTGGAGAGTGACTATTCCTCGTATTTCAGAGTTAGTGTTTGAAGGATGCTTCCTTGGAACTATTTACATACTGAACATCCAGTGTGACTCTGTGGAATAAGTGTTTTGGGAAACTTTGACTAAAATTCTAGCTTAGCAAAGGACTTGCATGAGTGGTTTTGATGTATGGATCACTTCAAATGTGAGGTAATCTCAAGTATGATGACTTTGGGAATATGAAGAGTGACTGCTATCTACAAGGAAATGCCGATTCACACATAAAGAGTCTCAACACAAGATCAACCATATTATGATTCTGGCAGTAGCCCTCCACACTCCCCCATTTATTTGACTTCCTATATGAATAACGCTTATGGTCTCAAGGTGTTTTCACAAATGAAATTTAAACTAAGGCAGTCCTATGTACAATTCCTTTAGAAGAAGTGCATTTGATCATACTTGATCATACTTCAGAGTAAATACCAGGTTGTACTGGGATGCCAATGGATGCAGAGTAGAAAAGAACTCCATTCTAAATTGAATATATGTTCTAATCAATGTAACTTTTAAAATTGGATGGGATATGTCAAAACCTATTTTTTTATATTCTGCTTGTTTCCCATATGAGCTCAGAACAGCTAACAACAATAATAAAATATAAAAATGTAAGACGTAAACACAGTAAAACAATTGATAAAATTGACAATTAAAACACAATGCAGTGGACAACAAAACTATTAGGCTCCAGTTCAGTAATGCACAACAGGTCATCATTTAATGATGTTTTATTGTTCACTAATAACATCACCAGATGAAAGGGTAGGTCACGATGGACTTGTTGGATGAGGGACGGTCTCAGATGGCAACACCTGTCTGTTGCCCCTGCTGCTTTATATGGTTTAAATTGACCCATGTATCATATCTCCCCATATCCATGACCCTGCTAATGTTAGTACCCTGAGGCTTCCACCCTCTATCTCTTAGCTACATATTCCATTAAACTGGCCAACAGCCAAAACTTAGAAATCCCAAAAGACAGCCTACAATAATATTACTTGATATAAAGTGTGAAGTACAATACAGATGAGAAAGCAATATGGTAATCATATATCATTGCTATAAAATTTACTCTTCCTGTTAAAGTGCTAAGTACAGATATAATAAACAGCACTCTTCACTATAAATATAAAGTGTGTATAAGCTGCATTTAAAGTCTAGAAGTCTCCATGACATATCAGCACATTTAAATGTGTCACTTGTGAAATCTGTTCAGTCATGGGACCCATTCTGTAAGATGGCATTAAGGATCACTCTAACAACATTATATGGAAGATCAATTAAGTCAAGATTTAGATCAGTACATAGCAAGGCTGCAGTCGTAAGCATGTTGTTGTTATGTGTCTTCAAGTCAATTACGACTTATGGCAACCCTATGAATCAGCAACCTCCAATAGCATCTGTCGTGAACCACCCTGTTCAGATCTTGTAAGTTTAGGTCTGTGGTTTCCTTTAAGGAATCAATCCATCTCTTCTTTGCCCTTCCCCTTTTTCTACTCCCTTCTGTTTTCCCCAGCATTATTGCTTCTAGTGAGTTATGTCTTCTCATTATGTGTCCAAAGTATGATAACCTCAGTTTCATCATTTTATCTTCAAGTGATAGTTCTGGTTTAATTTGTTCTAACACCCAATTATTTGTCTTTTTCACAGTCCATGGTATGCGCAAAGCTCTCCTCCAACACCACATTTCAAATGAGTTGATTTTTCTCCTATCCACTTTTTTCACTGTCCAACATTCACATCTATACATAGAGATTGGGAATACCATGGTCTGAATGATCCTGACTTTAGTGTTCAGTGATACATTTTTGCATTTGAGGACCTTTTCTAGTTCTCTCATAGCTGCCCTCCCAAGTCCTAGCCTTCTTTTGATTTCTTGACTATTGTTTCCATTTTGGTTAATGCCTGTGCCAAGGTATTGAAAATCCTTGACAAGTTCCCTAATGAAATAAATGGGATTTTATTTTATATTAAGGTGTTATTGTAAAACTGCTATATAAATTATAAAAATGGACAACAATAATATGTGGCTTTTTTAGGAGGATGAGGAATCATATGCCTTAATTCTGAACAGTTTTTACTTATCATTCTGCAAGGTGATATGTTGAAAATGCTGCATGATGATTTATAGCTAAACAGTTTGTTGCCAGCTCCCTCATTATTACTGGCTTCTAGCCTGATGGTGAACCCTACTTTCCCCCCTCTGCATATTGATTTTCCAGAAACAATGGAACTTGAGCTGTACAAGAAATACATGTATTGTATACTTAGAATTGGGGGACTCCATGCATATTAAAATGCATTCTCAGTTGAGGAAGATACTACTTTTGAATGTTTCAGAAAATAGGAACGCACACTCCATACATCTTGGGAGTAATGGAATGGTATTTGTTATATAACAAAACCTTTTCCTATTTATTTATTTAAGAAATGAGTTGCACAATTGAGAAGGCCCTAGCTGATGCAAAAGCACTAGTGGAGCAGCTGAGAGAACATGATAACGCAGCAGAAGCTCTGATTGAACAAACTACAGCTCTCAACAAACGAGTGGAAGCAATGAAGCAGGTTTGTGGTCTCCTTTTAATTGTTCTTATTCAGAAACTGACTACTAAAATGTGGTCATTTAAGGTCATTTGCAATGGACTAGGGTAGCCTTTCCCAACTAGTGGGCCACCAGATGTTGTTGGACCACAATTCCCATCTTTCCTGACCATTGGCAATGCTGGCTGAGGCTGATGGGAGTTGTGGTCCAACAACATCTGGTGGCCCACTAGTTGGGAAAGGCTGGACTAGGGAGTAAAATGCATCATACAGCCAGTTAATTGTTTAATAAGGCATATGAACTAGTAAATGCTGTCTGTATATTGCGTGTGTGTGTATAGGAGAGAGGGCTTCAGCTTTTTGCATCAAGAATCTTTAAATTTGAAACCAGTTAAAGTTGTGTAGTGCTGTATAATCTTGTAAAACCTTGTGCATTTGCACCTGGGGTTTCTTGTGCATTAATTGTTCAGCTCTGATTAGATTTTCCTTGTATTGTTTAGAAGTGAAATCCTAGCTTTCTGGTTGTCACTAGGACATTTAACTGGTTTATTTCTAAAGGAATTTCTGTACCATATGTGTTTTTAAAGCTTCAATAGTCTTTTATCTGCTGGGACTTGCATACAAACACTCTCCCTAGTGAGTGCTTTCCCTTAGTGTGCTTATTTTTTAATTTAAACAAAAATAAAAATATTTATACTCTGTCTTTCCATCCATGAAGCTCATAAACTGGCTATAACAATATTAAAACTAGAATTAAAACATACTTAAAACAGCAGTGTAAAAGTGGTATAAAAAGGAATAGCAATATACAGCACAACATGGGCATAGAAATAACCAGTAACCTCTTGTCTGCAAAGTCATCTGAAACAGTAGCATTGTAACCTGCCACCTAAACCACATTAATGAAGGAGCCCAGTGAGTCTTCTTTGGAAGGGATTGTCATGGAGAGAAACCTTTATACCTACTGTGCTCATTTTGCATACATTCAAGTTGTAATTAAATTATCACAGACTGTATCTCCTTTTGCATTGCATTTCCATCCTACACCCATGTGTATGTATATCAGCCAACTGAAAACAGCAGTTCATAAATCTAATGAAGTAGATTTTAGTCCATGAAAACTTATGCCATAATAAATGTTAGTCTTTAAGGTGCCCCAAGACTTAGTGTTGCAGCAGAACCAACAAATACAGCTATCCCTCTCATCTACCATGTATCAGATGTTGGGGGCACTTTGCATATCACTCCTCTTAATCTGGTTTTGTGGGTACCTGGAAAAGGACAATGCTACAACAGCATTTATACTTGTTCAAGCTAGTCGGTATCCTATTCATAGTTGGCACCCTGTGGTTTATAACGTTATGGCATTTTCTGAACAGCATTCAGGATGTTCCTTTGCAGTGTCATTTCACCTAACCCTCCCCTTTATCTTATGGCGGATGGGTCTATAAGAGTGTATCGTTAAATTAGTGTGTTGTATACTTGGCAGATGCATGCATGTCTGCACTCTGTTCCTTGGTACATATTTCTGAGTTATTGGTCATGGTATATTATCCTAGTGGTATAGAGAGGCTGTTCCTTTTAACATAAATAGGATTGAGCTTGGTACAGCCTTGTAAATAAATCCACAAAATACCCACACAAACTTCTCCTAATTACTTGTGGCAAGCTGACACACTAATAAAAAAGGCAAGTCTCTTCCAATATATTATTAATTAATTAATTAAATTTATATCCTGGGCCTGCTCCCTAAAGGAGTCCAGGGCTGCAAAAAGAATTACAAAAAGAATCCCTCCCTGTTTACTTGGAGGTGATTCTTACCACAGGTGACCAGGTCAGTAACTTTTTATAAGCCTGCTTAGTGTTACAGTTATCCTGCTCTGTCCTTCTTCTCCCCCATATGCTTTAACCCCATCTGATTTTTGCTAGGTTTTCTGCTAGGTTACTTGATACAGTTGTACTATCTTCATATGTTATGCTGCTACAATCTTACATGTTCTGCTACACTCCTGCAGCACCCTGATATTGTATTGATGTGACTGCCCTTGCACCCAATTCTGTTCATTGTTTAATGTGCACAGCAAACCATAGGGTTGGCCTCTCAGGCTGTAATTAGTAAGCCATTTTATTCCTTTAGACCAGTAGAACTACCTAAAGATTTAAATACTTCATTCATTTTACATTTTGGATGAGTATGATGTACAAAGGGGGTTCTGATACTCATTTTTTATAAAAATGCATTGATTTTTGAAAATAGCCTTTTGATTAAAAAAAGGAACACGAGATAACAATATTGGTTGGGATACAAATATGTACTTTGCATATATCCATATTCAGTGGGACTTCTAATTAATTTTTTTAAAACAGCAGGCCCCCATGCCAAATTTGCAATCTGCTTTTCAAATTCTTCTCAGTTTGTAAAGCTGTATTCTGGCAGTATGGTCTGCTATTTCAGAAACAAAGGACCCAAGGCTGGAGCCAGGCATGACTGGGTCCTTGGGCACTAGCCTGGCCTGGGCCCACAGTACCCATCTGCACCTACCTCTCCTGCTGCTGTAAATGCCCTAAGGGGCTGATGCCCCTGCCACCATCTTGGTTGATGGCATGCAGGATCACGGAATGGGAGCGCTACCCACCCACCTTAAGGAGGGGCCCTCAGCCAGGGCCTGACCTGCCCACCCTCTAGCTCCGGCCCTGAGAGGACCAAAGTCCTCTTGAACACATGAGATTAGTGTTGGCTTACTAGGCCGTACTACCAATGTGTTTTTTCATCAAGTCTGAAATGTTTCAAGATGTATGGGAATGGAGCTGTGTTATCAGCTATGCCTGGCCTGAGAGAGCAGACATCCAAGGCCAGACAGGTTGTCATGGTAACGGGAGATAACAGCTGGGAAAGTTGTAACAGCCTGCTGCTGGTTCCTTCTTCTGCTGTCTGTGTCTTGTCTCTGAACTGAGAGCTTCTCCATGAAGGGGGGGAGAAACTCTACTTGTATCTATTCTCTTATGCCTTTGGCCGTAATGTCTTAGTAAAGACTCTTAAAACTTTCTCAAGCCTCTGTGAAGTTTCTTGCTCAACTTAACTCCAAAGTAACGTGTTGTTTCACGCAACAACGCTCACACATCAACAGGGTTATGGGCCCAGATCCACAGCGCGTTACACAGGAGTAAGTGGCTGGTCTGAACGGCAGACGGAGATCCAGAGGGCAGCTTGATTGATTGTGCCAGACAGAGGTGAGCAGAGATGGCTGCTGTAAACATGTCTGGAGGCTTGCCGATGGAACGACTTACGGAAAAGAATTATGGCAGTTGGAAGCCAAGGATGCGTGCTTTCCTAATAAAAGAGGATTTATGGGAAGCTATTGAAGGTACACCCCCTGCACCCCTTACAGCGGCCTGGACATGGAATGATGAGAGGGCGCAGGCTTTTATTACTCTGGCTCTATCAGACTCTCAACTACTACACGTGAGAGATGTTACAAACGCCAAACAGATGTGGGACGTGTTGGAGGCCCTTCATGTGCAACAGACCGCGGGATCTAGATTGTGTTTGGCACGGAAGCTGTACCAGATGCGCTTCACAGGTGAGTGCGAAATGAGTGAGCATCTCACGGAATTCAGGCGCTTGTTTGCTGAGTTACAGGATCGTGGAGTCGAACACTCTGAACTTCAGAAGACCTATTTGATCCTGGCTTCACTCGATGGGAGTTGGAATAATTTTGTTATGGGAATTGAAGCCATGCCCGATGGGGGGCTCAATGTTGCATTTATTGAGGAAAAGCTGAGCCAGGAATGGCAGCGGAGACAAGAGGCGAAGAAAAGTGCCGTGCCGAAGGAGGCAGTCGGAAGCAAGCAGGATTACAAGCAGGAGCAGCAGCGGCTAAAGGCTTGTTATGTCTGCGGAGCTCGTGGGCATCTCCAAAGAGACTGTGCAGTCAAGCGAAACTCCAGGGACGGAGGCTGGAAGACGCATAGCGGCAGTGTGAACTTTGTTTGTAAACAGAAGTCTCAAGATTTAGGACCTGTTGACTGGATTCTTGACAGTGGTGCGAGCCATATATTAATTACAGACAGGAGTTTGTTTTATTCGTCTACAGATGAGCAGGACTTTGTTCAACTAGCGGATGGATCGCGGAAAAATGTGGAGGCTCGAGGACTGGTGAGATTTGATAAGCTTGGAATACTGTCAGATTGTTTGTTTGTACCAGAACTGTCTCATAACATGTTGTCTGTGAGAAAACTGACCAGTTGTGGGTTTTCAGTGTTGTTTGACAGAGACAAATGTTATGTAATGAGGGGAGATCAAGTGTGCTTGCAGGGAAGCCTGAATGATTCCCAGTTTGCAATAAAGAGCAGTCAAGCAGGGTGTGCTGTGTTAAACGCTGAGGCACAGACACATCAAGGCTGCGTCCATGAATGGCATCAGAGGCTGGGGCATGCAAACTTTGACACGATAAAGAAAACCCCGATGCATAGTGAAAACATGCGTTTGAAAGATTGTGGACAGTTAGTGATGGATTGTGATGCGTGCCATAAAGCAAAAATGACAATTGCACCCATAAACCGGGAGGCTGAAAGGACCACATCAGCTCCCTATGAACTCATTCATGTTGATTTATCAGGGCCAATAAACACTTCACGAGGAGGTGCTAAGTTTTTTATGGTAGTGGTAGATGATTTTTCGAGATACACTCATCTTTATTTGCTCAAGCATAAAAGTGAAGCTGAGCAGAAGCTGAAACTGTTCATTAAGAGAATCGAAACTCAACATGGCACCATGGTGGGGGCTATGCGCTCAGACCAGGGAGGGGAATTCACGAGCAAAGCATTGAGTGACTTCCTTGAGAGTAAGGGAATAAACCAGAATTTCACAGCTCCGTTTAGCCCATTTTCCAACGCAACTGCTGAGAGAAAAAACAGGGTGCTTCAGGAAGCAATGAGAGCCATGTTAATGGATTCCAGTTTAGGGAATTCTTTCTGGGGAGAGGCAATCATGTATGCGCATTACATTCACAACAGGGTGTTACACAGTGCACTTGGAATGTCACCTTATGAGAAACTCACTGGGAGAAAGCCGAAAGTGCAACACATTCAGAAATTTGGAGCTAGATGCCGGGTCCACATTCCACAGGGAAAAAGAAGGGGCAAACTTGCACCCAGAGCACAACAGGGATTTGTTCTGGGGTTTCAGAATGCATATTTCAGAGTTTGGTTACCAGAAACACAGCAATTAATTCTGAGCAGAAGCATTAAAGTCTCAGAAAAGCCTTGGGATCAAAGGCAAACAGTCATTCTCACAGGGTCAGCTGACACACAAGCACAAACACAAGCACAAACATTAAATGAACTCATTTGTGGGAAACGAAGATCAAAGAAATGCAAGGCTGAGGAAATGGAATGTCCTGCGCAGGCTGTACCAAGCACCAGCTCAAATGGGGGGGCTGGGAGAGCAGAAGCTCTAGTGCCTTTGAGACGTTCTGAGAGATCTAACATTGGAAAACCACCAGAAAGATTTATGGTGGGATTAATAACCAGTCCAGGGATGCACAAAGAGGTTGAGATGGATCCTGAGACACTGTATCTGACTTGTGTTCAACCGAAGTTTAATAAAGTTTAAGCAGTACTGAAATGTAAACTGAATCTGTATGATGCAATGTATTGTAGAAATGTACTACTGTTATTGTTATTGTTGTAATGGATTTACAGACATGATGAAAGGGGGGAATGTTGGCTTACTAGGCCGTACTACCAATGTGTTTTTCATCAAGTCTGAAATGTTTCAAGATGTATGGGAATGGAGCTGTGTTATCAGCTATGCCTGGCCTGAGAGAGCAGACATCCAAGGCCAGACAGGTTGTCATGGTAACGGGAGATAACAGCTGGGAAAGTTGTAACAGCCTGCTGCTGGTTCCTTCTTCTGCTGTCTGTGTCTTGTCTCTGAACTGAGAGCTTCTCCATGAAGGGGGGGAGAAACTCTACTTGTATCTATTCTCTTATGCCTTTGGCCGTAATGTCTTAGTAAAGACTCTTAAAACTTTCTCAAGCCTCTGTGAAGTTTCTTGCTCAACTTAACTCCAAAGTAACGTGTTGTTTCACGCAACAACGCTCACACATCAACAATTAGTTGTGAATTTCTTGGATTCTGGTTGTTGTTGCAATCAAGTTCAACTTTGCTTTTAAATAGCAGAAATCTGATACCCTGTCTGCTATTCTCTATCTTTATAACATACGTACTTACTTTCAGTACCAAGAAGAAATTCAAGAACTTAATGAAGTAGCACGACATAGGCCCCGCTCTTCACTGGCATTAGGTATTCAGCAGGAAAACAGGCAGATCAGGGAACTACAACAAGAAAATAAAGGTGAGTAAAAATTCAATCTAAAAAGAATATCATTCTGCACCATTTTCATAGTTTATAATATTGAAGATCCAGTAATTGAGTATATTCAATAATTATATTCAATAACTGAATAATAAAAATGTTTCATTAATACAGACAGTCATTATGTACTAAAATACTATTACTCCATCTCTGATGTGCAGATGCACTGTTAAGCCAGAGTGAAACATTAGGTGGATGCTGCTTCCAAAGTAAATGGGATGAGAGTCTGATTGGACTGAATGTTCTAAGGAAACGTGCCAAGATGTTTGGATAGCTAGAGACTAGTGTAAAGAGGCTTGCTACCAAGTTAAAAGTAGGCAGGAATGCGGTGGTTGGGAGAGGGGTGAGCAGGTAATGTAATATGAGACACTATGCAGAAAGGATGGGTAAAAACACTTTTTCATGTGCTTATGTTCATATGCATTAATATTAATATCTGGGTATTTCTGTTATTTATATAAGTGGTGGCAAAAAATAAATTCAATTGAACCTTTTAAAAATTGTCAAATGCAAGATAATTTTAAACTTTGAAAACGTACTAATAAAAGGATTCTTTTTTTCCCTACTTCTGGGCGACAATATTGATGTAAGTCCTATTCGATTGAATAGAAACTCCTTCCATGTATGGGTTTTAGGAACTGGGGGTGATATAGGTTGTGATGGAATGTGTTCTACTGTAGCCAAATAATTTTTATTTTAATAGAGATTTTTAAAAAAGAAAGGGAAAAACAAAAAAGGTTAAAACATTTATGTGGTTTTTATGATTCGATTAAAGAATTTGCCATTTAGAACAAAAGAGCCACTTCTGTGACTGGTGTACCAACACATGCCTGCTTATCTTTTTATTGTAGTGCTAGGCATTTTCAATTCACAGTATCAGAAAATTGGGTTCATTTCATACATCTATCCTCCAATCTATCCTCCATTCTTTAGCAACTATAGTGAAATGGATGATTTTCTTGTAGT
Organism: Rhineura floridana; assembly: GCF_030035675.1. Taxonomy (NCBI): domain Eukaryota; kingdom Metazoa; phylum Chordata; class Lepidosauria; order Squamata; family Rhineuridae; genus Rhineura; species Rhineura floridana. The sequence continues at coordinate 116,978,768 of NC_084487.1, read as the reverse complement.
ATAACCAGTTTGAGGATTATCGTTTATGGCTTGTATCCAACATTAGGTCTACTCTGAATGTAATTTAGTTGGATACAACCCAATTTATATGTAAATAGGGTTTCCTGTGTACATCTTGAGAGCCAGTGTGGTGTAGTGGTTTGAGTGTTGGACTACGACCTGAGAGACCAGGGTTCAAATCCCCACACAGCCATGAAGCTCACTGGGTGACCTTGGGCCAGTCACTGCCTCTCAGAGGAAGGCTATGGTAAACAACCTCTGAATACCATTTACCATGAAAACACTATTCATAGGGTCGCCGTAAGTTGGGATCGACTTGAAGGCAGTTCATTTCATTTTTGTGTACGTGTTAAATGTGTTGAATTTACTTTGACAGAATTACGCACTTCTCTTGAAGAACATCAGTCTGCCTTGGAGCTAATAATGAGCAAATACAGAGAGCAGATGTTTAGATTGCTCATGGCCAGTAAAAAAGATGACCCAGGTATAATAATGAAGTTAAAGGAGCAGCATACTAAGGTAGTATACCTTTGAAAATTCTGTAAGCCTCTGTAGTATAATGTTTTATTTAATTACCTTCTGCTTTATACTACATACTGTAGTTTTACCTTCAGGTTTTACTTTTTTTACTCTAAGACTTGGAACTACATGATGGGCCAAGTTTCATTTTTAGATCCTGACCCCTCTTCTATTGCAGAGTGGCATTGGGAGAGGTCAATTTGCGAAGAAGTGGTGGGTAGCAAGAAGAGAACTTAATTCTTTCCTCACTCAGTACTTTCCCTTGTAACTCCTGATTTCCCCTAGCTATGATCTTGAGATCTGTATGTGTTTGTACTATACACAGCTAAACAAGTCTAATTACATATCATGAATATGTTTAGAGACAAAATATTGAAGACACTAAAATAACAATCCATTGTCTACTTCAGGTTAACTCCCCAAAGAGCTAAATGGAAACTTTTCAGTCCTTCTAGAAGCTGAAGCATCCTGCTTCGTTGAGTAGAAAAAATACTACTGAAAACTGTTTGCAGGCAAATCCAGTAGTCTTTTGGTTGCAAGCATAACACAGAAACCCAATGCAGAAACCTTTTTAGAAAAAATAGTATGTTTTAGCACATAACAATGTTCAAGGTGCTGAATTAACCTAAGCCTGCAAAGATGTATTAAGCTGTATTTTGTGGCATTTGTATGGTGCTTTTTCCTTTGCTGCAATATTAAAAAGCATGACATAACCACTCTGTTGTGCATTAAATGTATAACTTCATCCTCTGTGACCAAAGAACTGGATTGTTTTCCTGAGGGTTGATATCTCAAGAGGCCTAAGCAGTTGTTTACTGAAGCTAATTTAACAGATTTGTTTCTGCAGTTTGAATGCTTTGTATACAGTTCTTCCTAAATTAATATGCCATATTATTGCTAGGTAAGATGGATCAGTTCTCAAAAAACGGGTTGCAACTCCTGTGCTCACATGCATGCTATCATGAGCCACAGGCGCTGCCAGGCATGGGTTGGCAGGCTGTGGGCGGATTGGGGAGGGGAGGCTGAGACACTGGAAGAGAGGCTGGTGATGGTGGGGGAAGTCCTCTCCTTTTCCAGAACACAGCAGAGGCATTAGTTTTAACACTCTGTTCCCTTCCTGTGGGGTCTGGGGTGGGTGCCAACCCACAGGCTGAGGTGGATGAACAGGATTTGGAAGGGGAGGCAGGCTCAGCCTTGTCTCCCAGGACCAGGCAGTGCCTCCAAAGAAGGGAACAGACTTGCCCACCTAGATGTAGTGTGTGCCTGCAAGCTCAACGTTCCCACAAGGCAAGGGAATCTTGCTACTGAGTACACAATGTCTTGATTTTAAAAGGTTAGCAGGTGGGGATGGGAATTCATTGGAACAACTCTTGGCCTCTTGCAGTCTTGAACTTCTTCTTCCCCTGAGTTTGGACTCTTGAACCTTGGCTCCTGCTCCTAGCCTAAGCTAGTCCCACTATCCTATCCCATAATAAGAGTTTGGGACTGCAATAACTCTTTGCCTGCTACTGAGTCTGTACTTTGCTTCAATAAAGTTTTCTTCCTTACTTCCAGTCAAGAGCTTCTGTCGTGTTTCGGGCAGGAGCCAATACACACACTACATTGTCATTGATGCCACCATGACTGTTGTACATAGGAGAAGTATAGTATAGGATTATACCATCATGGAAAAGTCAGTTGTTGGGAATGCATGTTCTCCTGAAGGCAACTCTAAATCAACAGCACTGAATTGGAGCAGCAGCTATTGGATCTGCATTATAATATAAAGAGATCTTGTGGTTTTGAAATAGGGAAAAGACATGATTGGAAAAAACAATCTTTAGTAATATCACTGTTATTCAAAAGGTAACAATAGTTAATTATGTTGGAAAGATCTGTAGGATTTTTTATTCCATATTTTCCTGAATAATAAGCTTTTCTTATTTACCAAATACACACATAATACTTAGTTGGCATTTTAAATTTGAAAAGTTACTAGCTGTTTTTATTTTTACTCTTTTTTGTTTAGGAGCTACAAGAACATGTGGACCAAATCACAGAAATGGCAGCAGTTATGCGAAAGGCTATTGAGATGGATGAACAGCAGGGTTGCAAAGAACAGGAACGTATTTTTCAGCTTGAGGTAAATTTTAAAGTCTGTGGAAATTCAAAAAGCGAGTAAGATGCTTTTAAACAGCTAAATTCAAAGCATTAGTAAGTGAAAGAAAAAATTTAAAGCACTAATAAATGATAATAAAGCAGTTCTGCCATGTGTCATGCTAGACTTTGGAAAGCATTTTAATATCAAAAGGCTTAAGGATTCCTTTTGTATTTTGAAAGACATCAGTCGCTTAGTGGAAGGCAAATATTTTACATAAGTAATCTTAAGGTACACTCTTAATTACATTCTTAGTTGTTACACTTAATGAAGTAAATAGACTCCCTTTATTATGTAAAAATCACATTTAGCACCTTGATCCTAAGGTTTGGTTTTAGTTGCAGTGGCACAAGCAATGGTTTGTGCTGCTGTAGCTAATTTTTTTGGTCCTGTGACTGGAAGATGGGAAACCGCTGGCTGTTTCCAGTGGCATATTCTAGGAAACAACTTAATGGGCAGCCAATTCAGACCTACTGGGAAATTATAGTTCCCTGTATGTGCCTCAGGCTCATTCCTTTCCTTCTCCTTCTCATAGCTGTGTGAGGAGATCAGAAGCTCTCTCTTTTAAAGTAATCAGAGTTCCTTGTTACCAAAGTTTGGATGTAACTATGGCTTCTTTAAAATGTGCTTTGTTGGAACAAGTCAGGATCAAATAATGGTTTCATATTCTGGCGTATTCCAATAAACCACATGTTAAAGAAGCCATAGTTACCCTAGTTTGGATGTAATGAAGAATTGTAATTAATTTAAAAGCAGAAGCTTCTAATTTTTTTTTCTTGTAACTGCACTTCAACAGGGGAGAGAAAGGAGGATGCATTAGCCCAAGGCACAAGAAACTATGTTTTCTCATCTTTGAAACCTTAAAATTAAATTTCTTACTCATATTTTCCCAATGGTTCAAGCAATGAAGGAAAAGCGCTAGTTTGTCTGCTGATGCCTGCCACTGAAAATATTTTCCAAGCTTGAGTCCTTTTGAAATTTAGCCATGATCTCTGTATAGGCTCAGAGGCATTTTTTCTTTATAATTTCACAAGTTACAGAGTGGAGAGAGAAGTTCACCCATGTGGCTTCATTGGGATTGGCAAAGACAAAAGCTCTCTGGAGAGAGTTGCAGGACACAGCTGACTTCCTCTAAATGAGAGGTGCATCACCCCAAATCCTGCTGAGCTGAGGAATTAGGAATTTTTACTCCTGGACTTGCTATCAAATTATTTCAAGCAACTTGCCACTTAAACTAAATGATACAGCATTAAAAACAAAAGTTCAAGCTTTAAAGTTGGGATACCAGCCAACCTGACTATTTATTACTTGGCCATGGTCAAATACCAATTATAACAATGCCTTGTGTAAGCTTGATTTTTCTTTTTTTCACTTTTACATACTGCGTTTCTGCCAATGTACTCAAGGCAGTTTACAGTTTCAAAAATTAGATAATACCTTTCCCATCCTTTGGATCCCCAGATGTTGCTGGACTACAACTCCCATCAGCCACAGCCAGCATGTGCAATGGACAGGAATTACAGGAACTGGAGTCCAGTAACATCTAGGGACCCAAAGGTTGGAAAAGACTGTAATAGACACTAGAGAGGGAAACATAGGAAGACAAGAAAAACACAGATATCATGCCAGCTGTAGTAGGTCCTAGCTGAGCTGCTCTCTCCTTTTCTTCTAATGAAGCCAGGTGGAAAGTTCTTTTTACATGTCACTTAAACAGTGTTTATAATTGCTTTTATCTCCAGCTTGATCCAATTTACTTTTAGTTTAAGCATTGTAAGTATTTATACTCTTATAAGCTAATAAATGTAATAGAAAAATTGTTTACATCAAAGAATATTCCTGTTGAAAGTATATTCTGGAGTAGAGTTTGAGACAGCTTAGGGATGAGACTTTACCTGTGTTTGTAAAAAATACTTCCTTTTAAGTGCTTGAAATAACATATTCCCTCCATAATTTCTTTGTATTTCTTGCAAATATTATTTCATGCTTTGCCATGCTACATTTAGAAGCACTGTTTCCTTGATTACAGCAGGAAAACAAAGGACTGAGGGAGATCCTGCAAATAACTAGAGAATCATTCCTGAATCTCAGAGATGATGCATCAGAAAGTACATCTCTGTCAGCGTTAGTAACAAACAGCGACTTGAGTCTCAGGAAGAGTTGAAGATCCTGTGGAAACTTTGGCCACTGCACATAATATCATCAAATATCAGGGTACACTTGTTTTCCAAGTGCAGCCTTGACAAGTTAATGCATCCTAATTCAGATGACAATTTTATACTTTTTATACCATGTACAGTACATTAAAAGCAATTTATTTAAAATCATTATTAGTCTCCAATCTTAATTAATACCAGAAACATAATTTCTATAGGAAACTGGCTAATGTCACTGGAAGTTTTTAAATAGCACCATGCAGAACAGCTGAAAAACTAGACACAGATATTCAGAAGGTTCAAACTACTGGTCATACAGGGTGCATACAAATGTACAAAAAACCCAGAGAAGTTCCTGCCCTCTAGGGCACATTCAGATTATCAATTTGCATACATACTTATTCCCTTCATGGAATGAACTTGAGTGAAATCGGTTGGCTTGAGCAGTACTGATTGGCTAACACCTATAGTCAGTGTGGGCCCCAAGTCAAGTTACATTTTACAGATGGGTTGTATTTTTTTTTTAAAAGGTACAAAAGAAATGTTAATGCATTAACTTTTTTTAAAGGTACAATTCATGTGTAAAATATAACCTATCCGATGGGAAGAGAGGAAGTTGGGTTTGTCTTGTAGAAATCACTGGAGTAATTGTCCATATCCATAAACATTGGTCACTAATGGTTAAAAGCAGAAGGCTGGCTTTTTAGATTTAATTAAATTAGAGATAGCCAGCATCAAACCTACTTGTAAACAAGTGAGTAACGGAATGAACTTCAGGTTGTGAATCCACTATTTTGTAACTTCTATAACATGTGCATTTTTCAAAGACATGTAGGAAGTGCATAAGAATTTTTCATAGTATTTTTCTAGATCAAGAATAATTTTACTCAGCTCCTTAATGTGAAGCACGTCATTTTGTCCCACCGTAAATAAAGCACTGAAGCTTGGATCCAATTAACTGTCTACAGTGTTTGTGTGTGCTCCCACTTCCCACTGAAGCTCTATATACCTTCTGAGGAGTCTCCAAAATGGTGTACATAGGGCTGCTGTCCAGGTTGTGGAGAGAATACCTTTTATTGGTGCCTTCCAGTGGTGCATGAGAAACTTGGGATCCAAGCCTAAATATAGGAGCCACTCATCTTTTAAAATGCATTCAGGTTTCAGTAAGAGGGTTTTTTTTTAAAAAAAAACAAGGCACCTGGAACATCTATTTCTGTATTTTGGAATTGATAAATTTGCTCTGATTTGCTCAAATTCCATGACCATTTGCCACTCATCAACAAATATTAAACATTTGATAAGAAATTCCATTCTTCAAGAAGACGAGCTTCAGTTCTTCTGAAGTATGCTCTTCTAGCAACCATCTACTGGACAAATGGAAATTCTTTAATTGCAGGAATGTACATTAAAAATTGAACAGTTTAAGGTGGGATACGTCTTTGAGACAGTACAGTCTAGAACTAAATCTGATTGGATAACATAAAAACATCTAAAATAGAACAGTTAATTGTGGTAGGCGCTAAAAAGAACCTTAAAGTAACTGAAAAATGAACATCATTTATTATTACTTTAGTGCTTATGGTGTACTACACAGTGGAAAGAAACTTGTTTACAATTTATGCTTAGAAATTTTATAATCTGACTTTTCCAAACAAACTCTTGGTCAAAGAAATATTAGCCTAAGCACAAACTTTTTGTATAACTTTTTTTTCTCCAGGTGGACAAGAGTGGAATTTCTGGAAGCTTTACTTATCCTCTGTAAATTCTAAAATATTTTTGTAAATAGGAATTTAACAAACACTTATTTTCATTATATTTGGAATGTAAAGTGCTAACTACCCTCCTTGCATTTGGTATAGGGCTGTTAAAAGGCAATCTTTTCCAGAAATCTTATTTTGTAAATGTGAAAATATCCAGGCTTGTAGAATGGATGTAGCTGTTGACTCACCAGTAATTCTTTATGGAAAAAGATAATTGAGTAATGATTTGTAAAGGTAAATTAGTGTGATTGTCTAGTTCAAATCTTTGACTGTCTTGAGTATCATTCTACTTGCCCAAAGCAGCATAATTAAGACTTTGATCAACTTTCCTTCAGTGTGGCATGAGTTTTCCATTCTCATTATATTTGTAATGCATCTGCTTGGAATGACCTTGAAAGACATACTGTAGAGTAAACTTATTTTTGCCAGTAAACTGCAGATGTTTCAACCATTCAAGTTTGTCAAATGCAATGCGAAGTGCCTGTTCTGGTATGGCCGGAATGGAGAACATGTGATCCTCCAGATCTTGCTAGACTACAAATCCTATCATCCCAGACCTGTGCCTATACTGCCCCCACAGTCGTGCCCCAAAGGAATCTGAGCAGGAGCACAGTTGGAGCAGGAAGTGGGGCAAGAAGCTACCTCTGGTTCAGCCCCTGTGCTTGTGCCAGGGGTGGGGAAGAGCATGCAGAGGTTATATAATAAAACCTCAGGGTGCATCCTATTTCTTCTTCTTCACAGGCTATGCCACCCAGCCGTCCTTCTGGTATACAGTATGAGATAAACTGGTCACCTTAGGTGGGGCCATGTAGGGTTTTTTTCTCTCTCTCCTGTAACTGGTCTGCAAAGCTTTTTTGTCTATTCCATGCTGCAGTACTGTGAGGTGCAGTTAGTGGTGGGAGCCTGATAATTAGGTTGATTGGTTTAATTCAGTCAATTGGCAGGTGTCGGAGGGGAAGGGAAGAGGTACTAAAGGAGAGTACTCTGAGGTACTTTTCAGGTGAATGATTCCAGAGTCCTGCTCACACAGCTCTGGGACCCATTGGACAGGGTATGAGCCACTTTTCAGATTAACCTGTATCACTTGCTTTGAGTTGTACAGCTGAAAGGGTGTGGGAATTGGGAAGGTCTCCCTCCTCACTTGAAGGGGTGTGGCAAGGGGAAACAGCAGGAATTAAAGTCACCTTTTCACCCCTGCAGGGTAGGCCCACCCAATCAAGGCAGACTTAGGACCCTGATAGAGGGTTTAAGATTTCCTACACATTTTCCCCCCATGCAGTTGAGAAGTTCTTATAGTTGTAGTTAATAATGTGGCCCTAGTTTATCTCATATCTTGTGTCTGCCTCTTTATTTTCCTGTCTCCTGTTCTGGCTGGGGCTGATGAGGAAGTTGTTGCCTTCCAACTCCCATCCCCATGGTATAGCAGGAGCCTTAGTGACTTAACTACCAAATTCGCAGTTTGTTAAACACAGCATTGGTCTTGCAGACACAAGTGGAAGCATTTCCTGTTGGTTTTCACTTCTACAAACTGCAGTTAGAAATGAGCTTGCAAGAAAAATGTAAGGATCACTATGAAATGCAAGTGTTATAAGAGAAGTCTGATTAAGAGTTGGTGTGCTGGACAGTGTGTACATTGTGCTAGAACTACACTTCCATACCAAAAACAAAATCTGTATGAACTGTGCCTACCTGCACAAAGTTTTAGTTTGTATAATTCTACTTTTCCTAGTCAGGCTCTAGCAGTGATCTTGGGTGGTGAAGCTTTTCCCCACAGCACTGTGGTATGAGACTAGAGCAGGCATCTCTACTCATTTTAAAATTATAAACTTTTTTTTTTTTAATAAGAAACTATTCTTAGATGAATTCTGCACCCAAACTACAGGAGGGACAGGAAAAGCATACTAGTAGTGGTGTTTCTCTGTAACAGTACATACGAGTCCAACAAGCCAGAAATCCCCAAAGGGGCAGACTCATGGTGGGTAGCAATACCAGGCCCCAATAATAATTTAGTACTGGAGATATATTATTGCTTCTAAGTCCAAAATGCTCAGACTAGTCTTGAGATGGAGAATAAAATCGGGGAGACAGCTATAGGAAGAAAAGCAATAGGCAACTGTAGTTACCCTCATATATAGATAAATGTGTGTTCAAGTTATGACTAGTACAATTTCTAGGTATCTTAAATCAAGGAGGAACCTCAGACATGGGGACCCAATGTGGCCCTCCAGGCCTCTCCTCAGCCATATCCCTACGCACTTCTGGCACTGTGATAATGCGCTCACTTGCTTTGAAGAATGCAGGGGAGTTTTAGAGGGTGTAGAAACCTCTGTCTTCAGCATAGCTGGAATGTAGCCTGTTCTATAGTTACATCCAGTTTTTGCCTCCAGCCCTGCTTGCACTTCATGAAAAGTTGCCCACAAAGGAATGTGGTCCTCAGGCTGAAAAAGGTTTGCTACCCTTGCCCTAAGTAACTGTACCCTAGAACAGTTGGTTATGGCACTGACTAGAAGGAAGGCAACCCTGGATTCAATCTTAAATGGTTCCTGGGACCTGGTACAAGATGTAAGTGTTGTACCAACTGAGAACAGTGGACCACAGTGCTGCCATATCCTCTATATATGTATTAAGTGGAATGTAATTTGAGTGGTTAAAGTGCACACTAACCAGCCATAGTAGACATGCACCAGGCCTCATGGAGAATTGTGCACACAACCCTCCTACGAATGGAATTCTGCACATTTCCCAAGGCCTGTTGGGAATTATGTATATTCACTGGGAAATGTGCACATCTCAAATGAATTCTGCACATTGTCTAGTCAGTATATATAGCCTCTAAGGGAAAAAATCCTATTCTATCTCTTGTTCAAAGTGTATCATGTACAGCCCCTGGGCTGTGTCCTGTGTCCAAACGTGGATTGTACTTTGTACAAAAATCTATTTCGCCTTTTTCGTGAGCAGCTTTCACTTCTGCCACAGGGAAGATTTAAACATGGCTCCCATGGTAAACCCAGCATTTTTCCAATCCAGTCAATCCCCAAGACCTTCTAGGTGACACATGGGAAAGAAATAAAACAAAACTCCAGTTGTCCCCCCCACCCCCGCAGCCTTTAAGTGGTCCCCTAAAGACTTTTTTTTCCTGCTTGGCTGTGTATGGACTTCATATACTTGTTCAATATTTTTAACATTTTTATTGTAAAGCTGCTTTTGGAAGGATTGAGCTAGAAATAAGAGAAAGTACTAACAGTAACCATGAAAAGATGCATGATATGAAACAGATTTAGGCCCATCAGTTACTACTACAATGGCAGCAAAATTCATTTGTACTTCTGTGATCCTAATATGTAGGAGGTTTCCATACAGAGACCAATAATTGCAGTAGTAATGTTTGCTGCAGTTACATATTCATTTACTTTGCAAAAAAGAAGTGTGTTTTCCATGCCTTCATTTGGACAAACACAGATCGGCTACCCTCTCTTCTAGATAAAAGCACAACACCTGACAGAATGAACTCAAATTCATTGATCAGTCCCTAAACAGTAATAACACTCGGGGAGCTCATATAAACAGCACTTCAGTTTCAAGCACATCTTTATTGTAAAAAGGAATAGAAAATGAGTTGTTATATTTTTGCAGTGTAAATCATGGCAGTTATAAAAAAAGTAATCATGGTCAGTTGTTTTATACCAAAGTCTGACCCAAGCAGCCAATACAAAACCATTATCCTCAGTACTAAAAAGGTGGCCAGATAACCAATATGAAGCTGCTCTTGGCATTTTTACACCTTTCACTTTTCAACATTAAAATGAAATTGATCTCTGTATAGCTGCCAAGAACTATGGACTTTTCCATCTTTTATCAACTCTATTGCTTTCAATCCAATTGTTAGCCTTTGGTCCATTTGACATGTCAAAGGCTTACAGCTCTTCAAACAGCTTTACAGCTCAGGGTGAAATCCAACACTGCACAAGCAGACCTCACCTTCCCCTTCTTCCCCCTGCAACCCCCAAATCTAAAATCCCCCAGAACAGATTTTGAGGGTGTATGAGGGACTATGGGGGGGAGGGAGGAGAAGATGAAGTCCTGTTGCACAAGCAGGAGTCCATTATGTTCCTATACAGACATTGAATATAACCCACAGCTTTTGCTTAATCATTTGAGCCAGTACGGGAGCTGCTGGGATGAAACCTGGAGATCCACATTGTGGGTGGGATCCAATGCTAGTCCTACTCACTATAGACCCATTTAAGTTATTAGACATTATTAACTTAGGTTCATTAACTTATGGGACTGCTCTGAGTAGGACTTAGTTGAATACAACCCAGTATCTTTAAATTCCTTAATACACACAAGGCAACAGCAGAAGCATCTACCCTGTATCCCTTATCCAGCACATCTGGAGTCTTGTTATATTAGGCAGGGAAGAGGTGAACATCAGGGCCAAGAGAGGAATGGATTGCATTATGTCCTCTGCACTGAGGACTAAACAGTTGCAGTGGTTTCCACCACTTAGGCCTGAGATACAACTTAAGCATAATGTTTATAAAATCAGGCAAGTTCAGATGCACACCCTGTGAGCGACTCTCTCATTTAAAGGTGTCTTAACACAGCAGCTTTCCTGGTCTGAGAGCACAGTCATTGCATTTTGTGCCAACAAGCCTACTCACCCCATCATTACTACTAAAATTTACAAAATTACACACAAATGACACAAACAGCAACTCCAGAAAACATCAATATGGAACACAACAGATCCTTGTTATACATTCAGGTTGTATTTGAACAGAAAGGGGAGACAATAGGAGAAAGTAGTCTTCTGTCCTAACACCACGTGTGTGCATGAGAAAGAAAATGTAAATTATATACCTAGTGCCAGGTTCTGTAGTGATGGGCCCCCTGCACCTTGAATAGTTGTGTAAATCTGCAGGCACAGCTTTCACAACCACAGCAATAAAAGAGTGCAGTGGCACAAGTGGTTTGGACTGTCAATTACAAGGAACAGGTTTTTCAATATGGTATTTGTACTTTGCTACTAATTGCATTATTTGTATTTGCATTACTCTAAGCTAAGAGGTCATGTTGGAATGGGCCAACTCATAAGCTAAGGAGGCAACATCCAGCTGTGCAACATTTTATTAGGCTGGTACAGAACATCTCCCCTGCCCAAGCAGGGGCCAGCCTGTATATGAGCTGCCAAGCTAAGAGTAGGTGGCATGATAATATGTAAGCAGAAGAGGAACTTGAAATGTTTCTGTCCCCTCCACTCTGAACTAAGTGTCTCATATGCAGCCTTGGGAAACACCATCACTCCTGCTCTGAGCCTCTCAGTGACATATTGGCGGAGGGTGATTTGACACCCCTAAGCAGCTTGCCTGAGGAAGCTGACCACCCTGGGTTTCTATTGCGTTTTCTGAACAACAGTGCCCCAAATGCCTACAAACCAGTTTTAACTTTTTGTTTCAAAGGCAACAAGGACAGAGGGAAAACTTTTCAGTGACAATTAGTGTTGTGGCCAAGAGCAGTCCAATATAAAAAGGGACTTTAAAAAGCTGATATCAAGACTCGTCACAAGAACCAGCACCAAGGCTACTCATTATGTATTCCACCATTGTTCCTAATTAAAAGGGACCTTCAATTTCAGAATGCATTGAGAGACTATCTTTTGTTATAGCCTTAGCCACCACACTCACTAAAACCAGATTAACAGCCTGCTAGAGAACTGGGTCCTAAACTTAAAAATGTTTTTCTTCTCTTGGGCTTCAGAATCAAAATTACTAGATTTCCCCAACACAGAAAGTGAATGCAAGTTAACTGTTAAACAATTAAAAGCATTTTAGTACCGCCTGACATCTTAAAGTTATTGACTAGCAGTGATAGTGCAAGTTTAGAATAAACAGTTTTAATAGTGCCAAGGCCAGCAAAAGGCTGTTCTTCCATTGCAGCAAATCTCCAACTATTTTCTCCCATGCTTTGTGCAACTGAAACATATGCTAAAAGGGAGGCATTTCACACTGTGGTTGAAAAAATGAACTAGGCATGTGCTTGAAGTGTCCATTTCCCACCTCTCAGGGTTTTGAAGCTCTGATGTTCCACACCTGACCATTAATTCTCTCCCCCATCCTACCTATCCACCCCCATATATTCACATTTTGCACATATGTACACTCCATCCTTGAGTCTGTTGGTAGTTCATAACAAGTGCCTACATGCTACAGCGCAGAAAGCAGGTCATCAAGCAGGGCTTCTTTTAGTAGACTAGTGTTGATCTTCCTCCAGTCCATTCTTATTTCAGATGAGCAAGGTGAGGTAAGAGAGGAAGTTCTCAGTATCCCTGGGTGCTTGCTGGCTCCTGAAAATCCATGCTTGCATTTCTGAACTGCATCTCAGTTTATAAAAGCAGTGGTGTTCTTTCTCCTGCTGGCTGCTCTTTTTGGAAGAAGTCCTTGACCTGAGATAGCTTGCTATGGATCCTCTCTTTCAGGGGAGGTACATGATGGCTAGGATCTAGGATGTTAGTTATCCTGCGCTCTCTTTCAAGTCTCCATATCCGATAGGGGTGTGGGGGGAAAGGTGCTTCATGTTTTTCTCGGCGCAGCTGTACCGTGATTCCTCCAATTGCTAGCATTGCCCATACTGCCAAGAGGATGATGTCTACAAGATGAAGAAACTATTCAATTGGTAGTCCTGATCAAGTAAGATCTTTTCCTTCTTTTTCAGTAAGCCAGTAAAGACCTCATTTGCTCACTTAACCTAGCGTTCCTTCACAGTTTCTGACATCTATGGATGCATGCACACCATACATTTTAAGCACATTAGTTCCCCCAAAGAACCCTGAGAACTGTAGTTGAAGAGTGCTGGGAATTGTAGCTCTGCAAGGCATAAACAGTTCCCAGGATTCTCGAGGGGAAAATAATGCACTTTTAATGAATGGTACGTATGCAGCCTACATCTCCCATACTAACCCATCTCCTTTTTGAAATGCATCTTCACATCTAGTTTTTCCCAAAGACCTTGAAACTGCTACCCCCCACCCCACCCCCTTGATCCTTAACAGAGTAACAAGAGTGACTTGAGGTGTTCCTTAGAAGTGGCAAAAGGAGGTATGTTATGCTTCTGGTCTTGTCTGAAGAGGCAAGGTGTCGATTGTCCAATTCCAGGCAGGGCAAAACACATGCATCTCTTCCCTTTCCCTTCAGCCAAGACCCAGAACCTTGGGAAATGTCAGCAACATCATTCACCACTATTTGGAACATCCAATGCAGCTCTAAGTTAAGTGTACTTGCAATTGTATTCATAAGGCACAACTCCTTTCTGTTCCCTACTTCCATTCATCTAACTTGAGCTTGCAAACATTTTAGACAAGTTCTCTCCAAGGTTCTCAAGAGCAAGCCTCCAATCGAGGAAATATATAGCCTTTCCCATCACTCATCTGAAGACACACTCACCATTACGCTGAAAGGGCACCCCGGTGTAAGTGCTTCTGAAGTCTTCATTTAGAATCCTCCGAAGCAGGTCTATACCAATATAGGACAGACTTGTGTACAAGTAACATGCTGTAGCCAAGACTATTGTGTAAGATCCTATTATGCCACATGTCAAGATGTTCAGCTGAAGAGAGAGATCAGATCGTGAATGCCTTTGAAATTCGGCCAGCCACAATCTATACAGGCAGAGTTTTGTAAAGCACCATCTGGACAGCCACAAATTCCTTATCCCTGAATTAGTGTTTTTTTTTAAAAAGCATCAAGTGAAAACTATTTAACTTGCATTGCAACTCATGGAGGTGTACAGAATAAAATATTAATTGCTAAAAATGCATTTAAGCAGAGGCAAAAATGTAGCCAGACTTAGCCAGTGTGTTTCACCAAGGATAGTGTTATGTATATAAACTGCTCTTCTACCAGAAGTTATACAATACAGGCATACCCCACTTTAACGTTCGCAATGGGACCAGAGAGTATACTTTAAGCGAAAATAAACTTTAAGTGAAGCAATTGTCTTCACTTGTACTGCACGCAATCACCACTAGATGGCAGCGGCGTCATGCCAATAAAGTACGTTATTGCGAAGCGCGCAAACATTAAGCGGGGCGTGGGGACGTATGGAGCATGTACATTATAGCGAGGCGACGTTAAGTGAAGCGACGTTAAGTGGGGTATGCCTGTATAGGAGTGAACAATTACAATAATATGCAGTCAAACACAAAACAAAGCCGGTCTCTGGGAATTGAGAGAGTTAGAAGAAAACATAATGGAACAGGATTTCATATATTGAAAGTTTGCTGAAACAACACTGCTTGCCTCTTACAGCTAAAAAAAGGAAGTATCCTGACAGATCTCCCTGGTTATCTCATATATACATAACATATTACGAATGAGAGTGAGGAAGCAAACTTTGGTTTTTCACAACTGTAAGGTGACAAGTTCAATTGCAGCATTCTGTCTGTCCTCACTCCAAAATGTACAAGAACTGAAGGTGAAACAATTTCACTAAAATGGTACTTACAACTCTAGGGCATCCAACAAAAACTATTGGGACTATCATGGCAATGCAACAGAAGGTCACCCAGAACACAGCATCATCCTGGAAAACTTTATAGTTTCCTGTGACAATATAGGATTCATAACATGAGTTAAAGACAATTCTAATCTAGTCTCTTAACAGTGTTCAAAACCAAACAGGGAGGTTTCTTGCAGTAGACTCATTTAATGCATCTGAAGGCCAATATCCACAGCCCAATTATTCTAGAGAAGTAACTGCATTTAAAGGGACGGCTGAGGAGCAAACTAATTGTGGAGTGTTGGCTATATACTTTCTTCCAAGTGGATGCTTGATAAAGCATTTGCTGAAGTGTGTCTGCATTCTCTACATTACATAACTTACCCAAGATTTGTAGCATTTACAAAAATCATGTATAAAATGTGAGCATTCACATAAATTTGTATGCAAGTCAATTGTAAGAAATACAGAATATTTTAGAGTGCAGTTTATTTTTATATAGCAGTTCTATCTATATGATATTAGTATATAAGATCATTTTCATGTAAGCCATCTTGGGAAGATTTTGCCCTAAAAGATAACATATAAATTTTTGAAATACATAGAAATCAAATAGACAACACTCTCCATTTTAATGCTACAATACTTTTGCTCTCAACAGGGCAACTGGTAGTGCCCTTCTCTTGAGACCTATATTACTGGAAATCAAAAGACAGTAAGAGTATTCCAAACACAAAGCTTCATAAAGTAACAAAGGATATTCACATTTCTGTGCAGACTCAAGAAATCACAGGAATCACAAGTATGTGACATACCTAATGGAGTGAAGAAAATCGTAGATGTGACAAGGAAGCCCAGCACTAGCCCCACAATCAACATACAGAGGATCACAAAGCCAAATCGCCACCAGTAAGCTACCAAGAGGAGCCCTCCAATAACTCCAGCTATTGCTGCAAGACCAAGATTGACTGGGATAACCGGGGGGGGGGGAAGAGAGAGAGAGAGAGAGAGAAGGAGAAAAACAGGAAAAATTGGGTTCATTTCTCCAACATTGTCCACTCTTGTGAAATTGCACTTTAGTATTTCAATCTGGTGTTTAAAAATTCCATACCAATACATTCCCAGAAAGGTAGCCACATTAGTCTGTTGCAGCAAACAAAGATTGTTGCAGAACTTTGCAAAAACTAACACATTAATTATTGGTACAAGGCAGCTTCTTATGTTCCAAGTCAGACCATTGGTTCATCTAGCTCAGTACTGTCTACAATGACTGGCAGCAGCTCTCTGGGGTGTCAGGCAGGAGTCTCTCTCAGCCCTACCGGGAGATGCCAGGCTCTGAACCTGGGATCTTCTGCATACCACTGAGCTATGTCCCTTCCCCAAATTGTGGCATATGTTTTATGGTCTAGCTCTTTAAGGTGCTGCAAGACTTTGTTCTGCTAATCAAGATGACTTTTGCTGCAAGTTGAACTCATCCACCCTGGTTTTCTAAAAATGAAACAAAAGGATTGCTGATTAACCAATACTGGCTGGACCCCATACTGTCCAAGTAACATTCTGAATAACCAGAACAGCGCAGGACCAATTATGGGGAATCGGCACCTACAATGCATTGGAAATTATGAATGAATTGTGTTAGGGTAGCAGATACACTACTCTGGCTAGAGATTGACCATTCTTTATAATGGTAGTGTCAAAATCCTCTTTGAAATCTTTTATATCCAATTGAAAATTTCAGGTGAATCCCATCATTGTCTAGGAAAATGCATCTTCTTTTTTTTCCTGTACTAATGAGAAAACTACAAGTAGTTATGGAATAAATGAAATGAAAATGGACTGCCTTCAAGTTGATCCCGACTTATGGCTACCCTATGAATAGGGATTTCATGGTAAGCGGTATTCAGAGGGGGTTTACCATTGCCTCCCTTTGAGGCTAGTCCTCCCCACCTGGCTAGGGCCTGCTCAGCTTGCCACAGGAGCACAAGCCAGCCCCTTCCTTGTCCGCAACTGCCAGCTGGGGGGCAACTGGGCTCCTTGGAATAAATAGCTAGAACTAAATGTTACACTCTGTACCAATAAAGCAGAATTCTCCTACTAAAATATGCAAATTAAGTACAGTTGTACATTTCTGCCTAGTTTATTCTGCAGTATTTACTTTCCAGAATTTATTTTTGTTTTGCTTGTCATGACAAAGGACAGAGTTATGCAGGACAGTGAATCATCAGCAAAGCAGCCATCTAAGTAACTTTGATTTCACACATATCTTTCAGACATATCTTCGCAACAAGAAGGGTGAGAAACTTGTTATTTTTAAAGCAAGAGCCAAGATATTCAGGAAAAAAGTTCTGCACATGCCATGCTTTTTCTGTGGTGCTGTGGGGCTGAAGGGCATATGCACAGCCCCTGTTTGTGGCTCATGGACTCAGTCCTAGAATTTCAAACATTAACTGAAAGAAATGATGAGAAATCACAGGATACAATGTGAACTTTGCTTTCTTGTATCACATATGCTAGCAGCATCTTGTGCAAAAACAAAAAAGGCCATCTTTTAATGCCTCCTTAAATCTTAGCCACATTACAATTTGGACACAGAGCTCAAGCAAGGAGTCTGTTCTCGACCTTTCGGTACTACCAGAGAAGTGTTCCTTTGTCAGTGTTTCGTAATTCAGGAATGAAGCGCAAGTGTTAGTCATACCAGAAAGTTACACAGTACCAAGCTGGCCAGCTATTATTATCAAGAGCACCTATGTTCTAATACTGGTCTCCAAACAAACATTTCCAGGGTCTAAAGAAATCCATACTTGTCTCTGCTTACCATCGTAACCGAGAGTAGATGTTCTAGTAATGGTTATGAAGAAAAAGAACGCCATGAAGATGAAGCCCATAAAGAATAAATCTAAAGGGGGGAAAGTTAAAAATATTTATTACAATCAGCATTTCCTGGGGTGGGTATGTTGGGATGCAATTTCAAATAGTAAGATAATCCATTTGCTTTTGAAAAGAGCTCTGACAAGGTCACCATCCCACAACCTGGACAAGTAATCTTAACAGCAATGGCATCTATTTACTTCCATAGGGAAAATGTTAGAATTCAAGAAACTAATAAAACCCACTGCTATGTTCTTGAATGAGCCTGTGAACAGGATGCCTCTTTTCAGGGTCACATTTTGAGTCAATGAAACTAGCAGTAGCCATAATGCAACACTGATTTATTCCTGTAACTACAGGATTTCAGTGCTTTTTCCAATGCACCAATTCCCCTCAACATTGGTTTGTAACTGAACATGCAATCATTCCTGATGCAGGGACACCATAATTTAAGTATGCTTCCAGTTTTAATTTAGGGGACAAACTAAAACTGTTCATATTTTGAGGCATAGCGTTCTAAAGTTTTTTAATGGAGCTCATCAATTAAGCTAACCCATAGGATCAGAATTACACTGGTTGCCTGTACGCTTTCAAGCCAAATTCAAAGTGCTAGTTTTGACCTATAAAGGAATGCCTCTCCCGATATTCATTCATTTCATTCACTGGCAATCACTCGTGGCCAAGTAAGGTTGTCTTCCAAGATAAGGTCTTTAACAGTGGGTCCATAAGTGACTGTGGAGGCCAATTCTGGATCCACACAGCCTCCCACAGTGAGGAGATAGATTTCCAGATGGAAGATGGTTGCGATGAGGATTTGTTTGATGTGCCTTCCGCTTAGCTCGTTTGTCCCATTTGCCCTGTATTTGTGCTGTCCCGATATAAACCTACCCAGACCTTTAGATCTTTTTCTGAGGCCCTTCTCCGGGTCCCTTCTTTGAAGGAGGCTTGCAGGATGGTGACAAGGGATAGGGCCTTTTCAGTTGTGGCTCCGCATCTGTGGAATATGCTCCCCAGTGAGGTCTACCTCGCGCCTTCACTGACAGATTTTCAGTGCCAAATAAAAACATACATTTTCCCCAGGCATGGGATAGACTGAGATAACGTTGTTTGTTATTAGTATGTTGCCAAAGTCTCCTGTGGCTGTATGGGGGGTGGGTTACTGTTTTGTTTTTATAGTATGATATATTTGTTTGTGTTGTTAACATTATTGTCAGTTCCCTGGAGACCTTCGGGGTACAAGCGACTAATAAATCTAAATAATAACAGGGCAAATTCAACTGCATTGGGAACCAAGTCACTGTTAGACACACACTCTCCCTAACCCATACCTGTTTTCCAGAATCTGTGTCCAAGAAAACAGATGAAGAGGCCAAGGACAGCAAGTGCAGTGAAAAATATTTTAGTGGAGAGTCTTTCTATAGAAGGAAAGAATAGAGCATTTCAAGAAAAGCCATAAAACAGAGGTCCACAATGCAACTTTCCCCTAAGGAAGGATTTAAGAAGCAACTTCAGCCTACAATGATCTATGCATAGAACAATTTTAATAGGCTTTTCTCCATGATATGGAGGCCATGTCAAGTCATCCTTCTACCATTATCAAATTGTTTGAACAAAGTTAGAGGCCCACCACCAATGAACACTACACACCCTTCTGATCCCTGCAAATTAAAAAAACAGTATTGTAACTACATTAGCATCCTTCCTCCAGAATTCCCAGCTGCTACTTCCTAAAATAAATTTCTTTATAATAACAATAACAATAAAAACCTAATTGTTCCATTCAACATAGGCAATCAATTCCTATTTTCACTACCCACAGGTTTCCTTTCTTCTCCCTAAACTGTAGACACCTCTTGAAGGAAGAGATTTTATGACACACAGTCTAGGGTCCATTACCATATAAACTAGGCCATATTATGCCATATGCTGGATCACTGTTCAAGAAACAGTTTACATTTCTATTCCAGTCATTTCCATCTTCAGCCAATCACCCCCAGGTTAACCAATGGGCAAGTGGTTATTTACAAGCTTGAACTACGGTGTTGGACCATCCTGTATGTCCCTCCCCACTGCCAATTCTAATTTTACTGAAACAGCACAACACAGAAGCAGTAACCATGCCAATTCCGTAGTCTAAGAACCAAGCCTTTTTGGACTCCCAACTCTATGACCCAGAATCTCATTTCAGGAGGAGTTCAAAGTGGCATCACCCCTTCTCCCAATGACCTGCAAAACATAAATATCTTCTTGACCACCATGTCCCCTTATGTATATGACATTGCACATTCAGCTGACTTACTGAGAGAGGAGCAGTTATCCACCAAGGCTGAGAGGCTACATGCATATGTATGAACAGGCACATATGCAGCTGAGGTGTTCCATAGTGGATCCTCCACTATCACATTGTAGATCACTCCTTGTCCAGGGAGCGAGGCAAAGCGCAAGTCAGTTTTGTCTTGGCTTGTTAAAGTCATCATCTGTGGGAATCAAAGAAAAAGGGGTTATACGCACAACCCTCTACCTGCCTTTTTCCACACCTCAAGTTTAAAAAGTAAGTGTACTGCCTTCAAGTCAATTCTGACTTATGGAGACCCTATGAATAGGGTTTTCATGAGGCTGAGAGGCAGTGACTGGCCCAAGGTCACCCAGTGAGTTTCATGGCTGTGTGGGGATTCAAACCCTGGTCTCCCAGGTTGTAGTCCAACACCTTAACCACTACGCCACACTGGCTCTCCCTCAAGTTTTAGGTCCAAGCATTAGGTTGCCTCTCAGCACACTGAATTGTTGAAATATTCAACTGAATTATTCAGCTAAGTCCTACTCACAGTAGAGCCATTAAAATGAATGGACCTAAGTTAGTCATGTCTATTAACTTCAATGGGTCTACTCTGAGCTGGACTAGCACTCACTACCACAGAGAGTAACCCACGTTTTGACAGAAGAGTCTCCTAAGATGACTAACAAGACATACTGATGCCATACAGTAAACACAAAACTATCTAATGCAAGAAGTGTAGACTCCCACTGAAGCAAGTCACCTTGAACACAAGCTACGAAAGATTTCAAGAAATCTTCAATGGAAACTGACTGAAAGAGTTTCATACTGCAGGATGCCAAAAGCACTATTAACTCATACTTCAAAACAGTACAACTTACTTTAACGCCATGAGCTCTGATATTTTGCACCTCAGACATCTTTCTCATGTGGCTCACAAATGATGCTTCAGACAAGTCATTCTCCGGTAAGAAATACTGATAGATGTCATAAGTCAATCTCCACCTGGAGTCCCAACTAGCCACAGAATCACACAAAGGTGGGCTTGTCCCCCTGGAAGATTGCAGGGAGAATATCTGAATTACTCAGCTGGTTTTCACACTTTGCTTCAATGCAGAGTTTGTAATACCAGTTACTGTTTCCCTCCTATACACTGTAGAACTATATATCTTATTGTTGCCCACAATCACAGACATAAAGCCAAACTCAAATAAGACACAGTAAATTAATTGGGAAATAATGACTTAATAAATGTTAAATTGGGCCTTCTCTCTTCCTATCTGTTCCAAATATTTATTTATTTATTTTTAAAACTTATATACCGCCCGACTAGCAATAGCTCTCTGGGCGGTGAACATAAATACAATAAAATATAGGAAAATACAAAAGCATCACAATCTAAAATCAAATTTCACGATCTAAAAACTGCATAACTAAGATCAAATTACAAACATTACCATCATTAACAAAAAATTAAAATGCCTCGGAGAAGAGAAAGGTTTTAACTTGGCACCGAAAGGATGATAGGGTCGGCGCCAAGCGCACCTCCTCAGGGAGACTATTCTATAGTTCGGGGGCCACCACTGAGAAGGCCCTTGATCTTGTCACCACCCTCCGGGCCTCCCTATGGGTCGGGACCCGGACCCATTATTAACAATGTCTTCAACTAGTGGGTTGCTACTAAGCCTCCCCTGGATTGCAGAGCTACGACCGCTGCCATTTTTCTTTAAAAAGCCTTGACTGCTAAATACAAATTTTAATTTTGGGATGTGTGAATATTTCTACAAGCTTATTTAACAGAATTTATAAGCCACTTAATTGTCCATAGCCTTCAAGCTGTTTACATAGAATATAATAGAATATTACATAGAATATAAAATGTCATTAAAAATATTGGTAAAATTGAACCTTAAAAGCAAATTTATAAAAATCTAAGTAAAATCAACAGTAGTTAAAACTATACATAATTAAATAACATTACATGTTAAAACTGCATGTCTGAACCTTATTCAAATTGCTCCATGGTTTAAAGGCAGAAGCAGAAAAGGTTAAACATTTTTGCAAGTGTGAGGGTTAAAAGGTTACATCCCCCCCCATGACAACAGCAACTATATGACTGAAGGATAAGAATAATCGTACACTACATACTGCCTATCCTTTGGATAAACATGGCTACTCTGAAAACACCATAATTTCCTCCTCTTCTTTCAGAATGTAAAAAGCAAATTTGTCTGATGATTCTGACAAAGGTTCACCTAAAACAACTTTGTTCAGATGTGTACAGATCTATTAACCCATATAGCCCTCATATAACAGCAAGGCCCAGCTACACATACCTCATGCATCCTAGATTCGCTGGGGCAAACTTAATACGTGTCTCAGCCATGTTATATTCTAAATAAATATTGGGGTCGATGTCCAAGTCAAATTCCAGATTGCAGCCTCCAGGGATTGGATCTAGACAGACGGGCCAAAAGGAGTGCAACATATTTAACCGCTTGTTAAAACAAGGAGCTACCTTATGTTCACTGATTCTGTTAACAGGCTCCAATGGCATGCAGCGTTGTTATTCAGCCAGTAAAATCAAACTGAGAACCAGCCTAATGCACGCACGCACGCACACACACACCCCGTTTTGCATTACAGATGTGCCAAGCCATGGCTCCTTCAAAATTGAAGGCTAAAACATACTTTGAAGTGGGCTGAGAAAGTGATTCTGACAGAGAGTCCCAAGCCTAAGTGAAACAAGGTAGAAAGTGTAGCGCCCTGCAAGTCTGCAGGAGGTTTTTGGAAAGCTGAAGGTGGTGGAACAGCTAGCCACAAGCCAGGAAATTTAGCAGTTCAGAAAGAGGGGTAAAGGAACGCAGCTCAGAAGAATTTTTACATGGGATGAATAAGGAATAAGACTGATGACTTCTTGCATCTCAGCTTGATTTCCCAAATCTTCACTCTATTGTAGGTAAGCTAGAAGGTGCTAAATGTATAATAATATTTTATGTGCAATATACAGGATAAACTTATGGAATACTATGGATCATTTCAACTGACGGCAGGAACAATAAGAGTTACCTCTTTCAGCATAAGGGAAAGAAACTGCTGTGCTCAACAGATGATTAGTATCCACAGCTTGCAAGTACCAGGTACACACAGTCTGTTGAGGTTGAAGGATAGAAACCAGCCCTTTGTCTTCTCCAGTTCCTGAGTTGTTGGTGGAAGGCTTCTGAAAACAGACAAGATTAATGTGTACCTCCAAAAATGGCAACATGATAAATTTATTTTTGTGCATGCTCATTCGTATGTATATGGTTTCTGGAGTAGGGTCTGCCTATCCATTTTAAGAACAATTACTAAATTGAAATAGCGACTGCATTTTCTACACACACCTAGACAAACAAGGATGTTGGGATTTCTGCAAACACAGCTTCAGGGAAATTTTGGGACTGAAGTTGGAAGCCTGTTTGTATGCCTGAATTCCAAGCTTTGCCTTTATGATTTCCTGGATAGAACATTTGTTGGCATTGAGAGCAAGTTTTATTGTAAAGGTGGGGTTGGTAAGAACCATTTTTAATTTAACATACAGGGTGTGCACTATAATGTCATCTTTTGATGAAAAGGTATAGTCAAAAGTCAAACAACCTTAATTAGAGTTGAAGAGTTTTCCTCATGGTGCAGAACAGGGGTGGCTCACTAACTCTTTTTAGCCTGAGGGTCAGCTATTTCCCCAAAGGCCACATGCCAGTGGTAGGTGTGGCCAACGCATAGGCATGCACACACCACACACAACACACTCTCGCTCACACACATAACTCTCTCCAACCCTCCCAAGGCAGGATGAGAGTTCTTACAAAGCCATCCCTACCCCAGCATTGGAGCAGCGGTGGGGAGAACATTGCCTTTTACTCTTCAACTCTAAAGTACAGGTTGAAGAACTTAAAACCAAGATCAAGAGATAAAAAAATCCCCCTTCCTTGTTCCTTAGACATTGCTCTCTAAGGAACAGGGCAGAGGGTTTTTCCAAATCTCCTGATTTCTACCAGACATCAGGAGAAAAAGCTCCAGGGGCTTGTGGGCCACTTCCTGCAGCCTGCCAGGCGAGGTGCAGTTTCCATGCTAGCCACCCCTGGTAAAGTGGGAGGAGGGGGTGCGGACAATGTGGCAGTTTCTGCTAGAAAGACTGTCCTAGCCAGAGAGCAGGACATCTTTCCTTCCCTGTAGTTCCTACTCTCTACCCCTCTATTGTCTCCCTCTCTCTTCAATCTTCTTTTCAAACCACCATAGACCCTAGATGAAGTTCCAAGTCTTCCTGTTAGCAAGTTAAGCCTTCAAGTTATTCATGTTAGCTTCATTTACACCGACTGTAAAACTTTGGAGGAGATGGCAATCTGTCCAAGGCATCCAAAGCGAACATTTCAAACCAAGGCAGACTGCAATTCTGGAAGAGCCAACCATGAAGGAGATGGGGTACCATGCTCTCAGGAGATGGTCTAAAGACTTTTGTTACAGCAAGGTTTCATCTGCCTGGATGGGAGACCATCTGTGAACCATAACTTATACCACATTGAGCTGAAAGAAAGGAAATGTATATGTGTAATGAACAAGTAAGTGGAATCAGAAAAGTTATTGCATTCCAGGAGCGCTTCTTTTGTTTTCTTCCTTCCTTCCAGTACTGTTCATACACATTTTTCTTCCCAGCTTAAGTGAAACAATGGGTTCATACATGCCTATATCCACTGTCTCTACTCCTCTTCTCCAAGACAGAAAGTCACATGTGACCCAACAGTATACTGAGTTCATGTATGCCTGGGATCCCCCTGAACCTGCTATCTAGTCTCAGTCCACATAATGCGTCCATTATTTCAGTTTATACAGGGACATTTCAGATACAAGTGAGCCATGTATTAGACCAGGTTATACATTAGTTTCCAACCAAAGAAGGCAGAGCTGGGGAAATGTGTTAATCCAAGGCTTACACCCCTCATGCCAAGGGGGGAAATGTCCGTATCATGCAGAGGGCTTGCATTATTGCAAATCAGCTACAAAGTTGTACAATGGCGATTTATTTTGTAGAGTGGCTAAAACCCTGCAAGGGCTAGACTAATGTTAAGAAGCAAATTTTGGGGTACCTTATCAAAGGAAATAGTCACATTCTTGTGGTGGGTATGGAACTGAAAGATAACAACAGTTACATTGCTGGCAATGTTCCTCAACACCGCTTCAGCTGGACTGGTTTCATTCAGCAAGACGTTCTTAAATTTTCCCAAAGAAAGCTCAAAGAGAAGGCCTGCATTGAAAAGGGGAGAAGCACATAGTTCAGGTCAGTTGCCTTGAGTAGATGAAGAAACATTGCTGATTGGCTGCTGGCATGGGGGAAGCACGCTTTGGTACAACTTGTTTTACATAGAATTAGAATGGTGGTCAAATTGATTGGTCACATACTGTCAAGTACTCCTCGAAATCAAGAATGCCTTTGTTTAAATGGCTGCGCCTCTTTTCTGTTGGGTCATCCTGACTACTGGCTCCTCAGCTCTCTGCAGAAGTCTAGATCACAACACTGTTCTCTTGAAAGTCTAACAGGCCAGACTTCTGGGGGCCAGTGAGCCTGCTAGTTCCAGCTTCTTCATTCTAAAATAAGCCACAGGGCCCCATCTACACTATACATTTAAAGCAGCATCATACCAGTTTAAACAGCCATGGCTTCTCTTAAAGAATCTTGGAGCTGTAGTTTGTGAAGGGTGCTGCAAGTTGTCAGGAGACCCCTATTCCCCTCACAGAACTACAAGTCCCAGAGTTCTCTGGGAAGAAAGATTGACTGTTAAACCATTCCGGGAATTGTGGGCAGCCGTAACTGTTTAGAATACTATGATACTGCTTTAAATGTATGGTGCAGATGGGGCCTGAGCTGACACTGAGCACAACTCTAACAGGAACAAAGCCAGGTTAGACCCAAGCCCATAATTCCATTCCCCACAGCAGACAACCAGACATCTTGGGACATTCATTAAGCAGGACATGAATATGCCCGTTTCTTCCAAGCAGCTGGTGCTCCAAGATACACTGTTTCCAGTAAAAGGAAACACCACAGACAAGCATGGTCAATAGCAATTGATAGACCCATCCTTCATTGCTACATCTCATGGCAGTAAATTCCATGTGTTAATGCATTACGTGATGTATTTCCTTTCAAATACTTAAGCATGTTGCCAATCAGCCCAGAGTTCTAGGATAAAAATTTCATTTCCCCATTCTTAAATTGTATAAGTTCTATCATGCCCTCCACAATAGTTTACAAATAACCGCCACACACTTCTCAACTTTCTGAATATTGAAAGTGTTCCAAACCATGTTCTCCAGCTACTAATTAACGCTCTAAAGGACCGCTTGCTTTCAATAGTGGTTCTCCCATTAGACCAGAGATAGCAAATGTAGTGCCCTCCAGATGCTATTGGACTACAACTCCCATCATCCTTGACCATTGGCCATATTCACTGGAGTTGATGGCAGCAAGAGTCCAATGTCTACCTCTGCATTAGACATTTGTTACTGATGGTAAATGTCTCTTCTCAGCCCCACTCCTGTCTGACCTTTCAGCCCTTGTCCTAAAAGAAATAGTTGCACAGCTCTACAACATACTACAAAAATCCATTACAAAAATGGATTTTTAAAAAAGATAAATTTATTGGGACATTACAGTTCACATTTTTCCCAACAAAACAATTGTTTGATGTACTAGCATTTTTGTAATTATGACTTTAAGGCAAAATATTTGCATTCATTAGATTAAAGCCTTACTTCTTTCTAGTGAGTGTGCAAGCACACATACAGACACACAATTATGCACACGTATACTATTGGCCCAATTCATCACAAGCAGAGTTACTTAGGTCTATGAACCTCATTTGGTGCACAGTATTCCACAAGCTACACAAACCAACTGCACAGCCTGCATAAATACTTCACTTGTCCACAAAGAAGATACAAAAGCATGGGATGTGCAAAGACTGTAGTGTCCACACCTTGAAAAAAGCAGAGAATCTTGCACTAGATTGCTCTTTTCCCAAGTTCTGCTTTTCACACTTCCTGCTTCATACCAACTGTGTGCAACAAGTAGTACAGGAAGCTCTGCTGTGGGCTTGTTCTGCAGCTCTTATGTGGAACTAGACCACCACAACTTACACCCCACTAAAGTCAAACAGTCCCTAGTCAAGTATCAGGGCTTGTCTTCCTCCTATACCCCTCTACCTCCTATATCACAGGTGGCAAAACAAATAACAGGATGTTCTCCATCCAGTGAAAACAATTTTTGCACAACCACGTTATAATAGTGTCTTATTCTTTTAAAAATGTATACACCATAATAGACTCAAGGCAGGTTCACAAATGCATAAATAAAAAACAGTCCAAATTACAATAAAGACAATTTCATACACTAAAACCAAGAGCAGGTTAAAACAGAGCTTCTCTTCCTCCTCACCCCCCACCAATGTATCCATGTTCTTGAACACTGTGAACTTTAACATTTGAGGCGTTCGAAGTTCTTCCTGAGAAGAACAAAAGCAGGCCTTAGCTTCAAAGGGTTCTATTGCCTCAAGGTGATGTTCTGTGAACAATCACAAGAGCAATCTTCTACCAATCTCTTGCCAAAGAAGAATATATGCAGAAGAGAATACATTAATCATTATTGTCCCAACATGCGCATCACAGGCACATGACAAAGTATTCAAATATGGGTCAAGGAATACAGAGAAATGCAAAATTTGCATGCAGGGGATGTGTGCTGCTTTGGTGCCTTGTGACAATGATAATTGCTCCTTCTCAAGCAATAATTTCATTTCATTTTTCCACACCCCTCCTTAGAGCAACAAGGATAAACGAAGTCTTATTTCTCTGCCATAGTCTCTGTGGCTCTTAATTTCCTAACTTAGTGCATTCATTGTCTGTTGTCATGGCTCAGCAAGCCAAAGGGCTGTGTATTTTGCACAAGGTAAGATGCATGTGGCTACTAATCACCTTCTCCCACCCCCTACTTTGACTGACCTTTGATACTCCATCTACAGACCGCAACTTCACAAATGTATATTCCTCCTTTTCATATTGGAAATGGCTACCCATAATCCATGTAATGAGCACATCTGAGACGTGTAGTGATCAGGGATAGGACTTTTTCTGTAGACTTTGAAATTTACTCCTTAGGTAAATCCGTCTTCCCCCTTCCTTTTTTTTTCTTTAAGGTGACATGGGAAAATAATTATTTAGACATGCCTTTCAGAATATTCCTTTTATTTGCATTAACTGATATTTGATTGATAGTGTGTGTTTTTCATTTGGAAGCAATTCTGGTACTTTTTAAGTGGAACAGTGGGATGTAAATATTTTAAAGGATGTTTTCCCCAGCCCTACTGTTCACCTGTAGCACACTATGCAAGTCCAAAGTAGCACTGGACCACAATAAGCCTTAAAACTACCCATAAAAAGAATTTAA
Organism: Rhineura floridana; assembly: GCF_030035675.1. NCBI lineage: Eukaryota > Metazoa > Chordata > Lepidosauria > Squamata > Rhineuridae > Rhineura > Rhineura floridana. The sequence goes on along the minus strand of NC_084487.1, from coordinate 116,950,081 downwards.
ATCAATGGCAGCACATTAGCTGGTGTAGTATAGTGAGTAAAGATGGAAGCTGTGACCCAGAAATTCTTGGCTCAAATCTCAACTCACAAGGTGGCCTTACAGCAGGGTAACCCATCCTTTGCCTAACTTCACTCAGGTGCAAAGGAAGAAGGGAAGGGAGACAGGGGTTTTTTACACACACACAGACACACACACAGACGGGGGGGGGGAGAGAGAGAATGCTTCAGATAGAAAGCTCTAAACCCACTTTTGGCTCCAGTCCTAGCAAGCATCAGTATCCCTCCCCCACACAACAGCTGCAGGGGAATGTAGCCCTTGACAAGAAAAAAAGTTAGCCCACCATGTCAGACCCTGATGAATAATACTGGCATCTTACAGGCTGAGAATATTTATGTGCAGCATTTTTTAATGTTCTGAAGAGCTATATACAAGAGCAATGTGTTCTTATCTACTTTCAAACAGAGATGTTTCAAAAATTATTTCTAGGTTCAATATTAGGTCCCCCCAAAACAAACAGTTCTAAAGTGCTGCTTTTTAAATATGTGGCATACAGAGATTCATGCAATCCTAACAATCAAGAGATTCAACTTTTAAAAACAACTAAAAACTCAAGCATCCAGGTTATACAAGTTAATAGCAACTGTTGTTGATAGCTCAGAACCATAGCAAAGAAATACTGATTTGTTTTTAAAGAAGTTGGTTTAGGGACAGAGAACATGGATAATTTTCTCAATTTTTAAAATCAGCATGACATTTTTATGTAAATTAGCTGTTCTCTGAAAACCAGCACAGCCTCCAAGCCCAACCAAGGACATTTCCTGTGTACAAGAGCCTTCAAAAAGACACACAACAAGGAAGTTGCTGTGACTCCAGATCACGCTTGCCAATTCTTATAAACTAAGGAAAGCTGATAAAGTCAGTGAATATACAAGTGCCTTTGACCTCAGTTAGCAGTCATCAGAATCACACTGCTCGGAAATGGTTCAAGTATTGTTAAAAACAGAATAAAGCTAAACAGAAAGTGGCTTGCACTTCTGTTTTCCACCCTCCTCTCTAACATGCAAACCAGTTGTCAGAATCAAACTGTTATTGAAGACAGCCAACAGGGAAGGAAAAGCAAATCATAATGAAGAGCTGGAATAGGCACCTCACTACACCGCATGATGAAAACGAGGATGCTTCTTATTTCCACAGTGAAAAAATATACAAAGTTTTTATAATAATATACCATACATAATACAACCTAAGTAAATGCAAACAAATAAAACAAGGGTAGGGGACCACTTCTGACCACAGTGACGTATCTAGAACTTGCCAACCTTCTGTGGGCCACTTTGGCAGGTGGGTGGGGCTACCAACCTGTCAATCACTACATCCTATGTCTGATGATTGAAACGTCAAGCTGTGGCTACAATGGAAGAGTCTTCCTTTGCAGCTACAGCTTGAATTATTTTTGAACTTTTCCATGCCCAATGTCATATTTATTTATTTATTTAATTAATTTAATTTATATACCGCCCGAAGCCCAAGGGCTCTCTGGGCGGTGTACATAACAATAAAACAATCAAAAAATATATAAATACAATAATACAATGGAATCAAACCAAACAGACGTAAACAAAAATCAAAGCAGCAACAAAATACATCAATAAATATTAATAGTACACATTAAAATGCCTGGGAATATAAAAAGGTTTTCACCTGGCGCCGAAAAGATAGCAGCGTCGGCGCCAGGCGCACCTCATCAGGGAGACCATTCCACAGTTCGGGGGCCACAACCGAAAAGGCCCTATTTCTAGTCACCACCCTCCGAGCTTCTCGATGGGATGGTACTCGGAGGAGGGCCTTAGATGTTGAGCGTAGTGTACGGGTAGGTTCATATTGGGAGAGGCGTTCCACCAGGTATTGCGGTCCCATGCCGTGTAAGGCTTTATAGGTCAAAACCAGCACCTTGAATTTAGCCCGGAAACAAATAGGAAGCCAGTGCAGACGAGCCAGAACAGGTGTTATATGAGCGGACCTTCTGGTCCGCGTCAACAATCTGGCCGCTGCATTCTGGACTAACTGTAGTTTCCGAACTGTCTTCAAGGGCAGCCCAACGTAGAGCGCATTGCAGTAGTCCAATCTAGAAGTTACCAGAGCATGAACGACTGAGGCGAGGTCGTCACTGTCCAGATAGGGATGTAGCTGGGCTACCAATCGAAGATGGTAAAAAGCATTCCGTGCCACTGAGGCTACCTGAGCTTCAAGAGACAGGGAAGGGTCAAAAAGAACTCCCAAGCTACGAACCTGTTCTTTCAAGGGGAGTGTAACCCCATCCAGAACAGGGTGAACATCCACCATCTGGGCAGAGAAGGCACTCACTAACCGCGTCTCGGTCTTGTCTGGATTAAGCTTCAGTCTGTTAGCTCCCATCCAGTCCATTATCGTGGCCAGGCAACGCTTTAGTATGTTAACAGCCTCACCTGAGGAAGATGAAAAGGAGAAATAAAGTTGCGTGTCATCAGCGTACTGGTGACAACGCACTCCAAAACTCCTGATGACCGCACCCAGCGGCTTCATATAGATGTTAAAAAGCATGGGGGACAGTACCGATCCCTGTGGGACTCCACAATGGAGAGTCCAGGGTGTCGAGCAGTGTTCCCCAAGCACTATCTTCTGTTGACGACCCACCAAGTAGGAGCGGAGCCACTGCCAAGCAGTACCTCCAACTCCCAACTCCGTGAGCCTTCCCAGAAGGATACCATGGTCGATGGTATCGAAAGCAGCTGAGAGATCAAGGAGAATCAACAGGGTCACACTGCCCCTGTCCCTCTCCCTGCAAAGGTCATCATACAGGGCGACCAAGGCTGTTTCGGTACCAAACCCAGGCCTAAAACCGGATTGAAACGGATCGAGATAATCAGTGTCATCCAAGAGCCCCTGGAACAGGGAACGGGGCTAGGATTTGCCTCTAATCAGGCCAAAAGTTCCACACCACAAGTAAAGTCTTGGGGTTAAGTCACATACATAGTATCTTCAGTGTTTGCAGATGCAATCTGCTGTATATATATATTTGAATCTGTTACATTTTTTGCAAATGCCTTTGGCCATAAGCATTAACAAGTTTCCTTGACCGGAGTGAAGTCTTGCAACAACTAAATCGGATGAACACATTGTACCAAAATTATTTCAAGACAGCATGCTAAACTTAAAACAGTTAATCTTTAATAAGAAGGTAAAAAGGTAAAGGTAAAGGTGTTCCCACACTTATAGTGTGAGTCGTTTCCGACTCTTAGAGTGATGTCTTACCATCACTTAAATCAATGACAAAATGGAGTAAGGCTGAATGGTTACCATAAACTCTTGTCATTCCAATATTTAATAAAAAGGCTCAACTTTTCAATAAATATCTCACTTTGCTGTCTCCCTTCTATAATTTAACATATTTGTAAGATTAATTTAGTAAGTCATATCCCAGACTCTCAAACACCAGTTGGCTTGGGAGGGTGGGTTTATCTTTTTTCCCTTTGTGGCTCAATAGTCTGTCATGCTGCGGTTACAGAGTTACTGTACCCTCTGATAATACTGTGCCTTTTACAAATCCTAATAAGATGATTAGTGGGGTCCACTGGTAAATAAAAACCTATTTTTAAAAAAGTTTATTTCATTATGATTGAAACCTAGTACCATTTAATCCAGGGACATGACCAAGAATATGAGAAATAGTGGCTCTATTAGAGTTACACTTCAACACTTATCCTCCATCTCCACATGGACTAAGGCCATGTGGAGTCAAATATCACTCACACGTCAGTATATAGAAATTATATTTTACAGTTGCACACAAGGTAAACCTCACTGAGCAGACTTCCACAGTCAACCCCATGCCTCCTGCAGTATTATCTCTGTTAAGTCTTTTTCCCCCATTTTGAACAATACAAATTACTTGAGAAATCCCAAGTTTACCACCAGCCTGTAAATTTGACTCAGAACTTTAGTTTAAGTTATTAAACACGGAAATTTCAAACTCTGTGCACTCTTAGTGAATCATATTAAACTATTAACTTTGTAATTATATGTTTAACTTGGAAATAGTGAAATACGCAAACATCTTTATTTTGTTTCTTCCACTATTTCACTGTAACACTTTAAGCCACTAACACCAACAGCTGTAATGTCAAGAACAGCTCACATGATGTTAATCACTCATAACACAGTAGACTATATAGACCAAAGATATATTTGTATAGAACCACTGGTAATAGTTCCTCTTGCTGCAGTGGATATTAATGCACATTCAAATCATAAAACAATAATAAAGAATGAGCCAAAAAGGTAACACATAGGAATCCCCCCACCCCGCCCCCATGTTGAAGCAGGAGATCTGGGTCACAGAGTTACATCCATTTGTTAAATGGAAGCAAAAGAATACCACTGAAACATAATAGATCACATAATGGTCATGCAATACCAGTATTTACATTCCCCCTTTCTGCCCAACAACAGTACAATCTAAAAAGGTCAATCATACACAAAAAGTCCTTTGTGTACACCTGCCACCAGCAGTGGCCATGAGGGAAAATAGTCAACATCCCAGACATATGCTACCTATCACAAGCCTAGCTAGTGCCAGACATTTTTATCTCTAGGGCTTCTCCTTACCCAGACAGCTGGACAGTCTGGGTCTCACAACTCTCCCCAATTGCAGCGGGCAACTGATGACATAACTTGGGGTGACAATCTTCTTCTCAGCCCTTAGAGGTTAAGGTTTAAACATTACACAGAAACCATGAAGGAAACCCAGAAGTGTACTATGTTATGTCAAGACCCTATACCAGGGATGGGGCATCTGTGGCCCTCCAGATGTCACTGGATCAGTAGTTCCCAAACCTGTGGACCTCTTAATTATTTTTCTGCCTCTTATAGCAATTGTAATGCACTGTGTATGATTTTCATTGGTCTTTTTCTTGCTTCTTTTATTTCTCATATTGTATTTTACTGTATTACAATTTGAATTACATAAAATACAATATTAAATACAATAAAAGGAATAAATGAAGCATTAAAAGTACAATTAAAAATCAGAATGACTGTTAATGTACTACACCTGCTGTTCTTCACACAGACAGACCACAGACAATCTGAATGAACCTCGTGAACCACTGATGGTCCATGGATCACAGTTTTGGAACCCCTATGCTAGACCACAACTCCCATCATCCCTGACCATCGGCCATACAGGCTGAAGTTGATGGGAGTTGTGGTTTAATAACTTCTGGAGGGCCACAGGCTTCCCACCCTCTGCAATGAAGTTGTTGGGCTTTGTTTTGTTTTTTAACATGAAAATCTCATTTTTGTAGTCACGTGTACAGCAAAACCACAGATCTGCTCTCATGCCCAATCTGGAAATGCAATCCAACAGTTTGCCTCTAAACCATGGAATGAAACCCACTTCAAACCATGCTCTCAATCCCAGCTTTGGAAGCATCTATGATTAGCAGTAACCACAGTCTGTCTGAACTGGATGCAATGGCAAGCTACAGTCATCTCAAACCATGGAAGGGAGGAGTAAGAAGCTGATGGAGCCTAAGGAAAGGGAGGAGCATGGAAGTCTCAGGGTCACCAAAGCATGGTTTGGTAATGATTCCATGATACCTGAATTGTATCTCCATCATACCTTGTTTCCTCAGGTACCTGCTCTTCAAGCCAAAGCAGACAAGGCTGGCTTTGCTCCGCTCCATCTCATGAACAGCCTCCTTAGGACAACTCTTTCCTTCTCTTTTCCCCAGAGCTCATAGGTGTGATGTTACTACCAAGTTCCTTCCTCCTAGTCTCATTCTCCACTTACTCTTCCTACAGATTCCTCTTTCTCACTTCAACGCCAGTTCTATATCTTTCCTTAGGCTCTTACCACTAGGTTCCCTGTCCCTAGCTTATGTCTTGGAACCATGACAAAAATATAAAACCAACAACATTCTCTTCATTCACAAGAACCAGACTGCAAACATTTTTACTCCCCTTTACTCCCTGAACAACTGAACATTAAATGCTACCAGACCAGCTATATTATCAGTGTCAGAGAGTATTACACTGTCATAAGCACAACACAAATAAGGTGCAGTCTAGTTTATTTGTTTCCGCTACAAGCGGAAACAAAACAGTAAGAATAACTAAAGATAAACCTATCACCCAATAAGCAGCCAGAAGTACATGCAAAGCAAAGTAAGGAGCATGCAACAGTAATCCAGCTTTGGCAACAATGGCATTCAGTGGGAAGCATCTCAGTTACAGTCCACAACGTTCAAATCAAAATGTTTTTCCTGTTTTACAGCACTCAGGGCAAAGGTAAATACAGAACAAACAATCTCATTTTACCACTGGCAAACAGACCTTCTGTTTTTCATGGAATAGATCTCAAAGAAACCAAATTAAATACCCTTTCTAAGCATCCCTATGCATCATAATACAGTGAAAACATGCACTGAGGAACAACTTCCACACAAATACAATGATAATTAAGGCACGTTGCAGAATATAATATAGATGGGGGAATTGAACTCCCACCAATATTTGAGCAGGCAGGGTGAAGAAAGAAAAGGTTACCACAGCCAATGCGCCATTTCCACAAGAAAGAAGCCTGACCTACATGACTGGGTACCAAGTACCAAATATCAGTGTGGTGTGGTGGTTAGGGTGTTGGACTATGACCTGGGAAACCAGGGTGCAAAACCCCACTCAACCATAAAGCCTACTGAGTGACCATGGGCTAGCCACTGCCTCTCAGCCGAATCTAACTCACAGGGTTGTTGTGATGATAAAATGGGGAGGGGAGAACCTTGTACACCACCTTGAGCTCCTTGAAGGAAAGGTGGGATATGAATGAATGAAATCTTTTGTTTCTGTATTACATCACTATCCAAAGCTGCAGGAGATTCTGGTGCAAAGCAAGTACTTGTGCAAGCAAGACAGTTTCCTCTAGCAGCTGAATAGCACACTAACAAGTATACACAAGATCAATCCAGAAAGAAATTGGCAATCCAAAACCCCATTGCAATAAATAGGCTTCACTCAGAGTCAAGTAAACAGACAAGTACATAATTACTCTTAAGATCCATTGCTTCCTATGAACCAGAGACATACCTTACTGATTTTGGATGGTGCTCATTATGTTTGGTACACAAGATATCCTCTGTAGCTAACATAACAAGAGATACCATTGAATTTTATTTCGGTTGACTATGTACCCATTGTGCTGTCCAAATCAAGTGCACTTTTGTTAATAAGACTATTTTGTTCCCGTATTCTGGCTCACTGCTGCCAGTTGCATCAATAGATGTTCCCTCATTTTCAGTATTGTGGGTTTTCCAGAAAATTTTGAATTGGATTTTTTTGGGAAATCAGGCTAATTTGCATCAGAAATTTTTCATTTTGAACCAAGCATTTTTCTGATGCCCGGCCTAGAGCGAGTGTGGGGAAACTTTGGCCCTCCAGGTGTTGCTGAACTGCAACTTCCATCATCCCCAGCCATTGTGAATACTAGTTCCACAACAGCTGGAGGCCCAAACATTCCCCACATCTACCCTAGAAAGCAATTTAATTTAGCATGCCTATTTTACTTGTACTTAGTAACATTTTGACAATCAAACTTGCCTAATATTATTTGCAACTAGCAGTCATTCATTAACACTAATGAACTGGGAAATTTCACAGGAGGATATAAAGCACTGGATAATTTTCTAAAAATGCTTTTGTTGTTGGAAAGTTTCCATGGAAAAAATTCTGTCTCACATCACTGTTCATTTTACACAATACTAATGGGAGACCTGGGCCAAGTAGGACTTTTTACCAACCTCCTGACCTAACACCCTTCAAACTTCCCTACAGCAATACACATGAAAACAGTAATAAATGATTGCAGTCAACCAAAATGAGCCTTAGTATTTTCCTTTTAGCTTCAGTTTCTTTGTTTAAAACACAAATATATGTTTACTAGTGGTGTGAAGTCTCAAATACAGAGATAATTTAGTGTACTAGTATATTGGCTTATTATTAGGAAATCAGATGACATGGCTTTTTTAAAAAATGAAAGATAACTAGAAGCTCTGTAGCTCAGAGGGACAGGGCACATGCTTGAGTTACAAAGTCGAAGAGTCAAAAGTCCAGTTCTAACTACATATCTGGGTCTAGGAGAGAAATATTTAGCATCTATTTTACTCAACCATATATTGTCAGTGTAACAAAGAAGGCAGGAATAGGAATTTAGTACATAACTACACTCTCAAAACCGAAACTGGGTCTCCCAGAAAACTATGCTTTTGCTTGTTAATAGGGATAAAAAGCTAGCTTAAGTATGCGTACCCAATTCACATGATGGGGACCAATAAAATATCTTAAGATGTCCTATAAACAGGAATTGCGACAGAATCAGAGAAGCTTATTCTAAGATGAAATTTCTATTCTCTGTTGCAGTTAATAGAATTTTGAAATCACTGACCCCAAGTAGTTACACCAGGAAGGGCAGTTTTTTCTAACTTAGAGTTGTCTTGATGTTTATGTCTCGCTTTTTCCAAATTATTCAATGCAGTCTCTTCCCTGATCTAGGATGAGCAAAAGCAGCAAGGCATTTTATGCTACTAACTTAACTTTGGGCAGGCAGATACACCTGAGAATTGTGTTCTGCAATCAAAAGCTCAGTTTCCAGCCATATGTTTTACAATATCACTATACTAAAGCAATAACATTCTTCATGTTATTAACGCTCTCTGCATATAATATTAAATTATTCTTATGTGGCACTTATTAAAGTGTATGTAACACTGCATCAAGAACTCTTGCAGGTCTGACTGGTTTTGTCAAAAACTAGTCTGAGCATTTAAATTAAATTATAACTCAAGGAGCCATTTGCTACTGTTCCTTCTACATTATCCACAGGAAATAGCTTAGCTTTTGCTTCAGCGATAAAATATATGGTTGTTCATCAGCTGAGAAAATCAGCTTGGCGCTCCCAAGACACATGACTCAAACTATGAAATCACATGACAAGTTCCTTTGAGACCTACAATTCTCATGACTGCTTTGCTTCCTTTAGGAGACACCATATGTGGGAAAGTAGCTACAGCTTATTCTTCCATTTCAATTTCAAATTCAACACAAGATTTCCTGTCTGGTCCAGGCAATAGCCCAGCCCTAACTTTCATGTTGCATGTCAGGAATGGGGAACCTCAAAGCCAGGGGCCAAATGCAACCCTAGACAGAGCTATGTGGCCCTCAGGACTCTGTCTCAGCCACACACCCTCTCCTCATCAACTCTATTTCATACCTTCCCTGAGTGTTTTTGCTTGGTTGGAAGGGGTCCTTAAACTCCGATAAACGACCTGCTAACTTGCCTGGATGGAGGATAGAGAAGGGTGCACCAATGTGTAGAAGCTAGCCTACAGTACAAAGATAAAATTTATATTAATTGTTCTGCCCCCTTTTGCCCCTGAAGCTACCCGTCACTAGCATATGGTCTTTCAAGGATTGCCTAGGAGGACATGCAGCCCTTGGGCCAAGAAAGATTTGCCACTCTAGCTTATGACAAAGTTTCCAGGAATCCCCATAGGGCTTCTTTGCACATAATGTGTTAAGGTTTACACCTGTTGTGTTTGAATTGAAACCCCCAGTGCCAGTGTTGTGTTTAAATTGAAACCCCAGTGTTAATAAAACTATAATTCACTGGTCTTACCTAAACCAGCTTAGGCTTCATGAGAAATAGAACCAAAGTGGCATTTATCTGACTTTCGGTATAAAACGTAGATTTATTTCCTTGTGACCTGACCCTTACCGACGTTCCAGTGGCTCATATAATAAAAGCCGGATTACGCTGGAGACTCCCCTACTATGCATTTCATATCGTATATATGCTTATGGCTTTGCTTATTGCTGTCAAAATGTTTCACACAGAAATGTCTGTGTTTAAAGACTGCTTTATTGTCCCTCATAGCTCTCGAGTTGTATCCCTCCCTTTTGATATGCAAGACATAATGATACCATGTCTGTGTTTGAGTTAGAGGGCGCCCGGTTGCAACTGAACCTCCTCTTCCCATACGCCTTTGTCCGTTCCTGCATAGTGCTTATCTCAAGGACATGTGAAATATGTAGACAAGTTGACAGTGCAATGTTTCCACTTTGTTCTTCTCCTGTACCCCTTTTGTTTCTCACATATGTCCTAAAGCTATGGCAGTTAGCAATTGTTTCTTTATGTTTTATGACGTGAACATGATACTGTAAACTTCGGGGTAAGCCTATATAAACCCCCATCTATCAATAAACGCGGTTCCCATGCTCACCTGCTTTGGCTTGTAAGTATTGGGTCCCCTTTGCAAAGGCTTTGTTTTGTGTTGTTTGATCTCTGATAGTGGGTTCATTTATTACTCAGCTCCGCACTCTCCCGGGGTGTAATAAGTAAGCTGGGGTAACAGGACAGCTTGCGTGTTGGGTTTGGATCTAACACACCTTAGGATTTTTTTAAGCATACACACAAATATTTAAGTGTGACAAACACGCATGAGAGAAAGCATCAAACAGGCACATATATTAAAGAGCCAGGATCGGCCACAGCTCTTTGAGAGGACCCCTAGTGGCAAACTCAAGTTTGCTGTTGCATAATATGCAAAACAGCATTCAATAAAGATTGGATAGACAGAGCAGCCCTCCTTGTACCCATTGAAAATACCCCCTTTCTTCAGTTGAATTAAGAAAATGATCAAAATCAATATAGTTTTTCTACTGAATTCTGAAAACCCAATCCATACAAGACCTCACATCAATCTAAGGCCTTTTCAGCCTGCTTTGAGGAATTATTTACGTTTGTTAGCGATTTGGGGGAAACGGACAAGCCACAGGCTTCCACCCTAAAATCTCCTTGAAATAAAACAGTTTTAAGCCACGCACATTCCAGTCACTATTTAGAAGGTCCCAAACTGAACTAACTTCGGCCACAGAACAGGCACCCAAAGACTATTTCCAAATGCAAAGCCAAACCATTTACAGTACAATCCTTAATAGTAAATTCAATGGAACTCATATCCAGGTTAAGCGTATATAGGATTAAAGCATTAATCTACTCATAAATTAAAGGAGGGGGCAGAGGAGGAAGATCTGCCTTTGTGTCCTTACCTGCAGTGGAGCTTTCTGAAGCTTCGCATCTGTAAACGAGCCCCCAAATCAGCAACAAACCAGAGGGCCACATTATGCCGATAGACAAATGTCGGTCTCTTTACCACGTAAATGGAGCGGGAGAACAAATAAGGGATAGCATACACACATGCAAAAAATGACTCGGCAGCGCAAGCAGGCTCTAACCCGGGCAACAACCACAGTGCCTCATTGCTAATCAAAGACCCGCTGCATTTGTTCCGACGCCTGACACGCACAACCTCTTTTCCTTAGAGTCGAAGCTCCCACGCGCCTCCATTTCTAAACGCGCAGGCAACTCAACAACCCAGCAGGCAGGCCCTCACTTCCGCGAATTAACCCTTTTTTCGCACTGCTCCAACAGCTGGTATAGCACAGTGGGGAGGAGGAGCCTGGCTGGGAGTCCAGAGTCTGTGAGTTCAAATCCCCACTCGTGTCTCCTGGGTGTCAAGGGCCAGCTAAAGATCATCCTCACAGTGAGTGGCTCAGGGGTTATGTGCCCTGCCATCTGTGCAGCTGTGGGCAAGCCACATAGTCCCAAGGAGCCCAGTGGTCCCCCAGCTGGCAGTTGCGGACAAGGAAGGGGCTGGCTTGTGCAGCTGTGGCAAGCTGAGCAGGCCCTAGTCAGCTGCGGAGGACTAGCCTCAGAGGGAGGCAATGGTAAATCCCTATTCTTAGGGTATCCATAAGTCGGGATCCACTTGAAGGCAGTCCATTTCTATTTTCATTTTTGCACTGCTCAACGCTACAACATTTTTCTCTGAGTTGAAGGGGGCTTGTAGCCCAATTCTGTGCACTTTTGTTTGGAAATAACGTCCCATAGAATTCAATAGGGCAAATGCGTTCGTAGGTTAGCAGCTTTTATTCTCAAAAGATTACAGTTTTTGCTTGCTTTCATCTATCACTGATGTGGATTCCACCTCACCCATAAATATTAAATGACTGAAAATACAACCCCTTGTTTATATTTAGATTTGTCTGTTCAAAGTTGGCTAAAGGGTGTTGAGGAGTAACTAGTCTTTAAGTGATTTGGAGCACTACGATTGAAAAGTAAACTGGCTGACATTTGAAATGGACTTCCGAGTGAATGTGCTTGGAACCGTAGGAGTGTACTAGATTAGACAAGATAGTAAGTGCTTTTCCCAAGGTACAGTTATAATTAAAAAGGGGAGAGACTGGCTTAGACGCGAAGGACTGATCTATGTGTTCATGTGATGCAAAAAAGACTGAACGTTACTAATTAAATTTGCCATGTCTCTTTGCTCAGAAATAAACTCCACTGAGGTGAATGAAATTTACTCCATGGTGATAGCTCCATCCTCCACATGTTCCTCAGAAGTAAATTCAGAGGCCAGTGGTGCTTACTACTACATAGGTAGAGAAAATTTTCTGCCAGGAATTTTGTATGTGTGCGCTTTTAACAGTTGCATGACTAGCAA